>NC_079969.1:16301797-17600852 GCF_029852145.1 Microplitis mediator | reverse complement strand
ATTATGAGGCAACGGGAAATGACTGTGAAATTTTTAAGAAAATGATAAAAAAACAACAGAATAATATATTAATACGGGAAAAATAGCAATCAAGATGTAAAGACAGTGAAAATAGCAAGCATGAGTTGTGCTGTGTTGTATTAAATGTTTGCGGGTTAATAAAAAATAAAGATCAAGTGGAAAATTTTATTTTCGATGTGAAGCCAGATATTATTTGCCTAGGTGAAACACATATCACAGAAGATGTTATGGACCACGAAATAAGTTTAGTGAATTACCATCATGTGAGAACAAATTCAGACAACAGTAGAACAGGTGGAGTGATAACCTACATAAAGAAGAGTATTCAATTCAAAGTATTACTAAATAAAGACGATATGATAAATAAAACATGGCTTAACGTCATACAGATAAATAATAAATCAAAGAAAATAACGATTTGTAATATCTATAGATCTCCAAAAAATAATATTAAAGAATTTTGTGATAAAATTATTGAATACTGTGGTAGATTGGTAGACGAGGGCCGAGTTATCGTGGTTGGTGATTTTAATGTAGACATGAGTAAAAGTTTTTCATACTCAAAAAAACTAAAAGACGAAATGGCTTTTCTTGGGCTGGAACAAAAAATTGATGAATCTACTAGGGTAACTTTTACCTCGGCTACTATAATTGACTTGGTATTCACTAACTTTAAGTTCGATGCTTATGTATTAGACACACCCAAGATTACAGACCATTACATAATTAAAATAATAATAGATAATAATTTGTGTTATGAACATGAATTAATATACAATCGGGACTTCAAATTATATAGTGATAATAGATTTAAAGATAAGTTGATAGAAAACATAAATTTGCATAACTTCAAGCAAGTTGATGCTGAAACTTTAGACGAAAATACTTTCAATGAAATAACAAATCAAATGATAAATAGCATTCAAACGACTCTTGATGAAATAGCTCCTTTTAAATTAAATACAATTAAGTACAGATATAAAAAAAAGCCGTGGATAGATAACACGATTCTATCACTTATGAAACAGCGTGATTATACATTTAGGAAGGCTAAAATATCAAAGAAATGCGAGGATAAAGACAAATATAAGCAGTTGAGAAACCAGGTAACAAAAAAGTTAGTAATAGCTAAAAGACAGTATTATGAGAGTGCAATAGATAAAAATAGAAATAATTCAAAAAAAATGTGGGAAAAATTGAAAGAACTGGTAGGTGATAAAAAAAAGAATATTGTAAATATGACAGAAGTTAGTATTAACGGACAAATCATAAAAGATAGTAAAGAAATTGCAGATAGGTTGAACACATTTTTTATTAGTAGTATAAATGAACTTGTTAAGGAAATAGACTGTGATATTATCTTTGATGACAATAAAAATGATAAAAATGACGATATCTGTAAATGGGATACTTTTGATTTAGTGACTTTTACGGATATAAATAGAATTATAAATAAATTAGATTGTAATAAGGGATCAAAAAATGAAATAAATGCCAATATAATGAAGTTAATGTGGGAAACAAATAGTGAATTATTCTTATCTATCATCAACACTTCTTTAAAACTAGGAGTCGTGCCAAAAGAATGGAAGATCTCAAAAATCACGCCGATACAAAAAATTAAAAATAGTCATAGAGCTGAAGATCTGAGACCCATTAATACACTACCAATCTATGAAAAAGTCTTAGAACAAATAGTAAAACTACAGCTTGAAAAATTTGTTAAAATAAATAATATAATAGCAGACGAACAATCAGGTTTTTTGGAGGGTCATTCATGTGAAACGACCCTCCAGAACTCCATTACTGATTGGAGATTAGAAATGGACAAAGGGATGTATGTGTGTATTCTATTTTTAGATTTAACAAGAGCGTTTGAGACGGTAAATCGTGAAAAACTAATATCGAAATTGAAATCATTTGGAATACAGGGTAAAGTTTTAGAATGGTTTAGATCATACTTATGCAATAGAAAACAAAAAGTTAAATTTAATGGCGTAGTATCAGATGAGCAAGAGACAATGCATGGAGTACCTCAAGGGTCTAAATTGGGCCCTTTACTATTTATTTTGTATGTAAATGACATTATTAAAATTTTTGAAAATAAAGGAATTGAATGTAAATTGTTCGCAGATGACACTATTTTGTACTTAAGTTGTGATGATTTAGATAAAATAGAAGTAAGATTTAATGGATGTCTCGAAGAATTGCATAAATGGTTAAAAAATAATCAATTGAAGCTAAATTTAAAAAAAACTGTATATACGATTTTACATGATAAACGAAGGACAAATGTAAGAAATAAATGCTTAATAAAAATAGATAAAGTACCAGTAAAATATGTATCAGAAACCAAATATCTGGGGGTGATCATTGATGACCACCTGACATTTGATAAAAATGCGTTGTATGTTTCGCGTAAGGTAGCGAGAAAAATTAACATTCTCTATAGACTCGGAAAATCGGTAACTAGTTTTACAAAAAATATGATTTATAAATCAGTAATTGCTCCACATTTGGAATACTGTAGTACAGTCATGCTCAATTATAATAAATCAGACATGCGTGTACTACAGAAACTTCAAAATAGAGCAATGAGGATGGTGCTCAATGTAAATAGATACACATCAATAAAATTAATGTTAGACACTATAGGATGGATGTCAATAAAACAGAGATTGTATTATAATTGTTGTATCCTAATACATAAGATGAGAAATAATATAACACCTGCATACCTTTGTAACCGTATAATACATAACCATGACAACCATCAATATAACACCAGAAGCAAATCAAAAATAAAAGTAGAAAAAACTAAAACAGTTACAGCTGAAAGATCAATTACATACCGAGGGTTCTTATGGTATAATGAACTACCAAAGGAAATTACCGATGAAATTCGAATCGATAGGTTTAAAAGATTATTAAAAGAATATACCAAAGAGAATGTACAAATATATTGATATGTAGGATAATTTATTAGTAAGTGTGCTATGTAATGAAATAGTTTTTTATAAAAAGTTGTATTAAATAGCGATTAAGCTAAATGACAATAAACATTACATTACATTACATTACATTACATTATTATTATTATTATTATTATTATTATTATTATTATTATTATTATTATTATTATTATTATTATTATTATTATTATTATTATTATTATTATTATTATTATTATTATTATTATTATTATTATTATTATTATTATTATTATTATTATTATTATTATTATTATTATTATTATTATTATTATTATTATTATTATTATTATTATTATTATTATTATTATTATTATTATTATTATTATTATTATTATTATTATTATTATTATTATTATTATTATTATTATTATTATTATTATTATTATTATTATTATTATTATTATTATTATTATTATTATTATTATTATTATTATTATTATTATTATTATTATTATTATTATTATTATTATTATTATTATTATTATTATTATTATTATTATTATTATTATTATTATTATTATTATTATTATTATTATTATTATTATTATTATTATTATTATTATTATTATTATTATTATTATTATTATTATTATTATTATTATTATTATTATTATTATTATTATTATTATTATTATTATTATTATTATTATTATTATTATTATTATTATTATTATTATTATTATTATTATTATTATTATTATTATTATTATTATTATTATTATTATTATTATTATTATTATTATTATTATTATTATTATTATTATTATTATTATTATTATTATTATTATTATTATTATTATTATTATTATTATTATTATTATTATTATTATTATTATTATTATTATTATTATTATTATTATTATTATTATTATTATTATTATTATTATTATTATTATTATTATTATTATTATTATTATTATTATTATTATTATTATTATTATTATTATTATTATTATTATTATTATTATTATTATTATTATTATTATTATTATTATTATTATTATTATTATTATTATTATTATTATTATTATTATTATTATTATTATTATTATTATTATTATTATTATTATTATTATTATTATTATTATTATTATTATTATTATTATTATTATTATTATTATTATTATTATTATTATTATTATTATTATTATTATTATTATTATTATTATTATTATTATTATTATTATTATTATTATTATTATTATTATTATTATTATTATTATTATTATTATTATTATTATTATTATTATTATTATTATTATTATTATTATTATTATGACTTATTATAATTATTATTATTATTATTATTATTATTATTATTATGACTTATTATTATTTTACAACTAACTTATAACCCACCTCAGACAAAGACCCAATTATATCGGCCGTAGCGTAGGGGGTAAAGCGATAGTCTGGCGCGCGTTAGGTTGTAGGTTCGAATCTCGGGTAGGGCGAAAATATTTAATAAGTTAAGCGTATGTGTAATATCTACGTGTAGTGTGATTCTATTTCTATAAAGCGAATAAAAGTCACCTCTCCTGACTTTGAAGCTATGATATCCTATCTCCAACTATGATCTAGAGTAAAAAAAAAATAAAAATTTTGCTTCTCAATCCTGATTTTGAATCGCAAATAACATGATAGTTTTTTTTCATGTTATGTATTTATCAATATTAATTTTAATGAAGCGTAATATATAATTATGATCAATACATAATAGGGTGTCCGTTATTTCCCAAATCGATTTTTATTTACCGATCGCCCCCTGAATCTTTAGTTTATGACCTAAAAAAAAATATCCAACACAAACAGGCTCTTAATTTTCACATTAAACCGTGCCGAAAGCATTTTATATTTCCCATTTAAATAACATGGGATTTTTAGACTTTTGACACTTAATTTTTTTTCTCAGAAATAAATGAGAGTAAAAATTTGATCGAAGCATATTCTGATAGGAAATTGAACGCTCTACAAAAAAGTTCTCTTATGGATTTTCGATAAAATAACTCCTTCAAAAGTTATTTAACGTTAAACTTGTGTTTGTTATCAATTCTATAATATTTTTAATTCTATTTTCATTTTTACTGTTTTTGGCTATAAAATCGTTGAAATAAAAGATATTTGTTGTTATCACTAGAGTACCGATAATCATTTATGTAGATTTCATGGCCTAAACAGAAAATCAAGGAAAAAAAACATTGTTGTTTGAGAAATAATAGAAATAACATACCTTTCCTCATACAGACGAACTTTAAAATGAATTAATGGAAAGTGGTGAAATAAGAATGTAATAACTTCTTTGTCTATAATATTATAAGCAGATTTATTATCATTTTTGCTTTCTTTATAATTTTTTGTTTTTTTGTCAACGATTTTATAGCCAAAAACAATAAAAATGAAAATAGAATTAAAAATATTATAGAATTGATAACAAACACAAGTTTAACGTTAAATAACTTTTGAAGGAGTTATTTTATCGAAAATCCATAAGAGAACTTTTTTGTAGAGCGTTCAATTTCCTATCAGAATATGCTTCGATCAAATTTTTACTCTCATTTATTTCTGAGAAAAAAAATTAAATGTCAAAAGTCTAAAATACCAATGTTATTGAAATGGGAAATATAAAATGCTTTCGGCACGGTTTAATGTGAAAATTAAGAGCCTGTTTGTGTTGGATATTTTTTTTAGGTCATAAACTAAAGATTCAGGGGGCGATCGGTAAATAAAAATCGATTTGGGAAATAACGGACACCCTAATACATAATACAACTAATAATTATTATTAGCAATTATGAATAATGTTATGTTATTTAAATGAAAAAAAAAAATATATGACCACAGTGAGATCCGAACCGTAGTCACTAGGTATTTTTAAATATAATATTACTATTATGATTATTAGACTGGGCCAAAAAAATTGACTATTTTTTTTTTTCATAGCTATATCGAAAATATTATTCAGAATGACAAAAAAAAAATTTCATGAAAGTTTGAGCCCTTAAAATTAATTTTAAGAGGTCTATCATCGCAATTTTTAATTTTAATTCATAATTTGATGTTTTACGTCAGAACTGCTAAAACATTGGAGTAAAAAAAATTCATTTCCACTTTTTCTTATGTAAAATTATATTCCCTACAAAAAAGGTCTGATTAAAAATTTTCGTCAGACAAGCCGTTTCCGATTAATTGAGCTTAATAAATTGATAGATTTTTTCGATTTAACATTTTTACTTTTGAATTTTGTAACTGACAAATCAATAAATATCTAATAAAGACCATGACAGATTTTCGAAAGAAATTTAAGGCTCTACAAAAAAGGCCTCTTAACATATTTTGCTAAATTCACTCCTTCGAAAGTTATTTACGTTATTGAAATCGTTTTGACTCAAATTCAACCTTGAATAATTTTCGAAGGAGTGAATTTAGCAAAAAATGTTAAGAGGCCTTTTTTGTAGAGCATTAAATTTCCTTTAAGAATCTGTCATGATCTTTTTTAGATATTTCTTGATTTGTCAGTTACAAAATTCAAAAGTAAAAATGTTAAATCGAAAAAATCCATCAATTTATTAAGCTCAATTAATCGGAAACGGCTTGTCTGACGAAAATTTTCAATCAGACTTTTTTTGTAGGGAATTCAATTTTACATAAGAAAAAGTGGAAATGAAT
Organism: Microplitis mediator; assembly: GCF_029852145.1. NCBI lineage: Eukaryota > Metazoa > Arthropoda > Insecta > Hymenoptera > Braconidae > Microplitis > Microplitis mediator. The sequence goes on along the minus strand of NC_079969.1, from coordinate 17,594,172 downwards.
TTTTTGTACTCCAATGTTTTAGCAGTTCTGACGTAAAACATCAAATTATGAATTAAAATTAAAAATTGCGATGATAGACCTCTTAAAATTAATATTAAGGACTCAAACTTTCATGAAATTTTTTTTTTGTCATCCTGAATAATATTTTCGATATAGCTATGAAAAAAAAAAATAGTCAATTTTTTTGGCCCAGTCTAATGATTATATTTTACATTATTATTATCTTGGGCCTGGTTTGATCGTAACTGTGTCAGAATGGGACAAAACTCCTATGATTACGATAAAAACAGGCCTGCGCCTATAGAGCAACCAAGAGCAGCAGGTCTGTTTTAATCATAAAAATTTTCTGAAACTGACTTGCCAAAAAATACGATTAAAACAGACCTGAAATTTCGACTCGAGGCTAGCCATGCTTGCACGTTAATCATTTCTATATAGCATATGCTACCATGGCAATCATTCATATGCTACATTGTAATCATTCCTATGCTACATTGGAATTATTACGATTTTGATGAAGCTGCTTCCAATACAAGGCAGTAAGGTTAATATTAAAATAAGGTTTTATAATTTAAAAAATTAGGTTATTTAATTAATAATAGATAAATTTTTAACTGATTTAAAAAATTTTAACTGATTGAAAATTATTCCACACATTCAATAATACCTTTATTTTTTTATGAAAAACTATTACTTGTAACGTTTTTCTTTTTTTTTTTAAGTTGTTTTATTTTATTTTTTTTAAATAAATCGCAATCAAATGTCATTTGTTACAATTATGGTCATTTCATAATTTATATATTGGACGTGTATACAATATAGCAGCACTTAATATTTAAACTGCTTTCATGCTATACAGCATGGGACTCGGTACCTTTCTAGCATGGCTTTGATTACTATGCTACAAAGTAATATTTACCAGTAGCATAATTACTATGTAGTATAGTAAATATTTTCAGAAGAACGGTAATCATTCCCATGCTACATAGTATCAATTCCTATGCTTTAAAAAATAGGACTGGTTACCATGTAGAATGGTAATTATTACCATTCTATTCTCTCCGTGCGCATCTCAAGTGTGCCATGGTGTATTTCAACACGGTAAGAAATATTTTGCGGATATTACTATGCCAGTATGGGCATAAACGCCGTACTGTATGGTATCGAAGATTATTATAGGTTATAAAATTGTATGCATACATGATTCAACCATTGCGGGAATAGTAACGTTGGCAATAGTTGTCGCGGACGCCGCAATGTCAGTATGGCCATCAGGCCCATACTGCGTTGCCGTATCCACATTGCTTCTGGCCGATGAACCTAGTCTAACGACATCTATATAGTTTTGGTGGTGATACGATAGTATACATTGATTGACACGCCAGAAATCATGGCAGGAAAAACTAGTTGCATTGTGCCCTCGGCATTGTAGTATGGGTCTCAGGGCCATGCTGTTTCGCCGTGCCTGCTATGCATACGTGTGAGCAATACAATAGCTCCAGTACTATACAGTATAGTAAATAATGCCATACTTCTGGGACTCGTTACAATACTGTCTTGGAATATTTCATATACTATTTTAGTATCTGTCTTGAGACCATATGGTATATACCTGCATGGTGTTGAACGCCATGCATTTCTTACCGTGAAGCTTGTTAAAAAGTTTCGACCAAGAAGTTATAAATTTAAGACAGATTAAAACTTCAAGTTAAACTTTTTATGAAATTCTAGGACAATAATAATAATTTTCCCCGAGTTCAGAAAAAGTACAAAAATTTATAAGGTAATTACAATTTGAGTGGCCAATAATACTGAAATTTTTGAAAATTCATTAGTTGACTTATTTGGTGTTAAAAAAAAAAAAAAAAAGTAGGTGTGTGTACTTATGAACAGGCGTTAAAAGTTATACTTCTTTGACGTGACAAAAAGAAATTTCGTTACGCATGTAAATAATATATATGTATTAGGGTGGTCCGTTTGGAATGACTGTTTTTTTTTTTCACTCCCACTTCAAAATATTATTGTAGACATAGAAAAATAAAATCTCGCAGGTTTCGGCCCTCGATTTTAAATACTTTACATTTGATTTTGAAAATTCCCTATTTAAAATACATAGGAAAGTTAGAATTTTTTTTCAACTCTCTATAGCTCAGCCGCATTTCAAGTTATCAGGTCGCTGTTTCTAAGACACAGATTGTGTTGATTTTAACACAATATTTTTTACTGCACGGTAAGAAATGCATGGCGTTCAACACTATGCTGGTATGGTCTCAAGACAGATACTAAAAGAGTATGGGAAATATTCCGAGACAGTATTGTAACGAGTCCCAGAAGTATGGCGTTATTTACTATACTGTATAGTACTGGAGCTATTGTATTGCTCACACGTATGCATAGAAGGCACGGTGAAACAGTATGGCCCTGAGACCCATACTACAATGCCAAAGGCACAATGCTACTAGTTTTTCCCGCCATAGTTTTTGGTGTGTCAATCAATATTTACTATCGTATTACTGCCAAAACTATATAAAAGTAGTTAGACTGGGTTTATCTGCCAGAAGCATTGTGGATACGGCAACGCAGTATGGGCCTGACGGTCATGCTAACATTGCGGCGTCCGCGATAACTATTGCCAATGTTACTATTTTCGCAATGGTTGAATCATCTATGCATACAATTTTACAACGTATAACAATCTTCGATACCATACAGTATGGCGTTCACGCCCATACTGGCATAGTGATTTCCGCAAAATATTTCTTACCGTGTGTGAGGGTTAAAGTGAGTGAGTTTACTGTTGGTAAAATAAAAATTGCTAATGAGTAATTGTCTGAGAGGTGTCGCAGAATTAAATGAACATGTAGAAAATAAAAGTTAAAAATAAAAATCCTCATTGTGATAATTCATTAATTTCAATTGATTGTTTTTATATCGACATGAGTATTTGTATACATTATAATATTCATCATTTATATGTTAATTATTCTGAATATTTTCATGTAAAAATCATCAACCATTTAAAGTTAAGTGTTAAAGAAAGTCAATTTATTGTTGTTATTAAGTACGATATTTCATTTATTTATCAAAATTTTTCCAAGCTTTAAATATTATAGTTTAATGGCGATATTTATTAAAAAAACTTCTTCATCTATTTATAAATAATATCTTCAATATTCTACACTCATGCCATAAATTAAAGAAACCGAAATTTTTTTGTGATTTTTGGAAGGCTGTAACTTTGTAAATAATAATCGTATCGAGATTTTAAAACAAGCATTTTATAGATTGAAATCTCTAGTTTTGGTGCATTTTCATCAAAAATTTTTAAGAGCTCCGGCTATTGCGCAAACATGAGAAATACCGCGAGACAAAAATTTTATAAATTTTTTTTTTTCTTTGCGAGATTCCACGGGGTGCGAAAAAATTGTTTCAGCTAAACCAATGCATAAGTCGGTTAGCAAATTTAATCAGCTATAATTTGAATTTTCTTTGAGATTCGTACGACAACTTGTCGCTGAGACATCAGCCGTCAAACGAAAAATAGTCCTTTTGGATTTGATCATCGATATTCCAGGTACCAATGCGATCGCACAGAAAAAAGAAATTGAGACTTGTTCTTTTGTATTCGAAATTTTTTTTTTTTGAGATTTTTCGGAATTTTTTATTTTTTGTCGTTTCCTTGCATCTGCTGAGTAACCAACGCAAAAATTTAAAAAAAGTCGAAAAAAAATTATTTTTTCATTTCGATTATGATTACACAATTAAAGCAACAAAACTTGTTCCTTTAATTGTTTTGCAAAATTTTGATCAATCCAACTCGAAAAACGGTTCGATAGATCAATTTAAAAATTTGCAGGGTTATTGAGGATAAGCTTAAAAATACCTGGCAGCATAATTTTTTTTATCGATATTTACAAAGTAGTGATTGATTTACTAAAAAACCAAAAAAAGTCATTTTTTTGTACTAACTTCAAATGGATGTTAAAAATAAAAAAAATTTTTTTTCTCATAAAATGATGAAAAGGATTAAAGCATGATCAGGTCTGATGATTTTTTCCCAAGTATTCACATATGACCATACCTGTTTACACATGATTATATATGATTTTTTTTTACGAAATGTATGCTCATATAATCATATACGATTCATATATTATATGGTTATGTATTGACATTTTTGATTTTTTTTCCCGAGAGATTACGTAAAATATATATATATATATATACTTCAATATTTCATTATCACGCCAATAAAATGAATAAATAATATTTGAATTTAAAATTATTTATTTCGAAAATAATTACAAAAACAATATTTACAATAATACATGAAATTAATATACTAAACTCTTGATTCACCTGGACCCAGTGGATGAACTCGCTAGAGGTTATTAACTCTTTGATCGCGTATCGGTCGGAGCACTTTGCTAGAGGCGTACACACTCCTATAGAAATACTCGGCAACCTGCATACTGCAAACTTGAGGTACTATAATAAGACCTCACATACAATAAACGTAAACGTAGACGTAAGACTTTTTAGAAATATACAAAATACATGTATAAATTTATATTTATATGTATTAAATGAATGAGATACGACCAATAATATATTGTATACAAACTGATGCATATTGCCAATGCAATTACACTTGTACAAATATCTCACATTGTGTTGATTTACAAAGTTCAATATCCTTCAACATATACATTTACGTACAAAACATTTATAAACAAATAAAATATATATATTTTTAAATATTGAATATTAAATATTTATTGGCATGAATGTTGTATTTGTCATGAAAGCAATAGAATAAATTAAATATTCAAAATTATACGCCGCAAATTAATGCGACTGCTATACACGTGTAGTTGTTGAATAACGCGCAGTAGTTTCATGTCATTACTACGCAGTTTTGCTTACGAATTTCATTAGACTTACCACGCGCAAATATTACCACACGTGTCTTTCTTTTTATATATCGATAGTTCTTAAAAACGTCATAAACGTACATACATTGTTTCATGTACTTGAAATACATTTGTAGCAAATTGCCGCGATAAAATTTAATTGTCTTAGATATAATTAGTTCATGTATACATATTATCATTATTTTAATCGTTATAAATAAATGTAATTTATGGATTTTACTTTTTCTTTATAACTGTCTTTAATAAAATATTTAATGAAAGTTAAATGTAGGGGAGCCCGGGGTGCTACGGCCCCCGTCAAAAATTTTGTAGAAATTTGTTTTTTCCATTTTCAGTCAAATCATGATAATTCTGATGTTATCAAGATATTTTAAGCTGATCTGCGATATTTGGAACAGAATCGACCACCAAAAAGAAATTCGCTACAGAAAAATTTTTTGTTTTCTAAACTAAAATGAATTTGAAAAATTTATTGATTAAAGCTCTTTTAGGTCAACAGATTATATTGTGGTTAAAATCAAAAAATAAAAATTTCAATAAAACTGGTTATATCAGCTAAATTAATTTTTTTTCTAATAAATTTGAAGTTCATGGGATTTTAAAGGTACGGAAGTAGTTTATTTGTGGTTAAAATCTTTTTTTTCAATAAAAAAAAAAAAAAAAAAAATTTTCTTACGCTTTTTTTGGAGGTGGGCCGTCGTACCCCAGAAAAAAAATTTTTTTTTTGAGTTTTGGTAAAACCTTAATGGATTTGCTTAAGAAAGGTCCAAATTAGGTTGAGCTATAATAGATTAAAAGCCATAAAAAATAATTACCGGCTTAAGGGGGCCATCGTGCCCCGGTCTCCCCTAGTTGCAAATATTTAAACCATCACATAATTTTTTATAAATTTTCTAAAGCCGAAATCTAATTTTTCGGATACATTTTTTTTTCTTTTAATTTTTGTTGAGATTTCATTTAAATAAAGATTTTTTCTAATAAAATTATATGGGAAATATCAAATTGAAAACTTATTATTAAATCTTATGCCCTTGATTTTGGAAACTGTCGGCTCAATAATTTCAAAAAATCAAAGAAACTTTCATATTTTAAGCAAACATTGAGCAAGATCACGTCAAGTGGACCCCCCATTCTCCACTTGATCCTGAAAATTAAGTCTATGTATTTTTAACTTCCCGCTAAGAAAATTGGAAATTTTCAATAATTCGGGAAGTTATTGGTTTCGGTCCGATTTTTGAAAATTGAATTCCTAAGAGATCGTGCCGTTCTGAGGTTCTAAGAAGCTATTTTGACTAATTTCAAGATGATATCCAAGTGTATGTTTATATGTGTGTACGTACGTACGTACGTATGTAAATATCTGTAACTTTTGAACAGATGAACCGATTTTGATCGTAGAGGTGGCATTCGACGCGGCTTGTCAATGTCTAAAAGCTGTGGAAAATTCAAATTGATCGGTAGGGCTCGTTCAGAGATATTCGAAAAATAAAATTTTTTCAAAAACGTTTTTTTCGAATAACTTGTAATGTGCTCGATGGATTGATTCCAAAATCGACTAGGCTTTAGAACCTGCTTGAAAAGCTCGAAAATGTATTCACATCTATTTTTTCGAGCTCCTTGAGCTCGAAAACAGCAGGACGTTTTGGGGCCGGCCCGCAGGGTCAACCGATAGACCAATTTTTTTTACGGAGAAGTCAATGAAGTTTCCATTTGTTTACTTAAAAGTTATTTAAGAATAGTATAATAAACAAGTAATTTGAAGCGATTAATATTTTAATAAAATATGGATATTTGACAATAAATCCTGAAAATTTCGTTAATTTATCTTTAACCGTTGTTTTGAAATCTACTTTTTAATCAAATAAAGTATTGAAAATTTTCAGTGCAAAAAAAATTGATGTTAAAATGAAAATTTTGAAAAATCGTTTGGGGAATTAATTTCTCATAGTGACTACTTAAGAAAAAAATACATAGACATAATTTTCATGATCACGTGGAAAATGGGGGGTCCAGTTGACGTGATCTTGCTCATTATTAAAGGGTATTTAAATTTTTAATACAAAGAAAGTTCTTAGTTTGTCAATTAATTAAAAATTCTGAGGGGTGACAAGACGGTGACATAAATCGTAACCCGTGGACAATAGATCCGCGGCGTAAAATCCGCGACATGAAATCCGAAGATATTTTATCCGATAGGCAAAATGTCCTTGGACTAAATATTCAAGAGACAAAAAATCCGTGACAAAATATCCTGTCGATAAATCTTATTCAGAAAAATATATTTTCAGTGAAAAAATAATTCATAGTTTTCGATAAACGGGTACTGTACCATTCCAAGCATATGTGTTGACCTATTTCCAAAATAATACCCACCCAAAATCCGTGAAAAAAGGGCACAGTACGATTTCAAGCATATGTGTTGATCTATTTTTAATATCACACACTCAAATATTATGTGAAAATATATTAAACATTTCTGATAAAAGGGTACCGTACTATTTATATTATAAGATATTTTGTCGGGGATGTTTTATCTATCGAGTATTTAGTCTAGGGATATTTCGTCTATCGGATAAAATGTCTTCGGATATTTTGTCGCGGATTTAATGTCTTCGGATTACGAGTGCGGAACCGACAAGACATAAAAAATTCAATTAGATCAATAATCTAGATTATTTTTTGATCTACTGAATTTTTTTCAAAAGACTATAAATCGCGTTACTAATATCAAAAGGGCGTATAAAAAAATTTTGTTTTTTCCAATTAACTTGGAAATGTTTTTTTCATTTAAATAAATATTTTTTCCAATAGATTGTGTTGTCAAGTCATCTATTTTACCATTCTTGTGATTTTTTTTGCGAAAAATCGATAATAATAGAAAAAAAATCTGTCTATCAGTTGACCCTGCGGGCCAGCCCTAAAACTTCCCGGTATTTTTAAGCTCCTCGAGCTCGAAAACATTGTTGTGAAGACATTTTCAAGCTGTTCAGGCTCGAAAATACGTTTGTATGCCATTGATTTCGAAAAAAAACCGTTTTGAAGCATTTCTTTCTCCCACGATATCTCGCGAACGAATTAACTGATTGAGATGGCTAAGGCGACAATCGACGCGTTTTATTAAGTTCCAAAGCTGATTCAATTCTGAAGTCAATCGTTTGTCGTTTCCGAGAAATAAATAAAAAACTAAAAAAAAAATTTTTTTTTTTTTCGTAATTTGCCAATATTTTCGAGTCTACTTGATCAAATGATCTGAAATTTCCAGGAAAGCTGATGACTAACAAGCTCTTTCGATTGCTACCTTAACCATCCAAATCGGTTCATTTAGTTAAGAAGTTATAGACCGTTCACACACATACATACACACACACACAAACACACACAGATACTCGGATATCATTCTGAAAATAGTCAGAATAGCTTCCTAGGAACTCAAAACGACGACATCTGATCAAAATTCGATTTTCGAAAATCGGGGTGAAAACAATAACACCGAATTTTTTGAAAATCATCGATTTTCTTAGCAGGGAGTTAAAAAAGTTTTTTAAATAAATTTTTGTGTTGCTATATTTCAATAATTGTAGAGAGCAAAAGTACAAAAAAAAAAAAAAACATAGTCTATAAATCAATAAAGTTAACAAAACTAAACAAAGTTTAAGTATTACATTTGATATCAAAAGCCTTGAAAATAGCGCGGGCGAGCTAAGAAGCTTCCTCTTTACGTCAGTATACACGTTTTAAATATTATTATTTAAAGTATAATTTTTACGATTATAACTACAACCAACTTGTACGCTATGTGCTGTGTAATAACATTAAGTATATATTTAGCAGCTTTAAATAGTGTGCCAAAGACGTCATAAACGCAATCATTCAAATAATAATTATTATTTGTTGAGTAACCTTGAACAAGTGTCAAAGAAACATATAAATTATCATTATCGATTATGATATTATGAGAAAAGTAAATCTTAACTTTGTATCTAAAAAGATAACTTTACTTAACCTTTACCTACTTATTGAGAGCTTATTCTTCTCCAAGAGTATGTTAATCGTTATTGAAAATATGCTGATGTGAAAATTAGCAGTCGAGGGTATTTTTGATGAGAGAAAGTTTCAGCTCTTATCAACTTGCTAATTTATTATTATTTTTCAATTAGAAAGTAGATTGCGAAATTTTAAGAAAAGTTTTTCATTACAAGACTATAGGATAAATTATCGTTCAAGGTCCGCCGTGGCGTTGCACTCGTCTGGTCAGGGTTGCCAACAAATATACTGTTTATATCGTATACTATCGTACAAGTGGCCAAGATGATATATAAATATATATGTAATAAAAGAAGTTACGAAGATTGTATGGATATAAGTTGAAATAAAAATAATTTTTTTTTTTTTATTATACTGACTAGACGAATTGTAAATAACTTTTTTTAAATTCCAGTACTAGAGTTATCAATTTGTTTATAAATATTACAAAACATTAATGTTTTTGCACACCTCAAGCGCGAAAGCGCTGGTGCGCTTTATGATCGCTCTAAATTTTTAGACTCATTCACTCACATTAAATTATCTCTAGACTTTTTCGATTACACTAAAATTGGTCAAATTTTATACCAACACAAAGACAATTTATTAAAGAATAACTTCGACCCAATATCAAGTCGATTAATTATTCCATTAATTGAATATAAATTATTTTAATCCCAGTGACACGAGTTGCCAATTGTCCTGTATGAAACTTAGTAAACCAAATAACTCTCGATAGACACAATTAATCGGCCTAACTTTTTTTGTATTATCTTTGTATTTTTGATCACAAGGACCCTATTGAAAATTACTGTCTAAATCCTTTTAGTTTAATTGTAATTAAATAAAATAATAAGACTGATTATTCACGAAAAGTTTAGCGGCCATTTTTATTTTTACTATTGTTATTATTACAAAAGTAAATTTTTTTTTCTTTTTTTCTCCCCATCAACTACTGGCAGCAGCACTGGCGTAAAACAGTAGGATTGAAAAAAAAGAGCGACATCTACAACAAAAATGCGGGATTCTAGAAAAAATTTTAATAAAAAAAAAAAAATTAAACTGGAATTAAGAAATGAAAAAATCAAATTAATAATTTAAAAGTTGAATAAAAAAATTCATAAAAAAAAAATAAAAGTAATGATTAAAAATAAAATGAGCGATTGAGGTGTGCAATTTTGGATTTTCCAGCATTTTTCAAAATTAGGACGAAATTTTTTTTTAATTGAAATGCCTTCGATTGTAAAATTGCAATATATTATTAAATTATATTTTTATGTAAAAACAAAGAAAAAATAATAAATTATTGAAGAAAAAAATATTCGTACACAGAATAAAAGTTAACTTGATTCAAGTAAAATATTCTTGAACCAAGAATACTAGTTTAAAAAATTCAATTTTTTTTTGCTTCAAGAATTTATTTCTCGGCTCAATAAGTTTCAGGATTCTTAAATCAAGATTTGTATATGCTCGGTTCAAAAGTAAATTTTTTTCACACAATAAATCTAACTCTCAAACCAACTAACAGATTTACCTGGGTCAAGTAAAAATTTTGACGCCAGGTGGCACCTCGATGGGTACAGCGTCTTTGCTTGTTTTTCTCGGTTAGTTGTAGTTAGTTTTGAATTGTAAGTTCACAATTTGAACATCAAAACATAAATCTCGCCGTTGATAATTATTTTTGTTTAATGTATATAAATATAAACAAATTATGTTATCATAATACCTAGAGTAGTAAATAATTACTGTGTTCATACTTTAGAGATTTTCACAGTAAATGTATTTAATTTTCAATGCTTATTTACTGGGTTACCTCAAATTATCTATTATTGAAAATGTGGTCATTAAACAAAAATATTATTTAAATTTTTAGTACAAATAAATTTTTTTCTAAATAAAAATATGCATTAAACTTCCAAATCAAAAATTAGTATGAGTAACTATTGTAGTAATAAACTGATAAATAATTTTAAAAAATATATTTGTATATTTCTGAATCGAGTAAAATAACATCCTGATTCACAATATGCGCCGTACTCAAACTAAGTCGGTATCGTCCTGAGTCAATATTATCGGCCTCAAACGAAGAGAAAAAAAATTCTTGGGGGAAACAAATGTGAATCTTGATTGAAAACGAAAAATGCTTCCTTCAAGAATCAAATTTTTGAAAGAAAAATTTTTATCTCCGTTTAAGAGTAATAATTTATTTATTCAAGATTGAACTTTTTTTAATTGAAAAGTTTAGATGTTTTGAAACAAGAATGATTTTAAAAGAAAATAATTTACTTGAACCAAGTCAATTTTTTTTCTGTGTATAAATATTCATGAATATATTATCTAAAATTGTTCATTTTGCCTCTTTTTCACCTTAAATCTTTTTTTTTTCTCTTTAATTAAATTACACGAATAACGATAAATTCAACCTCTTATCAGTTGATCTTATAAATATATCTCACGGTTGAGTTGAAATTTATCTAAAGTGATGCCTATTCACACATTAATTACATTATAAATCGACATTTAAATACTGTAGGTATAACCTAAGCTGAGTGAACCTCAACCGTGAAAAGTCCTTGATATTGCTCTCAACTCTTTTCGAAAGGGATATATTGAATAAAAACAAGAAGTCTCTGTAGTATTTGTGACAAACTCTTATATATTTAAAATCCGATTGTTTTATACGATTTTTAACATCGATTCCTGTTTTTAAATTGATGAAAATAAGAAATAAATTTTCATTGCGTGCTAGATAATTTGTTTACATAAATATAACTGTCACGATAGGTGCGATATAAACGTATGGGTTATCGAGAATAAATGCTTACATTACGTTAGTTTTCCTCTTCTTCCGGGGAATCGGGATTATATTGAGTTTACGTATATAGAGGGCGTTAGAACGAGTGCATATAATAGCAGGTTCTACCGATATTTATAGTAATTAGGCGTTCTGGATAACGTATGCAAGTGGTCTGATTAAGAATACGTGGGGTATTAAGACAAAAGTCGCTATATCTTTACTGACGATCTTGCTATTTCGTATGCCAACACATTTATTTACATCTATACATATGTGTTAACAATATGCACACCAAAAAGAAACAAATATTCGCTCTCCAAAAGACCTGCTGCTGCACGTACATCTTAAATAAATGAATCCAAATGAAATTGCTGCATTAACATTTTTGCATGCAACATTTTAATGTGTACAATTTGCACACCAAAAAACAATGAAAAAAAAAAATTACGAATTCATTAAAAAAGGGCTTCGACATTGTTTAAAATAAAGTCTTTAAAAAAAAAATCCAACAGGCATTAAAGTTTAATAGAGACATTTAAAAAATTTGAATGCACACCCAAATATTATTAAAAATATCAGTATACCAAAAAAGTGTCAAAAAATATTGAGATGTATGAGAAATAAAAATGAGCTCATGTGAAATTAAAATGCACACCAATAGATAAATGAAAGCAATTGAACAGTTTTTTTGCACACCAAGACATTACTAAAAATATCAGCACACCGAAAAAGTGTCAAGACATATCGATATGTATTAGAAATAAAAATAAGCTCATATAAAATTAAAATGCACACCAATAGATAAATGAGAGTAATTGAATAGTTTTTTTTCACACTAAGACATTATTAAAAATATCAGTACACCAAAAATGTGTCAAGAAATATTGAGATGTATCAGAAATAAAAATGGGCTCTCATAAAATTAAAATGCACACCAATAGATAAATGAGAGTAATTGAATAGTTTTAATCCATAACAGGACAACGTTGGATATATAGTCATACTATTCGAATCTGAGGTAACATGAAGAGAAATAAAAATGAAATAAAAACATGCAATAGTAAATTTGGATGCACACCAACAGGCAGCAAAATTATTAATTTAAATTTCAGAGTATTTAGATAGTTTTTTGCACTAAGACATTATTATAACTATGCTCACACCAATTAAAATATAAATAAGCTGAAAACGAAGAGATACTTAACAAATAACTATTACACACCATGAAGGCAAATAATTAAGACAGCCAATGTATTTAATGCAAACTAAAAAATTTTATAATTAATCTTTATCTAGTAAGTATAAATCTCTAAAAAGATTTATAAATATTTAAATAATGAAAAAAAATATCGGTATCAGATATTTCTATACTTGCACACCAGATGCACGTACACTGTCTCTGCGAATATTAATCAAAGCTATAAAAAATTAAGCACTTATCTGAATAAATTATCACAAAAAATAAATAAAGTTGAGCTGAAAAAGTACATACTCCTAAAAATGTAGATAACAAAAATGCATACCATAAATACCTCAGTATCATATATTAACACATATAAATCTACATGTTCCACGAATGATAAAAACCAATCAGGTAAATAATTATACTGATAATCTTGTAATTTAATATGGGTAAAACAATAAATAAATTGTTGTTGTGCTTTAGCAGCTTAGCATATTCTCAAAAATAACTTGTATTAACAAACCAATATTTAAACTGTCGATCACGTGTAGATCTAACGAACCGCATCTACTCGTCGTCACGCTAAACATTTTTTTGTACTCAGCATGTGTTTACTAATTACATACTCTGTATATAGTTACTGTTTATTCCAGCCCATGTATAAGTGCACAGTAATTAAGCATTAAGGATAAACATACGCAAGTGGTACGATTAAGGATGTATCCTCTTGTAGGTAAAAAGTCCTATCGCTCGTTTTTCGAACCAACAACATTCGATATCTCGCTCAACGATCGAACACTTACATGCACACATACCCTACATATATAGATAAACTGAAGAACTAGTGGATAAAAAGTCTGGCATATATATTTTTATACTATTTGTTTGTATATGTGATTTCATCGTCTTCTGACCCTGCAGAAAAGTTTAAATCTCCTTCTCACTCTTAACCTCTTTCCCGTTTAGTTCTCTCTTTCGCTTGCAACACTCGTCGATTTAAACGAACGGATCGGTTTATCTGTCCAACCGTGTCCAAACAGCAGGACCTGGGTTACATATACTTTTTTTGTTTCTTTTTTTTTTAGTATATATTAGTTTTTTGGTTTCTTTGGTTACTTGGTTTTGCTTGTCTGGTTGCTCTTTCGCTCTGCAATTTTATGCTGTACACCAGAAATAAACTAAAAAACGACAGGGGATGTTTATTTTTTTGTGCGTTAAATTTGCTAGCTGTTTCATTGTATTTGCAATTCAATGCTCGAAATTTTTCTTTCATTTCAGTTACTTGAATAATAAAAATATAAATTAAATAAATTTAGAAAAAAAATTATCTATGGTAATTAAAGTAAACAAAAAAAAAAGATAAGGGAGCAAAAAATTTTGTAATTTTGAAATTTCAAATTTTCTAAAGATTTTGAAAATTATTTTTTTTAATTATCTGACTCTTTTTTGTTTTCGAGTCTCATATAAAAATGTGTTGATTGGACATATTTTCAGAACCCTCTCCAAAAATCAGCTCGATAAGAAATTTTTAAGAGGTCGCTCACAAAGTTTGGAAATTCCAAAAATGATTGAAATTCATTCGGATTTTTCTTTTCTAATTTTTTTCTTTCTCGTGGCAGCAATAGTTTATATCTGTAAAATAATGAATATGCTGAAAATTCTAGCCCAAAATTTAAATTACTAAACGTCACTATTTTGGACGTTTTCAAGCGACCCTTGAATATTAATATTAAAGCATCTCAATTTTTTCGCCATCAATTTTTATCATAACGAATAAAAATAGAACTCGAGACATAGAGAAAATTAGTTATTTACCCGAGTCGAAATTTAAAGCTGACATTGAGACTTCTAAGGTAGTTTTTATTTCGGACTTGCGGGATTTAAGTAGGCTCTATTCCCATATTAAATTAAGTTTGACTTTGGTCCCCAAAGTGGACAAATTTCCATTTGTACCAGATTGATGTCCAAAATCGGGCCTGAAGGGAATAAAAATTACGGTTGTCTTTGGACCCCTACAACCTATTTGATAACAATAGTAATAATAACAATAATAATAATAATAATAATAATGATAATAATAATAATAATAATAATTCTATCATTATGTTTTATTAAGACATTTTACATTTAAAAAAATGTGATCAAAATATCAATCGTAGGTTAAAAATTTTTTTTCCAGCATTAAAAACTAGTAAAATAAAAAAAGTGAATAAAAATGAAAAAACTGTTGATTAAATTGTGAGGATAATTTGGGCCATCGTCATCTAAAGTAATTAACACAGTTAATCAAGTCAACATCAATAAAACTAAGGACAACACGTATAGATCCATGGATATTCCGGTAAATAAATAAATAACATTAACACATAAATGGAAACAAATATATGAGAATGAGCATTGCACACGGAACTGAATGCTTATCCTTCAAAACAAAATATTCGCATGCCAAACTACCATTAAAACCCGCCTCGGAGAGTGCAACAGTGTGTTAGGGTGCGGATTCTCCGTATACAGTACACACAGCTTACAGATATTTTTAGTATTATATTCGTCCTTCGTTTCATCGAGGTTCAAGGCTCACAGCCGCATGTAATGAGACGTTGATTTAACTTCACGGCCATGAAGTTACGATTTTTCACCTTCCATCCACATCAGAAACGCATACCAAATACCGACATTTATCTAAATTATATACCCCTGCAATCCAATATACTTTTTTCACCCATCGTCCGTCGTCCATCTAATAGATATTTTATTATATTTAACAATAAACAATAACTTCCTGAGATATATGAAGAATAGACGTACACACACTCAAATAATAACGAGGTCGAGGTTTTTCTTATAATCCTAGACGATTTGGTATGCTCGCCGTAAAACATATCACACATGTCTACGAAAAATTCAAAATTCTATCTTCGAAGTTGGAACACACGCAAGAATATTGATGATCAAAAATATATTTTTAAAATATGTATTATAAAATACCACTACTCCAATCATCTTCAGTCCATTTATCTTTTCTCTCTCATCTTTACCTTTATTATTTATTCAATATTTCGAATAATTTATTCCTTATTTATTATTTTTTTATTTTCTATTATAATTTTATTTTATTTATTTTCATGTATCTTTATTATTTATTCGTAAATTTTTTTTATATATAGCGAAGAAAATTACGTTTTGTACGTGAGACATGTCGAGGAGAGCAAGAAAACTTGTACCGTAAGTTTATTACTAAAAAACTATTGAACAAGAAAACATCACCTAACTTAAACCGCCTACGTTATTTGTATTTGTGAAAAACAAATTAACCTGAGGGATTCTGGTTAAAAATCTTTAACTCAAGGTCTTTATGCTAGTTATGTATATATAAATATATGTGTATTTATATATATTTACAGTACAGTAACAGTTAAAGTGTGGGTAACGTGAATTGTGAATGTTGCTGTCTACTATATAGTAACCCACGAACGTCTACAGAATAGTATACTAAAATAATGTGCATTGAGTTGGTAGGTATTTTCAGTATGATAGTATGTACTTTACTTGATTTCTGCCTTTACTCTTTACTTCCTTCTTTTATAATATATATAAGATACAAAATCACAAGTTATTCTTGACGTATTTCATGCCGAGATCAGGGTTTTTTAAACTTGCTAGAGAACTTTTAAATTTATGAAAAAAGTGAAACGTTAGTGATTTCATGCGATTGAAATGGAGGAATTTCATATTTATAAATCTAAATAATTGATTGTGATTATTTAAAACTAGATGTGTGTATGTTTTCGTCTACCCGAGTAAAAATGAAATTATTATTTTTACGAAAAAATTATAAATTTTTATCGAACGCCGCACCACCGCTGCACCATACCGCCGCTGCACCACCGCCGTTTGGCGGACTATTCCGCCGCACGCTAAAAATATATTCTGCCAGCACCGCCGCACCGCCGCTGCACAACCGCTGCACGACCGCCGCACCAATGCCTAAGCATAACCCCAATTTCAAAAAAAAATGGCATTTATATGCCAAAATATCTTGTGATTAATTAATTAATTTACCCGGTTTATGGTGAGAGAAATTTAATTGTCCGGTAAAAGTGAATTATATATGGCCATACATTAAAATTTTCAATATATACATAGCCATGTATATAAATTTCAACTAAATTAAAAAAAAAGACTTACTCAATTTTAGTAGTTTTTTTTTTCTTTGATGATGCGGAAATCAATCAGATTTGTGATGAAATTAATTTCTAACCGAATAGAAATTTTTAATTTAGGGAAAAAACGCTATAAATATCAACCAAACGCACACGATTTAGTAGGATTCGAACCCGGGACCTTATGCACGAAAGACCGACGCTTTAACGACTAGGCTACGCTACCGACAGTGACTACTAAGTTTACTTGTGCTATATGAGATTGAAAAGAATGTACCACTTTTAAATCACTAATCAAAAATAATTTACAACAAAATATCACAGCTATGGTGCGGCGGTGGCGCAGCGGTGGTGCAGCGGTATGGTGCGGTAGTGGTGCAGCGGTGGTGCGGCGGTCGACAAAAATTTATAATTTTTCCGTAAAAATAATAATTTCATTTTTACTTGAGTTGTCACGGCGGTGGTGCGGCGGTGGTGCAGCGAATAGATAAATCTTTAGTCGTCACGGTGGTGGTGCGGCAGTAGTGCAGCGAATAGATAAATTCTTTAGTTGTCACGGCGGTGGTGTGGCATTTATAAAATAATCGGAATTGTCACGGCTATAGTGGAGCAGTGGTGCGGCGCTTAAAAAGCCGTGCAGCGGTGTTGCGGCGGTGGTGCGGCGGAATTCTGTTTTTACTCAGGTATATATATATCTATCCTAAAAAGTTTGGTGTTATGTCACCGCTTATAGTTGTCATGGCAACAGTTGCTATGGAAACTGTTGCCATAGCAACGGTATCTATGGAGACTGATGACATAGCAACCGTCGCTATGGAGACTGTTGACATAGGAACGGTTGCTATGGAGACTGTTGACATAGCAACGGTATCTATGGAGACTGATGAGATAGGAACGGTTGCTATGGAAACTGTTGCCATAGTAACGGTATCTATGGAGACTGATGACATAGAAACCGTCGCTATGGAGACTGTTGACATAGGAACGATTGCTATGGAGACTGTTGACATAGGAACGGTATCTATGGAGATTGATGACATAGCAACCGTCGCTATGGAGACTTTTGACATAGCAACGGTTGCTATGGAAACTGCTGTCATGGCAACGGTTGCTATGGGGATGGTTGGTCATGTTAGCAGCTAATAGAGACAATAGACATTTATGATGAATATTATTAATTACAAATTTTTCATAAGGGGAGCGTGGAAGATAGTTATCAAAACATTAAAAGAAGTAAAAAATAATAGGCACTCGTCATTTCACGATTTAACGATTTTTCGCCTGTGGCTCGTAGCAACCACCATACTCGTCCTCATGCCAATACATCATAAGCCTCACACTCATGTCGCGACATCATGATTGTCAAATTATTCGCTCCTTATTACACATAGAGCATAAACTACCATTAACTCATATGTTTAAATAAAGTTTCCTATAATTTTTCTCCGTGTCCTATATAAAAATATATGTTTTTCGTCTGAGCGGAAAAAAATATATATTCTGAAGTACACGAGGAAATATAACGTTAACAATTTATTGAAAGGGAAATTTTGAGTTAAAAATTAGAATAAAATTTTGTGATTCAAAGTTGTAGTTAATAAGCGAAGAAGTTTAGTAACTTTTATCCGGTGAGGATTAAAAAAATAGATTTCAGTATGATTTTTTTATCTTCGATCTATAATTTAATAAATGATTAATTAACAGAATTGTCAATAGAGCACACTTGGAATTAAATTTCCGGTAGATAAATAAAATAAATTTTAATTTTATTGATAATATAAAAATAAAAAATTCGAAAAAAAATTATTTAAATAATTAAACAAGCAAAACTGCATAAATAATGAACTAAAAAATAATCTGGAATCATAAAACTAGAAAAAAAAAAATCACGCCATCAAAGCCAGCTGGTTTATGTTAAGATCTACAGTGTCCCAAGTGTAATCATGTAGAATAAAATTTTTTTAGCCATTATAAGAAATCCGATATACCACAACTTTTTTATTTGTTTATCTTCTTTTTTAAAATCACGTAAGTCAAGAGGCTTGAAAAAAAAAAAAAAAAAAAACAAGCTAAAATGTCAGAAATAAAATTCATAAAATATGAATGAAAAATAAAAGTAAAATAAATGTTGGCAATATGACAATTTAACGTGTCACTTTATAGATAAACTCGTCGAAATTTAAATCTATAGTGTAATTTTCCTCGTCCATGATCTCTGTTGTATACACAGTTTATATGTGCGGGTAACAGTGTTGTTATTAATAGCTGCTGCGCATTATCGTTCATGCATAGCCGTGCGAAAAAGTAAGGAGTCACTAATCTTCATGAATCAACCCAGCGAAATGTATTCGTATGGGGCAACTTAATTGCATATACCGTCACTTTTGTCGTGCACACAAGTAGAAATGCAAGAAAAAAAAAATACAGAAGTTAAGAAAAACGCAAATGAAAAATAATATATATATATATATATATATATCTATATATAATCTACCGGGGTCGATATTGCTAATTCTTGTTATTTATATTTCGCGTTTTTTTTTTTTTTTAACACGATAACGTGGGACGATGCCTCTATGCGATATACATATCAAAGTGCGTAATGACCTCGTACGAATTGTTAACTCAGCTAATATATTAAGTGAACATGAAGGAAAAAAAAATCAATCAACTTTCCATTTTTACGTTTTATTAAATGAAAATACATTTAAGTTTTATTCATAACATTTTTATTTAATGTCGGTTAACTTTTTTTTTCTTCTAATACGAAGTGCATCCATTTTATATTCTACCGCTATAAATTAAGAGCTCAAGTACACAATGGTATCTTTATTTTTATAATTTCTTATTTCTTGTTATTTTTTAAAAATATGGTCTCACGGAAATAAGAAACTGTTAAGCTATTGTACGTACTGGTAGTTGTGATCATTATTATGTGATTTTATAACCTTAAATAAAAATATAATAGCCTAGAATTTTTTCGTATGGTTAGTTTGTTTGAAAATAAATTTATTGTGGTTGAAGTATTAAAAGTGAAATTTTATGCGAGCTATGTCAGTGCGTTTAATTTGGATATAATTGTGCACACCTAAAATGCAACAGCCGTACTCTATATCGTTTATTGTTAGAAATTTTTTAACGGTTCCGTGTCGTTAAATTGTTTTCATAATTTATTGCCTAAAATTATGAGAAATGTCTATTATTTAGATTTTTATATTTATATCAAAGTTAATGAGTGAAAGATTATAATTTTCTATTAATCAGTACACAGAAAAAACAGTTAACTTGGTTCAAGAAAAATAGTGTCTTTTGAATTTTCTTTCTTGATTCAATAAAAGTAAAACACTTGATTCAAAAACGCTTTTTTGATTTAAGACAGTAAATTCTCTTGCTCCAAAAAAATTTATTTTTGAAGCGAAATTGAAAATTTCTTTGTTTAAGAAAAAAAATTCTTGGCTAAAGAAAATAAGTCATCTCTTGCCAAAAAATCAACGCTTTGAACGAAAAAAAGTTTAACTTCGGCCAAAAAACTTTTTCTTGCCTCAAGAAAAAAAATTGCTTACTCCAAAAAATCAAAGTTTTGAACGAAAAAAAGTTAACTTGGGCTAAGAAAAAATTTCTTGGCCCTAGGAAAAAATTTTCTTGCTCCAAAAAATAAACGTCTTGATTGAAAAAAAAAATCCCTTGGGCCAAGAAAAAAATTCTCTTGCTCCGAAAAATAAATTGCTTAAGTGAAAATAAAAGTTGCTTGGGCCAAGAAAAAAAAATTTCTTGCTCCAAAAGTTTGCTTCTTCAATACAGACTTGAATTTTTCTTAGTCAAAAATGTATTCTCTTTCCGACGGATTGACGTGTTAATTCTTTTTTTTTTTTTAATCTGAAACGTAATTTTTTGTGTTTTTTTTTTCCGAGCAAAGTTATTCAAGACTTGAATTTCAAGTAAACTTTAATATTAAATATTAAAGTCATGATGTATTATAGGATACACTATAGTACAATTCAAAAGGGTACGTGTAGTTCTGTCAAATGACAGTAGAGTATTCAAACAGAATCGTAATGAAATTTGGAATATAAAACTTCTGAAATAAATGTCTTACCAGGGACACTACATGTCGTAGGCGCGATCTCGTGGCGAGCACTGAACTACTTCCGCTGCTGCTGTCTAGCACCCGTGACTTTCCCCTTCTCCATATCGATCTTTTCTCCCAAGAAATTTTTTCTCTTGGCTTAAGCAACTTTTGTTTTCTTGGTCGGAGAATACAAAAATACTTGCGTAAAAAGAATAGTACATAGTTCCAAGAAATTTTATTTTCTTTAACCAAAAATATGCAATATTGCTACAAGAAAATAATGTATCTTGCTTCAAAAAAAATATCTCTTACTTTAAGAAATATAAACTCTTAAAACAAGTGAAAATTTTTTGATTTAAGCGTAAAAATATGTTGACGTGAGAAAAAAAATTTTGATTCAAGATAAAAATTTGAAGATAATTGTTTACTTGGGGCAAGTAAATTTTTATTTTCCGAATCGATCAAAAAAAATTTCAAGAAATTTTCATTCAAGAAGAATGAAGAATATTTTCCTTGATTTAAGTTAACTGTTTTTTCTGTGTATGCTTATTATGACTGAGGTGTGCATTTTTTCAAACTATGTTAAACGTTTAAATAAGTGAAAAATCCATGAACAAATTAATCAATTACGTAGTTAACATATTACATTTATGTAGACTAGGGTGATCCAAAAAATGACAAATTTTATTTTTTTCTCGGAAACTTAAAATCGACTTGAAATCGATCAGAAGCCAATTTTTTTTATGAGCTTGACATTAAAATGAAAATAACTAGAAAACAATGCAAAATTCGAAAAAACTTTATTAGAAATAACTTCTAGGGAATAAAATTGTCTACAAAAAAAGTCCTATGATATTTTGTAATAGGTCTGATAGTTTCGCCGGAAAAGTAAAAAGATCTCAAAATTCAATATTAATTCGACTTCAACCTCAAATAACTTTTGAACAAATAGATTTATCAAAAAATGATAAGATACTTTTTTTGTAAAGCATTCAATTACCTACAAACAATTTCTTCCAATTATTCCCATGATGCATCGTTAGAACCTTATAAAAATCAGAAGACGTAAAAAAAATCTTTTCCATGTTACTCTTATGGAAAACAGAAAAGTGCGATGAGGAATCTCTTAATGTTAATATTAAGAGCTCTAATTTTCACAGGCGTCTTCTATTATCTAAGTAAAACTTATGAACCTGTTTCCAAAAAAAAAAAAAAAATTTGTCATTTTTTGGATCACCCTAATGTAAACGTAAAGCAAACAAATTATCGAACTAATAATTTCGAATTTTGATCCTAATGAGATTTTGAAAACTTCTATAATTTTAAATCTATAAATTCTTATAGAGATTTTCATCTCTGAGTAATTTTACATAAACATATTGAGATAAATGCAGACTAAAATGTTTTTAAATTAGATCTACGTTCATCAATTAAATTCCATTAGATCTTAAGGGGGTTCCCCCGTGTGATGGGTTCAAAAAATCGATTATTTATTTTTTGCATAAATTGATTCCTTAACATGTGTAGAATGTGCTGGTAGTTGATTTTTAAAAATTCAGAGTCGTTATAAAGACAGTTAGAAGCAGTCAGAAGAAGCAGATATTCGGAGCACTGATGAGTCAACTAGTAGGAGGCCTATTGTGACGAGTAAAAAAAAACCAGAATTGAAGCAAGAATAGAGCAATCCACTTTGACAGACTTCTAAAAAGAAACTGAAACTTCAAACGTGTTTTTCTCAAAACTGTGTTTGTCAAGCTTTCCTCTATTATATCTCGAGAATGGTTTCACCGATTCACTTGAAATTTATTGGGTAGACTCAGCGATGTAGGCGCACGGAGTGAACTAGAATCATCTAAAAATTTCGAGTATTTCTATTTTTTTGTAACGGAAAAATAAAAAAAATTATGCAATTAATAACTTTTTTTTCAGAAGTCTGCCGGAAAAACTTAATTTTCAATACTTGCAAACGATTCTAGTTCACTCGATGCATTTAGACTTACAGATTAAAATGTCGCTTTTTAACTTCCCGCTAAGCAAATTGTAAATTTTCAAAAATTCGGGAAGTTATTGGTTTCCGTCCGATTTACGAAAATCAAATTTGCATCAGATGTCGACGTTTTGAGGTCCTAGGAAGCTATTCTGACTAATTTCAAGATGATGTCCGAGTGTATGTATGTATGCATGTACGTACGTACGTATGTAAATACCTGTATCTTTTGAACGGATGAACCGATCTTGAACTTTAAGGTGTCATTCGGCGCGGCTTGTCAATATCTTGAAGCTGTAGGAAAATTAAGCTTGATCAGTAGGGCTCGTTCAGAGATATTCAAAAAAAAAAATTTTTTTCAAAAGTGTTTTTTTCGGATAACTTTTAATGTGCTCGATGGATTGATTCCAAAATGGACTGGGCTCTAGAGCTTTATAAGCCGCGTCGAATGCCACCTCAACCATCAAAATCGGTTCATTCGTTTAAGAGAAACCGTTGTCGAAAGAATTAAAAAAAAAAAATTTTTTTATTTTTTTTGAAATATCTCAAAAACGACTCGATAAATCGAATTCAAAATTCGATCAGCTTTAGAACTTGATAAAACGCGTCAATTGCCACCTAAACCGTCTTAATCGGTTGATTCGTTTGAGAGATATCGTTGGAGAAAAAATGGTAAAAAACAATTTTTTTCGAAAAGAACGGCATACAAAAGTATTTTCGAGCTCGAAGAGCTTGAGAATATATTTACGACAAAGTTTTCGAGCTCAAGGAGCTCGAAAACAGCGGGAAGATTTAAGGCTGGCCCGCAGGGTCAACCGATAGACAGATTTTTTTTCCAGAAGCCGATGAACCAAAAGCTCGGAGGAAGTGAGTCTACTAAAGTAGAATCTCGCTATATTTGACCGCTCTCTGTATTGGACCAAATTCTCTCTCTATATTTGACAATCCTGTCTTCCTCTAAGACTTTTCATTCGGTCAATCAAAAAAAACTGAGTGGCAGATAGATTTGAATGTTCTTGGGCTATGAATACAAACATTAAGTTCTATTAATCTAATAAATTTTAATCACTTACTTTAAAGATATATAATATTTAAACTTACTTTACAATTTTCTGAATTATTTGACCTTTTTTATTGCACAATACAATATTCTATTTAGTAATTGAGGTTATATACAGATAATATCATAGAAACTGTTTTTGCACACTGCGCATAAGAGACAATAGTGTTGCTGTAGTGCAGACGAAAGGACGAATCAAATACAGAGAGAGATTTTACTGTAATACTTTTTTTATCATGTGAGTATTTTGCAAGGGGTGTGCATTTTGTGTCAACACTTGTTTATCTTTCATAAACAATTATTAGTATGCAAGTAAATGAATAATATATTTATTATAATCTAAGCGTTTACGAGGGTGTGTATTTTGATAAAATATTTTAATTTATACTTGCTTATCTTTTTTAACTGATCATAATTATGTGAATGCGTAAATACTGAAAAATATATACTTACTTCAGTCACAAATGCGGTGAAATTTTGAAAAAAAAATAACTTATCTATTTTATTACTATAAATTAATATCTAGAGGTAAAGAATGCATATTAAAAATAAAGAAAATGTAATCGGTTTATTTTTAAATTATTTTTTTATTATTTTGATAAAAAATGATATAAATCGGGTACTTAATAACAAGATAATAAGTATTATAAACAAGAGGACTAAATACAAATGTACAGTGGTTTTTTTTTTTTTTTTTGTATTTTTCATCATATTTTTTTCTCCTTCAAAGTTAGTCATTACAACTTCTTTTAGTTATTATTAATAGTTTATATAACTTTATAAACTAGAATTCATAACTTAGACACTGTTCTGTATTATTTTGGTTATTATTATAAATATTTTATTACTTTTTTTTTAATGAATATCCTTTATTACGTTTAATGATAAAATCTGACATATTCCAGCTTGTACGAGTACATGCTCATGAATAATAACGTAAACTTCTCCATAATTATTTCTTACTTTGCACTCACTCTCTCTCTCTCTCTCTCTCTCTCTCTCATATTGTATTTATATTCTTTTATATTAAAGAAAAAAATTTTTTAAACCATTCTACGACTTCAGGAAATTAAGACAGAAAGAAACAAGATCAAAAACAAATAATCAATAGTACATAAAAAAAAAAAAAAAAATACATATATATGATGAAAGAAGCATGAAATTATATTTCAAAAATACAAACGAAAAAAAGAGTACATTTCATAAAATGATAAGATAAGATAAATAAATGACTGTACATAATAGTCATTGCAAATTTTCTTTGTGTAAAAATATTGCTACATTTTGTTGCGTTAATTTTTTTTTAATTATAAGCTTCGACGATGGTAAAAAAATCTGTTTAAATACACATTTTGTTTTTCACGTGCAAATATTAATCTGCGCACAAAATAGACACACCTTTGCCAAAATAGTGGATATACTTTTTGTTTAATATATATAAATTTTATTTTTTTTTATTTAATGAATCTCGTCAAGGTGTTCTCCGAATAATTATAACTGTAATCTCGCAGTAATTATTAATTATATTGCACTTTGGTGTATTCCTTAGTTAATTAACTTATTAGCATTGTTTCAACTGCTCGTAAACGAATCAAGACAATTTATTGCAACGAGTATCTATTTATTCATTTTTATAAAATACCCAATTTAAATTTTGATAGTTTTCATTCAAAATTATGTCTTACTAGTGTGTCGTTGTTCGAACAATTCAAACAATTTTATTGATATATATATTTATATATATTGCTTGGCAATTGCAATTTAAACTGGACTAGTTCAATGAGTCTTTAATTAATTAATTTATGTATTTATTTATTTATATTTTGTCATGTAACAACTGCGAGTTTTAAAATTAATCCACGCAAAAAACCTTGACGTGAAACATTTTTATTAATTTTATTTTTCTTTTCTTATTTTTTTTTAAAGACGTATCGAAAATAAGTGCGAAAAGTGAAGAAGCATGTGATGCCTTAAACTTTTTCACTATAATAATTTTACGATTAACTTGTTTTTTTTTTTTAATTAATAACCCGGGAAAAATGAATCATATATGATCATATGTTACTATTTATGGTCATACATGGAAATTGGCAATACATGGCCGCATATGACTATACATGGCCATATATAGTCGAATATGAGTACATATGGTCACATATTAGTGCATATGGTCATATATAGTCATATATGAATGCATATAGTCATATATGAGTGCAAATGGTCACATATAGTCATATGTTAGTGCATATGGTCATATATAGTAATATATGAGTGCATATGGTCATATATGAGTGCATATATGACTATATATGAATTCATATGGTCTTATATGAGTGCATATGGTCACATATAATCATATATGAGTGCTTATAGTCATGTATGGTCATATGCATTCATATATGACTATATATGAATGCATATGGTCATATGAGTGCATATGGTCATATACAGTCATATATGAATGCATATGGTCATATATGAGTGCATATGGTCATATATAGTCATATATGAATACCCACGGCCATATAGATCATATATAGTTTGTTTTTCCCGGAAATAGATGATTATAATTTAAAATAGAATACAAAGATAATAAGTTAATATTTGCGTTATCAGACCCGAAAGAAAATAAAACCTCACTCTTTTAAAAATTAATAATGATAATAATTAATAAGTATTTTAATATTCAAAATTCAAAAATTCAAGCAACATCTTTTTAATACCAAAAGTAGATTTTTAAAATAATTTTCACACTTTCTTTTTATATATATATATATATTTAATTGGACATATATACATACTAAAATTTTAAATCTACCGCCTATTGCCATTTTTAATACACAAAGTCAAGCGTGACAAACGCATCAAAATAATTATTATCAATTTCATAATTATTATTCATATTGTTATTATTTAAATATTAATTTATTATTATTATTATTAATAATATTAATATCTTTATTACTGTTATTATTAAACAAGTCCGTTTGTTATATAATTGTTATCGTAACGTGAGCAATTATCAAAAAGTATCTCGATTTTTTAATTAATTATAAGTATATATGTTTTTTTAACTAGGTACATTCTTATGTAATTGAGCATAATTTTTAAACTTGAGAATGTATGTTAAGATTTAAGTATAAAAAAAATAAATTTATTAATTATTAGTCGAGATTCTTTTTGATTATTTTTCATAAAATTCAAACTTCGAGAAGTTAAAAATAAAATTTTATGGTTTATTGTTATTTCAATTTAAAATTTATACTAAATTTGAAAAATGAAAAGTTTTTAATACATACCAATTTTTTTTTTTAATGAGTTAATATTGTCTAGGGAGTATTATATTTAATATAATATAAATATATAACTTTTTTGAAAAAATTAACTAATTTCGAATTCAGTTTTTCAATAAATAAAAGTAATTTTTCAAATCCTTGAAGTTTAGGTCATTAGTCGATAAATTCTTGTTCTTCCAAATATATGTTAACATTTATTTTAATTTAAAAATTTATTTTATTTAATTGGTGATTTTTTTCGTTTTCATTTAAAATTTTTGTCATGTTAGATTTTATTTTAAAATTCTAAGTATTTATACATGAATATATATAATTTTGTGAATAACTATGTTTCGCTAATCACTTTTTACGCAAATAACCGCTTTCCCGAGAACAAATAAGCCAAAGAAAATTAACCTCCTTCAATTTATATATTTCTCTTTAATACTCTTATTATTTTCCAAATATCAAATTACAAATACTGATACTAATATTAATATCAAATGTCCAATTGTTTTAAAATCACATAAAAAAATTTTTTTGGCACCCGAATCCCCACTGCAATATCAAAATCCAAATAATTGTTTCCTCAATTACTAATCATTTTACAGTCATTTACTTCTTACGCGTTACAGATTTTTAGAAGTAGCCAATAAAAAGCCGTTGAAAATCCATAAGGACACAAAAAATATTTTTTTTACCGATAAATTTTTTTTACAAAATATTAAAATTTGTTACATTAATTCGAATTTTTACTCAACTTTTTTTAAAAATCCCTTTGGTACCTGGGGTCTATAAGAGCGCAAATACTTTTTTTTTTTTACAGTTCGATAACTTTCTAATTAATAAGTAAGAAAAAAAAATTTAATGAATACAAATTTTTTTACCGGGATCTTTATAATTCGCGAGTGCGATAAACGCAAATAAAAAAATTCAAAATCACGAAAATTAGTTTTTGTCAATTTTTTGAATTTTCGAGACTAAAAAGACGAAATAGTTTTTAAAAAAAATTTTATACGCCCTTATGGCACTTGTGGTGCGACTTTTATTTCTTTTCATTAATTATCGTTTGATAGCAATTTAAAATTCTTGACCACTAACACGTGATTAACATACGTTAAAGTGTAAAAACGTAAAAAAAAAAAAACATTTTACGATTAATGTTAATTTTTATTTAACGTTTAATATTAAGCATCGACACACTAATAAATAAAAACAAACCTTTGGCCATTAAATAATTACTGTTACTAACTAATATTGGCCATTAAAAACTTAAAAAAAATCTTAAACGCAATAACTATTTACTCTAGTAAGCAACTGAGCGAAGACCAAAAGCGAACCAAACTACAGTGAAAATAAAAAAAAAGAACTAAAATAATTTTTGTAAAAACCGCGGAAATTAAATTGATATGTGTCCATTCTTTGATCGTAATCAACTTCGTTTACGGTACCACTGACAATTATTTTTCATGTTATAGTATATCATATATTTGAAATATTTAAAACAAAGTTTTAAGTATAAATTAAACGCAGTCAATTTATTAAAAAAAAATAAATTAAATTAAAACTATTTCATTCTGAAATCAACACGACCTCCATCAATGTGATTGATATCGTTTAAGATTATTATAATTATTATTTAGTTAATTTTTTCTTTATTAGTTTCCAGAGTTAGTCACAGCCTGTATTTGTCGTATAGTCACAAGTTTTCTACCATACTAACGCAACTAACTTATATTCTGCTTGCGATCTATTCTATCCAAATTATTTAAAATAACACGGAGAAAAAATTTAGCCTCAAGTTACCGTAAATTGTCCATAATGCTGCCATAAGCATCAAGATTATTTTTAGTATCAAATAAGAACAGCTCCATACACACATATGGTTATTGTTTACACACTAAAGAAAAGACCGAAAATTGCTGCATAGCGAAAATAACATTTTTGTGACAGACACTTGAAATCTACGACATTTAGCGCCTATAGCCGGCAGCTAAAAATATTAGATAAGATACAGCTGGTAAAAAAGATACCTAATCGTTCTAATAGTGACGTCATCATCGGATTAAAAAATATTGTTTAGTTACATGTGCGACAGCAAACGACCAAAAAATATCGAAGTAACTTAACGAGCCATCTTGTGACAAAATATATCATCATTTTAATTCGTCCACTTATCGACTTCTCTCTTATTTTCAACAAATACTCAAAATAATCTTACCAAATAAATATACGCAGATTTATAACCTGCCATTTATAGGCACTAAATGTACTAAATTTCAAATATCTGTCACAAAAACTAATGTATTTATCTAGTACAATCGAGTCTAAGACGCTCGTGTGTTGGTACCCTCGCCTTCGGCTCGGGCACCAATCTTCAAACTCGCGTCTTAAACACGATCGCACTCGATAGATAAACTACTATATTAACAATTAGAGAATACCCGGAAAAAATGCTCAGATATGGTCATATCTATTCATTTATGATCATATATAAGCTAATACATGACCTCATTTATGATTATACATGATCATATATGACTATACATTAGATCCGAAAAATGGTCCTGCAAGATCATGTATGATCATATATGACTATTTTTCGGATGTGATCAGATCTTAGTATTCAGACGTGATCGTATATAATCATATCTGAGTATTTTTTCCGGATACCAGCTTTTACTTACCGCATAAATTAAAAAAATTTAATACTTTTGATTACCCTAGCGGATCTGAATTACGATACTTACCGTAATTTACCGCAATTTACAGTAAAAATATGGTAATTTACCGCAGTCTGCAGTAAATTACGGGATTTTTACCGCAATTTACGGTAGTTCTGTTGGATACCGCAAATTGCGGTAATTATCGTAAGTTACCGTAGTTTGGATCCACTAGGGTATATGCTTCAACTAAAAATTACTACATTTTCTGAGCGTCTAAATTGTTTGGACCATACAATTATTTTCGTAAAAATTTTTTTCATACGTATATATCTTGGGAATCATTTTCATAAATATGGTTACCGCTGCCATATTATATGGAAATTATTCCTGTAATATACATAAAAATCATTTTCATGTAGTATACTAATAAGCATGGGGGCATAAGTACAGAGATCATTAGCACAATGTATGGGAACTACTCTCATATGTTTATAGTATCTTTTGCAAATTGGTCCTATAATTTTTTCTCCGTGTTTTTAACCAAAATGATAATTTTATTTAAATAATAACATGATTGTTCAAGTATCAGATTGATGTTAAGCTTTAATCCTCCATTAATAAAATTATTTTTCTTTAAATACAATCCTAAAATCACTTAAGTTTGGCCCTGCATTTAATTTTGTACAAAAGTTACATTTCAAGACCGGAGTGATAGGCACTATTTTCATTTTTTTATATATTTTTTTTTCTTCTTTACACTATTACTTATTTATTTTTGTTATATCCATTTATCGTTTCTTTCTTTCTTAAAGTCCACGAAAAAAAAAAATAGAGCGTTATAATAAAAAAAAAAATTTCATAATTAAAATTACAGCAATTATTCAAATTACTGAAACTTTTTTCGTTACTTTTATTTTTATCTTTACAAATGCGAAATCTTATAAATCACAAGTTCAAGTCATTGGGGTAGTTGTTTATTATTATTAATAGCTTTTTTTTTCTTTTAAATTAAGTGTTAATTAATATTACGTAAATGTAAAGAACATGAGATCAAAGTTTGATAATATCTCGACGCTTTTCCTTCGATGTAAAAAGTTAAATAAAAAACTTAGACGCCAATAATAATAATAATAATAATAATAATAATAATCATAATAATAATAATAATAATCATAATAATAATAATAATAGTAATAGTAATAATAATAATAATGTGTTTATATGCATATATATATTGATATTAATAAAAAACAGACAAACGAAAACCAAATATTAAATATTTTGAA
Source organism: Microplitis mediator (assembly GCF_029852145.1). NCBI lineage: Eukaryota > Metazoa > Arthropoda > Insecta > Hymenoptera > Braconidae > Microplitis > Microplitis mediator. Next base: position 17,562,729 of record NC_079969.1, on the reverse strand, counting down.
TCAGTCGATGACTAATTCGCGTGGAAATAAAATTTTTTTTTCTCATTGCTACAATCTCTAGCTGATCCGAATCACGGAAAAATTACCGTAGTTTCCGGTAATTTACGGCAATTTGTGGTATTTTTACCGTAATACAGTAAAATACTTCACTTTACGACGAAATACCGCAAATTTACTGTAAGTGACTTACGAATACCGTATTTTACCGTAAGATACCGCAATTTGCGGTAAAATACCACAAATTTACCATAGTTAACTTCAGAAGACCGTATTTTGCCGTAAAATACTTTACTTTACGTAATGAATAACAAAATACCGTATTTTACCGTAAAAGACCGCAATTTGCGGTAAAATACCGCATTTTTTTCAACACCGTAAATTACGATAATTACCGTAATTTACACGAATGAGCCGTAATTCGGATCCGCCTGGGAAGTAAATAATAATAATGAAAATATTATATTTATATATATAATTAAAATAACCTCGATTATTTTAATTTTACAACCATCTGTAACACCACTCATGATTAAATATTACTCACAATTTAGATAAATTAAAAAAAGATTAATGCCGAGCCATCGCATTGAAGCGACTCTCAAAATAAAATCGCGACATCGCGATAAGGGTTTATAAAAATTTTAGTAGAAAAAACTTAAATTATTAAATTGCTTTTCTTATTTTTGCAAATATGTATGAATAATTAATAATAATAATAATATATTAATGAATGTTTCTAACGATATACACAACAAAGAACTCGCGTAACGCACGGCCAAAAAACAAAGTTAAACAAAGCACAATTGTTATTGTGTACAATAATCATTAAAATTATTTATTTACTAAACAAGTCCAAGATAATTGCAATGTAAAATAAAATTGTTTGTTAAATATTTATATTACATATATATTTATATATTTAATATCAATAAAATTAATTAATAAAACTTTGTTTTCGCCAAGTCGTTAGAACAGTTCTCTCTCTTAGTTTGTAAAAAAATTCATTTTTCTTTTATAAACTAGTATACTACAATACATACAAAAACTCTTATTTAATAAACCAATTAATTATATATTTATATTTATGAAATATCAATTATTGTTGTTATATATATATCATACAAGGATGACCGATTCGGACTTAAAAATAAACAGTTTGATAACTCGTTTATTATAATAAGTTTTTAATCTCCGCTTTGTCACGTGACTCGACATTTTAAGCCGTAAATTTTTTTTTTTTTTTTTTTTTTTGCCTAAAATATTCATTCTGTACGGCAGACGGCAGTGAAAGACTAAACACACACACGCGCGTTAATTGGACTTTACGCGTTATTTTGTAGCAATAACAATTTTAAAACGCTCGCCCGAATGAGTTTCGTGGAAGTTTATTCTCATAAGTTGCGAACTAGCTTTTTATTTATTGTTAAGGATAAATAAAAAAAACATGATCATTAATCAAATAAAAAATATAACCAACTTTAAAACACATCGTGTTGGTATTCCTTAGTTATTTTCCAATATAAACAACAAAACCCGAATTAAATATGACCATAAATGTGATGAACAATCGGAACATTATAGGAATCACTCTTGTTTGTTAATATATATTTTTATTTAAATAAATATTTCTTTTCTTTTTGCATTATATTAAAAATTGGGCCATTCACTGTTTACGCCGATGCCCGAAAGCATGTCCGCGACATCTGGTGTGCAAGTAAATGGGAAAGGTGATTCCGCGCTGTTTGAACTCGCAGATTCAAACGATTCTAAATCACTTGTTATCGATTCGATGTCAAGATCAAGCGCGGAACTGTATTCTGATGGTGGAATCTGAAGCAAATCCGTAAGTGAATCTAGATCAGCCAGGCTACCATCCGTAACAGCTGCTGTGGGAATCGCCGGTTCTTCTATTTTAATTGTCGGATGATTATTCCTATGGTTATTCATGGAAAGACCACCAGTGGGAAGCATCGCCGATGTACTCCTGTCAACCGGTTCTTGCTTTATCAAAACACTGTTGTAATTGTCGAAGTGCAATGAGTTGTTGTTAGTGGACGGACACGAAAAATTGTTACTCCTCCCTAGTGTGAACTCGTGGTGAAGATTAAGTCGTTCGTTCGTAAACTCATTGCCAAAATCCATGTCGTTTTCTTGTTTTATTTTTGGTTGTAAGTTATTGTTGTGATGGTTGTTATTATTGTTGTTGATGTTGTTGTTGTTGTTAATCATTCTTGTTGCACCAGGTACATTGGTAGTTGTGGTAAGTGAAACATGATCATGGTAGTTGTCTTCATAAAAGCTCGCGGATTCTGGTGAATCCGGGGTATCGCAGGATGGACTGCTTGGTACTTTAGCGGTAACATTTGGTGGCACTGGTGTATAGTCCATAGAGATAGGCCTCTTGTCAAATGCTAATTTTATTTTTAGCCTAGACACGGGATTCGTCGTAGGTTGAGCCTGAAGCCTCTTCAAAGATGTTTGGTGGCTATTGGTGTTGTTGTTTGTGTCATTGCGTGATTTTGTGGATATTGTTGTCGTGGCAGTCGTTATCGTCGGGCTGGCTGGGGCGTAAGACGTTGGTGAGGACAGTGGCGAAGATGATGATGTTGAGGACGCAGATGAGGACGAGGAGGACTTTTTTAATTTCTTAGCGTCTTTAGATTTGGGTGGTGACGGCGGCTTTGCTGCCTTTTTCCTCGGACGATATTTGTAATCTGGATACTCCATCATGTGGAGTTGTCTCAATCGTTCGGCTTCCTCGATGAATGGTCTTCTTTCAGCGTCGTCCAGAGTCTTCCAACGTCTGCCGAGTCTTTTACTTATTTCGGCATTGTGCATGTCCGGCTGTACTTCACAAATCTTTCTGCGTTCGATTTGCGACCATACCATGAACGCGTTCATCGGTCTTTTAATATGATTGGGGTTATTTTTCTTAGTCTGTAACATAAAATAAATTTTACCGTTAGTATAATTCACGCTGTAATAAACAATATGTGCTGCTTAATGGAATTAAGTAATTCAATGTCAGAAACTCATTAATAATTTATAATTGTTTTCAGTGCTTCACACCTCATTTTAACTGTCAGATTGTGGGTATCAAGTAAAATTAGGTCAATAAGCTTTTTAAATAAAAGGATAAAATGCTAAAGGTAACTACTTGTATTGAATTACTGAATTACTATGGGTAAAGATAGGTAGATAGATAGATAGATAGTATAGTATTATATGGGTTCAAATGAAACGGAAAGAGGGTTACACATTGAACTGAACACCTGGATGTAATTTGACTTTCATATCGTCCGGCAATAAAGATCCACCCTCGCCCATTATACCGAATTTATTAACACGATTCGACCACACCTGCTCTTCTTATTTTTTTCATATTTCTTCTTGACGTACTTCCGCATTAACAAAAGTGTCATAAATTTTATTTTAGCATCACATTGTCAGATTGCTTTATGATTTTTCATTTCAAGTTAATGGATCTTGTGTTTTTTTAATCATACTTCAACCCAAAATTAAACATTATATCCCTAATGTAAAAAGGTTAATGTAATATAATAAGTATTTTTATACAGGAAAGATGGATACAAAAAAAAAACAGAATAAAATACAAATGTGGTTGCAATGGCGCCAGTGCTACCAACACATACGCATTCAAAGCCAATCAGTGATGTCGCTGGCGACTCACTGTCGTGTCTTGAAGACTAATCCGTACTTTCAGTACAGTTTAACTGTTTAAGTCTGTATTAGAGTTAAAAGTACTCTTCCGCATCAGCTTTTGCGATTATCGGGTTTAGTTTAACTTGTTTGTGTATTTATGTATCTACTGATGGAAGATGAAGACACACGCAGTGCACTGTCTACTATATATCTACGGTATGTAATACGGGAATCGCTCAAAGAAATCGCATTCTCACGTTTGTCATACATTAACCAGTTAATGGACATACAGTGCTTGAGTAACTATTATTTTATATGCATAAATATTTGAACATTGAGGGATATATATTATTAATTGGTTAACTTATTCATTATTAATTATATTGAATATATGGTGGATATGTTAATAAAGAGAAAACGAAGGTATTTTCTCTTATTGCTTAATAACGCAAGTTAAACCCACAAGTTCTCACGACAACTTTTGTCACCTCTGACGCCACTGGAAAACTCGTCAGTCTGGTATTATGATTATACATATATATATATATATATATATATATATATATATATATATATATATATATATATATATATATATATATATATATATATATGTATAATACTCCACAGATAGTGTAAATATAGTTAGTAGTTGTCTCAACAACTTGTTCTTATGATGTTTCTACTTTTATATGTTTCTATGTTTCACAAACAACTTTTAAACAGTGATGATTTCTGTATGTATGTATGTTCGTATAGTTGGTTAGATACACGACATTGTGATCAAGTTCAATAATGAGAAAACGCGTGCAGACTTTAAAAGTGGGTATTGTGCATCTGGTTTGTTCTGACTAAAACTCGAATCGTCTCAACTGTATAATTAACTATTAAGAACTTATATTCAATCTTTGATGCATTGAATATTGAGTCATATCGGAATACTTCAAATTACTACAATTAATATGTAAAAAGTGCTCACCGCATTGTAATAAAAATACTTATTAAATTGCATAGAATGTTTTGTTTTCGTTTTAATTACCCAAGTCTTTTAATAAATTTGTCAAGTTTTAATTGTAGCGGCAAAGTTTGTTAGATAAATTCTGAGCACACCTTTTGCTTTTAGGTGGTGTGCATTAAAAAAACCGTTTTACGATGTTATAGGTTTCTTTTCTTTTTAAATATGAAAATTAGGTAAGAAATGAACCATAAAATATTTAAAACCAAAAATAACTTATAAATAATAAAAAAAAATTCTTGACTGTATAAGAAACTTTTTATTTTTTGTTTGTTTTTTTTTTTTTTTTTGTTTATATATATATGCTATTATTACATAGTTTTTTTTAAATATATATACATATATATATTTCCTATTAACTCGGCTTTACTTCATAACGGTAAAAGCAATAAAAGTTTGAGGAAGAGGCGTCATAAAGTTAATGGTTAAAAGATGCCGAATATGTTGGAAGATTTCCTATATCAATTTAATAACACCGGGGTCATTATACTCTAACCCGTTACAAGGGAAAATATTTAACAAAACAATATCATAAAAATAAAATTTTTCTTTCTGTCTTACGTTTATTTATTCTCCCTCACAACTTTACTTTATTTTCGCGTGCCATTTTTCAAAAATCCAACGCAAATTTATGATACTTCATTTTAACAATAAATTTTTGTTTTCATTCACAAAAAAAAAGCAATAAATAATTATATTAGTGCTAAATTATTTTCATCTGTATCACAATTTTTTATTTATTTATACTCATAACATAAAACCGGTGTCCTCTTAAATCACTTTTTCTTTAAAGAAAAGAACAGTAACAAAGAGCATAAAAGTACACCTCTTTAAAAGTGTGTAAAATCTTTAGTTCTCATTTGATTTCCCCGGTGAATAAAAAAAAGTAAATAAATAAAAGCAAACGGGGTGGCAAATCTATTTCGGGGTTACGCTTTTATTTAATATAAAAGATAAAATGAAAAAAATAAAAAATTAAGATAAAAATAAATCTTCAAATGTAACAAACACACACGCAACTTATACACGATATGACTGACTTTGTGTTAAAACTCGGCCATAGATCTCTTGATCAAAAGAGCATGCTTTCATTTTCTTTATTCTTTTCATTTCTTTCATTTTTTATTCAACTTTTTTTTTCATTTTTATTTTTTTTTTCTGTTCACCAATCAACGTCTGGTCGTAAAACTGTATATAAAGACATGGTCCAGATCCCAGAAGTGCACTGAGAAAAATGAAGCCAAGATGAAAGGAAAGGGAAAGAAAAAAAAATAAATAAATAAAAAAAAAAGTCTATAATAAAAAATGTTGGAAAAGCGTTACTGGCATTGAGTATGGATATGTGCCAAGTACGTGTTAACCCTAGTTTATGTCTGGTTTACCACCTGGCCTACTATGCTAATAATTTATATTATAAATAATAAATAATAAATAATATAAAAAATGAATATTAGTACGATTAATTATTATTTAAAATTGGCTTCTATAATTAATGCGGATTATAATTGATAAACATGTACTGAGAGTATGCAGAGAGGATGAACTGATAATTATGCACAAGTGCGTGTGCTTGAGACATCACATCAAAGTTACTAATAATGTAAGCGATTTAAAACGCTTACAATGACGCGGCTTGCAAGGTCTCACATAATTATTACCAGCTATTGCAACGTTGTGTATCTGTTTGCTTCAATTGCTTCTACTATGCCCGTTTGTCTATGTTTTGATACTCAGGTTGTGTGTACGCATATTATTGCGCCCTATTTTTAACAACAACAACGATAATAACAATAGTAGTAGTAGTAGTAGTAGTAGTAGTAGTCGTAATATTAGTAGTATGGTATGCATATTATAATATGTATATCAAATGTATTATATGCATCACCATGAAACTGTGGTACATATGCACATTCGGGGGCAAATTATATTAGCTTTGGTTAGCAATTAGCATGATAGTAAGTGTGCGGTTTCAAAGGACATGCGGCTACCATTTATGTACCGATCGGATTTCTTAAGAGTTATATATTTTTTTTTTTATTTCAAAGTCGCATAAACAACGAAGATTATGAGCGACTTCAGTAGTATACATATGGCACAGTTTACATAAGGTAAGAATTAGATTTTATTGAGCAATTTTAAGTTTATTAGCAGGTTTAGAACTGTAATTAAATTGTTTTTGTCATTTAAACATTCTGTTATTTCCGTTAGTAGTTTGATGGTCCTGTCTGTGGTGCCTGGACCTTTACTAGAAGATGTTGGATTGTTAGTGTTGATTCACATTTTGGACATTTATTGGTGGGTGCTCGTGTCATAAGATGATTGTGTGTTATATTAGTGTGACCAATTCTTAACCACGTAAAAATTACTTGATTCGTACGGTTGTTAGATGATGGAGGTTCTTCCCATACATTATTTCTTACACGATGTATTATAAATTTGGAGTTCCTCCACATAATGTTCCATTTAGCCCAGATGAAGTTAATTATATTTATTATTCAAATTTTAACTATTATTGTTGTAGGAGAGGCGGGAGGCAAAACTCGCCTCCTACCGAAAAAGCAGCAATAGTGTTTGAATGACCCATTCTACCCCTTATATCTCAATTTAATGAAAAATTTTAAAGTCTTGATTCCGGGTCTTCTATTGAGTGGGTTATTATTATTAGAGGAGTGAGTTTTTAAATAAGGCAATGAAGAATCGTGAATTTGAACTTCAAGTCAAGGTGGTTTTATTAAAAACTTAAAATACATTTTTTTAAAATAAGTTGAACATTTAGAAGTGACTTCAGATATTTAGATGATTCAAAATTATGTGGCTTCAGACAGTTTTCAAGGGAGCGATGAATATAAAAATGGTCTAGCGCAATTTCAAAATGATGCTGTTGCTAATTTTTCCGCTTATTTACTTTGGACGAAAATGATTTTTTAAAATTTTTCAAAAAAATATTTTTATAAGCTTTTAAAAATTAAGCCTTAGTTTCTGTCAATTTTTAAATTGGATGTTTAATCTAACGCAATGTTAGTTTATTGTCTATATATATTTATATATTGAATACAGCCAACGGAAATTTTTATTTGATTCCTATTACTCATTTAATTATTGAAAATTTATGTAAATACTTTTAAAATTCAATTATGTAATTTCTAATCTAAATAATGTTTCATAACAATATCTATTGGAATAACTTTATTATAAAAAATAAATATATATAATATGCTGTCTTATTGAATTTAAAATTAAATCCAAAAACTTTGATAACAAAACTATAAATTTTGAAAAATTGTCATTCAATTATTGTTAAATATCCAGAACTTGAATTATTTTCTTTCAACTACAAACGTCTTTAATAAATTTTTCATAAAATGTTGATTGTAGGTAATTTAAAAAATTTTTTTTGCAACGAAAAAAAAAAACAAAGTTAGAATTATAGTTTTGAAGTTATAATATCGCATTTCGTAAATTTAAATTATTGATGGTAAGTATAAGTTATTGTGTTGTAAAGAAGGAATAATGTATAGAGAAATTATAGGATTCGTAGACCCTATTCGTGAATTATACAAATGAAGGGGTCAGAGAAAAGAGGGAATAAGTGCTGGTTTATTTTTAGCTTTATTTTTATAAATTTATTCTACTTGCCACGATAAAAAATAAATATAAATTAAGATAGTTAACAATAAAATAGTAAATATTTGAATGAATACAAAGTACACGGAAAAAAAAATTGCAGTTTAATTTAAAATGCTAACATCGTAATTTTTCCTATTGATTATTGTAGTGTTGGACTATATACCTTTAACATGGGTTCTTACTTTTTTTTTTCTCGCACTCAAATAAGCGAATGGTATTATATTTGTTGCACTAATACAGTAATCACGAAATTTGGCCAAGTTTCCCTCTTCAACAAACGAATATTATCAAAAAATTAAAGCGCACTTCGCTAAATTAGACAGTAGTTACGTCGTTTTACAACAGAGGCAGCACTGTAATATTTATTTTATTTAAAAGTAAATAGACAGATAAATAAAGGAGTAATTATAGTTTTTGAATTGTAATTATTATTTTATTATTTTTACGATGTTACCATTGTAATTTTTGAAATAATTTTTAATCCAAAAAGTCTGTTTAATTTACGATGTTAGATAGTAAAAAATGTAACCTACCCGAGGCAAAAAACAAATTCGGATTTAAGTCTCAAAGTTCTCAATGAGATTTTTAAGGATCAATTTAGAATGTTAAGATTGACAACAGCATAGAAAGTTATCCTAGTTTAGCCCTCAAAGTAGTAGTTACGACCAATTTTACCTCTTTGAGGACTAAACTGAAATAACATAATCTGGATTAGAGCCTCAAAATACTCAAAATATACAGAAATAATTTTATTCATATTTGAACCTCAAAAGTCTCATTCAAGTACTAAAGTAGAAATACTTTCTGGGCGGCAAATAAAATATCAAAGGAATTGAGGCTTTTGAGGACTAAACTAGAATTTGTGTTTTGACTCGGGTACATAGTAAATTTTGAAATAAGACATTTGAAAATTGATGCTAATGAAAGTATAGTCCACGATTACGATGTCAACATCGTAAATTTTATTGGAATTTTCTTTCCGTGTGAAATAATAATTAAACTTAATCATTTTAAATGCTGATAAATAATAACAATAATTATATTTTTCATTTTTCTTTTTTTCTTGTTTATTAAGAAACAAAAATTTAAAATCGTTATAGACACGTAGTCTCGGAATCTTGTTCTACATGCAGTAGATAAGAGTGATCTCAGTGATGAGGAGAACGCGAAACGTTGTCACGTACGCACTTTATGCTCTTATACACGCAAAGTGGATATAATAGACACCAGCGGCGACGTCTGAGCAAATCAGTACGCACACTACTACTCATTACTCAGTACACTCAGTACTCCCAGAGAGTTATTGCCGAAGGCCATGATACCGAGTTGAGATGCAGGCTTGCCTCTCCAAGTGACCTTAAGTCTCCTTACTTCCGTCAGCTGCAGGCTAATGGTGAATAATATATAATAATATTCATGCGCTTGTCATGTTTTTCTTATTACACTAAACTTTTTATTTATTTACTTATTATTATTTTTATTACTTTTTTATTCTTTTGTCTTTAATTCTACTCAATCATTTATCACAATATTTACAATTATTGTCGAGTAAAAAAAAATAATTTGTCACACCATATTTTAATCATTTAATTGCCGTCTACATTAATCACACTAATTAATTATAATTATAATTTTTAATTGTGAAAAAAAAATGTTTTTTTTTTTTTTTTAATTACAGGTCGCGGACTGTACACGGGCAATTGAACTTGAAAATAGATAAGTATTGTATATTGGTGGCAAAAGACTAAGTAGGAAGTAGAAAAAAAGACAAATGTGCGTACAAGTGCCACTAGATTGTACTGGCAAGGATCAAGGCTTTTGCGCAACAAACCGCGGACTCGCGGAATCTCTTTGTCGCTTCCTAGTCGGGCAACGCACGTCCATGGAGAACACGGAATTGTCATTTTGTCTTGAGAACGTGAGAATAAACTTCAGGGTTTTTTTTTATTTCGTTTATTTATTTTTTTTTATTTTTACTAGTCCTGTAATGACTGCAAATTTTTTTAAAGGCATAAATTATTATCAGCTTTTACTATTCTATTGATTGAGCAAAATAAAAGCTGGATGTAAATTAACGATTGAAATTAAAACGTCACACACCGGAAATCTTATACTACTATCGTGATTACAGGGAAATGGCAAACGACAATTGTACATATAGTAGAGTATTGTGTACGGAAGTCATAATTCTTTTAAGTGTTTTGATGATTTATCGGTTTGTTTAGCAAATTTTTTTTTTTTTTAAGATTCATGAAGAAAAAATAAAGTAAGCGGAATTGTAAATTGACGAGACGATTGTTCTTTTTTTTTAATGTAAATAAAATTTTCACACGCGACTCATTAAAAATTTAACATCATTTAAAAAAAAAAAAAACAAGTCTTACAGTTTGGTTACAAAATTTTTCTAATAATTAAAAAGAAAGAAAAAAAATGATTAGTAACTAAAAATACTTAAGTAAGTTGTCCGAAAAAATAAATATCACAATGATCCAAGCCGACGTAATTAAATTTTTTTTTTATTTATAAAATTATTTCAACCTTGACAGTCATCTTTTAGTTTAATGTTATTTCGTTTTTTTTATTATTATCATAATTATTAAATTATTAATTTTTTTTTATTTTGTTTAGAAAAAAAAATTTTTTTTAACGAGATAATTTAAAATTAGTGGGATATCTAAGTCTGATCTCTGTCAGACTAATAAACGTGAGTAAGAAAAATTATGAAATCGTTTATCACCCGCGATCGAATCTCAAAATGTATTTATTCTTGAGACCTTGAAATCGCGTGAGTGGATTGATCTGTCTGTCTTTATTCCGCTCGTTTTATCTTTTTAATTTTATTATTTTATTATTTATGATGAGACATAAATAAAAAAAACGTCATAAAGTTTAATGAAAAAAAATTCAACATTTAACAAAAAAAAAAGTTTAACAAAAAAAAAAAAACAATTACAGAGTACGCCAGAGAACCAGTATTAGTTTAGAAGAAAATAATCAATTAGATACACTTTACACACCTTGTTTCCAATAGGTGCAGCAGCTAATGTTACTTATTATACAAATATATAATAATAACAATAATAATAATAATGAAATCTGTATTTAGCATTTGCTACATAATTCACAACTTTCAAAGAATTAATTTATCTTCAGTAATAAACAGTATTTATTTTACATTAATGTTATTCTTAATATGATATTTAAGAAATGTTTTAAAAGCCCCAATTTCCTCTTCTCTTATATTTATTTGTAGATCATTATACCACATAAACCTTCTATAGACACCAAAAAAAATTAACTTGGTCGAAGTAGATTATTTTCTTAAAAATATAATTCTTGTTTCAAGCCATCTAAACTTTTCTATTCAAAAAAATTTCAATCTTGAATAAATAGATTATTACTCTTCAATGGAGAATACAAAATTTTCTTTTAAAAATTTTACTCTTGAAAGAAGCATTTTTTGTTTTCAAAGAAGATGCATATTTATTTCTCCCAAGAATTTTTTTCTTTTAGTTTGAAGCCGATAATATTGACTCAGGACGATACCGACTTAGTTTGAGTATGGCGCATTTTTTGAATCAGGATGTAATTTTACTCGATTCAGAAATATACGAATATATTTTTTTAAATTATTAATCGGTTTATTACTACAATAGTTACTCATACTAATTTTTGATTTGGAAGTTTAATGTAAATTTTTATTTTAAAAAAAATTTATTTATACTAAAAATTTAAATAATACTTTTGTTTAATAGCCACATTTTCAATAACAGAAAATTTGAGGTTACCCAGTAAATAAGCATTGACAATTAAATACATTCACTGTGAAAATCTTTTAAGTTTGAACACGGTAATTATTTACTACTTTAGGTATTATGATAACGAAATTTGTTCATATTTATATACATCAAACAAAAATAATTATCAGCGGCGAGATTTATGTTTTGATGTTCAAATTGTAAACTTACAATCCAAAACTAACTACAACTAACTGAGAAAAACAAGCAAAAACGCTGTACTCATTGAGGCGCCACCTGGCGTGAAAATTTTTACTTGACCCAAGTAAATCTGTTAGTTGGTTTGAGAGTTAGATTTATTGTGTGAAAAAAAATGTACTTTTAAACCAAGCATAAACAAATCTTGATTGAAAAATCCTGAGACTTCTTGAGCCGAGAAATAAATTCTTGAAGCAAAAAACTGGAATTTTTCAAACTAGTATTCTTGGTTCAAGAATATTTCACTTGAATCAAATTAACTTTTTTTTCTGAGTAGCAATTAAATTTTCATTAAAAATAATAATCATTTTTTTTTCAACTGTCAGATCAAATTTTAAATAACAAAAAAATATTTAAATTATTAAGCAACTTTTTTTTAGTGGTATAAATAACAGTGTGATTAATCTTTAATAGAAGGTCCACTCCCACTCATGTCAGTCCTCATTTTATTTAACGTGTATGCATTTTATTTACGTTAAACATAATTCAGGCGCGGTGTGTAGTATAAAAGTATAAAAAACCAGCGATTACATATTCCAAGGCCTCGACCGAGAGTGATTAGTCGGTAATACTATATCCCAATCACTCTGTGCGATATATGCTTCATTTCAGGTTACACCGTGACATTATTTTATTCGAGACATAAAAAAAAAAAAACGTAATAATAAATAAATTAATTAATTCAAATATAAAATTTTTAAATTACAAATTAAACTTTTGTATATTTAAATATTTAATGTGATTGTTATAGATAACAATCAATTATTTAAAGTGAGAAAATAATGTATTTCTTCTCACCTCTGGTAGTGCGACAAAGTAAAGGGAAAAAAAATAAAACGATTAATGACGACATTTAAATTTGTGTAAATAAAAGACATATCCATGAATATGTTAATTATAATCACGAAAGCACGTTTTTTTTATTAATCAAAACAATGTGACATGAATTTAAATAAAAGGACAACAATTGATTATTGTAGAATGTAATTTTTGAATTGAAAAGTTTAGATTTTTTGAAACAAGAATGATTTTTTTAAGAAAATAATTTACTTCCCGTATGAAAAAACAATATATGGTTAAAATATATAAAATCATATATGATTGCAACAAAAAATATATGATATACTCTATTGTATATTATAAAAAATCATATAGAGATTTTGGCCGATTTAATATAAAATTATATACAGTAGTAAATAAATGTATTCCATATATGTAACATATGTTTTGTATATTAAGCTATATACATTTACATTTAACTTATAATATATTGTATTGATATATTTCCTTTTATATTCAAAAAATATAAAATTTTCATATGAAATGAAATATATAGTAGCATATGATGAATATTATATTTTTTAATATAAAAAAAAAATATATTAGAAAATATAGTTAAATTGGTCACATATATTTGCTGATATTTATCATATATTTTTACATATATTTTGACCATATATGTTATTTTCATACGGGTTGAACCAAGTTTATTTTTTTTTCTGTGTAAAAATTTTTGTTAATTCGAGTTAATATTCTGAATAAAAAAACTTGAATAATTGAATATTTTAAAAATAAATCTAGTTATTTAAATAGCAACAATAATAATATTATATATATATTTATATATAATAGGGACTTGGCAATCAATCATTTTAAACAAGTAGTAATAAAGAAAAATTAATAACAAAAAAAAATGATTATTTAATTATACTCTGTACTAAAATAATATTCATTAACTCGTTCAGCATAAATTGAAGTTGAAAAAAAAAAAAAAAAAAGTTAAACCGGTTATAAAATAGGCTCAAGTTAAAATAAACAACCGCCGATAGATTTGTTTTTTTTTTTTTACACCATGAAAATTTGAATAGTGGAGTGAAAATTTAAAAACTAGTATGTATAAAGTATACGGAGATATATTATTATTAAGTAGTATAATAACGTGTTTTTATTGCTATTGGAAATAAAGGAGGTCAACGGTAATGTAAAATAGTAAATAATAAAATTCTCGTGGGATCTAGGATTCTTCCTTACATTACATTGATTTTAGTGTTTTATTTATCTTCTTATTATTTTAAGCCTGATATACTATTGTTGTAAGTATCGATAGCAACTAGGGTGGGCAGGTCTTTACAACTTAAGAGTAACTGCATACATTTTATATCTTATGAGCTATATAACTATAAGAGCGATATTTTACCTACCGCCCGTCTTTCCTTGACCGACTATAGTGTAATGTCGAGAGTGACTTTCATCCGCGGTTTAATACTGACTACCTAACCATGGAAGATCGCGCAGGTACCGAATCTAATCAACCGTGACAAGCAAAAAGTCGAAACTTTAAATTGTCTCTTTTACTGTTTTAATATTCGTTGTCTTTTTTTTTCTCATAATTATTGTTATTATTTAATGTTACCAGAATAATAATAAGTTGACACAAAAAAATTGATTATTATATTAGGCAAGAAAAATGATATTTTGAATTTTAAAAAATAATATTGGCAGATGGAATGGAAGGTAAACTTGAAAAAAATTTGAATCATTATATAAATATAAAGAAAAAAAAATTTCATCATACAACTCGACGTAATTTGTACAGAATTGATCCAGGTTCCCGGCTGTCTGATTTCAGAACCCAGTAAGAACTGATTTTTTTTCAACTATTTTTTACATTCTATAATCTCTTACATTTTTTTTATTAACATGTTTTTATACTGACATATAAATTTTTATTAAGTCGAGTGTTTTTTATTTGTTTTTTATAGGACTAATAATTATGTAAGAAAATTGATCTAAAGATCGATTCTGCTCATGTTCGAACTTAATTACCAAAAGAAAGAAGATCGGAACGCTTTTCACGCAACAAAAATGAAACTAATTCATGAAATTTGTGTCTAAAGACGAATTAAGGGGTAGTTGGGGTGGCCTTTCATTTTCGGATGACGTGCGAAGCATTTCCGAAATCTAGACCCAGTAGATTTTTTACTTTTTATTTCTTTTTTCTTATTTTCGTTCCGCGAAAAAAGTTCCGATCTTCAGGTGCATCACGGACTGTGCTCACTGCTATTTAAAAACTACATTACCGATTTATTTCAAACTTGGTACACACTTTCTACGTATGAAATACCTCCCTCCAACCTTGAGTTATAGAATTTTTTTTACATGAAGGTGGTTTTCCAGCTCCAATCGGTGCAAATTTTTGTAAAAAATAGCAGTTTTCACTTTAAATGATTATTACAAAATGAAAAAAAAAAATAATCAGGGAACTTTGGGGGGAGGTTTTAATAATGCTTTGACTAAATTTCAATGGTTTTTTGTTTCAGATAATTTCCAGTTGAGATACACTGCTCACCGCAAATCATCTTTTTTTAAAGACGTTCTGGGAAAAGCTCCGTCACCGGCCGGCTTGTTTGCGGATACTTTTACATAAAAAAATTACCTAACATTGTTGAATATATACTTAATAATGTTCAAAAGGTTTTAATAAATTAGCTCAATCCATACGCCTAAAAAAAAATTCATAAAAAAAGCGGTTTTTTAACGATTTAGTCCGAACCCCCCCCCCCCTTAATAGTAATTGATAAAAAACTTAAAAACTGATTATTCACGAAAAATTTAGCTGCCATCTATCATCTCTCATTTACTCTCCATCAACCACTGGCAGCAGCACTAGCGTGGCAGTAAGATTGAAAAAAAAGAGCGACATCTAAGACAAAAAGGCGGGACATTTAAAAAATTATTATACTACTTAAAATAATTATCAGATGTCAAGTAAATATTTCATTAATTTAATAAAATGATGATTTATCTCTTTCGTTTAAGTAGGACAGATATTTGTAACATCTTACCTACGACTAAATAATTTTTACTATCGAACGTGTAATCTCTCTCCCATGAAAGATCAAATTACTAGATTTTTTGACCGTTTCTAGTTCACTCACCTATATAACGATATTTTGCTTATTTTTTTACCCGTGTGCCAGATCCTCTACAGAACTCTAATAAATATATCTACAGTGTAGTACTCACACTATATATATTTATATTTATTTTTAAACTAAACTTAACTTGATGGCTTGTGCCCTCGAGAGAAGAAATTGCAACTGACATATGCCGATTTCATGACTAGTATTAACCGCACGAGCGCTTGTAGGTGCAATATATAAATCGAGTAATGTTTATACGATTCAAATGGGATCGTGTATCGGTAAAAACCCTTCTACAAGATGAGTTTGCTGTTGTTGTACATTTAGATGTACTTACACTACGTACTTTTGTTAAGATTCCGTTTGATCTACAGTAGTCTTAGTAAATGTAATAATAGATTTGCTTCTACAGAGTAAAAGTTGAGTACTCAATTTTCTGTATCCATGTATTATATTCTCAAAGCAGTATTCAAATAATGTTATTGAATTTCATTCTGAATCAGGATATTGCTTCTGCGAAGTAATTTATATCTACTTTTATTTACCATTCATATATATATATATATATATATATATATATATATATATATATATATATATATATATATATAAAGTATATTATAAATATAGATAAAAAATTATAAGAATGATTTATCTTCAATAAAAAAAAATGAAATAAAATAAAAAAAACGTCATCTGGCAGCCAGAATGGAAAGTAGATTTTTCGAAAATATTTAGCATCTCCCTGACTTTTCGGTAGTTCGAGCCTAGTTTAGAACGAAAGTGGCCCTTGTTCATTTTAACTAAGTTTGAAACCAATTTTTGAAGGTCAGAAAAAAGTTTGGTTCTCCCATGCGCATAGTAAAATATACTACTCAATAGCCCATACAAAGTTGGCGAGCTTCGAAATTTTCCCATAGATTGGCCGATGCCTGGTTTGCAATTATTGGCCAATAAATGACCAACTATACTGGCCCGTGCATGGTGAATCATTGGCAGCCGTCTTTTTGTTTATAAAAACGGCGCACAATTAACCGCCATTCGTTGGCCAACGGTTTGATCAAGTGTTCTTGATACCAAGCTTTGGCCGATGATTGATTGCCAAGATTGGCCAATGCTTGCGACTGCCATGCTTGGCACACCGTTATCATCCGATATTTAGCCGATGCTTGAAAATTGGCAGTCATTCACGACCCAGTAATGGGCCGATTCTTTTCTTTTGTAAGGGAGCATATAAATGAAGTGTAATTTCTACTAACAACATAGTAAAAATTTAGTCATTGGCTAGATGTCCTTACAGTACCAAACTTTATGGGTAATTTTTACTCAAAAATTCTTTGCGTGCAATGCAAAATATTTCTCGTACCAAGAAATCCTTTTTTTCTGTGTAGTTTTAATTCAATGAACGATAAAATTTATATATGTGTGTAATAAAATTAAAACCAATGCTGATGATATTTTCTTATTGACAGTTAATAACGCGATTATGCAATTATCGAAACGGGCGCGGGCAAGGGCATCGCAATTCCGATCTATTGGCGACGATTTGCGTTTCTTATTAGACACCGGCGTATTATAATACTGTAACAACAGTACATTATACTTTTAGATCTCTCTCTCTCTCTCTCTCTCTCTCTATATATATATATATGAGAATAGTTATATGTACACAGTTCGACGTACGAGAGATTATACATCAATGTAGGTTAAAGAGAAATATAAAGAGAAGGGTGTTAACATTAAAGACGATACGTACCAAGTAATGAAATATAAATTAAACTATTATTTTCTCTTTAGTCGGTATGTAAAACGATAAACAAAGATGGGAAATAAATATGACCGATATTAATGTAATATATAATTTTATTATCGACACCGATTACTTGGAAAATGTACGCACCTAATAATTTACTTTTTTTTTTTACTCCTATTTTACATTTACATTAACATTAGATTGTTTTTTTAAATTATACTGCTATTGACTTTTTTGTAATTTTATTCATGGGAATCTCCCACTGCATAGATCATCATGTAGAAAAATTAAAACTTTTTATTATTTATTTAATTATATTATTAAAAATTAAACTTGTGCTAGAAAAATAATTCAATTTTACTAGATAATTTGTGTAGTAAAAATTGTTACAATAATTTATTAAACTAAATTGCGAAGTAATTTGCAATGAAAATTTTCTTGGAAAAAAATGGAATGAAAATACCATTGTTTAAAAAAAAAAAAACTAAGTGCTACTGCAGATGTTACAATTTATTTAAAGAAAAAACATTATTATGGCTGTCACTAATTAGTCAAGAAATTTTTTTTAATGATTTTTGTCCTTCGTTTTCTATTCAACGTAAATAATTTTAACTCAAAATGGCTTTAGATTGCAATAAAAGTTTAAGAAAAAAACCTTCACTTATAACATTGAATTAAACCTTGAGGTTGAGTATTTATTTATTTTTATTGTCATTAAATTACTGATGATTTACACTAATTAGTGTAAAAAATAACTGTTTATTATTATGGCACGACTCATAATGCAAAGCATTAGAGAGTGCTTTACTATCGAAAAATTTTTTTCGCCTCTTTTCTACAACTATTTCTGTTATTATCGTCTTGTTAGTACACAGAACCATTCCAAATTATCCACCATTGAACAGATAATGTAATCGAGATTATTTCTGCAATTTTCAAAAACTAATTTTTCTGCCCTCCGGCCGGAAAGTAGCAACTTTCGGGCCGCTGCCCTGAACGAAGTTGCAACTTTCCGGCTTCGTCGAGCAGAAAAATAGTATACGCACCTTGGCCAGTAAAAAAGAAAGCCTCAGACCACATGTTTGTAAGCCTCGGCTTCGCCTCGGCCAACAATTACATGTGCTCTGAGACTTTTCTTATTTTACTGGCCTAGGTATGTAATATACTATAGCGCAACACAAACGAGAAAACCATTGAAATAAACTAAAGAATTTTCCCGTCAAACAGTAAAAAACTTTTGTAGTTTGAAGACTCGATATCTCGAAAAAAAATCCATTATTTCTCATTTGTTTTTTTTTTTTTAAAGACTCGTTTTGCCACAGAAGGATTTGCTATTGAAAACAGATATTTAACTTTGTGTCATTTAATTATAATTAATGAAGAATTAAATCGCATTTTCTTTGATTTTTAGCCTAAATATGTACGGGCATTCGTCTCAACAAGTGCGCATGCGTGGTATTTTTCTAAATATATAGATATGTTCTGTTAAGGGCCTTTTATCGGTGCTGCACCCAGTCGACTTTTTTGCACACCTCTTTCCTAATTTCTTTCTATTTTTTTGACGCTAAATGTTGACGTAAACAGTGGCGTAATTGTAAAAAATGTTTTTCTAGTTTTACTCTATAATTCAGCAATACAATTCATTTTCACTTCAAAATTAAATGAGCGTTATGAGATGTGCACATTTGGATTTTCCAAACTTTTTTTTTTGTAGGGCTCAATATATTAGTATATATAGAGTTTGTTAAAACTATATTGCGAAATTAATAAATAAAATATAACTAAGTGTAGGTAAAGTATTTACAGCAAAGAGTGGGTTGTACTTGGGGCCATAGATTATCTCAACTGATGCAAAAATACTCTCAGACACTTTAGATCACATCAGATATACACACATGAACTAACCAACATCAGCTAATGCCACAGATCGTGGGAAAATTGTTCTCGCAAGTAAACTTAAGCCGGCTTATTTCTAATTCTCGCGTCGTCTCAATGTATATATATTTCTTTTTCTATAGATCAGAGTTGTATAAGTTTAGTAGTTTCACTTGATATTTTATTGAGCAGTTTTAATCATAAATCGTAAATATTTTAAGAAATATAAAAAAAAAAAAACAATCAAAGTAATAATAATAAAAAAAAAAAAAGATTTGCATACGAATGCAGTTAAAGAATATGACCAGGGCTTATGACGATATTTCGTAAGATAATTATTGACTTTCAAATGCGAGACAGTGACTTGCGTTTGATCATAAATGTATATAGCAACAGTACTATACAGCTAAATGTATATTATACAACGCAATATTATTTTGAAAATAACAACCGAAAAAATAATTAAACGTTGATAAATATCATTTTCTGCCCTCCGGCCGGAAAGTGGCAACTTTCGGGCCGCTGCCCTGAACGAAGTTGCAGCTTTCCGGCTTCGTCGAGCAGAAAAATAGTATACGCACCTTGGCCAGTAAAAAAGAAAGCCTCAGACCACATGTTTGTCAGCCTCGGCTTCGCCTCGGCCAACAATTACATGTGATCTGAGACTTTTCTTATTTTACTGGCCTAGGTATGTAATATACTATTAAATATTGTGTAAATACAGTACAATGTATCAATTATCTATAAACGTTTATTAATCATTTATTCTTGACACATTTGGATTTTTATAAATTTCTTTATTAAATAACCAAGTGAATCTACACTGAGAGAAATTTATGGTAACCGTACCTAGTACGATTATGAAATATCATCCCATACTGTTATGGTAATGATTACTTGGAATTATGGGATATAGGCCTATACTTTCTGGGAAAAATTCCCATAAATGTAGGAACTATTCCCATCATTATGGAACAGTTCCCATATCGCATGTGAAAGAATTACGGTAATCGTTACCGTTATACTATGGTAAACGTAACCATAGTATTATGGTAACGGTTACCATATATTATGGTAATGGTAATCATATATGTAGTAGTGGTTACTATAATGCTATAGTAATGGTTCCTAAACTGTTATGGTGATGGTTACCATATATATGGTAATGGTTACCGTAATGTTATAGTAATGGTTCCTATACTATTATGGTAATGGTTACTATATTTATGCTAACGGGTGCCATGTATATGGTATTGGTTACCATATATATGGAAATGGTTGCCATATATATGGTAATGGTTGTCATATATATGGTAAAGGTTACCATAACGTTATAGTAATGGTTCCTACACTATTATGGTAATGGTTACTATATGTATGTTAACGGATGCCATGTATATGATAATGGTTACCATATATATGGCAATGGTTGTAATATATATGGTAAAGGTTACCATAATGTTATAGTAATGGTTCCTATAATTATATGGTAATGGTTACCATGTATTATGTTAATGGTTACCATATATTATGGCAATGGTTACCATAATTTTATGGTAACGATTACTATAATATTATGGTGACGATACCCTATCCAAAAATTCCTATAGAATCCACTCAACTGCGACAAAAACCGCATAGAATCCTATGGACTGAATTGGTTTCTATGCGGCTTTTGTCGCATTTGATTGGATTCTATGGGAATTTTTGGATAGGGTAACTATAATATTATAGTAATGATAACTATAATATATATGGGTGCCGTTCCTATAATCAACATTTCAAAAAAAATAGTTAGGATGCATTATGGAAACCATTCCTATAATGTATTGTCATTATTACCATAAATTTCTCTTTATGCAATAACTATTTTTATTGCACACCTCAAGCGCGAAAGCGCAGGTGTGCTTTATGGACGGTTTTTTTAAATTCAATTTGGTTACTTAACCAATAATTTTTTTGTCAAATATTAAAGATATTCATAAGTATGTATTTGAATAAACGATAGTGTGTTGACAGTTACTATGTATTTAAAAAAGAAAAAAAAAAGATTAAGTAATAAAAAAAAAGTATAAAGATAAATAATAAGCATGATAAGAATAAAATTATATAGAGGTGGACAAACTAAGTGCGTTAAACTGATAGACATACGAGCTATACATATCTAGAGAACATGAGACTTAGTGAGATACAAAGTAGCTGAGGGAACTAACCAATAAGAGTTAAGTACACTTAGGTAAACTTATCTCAGTACAACTATAAAATATATCTATATCTATAGTGGACTATATATATGTATACAGCACATTAATGTATCAAACGTCAAGCCTTGCACACTCAACACTCCCGATCGCGAATAGAGTTTACTATTTTACGAGCTACATCTGTGGGTACAACGCGCGTGCGACAATTCCTCATATTTATTATTGCTGTTATTTTATACGGACATATATCCGGGTAATTTTAAAAAATCTATTTATTTTCGTTATGAACAAAAGCTTGAAACGATTTCTGAGTCAAAATTTGTTACTTTTGAGGATACTCTCAATATTTAAAAGAAATTGTATTGTGGGAAATTTTGAATAAAAATCATTTAGAGTGAACTATTGAAATCAAACTAAAAATTTTTTTACCATACCTGCACCAAAAGTTAAAATTCCCGCCCTGATTAGAGAGAAGAAAATCGCTCTTTTTATTAAGGAGAAAAATAATAAAAATTAACGCATGCGCTATTATTCCCACGAACAGATGCAACAATTTGAACTTTCAGGTGTAGATTTGGTGAAAAGTCGTATGCATACCACAGGGGAAGGCAGGATCTCCCAATCCGCGTGTTCGCTACTTTCCTCCCTTGGTGTGCAATAGACTATTTATCAATTACGATTCTTTTTTTACTTACTCCTAAAAGAACAAATAGTAGGTTTCTTTTTAATCATCTTAATATATATATATATATATATATAAATATATTGATATTTAATATTAATAGCCCTTAATACCACTCATTAGGATGTTAATTATTGCACTGGGATAATTAATTGCCGATTATGATTAACACACACGTGGACAAAGAGTACGTGGGCATTAAATATGTAGTCATGCTGATATGTGTGTTTAATGTATTTACATGAGTATAGCCCACGCGGATAACGATACCTAACCGTGAGTACATGAGTATAATAATAATACCAAGTTGCAAACGTTGCTGCGGACGAATATCGTTTGGTTATTAATTACCTCGAGCGTAGTAATTAATTCACTGGCCGTCCTTTTCACTCATGATATATATATATATATATATATATATATATATATATATATATATATATATATATATATATATATATATATATATATATATATATATATATATATATATATATATATATATATATATATATACAGAGTATATGTTGGATGAGGGAGCACGCCAGTCGAGCGCGATATTCCACGGAAAATGATTAACGATCGTTTTGAAATCTTGAAAGTATTGAATTATAGTGTAGACTTGTTAAATTAATAATAATATTCAAGTGTGAAAATGATAGTGAGTTGTGCTAGTTACTAGATTATTTTTTAGCTTTGATTAAGTACACGGAAAAAAATAGATAGGAATGGTTACTGTGCTACACAAGAATGATCGTCAAGGTTGTAAAAATTAATCTTAGCACATTACTAGTTCTCGTTATAATAGGAATGGGTCGTTTTTACATACGACTGAGTACAATCCAATATAGCAACCATTACTATGTTACACATTATGCCGAAAACATGACTGGTTATCGTGTTCACAGTCATCATTCGCTTTCCAGATAATACAGGTTCCCATCCGCAGTCGATGTGTTACTATATAAAATAGGTATAGGTCCTGTGTGGAGATGCGAAAGACTCCCCGGACGAATGCGTTCCATTGTCGTTCAGCATAGTAACCATTTCTGTGCTGGACAGGAACTGTTGCTTTCAGTCACATGTCTGAGTGCTGTTTACAACATTAGTTCCCGCTAAACAGTAGTCAAGCATGTGACTGAATGCAACAGTTCCTGTCCAGCACAGGAAGGGTTACTATGCTGAACGACAATGGAACGCATTCGTCCGGGGAGTCTTTCGCATCTCCACACAGGACCTATTTTATATAGTAACACATCGACTGCGGATGGGAACCTGTATTATCTGGAAAGCGAATGGCGACTGTGAACACGTGTGTGGGGATGCGAAAGACTCCCCGGTCAAATGCGTTCCATTGTCGTTCAGCATAGTAACCATTCCTGTGCTGGACAGGAACTGTTGCTTTCAGTCACATGTCTGAGTGCTGTTTACAACATTAGTTCCCGCTAAACAGTAGTCAAGCATGTGACTGAATGCAACAGTTCCTGTCCAGCACAGGAATGGTTACTATGCTGAACGACAATGGAACGCATTCGTCCGGGGAGTCTTACGCATCTCCACACAGGACCTATTTTATATAGTAACACATCGACTGCGGATGGGAACCTGTATTATCTGGAAAGCGAATGATGACTGTGAACACGATAACCAGTCATGTTTTCGGCATAATGTGTAACATAGTAATGGTTGCTATATTGGATTGTACTCAGTCGTATGTAAAAACGACCCATTCCTATTATAACGAGAACTAGTAATGTGCTAAGATTAATTTTAACAACCTTTACGATCATTCTTGTGTAGCACAGTAACCATTCCTATCTATTTTTTTCCGTGTAGTAAGTAATTGAGAAAAAAAAGAAAATTATTTTATTTTCCTTCACTTGATTAAATTTTTTTTAGTGTAATTACTTAGAGTTTATTAAGAAGTTACATGGAGTAGTTCAATTTTTTTATTTCTTTTTTTTTTTGTTGTTACTCGAGAGTAAAAGAGAAGGGAAATGGATGCAGATGATATGCAAAATAATGCGTGGCAGCAGCCCATGAAGCTTAAGAGAATCGCGTGTACATGCGTCACGCGTCACATCCGCATCCTCGGTTACGAAATGTCGAAAACCACATCACTTTTAAACCCGACCGCACACTACTCGGCTTCTATATACCGATAGTGTTACCAACCAACCGACCAGTGGTTGCATTAAAGCTTACCAGCTGCTGCCTCGTTCGAGTACTTGATACTCTTTAATCTCTTTCTCTTTCTCTCTCACAATCACAAGCACATCCACATGCAATCCATTGCAACTGAGCACTGGCTATTTAATAATTATTCCGTGATTTGATGCTGAGTTCTCAGAATTGCATTCAAACCTTCAACCTTCAATTAAAATTTATTCATTTCTCTTCTTTTTAATTGATATTTAATAATTTAAAATAAATATATTTGTGGTTTAGTTGTTATTACGAGATATTATTATGAGGATGATTAAATATAAATATATAAAATCGACATTGATTTATAAGAGTGAGAGGGACGATGAATCATCAAGGAAATAAATCCTTGGAGAAATAAAAGAGGGAGTGAGTGAGTGAATATATATATAGAGATGAATATATCGTGTAAGGAAGCTAGCGTTATATGCACTATCACAGCGTATAACGGGAGTCGATCGTTCGCAGAATCGATTGTATAAGGATCAACGTTTAAAGTTTATCTCTATATGTATAAATATATAGATATAGATATAAATGAATTGAATGCTTTCTCGTAACTCTCTCGCGTTCTCATCATAGTGTCCTCGTCTTGCCACTTAGAAAGGTAGTTTACAGACAACACAACCTCTTCTCCTCGAGTTCGAGTAGCTGAGAATAATCGTGGAACGAAACGAGAATCGGGTGAGCTTGTCCTCGTTCCGTGCGATTAGTTCCGTTAACTCGTGCAATTGAGGTTCGATGAGTCGATACTTCGGTAAGAACAACAATAATAACATGCTCAATTCGTACCCGCTATTTAACTCGAAACCATTATTTTTCTTTTCCTCATCCTAATCCTCATCCTTATTCTCTTGTTCATAAACATTTTCATGCTCTTCACCTTTTACTTGTTCGTTATCTTCTTCTTTTTATTCTTACACTACTACGGTCACAAATTTCAGTAGGATCACAGAAGACGTCGGGTAAAATCTGAGCCCTTAATATTAAGTATTCCCTGATTGCGATTCTCTATTTCCTGTTTAAATAACATGGAAAAAAAATTTAAGTTTGGAAATTTATATCTGCGTAATGACGTATTGTACAAATAAGCCCAGGGTATGTTTTTATAGGAAATTTAACTCTCTACAAAAAAGGTCTCTTATGATTTTTTGATAAATCCATCTGTTCAAAAGTTATTGGAGCTTGAAGTCAAATTTATAGTAAATTTCGAGATCTTTTGACTTTTCCAGCGAAACTATCAGACTTCACAAAATGTCATAGGACCTTTTTTGTAGAGAATTAAATTTTCTATGAATTATTTTTGATAAAGTTTTTTGAAATTTCGCATTATTTTCTAGCTATTTTCATATTAATGTCAAGATTTTAAAATCGATCCGAATACTATTTTTTTTTTTAAGATCTTGACATTAGAATGAAAATAACAAGAAAACAATGCAGAATTTGGAAAAACTTTATAAGAGATAATTTGTAGGAAATAAAATTATCCACAAAAAAGGTTTCATGACATTTTATGATAAGTCTGATAGTTTTGCTGGGAAAGTAAAAAAATCTCGAAATTTACTATAAATTTGATTTCAAGCTCAAATAACTTTTGAACTGATGGATTTATCAAAAAATCATAAGAGACATTTTTTGTAGAGCGTCAAATTTCCTGCAAGAATGTGCTCTGGACTTATTTTTACAATACGTCATTTCGCAGATATAATATTTCAAACTTAAAATTTCTTTTTCTCCATGTTATTTAAATGGGAAATAACAAATCGCAATCAGGGACTACTTAATATTATTGTTAAGGGCAGAAATTTTAACAGGCGTCTTCTGTGATCCTACTGAAACTCGTGAGTGTGTGCTTGAAAAAAAAAATAGTCGATTTTTTTGAATCGGTCTTCTATATAATAATAAAATATAAATTGACTATTTCATCCCACGAGCCCGACACGCGACTCAATCAGCTGGGCAACATCCTGAGCAACTACGATAGCCCGATGTAGGACATCACAAGCTAATCATTTCAAAAAATAAAACCCAACTGATATTAAAAACATCTAAACGAATAATTATTTTATTTACAATTTACATGGGTACTTTCAGATGTAATTACACAAATAATTTAAGTTAAACGAAACAGTTAAATAATACGAGCTAAGGAAATGAGAAAGTTCTTGTTAAAACGCAAGAGAAAATTGAATTTTTTAAAATAACCTTTTTATTTCTATTTCCATTTAATATATATGATGTGTAATTGGTGGTACTTGTGAGGAAATTGCGATACTCTGAGAGTATTTATGCACGTATATTACAAACAAGATTGCTCAGAGCTTCTTTAAGATTGTAAGAAAATAATATGTTTTTACGAGTTTGAGGAAACGCCTTTATGTTTATAAATACTATGAGTTTTAAATATATATTTTATTTAATATCTTGCATTATCTATACTCAGCTAAATTCATGTATATTTAAATATATCTGTGGTTAATTTAATATTAATATACATCAACATCAACATGATAATATACTACTGTACTATATATATATATATATATGTATAGATATAAAAGCAATTTAAAATATATATACGATGTAACGACAGATTAAAAAACGATGATGATCCCAAGACTCGATTATGAAAGTACACCCGAGGATAAGAATCATGCTATAATGTAACGTGTTTGTAACGGCGGTGTAGTGTGCGGGCAACGGTATTACAAAAGTGACAGTGAGATGCCGAGTACCAACCGTGTGGTTTCACTCGCTTGAAAGCGATGCGTGCGTTCGCGTTCGCGTAACAGTATTAAACCAATGCACTCTTTTATAATTATTATTATACGCCTCATATCTACACAATATCCATACATATATATTTATACGTAATACGTATACATATAAGTATATGTAGTAAATACTTGCCGCGACTTACATTAGATTCTAGTTCGATTTGCTTGCCTGACTCTCAATCATATATACACAGAAAAAAAATAAACTTGGTTCAAGTAAATTATGTTCTTCAAAATATCATTCTTGTTTCAAAACATCTAAATTTTTCGATTCAAAAAAAGTTCGATCTTGAATAAAAAAATTATTACTCTTCCATGGAGAATAAAAATTTTTCTTTCAAAAATTTCACTCTTGAAAGAAGCATTTTTTGTTTTCAAACAAGATGCATATTTATTTCTCCCGAGAATTTTTTTCTCTTGGTTTGAGGCCGATAGTATTGACTCAGGATGATACCGACTTAGTTTGAGTATGGTGCATTTTTTGAATCAGGATGTAATTTTACTCGATTCAGAAATATACAAATATATTTTTTAAAATTATAAATCAGTTTATTACTTTAATAGTTACTCATACTAATTTTTGATTTGGAAGTTTAATGCATATTTTTATTTTAAAAAAATTTATTTATACTAAAAATTTAAATAATATTTTTGTTTAATGACCTCATTTTCAAAAATAGAAAATTTGAGGTTACCCAGTGAATAAGCATCGACAATTAAATACATTTACTGTGAAAATCTTTAAAGTTTGAACACAGTAATTATTTACTACTCTAGGTATTATGATAAAGAAATTTGTTCATATTTATATACATTAAACAAAAATAATTATCAACGGCGAGATTAATGTTTTGATGTTCAAATTGTGAACTTACAATTCAAAACTAACTACGACTAACCGAGAAAAACACGCAAAGACGCTGTACTCATCGAGGCGCCATCTGGCGTCAAAATTTTTACCTGACCCAAGTAAACCTGTTAGTTGATTTGAGAGTTAGATTTATTGTGTGAAAAAAAATGTACTTTTGAACCAAGCATATACAAATCTAGATTTAAGAATCCTGAGACTCATTGAGCCAAGAGATAAATTCTTGAAGCAAAAAAAATGGAAGTTTTCAAACTAGTATTCTTGGTTCAATAATATCTCACTTGAATCAAATGAACTTTTTTTTCTGTGTATATATATTTATATTAACATATTAAGAAGGGGCGCATTTACTCATAAGCTTATCATAATAAAATATAAATGCATTTGTGTAACATGAAACTTTATGAAAATGAATAAAAAAAAAATTCGACACTGTGTAAACACTCATCTACTAGTTATCTCGTGTTACAAATGTATATTTTAAATGCATTAGTTGTCAGCTTGACTAGAAAACATGACATGAAAATATTATTTTACTCAATTAAAAAATTTTAAAATGTCTGGTCTAGTTGTTAATGTTTAGCTATAGACTTTAAATGTATAAATAAATAATTATTTAAATATTAATGACGGCGAAAGGTCGGATTACAAAATCTATAAAACCAAATAAGATAGTTTGTTGAGGCTTAAAGAACGGCTGAGACTTTTTTAAAAAATTTAGAAGAAAAAGAAGAAGAAGGTCATAAAGGAAGGGAAATGAACCGAGATTATACAGTGGATTGCGGCGCTCCTGTTTTTTTTATTTTATTTTTATATATATTAAGAGTGCGTAGGACCGGTAGGTAGCTTATCTATCTCAAAAGTTATTTTTCGAGGACAAACAGTCTAAAGTACTTGTCTGAAAGAATTAAAGACCCATGTCTTCACAACTTAACGTATACATGCATACATATCTATATTATAAATATATGTGTGTGTGTGTGTGTGTAAAATATATAAAAATCCGTGGTGAATGTTGTTCCCGATAAACGCCCGATAACAGAGTCCCAAAGTCTTCAGATGCATCGAGAAAAGATTCAACAGAAAGCCTTGAGTGGTGACTGCAGTTCATCCATACATTTAATTTTAATCTACAAATCTTATCTTTTATTCTCCGTGACATTGGCATATCGCACTGAGTGCATTGGACTCTGGTGAGCTTCAGTGTATTAAAATAATTATAATTATCAACGAAAAATAAAAAATAAGATATATATAAAAAGTATGTATGTGTGGATGGACATATAATAAGTATTATTTAGCGTGATAAAAAAAAAATATATAAACTTATTGAGGAAGAAAATGTTAAGACGAAGACAGGCGATAAACATTGCTCGTAATACCCTCGTAAATCGAGCGCATGTATGCTGGTACTCTCATCTCTACTTGGTTTATTGTGGACAAGCATACCAGGATTCTCGATTAACAGAACGATATATATCTCAATGTACTAGCATCAACAGCGATAATAATAATAATAACAACCACTCCCTCTTAGGTTACTCGGTGTGCCACTTTTTCAATTAACCACTCAATAAATGAATGACTGAAAACTCGCACTTTAATAAATTTCTTTTTATTGCACGACTCATAATGCGAAGCATTAGAGAGTGCTTTAATATCGAAAAATTTTTTTCGCTCCTTTTTTTACAACTGTTTCTGTTATTATCGTCTTGGTAGTACACAGAACCATCCTAAATTATGCACCATTGTACAGATAATGTAATAGATTATTTCTGCAATTTTCAAAAACTAATTTAGCGCAACACAAACGAGAAAACCATTGAAATAAACTAAAGAATTTTCCCGTCAAACAGTAAAAAACTTTTGTAGTTTGAAGACTCGATATCTCGAAAAAAAATCCATTATTTCTCATTTGTTTTTTTTTTTTTAAAGACTCGTTTTGCCACAGAAGGATTTGCTATTGAAAACAGATATTTAACTTTGTGTCGTTTAATTATAATTAATGAAGAATTAAATCGCATTTTCTTTAATTTTTAGCCTAAATATGTACGGGCATTCGTCTCAACAAGTGCGCATGCGTGGTATTTTTCTAAATATATAGATATGTTCTGTTAAGGGCCTTTTATCGGTGCTGCACCCAGTCGACTTTTTTGCACACCTCTTTCCTAATTTCTTTCTATTTTTTTGACGCTAAATGTTGACGTAAACAGTGGCGTAATTGTAAAAAATTTTTTTCTAGTTTTACTCTATAATTCAGCAATACAATTCATTTTCACTTCAAAATTAAATGAGCGTTATGAGGTGTGCATTTTTGAATTTTTCAACTTTTCTTTTCTTTTTGTCACAAGCGGTGTGTTTAATTTATTTGTGCATTAGAGTTTGCACTCCGCGATTAGACATAAATATTGCGGAATATTGTAGGCGATTGTTAAATCAATGTTGCTCAAAAGTTAACAATTATAAATTTTTCACGTGGCGTAACGCTTTAATTTAATTCTATTTTTACGTTTCATCCTAACGCTAGAAATAATTGGGAGCATTTTATTTTATTTAAAATATTATTTGGTAAAAGTGTATGTAGATGAGATTCAGTACTGAGATTAAATAAATATACATATAACGGTATGAAGATAAAAAATTTAATAGCGAGATATATTTTATTTATATTCATAAGTGTGTGAATGTGTATGTATGCATACATGAATTTATTGTATGGGTCGCGACAGATTTAACTCCCGCGGTGTCACGTTTGGTTAATGATTCGTAAATCCCGTCGCTTTAAGGCCGGACACGATGGTTAGAATGAGGCGTCACACTTTGCTGCGCCACACTTTACTTTGCGAATCTAATTGTTCTAGCGCTTCCATTCTCTAATATAATGTACAAATATATACATGTATGTATAATATACTTTTTACTGTCGACAAATATACTGGCTACTTTGTTATAAATTAACGCGCTTATCGTGATACTGAGAATGATTTTTTAAATTATTTGAATTTACAAAATTTTCGTTGATATTTTTATTTTTATCTTTGCGTATATTAAATATGTTTATATATATATATAGATATATTAGGGAGTTTTCGAGTCTCATATGAACATTTGTTGATTTAACACATTTTCAAAACCCTCTCCAAAAATCAGCTCGATAAGAAATTTTAAGGAAGTCGCTCACAAATTTTTAAATTTCCAAAAATTATTGAAATTTGGGTTTTTTTTTCTTTCTCGCAGCAAAAATTAATTCAAAGTATTAGTGACCTATTAGGAGTTAACATTCAAAATTCTTGAGCGACGTTTAAAAATCTATATTTTGAGCTAAAATTTTCGGCATGCCATTGATTTTACAGATAGAAAATATTTCTGCCACATTTCAGTCAAATAAAAAATCAATATTTTCTAAGATTTGATTCGACATTTTATGGGAATTCAATGCTACGTAAGCTTCAATAATTAATATCTCAGAAAATATCATTCTGAGTGATTTTAAATTAAATTTCCTATAAAATTGTCATTTACATTTTTTCTGTAGGTCTTGTTGTTTATGAGATAATGAGAGAAAAAAACAAGAATTCTATGAAAAATTCGGTTTAGCGGTCCGTAATACCCCACCCATATGAGTTACGATTTCGCGATCTCGGGCACTTTTGTAGAGCATTTAATTCTGAGAAAATCCCAACTTTGGGCAAGATGATATTATGAAATGCCGCGGAGTTATAGAAGTTTAAAAAATAAAAACCCAAGTTTACGTGTATTTTAAATGGGAAATCTTCACCTGCTCTGGGAAAGTACTTAATATTAATATTAAGGGCTCAAACTTTCAGGGAATTTTTTTGGGGGTACTTCCAACAAAATTTCGGGATGGGAGCGAAAAAACAAAAAATAGTCGCAAAAAAAAAGCAGTTTAATACATACAAACATTTTTTTTTTTAACTGAAAAACATATGACGATTAAATGTAAATATTGTTAAAAGTAGTAATAAAATTAAAAAAAAAAACTAATCGTGTCCAATATAAAAAAAAAAAAAATTGCGTATTAAATTTTGTTGTATGAAGATTAACGATAATTGTATTAATTTGATTTAAAAAATAAATTGATCATAGTGACGCACAATTTAATAGAATCATTAGTATCGTGTAAAAACAAAATATAATAACCGTCTGAACGAGGTGCAAGTGATAAAAAAAAAGTAAGCATTTGATTATTATACATTGGCAAGTAAAAATATTTAAGTGGTTTAGTAGACACGTCGTTTAAAAATGCAAATCGTGTTTAAAAAACTGACCATTTATTCAGAGTTATATTATTATTTTTATTTTCTTACACTAAAATTTAATCTCCCAAAGCATTGGTATGGCCTGACTAATATAATAAACTGAGTGACTGGTAATTGCCGTGCCTATCGTATCGCTTGCTTAGATAAGCAACGACCAGAAAGAGGTCTCTGAACTTTTTCAAGGGAACTAATTATAGCAATCAACCATTCAATGGTCATTCACGAGGTCCTGACCTATGAATAAACGAGGAAAGGTGGAAAATATAAATATACACATATTATTTTCTCGAAAAATTTATACAAACGATCATGTGTGTCTAATATTATTTAATCTCAAGCCTCATATATTATTAATTGAGGTCATACACGCTTAATTAATTTATTTATTGAAACTAGTTTATTTAAAAAAAGATAAAAATTATTATTATAATAATAATAGTTAATGTATGTTTATATATTTGTTATTTTATTAATAATTATTATGAAATTACGCCTGACTAAATATAGTTTATAAGTATAGTAGTTTAATAAAAAATAAATTAATAAAAACTATAAAGTTGTTTATGAGATGCATCAGGCGTTGCTGCAAAACCGGATGCTGACGACTAGATATCGTAACTTGTGTGAAATAAATTTAAAACGAGTAATTTTATTAGTTGGATTTAATGTTGTCAATAAAATTATAAATTATTTGAATATTTAATTTTTTTTTTTTTTTTTGACATGTATGAAGATTAAGTTATTGAGTGTACACAAAAAAAAAATAAACTTGGTTCAAGTAAATTATTTTCTTCAAAATATCATTCTTGTTTCAAAACATCTAAATTTTTCGATTCAAAAAAAGTTCGATCTTGAATAAAAAAATTATTACTCTTCCAAGGAGAATAAAAATTTTTCTTTCAAAAATTTCACTCTTGAAAGAAGCATTTTTTGTTTTCAAACAAGATGCATATTTATTTCTCCCAAGAATTTTTTTCTTTTGGTTTGAGGCCGATAATATTGGCTCAGGATGATACCGACTTGGTTTGAGTATGGTGCATTTTTTTAATCAAGATGTTATTTTACTCGATTCAGAAATATACAAATATATTTTTTAAAATTATAAATCAGTTTATTACTTTAATAGTTACTCATACTAATTTTTGATTTGGAAGTTTAATGCATATTTTTATTTGAAAAAAAATTTATTCATACTAAAAATTCAAATAATATTTTTGTTTAATAGCCACATTTTCAATAATAGAAAATTTGAGGTTATCCAGTGAATAAGCATCGACAATTAAATACATTCACTGTGAAAATCTTTTAAGTTTGAACACGGTAATTATTTACTACTTTAGGTATTATGATAACGAAATTTGTTCATATTTATATACATTAAACAAAAATAATTATCAACGGCGAGATTAATGTTTTGATGTTCAAATTGTGAACTTACAATTCAAAACTAACTCCAACTAACCGAGAAAAACAAGCAAATACGCTGCACTCATTGAGGCGCCACCTGGCGTGAAAATTTTTACTTGACCCAAGTAAATCTGTTAGTTGGTTTGAGAGTTCGATTTATTGTGTGAAAAAAATGTACTTCCGAACCAAGCTTATAGAAATCTTGATTGAAGAATCCTGAGACTCCTTGAGCCAAGAAATAAATTCTTGAAGCAAAAAAATTAAATTTTCCAAATTAGCACTCTTGGTTCAAGAATATTTCACTTGAATTGAGTCAAATTTTTTTCCTGCGTACAGATGTGAAGGTTGTTGTTGTAGGAGGAAAAGAACTAAACAGCGTGTAGTGTGAAGATGGCAAAAGAGTTAAAAAAATAAGTGGGAGAGAGAAAATAATGATAATAAAAAAAAAGAAATGAGACGAATGAGGTGCAGACCTCGGTTTCCCTGAAGCGATAAAAAATACATGACCCGAGACTACCTGGGGCCGTGGCAAAATCTAGAATTAGTATAGAGGAACAAGCATTAAAATCCAGAAGGATAATTGGCCAGTGTCTGGCACGCTCTCGTTCCTTTAGTATTTTTAAAACTATTTTTATTATTTATTTTATTTTTATGGCTGCTGATCAATTTAAGCCTCAGAAGAAAAAAAAATGCTTTGACTGAGAAAAAATGTATCCATATCAGAATATCAGGTTATTTATTTATTACTGAGAATTTGGATTAATATAAACTCGTTTTTGAAAAAAATTTTTTTTTATTTCTGCAATAAAAAATTGTTGAATGTGACCTGATAATCTTAATGTATCCATAAGTCAATCTCATAAATTTTCGCCTGAATTTAAACATCACGAAAAATATATTGCTGTCTAAATTACATACTTTTGTTAACACAGCTTTGTTTTAATCTCGTAAATCTGTAAGATTTTTGTAAATATTTTTAATCTTTAGATTTCTTTAAAAACAACAAATTGTAAAAAAAAATATTTAAAAAAATTGCACCTAGAGTTTTTGGGATTTTCTACATGTGCATTTAAAAAAATTTTTTTTTTTTGTCATTAAGTTGTTGAAAAAAAAATCCAAAAATTGCTGATTTGGTAATTTATTGTCTTTTTTTATGGGTCTATTTAAAAAATTACATCATAATAATTATAATTAAAATAAAAACATTAGATTCTATTGATCGACTTTCAACATCGATATACAATTTTATTTCAAATCATAAATAGTTTTTTTTATTAAGACAAAAAATTAATGATATAAAAAATGTTAAACAAAATGATCGATTTTTCCTGAGCAACAGATTGGAGTAATGGAAAATATTCTAGACAAATATACATATACGTATATATGTACATATATTTGAATTGAAACTCAATATCTTACAAGTTTACCGAACCCAAGGAAACCGCAATAATGACAGTGAAGGTAAAAATAAATACCGAATATCGAAGTTTAAATTATGCTGATGGAAAACATCCACGAAAATATATGGAAATGAAAAAAATAAAAATAAAACATTCTCACAAATAAACATATAATTTTTTTTGTTGAATTTTTTATTTATCTTAAAATCTCTAGTGTATTGTACTTAAAATATTTTTTACCCACATTACAACATGAGACAACTAAAACGACTATAAGTAAAAGAAACGGAGGAGAGGAAAGAAATAAAGAGAAGCAACAAAAGTAAAGATGCGAGTAACTTTTTGTCTGGAAGCAAACAGCGCACGTTAGGTAAAAGATCGAGTAAAAAAAAGCCGAATGGTTTTATACATATATATATATATATTTAAGAGAGCTTGCTTTTGCTTTCGCTTCATATTAGTGATATGATGGTGTAGGTACGACGACGAGAGAAAAGAAACAGAATTAAAAAATCTGACAGTATCGAGGCTGGATTATAAAAGAAATCGATAACATCGAATTTGTTGAGTAGACAGGAGTCTTCAGGGTTAACTGCCTGTCAACGAATGTTTCTTCTACTTTTTTTATTCTCACTCTAGACTTATATAATTCCCTTTTGTTCAATATTTACGCGGACTCATCTGGTCATGATATTTTTTTTTTTAACACGGAAGTGTGATTTGAAATAAAGCATTTTAATTATCATTAATGTCGAGATAAATTTTAAGATTAATGTCAAATTCAAAATTATATGTTTAGCATAAAATAACAAACATTTGAAATATTGGAAACCACTTATTTAATCGAGAATTTGTTAATTTGCCAATAATGATTAATTTTTCAACTCTAACATTTAAATAAATTTAATTGATTAATTATGTCGACACTTAATATAATCAATGTTACTATAGCCAGAATGTTAAAATGTCATTGAAAAAATTTATTGCCTAAATATTCCCGCGTCGAAAAATTCGATCTGTTTCTGATTTTTCATAAAAATTTAAAGCTGTTTTTGATCTGTTATTTTAAAAAACAATTGCATTATGGGCAGACAAAAATAGATAAATTCTTAAACTTTGAAAAATTTTAGTTCTGAAAATTTGCAAGACAAAACTATATTAAGTCAGCTGTCAGCAGTCTAGCTGTTTTGGTTTGCAGTTCGACATCGACTAATCTCAGGAAAAACGAAACTTAACTTTATTATTAAGACATTAGAACATCGAGTTAAGCGCCAACTGTACAATAAAGAATAAGAGTGAGCACGTGAATTTGAATCTTCTGACAAGCATTTCTCAAATATAAAGAAAATTAAAATAAATTTATAAATCTAGATTATTGTTATTATTCGTATTTGTATAAAGTCCTGTATTTGATCTAAAGGCGAATAAAAGTAAACTAAAAATTACACGGAAAAAGATGAACTATATAAATTGAGAACGACACGTACATAGTAAAAAATCGTCAAAGTGTAAAAAAAGCGTATGTTAAAATTCTGTGTGTTGAATTTTTAACACTTTTGTGTGTCAATTTAACACAGTTTTAATATTGTTTGAACTGTCGCAATCGATTGATTTTTTAACACACAAAAATGTTATTTTATTCTAAAGTAACACTTTTTATATGTTACTGTAAAATCAACACACCAAATATGTTAAAAATAATGTCGACCATCACAAAAGAATACTTGGAAAATTTTTACTTTTAAAATATGCGTATGTAACTTTTTTTAACACTCACAACATGTTAAAATAACACATAAATAAGTGTAAAACGTTCGTTTTACACATGATATGTGTTGATTTTAATGGATCCTTTTTTACTGTGATAATATAGTGATAAAGTGATCAGTGAATACTATCATTCTAAATAGTAATGTTTTTATTTATGATTTTATTTATGATTAAAACGTGAATAGTTACAGACTTAGTATGAAAATTTATTGTCTGTAAGAAAAATTACGAATTGAACTTTATAAATCGTAACTGATACTTAGAAATTGACGACACGTATCATAAAATTTATCATTTGAGATGTTAAAATTCCCTATATTGATATCCGGCTTTCGGGTTATAATTTCAAACACTAATTTTTAAAGTTTATTTTTTTCCGTGTATAGTAAAAATAAGTATGTTTTTGTCTTAAAAACAAATGAACACAGACCAACAATTATAACAAGAAAGTATGCTTTCAATTTAAAAGCGATTCAAAGCAGACTGGATAGAGAATAGTTCTGACAAAAACCGATTAAATTCCCACATAAAATAAATACGATTTTAAAACCTAAATAAAATAAAAAACATTTTAATTCATCATTTATTTTGAAACAGATGTAATTTTTTGACCCGGGTTCTCAAAGTGAAAAACATAATTGGTAATATAAAAAAATAAAATGTAATTACTCTAGTTCTAATGGAGAAACCTTGATTTTAATTATATCATTATTGATTGATATAATTCGATATCAAACCGAAAAAAACATACGAACGGCTCTAATTGATTTATTAAATATATGACTGTCAGTATGACCGGTTTATTAGCAACTGATACAATAACATATTTAGTTTGAAAATAATCGGCGCCTGTGATCTGATTGATGAAATTTCAAAAAAGTTTCGTGTTTGTAAAATTAAAAAAAAAAGTAAAATCTATCCGTCATATTAATTTA
Organism: Microplitis mediator; assembly: GCF_029852145.1. Taxonomy (NCBI): domain Eukaryota; kingdom Metazoa; phylum Arthropoda; class Insecta; order Hymenoptera; family Braconidae; genus Microplitis; species Microplitis mediator. The sequence goes on along the minus strand of NC_079969.1, from coordinate 17,524,347 downwards.
TAACTTAAAAAACTAATTCGTATTTATATTTTGTCTTGAGGGGAATTAACGAACCGTCACGACGTCTTCTGAGATACCAACAACAACTCGTTTCCTGTTAAATCTATAACTATTTTTTATGGTATTCCACATGTTTTTTAATATATACATAGACACTGTTATTAATTTATTAACTCACGAAAAAAATATTTCTTTTTAAATTTACGACGGCGACTAAATTTAAAAACTCAGTAGACCGAAAATTTAAAGACCTGATTTTCTTATATTTTTATTTATTTGTCTTATGATAGAAAATTAATTTTTTTTTTAAATCTTCCATTTTAAGACAAATATATAAAAAAGTAAAAGTTAAAAATTGATATTAGTTTTGAAATAAGACAGCCGACTCTTTAGAACTTAAGCACCTACTTGAGAGTCTGTTTTAAATATTTTTCTCAAAATTTTTATTTTTACGAGTTTTAATGATCATGAAGTCATCATGAGTGTAAATGTATCAGACATCAGACAAATTTAATATTATAAGTAAATAGGGTAAATATTAAAAAAAAAAATTTATAAAAAATGAACTTAATGATTTTTTAATTTTTTAAATGTGCAATTTTTTAAAATTTTATTTTATTAATTATTTACTCTAGTTATTTATAATTTTTAAATTTGTCTGATGTCTGTTACATTTACACTCACGAAGTCAACAGACAATTAACAGTTATCGGATTTTTTTTATGTCAATTCCGAAAAAAAAAAAAAAAAAAAATGCACATGTAGAAAATTAAAAAAACTACAAGTGCAATTTTTTTTTTCTATAATTTATCGATTTTAAAAAAATCCAAAAATTATTAGACGTCAATCTTCAGTGTCATCCTGAAATTAACAGATAACAATTTGCGGATTTTTTTTTTCAACTATTTAATTTAAAAAAAAAAAAAAAAATGCACTTGTAGGAAATTGAAAAAACTATAAGTGCAATTTTTTAAAATGTATTTTTTTTTTCATAATTTATAGTCTTTAAAAAATTTCAAAAATCATTTGACGTCGGCAAACTTCAGTGTCATGATTTTTAAATAATTACTGTCTGCAATTATACATTTTGTATGAGTCCAGTATTTTTATAATTTAAAAACAAGTGGAAAATTTTTTTAAATTCAACTCGAAGTAAATTGAAATTTTTGTATCGCGTCAAAGTAAGTTTTACAATTGAGATACTGGAGTTAACCGACGTCTAATAATTTTTGAATTTTTTGTCAAAATGGCAAATTATAAAAAAAAAATATTTTGAAAAAAGCACCTGTAGTTTTTTGTATTTTCTACATGTGCATTTTTTTTTTTTTAATTGATTTCTTCGGTCTGATGATTTCCGTGGTAAATATTTATATTTTCCCAGTATATTTAAAAATACTTGACATCTGAAGATTTATTTATTTTTATAAGCAAATTAAATATGATAAATACGTAATTTGAAAACATGACAAAAAAAATATTTTTGAAATTTTTATTTATCGATATTTTCATATTTTTGTTTTTTAATCAATATTTAATTTGTTAGTGGCGTGATTTAATTTTCTCTCATCATTAATTAAACTGAAATTAATATTTCCACACAAACATGACTTTTAATATGGATTCATCTCGATTACTTTTAATTATCAGCGCGAAGAATGTAATCAAGATTTAATTAATTTATAGTAAATCTCGTTTATTACTTGCAACTGTATAATCAAAGTTGATATTAAACTCAAAATAAAATCTCCGGACAAATTTATAAAAAGTCATATTTGTGTAAAAATCATCATTTGCAATTTTTCATTCAAGCTGACAGAATTTTTTTCCCACGTAATTTAAAAATAAATAAACTCTTCCTTCAAATATACGAAACTTTATTATGACACTGAAGTTACCCGACGTCAAATAATTTTTGAAATTTTTCCAAAACGATAAATTATAAAAAAAAAAATATTGTAAAAAATTGCACTTGTAGTTTTTTTAATTTCCTACAAGTGCATTTTTTTTTTTTTTGTAATTTAATTGTTGAAAAAAAAATCCAAAATTGTTCTCTGTTAATTTTATTATGATACCGAAGTCAGCCGACGTCATATAATTTTTAGATTTTTTTAAAAACGATAAATTATAAAAAAAAAATGTAAAAAATTGCACTGGTAGTTTTTATAATTTCCTACAAGTGCATTTTTTTTTTTTTTTTTTTTTTTGTAATTTAATCGTTGAAAAAAAAATCCAAAATTGTTTTCTGGTTGACTTCAGGATAATTTTATTTTTTACTGACACTAGTTAAAAAAAAGTCACAAAATTTTCACTTGGTTGCACTCACTTTTAAAAAAATGTAAATAATGAACTTCAATTAATATAAATTCATCAGATCGACAAGGCGATTAAAGAGTTTTTGCTGTTTATCTCCGCGCGATGACACAAATAATAATAATATTTAATGACCTCTAAATTAAACACTTATTTTTTTCCGAGAAAACTTAAAACGCGCGTCTATTTTTCTACCCAATTCTTTTGCCGTCTTCAAGTTTTAATCTCACGGAAAACATACATATATATATATTTCAAACTCGGCAGTCTGCCATATTTTCATATTTAAATTTCGGGATACGGAAACGAATATAAATAAAGTTAAATTAATTTTTTTTTGTCGGAACAAAAAAAAATAACACGTGTATTACCTGGGTCGCATCAGAGTAAGGAGTTGACGAGTTTTTATTAACTCTTAGAGATCCAAATTGTTGAGTTCCCAAATTAGCTGGGTTATCTTGTTGTTGCGGCACCATTTTACCTCAATATATTTAAATATTACTATAGTATTAATTAAACACTTGACACTTTAACACAGTCACACTAAATATTAAATATAATTGTTAATATTTAAAAGGTCGTTTTTTTTACAATCGCACAAATCCTGTTGGATAAATGACGTGACGAAACGACGACAATTTATTTAAAATTCAAAATTTATTTTTAAAAAACCATGTGTCGATTATAGTCTAATATTTTTTAAAAAATCCGTTAACACGCCTTAGCACCACGGGCTGTTTAGTCCCTTACGAGATCACGTTGCCGCAGAAAATTAAAGGGAAAAATTGCAACTAAAATTTAAATGTCAAAAAAAATAATATATTATTTAAAATAAAAACGTCGGGTTATTTTGAAATGTAGTCCGTTAATTATAAATAATAAATATTAATCCGAATTAAATATCCATTGACACAAGATCTCGATTTATGGGATGACATTTTATTCCCGGTGGCGAGACGACGCTACGAAACTCGCTAGACGAGCGCTCATGTGCTACTGATTCGTTTTTCAGAACTGACTGGTGTCTATACACTACACGACTACACTCTACAAGACTAGAACCCAACGTCTGCTCTGCATCAGCTGTGCGATCTGTCCCCACCACTCCCACTGTTATTGTCTTGGTAGTGGTGGCAGTGACGGTGGCGGTGGTAGTGGTGGTTGTTGTTGTTGTTATACACCGCAAGCACACACTCACACTATTATAAATATCAACCAATAGGAGCTGCCCTGTTGTAAGCTGTCTCATTTTATCCTTGAAAGCTCCTGTCTTTTCACTCTTGCGCACGCATATGTAAGATTTTTTTGTCCCCACCTTTTTTTTGCACCCACACAATATATATCATGTGGATCATCACATATTCTCTTATATATATTCATATATATATGTAGTAGTGTAAAAGAAACAAGTTTCTAGTGTAGAGTAGAGAGTGTGTGCTGAGTTAGATGATGTGTGCAACGCACCTTCCTGGCAGACACACTGGGAGACGCTTGAGGGCAGCAGCCGGTGTCAAACACATGCGATCGCGTATTTTTCATTCGCACGGGGGTGGCCTCGAGGCCGTGAATCTGTGGGCACGGTGATCTGTGACCTCGACGTCTATCGCCCTCAAGGAATTCATCACTGACCGTATTGCGTGTATGCGAATTTGTATGAGTGTGTGTGTGTGTGTGTGTGTGTGTGTGTGTGTGTGTGTGTGTGTGTGTGTGTGTTTTATATGCGATGGGTATCTTTTAAATTCATCTGCACTCTGCAGTCAATTTATTTTTTACATTCGCTACCAATGTAATGTAATTAAATTTTTTTTCAATAATTTAATTCTACGATTCTACCGATTTGAAATTATCCCAGGTTTTAATTTTTAAATATTTATGGCACCCGCATGAAAATACCATATATGATAAATATATAGGGGAAGGTGGGGCAGAGTGGCCCCCCTAAGCCAATTATTATTTTTTGTGGCTTTCAACCATAAGATCACTTTACTTTTGTCCTATTTCGAACAAATTTATGGACATTTTGCCAAAATTCTGAAAAAAAAAAATTTTTTTTTTGTGGGGCAGAGCGGCCCCCCTTCAAAAAGTGATAAAAAAATTTTTTTTTTTCGTTTTTTTTTTTTTTTAAATTGTTTTCATCATTAAGAATGTATTTCTTTCTCTTGACAACTATTTTTGGTTTTATATTACTCGAAAAAAATTTTTTAAAGCGTAAAAAATCGTTCACTCTTGATTACCTTAATTACTAATTGTTATTTAATAAAAAAAAAAACAATTCTATAATTTTACTTTATTTCAAAAATTTATCAACTAAAAATAAAAATTTAATTTTTATAAATTTTTAGTGACCAAATTTGCCTCTTACATAGAGAAACGGCCGAAAAATATGAAAAAATAATTTTTTCGGACGTTTCGGCTGGTCCATTTTGCCCCAGGTGTTATGCGTAGGGCTAGAAATGTGGAATAATAATAATTTTTTTTTAATTTGACGATAAAAATATGAAAAAATCACTTTTTCAAAATTTTGGGCTTGTCCATTTTGCCCCAAATATCGTGCGTAGGGGTAAAAAGGCGCAAACATATCGGATTTATAGTAATTAGTCGAAAAAAAAAAAATTTTTTTTTTGGTCAAAATTTCAGGGGGGCCGCTCTGCCCCATGGGGGCCGCTCTGCCCCACCTTCCCCTATATGGAAAAATATATAATCAATATGGGACCATATAAGTGGCCAAAAACGATATATATTTTCTTATATATAATATAGTAAGTTTTAATATAATTAATTATATACGTAAGTTTATAAGTTAATACATGTATTATAAATATTTATAATCATATATGTAAACTTATAAGTTAGCACATATATGTATTACATATGTTGATAATTATATATGTAAATTCGTAAGCTAGCACACATATATATATATATATATTAGGGTGATTCAAAAAACAAACAAATTTTTTTTTTTCTTCCAAACAGGTTCAAAAGTTTCGTTTAGATAAAAAAAGATGCCTGTAAAAATTAGAGCTCTTAATATTAATATTAACATTGTCCGCGTTGCACTTTTCCCTTTCCCATAAGAATAACATGGAAAAAATTTCTTTTACGTCTTCTGATTTTTATAAGTAGCTAACGATGCTTCATAGGAATAATCAACAGGCATATTTTTGTAGGTAATTGAATGCTCTACAAAAAAAGATTCTTATCATTTTTAGAGGAATCTATTTGTTCAAAAGTTATTTGAGGTTGAAGTCGAATTCATATTAAATTTTGAGATTTTCTTACTTTTCCGGCGAAACTATCAAATCTATTACAAAATATCATTGGACTTTTTTTGTAGATAATTTTATTCCCTAGAAGTTATTTTGAATAAAGTTTTTTCGAATTCCGCATTGTTTTCTAGTTATTTTTATTTTGATGTCATGCTCATAAAAAAAAATAGTCTGTTGATCGATTTTAAGAGCTTGACATTAAAATAAAAATAACTAGAAAACAATGCGGAATTCGAAAAAACTTTATATATTTAAAATTCTTGAGCGCCGTTTAAATATTCAAATTTTGGGCTGAAATCCTCAGCGTAGTCGTGATTTCACAAAGATAAACTATTGCTGCTACGAGAAACAAAAAAATTAAGAAATAAAAATCCGAATTTCGATCATTTTTGATATTTTCAAAATTCGTGAGCGACCTCTTCAAAATTTTTTATCGAGTTGATTTTTAGAGAGGCTTCTCAAAACATCTTAAACTAATAAATTTTCATTAGAGACTCGAAAAAAAAATAGTCGGTTTTTTTGAGCCACCCTATTATATATTCTAAACACAATGTTTGAATCTTATAACAGAGAGAGGAAGACAAAAGAATAGATTTTATTTATTCTTACATATACGGGAAGACTTATATGGTTCAATATATCGAAAAATATACAAAAATTTATAAAATTAAATATAGGGTACATATATCGTGCCATATAATGATGAATTATATATGTATTTTTATTTGTTTCAATATAGTAATAATATGTATTTTTGAATATATTAAAATTATAAGTTTTCAAATATACAAATAATATATTGAAGTTATACGGAAATATATGAAATCATATAAGAGAAAAGATATATACACAGAAAAAAAGGAAATCTTGAAACAAGAAATAAAATGTCTTCGAAATTTTTTTCTTGAACCAAGCAAAATTTCTTACTTTATTGAAGTAAAAAAATTATTTGGATCAAGAAATTATTTCCTTCGCGGAAGACATAATTTTCTTAGTCTAAAACATAAATTCTTTAAACCAAGAAAAAAATTTCTTGGTCCCAAAAAATTTTTTTTTGGTTCGAGAAGATTTTTTTTTCAATTCAACAAATTTTTTTTTTGCCTGAAAATTTTTACGTTTTTAAGTCAAGAAAAAATATCTTGAGCTGAAACGAAAAAGTTTTTGAACCATGAAAAATAATGTTTTAAACCAAGAACAAACTTTCTTGGCCCAAGAAAGTTTGTTCTTGGTTTAAAGCATTATTTTCTCGGGCCAAGAAAGTTTGTTTTTAACTCGAGAAACTTGTTTCTTATCTAAAGACTGTTACCTTATCGAGTCAAGAAACAATGTCTTGAGCTAAAAAAAAAAGTTTTTGTACTAAGAAAAAAAATTTTTTAAACCAAGAAGAAACTTTCTTGGGCCAAGAATTTTTTTATTTGTCGCAAACAAAAAAAAAATTTTCAGCCAAGAAATTAATTTCTTTAATTAAGCAAATAAATCTATCGAGCTAAAAAAATTTATTTTTTTTGTTTCATTTTTTTAATGAACAATTTTTTTTTTGTTTAAATATTACAAACAATGCTGTGAAGCAAATAAATACTGTATCAGAAGCATTTATAAGGGATCGGCAAGTTTCGCAATGAGTTAATATTTGAACAAATTGAGAAAAAACAATTATCGCTTAAACGAGGAATCGAACCCAGATCGATTCGGCGTCACGCGAGAGCTTTACCAACTAAGCCATCGCAGCCTTTGCTAGGCTACGTTTACTTTGCCCACATATACTGAACCACACTGGCTTATGTTCAGTCACATTTTTAAATCCTAAACCCAGAATTAATATTACAAATGTTATCGCCAATAATTTAGAAAAATGTTAGTTTTGACATTTTACCAAAATACTGAACGGATTGTATGAATCGTTCATAAATGAATTTCGACATAAATATAAAAAAGTTAAAACAAAAAAAAAACAAATTTAATTACAAAAAAAATTGAGAAATTATTCAATATTATATAATTACATTAATCAATTAATTTATTATAATAATATAATTTGGTTATTTAATTTTTAATTTATTTAAAATAAAAAGGTGAACTCAAAATCCATTTGCTGCGCTAGTGTGAGAAAGAGAGAGAGTGGGGAGTATTCATTCCTTCGGGTGCGAAGGAGGGAGCATCTATGAGTGAGAATCCAAGAGAAAACTTTCTTGGCTTGAGACTCTAGTAATCTTGGTTTGAGATTTTTCGTGTGATTGGTCAGAGAAAGTACACTATGCTCAAACCAAGAGTTTAAATTTCTTGAATCAACTCCCTTTATTTTTAGTTCGAGTTCGTACCGTTTATTGTTTCAAAACATCATAGTTCTTTAATTAAGTGTATAACTTTCTCGAACTAAATATTTATATTTCTTGGTTTAAGTAAGTAACATACTCAGATTAAGAAAAATTATTATTAAACTAAAAACTGCAAGTTTTTAAAACAAGTAATTCTATTATTGGACCAAGTATGAAATATGTATTGGCTTAAGGATTTTTTTTCTTAATTGAAGATTTAAAATTCAAGAAATTATTTCACTTCGTTCAAGAAATTTTCGGTTTTCATTCCACTCGCTGAAAAATTTCTTGGTTGAAGAAAAATTTTCTTGAGAGAAGATTTTTTTTTTTCTGTGTAGACATATAATAAAATCGGCCGAAAATATATATATAGTTCTATATAAGATTCCATGTATTGTCACATATATATTTATATCTCTAACAGATATTTTTAACTTCCCGCTAAGAAAATCGACGATTTTCGAAAAATTGGGAAGTTATTGTTTTCACCCCGATTTGCGAAAATCGAAATTTCATCAGATGTCGACGTTCTGAGGTCCTAGGAAACTATTCTGACTATTTTTAGAATGATGTCCGAGTGTCTGTATGTGTGTGTGTGTGTGTGTGTGTGTGTGTGTGTGTGTGTGTGTGTGTGTGTGTGTGTGTGTGTGTGTGTGTGTGTGTGTGTGTGTGTGTGTGTGTGTGTATGTATGTGTGTGACCGGTCTAACTTTTTAACTAATGAACCGATTTGGATGGTTAAGGCGGCAATCAAAAGAGCATGTTGGCCATCAACTTTTCTGAGAATTTCAGATCGTTTGATCAAGTAGACTCGAAAATATTGGCGAATTACGGAAAAAAAGATTTTTTTTTTTTTAGTTTTTTATTGATTTCTTAAAAACGACTAAAACGATTGACTTTAAAATCTAATCAGCTCTAGAACTCACTAAAACGCGTCGATTGCCGCCTTAGCCATCTCAATCGGATAATTCGTTCGAGAGTTATCGCGGGAGAAAGAAATGCTAAAATCGGTTTTTTTCGAAAACAATGGAATACAAACGTATTTTCGATCTCGAAGACAGCGGGAAGTTTTGGGACTGGACCGCAGGGTCAACCGATAGACAGATTTATTAATATGTGTTTACCACACATGATATGTCCATGCGGGCAGTTTTAGGATTTTTAAAAAGTCCTGGTTTACAGAAATTTTTGGGAAATAATCTGCGAATAGAGTCAAATTACAAATCTATGATAAAAAAATTATTATTTTGTTTCAATTATAATAGATATTAATGTGGCATCTATAGGTGACATAAAAAAATGAATTTAAGTTACATTAATAATATGAGATCGTAATTAGGTTATCTATATTATTAAGAGAATAAGGAAAATTTTGTTCCCACCATATCTATATGATAGAATTAGTTAATGTTATTGAAATTGGTATCAATAGATAGGTTTTGACTTGAATTTGTGCCTTTCCATACTTTAAACTCTTTTTAATCGCCAAGTATTGAAATAAATAGATTGATCTATATCCTTAGAATTACATTTAAATCACGCGAGAAAAAAGACGATCGTATTTATTTTCTTTAAATAAATTAATACTTTAATCATTCTGTCACTAAATATGACTGAATGTCACTGATGTATAGCTATATATTATTTATATCGCGTTACGTATTCCAAAATGACAGATTTTTATACTCCCTTTTGGTTTTACACTGTGAAAAATTTGCGGAGTGAATGCGGATTAAATCCGGAGTGAATGCGGAGTGAATGAATTTTTAATTATTCACTCCCCTCGGAGTGAAATTCACTCCGGAGTGGAGTTTTGTAAATATTATTAATAAAAAATAACTCCACTCAATAAAATCGAAGTAAAAACTCGCGTATTAAATAATTAATCAGCTGATACGCACACACATATTAAGACACACACGCGCACTCGCATACACACGCACGCACACATTTGCACACACACACACACACATTTGTACACACAAGCACACATTTGCACACACTACCACACATTTGCACACACATACACATTTGCACACACACACACACACACACACACACACACACACACACACACACACACACACACACACACATTTGTACACACAAGCACACATTTGCACACACTACCACACATTTGCACACACTACCACACATTTGCACACACATACACATTTGCACACACACACACACACACACACACACACACACACACACACACACACACACACACACACACACACACACACACACACACACACACATTTGTACACACAAGCACACATTTGCACACACTACCACACATTTGTACACACAAGCACACATTTGCACACACTACCACACATTTGCACACACATACACATTTGCACACACACACACACACACACACACACACACACACACACACACACACACACACACACACACACACACACACACACACACATTTGCACACACACACACACATTTGTACACACACGCACACATTTGCACACACACGCCCACATTTGCACACACATACACATTTGCACACATGCACACATTTGCACACACGCGGACACACATTGTTTAGTAGTTTAATATAAATTTATTTAAGTATTAAAACTTCGGACCGGAATGAATTGGGAGTGAAATAAAATCCGCGTCACTCCGCAATCACTCCGCTAAAAAAAAACTCCCAATTCACTCCGCATGCGGAGTGATTTTTTTTAAAACTCCGGAACTCCGAGTTGCGGAGGGAATGCGGAGTGAATTCGGATTTAATTTCACTCCGAATTCACTCCGGATTTTTTACAGCGTAGGAAGCTTCTCAAAGCCGAAAAAGTGTGCATAGAAAAAAAAAGGATTCATTGACACAAAAAATCTTTACCCGCTTAAAAAAAATTTTACTTACCCCAAAAAATTTTTTGCATCGTGAATTGAAAACAAAAATTTATTTAAAACTAGAAAAAATTACTTGGTGCAAGGGATTATTTCTTGACCAAAAAAATCTTTTCTCGCCCCAAGACAATTTTTGTACTTAATTGATAATGCATAAAATTTCTTGGTGCAAATTAAAATTTTTTGCGGCAAGATATTTTTTTTTTTCTGCGTATTCTATAAATTTAGTAGTGATATTTGGGCATTGGGTTGCTCGTTCCCAGGTAGGAATCGCCAAGGCTGACGATAGGCCGAGCCTTGACCCTGTTGTCACTTGCCAAGCTTCGGCAGCTGACCATTGGCCCAAGCCTCGGCCAGGGCTTGGCCCAATGGTTTGATTACGTTAAGCCAAGTCTTGGCAGCTAACCATTGGCCCAAGTCAAGGCCGAGGCTTGGTCCAATGGTTTCGTTTAATTAAGCCGAGCCTTGGGTGGTGACCATTGGCCCGAGCCTCGGCCAGGGCCAGGCCCTATGTTTTGATTTTTGTTAAATCGAGCCTTAGGTAGTGACCATTGGCCCGAGCCTCGGCCAGGGCCAGGCCTGATAGTTTAATTTTGGTTAAATCGAGCCTTGGCCGCTGACCATTGGCCCAAGGATCGGCCGAGGCTGGGTCCGATAGTTTAATTTTTGTCAAGCCGAGCCTTGGCAGCTGACCATTGGCCAATGCCTCAGCATAGGTTAAATTTTTATTTAATATTAAAATTATCAACTTTACATGTATCTGTATATATGTATATAGAAAAGACCAGGGCATAACGGTCTACCGAGTATACGATTAATATCAAGAGTTGAAATTTTCAAAAAGTAAAATTGTTTGATATACAATAATTTTCATTTAATTAGTTATTGCTATGTACAAAACTTTAGTTAACATGAAATTTTTATTTTCGGCGGGCGAAATGGGGTATCCTTTAAAAAAGTTGAAAAAAAAAATTTCTGAAAGTTGATCAAATTTCATTAAATTCAAATTTTTTATATGTAATATACATAAAGAAAAATTACATTTCACATCATTGGTGGATACAAAGGCAAAAAAAAAATTTTTTTGTGGGGCAGAGAGGCCCCCCTCCAATAAATGATAATTTTTTTTTTTATTAAATTGTTTTCATCATTAAGAATGTATTTCTTTCTCTTGACAATTATTTTTGGTTTTACAATACTCTAAAAAAATTTTTTTAGGTGTAATAAATCGTTTTCCCTCGATTAGCTTAATTACTAATTGTTATGTAATAAAAAAAAACAATTCCATATTTTTTATTTGTCATTATTGTGAACCCAAAAAACGTGTTTTTTGATTTTTTAGACTACAGATTATTTTGCATTATTTCAAAAATTTTATCAATAAAAAAATAAAATATTATTTTCGAATATTTTTAGTGACCGAATTTGCCACAGCTATAGAGAATCAGCCGAAAAATGAATTAATTTATTACATTTTTTTTAATTTGACGATAAAAATATGAAAGAATCATTTATTCAGAATTTTTGGATGGTCCATTTTGCCCCAGGTGTCATGCGTAGTGCTAAAAATGCGCAAATATATCGGATTTATAGCAAGTAGACGAAAAAAAAACATTTTTTTTTTTTAATATTTTGGGGGTACTCCGTTTTGCCTACCCTACCCCCTTTTGCCCCCCCCCCCCTTCCCTAGTAGTGCTAATAAAAATATGTCATTACTCATCAGACAATTTTGTTCATTAAATAAAACTACAGTTCACCTCATCTTTACGATTTAATATTTTTGAATTAAATTGTATTTAAATAATTAACAAGCAAAAAAATCATGATTATTTGGACATCAGATTTAGCACAGTGGATAGCGTCCCGGCCTAGTAATCAGAAGGATCTCAGTTCGAACCCCGGTAGCCCCCAAATAATTTTATTCGTTATTTCCCATTAATTCAGTAATTAGTTAATTACAATCCAATGTAATGTCGATAAAAGTGTGATCAAACTTTTTTTTAATTATATTTATTAATTTAAATAATAATATTTTAGATCGAGCATTGGGTGAGCCTTAGATTTTTTGCTACCCGAGGTTTGGCCGAGGCTTGATTTTTTGTTTCCCAAGCCTTGGCCAAGACTCAATTTTTTGTTTCCCAAGACTCGGCCGAGGCTTGATATTTCGTTCCCCAAGGCTGGGGACATTGTTATCATCCAAGGCTTGGACCGATTCCTTGGCCCAATGCTCAGCCAAGGCACGTGCCAAGCCTTGCATAATCCTAGTGACGCTTGGCCAAGGCTTGGTCCAAACCTTGCCCAGTTGTTCTTTCCTACCTGGGTAACGTTGAACTGGTACATTTATTTGATCTACTTGTATAAACCATGGGTATATCCAAACTTGGGTAATCCTACCTTGGCCCAAGCCCGGGTAATCATTGTAACGGCCAAGGCTAGGTTACCCAGTCCTGGCCCAAGCCTGGCTTGCCATTGGATGGCCAAGACTAGGTTACCCAGTCTTGGCCCAAGCCTGGGTTGCCATTGGACGGCCAAGGCTAGGTTACCCAGTCCTGGCCCAAGCCTGGGCCAATATAGGTGTGCCAAAGCTAGGTTCCCCAGTACTGGGCCAAGTCGGGGCCCGTTGTTCAATTCTGGCAGCTCCTGTATGGGATTATATTATTATAAAATTATCAACTTCCATTTATGAAAAAATCTATCTTTGATTCTGGCCACTATGGAATTTTTTTAATTAAAAATTTAGTATTAATATTTCCAATAATTTTTTATTTATAATGTTTAATCCTCTAAATAATTAAAGTACACGGAAAAAAAATTACGGAAACACTTCCTATAATTCTATAAAAATTTTTTCTACACCAACATAGGAACTATGATCATAAATTATAGGAACAGTTCCTATAATTATGGGAATGCTACCCATAACATTATAGGAATGGTCCCTATGATTATAGGAATGTTCCTATAATATTACGGGAATCCGTCCCATAAGATAAAGGAATGCACCCCATATTTTATAAGAATCATTCCCATAAATTATAGGAATCATTCTCATAATATTCTAGGAATGGTTCCTATAATAGTATGGGAATGGTTCCCATACTATTCTGAAAATATTAATTTAAAAAAAAGTGTTGAAATCACTTCTACAATATACAGAAATGTCATTAAATATAAAAACAAAAATTCAAATAGTGAAAAAAAATTCGTATTTGGCAAAAACATTAAAATTTTTAACAAAAAAAATTTTTTTTTAACAAATTTAGCGTCGAATAACCTTCATTTGAAACTCTCCATATCATAAGGAAAATTTTTACACTATAGTGCAAAACAAAATTTTTATGATATCATAGGAATGGTTCCTACGATATTATAGGAATAGTATAATACCATTGTAGGAATGATTCTGATAATGATATGGAAATAGTTCTCATAAGATTATAGGAATGGTTCCCATATTGGTAGAGGAACTATTCTCATACCATTATGGGAACTATTTCCATATACACTTATCCAAAAATTAAAGGAACAAGAAAATTTTATAAATTTTTTAGTGATTTTTGGAAGGCTGTATTTTCGTGAAAAATGATCGTACCGGAAAAACAAAAAAGCAAATTGAAGCTTGAAATCTCTAGTTTGAAGATCTTCCAGCAAAGTATTTTTTCGAGCCACGGTTTTTGCGGAATCATAAGAAGAAGGTCGAGGCAAAATTTTTCTAAATTTTTTGGTTTTGTTTTTAAGGTCTACGGGGCCGGGAAAAATTAAAAAAAAAACGAATTCATGGCTCGCTTAGGAAGTTTATTCAGCTACAATTTGCTCATTTTTGTTGCTCTGTACGACAATTTGCTGCTGAGATATCAGCCTTTAAATGAAAAAGGATCCTTTTGTCTTTGATTATTGATATCTCAGCAAATAAAAAAAAATTTCCGAAAAACGAGAAAAAAAAAAACTCATTAAAACGTAAAAAAATTCTTGTTTTATCTTGTTTTTCGGAAATTTTTTTTTTTTTTCTCTTTGCCTTACATTTACTGAATAACTAACGCAAAAATGAAAGAAAATCCGAAAAAAATTGATTTTTTCATTTTGGTAATGATTACACAAATTAAGGAACAAAACTTGTTCCTTTAATTGTTTTGTAAAACTTTGAGCAATCGGCCCGGACAAACGGTTCAATGGATCAATCTAAAAATTTCCAGGGTTTTTGAGGGTACATTAAGCTGTAAAATTACCTGGCAACATTATTTTTTTTATCGATATTTGCAGAGTAGCGATGAGTCGACTAAAAAACCAGAAAATGGCCATTTTTTAAGGGTTTTTCAAATGGATATCAAGAATGAGAAAAAAATTTTTTTTGAAAAAATCGAAAATGGGGCTAGGAGGGAATTTATTCAAGTTTTTTAAACTGCCCTTTAAATTACTGTGCGGCCATTATTTGCTGAGATATCAATAATCAAAGACAAAAGGATCTTTTTTCATTTAAAGGCTGATATCTCAGCAGCAAATTGTCGTACAGAGCAACAAAAATAAGCAAATTGTAGCTGAATAAATTTCCTAAGCGAGCCATGAATTCGTTTTTTTTTAAAAATTTTTTCCGGCCCCGTGGACCTTAAAAACAAAACCAAAAAATTTAGAAAAATTTTGCCTCGACCTTCTTCTTATGATTCCGCAAAAACCGTAGCTCGAAAAAATACTTTGCTGGAAGATCTTCAAACTAGAGATTTCAAGCTTCAATTTGCTTTTTTTGTTTTTCCGGTACGATCATTTTTCACGAAAATACAGCCTTCCAAAAATCACTAAAAAATTTATAAAATTTTTTTGTTCCTTTTATTTTTTGGATAAGTGTATTATGGGTACAATTCCTATACCATTATGGGAACTATTCCCATAATACATAGCAAAAGTTCCCATAATTTTCTTCCCATGTATGAAAATAGTTCAAGTCAAATTTATTTAAAAAAATTAAATAACAGTAGTTCAATTTTATCTTATTATTAATTATAAAAAACTTGTTTTTTTGACATTTTATTATTTATACAAGTCATTGAACTTGTTTATCACGTGCAGTACAGCATAATGAATTTATGTTCAATAATAAACAGATAAGAAATCTTTTTTGGTCGCTGATTTAGTCATTTGTGCTTACAGATATTGTCAAATAAAAAGTTCAAGTATATATATATATATAATAACGAACGCAAAGTTTTTATATTTATTAAATTACTTCTATGACAACTTAATTTTATTTAGGTCAATGACCGTCGTTTGGTCTTAAAAAATCTATATCAGCTTTACACTTAATGTCCATTGATTGAAAATTTACTCAACAGTTTTTATTCGATTTTACTTTTTTCCCGTCTAAGTGTTAGACAATAAAAGCACGCGTCGTAAAAAACGTGCGCGGTACGTACGAGCAGTTTACACGCAAGTTAACTTTATTACAAGTGACTACAATCCGTATTTTTCTCTACTTTCCACACGCGATTTGTCTTTGCGATGAAATATCGGAAAAAATATACGTCTTTTTTTTTTGTTTTATTCCACTGAATTAAAATAAAATAAGGTTGAGTATAAAAAAACAATTTATATATTTTATTGTAAAAAAGTTTTTGAGTATCAAATTGATTTTTATTTAACCGTTAAAATCGATTAGTCACACCTACAGTAATAAACATGACTGTCTACATTTGAGTTACATAAAACGGGCATAAAAAATTTTTCAAAGTCAAATTATATTTATTTTATTTTTTGAATTTTAAATATAAAAATTATCATTTTTTTTTGTTTACTTGAAATTTTTTTTCAAAATAATTAATAAAAAATGTTTTTTCTTTCATTCAAATTGTTTTCTTTTTTAAAAAAAAAATTTCTTGATAGAAATAATTGATATATTTTAAACAATAAATAATTTTTTTTTTTAATTTGGCATTTATGACTCAAAACAATAATAATTAGTATTTCTTATGAGTACAATATACGTGAATGTTAAATAAATATAAAGTGGTTCATCATTGTGTGGACATAAAAATATATTTGTGCCAAAATATTTCGAGTTAAGTGCCGTAGAGTGGGTTGTATGTAGACGTCACGTTAAAAACGTAGTCTCGCGATCATTACCGAGTCAAAAGTAACAATTCCACGAATTTTTGTACGTCCGAAAATATTATATTCACTTAATACATTTTTAACCGACGTTGTAATTTTTAAATAAACGACAACGCACATGTATACGGAGAAAAAAATATATAGCTACTGTTACTCAAAACTATGAGTTAAAATTACTAAATTCATATTGTAATCTTAAATCGCTAATGAAATTGTGTAATTTTTTGTATCTTGAGAATTTAATTTTTAGTTATGTTTAGTCATTTTTATTATTTAAATATGGAAATAAATATAAACTGCATATACCTATTTTGGCCCATGCTTGACTCAAGATTGGGTACTCAGTCTTGACCATCTCAATCATTACTCGAGCTTGGGCTGAAACTAGGTTCCCCTGTCTTGGCCATTCAATGACAAGCCAGACTTGGGCCAAGACTGGATAACCTAGCCTTGGCCATTCAATGGCAACCCAGACTTGGGCCAAGGTAGGATTACCCAAGTTTGGATATACCTATGGTTTAATAAGTAGATCATATAAATGTATCAGTTCCCCAGAGAGGAAAGTACCACGGGCCCAGGCTTGGCCCAGACTTGGCCCAACTTTGTAGAATCTTGGGCCAGGCTTGTAAGCCAGTCTTGGCCCAGCCTTGATAGAAGCCTGGAATGATAATCTCGGGCCAAGCCTGGTTGCCAGACCTGGCCCATGCTTGGCTGCCAGACCTGGCCCAGGCTTCCACGAAACGAATAAATTTAATTTAAAAAAATTTATTATTATTAACCTCGTAGAATTCATGATCATTAACGTTTTAATCATCTAAGGGAGGTAAATGATGTGAAAAAAACTCGGTGGAAATTCTGCTGGACTCTGGGCGCGAACTGCCGTCCTTCTGATTACTGGGTCCGAACGGTAGCTACTGGACGAACCTACTAACGTTGAACTGGTACATTTATATGATCTACTTATATAAACCATAGGTATATCCAAACTTGGGTAATCCTACCTTGGCCCAAGCCCGGGTAATCATTGTAACGGCCAAGGCTAAGTTACCCAGTCCTGGCCCAAGTCTGGCTTGCCATTGGATAGCCAAGACTAGGTTACCCAGTCTTGGCCCAAGCCCGGGTAATCATTGTAACGGCCAAGGCTAGGTTACCCAGTCCTGGCCCAAGCCTGGCTTGCCATTGGATGGCCAAGGCTAGGTTACCCAGTCTTGGCCCAAGTCTGGCTTGCCATTGGATAGCCAAGGCTAGGTTACCCAGTCTTGGCCCAAGCCCGGGTAATCATTGTAACGGCCAAGGCTAGGTTACCCAGTCCTGGCCCAAGCCTGGGCCAATATAGGTGTGCCAAAGCTGGGTTCCCCAGTGCTGGGCCAAGTAGGGGCCCGTCGTTCAACTCTGGCAGCTCCTGTATGGGTCAACATTAGTAGGTTCGTCCAGTAGCCAATGTTCAGACCCAGCAATCAGAAGGACGGCAGTTCGCGCCCAGAGCGCAGTAAAATTTTCACCGAGTTTTTTTCACATCATTTACCTCCCTTAGATTGTTTAAACATTAATGATCATGAACTCTATGAGGTTAATAATAAAAAAATTTTTTGAAAATTAAATTTATTTGTTCCGTCGATGTATGGGCCAGGTCTGGCAACGAAGCATGGGCCACGTCTAGCAATCAGGACTGGTCCAGTGTTATCATTCCAAACTTCTACCAAGGCTGGCTTACAAGCTTGGTCAAAGGTTCTACATATTTGGGCCAAGCCTGGATCCGTCGTACTTTCTTCTCTGGGATTCTTTGAACGAAGATATTTTAACTTGTAATACATATTCGTGTACGCTATCGCTACCAACTTTTATCTTTATCGATCTACTTTCGAAAAATTACAAGCCGTGTAGTAATTTTTATTTGCTGTATAATACTTAATACTACGCTTTTTATCTGGTTTACAAAAATTACTAAATAGATTGTAATTTTTGTACACTCTAGGGTATTTAATGCACATTTTTAGATAATTTTTATACTTTCACAAAGTAAAAATCGTATAATAAAATGTAGTACTATACATTTAGTAATAATTTAATATTTTCTTTATAAAATTTTCTGATAGATTAACAAATATTACGAATGAAGTAATAAAAGTAAGAACATAGAAATTTTTCAGATAAACATATAGCATTAATTACTATTTTGTAATTTTTACTGTACATTTAGTAATAAATAGTAACAGTAATGTACTGATTGATTCGCATTAGTATTTCTTACTAAAATATATTGAATATTAAAATATTTTTGAGACTCGTGTTCTCTGTTCGATTTTCAAATAAACGACAACATGTTTTTTTAAATACGTAATTTTGATAAAATTGGTAAATACTTCTCGTAATCTGGGTCACGATCCAATTTAAAATAATTATTAATTACTATTTAATGACGAAAGGCTCAGTTGATACCGGCATATTTTTTTAGTTTTATTCTGTCTGTTTTTTTTAATTAACTGACCCTGGTAATGCATTAATTATTGTTTATACATACATATATACATATATATGCATTTAAATAATATTTTTAATCATCTCTATAATGATGTAAATAAATACAAGTCTATTAGAAGTACATAGATGTGTAGACCGGTTACCGGATGTTGAGTTACAACTCAAGAATACTAAATACTTTTAACTGATATAAAGTATGTTTACTTTAAAAAACTTTAACTACTATCAATATAACCTTCGAAATAAAATCCACGTGCCAATTATCTTTTAAGTATACGAGTACAAATACGGAATATCATATTGTTATTTTTTATTTTTTCAATTACAGGGGTCATTTTTTTACTTATCAATATATGCTTAGTTATTGAATTTATTTGATAAATTTTTTAACTATTATTATCGGTATTATTATTATTATCATTACTGCTATTTTTAAATGCTACGATGTTACTAATGAAACGAATGTTGTTTAAAATTAATTGAATGCCGCGCATTGATAAATAAAGTGCGCGTAAAAAATAATTGTACAGTGGTTTGATGTTGACGAGCGTGGATGATTATATTTTCTAGAGGACACTTAAGAATGCACGTTGAATATCCAATCAGTTATATCTATGATACATTGTTCGTATCATAGATTTTAAAAAATATAAACCACGAGCACCAGCGGATTTGTATTGCAATAGTTGTATATAAATAAACATACACAGAAAAAAAGGATATCTTGACGTAAGAAATTTTTTCTTGCCGCAAGAATATTTTTTGCAATTTTGAATGAAAACGAAAATTTTCTTAGTTCAAGAAAACAAAATTTTCTTAAATTTAGTCATCTTGGCATAAGATTTTTTTTTTTATTCAACCGATATAATATATGTTTCTTGAAGTAAGAAATATTTTCTTAAAGTGAGAAAAATAAATATTTTGCCCCAATATATAATCAATTGTCCGAAAAGTAAAATATTCTTTGTTTAAGAATAATTTATTTTGAATCGAGATAATTTGTGACTCGAGTCAAGAATTAAAAATACTCGACTCAATGGTAAGAAATATCTTGGTTCAAGTATTTTGTTGTGTTGCGGCGAGTAAGCGTAGACGTTTGAACCAACAGCAACTGTGTTCATGGCTCAACGCAAAAATTCTCTTGGGAAAGCTAACTGTACTATACTAAAATGGCGGTAGTGTAGACTCTACATTGTACAGTGTGCTTACTGGATATAGGTAAAGTAAACAAACGTTCAGGGAATGATCGGATAGCATAACTGATAAAGCTCTCGCGAGATGCCGAATCGGTCTGGGTTCGATTCCTACCATGAGCAAACCATTATTTTTTCTTAAGTTGTTCATAAACCATTAATCGAGGATGTTTATTTCTTATCCCCTCTACTGCTGTATCGTGATATTCTGAATATACACATATAATTTCCTGCTTCACAACATTAAATATTTATACTAGGTTAAATTCACTCAAAAATATAGGACGATGTATTTTTTCAAGTAGAGTTATTTATTTTCTTGAATCGAGACTACATTTTTTTTAAGTCAAGAAAAAAAATCATCAATCGGAGAATTTTACGTCTTTCG
This sequence comes from Microplitis mediator, assembly GCF_029852145.1. NCBI lineage: Eukaryota > Metazoa > Arthropoda > Insecta > Hymenoptera > Braconidae > Microplitis > Microplitis mediator. The sequence goes on along the minus strand of NC_079969.1, from coordinate 17,503,413 downwards.
TGAAGTAAATATTTGCATGATTCAAGAAAAGTTATTTTATTAAGTTAAGATTATAATTTATTTAAATCAAAATTAAAATTTTCTCATTACAATAGACCGTTGTCTTGAGTCGATAATGTAGTTTTCTCAAACTGAGAGTAAATGTTCTTCTGCCACGCAAAAAAAGTTCTTGATTTGAGATGTTGATATATGTTGTGACAATTTACTATACTCACCAACCAAGACAGAAAAGTTTCTTGTTTTGATAGTTTTTTTTACTTGGTTGGAAACAAAATAAATTGGATTTAAAATAATTATTCTTGAATCAAGATTATTTAACTTGAATTAAAATTTAATTATTCTTGACACAATATTTTTATAATATTAGTCGAAGAAAATGTTCTCGGATGAAAAAAACCCAATTACTCAGCCCAAGAATAAAAAAATGAAGGCAAAAATTGTCCTGGGCCAATTCAACCTTTTTTTCTGTGTATGCACGAAGAAATTTGTCACCGATTATATCACAGATGATCGTAACTTTTGGAAATTTTACTTTCCATAGTCATAGTAATTTCTGCATGTGTTTATTTCAATTTCCGCCAGGTGGCCAACATGGTCCGGTCTTACTATGACACCGTAGCATTTCAAACAAGAATAGTTTCTCCGTGTATATATATTGAACAAAAAAAGTGGCTATATATCATAGTAACCATCCCTGGTAGAATGCGCCCGATAACTGCCCTACTGTCGACCAGCATCCGATTGGGGAGTAAAATTAAGGCTCAATAAGATGTACCCGAGACGGTGCCAGACCAGGGACGATTCCGTTGCCCCAACTGTTGAAAACTCAGTTAGGTAATTTGACTTATTAGTATATGATCGATTAATTATTTTATGTGAACAATAAATACAAACGAAGTACTGGAAAACGGAAACTGCCGAAGAATTTGAAAAAAACTGCTGAAAAATAATCTGCTGCCGCCGGGATTCGAAACCACGACCTTACGAATATGAAGCACAACCACTGCCGCACTGCTACTCGGACGCTCACGATCAGTTGGAAATATCTTTATGTATAACAATAATATCATGCTAAAGAATTGAGCTCATTCGAAGTTACAGATTAAAAGTGTGGGAGGCCATAGAGGGTTAAAATACCATTTTAAAAAGGTGATTTACTCCTTCATACGCTACTTTTAGGACATCGAGGACTTAAATAACAAATTACATTCAGCGGCAAGTGCAACATCAAAAGAATTGAGGCTTTGGAGGCTCAAACTACTGTTTTAATTTTGACTAGTTAACTAGTCAGGAAGAATGTTCTTAGACTCATTTCTTAAGCCCCGTCGGGAGCCTCTTGAGTTTGAAAATACGTATTCCGGAAACCATCAATTTGATCGGACAACTAAAAGGGCAAAAAGTTCTGAATCCCCCTATTATACTAGCCCGCTTGGGTGCACGAAGTGGCTAGATGTTTGTATCCCGATAACTTTTTACACGACCCTGCAACTAAACGGGAAAAACATCCCGACTAAAAATTTCAGTTCGTTTTTTATTAGCTCCGGATTAGGGATACCGAATTCTGAGTTCGCGCCAAATGAGGCAACCGCATAAGGCTTGCATCACGAAGATAACGAATATAATATTATACATCTAAAGTATTGCTGATGGTAGATAGTTGTCATAACAAAATGAATCGTTAAATTGACAATAATAGATTGATGCATATACCATCTTCAATTTAAAAAAAAAGTATTATAAATTTAATCATCTTAATTGGTTATATTCTCCATATACTTGGTATTGCTATTTTAATGATTCATATCGATTGCTATTATAGCAATTAATATTGTTAACACAGAAATACGGATGGTTAATATAAAAAAATGTATTGCTGTGACTACCATACATATAGATAGTTGATTAAACAAAACATTAATTAGGTGATAGATCAATTTAAACTTTACGTAAATAAAGTATTTACGTAAAGAGGAAAGTACGACGGGCCCAGTCTTGGTAGAAGTCTGGAATAATAACACTGGGCCAGTCCTGGTTGCTAAACGTGGCCCACGCTTGGTTGCCAGACCTGGCCCATACATCGAGGAAACAAATAAATTCAACTAAAAAAAAAAATTTTATCATTATTAACCTCGTAGAGTTCATGATCATTAAAGTTTAAACTATCTAAGGGAGGTAAATGATGTGAAAAAAACTAGGTGAAAATTCTGCTAGGTTCTGGACGCGAACTGCCGTCCTTCTGATTGCTGGGTCCGAGCGGTAGCTGCTGGACAAACCTACTAATATTGAACTGTTACATTTAAATGATCTACTAATTAAACCATAGATATAGCCAAACTTGGGTAATCTTACCTTGGCCCAAGTCTGGGTTGCCATTGAATGGCCAAGGCTAGGTTATCCAGTTTCAGCCCAAGCCCGGGTAATCATTGTAACGGCCAGGACTGAGTACCCAATCTTGAGCCAAGCATGAGCCAATATAGATGTGCCAAAGCTAGGTTCCCCACTGCTGGGCCAAGTAGGGCTCCGTCGTTCAACTCTGGCAGCTCTTGCATGGGATATTCTAAGGGTTCTGCTTTTACAGCGACATTTTTTTTCAGTATATTTGTATACAATTGATTATTTATTATTTGCTAATTATTCTTTAGCCTTTGATTAAATCAAGTAATTTTCCCTGATTAAAGAACGGTTTAGATATTAAATTGATTCAAATAATTAATATTTATGATTATGATTGTGTTTATTATATTTGAGTTTAAAAATAATTTATTGTAATTTAGTATATAAAAATAGGCTGTAAATGTCCTAGTTAATGGAACAGTTAAAATATATTCGAATAACGGGAGTGTTCTAGAGTTGAGACACTAATTTTAATGGGTTTTAAGTATCGATTTCGAATAATAAATTTTTTTGTCTGATTTTTTTTGACTTGTGCTATTTTTTTTACCAAAAAAAAATAATAAAACGTTGTGTGTCGGATGATAAAAATAATTTAATTTTATGGTAAAGTATCAAAAACAAAAATAATAATTACAATTTTTTGAAGTTGTTGAACGAATTATTTCAAGTATAATATTGTATAGATGATAAAATGATGAAACAAACAAGTATTTTATCGTTAGGACATTTATTTGATAATCCTCTGACGTTATTTAAATTTATATGAAAATTAAAAACATTTAAGTGCAAGGAATTTTTTCTACTGTTTTAAAATAATTCAGAAAATAAAAGAGCTTTGATTTGTGGATGCTATTTAAAAACAAAAATATTCACTCAACATTTTCGACGTTTTTTTCATAAAGAATTGTAAGACATAAAAAAACTATTCCAATGACACGTGTGTATAAATAATATTTTTTTTACATTTCGTTTGGTCACTGATTATTATTATCGTTGTCATGTACTAAATGAAAATTATCTATAAGAAAATTAGAGGCACTATACAGTACAGCGCTACTAAATTTTTAAACATTTTTTTTTAGAGGATAATGGATATTGAATTTAAATGTATGACAATAAATATATCAAATTATGATATTTATATTAAATTTTATAAATTATTTTAATTAATTAATTTTTGTAATTTGATTGCAAAAAAAAATCTTCATTCAAAGTAATTATTAATAAATTTTAGTATGCGTTAATGTGTTGCGTTTTTCATATTATGTACCAAGTAAAATTAAATTGCACATGTTAATCAAATTAAATAAATATTAATTAGAAAAAAAAAATGTTCTCTAAAAATGTATACAGAATGTATCACGTTTTACCTGATATTCTTATAAACAATATAACACGTTATTAAAAAGAGGACGTGATGTATAAATATATATAATTTTACAATTTTTATTTTCATATTATGCACTTTTATCGATGATCGACACTTATAATAAAATACACTATCTATTATCTCTTTTTTCGTCAATGAGGCAGAACATATATTATTTATTTGTTTGACATAAATTACGTTTCTCATATATGCATCACTTTACCTAATAAATTTTGTCGAAATTGTGAACAAAAAAAAAATTTAGGAAACGGTTAACCCTGCAAGCCAGCCTCAAAACATCCCGTTGTCTTCGAGCTCATCGAACTCGAGAACAATCAGTTTCTCATAGTTTATACAATAACATACCGTTGTGGACAAATTTCCTTTCGATTTTTCCATACAATGATAAATCTATTGTGCCATTAATTTTTAAAACAAGAAAAATTTTTAACTTCCCGCTGAGAAAATTGTAAATTTTCAAAAATTCGGGAAGTTAATGGTTTCGGACCGATTTACGAAAATCGAATTTTCATTAGATGTCGACGTTTTGAGGTCCTAGGAAGCTATTCTGACTAATTGCAAGATGATGTCCGAGTGTATGTACGTATGTGTGTAAATACCTGTATCTTTTGAACGGATGAACCGATTTTGAACTTTAAGGTGTCATTCGACGCGGCTTGTCAATATCTTGAAGCTGTGAGAATTTGAGCTTGATCGGTAGAGCTCCTTTAGAGATATTCCAAAAATCAAATTTTTTCAAAAATGTTTTTTTTTTATAACTTTTAATGTGCTCGATGAATTGATTCCAAAATCGACTGGGCTCTAGAGCTTTATAAGCCGCGTCGAATGCCACCTCAACCATAAAAATCAGTTCATTCTTTCAAGAGAAACTGTTGTCGAAAGAATTAAAAAAAAAAATATATTTTTATATTTTTTGAAATATCTCAAAAACAACTCGATAAATCGAATTCAAAATTTGATCAGCTCTAGAACTTGATAAAACGCGTCGATTGCCACCTCAACCGTCTCAATCGGTTTATTCGTTTGAGAGATATCGTTGGAGAAAAAATGGTGAAAAACGTTTGGATAAATCATTTTCAAAATTTAATCAGCTTTAGAACTTGATAAAACACGCCGATTGCCGCCTCAACCATCAAAATCGGTTAATTCGTTCGCGAGATATCGTGGGAGAAAGAGACGCTAAAAAATGGTTTTTTACAAAACAACAGCATACAAAAGTATTTTCGAGCTCGAAGAGCTCAAAAATATATTCACAATAATGTTTTCGAGGTTCTTGAGCTCGAAAACAGCGGGAAGTTTTAGGGCTGGCCCACAGGGTCAACTGATAGACCGATTTTTTTTATTTGTATGTGAAATACAATTAGACTTCTGATACTTCGAAAATAAAACTATTTCTTTTTTAACACCACTTAATTCCGGGAAAATTTTCAACACCACCATTATTGTTACTTTAACGCCGTTTTCAGGGTTAAAATCACCAACAACCTTAACACAACGCTAGCGTAGACTTCCACTGATTTTTTTTACAGTGTATGAAAATTACTCTATTAAAGAAATCAGTGAGGTTTCCTGTAGGAATCCAGCATTAGATTCCTATACGGGATTACATGAGTTCCTATGGGAATCCACACCATGCCAAATCCATATAGGAATCCAGTGTGGATTCCTATGAGGATTTTTACGATGATTTCCCATGGAAATCTGCACATAGGAATCTAGTTATCCACGGTTTCCTCTGTGGGTTTTCTACATGGAAATCCACCAATTTTTCTTTATGAAGTTCCTACGTGGAAATCCAAGTACCAAGTTTCCTATATGAATTTCCTCCATGGAAATCTAGGTACTCACTATTTCCTGTGTGAATTTCTCACATGGGAATCCAGAAACCCATGGTTTCCTACATAGATTCTTATAAAAATCCATACTTTCCAAGATGGATTCCTATGGATTACCATGCAATCCGATATGGATTTTTTGATAGGGTCTGACATTTTATAGCTTTTCTATTTGGCTCAATCTCTTTTATTATAAAAATAAGATTTTAGAAAAAGTAGTTTCAATCTCAATTTTAACTCCACTGAAGTCCATTGATTTCCTATTTCATACCCAGTGTTGGGAGTATTACTTATTTAAATCTTATTATCGATGCTTCAAAGTAACAATTGATTGATTAAAACCATTTAAAATTCATGACTCATCACTATTATTCCGAATACAATCAGAATATGTTTAACTTCTAATAGATACTATCGCAAATCCGATTTTGTTAACGGTATTATTTTTACACCCGAAAACTCGATATCAGTTAAGTAGATCTTAAGTTATTAAAAAAGTTTCAATTTATAAATTTAAAAAAAAACATTGATTATTTATACACTGATTACTTACAATTACGCACTTTTATATATGGGAATAATAAACTAAAATAACTACAGCATTACTAATTAACTAATGAGGAGATTATCAGTAATTAATGCAGCTTCACAAAATTATTTCTTGATTGTAATTAAGTATCTTTTATAATTAATTGTAATAAAACAAATGCTGAAATTTTAGCTATTAAAGTAGGGGGGAGGGGGGCTGGAGAAAATTGACACGCCACATTTTCTATATCAGCCCTGGTCAAAAAAATCTGTAAAACGGTTTACCCTGCGGAGCAGCCCCATAACTTCTCGCTCATTAAGCTCGAAAATATCGTGACTACATTGAATTATAAACGATACTCTTCCATGCGTTGGTTTATTTGAGCTCAAGGAGCTCAAAAAAAGTTATGTCTTACCTTGATCATCAAAAAATCAGAAATGACTCGACAAGTTTGGCTAATTGTAATATTTTGATTTTTCGATACCGACATTTTTTAAACTAATCAGCCAATTTTTATGTTTAAGTGTGCATAGGTCACAGTTTTTTAGTCTCTAACGCTATATAAATTTTTAGAACTAATCAGTTTAAAGATTCTGATATAACTCGAAAAAAACCCTTTTTTGATATTTTTCGTTAATGATTTCTTGAAGAAATAATCCAATTTCGTAGGTTGAGGCGGTGTTCGATCCCGATTCCCGAGTTTTTGGGCTGTTAGATTTTAGAATCAATCAATAAATCGTGATGAAAGTTTCCTAAAATTAACTTTTTTTCAAAAATTTTATTTTTGGAACAACGCAAAACGTACTGTACCAGTTACGCTCCATTTTCACAGAACCTAGGTATCGATAAGCCGTTTCGGATGCCGCAGCAAAGATCCCAATCGGTTGATTCGTTCAAAAATTATAAAATATTTGCACACACACTTACATATGTGTGTACGCATAAACCCATTCACACACTCGGATTTCATTTTGAAAATAATCAAAATAGCTTTCTTAGACCTCAAAACGTTGAGATCTGTCCAAGATTCGGTTTTCGAACATCGGACCGAGACTAATAACTTCCTCTTTCATTGAAAATTTTCAATTTCCTTGGCGCAAAGTTAAAAAAAATTTTTTAATTCATAAATGGTCAGTTATTTTTTGCATAGGGTAAGTAGATTAGCTTGGACAGTGACCAATTTTATCTTTAAATCAGCTTTTCCAATTCCCAATTTCCCAGATTACTTCTTTTGAATGAAGAATATATATTCATGCTTAGTTTTCCCAACGTGTACCTAATTATTCCCCAATTGGGTAATACCAACAGTAAGTTATTAATTTTGACGTTGGATCAAGTTTTCAAAAATATCCCAATTGAGCAGCCCTTAAACACTTCCCAAAGGGAAGTTATTGGTTTCGGTCTGATTTTCGAAAATCGAGTTTTCATCAGATGTCGACGTTTTGAGGTCCTAGGAAACTATTCTGACTATTCCCGGATGGACGTCCGTGTGTATGTGTGTGTGTGTGTGAATTTTTTTTTGTCCGACGATATCTTTGGAACGGATGAACCGATTTGAACGTACTTGGTGGCGATCGAAAGAGCTCACCAAAACTTAGTCTTGATTAGATTTTGGGGTAAATCGATCATGTAGTTTACAAGTTATACAAAGAATAAGAATTAAAAAAAATTTTTTTTGGTTTTTTATTGATTTCTTAGAAACGACTTATACGATCAACTCCAAAATCTAATCAGCTCTAGAACTTGATAAAACGCGTCGATTGCCGCCTTAGCCATCTCAATCGGATAATTCGTTCGAGAGTTATCGCGGGCAAAAGAAATGGTAAAAAACGGTTTTTTGCGAATATCTTCGAAACAACTGAACCGAACAATTTCAAAATTTTATCAGCTCTAGAACTCCATGAAATACGCCGATTGCCACCTCAACCATCAAAATCGGACAATTCGTTCCTGAGATATCGTGGGAGAAAGAAATGCTAATATCGGTTTTTTTCGAAAACAATGGCACACAAAAGTATTTTCGAGCTCGAGGAGTTCGAAATCAGCGGGAAGTTTTGGGGCTGGCCCGCAGGGTCAACCGATAGACAGATTTTTTATTTTAATATTGGGTTTATCCGATAGGTTCCCAATCAAATCCCAATAGGGATAACCCTATCGGATTTGTCCCATTACCCAATGGTTTCCCAATGTATGCTTGGGGATAATTTATAGTCGGGTAACTTTTCGTATGAGAAATAACGAAAGAAATCTCTGAAAATCTGAATTTTGAAAGTAATCAAAATTTACGTAATTTTCAAAAGTCGGTCATCGTGTTTCGGTTTGTAGAATATGAAGCAATAAACAAATATTGATTGATAAAGACAGTTAAATGTATGAGGGCGACAGTTTTCAATATTTGTAAATAAGGACATTAATTTAATTGTGATCAATATTAATAATGATTATGGGAATAATTATAATGTGTATCCAATAGAACATGAAAACTGACAGCACAGAAGATGGAATAGCGGAAATGGAATAAAATAGAGAGATGAGAGCCCTGGGGACATGAATTTCCGACTAAATAGTAATTGTTACTCAGCAGCGTGTGTATGCACAACGAATCAGTATGATTAATCGTGCACATGCGATGCAATTCGAGTAAAGTGCATGCTGTTAATGAGTACCCGGCATTGTCATACTGTCAAAGCGATTACAACCATTCTCCTCGATCCTCGTTGCCGTTATCAACGGTCCCCAGGTGCATGTCACTAACTATTTTCAAATAATATACCTACTGTTGTCTTTTCTCTCGCTCTACTCTTTATACCCCCAACCCCAACCACCCCCACTTCTCTATTTTATAACTTTTTCGCTCGGCACTTTATCGCTCAGCTTATCTAATAATTATTGCAATAGTACATCATTTTGTTTTTTCACTTATATTACATTGTTTTTTATTAAATGGAGTTTAAAATAAAATTAAGCGACCAATGCATTAAGTGATTAAAAAAAATATGCTATACGATTTTCATGTACGGGGGGAGGGCAGGCACAGCGGGACTACTATGAAAAAAATCTAGAAATCGGTTGACCCTGCGGGCCAGACCTAAGACCTCCCCTTTAAAACGTTATTTTAAATATTTGTAATATCGGATGTTGTGGATATTGGAATATTAAGGTAATCAAAGTAAGATGTAAGGTGCGTGCGGTCAAAGGTGCAAGATCATTGATATATATTAAAGTAAAGGTTTATTTGAATAGACAACTTAGTCAATACAAAAGGACGGCTTTACATTGAGAGGGTTCGACTTCAACTACTCTGGTTTCTCCACTCAAAACTCTGGGTACAATACCCCCAGTTATCCTCACACTCACGATCGCACACATTCTTACATTAGTTTTTCATATTTTACTTTCCTCAACATTCATAACCATTAACTTGACAATACTTTGTATTAAATTTGTTTTTTCAAGCTTGAAAACAGAAATGTTTCATATTAAGCTTGGTAAATTCAAGACATCGGAAATAATTAATAAACAAGTTTTCTTAAAATTTTTATTCACGATTTCGTTAAATAAAATCAATGTATTCAGGTATATAACAATGCACTGATAGAAGGATTTAGTTGTATTTAGTAAGATTTGGTTGTATTTACTAAATGATTTAGTAACGAACTCTGCAATCCTAAATATTTGGTTACAGGTACCAAATCATTTAGTAAAGCTCATTTGTTTCCACCAAATAAATATTCAGTAGTATTTAAGAAATGATTTATTGGGGCACAATAAATCATTAATTAGGATTAAAGAACGAATTCTCTTGACTTATTTTAACGCATAACCTAACTTAATATAAATTAAAATGATAGTAATGAATAATTTAAAGTAAAAATACACTGTAAAAAATCTGGAGTGAATTGGGAGTGAAATAAAATCCGAATTCACTCCGCATTCACTCCGCCACTCGGAGTTCCGGAGTTTTAAAAAAAATCACTCCGCATGCGGAGTGAATTGGGAGTCTTTTTTTAGCGGAGTGATTGCGGAGTGACGCGGATTTTATTTCACTCCCAATTCATTCCGGTCCGAAGTTTTAATACTTAAATAAATTTATATTAAACTACTAAACAATGTGTGTCCGCGTGTGTGCAAATGTGTGCATGTGTGCAAATGTGGGCGTGCGTGTGCAAATGTGTGCGTGTGTGTACAAATGTGTGTGTGTGTGCAAATGTGTGCGTGCGTGTGTGTGCGAATGCGGGTGTGTGTCTAAATATGTGTGTGCGTATGTGTGTGCGTATCAGCTGATCAATTATGTAATACGCGAGTTTTTACTTCGATTTTATTGAGTGGAGTTATTTTTTATTAATAATATTTACAAAACTCCGCTCCGGAGTGAATTTCACTCCAGAGGGATTAAATTAATAAAAAATTATCTACTCCGCGAAAACTCCCCTGCGGAGTGAATTTCACTCCAAGGGGAGTGAATAATTAAAAATTCATTCACTTCGGATGCAATCCGCATTCGCTCCGCGAATTTTTTACAGTGTATACAGTATTATGAAGAAAATAACCTCATTTTATCATAATTTTTTATTTAAGATAAATAACAAATTTTAAGTTAAATAAGTTTTAATTATACAAATAACACACATAATTTTAATATACATAAGTTAAAAATTTCAAATTAAACTCCGATGAAAAATGACATATAAGCCATTTAGTAGTAAATGAGCGTAATAGTATACATTATAGTATAATAATTTAATAGTATTATTTAAACTGAAGAACGAATTGCATGACGTTATGAGGTGATCAAGAGAGACCATAAAAACGCAGAATCGGTATGATTTTAACGAAGTGGGCCGTTATGCCCCAGAAAAATGTCCATAAATTTGTTCGAGATAGGACGAAAGAAAATTGATTTGATGGTTGAAAGCTACAAAAAGTAGTAATCGGCTTAGGGGGCTTTCTTGTCCCATCCCCTCCTGGGTTTATTTCAATAAAAATAGATTCTGCACTGTAAATTTCAAAAATAAAAAAATTAATAAACAAGTTTTTTTTTTTTTCGAACAGTTGAGCCATGTTCCCCCTGAATTTTACGATTTTCAATAATATATTTTGTATTGCTACGAAATTTATTTATTTATTTGTCAACTTATTTACAAGAATAATTTTATAGAATACAAATTTATTATTAGCAAATGTAAATAAGCATAGATAATAATCACTCTAGGAGTATACTTTTCAGAGCCATTTAATAAAAGAAAGATACATCATAACGTATTCATTTCGTACACAATTTAACAATTTAAACTATTTTTCTCAGATACCATTAAATGCTTATAGCATAATTTCTTAAAAATACTCAAACTATCAGCTGATGTTATATTTTTAGGCAGCGAATTCCAAAATTTAATGCCAGTTATCAGAAATGATTTCTGATAGTGATTAGTATGACATGGTGGTACCCCAATGAGTTGGTTGTATTTGGATCTACTCTCAATAAATACATATTATTTTTGAATATTAATTTATCCGCATAAATGTTCCTATGTTGCCTAGATATATTATAAATTAAGGTACCAAGTAGGTATAACCTCATATTCTCAATAGTTAGCTAGCCTAATTGTCGCCTAAAATTTGATATATGTTCATGTTTGCTTATACCTAGTATGTATCTTACGCAAATTATGTAGATAGCACTGAGTATTACAATTATCTTATTATGAATATATATTTATATCTACACGGAGAGAAAAAAATGGGAATTCATCCAATTTTACTTGGGGGAAATTCCTTTGTTGGCATTGTAAATTTTACTAATTCAACATGTGAATTGTAACTATGTCACACAGTAAATTTTGCTTTGTTACATAGGAATTATTCCTATTTTGACAATGTAAAGTGTTCTATTTCGACATTGGAAAAATAAAGATGTAATCGTGTTTTCGACAGTACATAATCATCAATTCAATTAATTAATTTTGATTTACTTAATAAATTACGTAAAAAAAACATCAGTTTACAAAACTTTCATTTTTCATACATAGGAAATTCTTCAATGTCAACATAGGGAAATTTCCTATGTTAACATGGAAATTATTCCCATGTTAACAAAGTAGAAATTCCTATGTATGAAAAATGAAAGATTTGTAAACTGATGTTTTTTTTACGTAATTTATTAAGTAAATCAAAATTAATTAATTGAATTGATGATTATGTACTGTCGAAAACACGATGTCATTGATTTTTACGTACTCGGTTATATTAATTGAATTTATAAAAACATTTTTCCTTTGGTAGGTAGTTTAAAAAAATTTAATTAAATTACATAAAATTTTTTCAAAAACTTTTATTTTATTGCTCTAAGACCTAAATGATAATAGTGACCAAAATGTTTGGTGTTTTGTTGGTTTTAGCTTCTTGTGGCCGTTTCCTATGCAACATAGCAAATTTTCCAATGATGATATGAAAATTTTTTCCATGCCAACATGGGTATTTCTACTATGTCAACATAGGAATATTTACTATGTTAACAGAGAAATTTTTTCTTTGTCAACATGGGAAAAATTTCCATGTCAATATAGAAGAAATTATTCCGGTAACATGGGAAAAATTCCTATACTGACATAGTAAAAGTTCCCATGTCAACAAAGGAATTTCCACAATGTTAACAGAGGAATTTTTCCATGTCCACATAGAAATTTTTCCAATGGTAATATAGAAGATATTCCTATAATATGTGGGTAAAATTCTTATGGAAAATGGTTATATTATCATTTTTCCCTAGTAAAATTTTTCCATGTTGATAAAGTAAAGTTTTCTATGCCAACAAGGAAATTTCTCCTAAGTGAAATTGGAAAAATTCCCAGGTTTTTCTCTCCGTGTACTGTAATGTCATAATTACAAACTGATTTACTAGTAAAGTTCATTTCAATAAAAAGAAAATCGGTGTATCGATTAACCCTGCGGGCCAGCCCCAAAATTTCCCGCTGTTTTCGAGCTCAACGAGCTCGAAAACATTATTGTGAATACATTTTCGAGCTCTTCTGTATACCATTCTTTTCTGTATACCATTGTTTTGTAAAAAACCATTTTTTAGCCTTTCTTTCTCCCACGATATCTCGTGAACGAATTAACCGATTTTGATGGTTGGAGCGGCAATCGGCGTGTTTTATCAAGTTCTAAAACTGATCAAATTTTGAAAATGATGTATCCAGTCGTTTTTGAGAAATTTCAAAAAAACCAAAAAAAAAAATTTTTTTTTAATTCTTTTGTCAACGGTTTCTCTTGAACGAATGAACCAATTTTGATGGTTGAGGTAGCATTCGACGCGGCTTACAAAGTGTTAGAGCTGATTAGATTTTGAAATCAATCCATAGAGCAAATCAAAAGTTATTCAAATAAAACATTTTTGAAAAAACTTTATTTTTGAAATATCTCCTAACGCACCTTACCGATTAAGCTCAAATTTTTACAGCTTCAAGATATTAACAAGCCGCGTCGAATGACACCTCAAAGATCAATGTCGGTTCATCCGTTGAAGAGCTATGAATATTTACATACATACGTACGTACGTACGTACGTATGTACGTACACACATGCATACACTCGGACATCATCGTGAAATTAGTTAGGATAGCTTCCTAGAACCTTAAAACGTCAAAATCTGATAGAAATTTGGTTTTCGCAAATCGGACCGAAACCAATAACTTCCCGAATTTTTGAAAATTTTCAATTTTCTTAGTGGGAAGTTAAAAATAATTAATTTTTATTCGAATAAATTGAAAAAATAAATGAATCATAAAAAATTTTAATAATTATTTTCCAAATTTATCATGTATGTCCATGTACAAATATACAAACGCGTGCACAAAATATAGAGAGCAGGATTAGTTTAACGAACGTAACAGGACTAGTCTCGCGGGGGCAATAACGAGCGAAAACGACTGAACTACTACTTTATATTTTATTTCACATTTACTCAAAATCGAAAAGTAATTATTAAATATAAGCACAAACATAAACATAAACTGAGCGAAAACTAAAATTTGTAAATTAAAATTGACAGAGAAAAATAAATTTGCTTAACAATAGTCTATTGATGTTGCTTTTGTGAATACATTTAAACCACCAGTTTTACACATTATCTCTTTTGATACTTCAGAAAATATCCGTCTAACTTCTCAGACTTTACAATACAACAGAAAATTTAAATGTAAATTTCAATAGCCGACACAGTTATACACCTTGAAAAAATAAAATATATAAATATATCTCTATATATATTATAACGTTAACGTCAATAAAATAAAATGGAAATAAGATCAATAGAAGCTTCCGTAAAATAAATTGTCATAATGTGACATGTAACATAAATTAGACATTTTATGACCACAAAATAAATTAATAAATAAAAAAGTGTCAATTTTTATGCATGCGAATCATAAATTTTTGTATATTGCATACTTAAAATAAACGTCAATAAATTCTTAACATCGGCCTTATATAAACTTTTTCTTTTTAGACATTGGTCATTTCTAATTAGTCGATTGCACACTCAGAAAATTAAATAATAGAAACTACTATCTAGTTATGGTAAAATTTCTACCATCAATCCGATAGTAGTAAATATTTTCTAGATGATTGAATAAATCATCTAGATTGTAATATTCACCATATTTATAATAATTGTTACAATCCTATATGTCAATAATGACCAAATTTTATTTATTACTCAGTATTTGAATGATTGATATTTTGATGAGCATACTCAATCATTCAAAGATATTGACAGAAGCTCTCTCGCTTGAAAATTTTTATTTTACGCTGATCTAGACGACTGTACGGTAATTTATTTCAAAATTTTAAACAATAAAATGTACATTACTAAATTATGGATTTAAATAGAAAATATTTGTTTACAATTTGAAAGTAAAATTAAAATAGGGCTAGTACGCCAATGAAGAGTTTATAATATACATAATTTTAATCTTGTATTTCAACTTTTAAAAAATTGTCATATTCTTGTAAAAATTTTATAAATAAAACTCAAGTATGTTTGTCATCATATTTGTATTCGAAAATTTACAATTTTGCAGCAGTACTTGAAAATTATTGAATTTTCGATCAATTTTTTTATTGCAATCAATAATATTAATTACCATCCTTGATAGTAACTGTTATCATCCTGATAGTAACTGTTACGAAATTTATTGCAGAAGTTATCATCCAATAATTATTAATTCTATTAAAAAAATTATAACACTAACTATTTTTGCATTGAAAAACGTTCCATCAATCATTCTAGATGATTGGAATTAAAAATTTAGCATAATAAACACAATTACTTCATTTTCTGAGTACAGTGTTTTAATTTCCTTAATGCACTGATACATCTCTTCTAGCTCAAAATTTGATAAAAATGAGCGTGACATATCCCTACTCCATAATCCAAGTTATCTAAATTTTAAATGTCGGTTAGCACTAGCAAAAAAAATTATCTAGATTGCACATGCACTTTAAATTTAACGACAAGCGACTACTGTAGATCATCATCATGCGTTACTTCAAGTGTATTACCGTATTTTTAAACGAAATTTAAAGTATGTATTAGACTTTTTGTTAGGTTAGTATTCATGTTTGCTCATTAATAAATCAATCATTAATAAATTCTATGATTTTAATTTCAATTTAATGAATAAATATTTCATTCAGTTTCTAATAATTAAATGAATAAAAGTTGATTTTTATAAAGAGAAATTATTGGGATGATTGCGACTGCATGACGCTTACTTTTATGAATTTGATGGCGTTTTAATTTTAAGAATTTATTATAAATTTTGTTTTTATCATTTATAACTAGCATAATAAAAAAAATTTCACCCCACTAAGTATTAATTATTTTTAAATTAACGCGAAAATCCTGGCCCTACTCATGTCATAGTAATTAATTATTTTATGAATTTGTCAGTGGGATCAATTATCGTGTGATTACTTGTCGGGGATCAGTTGTCCTGGAACCTAAAAGGAGCAGTTTTAAGATGAAATAACACTAGTGTAAGCGTTACATAGTTTTTTTTTTTTTTTATAATATTTATTTCAAGTACCGACTGAATTGTTATCGCAGAATCTTCATTTGGTTATGGAAAATATTTTTGTTTATTATAACAGCAAAAAAAACTAAATAATAAATTTTTGGGAGAATAGATATGAATGGTGGGGGGGGAATTACTGATGCTAGATAGTAACAGCGGGAGTAGTTCGATGCTCGCCACGAGATGGCGTTTTCTTTCTTGTCGTGTCCCTAATAAGATACATATTTCAGAATTTTTATATGCCAAACTTAATACTATCACAGTTTGGAATGTATTTTAATTAATAATTATTCTTTTGTCTTGTAAGAATATTTTCTCTATTTGAATCTTCTTGTAAAATCAGTAATTTTAATATTGAATTCAATTACTTTTATTTCACCAAAATAATTATTTCTGTAATTAATAATTTCGATATGTATATAATGGCAATTTATTTCAATTATTATACTGAAAGTTTTAATGTCTATTCAATTGAAGACTGAACAAAACTCACTGAACACATACAATATTGAAGTTTGACGGTTATCACTAGAAAATCTAGCTAGTAGATTCGCTTCTGGACTCGCGAATGGATTGATGGTTTGTTTGTGAGATGTTTTGAGGGGGTGAATTTAACACCGATAATTTTAACACCAACACCGCTTGGATTTACCCCGGTGATTTTTTACAGTGTATACACTAGTTAAATATTAAGGGATATTAAAAAAATTTCAAATTTTAAAGTGATTTTCAACGGGTTGTAACTCAAAGGAAAATGGTCAAACGACAAAAACAAAAAAGGCAAATTGTAGCTTTAAGTGTCTTGTTTTCTGATCTGATCCTTAAATTTTTTAATTATGTAAAATTTACCAAATTTTTGGTCGTCTTAAAAACGGTATTCGAGCTTCAATAAATTTTTTTCGATAATTACGATTGATTTTTGATTGCTCCGGAACTGTGCATAATAAAAACATTTAAAGACCCAGATCAAAAAACTAGACACTTAAAGCTACAGTTTGACTTTTTGTTTTTATTGTACGATCATTTTCCTTCAAGTTACAAACTGTTTAAAATTACTAAAAAATTTGAAATTTTTTTAATATCCCTTAATTTTTGTAACCAGTATATTTTGAATTTATTTAAATTATAATATTTCTTGTTAAATATTTTAACTTATACATTTTTAACATCGAATAATCAAAAGTAGGCAATATTATTTTATTTTATTTTTTGACATTTTTTCTGGTTTCTCGCATGATTTAATTATCAAATTTAATTTATTAAAAAAATGAAAATATAATAAAAACTTTGAATATCTGAATGATACGAATAAAATTTCTAAATCAGGCAAAAATGTAAAAAACTTTACTGAAAAACCGGGAAATATCAGGGAACTTAGAAATCATTTCTTTGTGGCCACCCTGTGTTTTGAAATTAATGATAAATTTAAATATTTTTTCTTTAATTTAAGTTTATAAATCGTATATATTTTATATAAGAAGTTAATCTGTTTTTGCCCATACTATTCCTTATCCAGGCCAATATCAGACTTATTTTCGTATGATTTAGTCTATTTTAAATCGCGTTTAGACTAAAAACGGACTTTTTTATTATAATTCATGGTCTGTGTTCAATTGTTTTTAAGGACAAAAACAGACTTTATTTACTATAATTTTTAGTCTGTTGAAACATGCTCATGCGCTTCCGTAATAAGATGTCACAAGAATTTTGACGGTTTCTAATGCCAAAATATTTTCGATTTTATCCAATAAATAAGGAAAATTACTTGACATTTTAAGAGTTATTTTATTATTTTTATTCAATACTATAAATATTCAGTCAAGACAACTAAAACATGAAGCTGTCAAACTTTCATCAAGTGTCGACATTTTGAAACAAAAGACACTAAATAAATAGTAAAGAAAACATTATCAATTCTGTAACTTGATATATTTTTCATAAATATTGCCCATAAATGAAAATATTACAAGTCCATGATTTAATCTAGTTTTGTCCTTGCGAATTTTCAGTACTAAAATTTTTAAACTTCAAGAATGAATCTAGTTTTGTCTGCCCGTAACGCAATTGTTTTTTAAAACAACAGATCAAAAACGGCTTAAAATTTTTATAAAAGATCAAAAACAAATCAAATAGTCCAAGTAGACTAAAATCAGATCAAATTTTTCGACCCGGGTACTGTATTAAAAAAATCTATGACTGATTAATTTTTGTTTTTTTACTGTTGTCAATATTTGAGATGGCCAACAAATTTTTTCTAAAATTCGAAATTATTACCAATTTTTTTCTAATAGTGCCGATGGCACAAGAACGGTCTTAATTAAATGCAATTAAGCAAGGTTGTGTTTCTTCAGCTGGTTTTATTTAATCTCTTAGGTCTTTTTAACTCTTTTACTTTATTTACTTCTCTTCTGGGTCTTAAATATACTTGATTTATCCAGTTTTGCAGGATCCCGTTTACTTCCATTCGTATTCTATACTTTCTTCTTTATATTTAGCCCGCACTGACTGTAGATATATGTCTTGGTTATAGTATTATACACTCAATCCAAAGT
Organism: Microplitis mediator; assembly: GCF_029852145.1. NCBI lineage: Eukaryota > Metazoa > Arthropoda > Insecta > Hymenoptera > Braconidae > Microplitis > Microplitis mediator. The sequence goes on along the minus strand of NC_079969.1, from coordinate 17,484,636 downwards.
GTATATAAGTCTTGGAGATCTTGGATGGAATGCCCTTCAACTCAGTGGGTAGAAGAAGGGTCGATCATGTCCCTTTAAAGTTTAAATGTCCTATCCCATAAGAACAGTCAGCAGTTGATGATAGAGGTGGCAGTGGCGCTTACATCGGACTTTAAATTGCTAAGGCTGGATAGTTAAATATTTTTCTTTGCATGTGTGTGTATATTTGCCGGTGTTTTTTACACGTGGGAATGTATGTTTGTGAGTAATATGTACAAAGTATAGTAATGTATAAAAAGCCCAGTAGTACAAGTGTGAGTTTTTGTAAGGGTATGTGTGTTAAAAAGTAGTTATGGGTTGTGTGAGTTTACTTGTGTGTCAGAACGCCAGAAGTTTTAGGCCGGAAGAAGGGTGCCTCTTGCATCCCGAGAGAGATCCACAGGAAATGGGTACGCCAGGAAGGAGGCCTCCGTTAAATTCGAGATATACGTCCCGGTCTAATACTAAAGTACGTCGCACGCTTGTACACTCCTACTCGGTATAATACTTGCGTAATTTTGTGGTGTAATGTTAAGAGGGAGAGAAAGTATGTTTTGAGGTAAAAAAGGTAGAAGGAGAAAGACTACCAAATAAAATGAATAACGAAAAAAAAAAAAATAATTATATTGTTCATACTGGTTCCCCTTATTGCAAATACGACACCGGTTTCTCTTATTCCCGTGATGGATTTTTTTTTTCTTAAAAGCTATTAACTCCCTTCCGTCGTGGGCTCGCAGATCAAATGATATTGGTGTGTATGGATTTTTTTTAAATACTTTTTAACTTCCCGCTAAGAAAATTGTAAATTTTCAAAAATTCGGGAAGTTATTGGTTTCGGTCCGATTTACGAAAATCGAATTTTCATCAGATGTCGACGTTTTGAGGTCCAAGGGAGCTATTCTGACTAATTTCACGATGATGTCCGAGTGTATGTATGTATGTATGTACGTACGTATGTAAATACCTGTATCTTTTGAACGGATGAACCGATTTTGAACTTTAAGGTGTCATTCGACGCGGATTGACAATATCTTGAAGCCGAGAGAAAATTGAGCTTGATCGGTAGGGCTCGTTCAGAGATATTCCAAAAATAAAGTTTTTTAAAAAATGTTTTTTTTTGATAACTTTTAATGTGCTTGATAGATTGATTCCAAAATGGACTGGGCTCTAGAGCTTTATACGCCGCGTCGAATGCCACCTCAACCATCAAAATCGGTTCATTCGTTCAAGAGAAACCGTTGTCGAAAGAATTAAAAAAAAAAAAATTTTTTATTTTTCCTGAAATATCACGAAAACGACTCGATAAATCGAATCCAAAATTTGATCAGCTTTAGAACTTGACAAAACGCGTCGATTGCCGCCTCAACCATCAAAATCGGTTAATTCGTTCGCGAGATATCGTGGGAGAAAGAAATGCTAAAAAATGGTTTTTTACAAAACAATGGCATACAAAAGTATTTGCGAGCTCGAAGAGCTTGAAAATGTATTCACAATAGTGTTTTTGAGCTCGTTGAGCTCGAAAACAGCGGGAAGTTTTGGGGCTGGCCCGCAGGGTCAACTTATAGACCGATTTTTTTTTAGGAAATTACGACTATGATTTCGATCACGTGTCATGACTTTTTTATTCTCAGTGATTATTGTGGGATTTTATTGCAGGATTTAAGATTTAAATTTTAACTTCAAAGGTTACCGGCATAATATTTTCAAAGAAATTTTTAACTTCCCGCTAAGAAAATCGACGATTTTCGAAAAATTCGGGAAGTTATTGTTTTCACCCCGATTTACGAAAATCGAAATTTCATCAGATGTCGACGTTTTGAGGTCCTAGGACGCTATTCTGACTATTTTCAGAATGATGCCCAAGTGTATGTATGTATTAGGGTGGGCCAAAAAAAGTGACTATTTTTTTTTCTTTAGTTACAGTGAAAATATTGTTTGAGATGATGAAAAAAAAATTCTATTAAAATTTGAGTTCTTAATATTAATATTAAGAGGTGCCTATTTGCAATTCTCCATTTCCCATTTAAATAACATGGGAAAAAAAATTTTTTATTTTTTTATTTTTCTAGCTCGACATTTGCACGTCATATAAATGAGTCCATTGCATATTCTTGTAGAGAATTTAACGCTCTACAAAAAAGGTCTCTTATCATTTTTTGATAAATCCATCCATTCGAAAGTTATCGGAGCTGGAAGTCAAATATATAATAAATTTCCAGATCTTTTTACTTTTCCAGCAAAACTATCAGACTTATCAAAAGAAAAGGCCATTCGGCAGCCGAAATGGAAATAGATTTCTCATTGTTTAATTTCTTTCACTGTTCAAATGAAAGCTAATAATAAAATAAATTTTTTTTTACATTTTCTTAAAAATTCTCGAGATGATAAAACAAAAAAAATCAAAAAATTATAAGTATAATGCCAAAAATTGATGCTAACTAAATGAACTTCAGAAGAATTTTTGATGATAATGCACTATATGTTTTGATTTGACGTTATTTAAAGATCCGTATGCATATATTCAAACTATCGGACCAATAGTAATCCGGACCCTATTCGAAAAATTATGATAGATTATGGTTTTAATGCTCGAGAATGCTATCATAAGGACAATGGCGATAACACTCTAAAACCAAGTGTGTTACAAGTGTATTATTTTAACACATATTAAATGTGTTCTATGTTTAAGGCCATAAGCGAAACTATAGTTTTTTGTAGTCATTTAAAACACGTTTCACGGTGTATTAAATATTTATAGATTGCTTATGGCGTTTCAATGATATTTGGGAAGTGTGTTAATTTTGACTACACACTTGGTTTTAGAGTGAATTTGCTTTCAATAAAATCTACTAATAAAATATTCTAAGATTAAAAATTGATTGTGATACATCAAAGTGTCATACTTGAAATTAGTTTTAATATTTGAAATTAAAAGCCTATTAGAATATCAAACGATGAGTAGATATAGAGAATATTATCATCATAACTAATGTTAATCTTGTTATTGATATATCATATCATTTATACACTGTCGATAAAACAAAATTGGATATACCCACTGAATTGAGATGATTAGATTTTATAAGTGTCACACTGCGATAATATGAATTTAAGTAGCTCCATGAATGTACTAAGAAGTAGGAGAACTAATGCAATAGCAAAATTTCATTGAATGAATGGTAAAATAAGCAATTTCAGTGGTCTAGGCATATATATAGGCATGAAATTTAAAGCTTATTCGAAGAGTTTTCAGATGAATTTGATATAAAGTCGATAAGTTATCACATTCAAAAGATATTGAAGGAAGAATAAGTAAAAATATGAATTTTGGGCATTTTGAAAATTTTGAAATGCTATAACTTCTAAACTAATCGACCGATTGAGCTCATTTTCTAACTCGAACAAGGTAGTCACCCACAAAATATATATACTAAGTTTCAAGGTGATCGGTTCGAAATTGTGGCTATAATCAAAGTGAAAACCTGCATAAAATTAGTTTCTACAATATTTTGTAAATGTTCAAAACCATTTATCTATTAGAAAAAATGGTCAAATCAACAAGCTGTATAGTCAAAATTGTAGGCAATCGAACGAGCTTTCACATAGAACAAACGAAAATAAGCTATCTCTTTCCGTTTAGAAGTTACATCTAGTTAAAGCGGCAAACAAATTTTTTTTGAAAATTTTACAAAATTTCAATTAACTATAACTGCTAAACTTATTGGCCGAATTGGCTCATCTTCGAACTCATCCAAGGTAATCGTCTATAGAATAAGTATACTGAGTTTCATTAAGATTGGTGTAGAATTGTGGACGCTATCGTTGGAGAACGGCGCGTTATATTGTATATATATATATATATATATATATATATATATATATATATATATATATATATATTAGGGTGATCCAAAAAATAACAAATTTTTTTTTTTTTCTTCCAAACAGGTTCAAAAGTTTCATTTAGATAAAAAAAGACGCCTGTGAAAGTTAGAGCTCTTAATATTAACATTACGAGGTTCCTCATCGCACTTTTCTATTTTCCATAAGAATAACATGGGAAAAATTTTTTTTACGTCTTCTGATTTTTATAAGTAGCTAACGATGCGTCATAGGAAGAATTGGCAGGCATATTTTTGTAGGGAATTGAATGCTCTACAAAAAAAGATTCTTATCATTTTTTGAGGAATCTATTTGTTCAAAGGTTATTTGAGGTTGAAGTCGAATTCATATTAAATTTTGAGATTTTCTACTTTTCTGGCGGAACTATCAGACTTATTACAAAATATCATCAGACCTTTTTTGTAGACAATTTTATTCCCTAAAAGTTATTTCGAATGAAGTTTTTTCGAATTCCACATTGTTTTCTAGTTATTTTTATTTTAATGTCATGCTCATAAAAAAATAGTCTTCTGATCGATTTTAAGAGCTTGACATTAAAATAATAATAACTAGAAAACAATGCGGAATTCGAAAAAACTTTATTCGAAATAACTTTTAGAGAATAAAATTGTCTACAAAAAAGGTCAGATGATATTTTGTAATAAGTCTGATAGTTCCGCCGGAAAAGTAGAAAATCTCAAAATTTAATATGAATTCGACTTCAACCTCAAATAACTTTTGAACAAATAGATTCCTCAAAAAATGATAAGAATCTTTTTTTGTAGAGCATTCAATTCCCTACAAAAATATGCCTGCCAATTCTTCCTATGACGCATCGTTAGCTACTTATAAAAATCAGAAGACGTAAAAAAAATTTTTCCCATGTTATTCTTATGGAAAATAGAAAAGTGCGATGAGGAACCTCGTAATGTTAATATTAAGAGCTCTAACTTTCACAGGCGTCTTTTTTTATCTAAATGAAACTTTTGAACCTGTTTGGAAGAAAAAAAAAAAAATTTGTTATTTTTTGGATCACCCTAATATATATATATATTAGGGTGGCGCAAAAAAACCGACTATTTTTTTTTTTTCGATCTCACATGAAAATATGCAAGTTTTCAATGATTTAAGAACCCTCTCACAAGATCAGCACGATTAAAAATTTTTTAGAGGTCGCTCATGAATTTCGAAAATTCCAAAAACAATTAAAAATCGAATTTTTCTTTTTTTTAAATTTTTTTTCTCATTGCGGCAGATATTAGTACACCAAAAATTAATAAGTCCCTCAAAATTTCAACTCAAAATATGAATTTTTAAAGGTCGCTCAAGAATTTAGAAAATTTTTCAGTTTAATATTTTTGATGTTCCTGAGCGACCTTTAAATTTTAAAATTAAGACTTGATTTTGATATCACTTTTTATCCATTTCATAATGATTAAAAATTTCTAACGAGACAATAAAAAAATTAAAAAGAGCGTAAAAATTCTGATCTTGAAATTAATCTATATTTTAAACTGAAATTTTCATAGGATTTGGATATTTTTAGAAACTAATTTTTTTTTTTTTTTTTTTTTTAATTATTATAAGCAGTCCATTATTGTTATTGGAAAATTACAAAACTGGAAGTACATCATGATTTATCAGAGTAATATTTATTATTTTGATATTATTTTTAATGAACACCAAATAAATTTCATTATATTATTATTTTTTTTTCTCAAAAAATACGTTCTATAATGTTATTGAAGAATTATTAGCGTGGCAAATAGTCTCGATTGGCTGATCTATAGTTTTATGATGTGTAAACTTATTCTTGAAAACAATATTATCAAAATTTTTCTGATTTATTGGTCTGGAATTTTTTTTTCCTCTAATATTTGAAAAAAATTATTTTTAAAGTTTTAGTTGCCAAAGATTTTTTTTCTCTAGGTGGCAGCTACTACCACTTCCCTTCAACTGCCTTTTCCAATCAAAAAAATATTGAGTTTACTTTTTTTGTATCTATGTACAATTTTGTCACTACTATCGATTAATGAAATTATTCGTTAACAATTGTTTTCAAATGTTAGACGTTAGTTTAACTTGAGTTTTCGATGTTTCCGTTGGTTAAACTTTTTCAGTAACAATATGTTTGTTAATAATTAATTTAAAGTGGTATCATAGATAATATCAGCATAAATAATTTACTTATAAAAAGTGAAAAATTTACAAATCTAACAGGTATGTACCAATAATAATTATGTATTATTTACTTACTTCTGTTCTTAACCTCAAAATATTTTTGAATACTCATAAATATTTCAATACTATTAAATTATCACATGAAATTAATTATTTTATCATACTTATTCTAATCTCAATTTAAAAATATGAGCTTTTATTCAAGATTGTTAGTCTAATCATATATATATTTTTTTTATAGATTTAAAATGAGCACAAACCTGTCTTTAAGATCAAAAAAAATACAAAACCCTGGTGAATGGCTAATTGGAAAGTATCACGACAAACTAAGTGGTACTCAATTTCCATCCAATCTTCAAGTCTTAAGTTTTTTCTTATATCAGCATTATGAAAATAAATTGACAATTGCTGATAGTTTAAATTTAACTGTTCAGAGAATTATACAAATTTGGGAATCAAAAGTTATTATCAAGGATTATCACATCAAACAAAAAATAAAAAAACACTTTGATACGTGGCAAAAATTAAAAAAAAATCGTTTGAGGACTTCAAAAACTCAACGAGAAAATGAAAAATTGTTTTTAAATTCTTTACGCGACGTATTTAACTGTGAACTCCAAACAGCTCAAATGAATAGGCTCTTAAACTCTACTCCATATACTCAAGCAGAAGGAACTACATTGTCTGAGAATTTTGGTTCAACTTTAATACTATCTCAAGGAAGTAACGTATCACAATTGAGTGTATCGTCACATGAAATTTATCCATCCCCTCCACAAAAAAGAAAAAAATTAAATTCAGATAATAAAAAAATTAATCTCATAACTTCAGATTATCATCTATGTTAGACCGAACACAAACATCAAATCGTAAAGCAACACTTATTTTAGCTGCAACATCCGCATCTTTAAAACAAAATATATCAAAGATTAATCTAAGTAAAGATACAGTTCGTCGAACGCGCCAAAAACACCGAGAAGAACTAGCGAAATATATAAGAGAGTCTTTCAAACCCGATACAGCTCTCACAATACACTGGGACTCTAAATTGATGAAAAGTTCAAATTTCTCCGAATCTGAGGATAGATTGGCTATATTGGTTTCAGGGCAAGGAATAACTAAGCTTTTGGCTATTCCTAAAATTGATGGATCAACAGGAATTAATCAAGCTACGGCTGTTTTTGAAGTAATCTCTGACTGGAATTTAAGTAATCAAGTTCGATCATTGTGTTTCGATACGACTGCCAGTAATACAGGAAAAAATGAAGGAGCTTGTATTCATTTAGAAAAAAAATTGAATAAAAAAATGCTTCACTTTGCTTGCAGGCATCATATTCTAGAATTAATTTTAACTGCAATATTTTCGTCAGAGTTGGAACCAGCAGTTAGTGGTCCTCAAATAAAATTGTTTGAACGCTTTAAAAAGAAATGGCCGACAATAGATAAAACTGAATTTGAAGGTGGAAATATAGAAAACAGAACTAAAATTAGAGATTTTATTTATGACCAATTAAAAAATCAACAACCTAGAGACGACTACAGGGAATTTTTAATGTTATCGTTGATTTATCTTGGTGAAACTACAGGTTTTCTGATATATAAACCGGGTGCTTACCACAGAGCTAGATGGATGAGCAAAATAATATACTGTTTGAAAATATATATTTTTCGCGGACAATTTCGGTTATCTAAATCTGAGTTAAATAGGCTCAAAGCGTTCAATGACTTCATTATTGAAATATATTTGAAAGTTTGGTTCCTTTGTCAAAGTCCTACAACAGCACCAAGAACTGATTTACAGTTATTAAAAGACCTCGTGCAGTACAAAAAAAAAAAATAAAAAATTAGCTTCTGCGGCATTAACCAGTATTTCTCGACATTTATGGTACCTTAGTGATCATTTAATTGGACTAGCGTTCTTTGATCGTGATATTTCAGATGAAATAAAAATGAAAATGGTGTTAGCTTTGAAAAATCAATGTCAATCACCAGTAAATCGTATCACTATTGATGAGTCTAATATTGAAGCGAAAGAAATATATCATTTTGTAAATAAAAATACGAATTATTTTTTTGAAGCTTTGAATCTAGATAAACGCTTTTTAACAACCCATCCTAGTACTTGGAGTTCGAATGAGTCCTATTTAAAAAGTTTTAATATCGTTTGTGCGTTAAAAACAGTAAATGACACAGCTGAGCGCGGTGTCGCATTAATGCAATCATATATTCAATTTGTCAAGAACGAGGAAGAAATGCAAAGAGTATTACAGGTAGTGGAGGAGAATCGCAAAATATATCCTAGTGTAAATAAAGCAAATTTAATAAATAATTTAACAATAGTTGACGAAGAATAAATAAAATTAGCCAACAACAATGACTTTCTTTTATTTCTAACAGTATCTAAATCCTATGAAAATTTCAGTTTAAAATATAGATTAATTTCAAGATCAGAATTTTTACGCTCTTTTTAATTTTTTTATTGTCTCGTTAGAAATTTTTAATCATTATGAAATGGATAAAAAGTGATATCAAAATCAAGTCTTAATTTTAAAATTTAAAGGTCGCTCAGGAACATCAAAAATATTAAACTGAAAAATTTTCTAAATTCTTGAGCGACCTTTAAAAATTCATATTTTGAGTTGAAATTTTGAGGGACTTATTAATTTTTGGTGTACTAATATCTGCCGCAATGAGAAAAAAAATTTAAAAAAAAGAAAAATTCGATTTTTAATTGTTTTTGGAATTTTCGAAATTCATGAGCGACCTCTAAAAAATTTTTAATCGTGCTGATCTTGTGAGAGGGTTCTTAAATCATTGAAAACTTGCATATTTTCATGTGAGATCGAAAAAAAAAAAATAGTCGGTTTTTTTGCGCCACCCTAATATATATATATATATATATATATATATATATATATAAATACACATATAAACTTTTGAACCAAATATATTTTCTGACTCAGCTCGTCGAGCTGAGTTGAGATATAGCAAAATTTTTCGAAAATTCCATTATGAGGACAAATACAATAGTTAGATTTCTATGAAATCTACTAAAAATGTCATAGGATCTTTTTTATAGACAATTTTATTCCCTACAAATTAGTTGTAATAAGGTTCATTCAAATTCCGCATTGTTTTTTAGTTATTTTCATTTTAATCTTAAGCTCGTAAAAATAATAGTCTTCTACTCTATTCTGAGAACTTAAGATTAAAATGAAAATAACTAAAAAACAATGCGGAATTTGAATGAACCTTATTACAACTAATTTGTAGGGAATAAAATTGTCTATAAAAAAGATCCTATGATATTTTTTGATAAGTCTGATAATTTTGCTGGGAAAGTAAAAAGATCTGAAAATTTATTATAGATTTGACTTCCAGCTCCGATAACTTTCGAATGGGTGGATTTATCAAAAAATGATAAGAGACCTTTTTTGTAGAGCGTTAAATTTTCTACAAGAACATGCTATGGACTCATTTATATGACGTGCGAATGCCGAGCTAGAAAAATAAAAAAATAAAAAAATTTTTTTCTCATGTTATTCAAATGGGAAATGGAGAATTGCAAATAGGCACCTCTTAATATTAATATTACGAGCTCAAATTTTAATAGAATTTTTTTTTCATCATCTCAAACAATATTTTCACTGTAACTAAAGAAAAAAAAAATAGTCACTTTTTTTGGCCCACCCTAGTATGTATGTGTATGTATGTGTGTGTGTGTGTGTGTGTGTGTGTGTGTGTGTGTGTGTGTGTGTGTGTGTGTGTGTGTGTGTGTGTGTGTGTGTGTGTGTGTGTGTGTGTGTGTGTGTGTGTGTGTGTGTGTGTGTGTGTGTGTGTGTGTGTGTGTGTGTGTGTGTGTGTGTGTGTGTGTGCGCGTGTGTGTGTGTGTGTGTTTGTGTATGTATGTGTGTGACCGGTCTATAACTTTTTAACTAATGAACCGATTTTGATGGTTAAGGCGGCAATCGACAGAGCTTGTTGGCCATCAACTTTTCCGAAAATTTCAGATCATTTGATCACGTAGACTCGAAAATATTGGCGAATTACGAAAAAAAAAATTTTTTTTTCTAGTTTTTTATTGATTTCTCAGAAACGACTTATACGATCAACTTCAAAATCTAATCAGCTCTAGAACTCAATAAAACGCGTCGATTGCCGCCTTAGCCATCTCAATTGGATAATTCGTGCGAGAGTTATCGCGGGAGAAAGAAATGGTAAAAAACGGTTTTTTGCGAATATCTTTGAAACAACTGAACTAAAAAATTCTAAAATTTTATCAGCTCTAGAACTCAATAGGATACGTCAAGTGCCGCCTTAACCATCAAAATCGGTCAGTTCGTTCGTGAGATATCGTGGGAGAAAGAAATGCTTTTTAAACGGTTTTTTCGAAAACAATGGTATACAAAAGTATTTTCGAGCTCGAAGAGCTCGGAAATATATTCACAACAATGTTTTCGAGCTCCTTAAGCTCAAGGAGCTCGAAAACAGCGGGAAGTTTTGGGGCTGGCCCGCAGGGTCAACCGATAGACAGATTTTTTTTTGTAGTTTGATAGTAGAATTTTTAGGAATAAATTAATTGTTTGTTTCAGTTCTTAAAATATGAAGAAAAATTTTTTTTATATATTTTACATCCGTTTTTATTGCAACTTATTATGTATATTCATTATGTGTAAGAAAGATATTAAGGAATAGAAATATTAAAAAATAGAGAAATTTTTAAAATAGTGAAATTGACGAATAGAGTTATTTAAGAATAAAGATATAAAAGAATTGAAAAAATTAAGAATAAATGTTTTTTAGGAATATAATTATTTAAGAAGAGAGTTTTTTAGGAATAGTGTTATTTACGTATAGATTTATTATAGAATAGACCTATTTAGTATAGAGATATTTACGAATAAAGAAGTAAAGAATAGAGTTATTTTCTTGCCAAATAATTTAGTAAGTCCTGTAGAGTGAAACCCAATCAAATAATTGGAGTAGAGGAGGGTGGGGCAAGAAGGCCTCCTTAAAAAATTTGTCTTTTGTTTTTCGTCTAATTACCATGAATTCGATATATTTGCGTATTTTTAGCCCTACTCATGATACGTGGGGTAAAATGGACCAGCCGAAAATTCTGAAAAAACGATTTTTTCATATTTTTATCGTCAAATTATAAGAAATTTAATATACTTATTTATTTTTCGGCTGATTCTCTCTGTCTGGGGCAAATATGGCCTCTAAAACTATTTGAAAATAGTAATTTTTTTTTTAACTGATCAATTTTTTTATTCGATTCATTTTTACAGTATTCATAAATATTTTCATCGGAATGATATTAATCTACACCCACACAGGAATTGTGAGACAATTTCTTACAATTTTTACATTGAATCCACGATTCCTTAGCTTCCAAATAAAGTCAATTGCAATAAAGACAGTTACAATTATCAGTTTTAACTTTTGGAAAATTTTTTTTGTGTTTTACAATTTATTTTATTTTTGCTAAATTCAAGTTTTCTACTTCATTTTGGCGGCTATTTTATATTCAAATTTAATTGTATTGCAACAGTTGTGAAAAAATCATTACAATCAATCTTGTTTTAGTAAGAGTGGGGGAATGATTTATTACACCTTACAAAAATTTTTTTGAGTGACATAAAAGTAAATACAGTTATCAAGAAAAAGAAATAAATTCTCAACGTAGAAAACAATTTGGCGAAACCAAAAAACAAGTTTTTCGGAGGGGGACCGTTACGCCCTAGAAATAAAATTTTTTTTGAAAGTTTCCGCAAAATGTCCATGAATTTGTTCCAGGTAAATCAAAAGTAAAGTGATTTAATGGTTGAACGCCACAAAAAGTAATAACCGGCTTAGGGGGTCCTTATTGCCCAGCCCACCCCTATCTCAAAATTTGATGCCACAGTAGATCAGCCGAACAAAAATTTTTAAAAACACTTTTTTCTATTGAAATTACTATTAAATTTAATTCGTGTTTTTAATATCATTATAAATTTATTAAACAATTTAATAACTAATTAATTTAAAATATTGGGTCATGTATTCATGAATATTTAATCATAAATCAATGAGGAAGAACCGTCAGTAAAGCACCCCTAGCGCTTTCGCGCTTGAGGTGTGCAACATAAATAAAATATTATATTTTATGACAAGTACTAAAAATTGCAGGCATCAGTCAGCTGCCTATAAGATGACATGTCAAAATATCCCATGGTCAAAAATTCAGCAAACAAAATTGATAGATGAACAAAATATATACATAAAACATTTAATTTTCTATGGGTTACTTCGTTGTCATGATGTTTACACTGAGAGAAAAAAGTGCATATTTTCAAGTAAAAATACTTGATTCAAGTATTTTAGATACTTAAATAGTACCGAGTAAATAATTTCTTAATTCTAGTAAAAATACTTGTGAAATCTATTAATACTAAAAACTTAGGTTTAATAAAAAAAATACTAATGTTAAATAATAGAAAACTAAAATTTAATATTTAAAATACTTGAAATAAACGATGAAAAAAATTTAATTTAGTAATTGAGATACTCCAATTAAATAATAAAAAGTCACATCTAATAGTTAAAATACTCAAGTTCAATAATCAAAAATTAAAGATTAGTATTTAAAATACTTTAATTTAATAATTATAAGTTTTTATTTACTACTTAAAACACTAAAGTATAATAATTGAAAATTTTCATTCAGTATGTGAACGACTTAAGTTCAGTAATTCAAAATTTATATTTAGTAATTAAAATACTTAAATTTAATAATTAAATCTTCTTATTTAGTATATGAAATGATCAATTCTATAATTAATTATTTATATTTAGTATTTAAATTTAATCCGTATGGATGCTTCTTCGGATTCCCCTGCGCTGTTATAGTTATGACTGAAAAGCATTCCAAAAAACTACTCACAAGTATTTACCTCAAGAGTACTTGTACTCTTCTACTAGGATATTATCCTGTTGGGAGTAGTTGACAGAGTGACTTTTTCATTCCTTTGAACGGAAGTTATTACTTCTATTCTAACTGTCCAACTAGGAAAATGTTGCAGCGCTCTTCTGCGCCTAGCGGTGACTCCTGGTACTAATTTTTTCTTTCGCACTCTGCGTTTGCACACTTTGTTATTTTCACTCGCCTTATTTTTTCTCTATCTCTTTATTCATTTAAATTTATTTTTTTTTTTTTTACACGCATTATATTTTTTTGCGTTTATTTTTTTTTCTTTTAATAATTTTTTTTTTTTATATATGAAAATATCGTGACTCGTCACACCATGATAAAAAATTCCTTAAGTTGAGAAAAAAATATTCTCGAACTGGAAAAAAAATCACTTGGGCTGAGAAATTTTATTACTTAGTTTAAAACTTTTTTTTTGTTTTAGTTCGAGAACTTTTTTTGTTGACTTAATACAAAAAATGTCTTTAGCCAAGAATAAAGATTCTTGACTTGAGAACAAAATATTCTCAAACTGAAAAAAAAAATCACTTAAGATGAGAAATTTTTTACTAAGTTTAAAATTTTTTTTGTTTTAGTTCAAGAACTTTTTTATTTGACTCAATACGAAAAATGTCTTTAGCCAAGAATAAAGTTTCTTGACTTGAGAAAATATATTCTCGAACTTGGAAAAAAATTGCTTGGTCAAAGAAAGATTTTTCTTGGCTTACGTAATTGCTTTCTTGAATATAAAAATATGTCAACTTAATTCAAGAAATAATTGCTTGTTACAAGTAACTCATGTATCTAGTAATATATTACTAGATCGAAGCAATAGTTGCTAAAAATAAGAAATATTATACTTCAATTTAGGAAAAATTTCTTGTTTTAAGTATTCACAGATATAAGTAAAAAAAATACTTGAAAAAAAATTTTTTTTCTCTCAGTGTAGGTTATATTAAATCTATAACTTATTATTTTTCAAAAGTGCCACCAGTCGAGTTGACAAAATAATTTAAAAAATTTCATGGGTCTAATGAGACATGAATTTCTTCCCCAAACCTCTCATCCCTTTTCTTATACCTGCTTGCAAACTTTGTTACTATTATTGTTATTTCAACAGCTTACCCCAACCAAAATAGCAAACTGTGACTAGAGAAGATTGAAATAAATTACAATTGTCACGCCTGATAATTTGTTTCTAGGATCATGAGCATTACCTTTTAACAGATCTTTAAAATGTCAACATATAGCAGGATGGGTATTTTTTAAATTTGAAAATAATTTACAATTATTGTCAAATCAATTAGTCATAATTGTCGAGTCAATTAGTGATAAGCTGATAAGTTTATTGAAAGAATCTGTTACATTTAATGTCAATTGTCTATAACCCGGGTCGAAAAATTTGATCTGATTCCAGTTTAATTGGACTATTTGATCTTTCATAAAAATTTTAAGCTGATTTTGATCTATTGTTTTGAAAAACAATCGCGTTACGGGCAGACAATACTAGATTAATTCTTGAACTTTAAAAAATTTTTGTCCTGAAAATTTGCAAAAACTAAACTAGATTAAATCGTGGACTTGCACACTGTAAAAAGAGCGGTGTTAAAAATGGACTCATTTTAACTTTGCCCGGTGTTAAAATGAAATTGCACCGGTGTAGGAGGTGTAAGTCAGTGGTGTTAAAATATCGGCGTTAAACTGGTGTAAAAGCAGGTGACCGGTGTAAAAGCGGGGTAAACTGCGTCCGCTTTGAGTATGATAGAACTTTAAAAATTATAAAACACGAAAAACGTCCGTTCTTTATGAAAATTAATAAAAAATATCATGCATTAACAAGTATAGTAATCGAGTAAGTAAAAATATTCACAAAGTAAAATATTTTAACGCCAGTAAAGAATATCTACACCGACGGCGGCGTTATTTTAACATCGAGGAATTTTTTTTAACACCAGTATAGAATATTTACACCGGTGGCAGCTTTATTTTCACACAACTTTTGAGTGTAAATTTAACACCGCTAATTTAAACACCTACACCGCTTGGACTTACTCCGGTGATTATTTACAGTGTAATATTTTTATTTATAGGCAATATTTATAAAATATATATTAAGTTACAGAATTTATTATGTTTTGTTTACTATTTATTTAGTGTCTTTTGTTTCAAAATGTCGACAGATAATGAAAGTTTGACAGCTTCATGTTGTAGTTGTCTTGACTGAATATTTATAGTATTAAATAAAAGTAAAAAAATAACTCTTAAAATGTCACGAAATTTTCCTTATTTACTGGATAAAATCGAAAATATTTTGGCATTATAAACCATCAAAATTCTTGTGACATCTTATTACGGACGCGCATTAGCATCTTTCAAATATCAAGAAAATTAAAATAAATTTATGAATCTATACTATTATTGTTATTATTATTATTTATATTTGTAAAAAGTCCTGTTTTTTTATCTAAAAGCGGACTAAAAATTATAGTAAATAAAGTCTGTTTTTGTCCTTAAAAACAATTGAACACAGACCATGAATTATAAATCAGAAAGTTTGTGTTTAGTCTAAACGCAATTTAAAATAGACTAAATATCATATGAAAATAGGTCTGATATTGGCCCGGATTAGGAATAGTACGGGTGAAAACAGATTAAATTCCTATATAAAATAAATACGATTTATGAACTTATATTTTGAAAAAAAATTATTTGAATTTATCATTTATTTTAAGACAGATATGAGGTAAAAGCACCAATTATTGACAGTACAAGAGACAAGATTGTAATTTTTAAAATATTTTTTTAAACATATTAACGATTAATATTATTGATTTTTAATTTTAACATTGTGTTATTTAGTCTTTTAACTAAACAAATTTATATTTTTTTATAATTAATAAATTACATTTACTAATTAATTTAAAGCAATAATATAAGTTACTCGGATACACCAATTATTGACAGGTTAAAAACCCGACTGATCTAACGATTGCCATGCTGTTGCTCCAACTATTGGCACCCTTAATGCGCATACCTCACTGATCTGTTGAACTTTATATTTAGTTTTTGAAAATGAGGTTAATTTTTAATTTAATTAAATAAATTTTTATTTAATAATGTTTTTCACTCACCTTTATTTTAAACACGAAACTAATAAAAGTGATTTTTAATTAAGTAAAAATCAATTAATCAATTTTTTAATAACAATTAAATATTATACATATGACAGCGTGGGTTCTCGAATATTATGGTTTAAGTTTTAAATGGATTTATGTTTGAAAAAAAAAAACGTTATAGCGCTGTCTACTGACCTGTCAATATGAGATACAACTTCAATATTGTGTACTAATTAGTGACATCCACTATTTTAAAATTAAAAAGCATATAATTTACTGTAAATATATGATATTGTTAATTTTTTATATTTTATTTATTTATAAAAAAAAAGTTGATGTGATTAGATGGAAAAAATAATTAAAAATCATCGTTTCAAAAGACTGCTTTTCTAACCACAATAGTTAAGAAAGTTGACGCTCACGAGCTGTTTCGATAGATTCGAATGAATTTTATTTTTTTTATTAATAAATATTTAATTTTTTTCACTAACAACAATTTTTTTTCGCTTTCTTAAATTATATAGATTGTTTAAAAATGTATACGATCATTATTGATATAGTAGGTAATTAAATATGTTCTAAAATAGGATAGGGCGTTAATAATTGGACCCCCGTCAATAATTGGTGCTTTTACCTTAATTTTTAACTTCCCGCTAAGAAAATTGAAAATTTTCAAAAATTCGGGAAGTTATTGGTTTCGGTCCGATTTGCAAAAACCGAATTTCTATCAGATTTTGACGTTTTGAGGTTCTAGGAAGCTATCCTGACTAATTTCACGATGATGTCCGAGTGTATGTATGTGTGTACGTACGTATGTATGTATGTAAATATTCATAACTCTTGAACGGATGAACCGATTTTGATCTTTGAGGTGTCATTCGACGCGGCTTATTAAAATCTTGAAGCCATAAAAATTTGAACTTAATCGGTGGGGTGCGTTCACAGATATTTCAAAAATAAAATTTTTTCAAAAATGCTTTATTTGGATAACTTTTAATTTGCTCGATGGATTGATTCCAAAATCTAATCAGCTCTAAAACTATATAAGCCGCGTCGAATGCCACCTCAACCATCAAAATCGGTTCATTCGTTCAAGAGAAACCGCTGACGGAAGAAATCAAAAAAATTTGTTTTTTTTGGTTTTTTTGAAATTTCTCAAAAACGACTCGATAAATCAATTTCAAAATTTGATCAGCTTTAGAACTTGATAAAACACGTCGATTTCCGCCCCAACCGTCTTAATCGGTCAATTCGTTCACGAGATATCGTTGATTAAAAACATAGTGAAAACCGTTTTTTTTTTTCGGATATATACAAAAACATTGAATCATTCGATTTCAAAATCTAATCAGCTTTAGAACTTGATAAAACGCGTCTATTGCCGCCTCAACCATCAAAATCGGTTAATTCGTTCGTGAGATATCGTGGGAGAAAGAAATGCTGAAAAATGTTTTTTTTGAAACAATGGCATACAAAAGTATTATCGAGCTCGAAGAGCTCGAAAATGTACTCACAATAATGTTTTCGAGCTCAACGAGCTCGAAAACAGCGGGAAGTTTTGGGGCTGGCCCGTAGGGTTAACCGATAGACCGATTTTTTGACCCGGGTTCGTTTTAATAATTCTTGAAAAAAAAATTTGTCGGTTCGAGATGTAAACCCGGGTCAAAAATAAAACTTGATTCAGGGTCGCTTCGCCTTATTTTCTTTTGAAGTTATCGATTTGCCGACGATTTTTTTATAAGATCTCGACTTTTTCGACTTAAATTTAATTTTTTTCAATTTTTTGAACTTTTTTCATCTTAGTTTCAGCTTATTCGTCTTTACTTTGAGCATTATAGTCATTCACATTATTTTTGACTTGCTAAACCAAGTCGAAAGAAAGTCATTTATTCGCCTTACTTTCGCCCTAGTATATAAAAATTATTTAACCTTAGTTCTGACTTTTTCGACTTATAATTTAAGTCGAATAAGTCTACATCAAGTCAGTTTCGACTTGATTTCAACTTTTTCGTCTTAAATCGTGACTAAGTAAGTGAGATAAGTCTAAACCAAGGCGAAAACTTAAAATATTTCATACCTCCGTAAAAAAAGTCGAGTTTGTCTTGTCAAAAACGGCTCCAAATTTCGACTTGGTAAACCAAGTCTGAATCAAATTTTATTTTTGACCCGGGAAATTAACAAAATTATTTAATTGAAAGAAATTTTGTTACATAAATTTTCTTGAAATATGAAATAAGTGTTATTACAAAATTATAACTGTTGCTAAAATAATCTAATTAGAAGTTAAATACTACAGTGAATGAATTATGTGCATAATTAAGTAATAGTAAGTGGTTTTTTTTTTTTTTTTTTTTTATTTCATGCATTCAAATATAATTAAGATCAAGTTAATTATAAATTATTTCATTAGTTTAATTTCTTTTCTAAATGATTATATCGTAATATTAATTTTCATAAAAAAATATAATACGTATATGAAAAAAAATTATATATTTTACATCGAACAAGTTTTTAATGATGTAACTAATTCAACATCGTCATAAACTGAATTTTTAAATTCTCGTAATTTTATAATAATTTAATAATAGAAAATTTAAAAAATAAAAAAATAATTATTCAAATGATTAATTATGATTCAATAAAAAATTTATTATAGTACTAAATTAAAAATATTGTTTATACATTTCTTATGATAAAATATATAAAATATCATGTTTGTATTTAATCGTCATTATAGAAACTTTTTAAATATCTTACATCATATTCGTTGCACACTCTTACGATTTATTTGCATACATAAATATGAATATTTTTAAAAACGGTCTGGATAAGTATTATATATACATGTGAAATAAAAAAAAAAAAAAAAAATATTAATATAGTAAGACAAGTTCGATTAGATTGATTTTCTCCCGCATTGTTTGTTCATTTGCTAAAGCAATCGTCACGTTCGAACATGCCATTTCCTGTGTGATACGCGTGTCGTATCGGGAATGCGAATGTAAGGCGAATACCAAGAATTCAGAGGTTATTATCCGTACAGATTTTTATTTTTAATTTTATTTTTATTACTATTATTTACAACAACCCGCTCATTATATTCTTTTCGAGCGAGTTATTAAAATAGATATTTTTTCTGACCTTCTCTGTGCTCGAGATATTACGTACAATAATTTTTAATTATATATTATAAATTACTTAAAATATCATCGCACTATATTCTCACGTTTTTATTTAGCCTTGTTATGATGGATTAACCACAACCTCTGAGACCATTCTGAAAAATTGCGTGATTTCAAGGGGTTGAGAAAAGTAAGATAATTGCAACATTATTTTACGGTTACATTAATGCATTTGTTGCGATGTTGCGAGCAATAAATCCCTTTACAGTTATATAAGATGTTGTGCAATAGAGTGACCATGATCTATATTCGAATAATTTCATTACTATTCACTTCCCGCCCTGAAGATAATCTTCAACTCAAACTTTTTAAACTTTACCTCCACTCTGACTTTTATTTTAAGAGGGACCTCTAGTGTGAAATTTTGAAAAAATCAATTTTCTTTTTGCATATTTTGATAGTCTACACCTTCAAAAATAACATACTAAAATTTGCATAGAAGTGCATATCTCGAATAGTTTTTTTGAGTTACAGCCATTGGAAGAGCAGCCACTTATCGGTCCCCGAAAATACATTTTTCAAAATTGCTGCAGTTATAACTCGAAGACAAACCATCCAATCGATTTGATTCCAATTGTAGTTCTTTTTATAAATGTTTTTACGTACCGGGAATCTCCAGTTTTCGATTGAATAAAAAATGTAATTTTTGCAGGCCAAACATCATAAAATTTTCGCGCGAAATTTGAATTTTTTTTCTTAAACTCCGCCATTTTGTTAAATTTCAATTTTTTTCTTAGACCAAGGGTCATGGTACGGGAAATACTTTCTAGTCTAAGAAACGTTTTGGTTTTTTTGATCTATGGACTGAAGGTCATTACTGCAGCGAAAAAAGCACGGAAAAAGTATATATTTGGGGTATATACGGGTAAAATTGAATATATGTCTCATATATGCGGCATATATTCAGATTTGCCCGAATATACACTAATGGAAAAAATTAAAGGATCAAAAAAAAATTCAAAATTTTTGAGCGATTTTCAACAGGCCGTACTTTGAGAGAAATGGTCGTACAAGAAATGAAAAAAAAAGGAAATTGTAGCTCCAAGTGTCTACTTTTTGGAATAGAACTTCAAAATTTTTTAGCGTCAGCGGTTTTAGAGTAATCTTAGAAAAACCAGCAACAAAAAAATTTTCAAATTTAAAAAATTTTTTTTTGTTTGGTCTTCGGGCGTGGAAAAATTTTTTTTTGCATTACCACTATGAGGATCGGATACCTTCATTATTCAACTTTAATTTCTTTTTTTATGGACCTTGATACGTCCACTTCTCGCCGAGATATCGGTCTTCAAATGGAAAAGGATCCTTTTGTCTTTGATTATCAATATCTCAGAAACCAATGATCGCACAGAAAATTGATGGTGGGTTTTAAAAATTTAAATAAACCCTCTTCAACGATTAGCCATTGTTTTTTCAAAAAAAAAATTTTTTCCTATCGTCACATGAATTTAAAAATGCAACAAAAAAAGGGCTTTTTGTGGTTTTTTGGAAAATCAAGCGCTGAAACGAAAATATTGTGGAAATCGATAATGTTAACTGTGCATTTCAAAGTTCAATATGTCCACAAAAACCCTACAAAGAGCCAGATCAATCCAACCAGCCGTTTATTTGTTTCACTCGATCAAATTTTTGACAAAATTAAAGGATCACGTTTTTTGCTCTGAAAAGCTCATAATCTTTAACAAGATGAAAACAGACATTTTTTCTGGGCTTTGTCCACAATTTTATTGCAGACTGGCTCTTTGTAGGGTTCTTGTGGATATATTGAACTTTAAAATGCACAGTTAACATTATCGATTTCCGCAATATTTTCGTTTCAGCGCTTGATTTTCCAAAAAACCACAAAAAGCCTTTTTATTGTTGCATTTTTAAATTCATGTGACGATAGGAAAAAATTTTTTTTTCGAAAAAACAATGGCTAATCGTTGAAGGGAATTTATTCAAGTTTTTAAAACTCACCATTAACTTTCTGTGCGATCATTGGTTTCTGAGATATCGATAATCAAAGACAAAAGGATCCTTTTCCATTTGAAGACCGATATCTCGGCGAGAAGTGGACGTATCAAGGTCCATAAAAAAAGAAATTAAAGCTGAATAATAAAGGTATCCGATCCTTATAGTGGTTAAGCAAAAAAAAATTTTTTCCACACCCGAAGACCAAAAAAAAAAAATTTTTTTAATTTGAAAATTTTTTTGTCGCTGGTTTTTCTAAGATTACTCTAAAATTGCTGACGCTAAAAAATTTTGAAGTTCCAATCCAACAAGTAGACACTTGGAGCTACAATTTACTTTTTTTGTATTTCTTGTACGACCATTTCTCTCAAAGTTAGGGCCTGTTGAAAATCGCTCAAAAATTTGGAATTTTTTTTTGATCCTTTCATTTTTTCCATTAGTGTATATACGGATATATACTTTTTCCGTACGGGGCAGTGGGGAGACTTTTTTGTTTAGAGTATTGAGAGATTGTGAATAACTCGCTAAATTTTGAAGTTTTTTGTCCAAAAATTGTACGATGTATTGATTATATATCCACAAATATATCTTTAAAACATTAAAACATTTCATGGAGTACACTGTAAAAAGAGCGGTGTTAAAAATTGACTCGTTTTAACTCCGCCCGGTGTAAAAATGAAATTACACCGGTGTTAAGAATACCGGTGTTAAATCGGGGTAACCATTAAATTAATAAACAGATCCCGTTGACTGCTAAATAGTATATTTATTATGATACCAGAGAACAACAGATGAAGAAACAAATAAAGATATTCAGTGTATAAAAAAAGGAACTTCAGCTGCCGTTAAAAAAAGATTTTTATTTTTTGCGGCCAAAATGGGGTATCCCTTTAAAAAGGTGAAAAACTTTTTTTTCTTTTCCACGCTGGGTCTTCCCACTTAGGTCCCACTCATGTTACAATTGGGAAATATTGACGATATTTTTTTATTTTTACACTGGGATTTTCTACTTAGGCCCCACCTAGGACCCAGTTGGGAAATATTGACCATGAATTATTTTATTTTTGTTTGGGATTCCCCGATTAGGTTCTGTTTGGGCCCTTATAAGGATTTCCCTATTAAGAATGCCCCATTGGGCCCAATAAGGTCCAGGTACATACGCTGGGCGATCCCAAAGTAATTCTTAGTCGGGGAGAAGATTTACAATTTTAAAATGAAAAAATTTTTGATATTTATTGCCATAGAGTTGGCTGTTGCCAAAGTAATTGAACTCAACAGCTGAATATGTTTAAAAAACATATACTTTAACTTCTATTTGTAATATTTAAATCCCCAAATCATTTTTAACTTCTCGCTAAGAAAATTGTAAATTTTGAAAAAATTCGGGAAGTTATTAGTTTCGGTCCGATTTACGAAAATCGAATTTTCATCAGATGTCGACGTTTTGAGCTCCTAGGAAGCTATTCTGACTAATTTCACGATGATGTCCAAGTGTATGTATGTACGTACGTACGTACGTATGTAAATACCTGTATCTTTTGAACGGATGAACCGATTTTAAACTTCAAGGTGTCATTCGACGCGGCTTGTCAATATCTTGAAGCTGTAAGAAAATTGAGCTTGATCGGTAGGGCTCGTTCAGAGATATTCCAAAAATAAAATTTTTTCAAAAATGTTTTTTTTGGATAACTTTTAATGTGCTTGATGGATTGATTCCAAAATGGACTGGGCTCTAGAGCTATATAAGCCGCGTCGAATGCCACCTCAAACATTAAAACCGATTCATTCGTTCAAGAGTAACCGTTGTCGAAAGAATTAAAAAAATAAATTTTTTTTATTTTTTCTGAAATATCTCAAAAACGACTGGATAAATCAAATTCAAAATTTGATCAGCTTTAGAACTTGATAAAACGCGTCGATTGCCACCTCAACCGTCTCAATCGGTTTATTCGTTTGAGAGATATTGTTGGAGAAAAATGGTGAAAAACGTTTTTTTTTCGAATACAACAGCATACAAACGTATTTTCGAGCTCGAAAATGTATTCACAATAATGTTTTCGAGGTTCTTGAGCTCGAAAACAGCGGGAAGTTTTGGGGCTGGCCCGCAGGGTCAACCGACGCCCAGATTTTTTTTTATAGATTTCGAATCATAAAGATCAAATAATGGCCTTAAGGACCATGGTCCACTTTAATACTTTAAAATATCCATAAAATAATTACGTAGTAAATCAATTAGTATAAAAATAGACTTAATATATATCGTTAGTCGTTGATACTTTCTGACGAGTCAGTAAAAGATCGTGAACATATATCGAATGTGCCCCAGTGACTGTGACCGCTGGTTCGGAGGTATACTGAATTATGAAATCGCTCAGCAATTATAGAAAATTTCAAGGCCCTCGAAAGACGTATCTCGTGAAACACTCGGTTGTTTCTGTTTGTGATGGACCGAAGGACACGAGAAAGGTTTTTAACGCATCATTAAATTTTAAATTATCTTAAAGTTTTTATTTTTTATTTATTAATTTATTATATTTTTTTTCCTATAAATCCAATTTGAACGAAATAAATTTTCGTGGACCAAAAATAATTTATACACAATGAAATTTCACTTTAACTTATAAGATTATAATTTATCTCGGTAAATATTTTATTTTTTCATATACAAAGACACCAATTAATTATTTTTAAATTAATACAGATTTTTTAAACAAAATATTTTGATCATAAAAAATTAATTAATTTTAGTATTTAAACTTTGAAATTTATTTTCTCGAGATTATGAGTCATCACATCAGTAGACCTTTAACGCGAGTCGATTTTATAACCCGTAAGTTTTATAAGCTATAATTATTATCTTCAAGTAGAATCGAAATTCTAGAAACTACGCAACTTTCTTGTCCCTAGAAAATAATTTAACATACTTCTTATAAATACTTATCTCTATCAAATAACAAATAACTCAATTTCATTGAAATTATAATATTTATTTTTTGTTCATAAGAATCGTGGAAATTACAAAATAAATGTTACCGGAGTACGACGGTAATAAAAATTTGACAAAAAAAAATTTCATTGCATACAAAATTCGAATTTAATCCACGATCGTAAATGCTGGAGTGCTAAAAATTACTAAGGGTAAGATAGTCAGCTAAAAATAATTTTATAGAGAATTTTCATCTCCGAAAAAATATTTTTTTCAATAAAAGTATTTAAAAATGATATCATTATAGATATTTGAAACCTAAGTAAAGGAAATGTTTCCAAAAAATTTAATTTGCAGATAAAATTATAAAAAAAATTTTAAATAATAATTTCAGTCTCACCCCAGATCATTTTTTATCATAAAATTATTGCAAGACTTAATTACTCTGGCATGTAATATTTACATGAAACTCGGGCCAAAAAATTTCGTGATCTGGAAAAGCTCATATACATATATATATGTCATCAATATTTTATTCGTAACAAATACTGAAATATATATGATTATATTTAAATATTTAATTTATACAAATAAAGGGAGACGTTATTTTACTCTCATCAACCGCGGAAACTACGAAATATATTCATATAAATCTGATACAGACAGTGCTTAAATTTCCAAAAAAGAAAAAAGTTTTTTTTCAAAACAAAATTAAAAAAAAAAAAATTTTGAAAAAACATTTTTTTTTGGAATAACTTTAGGAAATTTACAAAACCAACTCCCAATCGTTTTTAACATGTTTACGTCGCTGCATTCCGTGATTTTACTGATCTCTCAGTCATTAAATTCAAAAAAAATTTTTTGTTTGAAATTTTTGTTTCGAAAAAAAACTTTTTTCTTTTTTGGAAATTTAAGCACTGTCTGCAATAAAATTGTGGACAAAGCCCAGAAAAAATGTCTGTTTTCATCTTGTTAAAGATTATGAGCTTTTCAGAGCAAAAAACGTGATCCTTTAATTTTGTCAAAAATTTGATCGAGTGAAACAAATAAACGGCTGGTTGGATTGATCTGGCTCTTTGTAGGGTTTTTGTGGACATATTGAACTTTGAAATGCACAGTTAACATTATCGATTTCCACAATATTTTCGTTTTAGCGCTTGATTTTCCAAAAAACCACAAAAAGCCCTTTTTTTGTTGCATTTTTAAATTCATGTGACGATAGGAAAAAATTTTTTTTTCGAAAAAACAATGGCTAATCGTTGAAGAGGGTTTATTTAAATTTTTAAAACCCACCATCAATTTTCTGTGCGATCATTGGTTTCTGAGATATCGATAATCAAAGACAAAAGGATCCTTTTCCATTTGAAGACCGATATCTCGGCGAGAAGTGGACGTATCAAGGTCCATAAAAAAAGAAATTAAAGCTGAATAATGAAGGTATCCGATCCTCATAGTGGTAACGCAAAAAAAAATGTTTCCACGCCCGAAGACCAAAAAAAAAAAAAAATTTTTTTAAATTTGAAAATTTTTTTGTTGCTGGTTTTTCTAAGATTACTCTAAAACCGCTGACGCTAAAAAATTTTGAAGTTCTAATTCAAAAAGTAGACACTTGGAGCTACAATTTCTTTTTTTTTTATTTCTTTTTAATATAGTGGAAACCTAAACATGCTAACATGCAAATTACCTTCTCAATAAGACAATTTATAGATAAATTGAGAAAAATATAGATAGCCCGAACTGGGAATCGAACCCAGACCAATTCGGTATCGCGCCAAGTGCTCTACCAGATGAGCTATCCGGCACTATACTATATTCCGTTCAATTTGATCTATAACTTATTGAGCCACACCGTCCATCGTACGGTAATACACCATTTAAATATAGTGGAAACCTAAACATGCAAATATGCAAATAATCTTCTCAATAAGACAATTGTGTACGTGTACGACCATTTCTCTCAAAGTTAGGGCCCGTTGAAAATCGCCCAAAAATTTGGAGTTTTTTTTTGATCCTTTAATTTTTTCCATTACTGTATTATTAATACCTTTTCATAAAATTGAAGGTGAAAAAAAATTTGTTCGACACAATTAGTTGTTAATTGTTTATTGGTATTATTAGCTATTATGACTTCATTCCCTGAATTAAAGTTAATTGATTTTGATTTGGCTTAATTTAATGAAATAATTCAAAATCGTAATTCACTTTTACTGTCTTGGATATTCCTGAAAACTATTTGGGAAAGTACTGGTTACTATCTCAGACAGTATACAGTCCTGTCTTGCGCAGTAACCACTGTCATCTACAGATCGACACACGTGCTATCTGCCGATAGTATCTTGTAATATCTTAGGAACGCGCCTATACTTTCCGGCAAAGTACTCGTTACTTTACAGATGCCACTGACTACTGTCTAAGAGTGTACTATATGAGATATTGGTGGTTTCTGTCTGGGAAAGTACTCAGTACTATCCAGAGAGTAGTGCATACAGTCTAGATAGTATACAGTGCTTTCTGAAATTTTTTTTTTTTACAAAAAGTACTCAGTACTATCTCAGAGAGTTGCCACTACTATTTTTTATTTTCCGTGTAGCTTAGTCATGTGCTGATTAAAAATGAATTCGAAGAACCCATCACTGCAGAAAATATATTAAAAAATAATAGCAAAGGTTATCAACATTCAATTTAATTTTTCATATCAAAATAATTAATAAATATAATAATAATAATAATAATAATAATAATAATAATAATAATAATAATAATAATAATAATAATAATAATAATAATAATAATAATAATAATAATGTAATGTAATGTAATGTAATGTTTATTATTAATAAGCTCAAAGCTATTACATCATTTTCATTTCAACAATATACATTAAATAATATGAATAACAATACTGATCCAAGTATACATCATAAACGATCCTTATTAAATTTTGTCAAAATAACCGATAGAAGCTTTTATATAATTTTTTAGTAACATTTTAAATATCTTTATACGACTTTCATTTTTTATTTCGCCAGTTAGATTATTGTACCACTTGTAACCTTTATATACAATAGATTTTTCCGCAGTATGAGTACGTGTATGCATTATTTTGAGCGCTGACTTATTTCGAGTATTATAGACGTAGTTAGAAAGCTTAATTTCATTGTTTAAGTAGTCGGGATAAAGCTTGTTTTTCATCTTATGTATGAACAAACAGGTGTTATATATGATTCTTTGTCTCACCGACATCCAACCTAAGGTTTCAAGCATCAACCCTAAATTTGTATATCTATTTACTCCTAAGATAGCGCGCATCGCTCGATTTTGTAACTTTTGGAGTACATCTATCTTGTTTTCAGTATAGTTTATCATAAGTGTGCCACAATAATCGAAATGGGGTAAGACTATTGTGTTATAAATTAGACACAGCATAGTTATTTACAGAATACCTTAATCTATTGATCACGTTAATTTTTTTAGCAATCTTACGACTCACATAAACAGCATTGCTACTAAAATTAAGATTATCATCTATCATGATTCCCAAATATTTGGTTTCACGAACATATTTTAATTCACTACCATTAATAAACAATTTACATTTATTTCTTACATCTTTAAGTCGTTGGTCATGAATAATCATGTATACCGTTTTTTTTACATTAATTTTTAATTGATGTTGACTCAACCATTCAGACAATAATCCAAGACTATTATTCAATTTATTTTCAATCATATTAATATTATTACAACTGACAGCCAATCTCATATCATCAGCAAACAACTTGCAGTCAGTGCCTAACTGATTAAAAATATTTATTATTTTATTTATATAAATAATAAATAGCAAGGGACCCAATTTCAACCCTTGAGGCACTCCAAACTTAACTTCGCTTTCGTGCGACGTCGTATTCTTAAATTTAACTTTTTGTCTTCTCTGAAGCAGATAAGACCTGAACCATTCAAGTACCACACCATCTATACCCGACTCATATAATATTTGTATTAAAATATCACGATTGATAGTCTCGAATGCACGTGCGAAGTCGACAAATACAACCCCAATGAACAAACCTTTATCCAAGTCTTTTCTCCAGTTTATAATAGAATGTTGCAAAGCTGTTTCACACGAGTGGTTTCTTCTAAATCCTGACTGTTCTGGGTTAATAATGTTGTTATCATCAATAAATTTACTAAGTTGTATTTTGACTATGTGTTCAAGGATTTGTTCGTATAATGGTAGCGTGTTAATCGGCCTTAGGTCTTCTACTCTAACACTTCCTGCAACTTTTTGTATGGGTATTATTGTAGATATTTTCCAATCATGAGGCACTATACCAAACTTGAGCGAGCTCTTTATCATATATAAAATAATATCACTTTTTGTTTTCCATATAAGTTTTACAAGTCTCGCATTAATCTCATTCTTAGATCCCTTTCTACAATCAAGCCCGTTAATCACTTTATCAATTATATCATAATCAACATCTTCAAATACTTCCCATTTACATAAAATTTCATTGTTTCCGTTTTTATAATTACTATTTTGATTATCTATTTCACTAACTATATTCTCTATACTGCTTATAAAATATTCATTCATTTTATTTGTAATTAATTGTTCATCTGCTATAGCTTCACTACCAAATTTAATTTCACAGATTTCGGAATAGTTTCTTTTCTTATCGCCTATCAGATCTTTTAGAGTTTTCCACATTTTTTGAGGTTTTCTTTTGTTATTGTCAATATGATATTCATAATATTTCTTTTTATTTTCTCTTAATTCATGAACGACTTTATTGCGCAATATTTTATAATTATTCAAGTCAATCGAGGACTGTGAAATCCTAGCTATTTTAAAAGCATTATCTCTTTGTTTCATAGTATTTATAACTTGTTCATTAATCCACGGTTTATTTTTCCAATTAAATTTAATCAGTTTTCGTTTCATAGGTGCAATCTCATTTAAAATATCTAAAATATAACTGCTTATTTGCTCTATAGATAAATTAAAACTTTTTACTTTATCCATATCATTGTCAATATTTAACATGCTAGCATGAAACTTAGGAAATTTTTTAATCAGTTTATCTTGAAAGACCTCGTCATTAAATTTACTATAGTCTCTACTATATATAATAGATCTCTTATTTACATTAATTACCCCCTCAATCTCTAAATAAATTATGTTATGGTCAGAGATTTTTGGTGTGGTCATGACTTTATGTAGAATTTTAAAATTAGTAAAAACTAAGTCAATTATAGTTTCTGAACTCAGAGTAGTTCGTGTCGGCGTATCTATATTTTGCTTTAATCCAGAATATAACATTCTTTCTGTTAATTTTTTTGCGTAATAGTCCATTTTTAATGTATCTATATTAAAATCGCCTAAAATTACCAATTTACCTATATCAACTAATTTATCCGCTAACTCTAGTATATTATCACAGAAAACACTTACGCTGCTACTAGGTGATCTATATACATTACAAATTATCAGTTTTTCACTACCATCATGAATTTGAATACAATTTATCCACGACCCCATTATAAACTCATTAGTATTTACAATAACTTTATATTTTATATTTTTATTTACATAAGTAACTACACCTCCCGTTCTACTATTATTCGTATTAGTCCTAGTCATATTATAGTTTGGAAATGCAATTTCATAATCTAATATATCGTCTGTTATGTGAGTTTCTCCTAAACATAATATATCTGGCTTCATTAAGTTTAACATCATACTAATTTCATCCTTTCTGCTCAACAGCCCACAAATATTAACTGTAATAATACTTAATTTCGATTTTTTGTAATTGGCGGGTTCACCTATGACTGTTTGCTATTTTTCGGCATACAAGGTATTAATTTGCCTCTGTTTCAATAGTTTAAGATAAGAGCTACAATTTCTATCAGTTGCAGAATGGTTACAGTTAATATCTTTTAAATTATATTTATCAATAGCTTCCACACAATTGACACATCTCTGATTAGCAGATTTACATTCACTCTCGTGATGGCTTTCCGAGCATCTCCGGCAGACCTCCCTGGCAGCCTCGACTACCTTCTGGATAGCGTGTATCGTCGACCTCCCTTTCCGAAAGCCATATTGCCTTTCAGAAAGGTCTCCAGCAGCTTGAATTGCTGCGTGGAGGCGAGGACGAAGAAGCTTCTCCAGAAGTTTGCCGGCTGTATCCAGCATACACAGGGGTCTGTATGATGATGGACTGTCTACTGGTCCCCCTTTTCCCTTGTCGATAAGTACAAGCCTGGCCTGCTTCCAGCGGGCAGGAAAGATCCCCGCCTGCAAGCAGGCGTTGTACATCTCAAGGAAAAGGTCTGGATGCCCTTCAACTGCTGCTTTCAGCACCTCTGCTGGCAGACCGTCAGGGCCTGGCGCCTTTTTGTTCTTGAAGGACCGCGCCGCGCGTAGTAGCTCCCCTTTTGTAAACAAAGGGAGCAACGCTAAGTCCTCTGGTGGTCGAGGACGGCGCGGCAGCTTGGGGTGACTGGGGAAAAGGGTATCGACAATCTTGTCAATAGTCCCTGCAGCCATTGGGGCATTCTTACCGAATGCGCCCAATTTGCGAAGGACTATCTTATACCCTAGCCCCCAGGGATCGTTGTTGAGATCCTCCCCAAGCTCCTTCCAGCAGCGGTGCTTACTTCGTTGGATGGCCCGACGAAGCACTTTCCTTGCCGCTTTATACTCGGCAGTGCTCCGGGCTGCGTCGGAATCGCGGTGACGAGCTCGTTGTGAGAGTCTTCTAGTCCGAAGACACTCTCGTCTCATCAGCGCGATTTCGTCCGTCCACCAGTACACCGGGCGTCGTTGCCCACGCTGGCAAACCCTTGGTACTGCGTCCTTGCAAGCCTGATGGAGGTGTGACATAACAACCTCCACCATTTTCTCGGCTTTTGCAAGGACCGGCAAATCTTCAGGTATCCCTTCTAGGGCTAACTGGCCGCGTATTAGGGCCGGAGATAGCTTTTGGGGGTCCATCTTGTCGACATTCCACTTGGCAGGAGCTTTTGATGTTTTGCTCCGGACTGGGATTACATCACGTACTCGAAACATAATGTATTGGTGATCGCTGGCAGTATAGTCTTCGATCACCATCCAGTCCTCGACACGCGATGCCAAGCGTTCCGTGGACAGAGAGACATCTATAATTGTCTCTCTGTAGCCTGGCCTCCGGAAAGTGGTCGACGAGCCGGTGTTTAACACCACCAGCCCTACTCTTGACACCATGTCCAAGAGCCGCCCACCCCGAGAATCCGGCCAAGGCTCCCCCCATTCTAACGCTTTAGCGTTAAAATCTCCGGCCACTACCAGTTCGCCCTCCATCTCGCGGACAGTGTCCTCCAGGCCATCTAGTTTAGCCTGGAAATCCGCAATACGTTCGTTTGGTGTGAAGTAACAACTGACATAAGTCACGTCGCTGCTCTTCACCCAAACGAACCCGCTGCCCGATCCATGGTCAGCAACATAAAATCGTTGCTGATTTGGGACCCATATTGCCGCCGTACCAAGAGTGTCCTCGTACCATCCTGGACCATCTCTCGCACGATATTGCTCACTGATAAGGACTATATCAGCGGCTTTCTCGAGCGAGATCTGCGCCAGGAGGTCGTGGGCAACTCGACTCCGGTTCATGTTGCCCTGGAGTACAACCGCCATTATTTTTTGGCTTGTGCTAGCGCCTTGCGAAATACTCCGCACAAACCAGATCCCGCTATGTGTTTGCAGGCCTCGGGATTGTCCTGGGCCGTGACACAGAGGAAGCATTTAGGCTGTGCAGTGCAAGCCACCGCCTTATGCTCCTCTGAGCCACACCGGTAGCAGGCTTTGCTCCGGTCAGGTCCAGGACAGGACGTCGATTTGTGACCAAATGCCAGGCATTTGAAGCATCGCGCCACTTCAGCCCTCCGCCTAATTCGGCAGTTTACCCACCCAATTTTAACTCGGCTAGTCTGCAGCAGTTGTTTGGCGTCAGTTTCTTCAACACTCACTACAGCAGACATCTGCTGCCGAGTGTTTGGGCGGGTCATGCGCACTTCAAAACTGTCCTTTTTCAGGACAGCTCTGAGTGCCTCAACCACTTCGTTCTTTGTGGAGCAGCTGTCCAGATCTCTGATCTCCAAAGTAACTTTGGGGATTAGCTCACGGACACTGCTTCCACTTCCAGCAGCCTTTACCAGAGCCTCGGAGAATGCAGCTCGCGTTTCAGCTGACGTCTTCCGAAGCTCTAGCAAGAGATCTCCTGCCTTCGAGCACCGGACGTTTTTTACTTCCACGCCGAGGGCTTCGGGGTTGACCTCTTTGCGGACAGCCTGCAAGGTCTCAGCATAGGTCTTGCCCTTTGCAGGCTTGACCACAATAGCCTCTAATTTTTTGGAGGCACTCTTCGGCTTACTTCTGGTGCTAGGCTTCGGAGGGGCCTTATCCTTAGGCTTCGCAGGTTGGAGCGCCTTGTTCGGTGCCTTCCCTGCTTTCTTTTTTGGCAGACTGTCATTAGTTTGCAGTGCTGCCTCCTTGCCTTCGTTGTTTTTTTTCTTCTTTTTTTTTTTCTTCTTTGATTCCACCACCTCCCATTGTGTGGGAGTAGTTGGATCGTCTTTCTTTTTCTTCAGTACTTCGTTGTAATTGGGAGCTGGTGGACTCGACGCAGGTCGCTTCTGTCCGCCAGAAGCAGGTGTGCTAGAAGCTTCCACGGCAGCCACATTCGAAACGTCGGGCAACGAACTAACCCGACGTTTGGCAATCGTTGATTTCCGAAGAACGTCACCAACATCCTTCATCGGTCGGTATGATTCTTCCAGGAGCTCTAGGAGCTCGCCCAATTTCGGAAGACCATCCTTGATAGTCTTACTGACATTGGACTGCTTCTTCAGAGCTTCTGTCATTGATTTAAACAGACTACGCATTTCTGCGAGTCTGCCACCGAATTCCTCCTTACAAGTGTCGATACTCTTCACCAGGGATGAAGGATCGACCGACAACGTCCAAGATTTTCCAATAGAAAAAGCCATGTTTTGATTTAAACCAGCGCATCGTGTGCAGAGGGGCGGGCCGTTAAGTCAGGAACGGGTGTACCCTCGGAGACTACCGGGTCTCCTACCCGGGTCTCCTACCCCAGTTCCCTGAGGCCTGACCGAACGCTTAACCAGTCCCGGAAAACACGGACGGACTGGCACTCGCCCGGAGCGGTGCAGCTACCAACCGCTGCACTCACTGCACACTTCCTGATCAGGGCCCGAAGGGGCTGGCTCCTGATACTCACTGCAGTGGCCACCTCGGCAGAGCTAAGCTCACATCAGCCCTTTCCTTACGCCGCGGAAAAACGACGCAAGTTCCAGGCACTCCCAGTGTGCTGCAATGAGTAACGATCAGTTGCAGTAAATGTTCTGCGTATATTTCCGTTTTGGTCCGCGGGTGGTATTTTATTTCCCACCTACCCGACAAGTCTGCCAAGCTCTCCCCTATCCACCACCTGGGGACGCGCCCGATGGGGGTCGGACAACCCCACACGGGAATAATAATAATAATAATAATAATAATAATAATAATAATAATAATAATAATAATAATAATAATAATAATAATAATAATAATAATAATAATAATAATAATAATAATAATAATAATAATAATAATAATAATAATAATAATAATAATAATAATAATAATAATAATAATAATAATAATAATAATAATAATAATAATAATAATAATAATAATGAATAATAATAATAATAATAATAATAATAATAATAATAATAATAATAATAATAATAATAATAATAATAATAATAATAATAATAATAATAATAATAATAATAATAATAATAATAATAATAATAATAATAATAATAATAATAATAATAATAATAATAATAATAATAATAATAATAATAATAATAATAATAATAATAATAATAATAATAATAATAATAATAATAATAATAATAATAATAATAATAATAATAATAATAATAATAATAATAATAATAATAATAATAATAATAATAATAATAATAATAATAATAATAATAATAATAATAATAATAATAATAATAATAATAATAATAATAATAATAATAATAATAATAATAATAATAATAATAATAATAATAATAATAATAATAATAATAATAATAATAATAATAATAATAATAATAATAATAATAATAATAATAATAATAATAATAATAATAATAATAATAATAATAATAATAATAATAATAATAATAATAATAATAATAATAATAATAATAATAATAATAATAATAATAATAATAATAATAATAATAATAATAATAATAATAATAATAATAATAATAATAATAATAATAATAATAATAATAATAATAATAATAATAATAATAATAATAATAATAATAATAATAATAATAATAATAATAATAATAATAATAATAATAATAATAATAATAATAATAATAATAATAATAATAATAATAATAATAATAATAATAATAATAATAATAATAATAATAATAATAATAATAATAATAATAATAATAATAATAATAATAATAATAATAATAATAATAATAATAATAATAATAATAATTAATAATAATAATAAT
The DNA here is from genome assembly GCF_029852145.1 of Microplitis mediator. Classification (NCBI taxonomy): domain Eukaryota; kingdom Metazoa; phylum Arthropoda; class Insecta; order Hymenoptera; family Braconidae; genus Microplitis; species Microplitis mediator. The sequence continues at coordinate 17,449,821 of NC_079969.1, read as the reverse complement.
AATATAATAATAATAATAATAATAATAATAATAATAATAATAATAATAATAATAATAATAATAATAATAATAATAATAATAATAATAATAATAATAATAATAATAATAATAATAATAATAATAATAATAATAATAATAATAATAATAATAATAATAATAATAATAATAATAATAATAATAATAATAATAATAATAATAATAATAATAATAATAATAATAATAATAATAATAATAATAATAATAATAATAATAATAATAATAATAATAATAATAATAATAATAATAATAATAATAATAATAATAATAATAATAATAATAATAATAATAATAATAATAATAATAATAATAATAATAATAATAATAATAATAATAATAATAATAATAATAATAATAATAATAATAATAATAATAATAATAATAATAATAATAATAATAATAATAATAATAATAATAATAATAATAATAATAATAATAATAATAATAATAATAATAATAATAATAATAATAATAATAATAATAATAATAATAATAATAATAATAATAATAATAATAATAATAATAATAATAATAATAATAATAATAATAATAATAATAATAATAATAATAATAATAATAATAATAATAATAATAATAATAATAATAATAATAATAATAATAATAATAATAATAATAATAATAATAATAATAATAATAATAATAATAATAATAATAATAATAATAATAATAATAATAATTGAATTGAATTGAATTGAATTGAATTGAATTGAATTGAATTGAAATGAGATTTTGACCCTTTTGTGTTGTGTAGAGCCGAGCACTCAGTTCTTCTGAACCATTGTACTCGGCCCCACTCGGTCAATTCTCGTTGAAATTAAGGTTGGGTTGGCAGATTTATGGATTTCGAGAATCGCAGAAATCCTCCCATCCCAACCTCTAATAAGTTAGGCCGAGTATCATCACAGATCCCCAAGATGTTTTTCCTTACATCTTCTAAGGCTCTGCATTGGCTCAGCAGGTGGAGGGGAGTTTCATCCTCTGAATTGCATCTAGGGCATATCGAATCATCGGTGATGCCCATGAGCTTCAGATGCCTCCCGGTAAACCAGTGTCCTGTAACGAGCCCGACAATAATCTTTAATTTAGATCTATCGAGCTCTACTAGACTGGTACCAAGCAACTTCGATGGTCCTTCAATCAGTGCCCTCGTATGTCGCATGCCTCCGGCTTCAAGCCACAGGTCCCAGAACCTGTCACAGGTCCATTGAGCCAAGTGGCTTCTTATAAAGCACAGAGGCACCGGAATTGAACAGACTGGCTCAGGGTCCGTTTTGCAGGCCCCTGTCCTTGCCAATTCATTTGCTATGTCATTCCCTTTGATACCGCTGTGACCCGGTACCCAAATGAGATTGACATAGTTGGCGCTCGCCAGCTTGTCGGCGAGTGTAATGCAGTCCCGTACAAGCCTTGAAGTCACCACAACCGATGTGAGTGACTTGAGAGCTGCACGGCTGTCGCTGCATATGTATATGTGTTTGTTCCTGTGATTAAGCTCTAGAATGTGCTTTACACAGGCCCAGATCGCATATACTTCTGCCTGAAAAATAGAGGCAGTGTGTCCCAGTCTGAGGGATATCTCAGTTTTGGGTCCACCGCTATAAATTCCTGCACCTGCTCCTTCCACCCTTTTGGACCCGTCCGTAAACCAGACTAGCCCTTGGGGTGATAGGATTTCATTGCTCCCTCCTTCCCATTCCTGCCTGTTTGGAAAGAGGACTTTGTATTTGTGTCGGAAGTGGTAGCTACGAGAGCCATAGTCCCCTCCTTGGGCCAGGACCTCTTCGAGATCTCTGTTCCGTAGGATGGACGCATGTCCCGTCCTAGCCTTCGACCACAACCCAGCAAAATGCAGTCTCAAAGCCGTTTTCACAGCCAGAGATTCTACAGTTATATTTGGAGGAACTACATTTAGGAGTGCCCCCATAGCTAGGGTGGGAGTTGTTTTAAAAGCTCCTGTTATGCCTAGCAGAGCAAGTCGGTAGACCTTATTTAATGCCTTGATGTTGACGTCCCTTCGTATTGCGGGCCACCAAATGACAGAGGCAAAGGTTAATTGGGGTATCAAAATAGCCGTGTAAATCCACTTAACTAGTTTTGGTTTTAGACCCCATGTTGTGCCAAATATCCTTCTACAGGCCCAAAAAGTGGCAGTGGCTTTTTGAGCTTGTTTCCCTATATGGCTTCTCCACGTGAGCTTATTGTCCAGAGTTACTCCAAGGTAGCGTACCTCTGTTGAAAACTTCAGCTCAGTGTCGAAAATTGAGGGCGCAATTAACTTATGCTTCCTCTTTCTGGTAAAGAGCACCATCTCTGTCTTGTTAGGGTTAACTTTCAGAGATCTGTCGGTGCACCAATTCTGTACAAGATCGAGTGCTCTTTGCATCCTCCATCTCATCTCTGCTGGGCTACTGCCTCTGATCATCAAAGCAACGTCATCCGCGTAGCCCACTGCGTGTACTCCTAGCTTCTCCAGCCTTACTAGAAGCTCGTTAATGACTAATAGCCACATGAGAGGAGAGGTCACGCCTCCTTGCGGACAGCCTCTTCTAACACGGGCCCGTACCTTAGTGTCACTAAGTTCGGTTGTCACTATTCTCGAGCGAAGCATATTGTGGGTCCATTCTGTGATAGATTCCTCTATCCCAAAGCGTTCCGCTGCTTCGCAGATGGCTTCGAAGGGTGTATTGTCAAACGCCCCTTCTATGTCAATGAATACTCCCAGAACTGATTCCCTCTGCTGAAAGGCTCTCTCGACGTAGCTAACCACTTCATGTAGAGCCGTTTCAACAGATTTACCAGCCTGGTATGCATGCTGTGAATGATGCACTGGTATTCGACTCAACGCTTCATCCCTTATGTGTCTGTTCACCATCCTTTCCAGGGTTTTTAGAAGGAAGGAGGTTAGACTGATAGGCCTGAAGGATTTCGCCAGGTCATAGCAACTTTTACCAGGTTTTGGTATAAAGACTACCCTGACCTCACGCCATGCTCTGGGCACATAACTTAGGGCCAGACAGGCCCTAAATATGCGTAGGAGGTGTTTGCGAAGTGATTCTCCACCCTCTTGTAGGAGAGCCGGAAAAATCCCATCCACCCCTGGGCTTTTGTACTTCTCAAAGTTGCCAATTGCCCATTCAATTCTGCTGGGCGTTACCACCCTTGCAGCAGTCCTCCAGTCACCATGTCTGGTAACTGTGAGGTTTCTCTCTTCTCTTTGATTTCCCTCCTGTCCCGTCAATTCCGAGCCAGGGAAGTGTACTTCAAAGAGATGAGCAAGTATTTCTCCGTGGTTTACTGTTGCCCTCCCATCCGGGAGAGTCAGACCACCTAACTTCACTGTAGGGCCCGAAGTGAAGATCTTACGGAGACGGGCCACCAATGGTAAATCCTTAATCTCCCCACAGAACTTTCTCCAGGCCTCTGCTTTGGAGACCTTAATACACTTTTTGTATTGTATCTGGGCTGTTTTATACTTAGCCCAGTTTTGGTCTGATTTCGTTTTTAACGCTTTGTTAAGTAGCTTCCGGGACCAGGAACGGAGCCTGCTCAGCTCTGCATTCCACCATGTCACCCGCTTGCTACATTTCCTAGTTTTCAAAGGACATGCAATTTCATAGGACTGAACAATGGCCGTTTGCAAGTGCTCGACCGCCTGCTCAATCCTACCGGCCGTTCTTAGGGTCCCACAAGGTTCCTCCAGCCTACTTACTAGCTCTTTCTTATAGATGAGCCAGTCCGTGGCCTTAGGGTTCCTATATGTGCCCCCAGTCCCGCCGTTCCTGCTGCCTTCCAACACAAAGTGAATTCGGCGGTGATCAGAAAGCGAATCTTCTTCGCTCACCCGCCAATTCGTGACAGACTGTGCAATCTTATTAGAGCCCAGCGTGATATCAATCACTTCCTGCCTCCGAGAGGTAACGAAAGTGGGCCTGGATCCTACATTAAGGATCTCTAGGCAGGTGGTGGAAAGGTACTCAAGTAGTGTTGAGCCTCTTACGTTTGTGTCCGAGCTGCCCCAAACCGTATGGTGTGCATTTGCATCACAGCCAATCAGGAGTGGTAGCCCTTTGGACCTGCAGTATTCTACCAAGTCAGTGACTTCCTTGGTAGGTACATTGGCATCTTCATATGGAAAATAGGCAGAGCCGACGATCAGCTCCGTCCTAGTCCCCTCTATGGAGATTTTCATGGAAGCGACGGCTAGATCCCTGGTGCAAAGCTGGTGCAACTTGAGCGCTGTGTGTTTCTTATTGATAAAGATACAGGCCCTGGGCCCCAGCTCCGCGTCACCATGGATCAAACAGCCGTTTCTTCTGTCTATCCCTACGACTTGGCCCTTGTATACCCAAGGTTCTTGGATTAGGGATACATCTGTCTGCAACACCGCCAGGTCTCTACTAAGTAATGCAGAGGCCGCTTTGCAGTGTTGCAAGTTTATTTGCGAAAAACTAGTCTGTCCTGCAGTTACAGAATCTGCAGCACTGGTTGTCTTATCGCTTTCATTATGGGGAGGGAAATAGGAAATAGGAGGGGGAGGGGTGGGGGCTGGTGGGTTAAAGAAGGAAGGGGACAGTTTAGTGCCCATCTTCTTCCTTCTTGTTGGTCTCGGCTGTCACCTCTTTCGGTGTGCCGGACAACTGGAGGGTTCCCGCCAGGGCCTGAGCGAGGGTAGCTTGTTTACCCTGCTTGGTCCCTGACAGGCCCTCTTTGGCAACCGCCTTCGCCTTTGTGGGCCTTCCTCTGGATCCAGATCTTGCCGGAGGCATGGTCTTTTCCCCGTCGGAAGTCCCACTCATTATCAAGCGAGGTGGCTTGATGATTGGCCCTACTATCGAGGTCCAAAGTGAATTGTGACGTTCCCCCTCCCTCTCCCCACCACCGAGAGACCCAGCCGGTTCCTCAGCTGGAGGAGGTGGAGGCGGAACGATCACAATCTTTGGAGGTATGGGAGCAGTGCCAGTTTCCTGAGCAGCGCCAGCCGCTTCAGTCTCCTGGCCCCGCTCCCCTACCTTTGTCTTTGCCTTTTCAGGAGGCACTGCTCCGGACGTGGTCTTCGCTGCCTTCCTAGCAGCCCCTCCCGAAGCACCCCCACTCGCCCCAGCTGCGTTCCCGGATGTGACCTCGTAAAAACGGGCCTTACCAAGACCGAAGTGGGGAGAGTAGTTGCACCCCGAGAGTGCCGCCAGCGACCGCTGGTCCACGCCCAGAACAAGGTGGACAGTTTTACCTACCACCCTACGATCCCAGACCCGCCACAATTGAGTGGTGAGCCCAGGATTTTGTCGTGCCAGCCTGTTCAGGATGACCTTGTTATCCTCAGTGGTACTGAGGACCGCCGTCAGCTTCTTAAGTCTAGGGAGTTTTTCATTCTCCAGAGCTTGGAGAACGAGTCCCCCCCCAGCCTTAATAGCCGGAACAGTCCCCAGCAACCACTGTTTGGCCTTGACATCGGCGCAGGTAACCCACAGAGCTCCTTGATCCCACCGGCATCCGTCAAAGCACGGGACGGGCTGTCCTGTAGGGACAGCGTCCAGCGCCTTGACTAACGCCTGTGTGATCAGATCACCCGTCTCCTGGCTCAGCAACGCGTCAGGGTACCCAGAAGGCACAATAGCTACCTTTCTGTCCGCCCTGACTGCGTCGCCGAAACCAGTCGGCTTGTAGGTCACCTTGCCGCGTTTGGTCACTTTTTTCACCTCTGGTGGGGTTTGGTCCTCAGGTCTGGGCCTTTTGGAGCTACCAGTTCCTGTAGAGCCATCCTCCACCGAGGTTACGTTGATGGGGGAAGAGGCGTCCCCGCTGTTTTGCCCCGAAAATTGTTCCCGTGCGGCCAATTTGGCTTTCCGGGCCCTTTTTTTCGCGGCTCCACTGAGGTTCTTCCTCTTACCTCCACCCGCTGGAGTTCCAGGAGTCCCGGCGTTAGCTGAGCCTCCCGTGCCCTCCACTGCGTCCATGTGGACATTTAGAAGATCGGAGTCCTCTTTCGAAGCCTCCAATCCAGAGTTTATATTTATGTTTTTATTTGTTGTTTCCATTTTGGTCCCACGAGTAGTCAAGGAAGTAAACGGTCACCGCCGGCAGAGCCTGATTGCACGGCGGAAGGTGCATAAATACAATGGGGTTGCACCTGGTGCCCCAAGGTGCATCGTTAGCGACACAGTACCCCTGTGCCATTCAGCCCTCAGCACGATCGCTTACACCTTGGCTTGGGAAGTTGGTCCGCGACATGGCCTTGGTCCCCCTGGGCTGGTTTTTACACCTGCCGGGTTTCCTGTAGCACATGTTAACCAAAGTAGTCGTGGCTAGCCCACAATATCCCTCCCGCTGGAGGTCATCGTGAGCCGTCACTTCCCACCTTGGCCGTCCCCCTATCCGCCACCTGGGGACGCGCCCGGTCGGCCCTCAACCTTGTTGTCCGCTCTCCTTTACGGAGATTAGACAACCCGGGAATAATAATAATAATAATAATAATAATAATAATAATAATAATAATAATAATAATAATAATAATAATAATAATAATAATAATAATAATAATAATAATAATAATAATAATAATAATAATAATAATAATAATAATAATAATAATAATAATAATAATAATAATAATAATAATAATAATAATAATAATAATAATAATAATAATAATAATAATAATAATAATAATAATAATAATCATAACAATAATTTTTTTTTTATTACTGACGTCGATAGAATGATTTCAAAAATTTCGAATTATCGATACATCATTTTTATATGCCAAACGACATATAGGAGCCCTGTGGAAAAGGTCTTATGAAATCTCATAAAAAAAAAAAAAAAAAATTGGCTATGAGAAAACGATCAGTATTTGTCCGCGAAAAATCTCAAAAATTCTGATACAATTATTCTTTCATAGATGGTGCATCAAAAAAAATGTTTTCTTAAAATTCTCATATAAATTATCAGAATCTAAAAGGAACAGAAGGTGTAATATTGTGATTATAAGTACTTATAAGTTTTCGAAAAATGTAAAGTTTACAATTGAGTAGATTTTGGAAATAAATAAGATTGTATGAGACGATTTCTGAAGTAATCATACAAGATTTGATACTGATTAATCAATGTGAGTACAGTAATTTTCCATATAGTAACGAAAAAATGTATATATATATATATATAGTTTCTTTAGTATTGATTAAGGTTTATATGCTAAATTATTGAATTTTTTAGCATGAATTCAAAAAGTTTTTATTATGTATACTCAAGAATATTTGTATGAGTATTTACGCAGAAAATCCTTAGCAATCTATTCACGAAAAATCTATGAAATTGAGTCAGTTCATTTATTCATCAAAAATTACTCAAGTATACATTAATATTAAATATTAAAATCATGATGTATTATGGGATATACCATAGTACAACCCAAACAGATACTTATTGGTCTGTCAAATGACATAGGAGTACTCGAATAAAATCGAATTGAAATTTGGAATATAACACTTCTGAAATAAATGTCTTACCAGGGACACTACAAATCGTAGGCGCGATCTCGTGGCGAGCACCGAACTACTCCCGCTGCTGCTGCTTAGCACCGGTGACTTTCCCCTTCTCCATATCGATCTTTTCTCTCGAGAAATTTTTTTCTCTTGGCTTAAGCAACTTTTGTTATTTTGGTCGGAGAATACAAAAATACTTGCGTGAAAAGAATAGTACTTGTTCCGAGAAATTTTATTCTGTTTAACCAAAAAAATGCAATATTTCTACAAAAAAATAATGTATCTTGCACCAAAAAAAAAAAAAAAATGGGGCAAGATACATTACCGGGTTTGTAAAAAATCACATAAAAACTTATATTTTCACTCATCTCCGAACAGTTAAAATATTCAAAATACAAGAAAAAGTGATAATAGTATTTTTGTGTAAATTCTTATTAAAAAAAATGAAGTTAAGCAATTGTTTTTGAATGAATCTGATAAAATTAATATTTTATGTAAATGGAAATTATTTATAAAATCTCATAAGTACTTCATAATATTTTATAAGTAATAGCCTTCTAACTAAAACTTACAAAAACTCATAAATCACATAGCTTTTAAATTAAAATTAAATCTTTTACGTTTTTACAAGTTAATTCGATTATAGATTTTCTTACTAATTCTCATAAAATTTTTATGTTAAATATTTTCTCATAAAATATGGCAAATATTTTATGATATTCAATAAGATATTATCTCCTAGGATAACTCTTACTAAAACTTATAAATTCTGAAAATTTCGTATAAAAAAATAATCTTATTGAGATTTTGTAAGTATTATAACATCGGAATTCGCCCGATCAATTCTTATTGAAAATACATTAGAAGAAACTGTAACAATCTTATAGAAGTGAAAGTACTTATTCAATCTCATAATCGTTGGCGGAATTCGAGTCACAAAATCTCATAAATTAAAAAATCTTACTCATTCTTTTAAAAATCTAGTACGGAAATCATGATAGGAAAACATCAAAAGCTTTGACTCATAGATTCTCATAAAAATTCATATGAGAATTTTTTTAAATCTCATAGATATTTTCGAAGCTCATAGATTCTCATAAAAAATATTCAATATCTTATCAGAATTTATGAGAGCTTTTCCACAGGGAAGCCTTCAATCGCACGGGAGAGAACTTTGATATCTACGAATTCATTTTGCTATCGAACCATATGTAAAATGTATATTATTAAAAATTGGTCTACAAATTTTCAAACAAATAATACGACATATGCCGCAATCAAATTTTTGAAATATTTAGCAATTTCACAGTCTATGACGAAGATGACAAAAGTTCGAAATTTCTTGTACATAAGGGTGATAATACATTCATATTATATCGATATGTCCTGTACGTTGTAGAGTCTCAAACGTAGGTATGCGTACACTACATTACAATTGCACGGAAAGAAATTTTTCGTGGATACCACTATGCTGTATGGTCGATTCCACCATACTGTATGGTAGCGAGGATTTTTTCATTCGTTTAAAAATTGTATGTATAGATGATTTGACCATACGGGAATGGTAACATTCACAATAATCATGGCGTATGAGTCTATGCCACACTGACCGAAAGGTTATCTTGGTTCAAAGAGAATTATCTTGAGTCAAGAGAATATTTAGGAAAATGGAATAAATCTTGGTTGAAGAAAATTTTCTCTTAATTTTGATTATTTTGATTCAAAAAGTTATTTTTTCGACCCAAATGGGTTATGGTTTTAAGTTAAAAATATATGATTTTAGTTCAAAAAGAAAAAATAATTAAAGAAAGTAAATTGTTTTTTGAATTAATATTTTGAATTTCTTCATTTATGTATATAGAATATTTTATTCTATGAAATTTAACTTCTCTACGTAAGGAGTTAGATTTCTTAAACCAACTAGTGGCTATTAGCCTAACCAGCTTCTCTACTTCGGACACTACTTTGTGTATACACGTAGACGCCCGAAGATCCCAAAAAAAATTAAACGAGTCTGTTCAGCGCTGGCGCCGTATATGTGCAATTATATATTACACACCAATATTCTAATAGTATTAGTTTATTAATTATACAATTAACTAATTCATATACATAAATTGTTTTGAATTGAAGTGTTCGGTAAAAATGTGAGTTATTGTAGTTATTAGTCATTATATCTGGTGTTTTTTCCTGATTCACGTTAAGTTAAATGGTGTCGTTTCAATCACAAAAAAGTAAGTTAATTATTATTTATGCTGTTTTTAATCATATCAGATAGTCACGTTTGTTATCATTTCTGATCCTAAATTTATATAAAATTGTTTCCTTTTTAGTGTGGTATATATATCATGCAGTTGATGCTGTCGATGAAGCCAGGATAAATAACCTAACCTTTCATTTATTTTTGTAACAAAAATAAAAAATTTTTATTGTAATAAAGAATCAAAATATATTTTGATGATTAATTGTATATACTCCGAAAATTGAATTTTTAATAAAAACAATTAATTTAAAATTGAACTGAATTATTGTATTTTAAAATAAAAGTATTTTTTATTTTACATTAATGTATAATTTAGTTTTAAAATGAGTTTTTTATTTTTTTAATCTAAAATTAATTGTTTTCAGATAAAGTCTACATTTATTTTGAACTAAATATTATCAAATCTTTAAATAAATTAATTTTTACTTGGAGTAGGTTAAATGTGCCTCCGTTTAAAAACTCGATGTATCGAAATGAATCGATATCGACTACATTCGAGAGAACGATATTTTTAGAATGAGTTGGTATCTTCTAAAACCAAGAGCTAAATTTTCTTGAGCCAACCAAGTTGTTTTCTTGTTCGGAGAAACTAAAAACATTTAAAGCAAAAATTTATATTTTTAAATCAAAATTGAATTTCTTTATTGAAGAGCTTTATATACTCTAATTAAAAAAAAAAAATTTTTTTACCAAGAGAAATTTTTTTCAAACAAGAAAAGAGGATATTTTAATTTAAGAATTTATTTTTGGAAACGATTTTCTTCTTGACCCAAGAATTCCTTTTTCTCCGTGCAGTATGGGCGTCAGGCCCATACTGCTTGGTGGTATCTGCAATGCTTCTGGCAGATAACCCTATTCAATATTGTAAAATTACGTATGCTTATATTGCAGTAGTACCAAAGTTAATCGAAGTCAAAACATAGGTTATGTGTGGTTATAGATTGAAATATATTATCTATAAATATTATAAATTATAAGATTAAACCCAATATTTATAAGTAGAGAAATATATAAGAACATAATATTAATGATAAATCTATGTTATTAATATTAATTATTTTCAATATAAACTATATGATTTTTTTTATTCCCGACTGAAATCAATTCATACCAATTAAAAATTCTCGATGGGATTCGGCGGAAATGAACATATGATAAAAATGTTCTGAAATATATTGATTGCTTTAAATAATAAAAATATATCTTTTAGAAAAATTAATTTTTAAATTATGAGGTATTATTTCTTGTAAAATTTAAAAGATAAATAAGGAAATAAACTATTAATAGTTTTCTTGGAGGAAATTTTTCGGACTTTTCTCTGAGAAACTCTGAAAAAGTCTTTAGAACTTTGAAAAAGTTTTTAGAACTGTAGGACTGAGTTTTTCAGAGAAAATTCCGAAAAATTTCCACCAGGGATAACTTTTTTTTCAAATTTATTTATTTATGATTTCTTTTTTAATTTGATTAATGTACAGCATTATTGACGTTAATAAAGATTATATAAAAAAATTAGCAACTACATTTACGCAGTATTGATGGTAATCCGATAGTGTATTGGCTACTCCACAAAGATCTATTGTGACGCAGCCTAGTGGCATTGCCGTTTCTTCAATGTAGTATGGGACTCAAGCCCATACTGATATTGTCTACTCTCTTAAAATGAACCAGTGAAATTTCACTGATTCTCCAGTAAAATCCACTGGTTCAACCAGTGAAATTCACTGGTTCACTTTAAGAGAGTATCCCGCTATACAGACATGTAAACTACGCAAAGATTTTTGTACTATACAGTATAGTAGATAACGCCATACTTATGGTACTGGCTGCAATACTATAATAAGAGTATGGCGATAAGCACCATACATTTCTTTCCGTGTGTATACCCGTGAATGTATAGTCAAGTATTGTAGGTCAACATTAAAGTAGTAGTGAGGGGGGGGGGGGGGAGGGAAAGTAAATTTTACTAGTTTGGTAAAGAGTAGTCGAATTAAAAAAGAGCCGTAGTGAGGACTTGCGCTCATCAGTCTTTCAAGTCCTCAGTTTGTTGGGTAGTAGTGGTGGGGGGGGGGGGGGAGCGGGAAAGTAAATTCCACTAGTTCGGTAAAGAGTAGTCGAATGAAAGAGAGCTATAGTGAGGACTTGCGCTCATCAGTCTTTCAAGTCCTCACTTTATTGGGTAGTAGTGGTGGGGGCGGGGGTTTGATCAACTTGACAATGAAATCACTGTCGAGTATCAAATATCCGATACTCGCAGTCTTATAATTCTTATTCTTAAAATTTATTATTATTTATTTTACTCTTTGTCTTAAATCTTCTTCATTAGTTCTATACTTTATTTACATTTTGAATGATCGTCCATGTTATCGATATTTCTTGCAATCTATACCACCCAAGTGAATATTTTTATAACACCGTTTTATGAAATTTATCATATTCGTCATCGATCACTCTATCACAGGAAGTAAACAATTTTTATTGCACCACTTAATGAGATCTGTACAAGCATTGATATTTAATACTCTCTGTATTAAATCTTAAACAATCGTTGATGTTATTGATATATAAATTTATTTTTAATCTATACCACCCAAGTAAATTATTTTTATAACATATTCATACACGGTAAGAAATGCATGGCGTTCAACACCATGCTGGTATGGTCTTAAGACAGATACTAAAATAGTATGTGAAATATTCCAAGACAGTATGGTAACGAGTCCCAGAAGTATGGCGTTATTTACTATACTGTATAGTACTGGAGCTATTGTATTGCTCACACGTATGCATAGCATGCATAAAATTTAATTTTTTAACTTCCCGCTAAGAAAATCGACGATTTTCGAAAAATTGGGAAGTTATTGTTTTCACCCCGATTTTCAAAAATCGAGTTTGCATCAGATGTCAACGTTTTGAGGTCCTAGGAAGCTATTCTGACTATTTTCAGAATCATGTCCGAGTGTCCGTATGCATGTGTGTGTGTGTGTAAACTCTTTGTAACTTTTTAACTAATGAACCGATTTAGACGGTTAAGGTGGCAATCGAAAGAGCTTGTTGGCCGTCAACTTTCCTGGAAATTTCAGAACATTTGATCAAGTAGACTCGAAAATATTGGCGAATTACGAAAAAAAAATTTTTTTTTTTAGTTTTTTATTGATTTTTCAGAAACGAGTTGAACGATCAACTTTAAAATCTAATCAGCCGTGACAACTAAAGAATTTATCTATTCGCTGCACTATCGCCGCACCAACGCCGTGACGACTAAAGATTTATCTATTTGCTGCACTACCGCCGCACCACCTTCGTGACAACCCGAGTAAAAATGAAATTATTATTTTTACGAAAAAAATATAAATTTTTATCGACCGCCGCACCACCGCCGCACCATAGCTGTGATATCTATTGTAAATTATTTTTTATTAGTAATTTAAAAGTGATATATTATAGCAAACGTAGTAGTCACTGTCGGTAGCGTAGCCTACCCATACAGGAGCTGCCAGAGTTGAACAACGGGCCCCTACTTGGCCCAGCACTGGGGAACCTAGCTTTGGCACACCTATATTGGCCCAGGCTTGGGCCAGGACTGGGTAACTTAGCCTTGGCCATCCAATGGCAAGCCAGACTTGGGCCAAGACTGGGTAACCTAGCCTTGGCCGTTACAATGATTACCCGGGCTTGGGCCAAGACTGGGTAACCTAGCCTTGGCTATCCAATGGCAAGCCAGACTTGGGCCAGGACTGGGTAACCTAGCCTTGGCCATCCAATGGCAAGCCAGACTTGGGCCAAGACTGGGTAACCTAGCCTTAGCCGTTACAATGATTACCCGGGCTTGGGCCAAGACTGGGTAACCTAGCCTTGGCTATCCAATGGCAAGCTAGACTTGGGCCAAGACTGGGTAACCTAGCCTTGGCCATCCAATGGCAACCCAGACTTGGGCCAAGGTAGGATTACCCAAGTTTGGATATACCTATAGTTCATATAAGTAGATCATATAAATGTACCAGTTCAACGTTAGTAGGTTCGTCCAGTAGCTACCGTTCGGACCTAGTAATCAGAAGGACGGCAGTTCGCGCCCAGAGTCCAGCAGAATTTCCACCGAGTTTTTTTCACATCATTTACCTTCCTTAGATAATTAAAACGTTAATGATCATGAATTCTACGAGGTTAATAATAATAAATTTTTTTTAATTAAATTTATTCATTTCCTGGAAGCCTGGGCCAGGTCTGGCAACCAGGCTTGGCCCGAGATTATCATTCCAGGCTTCTACCAAGGCTGGGCCAAGACTGGCTTACAATCCTGGCCCAAGGTTCAAAAAAGTTGGGCCAAGTCTGGGCCAAGCCTGGGCCCGTGGTACTTTCCTCTCTGGGTAGTCGTTAAAGCGTCGGTCTTTCGTGCGTAAGGTCCCGGGTTCGAATCCTACTAAATCGTGTGCGTTTGGTTGATATTTATAGCGTTTTTTCCTCAAATTAAAAATTTATACTCGGTTAGAAATTAATTTGATCACAAATGTGATTGATTACCGCATCAAAGAAAAAAATAAACTACAAAAATTGAGTAAGTCTTCTTTTTTAATTTAGTTGAAATTTCTATACATGGCTTTGTATATATTGAAAATTTTAATATATGGCCATATATAATTCACTTTTACCGGACAATTAAATTTTTTTCACCATAAACCAGGTAAATTAATTAATTAATCATAAGATATTTTGGCATATAAATGCCAATTTTTTGTGAAATCGGGGTTATGCTTAGGCATTGGTGCGGCGGTCGTGCAGCGGTTGTGCAGCGGTCGTGCAGCGGCGGTGCTGACAGAATATATTTTTAGCGTGCGGCGGAATAGTCCGCCAAACGGCGGTGGTGCAGCGGTGGTGCGGCGGTCGATAAAAATTTATAATTTTTTCGTAAAAATAATAATTTCATTTTTACTCGGGGAGTAGAGCAATTTTTTATTAATAATATTTTCAAAACTCCGCTTCGGAGTGAATTTCACTCCGGAGGGATTAAATTAATAAAAAATTATCTACTCCGCGAAAACTCCCCTGCGGAGTGAATTTTATTCCGTATTCACTCCGGATTTAATCCGCATTCACTCCGCGAATTTTTAACAGTGTATGGGAACCGCTGCCATAATTTTCTTTCCGTGGAGAAATTAAAAATAATAATAATTAGTAAAATAAATACATGATTATAAATTATCAGTTGTTATTATTTTTAAGACCCATTACAGATCGATAATTCTAATTAATTTGTTCCAGTGTATCTTAAACATTACTCGATAACTCAGCAATAAATTAACTATCCTGTCCTTTGCTTTTTATTTTTACGTGTTAGAGATGTCGACGCTCTCTTAAGATTTATACATGTATGTACTAGCACACATATTTACACACACACACACACATACACATTTATAAATATACATATATATACATATATACATATATACACCGAGCAATTTATCAGACATTCCAGTGTGTGTTTGCAAGTGATAAAACTAAACTCTGTACGTGTATACGATAAACTGAGATCGTAACCCAGCTAAATAAAAGTTCTTACTTTTTTTTTTATTTCCCCATAAAATTTTTAATTTCATTAAAATAATTACACACATTAAATAATCCAACTCTAATAATAAATACCGTAGATTAATAATAAGATTTTGATTAATTATTAAACAAATAGACAAATAATTAATGGCAAACTCAGTTCATACCCGTATGAAAATAACATTTATGGTCAAAAGATATGTAAAAATATATGATAAATATCAGAAAATACATGTGGGCAATTTAACTATATTTTCTGATATATTTTTTTTTTATATGCAATAATATAATGTTCACCATATATGAGTCCATTTGTGTTTAGCATACATAAAATATATATGCCAATCATATACACAAAATATATTCTGATCATATATAAAAATATATATTTATATTGTCTATGGAAAAAAAAAATTCTTATTCGTATGACCAACTCCAATTAAATTAAATCTAAATTTTGATATACTCTTTAAATTGCAGTAAAAATTTTCGAAACTAGTTAATTTGATGCGAATATATATACCCATATACATATACATACACCGAATAAAATATATGCTTACATATAACAAAGAAAATATATGGTGCCATATATAATATAAATTATATGCTACCATATATTTCATTTCATATAAAAATTTTATATTTTGATATATTTTTTATTTATGAATATAGAAGGAATTCTATCAATACAATATATTATAAGGTAAATGTAAATGTACATATAGCTTTAGACTGCTTTTTTTTGCGACTATTTTTTTTTTTTCGCTACCATTCCGAAATTTTGTTAAAAGTACCCCCAAAAAAATTCCCTGAGATTTTGAGCTCTTAATTAAAAAATCGCGTATTACATTATTGATCAGCTGATATGCACACACATACGCACATACATATTTAGGCACACACGCGCACTCGCACACACACGCACGCACACATTCGAACACACACACGCACATATTTGTACACACACGCCCACATTTGCACACACGCACACATTTGCACACACGCACACATTTTCACACACGCACACATTTGCACACATGCACACATTTTCACACACGCACACAAACACCTTCACACACCCAAACACACATATGCACACACATTGTTTAGCAGTTTAATATAAATTTATTTAAATATTAAAACTCCGGACCGGAGTGAATTGGGAGTGAAATGAAATCCGCGTCACTCCGAGATCACTCCGCTAAAAAAAACTCCCAATTCACTCCGCATGCGGAGTGACTTTTTTTTAAACTCCGGAACTCCGAGTGGCGGAGTGAATACGGAGTGAATTCGGATTTAATTTCAATCCGAATTCACTCCGGATTTTTTACAGTGTATAAGTTACATATACGGAATAGGGTGGTAGGCCCAAAAAGTGGCCTAAAATGGGCCGGGAAAGCAAACATCGACCTTTTCGTGGTATCACTATAAGTACCGGAAGGGAAACCAACGATGTCACTGCCGATCCAAAGGGATTTATTATTGTTTGCAAGTCGTCAAAGAAAGTGATAGTCTCTAAGAGGCCACTTAAGTATCTTAGGGTTCTGGATAGATAGATAAATAATTAAAAAAAAATATATATATATATATATATATTGTAACGGGTTTTTCACCACCGGGGATCTATCGGAGTGAAGTCCGAATACACTTACGATTTTTGGCAACCTTGTTAAAAATTATTAGTTGGGCGCCAGGTGATGTAATAATCACCAAATAAACAATTATAAAAATCGGCTCAGGGTGGCGGATCGGGGAAAGGTCAGGCACTTAAGATTACGATAAACAATGGATCAGAATTAAACAAAAATATTTAATCGTATATTGAACACAGAATAATAAATTGATCGGTATCACAAATAAAGTTATCGGTTACAAAAAAATATAAATGCCGTTGTCGGCTTGACTCGATATAAACAAAATTATCAAAAAAAAATCGTAGTTGATCGAAAACACAATTAGCAGCATTAACACAAACGCAATTGGCAGATTAGTTCATTGCTCAAGGAAAACACCGTCGGTTCACGAAATTAAAATAAAATAATTTTATTGTCCGGAGACACATATACAGCGGAAGTATTAAAGAAATACTTGACGAGTGACGTCAGAGTATTCTTACACGGCGAGGTGACAAGACTGCTGTTGCGACTGAGACACGGATAATCCGTAATTCCCAGAATTGCTCGAAGAAATAAAATAAAATATAAAATAATATTTTATTTCGGTAACACGTTAAATCGCACGGTCGTATAATTTTTACCCGTAATTAATCATCTAATTAATTATTATTATTACGTACGCACTGCACTTATTTTTTACAGATCAGTTACACACTTTGTTCAGTTTCACGCCGATGCTTCGGCTTGTTCACTTGTTCACTTAATCGGTTATTGTTCACTCAGAATTTACTTGACGCGATTAATTGTTCGTTGATCAAACTCGGATTGATATTAACAGTCGTAATTCAAATTGTTCAGTCGTCGGAATCGAAATTGGTCGTTTGGTCGGGTCGAATTGTTCAAATACAAAAAAAAACGTGGCCGTTTAGTTCGGCGTCTATCCCGGATCTCCCGTGACAATCCATGCGTTGGATCGCTTGCTCGGTCGAAGTCGAAATTTTCGATTCTAGATGTCACTAGAATTCGCTCACCGAATAATTAACTATTATTTGAAATAATTTAAAACCACAGGTCGATGTCGAATTTTCCTCATGTTACAATATATATATATATATATATATATATATATATATTGAAAAAGGTAATAATACCTATATATGTGTGTGTGTGTGTGTGCGTGCACAAATGCGCGCACTTTAATGTAAAGTGTATCAAGGAAATGAACTAAGACGTCATGTCGTTTACTTCGCCTAAGCGACTTATGACTATCGAATATTATTCCTGATACTAAATAAGAACAAGAGTTTAAAAACTCTTAAAGAGGGCAAATAAACAACTCTCCCCAAATGAGACGTCGGGGCTAGAGAAAAATGAATTTGAGATGCGTGTGCGCGTGTGCGTGCGCGCATATATAAATTATTAATCAATGAACAATGTTCATAAAGATTGGCGTTTTTGTGCATTAAGAATTCCTTAAAAAGATACTTTAATTGGTTATTAAAGTGAAGTGTAGTCCGATCTTGTGTGCCAAGGCGCTACACAAGCCAGAGTGGCTACACATGCGATAATGGAGCTAAGACTCCAAAAGAATACTACGATTCTGTGGACTCAAGAAAGTTACACAGACCTGAGTTAGTATTTAATCAGACGTTTAGAGGCTTAGAAACCTCAAGTACCACGATCTTGTGGACCCATCAGGGTTACACAAGCCTGAGCGGGTACTTCTCAGCCATCCCAAGTCTCTTCCTTAGAAAGAACAACTTTTAAGTTGAATAGGAGAGGCATGGGTCAGGAAAGGCATTCTACTTTATTGCTTCCACGCAAATAATTCTGGTGAAAGTAACTTAGGAGAAACGATGCATGTTTACTTCGGAGGCTTTTATAGGCCGCCCCAATCCGAAAATAGACATGTTATAATTTGTACTTGTACAACACTGTGGACCTCTGTTATGAAACTACGAGCAGGAAGTAATGATGTGGAATATAGCAGCTGATGTGTAAGTATGTTCTAGTGGGGCAGAGCAGAACGCATATCGGCTTGGGTGGGCAGCCCAACGCTGCCAACTCTAAAGGTGATTCCAATCACTCGAAATACATGGAAAAATTTGAATGATTGTTGAATATATAATAGTGAAACATAAGGCCTGTTTCCTTCGGGGGCAGGCATTTCACTTTAATCGATCTTGAATATATACATGATTGACTAGCTTTATGTCCTGCAACATAAGGCGAAATTTTTCACTTTAATCGATTTTTTTGAATGCAATGATAGTCAAAAGCTATTGTATGTCGACAGTAGACTGATACCACCTCCAATAGGCCCAGGCCCTGCAAAAATTTTTGATTATCCAAAAATTGCGAAAGCAATTAGTATAAAAATTTCTCAGGGGAAACTCGTCTAAGTATCAGCCCACAGACAAAACTTAACCCTATCCTTCCCTCTCCAAAACGCTAATCACGCTTTTCTCTTTCACAGGTAGCAGCCACACTAAACTTTCTTCCCTACAGGTACAACCAAGAGTTTAGCGACTCAAACAGCAAAAATTAACCATGGCTTTCTCCTCTCATGATAAATTATCCGCATTGGACCGGCGTTCGGATTATGCGGGATCGGTCCGCATGGGAGGGGAATCCCATGGTGATCTTAAAACAATTGAAGACACCTGGACATCATCATCATCATCATCATCATCATCATCGACGACGACCAACACCACGCTCGTTCGAAGGAGTGCCGGAGTGGCAAGCCGTGTTGTTGCTGAAAATTTGATCGCTAAGACCCCTGGTACTTCCGTTATTCGTCGGCTCGAGAGTCGGGAAACGCGGACGCGCACGGGTAAAATTACACGACCAAGTAAACGAGTAAACGCGAAACGGGATTCAACACTTAAAGTAGATTCAGTAGTAAACGGTACACATTGTTCGCGGGGCACAAGCCGACGTACGTGCCGACGCAACAGGCGAAGAAACAACAGAAGGGCTCGGTACGGTAAACGAAATTCAACCCCCCCCCCCAATTCCGACAACAGTAGAGAGAGAAGGAGGTGAGAGAGGATTCAACGCGGATGGTCTTCGAGTCTTGCAGGTGAACTTGCGAAACGATAAGGCGGGAACACTAGAGACAGGTGCCTTGTGGGAGGAGGAACGTATTGATGTCCTTCTTTTGCAAGAGCCATACGCAGTTGCAAGTAATAAATGTTTCAACATACCCGGTTTTGGCAGCAATGTACAAATTGCTGCTACAACCGGGGAGAGGCCATTTGCGGCCATTTGTCTAACTAATCCAAAATACAGAATGATACACATTTCGCAAATAAGCACCACGCACTGCGTATGTGCTCAAATTGTGAGTCCAGGCATTTCTCTCTATGTGGTATCGTCATACTTCCAGTGTCGAGACGAAATAGAAATTCACATCACGCAATTAGAAAAGGTAGCACAGGCATTAAGGGGTTAGGGGTAGTCAGAATTTTCAAAAAATCGATTTTTTTTTTTTTGCATTTTCTTAAAGTATAATATTTTAAAAATATTGTGTGAAAATTTGAAGTGAATCCGACAAATTCTTTTCGAGTTATTTAACAATGACCAAAGGACGCTCGGGTGCTACGTGGCATTCGAGAGCAGGTAGCTAGAAACAGCTGCAAGCAACCGACCTTTCGGGTTTCATTGTCATGAATATCTCCCCATTTTAATGTATGTATAATTATATATATATATATATATATATATATATATATATATATATATATATATATATATATATATATTCACAATTTGTAGGTAGTACAAGAACTGAAAAATAATTTTTGGTTGCCAGTATACCTGTAGTCGTTGCACTGATCAGTCGATAGTTTTGTGATAAATTATTTCTCAAGTGAATTAAATTATTAACCATGGGACGTGATTCTAGAAAGGTTTCAAGAGAACTTCGGAGTTCTGAAAAAATTAATAAGTCGCGTTCAGTCAAAAGAAAGAATGTTTTTAATCCGAAAACAGCCGAACGTGATGAAAGTATTCAGAGTACATCTTCTAAAAAATTAAAACAAAACACTGAAGATGATGTACCTGAAGACAGCAGTACTGAATTTCGAATAATAAATTTTATTCAGGTATTCACTGCAATTTCTGCTCTTATAAAATGTAAAAAATGTGATGGAAATGTAGTGTTTCAAACAGCAAGTACACGTGGGCTGGGATTCAAAATTGTAGTTGCATGTAATAACTGTGGAAATGAATATATTCCTTCCTGTTGAAAATATGAAATCTGCTATAATGGCAACCTTTTATCACTACGGCTCGAGTGATGAAAAACCGAATCATGATATGTGTCCAAAAGGCGAAGAATCTTGGTGCTCTTACCAGCGCGCTGAAGCAAGAGGAGAGCTTGATACCTATTCTCACGATTATTCTCCCTTACCTTCTGATGTTTTAAAAGCTATCAAGCCTATATACGAAGATCTTAGTAATGAAAATTTACTTTCAAGATGTGTAGGTGGATTCAATCAGAATAATAATGAAAGCTTTAACCAACTAGTATGGAAAATATGCCCAAAAACGGTAAATACTAGTTTTACTATCGTACAAATAGCTGTATACGTTGCTATGTGTATATTTAATGAGGGTATAAATTCATTATTAGTCTTGATGAATACACTAGGACTTAATTGTGGGCCTAATTCTCATCGGTATGCAGAAAGAATGGATGCTGCACGTATCAAAGTAGCAGATAAGCGCGCTAATGATAACGCCCGAGAAGGTCGATTGCAACGTAGGCACCAGCAAATCGATATTTTGGAAGCTGCTATGACGGCTGAAGAGCTATTATATGGTCCAGGAATAGATGACTCAGTGTAAGTTATTAAATAATTCTTATAATTCGACATAAATCCATAGCAAAACTTTAAATGCGTTTTTCTCAAAACTATGTTTTCTGAACTGGTGATCACTGTAACTTAAAAACTGCTCGGTAGATTTCAATAAAATTTATTGTACTTTTGAAATACATTAAAAACTCGTGCCTGATCGAAGGATTTTTTTTTTTTTCAAAAATTTCGATTTTTTTTAACAATAAACTGTCGGTTTTTTTCTCGAAAATTTGAAAAAAATTTCCTGAGGCCGCCATTTTGTTAATTTCGAAAAAAAAAAAAAAAGCTTCGATCAGGCACAAGATTATCTATTAATAAAACTAATTTTTCTTGTCCGATTGATTTTAGATGAATCTCCAAGGACTTATGATGATCACCGCAAAGGACTTCGGGAGGAACGGGCTCTACAAAAACAGCGATAACTTTTTGAATTATTAATTTTTTTTTTTGAAATTTTCGTGAAGTCAAATCGAAACGTGTTCTAATAAAGCTATGTTTTTATTTTTGTCAAATAAAGTAATTAACTACAAAAAAAAAATTATTGAAAATCATCATTTTTTCAGGCCTCTGAGTACCCCTAACCCCTTAAGGGGAAACAACACTGCAAATCCAAGTGTTTAACTCAGTATGTTAAAATAAAACACGTTAGTGTTTTCTGCAACTTAAGCGCTTAGAAGTAAAACGGTATAAACGCTTAAACCATCACATGAATCATTACAAGTGTTTTAAAGGTTCGCGTAACACACTTAAGTATTTAATCCGAAAACGTTTTATCCGTTAAAAAAAAAACACTTCTACCTGTTTTATTATAAAGCGCTTACTGTTACTTTAAACGTTTAAAAAAACATCGAGTGTTTTAAATTAAAACAGATATTCCGGAATTAAACACTTTTTCAGAAAAAACGTTTAATCTAAAAAACATGTATATTATAAAACGCTTAAATTTCTTCAACAGTTTAAAAAAATTCTATCAATTGTGTCGATCGACAAATGATACAAATAACAATTTCAAAATATAAAAGTGTAATAATTTTCGAATATATTTATGCATTACGACATAGATGTATCAAAACGTATTTTTGTGTGTGTGTGTGTGTGTGTGTGTGTGTGTGTGTGTGTGTGTGTGTGTGTGTGTGTGTGTGTGTGTGTGTGTGTGTGCGTGTGTGTGTGTGTGTGTGTGTGTGTGTGTGTGTGTGTGTGTGTGTGTGTGTGGATGTAAACCTCTCATATCTTTTTGATGAATGAACCGATTTAGATGGTTCTTGCGGCATTCGAAAGATATCTTCTGAACTTAGATTTTCAAAAAAAATTTAGACCATTTAGGCAAATAAACTCTGAGATATTTAAGAAATACGAAAAAAACAAAATTTTTTTTTTCGTTTTTTTTGGATATTGTGAAAACTGTTGGATCGATCAATTCCAAAATCTAATCAGCTCTAGAACTCGATAAAATCTTTCGATTACCACCAAGAACGTCTCAATCAGATAATCCGTTCAAAAGATATCGTCGACGAAAGAAACAGTAGAAAACGGTTTTTTGCAAATATCGTCGAAACGACTAAACCAATCATTCCCAAAATTTTATCAGCTCTAGAACTTAATAAAACGCGTCGATTGCCGTCCCAACCATCAAAATCGGTTAATTCGTTCGCGAGATATCGTGGGAGGAAGAAATGCTAAAAAATGTTTTTTTAGAAAACAATGGCATACAAAAGTATTTTCGAGCTCGAAGAGTTCGAAAATGTATCAACACCAATGTTTTTGAGGTTCTTGAGCTCGAAAACAGCGGGAAGTTTTGGGGCTGGCCCGCAGGGTCAACTGATAGACCGATTTTTTTTTTAGCTTTAAGTATTTTTAACCTTGTTAACAAATCAATAGATCAAATAGACTAATACATACTTTTGTAGGAAATTGAACGCTCTACAAAAAAAATCTCTTATCATTTTTCGATAAATCCATCTATTCAAAAGTTATTAGAGCTCGAAGTAAAGTTGGAGACCTTTTCACTTTTCCGGTGAAACTATCAGACTTATCACAAAATTTTGTGGGGTCTTTTTTGTTTACAATTTTATTCTCTACAAGTTGTTATCAGTAAAGTTTTTTCAAATTCCGCATTGTTTTCTAGTTATTTTCATTTCAATGTCGAGCTCTTGAAATCGATCAGAACCACTTTTTTCAGAGCTTGAAATTAAAATGAAAATAGCTAGAAAACAATGCGGAATTGGAAAAAACTTGACCGATAATAATTTGTAGAGAATAAAATTTGCAACAAAAAAAATCCTACAACATTTTGTGATAAGTCTGATAGTTTTGCTGGAATAGTAAAAAAATCTCCAACGTTACTTCGAGCTCTAATAACTTTGAAACAGATGGATTTATTGAAAAATGATAAGAGACTTTTTTTGTAGAGCGTTCAATTTCCTACAAAAATATGTATTAGTCTATTTGATCTATTGATTTGTTAACAAGGTTAAAAATACTGAAAGCTAAAAAAAAAATTTTTCCCATGTTATTTAAATGGGAAAATCGAATTTTTCAATGAGCTAGGTCTGTAGTCGACATAGAATTTTTTTTTTTTGCGCGAAAATTTTTTTTTTTGTTGAACTGGTTTTTTCCACATGCACTTGAAAAAAAAAATCTGGCTCCGAAATGAAGCACCCTAATATATATATATATATATATATATAGAGAGAGAGGCAAAGTATAGTAAATAGAGGGCAAGCTATTCAATCTTTTTCTCTTTTCTTCTTCCTCAACTACAATTTAAAATAATTTCCTCTCTTACTTTTTTTCTTTCTCTCGTTAATTTATCGCGCATTACCAGTGAAATGCGCGTGAGCATGCCTCGTTTGCACCGATCTTCGATTAATTAATGGCCGGTTAAATTCATCATATTTTTTTTCTCTTTACAACTATTGCGAATGAATTTTCCGATGCAGTTATTCAATAGAAATTATCCATGAATGCTTTTATTTGATGAACATTTAAATTTCTAAATCTTTTATTTTCCATAACCAACTTTTTCGTTTACGTTCACGAAATTCATTTACAGCAAACTTTTTTTTCTTTTTTAACCATGCTCTTGTTTTTTTTCTGTTTATATGATGATGTTTTATTTTATATATTTTTTTATTTTGTACACACGCAGATCGCCGATTAACTGGAACTACATGCGGTTCACTGAGCTTTTCTCTTGGGTCTTGTTACCGCATTTTATAAAACATTTTTATTTAAATTCAATCCATAGGAAATAACTGGCCAGTTGATTAACGAAATTAATTTTTTTTTATGGGTAAAGTAAATTAACAACAAAAAATTTATCGAGTTTTGGGAAAAGGCTGAGTATCTTTTTTTTATGCTCGAATGAGTAGCCGCCAATTAAAACATTCACATCCGGACAACAGTGCGTACAGTATATATATAAAGTAATATATAATGGTATAGACTGCATTTCGTGATGTGAGGTCATTCCCAGAACTCTGTCTGTGGCGGATATCGCGCGAGCTAGCGAAAGATATGAACAAGCGGATAATTGCATATATTGTCGCGTAGTTTGAACATATTTATACATACATACGTAAATCTATGTGTTCACTTATATACTTATATACATATATGTATTTATATTAACATGTATTCATATTAATATATAAATGAGCGTTCATTCAACCGCGTTTCATAATTTGTTTCCGAGAATTTAATGATTAAGTCTTTACGTTAAACCATTTAAGATATTTTTTATTTTATCTTCTCTAATCGAATAGCGATTATTTATAATTAGATATTCATTGTTAATTAAAATTAATCTAATACAGGTATGATTAAATAATTCTATAATAAATTATTATTAGATAATTAAAAACATTTTTTTCTCACTATTTATTTATTTTAATTGTAATCTTATTTATGAATATATATTTATATTTAATTATTAAATTGTAGTTTATTAAAGACTATCTCTCGTCCGCTTCGTTGCCCAATTATATTTTTTTTTTCTTAATATCGCACAAATAACTCATTTGCGAAGCAATAAGATATGTGTTCTACTAACTCTTCCCGGGAAAAAAAATTTAGATCTGTTCTGATCAAATTAGATCAAATTAGATCAGCTCAGATCAAATTTGATCATAATTTATACTGAACCCAGATCAGAGTAGATCTGATCATATATGACATTTTTCTTTCGGGAAAAATAATCCAGATCTACCCTGTTCAAATCTAATTAAGTCAGATCAACCTAGATCAAGTTAGATCAACTTAGATCTAGTCAGATCAAAATAGATCAACATTGATTAAACGATCAATTTATGAATTAAATATAAATAGATCTAAATGGATCTGTACGGATCAAACCAGATCTGAGCTGATATAACTTTTTCTCGGGAAAAAAAGTTCAAATCGGCTCTGATCAGATTAGATCTGTACAGATTACAAAGAAATATTTCTTCATATTATATTATAATTATAAGATTAACTAGATAAATTTTTACACATTCACCTAAATTTTGATAATTCTAAAAAGTCTATCGTAACTGAAATAAAT
Organism: Microplitis mediator; assembly: GCF_029852145.1. Taxonomy (NCBI): domain Eukaryota; kingdom Metazoa; phylum Arthropoda; class Insecta; order Hymenoptera; family Braconidae; genus Microplitis; species Microplitis mediator. Next base: position 17,423,446 of record NC_079969.1, on the reverse strand, counting down.
GGCTTCAATCCTATATATTTTATATTATTGTGATATATTTGATTTATATTCTTAATCAGACAATTTTTATTAGGATAAAGATAAAAAAACAAATCGATTTAAATTTGGCGAATTAAATCAAATTTGATCTGAGCAGATCTAAGAGTGTTTTTTATTTATCTTGATCTGTTAAGATCCAAGCAGATTTATTCTGATCAGAGTAGATCTGATTTGATCTGAATAGATCTAAATTTTCTTTCCCGGGTTAGTCTCAACTAATTCACTCATGACTTAAAATTTATTTTACACTCGATCAAGTATGCCCACCCGAGTCAAAAGTAAAACTTAATTCAGGCTCGCTTCACCTAATTTTTTTTTAAAGTTATCGATTCACTTTAGAGCTTTTTTAATCTTAGTTTGAACTTATTCGTCATCACTTCGCGCACGACAGTCATTCACCTCACTTTTGACTTGTTCGAGCAGGTCAAAAGCAAGCAGTACTTTTAGTATAAAATGTGTTTTTCGCGTTTCACTTTAGTTTTGACTTTTTCGCCTTATGATTTCAGTCGCATACCCAGAGAGAAAAGTACGACGGGCCCAGGCTTGGACCAAGTATGTAGAATCTTGGGCCAAGCTCGTCAGCCAGCCTTAACTCACAATCCTAATCACTTTAATAACTTCTGCCGAGTACATTGATTTTATCATGCATAATTGTGGACAAATTTCGAAAAAAAATCAAGCTTAAAGAGCTTGAAAACAGCAGAGTTTGGGCGCAGGGTTAACCAGTTTCCAGAATTTTTTAAGGTGATTTACTGAAAAATATGAATAATTTTATTTTTCTTGGAATGATTTCATAGAATTAACAGAAGTTGAGTTAAAAAAAAAAAATTTGTCTCTAAGGAGAGGACAGAAACAAATTGTCATTAAATTTTTGTGTTCTATTTTTAGAATGAATTGGGTAGTCTTAAAGAAATGGAAAAATAATTTTTCTCATATTATAAACAAGTATAATGACTTCCGGGTAAATTCAAATAAGAAATATAATTTAAGTGTTAAAAAACATTTATCATAAATCAATCTCAGGCATTTGAAAATTCTTCAAAATAATTGGGAGAGTAATAAATTACAGTTAAGGGTCATTTCAAAAAAATGTTCTTTTTCTTACTAAAGTATTGAGTAATTTTTTTCAATTGTCTAGTCTATAATTTAATAAAAAACAGTTTTCATTTTTATTTTATTTTATTTTATTTGTTTTTTCTTTGTTGATACTATCATCATTAATGACGTATTTTTATAGACTATATTATTACATTGGCATAAAACAGCTGGTGACATAAATTTTCATTGACATCATAGATAAAGAAGACAATTCCGATGAATTATTGAAATAATAGTTTCATAAAAAAATAAAATAAAAATTTTTTTACGGCAAATGTAACTAACAGTGTAGTAATTTTATGTCATCATTTTTAAAACATTTTCTTTAAATTATTTTGAATTCTGTATCAATTGAAATAATTAATATTGTAAACTACACTTATCCAAAAAATTAAAGGAACAAGAAAATTTTATAAATTTTTTAGTGTTTTTTGGAAGACTGTATTTTCGTGAAAATTGATCGTACCGAAAAAATAAAAAGAGCAAATTGAAGCTTGAAATCTCTAGTTGAAAGATCTCCCAGCAAAATATTTTTTTGATCTACGGTTTTTGCGGAATCATAAAAAAAAGGTCGAGACAAAATTTTTCTAAATTTTTTGGTTTTGTTTTTTAAGTCTACGGGGCCGGAAAAAAATTTTTTCAAAAAAACGAATTCATGGCTCGTTTAGGAAATTTATTCAGCTACAATTTGCTTTTTTTTGTTTCTCTGTACGTCAATTTGCTGCTGAGATATCAGCCTTCAAATGAAGAAGGATCCTTTTGTCTTTGATTATTGATATCTCAGCAAGTAATGGTCACACAGTAATTTAAAGGGCAGTTTAATAAACTTGAATAAATTCCCTACAAGTTCCATTTTCGATTTAAAAAAAAAAAAGTTTTTTTTTATCTTCAACATCAATTTGAAAAACCCACAAAAAATGTCCATTTTCTGGTTTTTTAGTCGACTCATCGCTACTCTGCAAATATTGATAAAAAAAATAATGTTGCCAGGTAATTTTACAGCTTAATGTACCCCCAAAAACCCTGGAAATTTTCAGATTGATCCATTGAACCGTTTGTCCGGTCCGATTGCTCAAAGTTTTACAAAACAATTAAAGGAACAAGTTTTGTTCCTTAATCTGTGTAATCGTTATCAAAATGAAAAAATCAATTTTTTTCGGATTTTCTTTCATTTTTGCGTTAGTTATTCAGTAAATGTGAGAAAAAGAGAAAAAAAATACAAATTGTAGCTGAATAAATTTCCTAAACGAGCCATGAATTGGTTTTTCCGAAAAAAATTTACCGGCCCCGTAGACCTAAAAAACAAAACTAAAAAATTTTGTCTCGACCTTTTTCTTATGATTCCGCAAAAACCGTGGCTTAAAAAATTATTCTGCTGAAAGACCTTTAAACTAGAGATTTCAAGCTTCAATTTGCTTTTTTTATTTTTTCGGTACGATCATTTTTCACGAAAATACAGCCTTCCAAAAAACACTAGAAAATTTATAAAATTTTCTTGTTCCTTTAATTTTTTGGATAAGTGTATTATCTTTCTTAGTTTATTAATAAATACACGGATAGAAAATTATGGGAACCATTCTCATAATATTATGAGAATAGTTCCCGTACTATTATAGGAACCATTTCTATAATGGTATGGGAGTGGTTCCTATAATTTATAGGAATGATTTCTATAAAATGTATTCCTATACGTTATGGGAACAATTACTATAAATTATAGGAACCATTTCTAAAATTATAGGAACCATTTCTAAAATTATAGGAACCATTCCAATAATGTTATGGGCAGCATTCCCATTATTATAGAAACTGTTCCTATAATTATGGGAAACATTCCTATAATCATAGGAACTGCTCCCATAATTTATGGTCATAATTCCTATGCTGGTGTAGGCAAAAATTTTATAGAATTATGGAAACCGTTTTCATAATTTTCATTCCGTGTACGAATAATTATAAATAAACTATGATTTCTTTTGTTTCACATTAAAAAACGTACTTGTGGTTTATATTAAACATGAACGAATTAAAAATAAGAAAACAAGTAATTAAAGTTATTTGAAATTTAATAATTCCGCTATTCCGTTAATTACGTTAGACTTTTTTAGTACGGCGGTAAATAATAATTTAATTTAGTTTTATTTCTTAAAATTACGATAATGAAAGAGTAAATAATAATTTTAAAATATAAAAGGCACAACATTAAATAAATAAGTATAAACATTATTAGCATTTTGCCTTGATGATGATAAACGTCACTATTTATCAATCACATCCACTTGGTTAAAGAAAAAGAGAGAAAATAAATATGTGCTGTTTGGTGAGCGTCTGCATCATCATGCGCTTCAGCTTCTAGGAAAGCAAAGTCAAAGATAACGGTAATATGCAATCAGTCTGACCATCCACAATAATACTTAAAATATATATATATAGATGTATACTAAATAAATAACTCAATTCACTCAGGTAAGCATATGTATTGAAGGAAATGAAAATTACGTAAACATATTTGTTTAAATATACATGGAAAAAAAAATATAGCAACTCTTGCGTAAAAATATCAGTTAAAATTACTAAATTCATATTGTTTTCTTAAATCGCTAATCAAATTATGTAATTTTTACTATCCCTGATTAAAAAAAATGATTAAAAAGTATTTAAAATGATTTGTTTTTTAATCATTTTAAATACTTTTTAATCCTTCAAATCATTTCTAATCCTGTCTCTTATGGACATTTAACGTGTGAAATCATTTTTAATCATTTTTTTTAATCAGGGATCTTGAGAATTTAATTTTTAGTTATATTTATTTATTTTCATTATTTAAATATGGAATTAAATATAAACAGCATTAGTAAAATTAGCTATACATTTAGTAAATTTTATTATATTAGAATGGAAATAAATAAAATTAAATTTTAATTACTTTTTTAACTTTTTATTATTATTGTTATAATTATTTATGTCATCTGCACTGATGTTGGTGTCAATTTTTGGGACCCGGCATGAATAACTCGGTCTATAATAACTCTGGTTAGAACAACTCGGTCATTACAACTCTGGTAAAAACAACTCCGTACAAAAACAACCCCGGTCAAAACAACTCTATACAAAAACAACTCGGTACAAAAATCAATTTCCTATTTTCAAGTATAGGCATTACGAGAGAAAATTAGTATGTATGATTAAGGCTTGCTCAATCTTGCATGATGTATGAGTAGTTATTTTTGGGGTAATAGAGAATCCCCGAAAGGATATCCTCACCAAAATATTCCCAGGACAAAACATCCCCAGACAAAATATCAACCTGGGTTGGATATACACAAAACATGTGAAGAATGATGGGCACAGTACTTTTTCAAACGTTATACGATTATCTGTCTGCAACAAGTAAATTTGAGTGCGACAAGTAAACTTTTTGTTTACATGTTGCTTAACCCCGCAACCCAACTTGTACTGAACGGAGTTGTTATTGTACAACGTTGTTTTGACCGGAGTTGTTTTTGTACCGAGTCGCTTTGACTGGAGTTGTTTTGTCCGGAGTTGTCATTGTTCGAGTCATTTTGTCTGAGTTATTTTGCCCTAGAGCCTTGACATAGATAATATACCCCCTGACAAATGGGTATATTCAACTGATATGCCTAACAGAGACTTGATCAACATTAACAGACTAAGTGAAAAATATTGGTGGTTGCAAGGTGATGCAAAACACTTGGATGAACTAAGGAGGCGAGTTAGATTAAAGAAGCTCCAATTACGGCAGCAGCAAAGACTACCTAATAGAGTCTTTCATTAGACCCCAGAAGAATTACTGATCATGCAATAGCATAGTTATTACCTGTACATATTGTAAATATTACACACACCCGTACCTATTTAAACCACGAATTCTTATCCCACCCTTTACCCCACCCTAAGATTTTAATGCCGTAAAGGCAACCTAATGTTACAATGGTTTTTTTATATTTAATATTTTTTTTTTTTTACCATAGCTCATAATTATAACGAAGAACTTAATTTATATTTAAAAATATTAATGATCAAAAATAAGGAATAAGTTAAACAAATGTTAATTGGCAAGACTCATCGCTAGATGACAACCAATCATGATATTAAATTTAGTGTTTAAGTTGCTATAAGGATCTTTATTACTTAGTTATTATCTAACTGAAAAATTTTATAAATAAACATCTTTTTAAAAACAAAAAAAAAATCCTTTGAATGATGATCTTTGAACTTGTTATACGTATTCGTATTCGATATGCCCACCAACTTTTAATTTCATTGTTTTGCTTGGAAAAATCACAGGCCGTTTAGTAATTCGTTAGTTGCTGTCTAATACTTAATACTACGCTTTTTATCTAGTTTACAAAAATTACTAAACAGATTATTTTTTTATATTGTGAAGTATTTAATGCATATGTTTAGTTAATTTTTATATTTTTACAGAGTAAAAATTGTTAAATCGTACAACGAAATGTATTATTATATTCCGGGTCGAAATATCTAGCCTCATCGAAACCAAGTAAGCCTCTATCCAGCCTTACTGAGTAAAAAGCATTTTGATTCTCAAATGATGTTCAAAAAGGCTCAATGAGACTCAAATGAACCTAGTCTCGACTATGTGATTTAAATTCGATTAGTATTATTTGAGGCTCATCAAGATTTTTTGAACATCATTTAAGAATCAAAATGCTTTTTACTCAGTGAGGCTTGATTAAGGCTTACTTGGGTTCGATGATGCTAGATAATTGGACCCGGGATATGTTCAGTTATAGTTAAATATTTTCTTTATAAAATTTACTGTTCGATTAATAACCCTGATTCAGAAATCTAATTTGGAATAATTCAATCCATGCTGAAGTGTATATCTATATATAGTCAATTTTGCCAACTTTTAATTGTTTCGGAGCGTGTTTGAATTATTTCAAATTAGATTTCTGAATCAGGGAAAGAGTACTATTAAATTATTAATAAAAGTGATGACCCGGGTCATAATATCTAGCCTCAATCTAGCCTCATCGAACCCAATTAAGCCTCAATCCAGCCTCACTGAGTAAAAAAAGCATTTTGAGCCTCAAATAATGCTCACAGAGCCTCAAATGGTGATCAAAGAGTCTCAAATAATACTAATCGAATTTAAATTACATAGTCGAGACTAGATTCATTTGAGGTTCATCGAGGCTTATTGAGGATCTTTGAGCATCATTTGAGAGTCATTGAGGTTCTGTGAGCATTATTTGAGGCTCAAAATGCTTTTTTTACTCATTGAGGCTGGATTGAGGCTAGTTATTATGACTCGGGGATATAGCAATTTTTCAGATAAACATATATGTTGTATTAATTACTATACATTTAGTAATAAATATTAAAAGTAATGTACTCGTTGATTTGCATTAGCATTCATTACTAAAATATATTAAATATAAAAGTATTTTCAAGACTTGTTTTCTCCGTGTAGAGAAACACTTAAATTATTATAAATTAAATTAACAAATAAATAAAGTATGATTTGTTAAAAAATACTTATTGTATAAATACAGAAGATGGGTTTGCCAAGCGAGACGGTTCAACATTTACATGTAATTGCTTTCTGTGAATCCACCTACTCACCAACAAGTCGTTTTTGATAAAGGTAATTACGGGTTTGCCCACGCTCCCTCTACACTCGTCATTTCCTCAACAAATATCCACCAAAGCGAATCAAACTCGCACTAATATCATCATAATACTTATGTATCTATATATATATATTCAAACATGGGTATAATATATAATTACAAATATCACGTATAATGAATGCATTCAAAATATACTTGATTTCCAGGAAATAATGATGAGGTGATCCAAAATTAAAATTGTTTAACATTTATTGTTATTATCTTGCCCTACTGACCAGTAATTCATAATTTTTTTTCTTTTTTTTTTACACTTAAATTTTTTATTTCAAGTCTTAAAATTTGTTTGGATGAACCTGTGAGTTTAAAAATTTTCTATAATATTTTGATAAATTTTGGAATTTTTTTGTAGCCTATTTTGATTAATTTTGTAATTAAGAGGGGGGGGGGGGGCAAAACGGATTTCTTAAGGACATACTAAGTTTTCGAGGACTAAAAAACGTTAAATCATTTTTTTTTTTTTTAATGATATTCAATTAAAACAGAAAAAATTTTCAGTTGTCGTTAAAAAAAAAAAGATTCAATTTTTGCGGGCAAATAGGATACTCCTTAAAAAGGGTGAAAGAAAAAAATTTCTGGATACTAAAAAAATGTGATTAACTTTCCGTTACACGCGCTTTCTCTAGTGTCTCACTCGTAATCACGCCGACTCTATTAGGTTGAGTAGTGTTGTGCGGGGAATCACCGTATAGCGCGAGTAACGAAGGGTTAAATTAAATTTTTTGTAAGAAATTTACATACAGAAAATTTACATTTTACATAATTGGATGCAAAGGAAGAAAAAAAAAATTTTTAATAGTTTTTATTATAAAACAAGTTATTAAAATTTTTCGACTGACACTCGATTTTTGAAAAAGTTTTACAAAAAAAATTCAAAATAATGATCAACGAGCAACCTGCAGTCACTATGTGACTGCCCAAATATCACTACTAAATTTATAAAATACGCAGGAAAAAGGATTTTTTGCCGCGAAAAATTTTATGCATTATAGGTTAAATACAAAAATTGTTTTGGGGCCAGAAAAGATTTTTTTGGTCAAGAAATAATTCCTTGCACCAAGTAATTTTTTCTAGTGCCAAATAAATTTTTGTTTTCAATTCACGACGCAAAAAATTTGTTGGAGTAAGTAAAAATTTTCTTTAAGAGAGTAAAAATTTTTTGCGTTAATGAATCCATTTTTTTCTGTGTACGCTTTTTTGGTTTTGAGAACTTCCTACAACCAATAGGGAGCATAAAAATCTGTCATTTTGGAATAAGTAACGCGATATAAATAATATAGCTATATCGCATGCCAAAAGGTAAAAGGGCACATAAAAAAAAATTCAAGTTTTAATACAAAATACTGACAAATAGTTTTACAAGACAAGTTAGATGAAAAAAACAGTCTCCTACACTTTTTTTTTTTCAAAATTTATTGGAAATAAAATAATTAAAACAAAAAAAAAGGAAAATATCAAATTTTTAATTAAATATAAATTTTCATAACGATTATAAAAAATAAAAATTTACGGATTTTTTCTTTAATTACTGTTTTGGATTATAATGGATCCGCCATAAATCAGAATAATTTGAAAAAAAAAAAGTACTGATATGGAGAAGGAGGGTATAGGAGTCGTACCTAAATGAACCGGTTACATATTTCTACAAATTTTTTTTTTTCAATTTAGTATAAGAATTTCAAAATAATTTTATAAATTCTAATAACCAATTCCATAACAAAAATATTAATACAATCACGCATACTTTGTGATTTTTCTAAGCATATTTTTAATTTTGATATTAAAAGAACGTATAAGATAGAATACACATTTTTGACTGCAGCATTTTATTTTTTTCCATTTTTAGTCTTCGGCTAAGCTTTTTAATAAATTTTTCAGAAAAAAAATTTATACGCCCTTTTAGCTTTTGGTCACAAAATTTTTGGATTCCTAAAGCTAAAAGGGCGCATAATCAAAGACATACGCTCTTTTACCTTTGGGAAAACAATGTTTGATTTTCAAGCGTAGAAAATGTTTACTAATCGATTGGCGATGAAAAAAAAAAATTATGCGCCCTTTTACCTTTTGGCACGCGATATATTCAGTGACATTCAATCATATCAAGTGACAGATGATTAAAGTACAGTACTACCTCTGTAAGTTACGACGATTTGGGACCGTGGCAATAGTTCGAGGGGCAATAAAAGTATTAGTCTCAATAGACCTGGAGCTAGGAAGTGTATAAAAAATAGAACGAAACGTTTGCCCACGATCAAATTGGTCTCAAAACTTTCTAAATTTTTTCAAGTTGTTTTGAGAATTTTTTCAAAAAAAACGAAGGGGGCATACATTTCGGAAAAACGGTTTTATTGCTTTAAACTTAAAATAAACAATGAAGAGATTGATTAAGGATAAAAAAGTATTTTTTTCTTGAAAGAACATTTAAAAACGAAGATTTAAAAAAAAAAAATGATCCGATTGATGAATTTTTTCGCGAAGTTATAAGCATTGAATTTAAAAAACCCCGAATTTTGAAAAAAATCGGTATCTCAGAAACAAGTGGTCGAAAAAATTTGAAAAAATTCGTGAAAGTGTTTTTTATCAGTCTCAAAAACATATTAATTTTTTAAAAATATCGGAGGGAGTGACCTCAAGAAGTAGCCGCTTTGGTATGGAATGCCCCATTTACAAAAGTGATTTTGGAATAATTAAAAAATATTTGAAAAAATAAATTCTTTTTTAAAATTTGGGGGTACCTCGTTTTACTTTCCCCCCACCCTTATATAAAATGTTTTTAAAACTTTAATAGTTTTTATTACTACTCTAGCAGTTTAAAATTATTTTACATGTCTAAATAACTTTCAGACACAATTAAAATTATACATATTATTATTATTATTATTATTATTATTATTATTATTATTATTATTATTATTATTATTATTATTATTATTATTATTATTATTATTATAATTACTCTGGTGTTATTATTCTTTTTATAGTTTAGAAATTTTTTTTACAAAGTAAAATATATATTAAAATACATAATAGTATTAGTTATTACCGCATTTAAAATTGTCGTGCGAGGAAGTTGTGTAATTATTACCGGCAATTACAGAATTATTATTAATGTTTATAAGTCATAAACAGATTTTCATTACCCTATTAAATTTATAGATTACAGTGTGATAGAATTCATACTCATTTACAACATGTGTATTCGATAATTTCAAGGAAGACATTATACGGCCTTCCGGTTTATCATTATAATAATTATTATACATTATGAATTATGTTAGAATATAAACTATATTCCTTTTATTTGATGGAATTATTTGAATTTTTGTCGCTCTCATTCATACGCAGAAAAAACAGTTAACTTGAATCAAGGAAAATATTCTCGATTCAAGAAATTTTTTTTATCAATTCGGGAAGTAAAAATTTATTTGCACTAAGTAAACAACTATTTTCAAATCTTTATCTTGTATCAAAATTTTTTTTGATACCACCCATACAGGAAGCCCCAGAGTTGAACGTCGGGGCCATGTCTGGGACATTATTGGGAAGCCCATCTTGGCAAACCTATACTGTCCCATGCCCGGGCCATAACTGGGTAATTAGTCTTGGCCATTCCAATGATCACCCAGGCTTGGGCCAAGGCTGGATAACCTAGCCTTGGCCAAGCCTAGAGTCACCCTAACTTGGGCCAAGTTTGCGTAACCTAACCTCGGCCGTTGGATGGTAACCCTAACTTGGGCCAGGACTGGGTAACCTAGCCTTGGCCGAACCAATGATTACCCGAATTTAAGCCAAGACTAGGTTCCCCTGCCTTGATCATTCAATGGCAAGCCAGATTTGGGCCAAGGTAGGATTATCCAAGTTCGGCTATACCTATAGTTTCCCATCCTTGGGCCAGAATTGGTTAACCCACATTTTTCATTAATTATTCAATTAACTCATTATTATGGTTTTTTAAATTAATAATTATTTATTTTTGAATTAAAATAAGTTTTAATTAATAAATATTATAATATTGCGATTAAAATTATTTACAACTAATAATTGAAATATTTTTTAGTTCGTTGTTATTTGCAATCAACAACCGTAATTTTATAATTTTAGTTATAAAAATTAATTTAAGTAAGAAATAACTCATGAATTTCTACAATAAATGTTATTTTTAATATTGCGGGTGGTAGAGCAAGACAATTCAACTGGGTTCTTGATAAATAATCAATTAAATTTAATAAATTTTATTTTAAAAAATTATGTAATTACAATAAAAATAATACGAAATTATTATTTTTTTTCTTAATCGAAAACATTTATTTAATTGCTTTTTATATTTCATAAAACCAAGTGGTTGTAGTAAAATGAATAAGTACAACATATAAAAGTTTCGGTTCAACATTAGTAGGATCGTCCAGTAGCTACCGTTCAAACCTAGAGATCAGAAGGACGGCAGTTCGCGCCCAGAGCCCAGCAGAATTTTCATTGAGTTTTTTCACATCATTTACCTCACTTTAATAATTTGAACGTTAATGATCACAAACTCTATTAGGATAATAATAATAAAATTTTTTTTAAATTAAATTTATTTGTTTTGTCGATGCATGGGCCAAGTCTGGCAAGCAAGCATGGGCCAGGTCTGGCAAACAAGCATGGGCCAGGTCTGGCAAACAAGCATGGCTCAGATCTGGCCACCACGCATGGGCCAGCCTTGGCAATGATGCCTGGGCCATTGGTAACAACCAAGCCTGGCACCCTGTTATCATCCCAGACTTTTGCCAAAGCTGGGCCAAAGCGGGTTTACAAGCATGGGCCAGAGATCGACAGCATTGCGCCAAGCGTGGTCCATATCTGGCCCGTCGTATTTTCCTGTATGGGCAGTATTGTAATTTTCAACTGAACTTCCCGATGAAAAAAGATTTTGTCTAATCATATATGATCATGCATAATTGTCTATATATGATCAGATCAAAAAATTGGCCAGGTCTGATCATACATAACTTGATCTGTTTATACATGATCATATATGATTATATATAATCATGCATGAACGAATATTGTCATTTTTAGAATCTCATTTAAAATATCTGTAAATTATTAATTAAGTAGATTAATTAGGATTTATTGTCTTCATCAATATCAATGTCGGTTAAAATTAAATAAAAAAAAGCAAAAAAAATTATTAACCATCGACAATTATTTTACTACGAGGTCACCCATCCAATTAATGTCCAACGCCGATGCTGCTTAACTTTGGTTATCGATAGTTTGTAGTCTGATCCTCTAGTCTGTTATACACTTACAAGTAAGAAACGTTTATGGCATTACTTAACTCAAATAATCAAATTGATACTTTATACTTTTAAATTGCTGCCGAAACCTTTGAACATTTTTTAAGTATTGGGGATTTAAGTTTGATTGACAGTTGACAGAATAAAAATTTAAGAACATTGATATTAAAAAATTGTCATATTATTTAATATATATATATATATATATATATATATATATATATATATATTCAAATATTTATAGGTTTCATATCAATGAAATCTGATCAGATTTAATCATACATAGACATATATAACTACATATAGGTTTATATCAGTCACGTCTGATCAGATCTAATTATATATAGACCTATATCTAATTATATATGGGTTTGTATCAATCATGTCTGATCAGACCTGATCATATATAGACTTGTACATGATTATATATGGGGTCATAACAGCCAGGTATGATCAGATCTAATTATGTATGGGGTCATATATAATTATATATAATTATATATGACCCCATATATAATGATGCATGATTATATATAACTTCATATATGATTATATATAATCATATATGATCATATATATGAACATATATAATCATATATGATTAGACAAAATCTTTTTTCATCGGGTAATCAATAATAAATATTTTAAATTAATAATTTAATAATATTTAGTAGAAATTAGATTATATAATAATATAATAATTTATATCAATAAATAATGCATACGGATAGTTAACCTTAATTATATTGGAACACTTGAAAAAGTATATAAGCACAATTTTCTTCACTAATATTTACAAATAAGTAGTAAATAATATTTATCAAAATGTTCAATTTAAATCACTATAGTGATTCAGTATACTGAATATAATTATTAAGCACATATACAAGTCGCACTTTTAAAACACGTGTTGTGTATGTAGCAACTTCAACATTTAGTTTTCGTGTAAACCCTGTGCACGCGCATCGTAAAGATGCGGATCATACATTAGCATATATGATAGTACATTTAGTAATGTATGGCCTAAGATTAAAATGAAAATAACTAGAAAACAATGCGGAATTCGAATGAACTTTATTCTAACTAATTTGTAGGAAATAAAATTGTCTATAAAAAAGATTCTATAACATTTTTTGATAAGTCTGATAGTTTTGCTGGAAAAGTAAAAAGATCTAAAAATTTATTATAGATTTGACTTCCAGCTCCGATAATTTTCGAATGGATGAATTTAACAAAAAATGATAAGAGACCTTTTTTGTAGAGCGTTAAATTCTCTACTATAAGTCGCTATGGACTTATTCATATGAAGTGCGAATGCCGAGCTAGAAAAATAAAAAAAAAAAAAATTTTTTCCCATGTTATTTAAATGGGAAATGGAGAATTGCAAATAGGCACCTCTTAATATTAATATTAAGAGCTCAAATTTTAATAGAATTTTTTTTCATCATCTCAAACAATATCTTTACTGTAACTCAAGAAAAAAAAAATAGTCACTTTTTTTGGCCCAAGCTAATGAACAGATATGATCATATCTAAGCATTTTTTCCTGGGCTATTTTTTTCGATTCATCATATGTTTATTTTAAAATACTATTCCTTATTAATTACAGAAAGAATGTCATCAGAGAAAATACGCTGATACACAGAAACTTAACTTTGAAGATATAAAAAATGTATTAGTTCAAGAATATCTCTATCGTCGTTTAAAATGAAAAATCTAACATTTTTTTCAATAATAAATTATGATCGTTTAGAATTCATTCGATGATATGAACCGAGTTCAATCATTTGTAAAATTTTATTTTTAATACAAAAAAATACGTTTTGATACATCTATATCGTAATGCATAAATATATTTGAAAATTATTACACTTTTATATTTTGAAATTGTTATTTGCATCATTTGTCGATTGACAAAATTGATAGAATTTTTTTGAACTGTTTAAGATATTTAAGCGTTTTATAATATACATGTTTTTTAAGTTAAACGTTTTTTCTGAAAAAGTGTTTAATTCCGGAATATCTGTTTTAATTTAAAACACTCGATGTTTTTTTAAACGTTTTATGTAACAGTAAGCGCTTTATAATAAAACAGGTAGAAGTGTTTTTTTCTTTAAACGGATAAAACGTTTTCGGATTAAACACTTAAGTATGTTACGCGAACCTTTAAAACACTTGTAATGATTTATACGATTGTTCAAACGTTTATACCGTTTTACTTCTAAGCGCTTAAGTTGCAGAAAACACTAACGTGTTTTATTTTAACACACTGAGTTAAACACTTAGATTTGCAGTGTGGGGCAAAATGACTCCCCCAAAAAAACGATTTAATATTTGATTTTTTTTTATCCCTTACACTTTCTAGTTTCTCTTTGTATTCGTAATCAATATGCTCCAAAAATAAAAAAATTTTAATTTGGGGCAAAATGGGCTCTCTAAGAAATTTTCTAAGAATCGGCTATTATTTTGTTTTATCTTACACTTAAAAAATTAAATAATAGGAATTACTATCTAGTTAGGGGACAAATTTTTACCATCAATCCGATAGTAGTGAATATTATCTAGATGATTGTATAAATCATCTCAATTGTAACATTCACCATATTTATAATAATTGTTACAATCCTGTATGTTAACTAGAGTTAATTACTATTATTATTCTAAATAGCTAAACATTTTTTCATAGCATTCAATAATATTAATTACCATATTTGACAGTAAATATTACCATCCTGACAGTAACTGTTATCATCCTGATGGTAACTGTTACCATCCTGATGGTAAACATTATCATCCTGATAGTAGATACTACCATCCTGATAGTAGATATTACCATCCTCATAGTAAATATTACCATCCTGATAGTAACTGTTATCACCCTGGTGGTAATTATTACCATCCTGATAGTAAACATTATCATCCTGATAGTAAACATTATCATCCTGATAGTAGATACTACCATCCTGATAGTAGATACTACCATCCTGATAGTAGATATTACCATCCTCATAGTAAATATTACCATCCTGATAGTAACTGTTATCACCCTGGTGGTAATTATTACCATCCTGATAGTAAACATTATCATCCTGATAGTAAACATTATCATCCTGATAGTAGATACTACCATCCTGATAGTAGATATTACCATCCTCATAGTAAATATTACCATCCTGATAGTAACTGTTATCACCCTGGTGGTAATTGTTACCATCCTGATAGTAAACATTATCATCCTGATAGTAAATATTACCATCCTGATAGTAAGTGTTATCATCCTGATAGTAAGTGTTATCATCCTGATAGTAAACATTATCATCCTGATGGTAGATACTACCATCCTGATAGTAGATACTACCATCCTAATAGTAGATATTACCATCCTCATAGTAAATATTACCATCCTGATAGTAAGTGTTATCATCCTAATAGTACTTGTCATCATCCTAACGGGAACTGTTACCATCCTGATAGTAAGTGTTATCATCCTAATAGTACTTGTCATCATCCTAACGGTAACTGTTACCATCCTGATAGTAAATATTACCATCCTGATAGTAAGTGTTATCATCCTGATAGTAAACATTATCATCCTGATGGTAGATACTACCATCCTGATAGTAGATACTACCATCCTAATAGTAGATATTACCATCCTCATAGTAAATATTACCATCCTGATAGTAAGTGTTATCATCCTAATAGTACTTGTCATCATCCTAACGGGAACTGTTACCATCCTGATAGTAAGTGTTATCATCCTAATAGTACTTGTCATCATCCTAACGGTAACTGTTACCATCCTGATAGTAAATATTACCATCCTGATAGTAACTGTTATCATCCTGATGGTAACTGTCACTATCCTGATAGTAACTCTTATCACGCTAATAGTAACTATTACCGTCTTGATATTATTAATCCTATCAAAAAATTAAAACACTAACTATTTTTGCACTGAAAAATGTTCCAATCGTTCTTGATGATTGAAATCGAAAATTTAGCATAATAAACACAATTACTTAATTTTCTGAGTGTAATAGTGTATTACACATCAAAGGAGGAAAGTAGGGCATTCTCAACTGAGTCTATAATTGCTTACCCAAGCCGAAAGCAACGGTGGCAAACACTCAGATTGGGATCTCCTACTTTCCTCCGTGGTGTGTATATCATTTTTTACCAGATCCCTACCTGAATATTTAAATTATTGCTTCTGTTTGTGGAAATAATTATTAGACGAGTAAAAAGTAAATCCCAATCTTAAAAACTTTGTAAAGGCTCCTTATTCTTGAATCATTCAAATTGCAAAAAGTTTTTAGGGGGCCTATTTCGCCCCCCCCCCCCCCTCCTACTTTCTACATTAATTTACTTATAAATTCTTATACCAGGTTTCATTGAATTATTTTTAAATCTCAAATTGTTAATTAACTTTATTTGGGAGTGTCAAGAAATTAATTTAATTCTAGACTCTTTTGAATCAATAAATTAATTAATTAATTATTCAAGTAAACTATTAATATCAGCAAAAAAAAAAGTATATATAAATATATATTAATTAAATGCATACAAAAAATGCAATAAATAATATATATGAGTCTATAAATTTATAGCATACGCGGCTATAAAATAAACAACTTAATAATATGGAGATTTTATTACAGTAGATATTTAAAAATTTGCTAGTATTAAATACTTGATTGCATTTTATTATTTTTCAGAGCTGAATACTCGGCTAAAATTGATTAATTATTTAAAAACTATGTTAAACCGCTGGTAAAAAACATATATTATAAAATTATTTATGATATCACTATCAAAGAATTGATAATTCTGGTTTTTACGTCGTTAATTTAATTTTAATTGACTTATCATTAAAAACAATATGTATATATATATATATATATATATATATACCTATATTTCTTTGAGAATTTCATTGATCAAAGTTGTTTATAATATAGACTAAAATTATATGATAACACCAGTAATAAACGAAATTGTAATTAGTCGGTCTAGATATTAAGCCAGCATAGAACTTAATGTCAAATTAAATGAGCGATAATAAAAAATAATCGGCACAAGAATAATTTCCAAATGTTATTCCAAAGTCATTTAATATAAAGACGTCAGAAAAAATCACATATATGTACACGGAGAAAAATGCCGCTGAAAATTAAATAGTAAGTACAACCATGACTAAAAATTTGGTATCTCAAATGATAAATTACAATCCATAAAAAAAATTACGATGATTTATAGAAAATTAATTTTTGATTTAAATTATTACTATCTAGATCGTAATTTTTAATTATCATAATAATTACAATCCTTGGTAAAGATAATTACTTAAAAAATTGAAAAATCTCTCACGACTTTGATAATTTTTATTTTAAAACTGTAATTTTTACTTAATTTGAATCTAAAAATGATTTTGTCCCGCTAAATAAAAAGTATAATTATGTAAACAAAAATATGATTTTTAAATTTATATTAATCATCATTAGATATTGAAAAATTTTATCTAAAATTAAAAATTACAATTATACATAAAAAATTACTATCATTTGTAGAAAATTCAAGTTAATTGTGAAAATTAAATTAAAGCTTTGTTAAATTTTCACTTGAAAAATATCAATATTTACTTATCCAAATAAAAATAGTTCAATCTTACAAGAAGTAGAAGTGATTATTAGATTTATTAAAGATTAGTACATTAGTCAGAATATTTGTTCCTATCAATATTAAAACATTTTATTAAAATTATTGTGAAGTTAAAGTATTAAAATTTGCTGCAGTAATACTGAATATTAAACTATACTTGAAAAAAATTGTTATTAAGCCCAAACAAATTTTTTATTCATAATAAAATTTATTAGATACACTAAATATTTTAACTGACACGATAATAAATGTTAGTCTAATGCGTTTCACAATGAAAACTTAAAATCTTATAAAAATAGTTATTTCCAATGTAATTTTATGTAAGTAGTATACATTTCAGAATGTTGATAAGACAAACTGCTACTCCGGGAGATAAAATTACTATTTGAGATTGTTATTTTTAGTTCAGGGTATATGATGCCATTGATGTTGTATCCTACCCATATACTTGCTATAAATTCTGAATTTCTAATCGTCATTGTGACTGAGCTGTCAACGTACTTGGTCAGGGTGTGAAGAAACATTGAGGACCGGGTTCGATCCCAACGTCGGGCAAATAATTTTATTTTCAAGCTTTGATTATAAATTGTTCCGCGTTTGTATACGTATTTGTGTGTGTTGTGTGCAACTGCGTCTCGTAAAGGTCATTCTCCATTCAACCTATGTATGTGTGTGAGTGTGTGTGTGTGTGTGTGTGTGTGTGTGTGTGTGTGTGTGTGTGTGTGTGTGTGTGCGTGTGTGTGTACGTCCTGTTCGTCAGATGGTAGTAGTACCTGAATACGTGTCTCCCGACGCGCATGATTATTATTTTAGAAGTGGGGACGAAATTACTATCTGGATTGTAAAAATTACTTGCCAGAACACATCTTTCACAAAGAGCGTTAAATAATATTTACTAAATACAATAGTAAAAATGATTGATTATAGTTTTCATTTCGTCGTTAGTAAATTTTATCTTGAATGCAGTAATTTTTGTAATGAACAGATATTATTATTCTAAATAATATGTTGTAATTTTTAACTTTCAGTTATGTAAAAGTTTTGATTTTTTTTAACATTTTGAGATTACTTTCTCAGATTGTAACTTTTTTTTCAAATTTAGTAGAAATTCTTTAAATTTTTTCTCCGTGTAGTAAAGATTTTTTTTTTCAGTTCTAAGAAAATTATAACGGGCCTTATGACTTTATTACAGTTTTTGTTGCACTTCTCAGATAAATATTAAATAGTTGCAAATAACGTATAATTGCAGATACGTGCTTACTTGCATGCTATACAAAGTACTCTTACTGACCTCCTCTTCTATTTAATTCTTTACCATTAGCGTTATACACGCGATTCAAAAAAAAATATATATATATATACGTACACATTAGATATGTTTACTTTAACATATACATGCTGTAGCATTGTCAGAAAACCTGAAAAAACTATGATTTCATCGAGCTCGTCATTTTATCTAATTTTACAGCTGTTCAAATATATAACATACATAAATAATATATATAATATACGGATTCTGACAGTGACGAAAACAAAATCGATTTTGATATGGATAAGATTAATAACTATATAATAACACTATATTATATAATTATTAAATAATGTATGTGAATATTATGAGCATTAATATAAAATTAGTTGAAATGTTTATTCCGAATTGTAAGTATATAATTATTAAGTAATATGAGTCATACTTTTGTAATGGCAATTGTCTATGATATATGAGACAATAATAGAATATTTAAAATAGTTATTTTAACCGACTATAAGTTAAGCTCGAAAAAAATGACACAAGAATACGTATTTACACAAAAACTTTATTTGCAGAAAAAAAGGATTTTTCAGCGCAAAAAAATTTTATTCGCACAAAAAAAAATTTTTACATTACACGAAAAAAAAAATAAGTGCTGCAACAACACGCAGTCCTGTGGGAGCAACAGGACAACATCCTGTTGCAGCAACAGGATTTTTCCTGTGGAATAAATTGGATGAGGAACAAGTTTTATGTACTAATTTTTTTCGTCCGTATAATGAAATTTCCAAATTTGAAAAAAATTCAATTTTGAAAAAAAAATTAACTTCGAAAAAAAATTTTTATTTGTTCCAAAATTTGCATTTTTTTCAAATTTTAAAATTTCATTATACGGTCAAAAAAATTAGTAAATGAAACTTGTTCCTTATTCAATTTATTCCACAGGAAAAATCCTGTTGCTGTCACAAGAAAATCCTGTTGCTGTTACAGGATTTTCCCCTGTTGCTCCCACAGGACTGCGTGTTGTTGCAGCACCTATTTATTCTTCGTGTATGAATTGAAAGCGAAAGATTTCTTCAGCAAAGAAAAAATGTTAAAGGCGAGAAAAAAATTCTTGCGTCAAGAAACTTTTTCTAGTTCTAAGAAAATTTTTGTACACCTCAATCGCGAAGCGTTTTCTGTCACTCTTTTACTCTCTGCCATTACACTGACTTCAAATCCTCTCTACTTCCTTTGTAGTACAGCAAAGTTGTTAAAAGTATATAACATTTTAAAGGAAATCTATTAAGGAACATTCACTGAAAAAAATAATCGCTAGCTGCTAGCGATTTTTTTCTTTAGCAGCTAGCGATTTTTAATCGTTAGCTGCAAGCGATTATTTCGCTAGCTGCTAGCGATTTTTTCTTTAGCAGCTAGCGATTAGAAATCGCTTGCTGGAAGCGATTATTTCGCTAGCAGTTAGCGATTTTTTCTTTAGCAGCTAGCGATTTTTAATCGTTAGCTGCAAGCGATTATTTCGCTAGCTGCTAGCGATTTTTTCTTTAGCAGCTAGCGATTAGAAATCGCTTGCTGGAAGCGATTATTTCGCTAGCAGTTAGCGATTTTTTCTTTAGCAGCTAGCGATTTTTAATCGTTAGCTGCAAGCGATTATTTCGCTAGCAGGTAGCGATTTTTTCTTTAGCAGGTAGCGATTAAAAATCGCTTGCTGGAAGCGATTTTTTCTTTGGCAGGGAGCGATTAAAAATATTGTTTTTATCATTGAAATAAATTTATAAATATACATATTCATGTATATTGATACATACATATATATATATATATATATGTGTGTATCAATATACATGAATATGTATATTTATAAATTTATTTCAATGATAAAAACAATATTTTTAATCGCTCCCTGCCAAAGAAAAAATCGCTTCCAGCAAGCGATTTTTAATCGCTACCTGCTAGCGAATAAATCGCTACCTGCTAGCGAATAAATCGCTTCCAGCAAGCGATTTTTAATCGCTAGCTGCTCAAGAAAAAATCGCTTCCAGCTAGCGAAATAATCGCTTCCAGCAAGCGATTTTTAATCGCTAGCTGCTAAAGAAAAAATCGCTAGCTGCTAAAGAAAAAATCGCTTCCAGCTAGCGAAATAATCGCTTCCAGCAAGCGATTTTTAATCGCTAGCTGCTAAAGAAAAAATCGCTTCCAGCTAGCGAAATAATCGCTTGCAGCTAACGATTAAAAATCGCTAGCTGCTAAAGAAAAAATCGCTAGCAGCTAGCGAAATAATCGCTTGCAGCTAATGATTAAAAATCGCTAGCTGCTAAAGAAAAAAATCGCTAGCAGCTAGCGATTATTTTTTTCAGTGTTACTCAATATAATGTTCAGTTGATTCATAATGAAATTAATTTTAAAAAAGGCCATTCGGCAGCCGAAATGGAAGGTAGATTTTCCAATTAATCTATATAAAAAGATACATACATACATCTCTTGTGATACATGTTAGTGTATAGTCATGACATGAAATTATAAGGCTCGTTTTCTTAGAGTGAGGGTTAAAAAAGGCAACGACTATTTTCGATAGCGAACTTCAGATAGTTGATTTGACAAAACATTATATAGGTAACGTATCAAACTAACCTTCACGTAAACAAAGTATAGAAAATTTAATTAATACGAGATCATAATTGTAATCGCTATTACGATGGCAAGATCAGATATAATTATAGGACTACAGGTACGATTGAAACATCATAAATATTCAAAGAAATACTTTTAAAATATAAAATAGCTGTGAAATTTACAGGTTATTTTGTTCACAATAAAAGACAACTGACAAAATTGTATTATAATGGGAAATACATAGGTTATGTGGAATGAACACCATATTTGCAACATTGATTGATTCCATTAGAATTTTCAAGGCCATCAAATTATTGGAAGAAATGGTCAAAACATAAAGTTTAAGGTCATAAATTAAAGCTTATTAGTCAAGCATGACTATACACTAACATGTATCACAAGAGATGTATGTATTAAACTTTTTATATAGATCAATTCGAAAATCTACCGTCCATTTCGGCTGCCGAATGACCTTTTTTTATATTTTTACTGTTATTATTTTATTTATTTTTTCTCTCCATCAACTACTGGCAGCAGCACTAGCGTGGCAGTAGGATTGAAAAAAAAGAGCGACATCTAAGACAGAAAGGCGGGATATATTTGAAAAAAAAATTTTTAACTGAAAATAAGAAATAAAAAAATAAATGAATACAATAAAAAAATTTATGATTCAAATTTTTAATAGGGGATTGAGGTGTGCACTTTTGAATTCTTATGGAACAATATATACATGTAATTGTTCTCAATTAAAAACTGTAACGAGGAAAATTTCAAGTTTATAATTTATGATTGTGGTAACATAATTTGAGTTTTTAATAAAACATTAAATGTTGCTTTAAAGGCTAATTAAATGTTGTCGTGGGAATAAATCTTAATTGAAAAGAAGTAGGTCATAGTAAGATATGAAAAATACCTAGGTAGGAAAGAACAACTGGGCAAGGCTTGGACCAAGTCTGAGCCAAGAGTCACCAGCCTTAACCAATTATCACCTCTAGAAATAAGAACCTCATCCTATTTAGTACTGTAGAATATTACATTTTATATCTAGTCTCCTGCTCTACACTGAAAAAAATAATCGCTAGCAGTTAGCGATTTTTTCTTTAGCAGCTAGCGATTAAAAATCGTTAGCTGCAAGCGTTTCTTTCGTTAGCAGGCAGCGATTAAAAATCGCTAGCCGGAAGCGATACTTTCGCTAGCAGGTAGCGATTAAAAATCGCTTGCTGGAAGCAATTTTTTCGTTAGCTGCAAGCGTTTCTTTCGTTAGCAGGCAGCGATTGAAAATCGCTAGCTGGAAGCGATTTTTTCGCTAGCTGCTAACGATTTTTTCGCTAGTAGCTAGTACGGTGTAGGTAGGAGAACCTGGGACACGAAGGCCCCCCTCAAAAATTTGGTAACAATTTTTTTTTTCATTTTCGGTCAAATCATGATACCTCTGATGTTTTAAAGATATTTTAAGTTGATCTGCAATATGTGGGGCACAATGGATCACTCGAAAAAAAAATTGTAACGAAAAAAATTTTTTTTTCCTGGGCACGACGGCCCCCTCCCCAGAAAAAGCATAAAAAAAAAATTTTTAGAGGCCCTCGTGCCCCAGGTTTCCCGACCTACACCGTACTAGCTACTAGCGAAAAAATCGTTAGCAGCTAGCGAAAAAATCCCTTCCGGCTAGCGATTTTTAATCTCTGCCTGCTAACGAAAGAAACGCTTGCAGCTAACGATTTTTAATCGCTAGCTGCTAAAGAAAAAATCGCTAACTGCTAGCGAAATAATCGCTTGCAGCAAACGATTTTTAATCGCTAGCTGCTAAAGAAAATAATCGCTAGCAGCTAGTGATTATTTTTTTCAGCGTATAAATAAACTATAATTAAATGACAATCACAGAGAATGCTGAGTCACAAGTAGGCAGATGAGTATTTTTAAATTTATAATAATCTAAATTTCAATCTAATTCATCATGAATATTTTATATATCTGTTAAAATATATTAAAAAAAAAATCAACATTTGCATGCTAAAAAATTTTATTAGATGAACTGGGGCAAAATGAGACACCAGTTTGGAGAAAAAAAAATTTTTTTTTTTCGTTGAAATAGATATTTTTTTTTTTATATAAGGTAAGAGACTCAGTACCCGATCAGGGAAGTAGTACCTGATTACTTATGTATTTGTATATCTATATTTACTGAATTTTACTAAATATAGATATACAAATTCATGGAGTGATCGAGTACTAGTTCCTTGATCGGGTACTAGGTCTTTTACCTTATAGGATTTTAAGAAAAATGGAGTAAGTTGACTATCACAGCCACTTATAGAGCTTGATTTTACCCTATAGTTTTGTTATATTCAATTTTTCAGAATTTAAAAAAGTTACTAAAATTAAAAAATATTAATATAGCATCGCGAAATTTTCCTACAATTTTCGATCGATAGCAATTTAATATTTTTGCCCAAAACAAAATTTTTTTGTTACAGTTGGTGTCACATTTAGTCTCGGATTCACGAAATATAGAAATTAATAAAATCATTAATAAAATAAAAGGTGAATTATTGTAACCGATCTGGATGGAAAAAGAACCCGGGTCAAAAATCAAACTTGATTCAGGCTCGCTTCACCTTATTTTCTTTTGAACATCGATTTGTCGACGATTATTCGATAAGATCTCGACTCTTTCGACTAAGATTAAATTTTTTTCAACTTTTTGAACTTTTTTTATCTTAGTTTCAACTCATTTCAACTTATTCATATTTTTTTATCTTAGTTTCGATTTATTCGTCTTGACTTCGCGCACGATAGCCATTCACCTTACTTTTGACTTGCTGAATCAAGTAAAAAAAAAGTCGTTTTATTCGCCTTACTTTCGCCTTAATTTATAAAAATTATTTCACCTTAGGTTTGACTTTTTTGCCTTATAATTTAAAAGTCGAAGAAGTCTAAACCAAGTCAATTTCGACTTGATTTCAACTTTTTCGTCTTAAATCGTGACTAAGTAAGCCAGTTAACTCTAAACCAAAGCGAAAACTCAATGGATTTCATATCTCCGTAAAAAAAAGTCGAGTTTGTCTTATGAAAAACGGCTCCTAATTTCGACTTGGTAAACCAAGTCTAAGTCAATTTTTATTTTTGACCCAGGAAATTGAAACGAAAAGTGACACATATTTAACATATTACTTTGTCATTAATTTTTTATACCTTCTTTCAAATACAAGGTCATGTTTCTACGTAATATTAATTTTTTTTTGTTTACTAACAATTATGGAAAAACAATAAGTCAATTTTTTTCAATTACGGTAATAATTTTAGTTTTTTATTACAGTAACTAAAAATGATGATTCACTTGATCTCGGTTGATGATTGAGTTTGGTTTTCCAAGCAAATTCAATAAAAGTAAAGAAAAAAAAATGATATTTGTCAGCTTTAGGTTTTTTAAGTAGTAAGTGTAAAACCAAATAAGACAAAAGATTACGAAACTTGCGTATACATGCTGTCTAACTACTTTGACTCAGCTGACTCAGAGCTGATAATAAATATATACACAGCAGCAATATATATTTATTTTTATCTATTTACTGCAGAATGTCAACTTCAGTGGGACTGGATTACGCGATTATATTAAGACTCAGGTAATAACGATCTAATCCACGTTACTTTTTTTTATTCTTGTACTCACTATAACTTTTTCATTATACTTTTAATATGATTCTTCATGTTATAAATAATTAATTTATTCGATAAATAGCAATCTTATCTAAAAATTTTTTATCAACTATTAAAGGGGATAGCCATGAGACGGCCGTAAAAATAAGTGATTTTCGGGAAGTTTTTTTGACCGGGACAACTAAGGAATATGGGGATCGCGATTTTTTTATTTTATTAAGTGTAGGAGAGAGTGGGGCAAGAAGGCCCCCCTAAGCCAATTATCACTTTTTGTAGCTTTTAACCATCAAAACACTTATTTTTGTCTTATTTCGAACAAATTCGTGCACGAGTCAAAATTAAAAAGGTGTTTTGAGCCTCCAAATCCTACACAGAAAAAAAAATTAACTTGATTCAAGTGCACTGTTAGAAGCATTTATTTGAGCCAAACAAATATTTATTGATAGCTAATAAATGGTTTATTAAATGAGATTTATTTAGGCCAAATAAGCCATATCTTAATAGTTAATAAATGGCTTATTTGAATAGAAAGAAATGACACATGAAGTTAATTAAGTAAGGTTATGACAAATAATTTATAGGACTGTTTAATTTTATTTTTTTAAAGAAAATAATACACACAATTAATGTTAATTGAAGATAAAAATTATTATACAAAAAATATAAAAAAATGAAATATTATAATAAATTTTTACTAACAATCACACTCATTTCGTTCAAGTTTATAACCTTAACTTCATGTGTCATTTCTTTCTATTCAAATAAGCCATTTATTTACTATTAAGAAATGGCTTATTTGGCTCAAATAAATCTCATTTAATAAATCATTTATTAACTATGAATAAATCTTATTTGGCTCAAATAAATACTTCTAACAGTGTGAAATATTCTTGAACCAAGGATACTAGTTTGAAAAATTCCATTTTTTTTGCTTCAAGAATTTATTTCTTGGCTTAAGAAGTTTCAAGATTCTTAAATCAAGATTTGTATATGCTTGGTTCAAAAGTATATTTTTTTTCATACAATAAATCTAACTCTCAAACCAAGTAACAGATTTACTTGAGTGAAGTGAAAATTTTGACGCCAGGTGGCGCCTCGATGGGAACAGCGTACTTGCTTGTTTTTCTCGGTCAGTTGTAGTTAGTTTTGAATTGTAAGTTCACAATTTGAACATCAAAACATAAATCTCGCCGTTGATAATTATTTTTGTTTAATGTATATGCATATTGTTGGATTCTCTGTACAAAAATCAATCTTTATTCTTATATATACTTTATTTAATTATTTCTTTTTACTAAATATTCTGTTCGAAATAATATTTCGAACAGTGTTGCATTTAAGTTGTAGTATATATATTTAAGTTGAGTTCAAAATATGTATATGTTTACTGAAAGAAAAAGAAAGCTAGCATGGATCAAATTTTATGACCTTAGGTACATGGGTCGACGAGAGATTCCAAGTAAATGCAAGGCAATATGTTTTTTTTCATTTGCACTCATATATATATATATATTTTGAACTTAGAGATCTTTGTTATACAAAAAGAGGAGAGGTTGGTGGACCTCAGTGTTAAATAATATTAAAAGAATAAGTTAGTCTAAGCTAAATCTCTTACGAGTGAAGACATACCCTAGAGCGCGTATTTTTAATAAAAGATATAATATTCATTTGTTTAATAAATTGATTTGTTTCATTCACGATTACCATACCTAAATTCCCAACACATATGAACATAGTTCGGTATCATAATACTTAAAGCAGTAAATAATTACTGTGTTCAAACTTTAAAGATTTTTACAGTAAATGTATTTAATTGTCAATGCTTATTTACTGGGTAACCTCAAATTTTTTATTATTGAAAATGTGGCCATTAAACAAAAATATTATTAAAATTTTTAGTACAAGTAAATTTTTTTTTTAAATAAAAATATGCATTAAACTTCCAAATCAAAAATTAGTATAAGTAACCATTGTAGTAATAAACTGATTAATAATTTTTGAAAATATATTTGTATATTTCTGAATCGAATAAAATAACATCCTGATTAAAAAAATGCGCCATACTCAAACTAAGTCGTTATCATCCTGAGTCATTGAGCGTGTTCAGCCGATGAAAGTTCTTAGTAGTCTGAGTAAGTTACTCAGCGCACTGAACTAAGTTTTCGGTCTGGACACTTTACAGATACTAACTAACTTTTTTCTGGGCGCCATTTTACTTAGTATACATTTTACCGCGTAAACCACTAAAGTAAACAATAATAATTAGTAAAGTGCAAATCTGTACATGTATGCTAAAAATATTATTCAATATATTATCCATTAGAACTTACTTATTTTGATATAAATAATATCAGCAATAAATAAGACAACACGAGCAAACAGGTTATGACTCCCTAAACTATAGTAAGAGCTAACAGCGTGTCCAGGCCGAAAACACACTGCACTCAGACAAACAGACCAAAATTTCTTTTAGGCTGAGTAACTTACTCAGACTACTAAGAACTTTCATCGGCTGAACACGCTCAATATTATCGGCCTCAAACCAAGAGAAAAAAATTCTTGGGAGAAATAAATATGCATCTTGTTTGAAAAAAATAAAAATACTTCTTTTAAGATTAAAATTTTTGAAAGAAAAATTTTTACTCTCCATTGAAGAGTAATAATTTATTTATTCAAGACTGAAATTTTTTTAAATTGAGAAGTTTAGATGTTTCGAAACAAGAATAATGTTTTGAAGAAAATAATTTACTTGAATCAAGTTAATTTTTTTTTCTGTGTACACGAGGGTAAGGAGATTCAAATCATCTTTTTAGAATATGAATATTCATGCATTGAAAAGGTGATTTGAATCTAAATGTGGTAACTTTGTCCACTTTTACCAAGTTTAGGTTCAAATCGTCTTTTTAAAAAGGTAAAATAAGTCTCCAGAGCCTAAATTTATAGATCGAGGACGACTCTCATCGGATCGCGTACATTTGGTAAAGAAACAGAAGGGAAAAGGGGACCACTGATTAGAAATGACCACCATGATCGTAACAAATTTGAAGTTTAAAAATTCCAAAAATAATTTCTTAGTAATAAATGTTTTGTTGTGAGTTAAAAAATAATAAAATTTAAAATATCAATAATAATAGCTAAAGTTATATGAGTAGGCGTTCGAATAAAATAGTACTAAGTCATTCGAAATTCGAATTGAATAATTAGAGTCTTTGACTTATTAGTATATGATTAATTAATTATTTAATGTGAACAATAAATACAAACGATGTATTGGAAAACAGAAACTGCCGAAGAATTTGAAAAAAACTGCTAAAAACTAATCTGCTTCTGCCGGGATTCGAAACCACGACCTTACGAATATAAAGCACAACCACTGCCACACTGCTACTCGGACGCTCACGACCAGTTGGAAATATCTTTATGTATTTAGAACGCAGATATTATTATAACAATAATATCATGCTAAAGAACTGAGCTCATTCGAAGTTACAGATTAAAAGTATGGTAGGCCATGGAGGGTTAAAATACCATTTTAAAAGGGTGATTTACTCCTCCATACGCTTCATTTAGGACATCGAGGACTTAAATAACATATTACATTCAGCGGCAAGTCCAACATCAAAAGAACTGAGGCTTTAGAGGCTCAAATTACTGTTTTAATTTTGACTAGGGTGGACATTTAGCCGAAACTCTGAAAAAAAAATTTTTGGTTTAATAATTTTTGTTAATTATTTTAATTACTCTAGACAATTCTACTTTACTTTAAAAAAAAAGAAATTTTATGATCAAGATGGATCATGTTAAACCCTTTTATGTTAAACTTTTAAAGTGACCCGTTTTACCTTAGATACAATTTTTTGCTTTAAAAAATTAAATTAACTCAAAAGAAATTCAGGATTCAGGATTCAATAAAAAAAATTTTTTTTGTTTTATTAAATTTTTCAGGTTATTCGATACTGCCCACCCTCAACTCGATTAAAAAAAAATTTTAAATCATAACATGTAAAAAAAAATTTATTGTAAACTTTAAATATATATGACCGTTACTTGAACTCAATGACAAAAAATCACAATTTTGATAACTTTATCAATAAAAAAAATTACAACTAATAAATCCTATCGCAATTAAACAATAAAATTTTTTATTACCTATTAAATACAATCATCAGTAAAATATCGTAACAACTTACGGATGATTTACAACGTCAAGATAAATAAAATTGAATTGAAAGTCTATAAAAGTTTCTAAAATATTAAATAATATTGATAATTAATAAAACTTTAATGGCTTAATATTAAAACTCAAATAAATAGCGTTAAAAATTTTATGTGCGCACTTACATTTATTGTAATCACGACCGACCCAGCTTGAGCTAAAATACCGCTTTCAATGTATAAGTTGATTATTAGTAACCCGTAAATTATTTTATAAATAATAAAATCTAATAAAAAGTTCTAGTATTTATTTTTTAAATACAAATTCTGTAAATAATTGATTGGATTTCAAAAGTAATAGGATAATTTAAAATCATAACCCGACTAGAATTTTTTCCTGACCTGCCTGAAGTGCCAGGACCTTAGGGCAAACCTGAGGAGTTCCTTATCAGGACTTCATCAGGAAATCCTTATTCAAAAACAAGTTATCCAATCTCTTTGAATATTTTATTTACAGGCTGAAAATTAAACGAAGTACAAAAGAATATTATATAAAAATCACGTCTCATTGCAGCAGGGATTTTTTTACTTCTTCATTAGCAATTTTTCGACATTATAGTGAATATAATATTTACACTTACTAGATCATATATGTGTGTCAGCGCAGTGGATAGCATTGAGGACTTTAGATCGGAAGGACGCAGGTTCGAGCCCAGCAATAATTGGGATTTTTTCATCAATAAAAAACATGTTTACTTTCTCTAATTAATATTCTTAATACAATAGATAACATTCCCGATCGAATTAAAATTCTCTTTTTTTTTTCGCAATATAATATTTCTTTAAAAGTATTTACTAATAAGGCAACCCTGCTAAGGATTAGATGAAGATATCCCGGTAAGGTCCTGATAAGGTAATCCTGATAAGGACCTCATGGGTCTTAAGCGTTACATCCATGTCAGTTTCTCGTTAAGATACCCTGATCTGGACCTTATTTAAAATAAGGTTAACTTGATAAGGACCTCGACAGGTCCTTATGAAAAATTCTAATCGGGTCAATCACCTATTTCAATTTTAATCAACAATTTTTTTTTATTATTATATTATAAAATTAATCACTTTTTTTTTAACACGAATTTTTATTCAACTTTTAAAATATTAAGTAATTTTTTTATTTTTTCTTTTCAGTTTAAAATTTTTTTTCAAATATCCCGCCTTTTTGAATTAGATGTCGCTCTTTCTATTCAATCTTACTGCCACGTTAGTGCTGCTGCTAGTAGTTGATGGAGAGAAAAAATGAAAAAAATTATAACAACAGTAAAAATATAAAAAAAAATGGCCGTTAAATTTTTCGTGAATATAAAGTTTTTACATTTTTTATTAATTACAATTGAACAAAACAGATGTAGACAGTGATTTTCTATAGGGTTCTTGTGATCAACAATACAAAGATTAGAAAAAATAATGAAGTCGATAAGTCGTGTTTTTCGAAAGTTATCGTGTTTAGACGAGTCCGAACACAGCAATTGACGCACTGGGGGCTTCAGACTATCATTTTTTTAAAATTAATTTCATCATGAATCAACTGAACATTATATTGAGTAATGCTCCTTAATAGATTTCCTTTAAAATGGTATATACTTTTAACAACTTTGCTGTACTATAAAGAAAGTAGAGAGGATTTAAAGTCAGTGAAAGGGCCGAGAGCAAAAGAGTCACAGTAAAGCATACGCAACGCTTCGCGATTGAGGGGTAAAAATAAATGCTTCTATAAAAATTGTAGTTCCCGGCTCTTTTCTATAAAATTAAGCAATTTCAATATCTAACGATTAATAATAAATAAAGACATTAATTTATAGATAAATTATAGATAATAAAATAAAGTAATGAACTTAATAGTGAAGTATTGTATAGATATAAGACATACAAAGTTAGAGAAAAACAGATGTTTAGTAGGTCATAAGATAGTATCTCTTTATATCGTGAATCGGAAGTTGACACGCGTGGTCGTTTGGTCTTTGGTTTTGCCTCTGAGTCAGTTTATATACTCAACAATATACATATGTATGTATCTATTACAACTACACACATTCATATGTACATATGAACGTAAATAAATAATAATATTTAGTAGTAGTGTTGACATATTGGGTAAGACAGAAACACAAGCAAGTATAGGAAGAGACTAGAAAAACCGATTGCGCAATTAAACTACTCGATCTATATACATTTAGACGTCATGAAGCTCAACCACAAAGCGACAAGCTGTCTGCGACGTTATTATCGAAACATTTAAACATAGCTACACACTGGCACTAGCACACACCAACACTACGACTATTATAGACTAAGTTATCTACAAGTTGAGTATATTTATTATTTAAATATATAATTTATTTACGACATTTATTTTATCGTATTTTCTTGTGTTTGTCTCTATACGCAATGCTATTGTTATTGTTTGTTGTGTAAATATCTGTATATGTATTCCGTTAGACTATATTAGTAAACTCCCCGCGAGTGGTGTCGATACTTTACTATCCTTTCGCGACTTAACTTTTTGACGATCGTAAATTTTTTCGTTAAACGATCGAATAAGAAGGGTCGCTTTATATACAAACTCAACGCTATACATATATTTAGGGGAAGGGGGGGAGGGCAAAAGGGGGTAGGGTAGGCAAAACGGGGTACCCCCAAAATTTGATGAAAAAAAATTTAATATTTTAAATGGTTTTTATACATTCCAAAATCACTTTTGTAAATATAATTAAGTGTTACTTTGAATTTTTTTTGATAAAGTTTTTCAAAAATCAATTGTCAGTTGAAAAATATTAATGACGTTTGTTTCTTGATAAAAACTATTAAAAATTTTTTTTCTTCTTTTGTATCCAATGAAAATATAAAATATAATTTCTCTTCATGTAAATTACTTAAAAAAAAATTCAACTTAATCAAATTCGTTTAAAATCCAGAAATTTTTTTTTTACTTTTTTTTAGGGGGTACCCCACTTTGCCCGCAGAAATGAAAATTTTTTTTTTTTTCAACGGTAACTGAAAATATCTTCTATTTACTTTGAATATCATTAAAAAAAAAATATTTAGCGTATTTGAATTCTCAAAAACTTGGTACTTCCTTAAGTACCCCCTTTTGCCCCTCCCTCCACTATATGTATGTATGTGTAAATCCGTATGAAAAAACAATATATGGTTAGAATATATAAAATCATATATGTTTGATCTAAAATTGTCTATAAGGCTATCTATATTTTTCTGAGTTTATCTATAAATTGTCTTATTGAGAAGGTTAATTGTAGGTTTAGGTTTCACTATACCCATACAGGAGCTGCCAGAGTTGAACAACGGGCCCCTACTTGGCCCAGCACTGGGGAACCTAGCTTTGGCACACCTACATTGGCCCAGATTTGGGCCAAGACTGGGTAACCTAGCCTTGGCTATCCAATGGCAAGCCAGACTTGGGCCAAGGTAGGATTACCCAAGTTTGGATATACCTATGGTTTATATAAGTAGATCATATAAATGTACCAGTTCAACGTTAGTAGGTTCGTCCAGTAGCTACCGTTCGGACCCAGTAACCCAGAGAGGAAAGTACCACGGGCCCAAGCTTGACCCAGACTTGGCCCAACTTTGTAGAACCTTGGGCCAGGCTTGTAAGCCAGTCTTGGCCCAGCTTTGGTAGAAGCCTGGAATGATAATCTCGGGCCAAGCCTGGTTGCCAGACCTGGCCCATGCTTGGTTACCAGACCTGGCCCATGCTTGGTTGCCAGACCTGGCCCAGGCTTCCAGGAAACGAATAAATTTAATTAAAAAAAATTTATTGTTATTAACCTCGCAGAATTCATGATCATTAACGTTTTAATTATTTAAGGGAGGTAAATGATGTGAAAAAAACTCGGTGGAAATTCTGCTGGACTCTGGGCGCGAACTGCCGTCCTTCTGATTACTGGGTCCGAACGGTAGCTACTGGACGAACCTACTAACGTTGAACTGGTACATTTATATGATCTACTTGTATAAACCATGGGTATATCCAAACTTGGGTAATCCTACCTTGGCCCAAGCCCGGGTAATCATTGTAACGGCCAAGGCTAGGTTACCCAGTCCTGGCCCAAGCCTGGCTTGCCATTGGACGGCCAAAGCTAGGTTTCCCAGTCCTGGCCCAGGCCTGGGCCAATATA
This sequence comes from Microplitis mediator, assembly GCF_029852145.1. Lineage (NCBI taxonomy): Eukaryota > Metazoa > Arthropoda > Insecta > Hymenoptera > Braconidae > Microplitis > Microplitis mediator. The sequence continues at coordinate 17,389,821 of NC_079969.1, read as the reverse complement.
GGTGTGCCAAAGCTAGGTTCCCCAGTGCTGGGCCAAGTAGGGGCCCGTTGTTCAACTCTGGCAGCTTCTGTATGGGAATCAGAAGGACGGCAGTTCGCGCCCAGAGTCCCGCAGAACTTCCACCGAGTTTTTTTCACATCATTTACCTCCCTGAGATAATTAAAACGTTAATGATCATGAATTCTACGAGGTTAATAATAACAAATTTTTTTAAATTAAATTTATTCGTTTCCTGGAAGCCTGGGCCAGGTCTGGCAACCAATCATGGGCCAGGTCTGGCAACCAGGCTTGGCCCGAAATTATTCCAGGCTTCTACCGAGGCTGGGCCAAGACTGGCTTACAAGCCTGGCCCAAGGTTCTACAAAGTTGGGCCAAGCCTGGGCCCGTGGTACTTCCCTCTCTGGGTATTTGAAAATTGGGAATTTTCTTTCGAAAAAATCAATCCTTGCCCCTAATACACTTTACGGTTGTTTTTGTCCAATTTTATTCATCTTCTGAGCTTATGAAAACATTCCAAAAAAACTTCAGCGCAAAGTCATAAAAAATAAGCCAAATTTAGAAAATTTTTTATTTTCAATCGAAAAAAAAAAATGTAAAGGAAAGTCGGCACAAAATGGGAATAGCGAGGTTAAATAATGTCTTGGTTGAAGTTTATTTTGAGACAAAAAAATTGAGAATCGAAGGTTTCGGACTTCGAAATAATAACGGTTTTATTGAAAAAACTGAAATATTTCATATATCGTGACTTCCGAAAAATTTTTTGTATTATTTTCTGAAAACTACATTTAAAAACACAAATTTTGAAAAAAAAAAGTGCCGAAAGATTAATATTTGAGAAAGTTATAGCAATTTAAAAAAAAAAGAGCGGTTTTTTCAAAAATTCGTAACTTTTTTTGGGTTGGGTAAAAAAATCTGAAAAAATTCAGAAAAATGTGTTTGGTAGGATAAAAAATGATAAAAAAGTTTCAGCGAAATCGAAGGGGGTTGGGTCAAAACCTCGGTGATTTCGCATGGATGCCCCATATATATATATTTTATATATGCTAAACATATACGGGCTTATATATGATGAATATTATATTTTTTAATATAAATAAAAATATATTAGAAAAGGTAGTTAAATTGGCCACATATATTTTCTGATTTTTATCAAATATTTTTACATACATTTTGACCACATATGTTATGTTCATACGAGCGACCCTTAAGGGTCGCTTTATATACATTCAAACTCATCGCTACACATATATTTATACATGTATATAGTTGCTTCATGTTATTTAGTATATCTATGTACACATATACACACACACACACATATATATATATATATATTTGGTTGGAGTTTAATACAAACCTCGATCTTGAACAGTATGGAAGGTACAATAGTATTACAGAGTACTGTCACGTGTGCGACAATCGCATTCTACAGTCCATTTAGAATCTAATGTTGCACTGATAACGATCTCGCTGTAATTGAGACCCGAATAGAAATCCAACACAGTTTCAGTACAGGGTGACTGATGTTATATGTACAAAGAAATTAAGGGGTTAGGGGTACTCAGAGGCCTGAAAAAATGATGATTTTCAATAATTTTTTTTTTGTAGTTAATTACTTTATTTGACAAAAATAAAAACATAGCTTTATTAGAACACGTTTCGATTTGACTTCACGAAAATTTCAAAAAAAAAAATTAATAATTCAAAAAGTTATCGCTGTTTTTGTAGAGCCCGTTCCTCCCGAAGTCCTTTGCGGTGATCATCATAAGTCCTTGGAGATTCATCTAAAATCAATCGGACAAGAAAAATTAGTTTTATTAATAGATAATCTTGTGCCTGATCGAAGCTTTTTTTTTTTTTTTCGAAATTAACAAAATGGCGGCCTCAGGAAATTTTTTTCAAATTTTCGAGAAAAAAACCGACAGTTTATTGTTAAAAAAAATCGAAATTTTTGAAAAAAAAAAAAATCCTTCGATCAGGCACGAGTTTTTAATGTATTTCAAAAGTACAATAAATTTTATTGAAATCTACCGAGCAGTTTTTAAGTTACAGTGATCACCAGTTCAGAAAACATAGTTTTGAGAAAAACGCATTTAAAGTTTTGCTATGGATTTATGTCGAATTATAAGAATTATTTAATAACTTACACTGAGTCATCTATTCCTGGACCATATAATAGCTCTTCAGCCGTCATAGCAGCTTCCAAAATATCGATTTGCTGGTGCCTACGTTGCAATCGACCTTCTCGGGCGTTATCATTAGCGCGCTTATCTGCTACTTTGATACGTGCAGCATCCATTCTTTCTGCATACCGATGAGAATTAGGCCCACAATTAAGTCCTAGTGTATTCATCAAGACTAATAATGAATTTATACCCTCATTAAATATACACATAGCAACGTATACAGCTATTTGTACGATAGTAAAACTAGTATTTACCGTTTTTGGGCATATTTTCCATACTAGTTGGTTAAAGCTTTCATTATTATTCTGATTGAATCCACCTACACATCTTGAAAGTAAATTTTCATTACTAAGATCTTCGTATATAGGCTTGATAGCTTTTAAAACATCAGAAGGTAAGGGAGAATAATCGTGAGAATAGGTATCAAGCTCTCCTCTTGCTTCAGCGCGCTGGTAAGAGCACCAAGATTCTTCGCCTTTTGGACACATATCATGATTCGGTTTTTCATCACTCGAGCCGTAGTGATAAAAGGTTGCCATTATAGCAGATTTCATATTTTCAACAGGAAGGAATATATTCATTTCCACAGTTATTACATGCAACTACAATTTTGAATCCCAGCCCACGTGTACTTGCTGTTTGAAACACTACATTTCCATCACATTTTTTACATTTTATAAGAGCAGAAATTGCAGTGAATACCTGAATAAAATTTATTATTCGAAATTCAGTACTGCTGTCTTCAGGTACATCATCTTCAGTGTTTTGTTTTAATTTTTTAGAAGATGTACTCTGAATACTTTCATCACGTTCGGCTGTTTTCGGATTAAAAACATTCTTTCTTTTGACTGAACGCGACTTATTAATTTTTTCAGAACTCCGAAGTTCTCTTGAAACCTTTCTAGAATCACGTCCCATGGTTAATAATTTAATTCACTTGAGAAATAATTTATCACAAAACTATCGACTGATCAGTGCAACGACTACAGGTATACTGGCAACCAAAAATTATTTTTCAGTTCTTGTACTACCTACAAATTGTGAATATATATATATATATATATATATATATATATATATATATATATATATATATATATATATATATATATATAATTATACATACATTAAAATGGGGAGATATTCATGACAATGAAACCCGAAAGGTCGGTTGCTTGCAGCTGTTTCTAGCTACCTGCTCTCGAATGCCACGTAGCACCCGAGCGTCCTTTGGTCATTGTTAAATAACTCGAAAAGAATTTGTCGGATTCACTTCAAATTTTCACACAATATTTTTAAAATATTATACTTTAAGAAAATGCAAAAAAAAAAAAATCGATTTTTTGAAAATTCTGACTACCCCTAACCCCTTAAGGGAGATGAGAGATTAAAATATCGATTCAAATCCAGAAGAGAATTTTACATTTTTATTTTTTTTTCTGTTTTATTACACTGTAAAAAATCCGGAGTGAATTCGGATTGAAATTGAATCCGAATTCACTCCGCATTCACTCCGCCACTTGGAGTTCCGGAGTTTTAAAAATAATCACTCCGCATGCGGAGTGAATTGGGAGTTTTTTTTAGCGGAGTGATCTCGGAGTGACGCGGATTTTATTTCACTCCCAATTCACTCCGATCCGGAGTTTTAATACTTAAATAAATTTATATTAAATTGCTAAACAATGTGTGTGTGTGTGTGTGCGAGTGCCCAGAGAGGAAAGTACCACGGGCCCAGGCTTGGCCCAGACTTGGCCCAACTTTGTAGAACCTTGGGCCAGGCTTGTAAACCAGTCTTGGCCCAGCCTTGGTAGAAGCCTGGAATGATAATCTCGGGCCAAGCCTGGTTGCCAGACCTGGCCCAGGCTTCCAGGAAACGAATAAATTTAATTTAAAAAAATTTATTATTATTAACCTTGTAGAATTCATGATCATTAACGTTTTAATTATCTAAGGGAGGTAAATGATGTGAAAAAAACTCGGTGGAAATTCTGCTGGAGTCTGGGCGCGAACTGCCGTCCTTCTGATTACTGGGTCCAAACGGTAGCTACTGGACGAACGTACTAACGTTGAACGTACATTTATATGATCTACTTACATAAACCATAGGTATATCCAAACTTGGGTAATCCTACCTTGGTCCAAGCCCGGGTAATCATTGTAACGGTCAAGGCTAGGTTACCCAGTCTTGGCCCAAGCCTGGGCCAATATAAGTGTGCCAAAGCTAGGTTTCCTAGTGCTGGGCCAAGCAGGGGCCCGTTGTTCAACTCTGGCAGCTCCTGTATGGGTGGTCCCATTTTTAGAAGTGTTTAAGTACTGGGTACTTTACCTTATTAGTATAACATAAATATTATTCATATTATTACTGAGTTCCCCTGCCTTTGGCTATACAATAGTAAGCCAAACTTGAGTCAAGGCTGGGTAACCTAGTCTTGACCGTTACAATGATTACTCGAGCTTGGGCCAATACTGGGTGCCCCTGCCTTGGCCGTCCAATGGCAAGCCAGGCTTGGGACAAGGTAGGATTACCCAAGTTTGGCTATACTTATGGTTCAATAAGTAGATCATATAAATGTATCAGCTCAACATTAGTAGGTTTGTCTAGTAGCTACCGTTCGGACCCAGCAATCAGAAGGTCGGCAGTTCGCGCCCAGAGCGCAGTAGAATTTTCACTGAGTTTTTTTCACATCATTTACCTCCCTTAGATTGTTTAAACATTAATATTCATGAACTCTACGAGGTTAATAATAAAAAAATTTTTTGAAAGTTAAATTTATTGCACGACTCATGATGCGAAGCATCAGAGAGTGCTTTACGATCGAAAAATTTTTTTCGCCTCACTTCAGCAACTATTTCAATTATCATACCCTTGTTAGCTTGCGGAATCAAGATATTTTGCATACTATTTTGAAGATAATTTAATGGAAATTAATTCCATCCTTTTCGAAAATTTATTTAGTTCAATAAAAATGGAAAAAACATCAAAATAGTTTAAAAAAATTTCCTGTCCGTTAAGTCTGAAACCCGTATACATGGTAACTTGCGAAAAAATGCAGTAATTGAATCAAATTTTTTTTTTTTTAAATTCTTTGAAAGAATTGTAGGTCTCCTATTGCGAATAGCTAGGTAACTCGGTGTCGTTTAATTACAATTAATAAAAGAATAAAAAAGGCTGAATAACTTTATCTATATATCTATGTAAAATTAACATGGATGGTGTTATATTTATACATTATACGTACATTTATTCCACCAGGGGCGCTTGCGCATTACCGTCCTAGTACAGCTGTTTTGTTTTGGTAATTGGTAAGCCTGAATTTTTTCAATTCAATTTTTTTTTTATTTTATTTTTTATTTTCATATTTTTTTTTTTTTGTTATTAATCGAGACATTTTGAGTAGGTTCTTTTATAATTTAAAAAAAAATACTAATACAATTAAAAAAACAACAAATTTCAATAAAAAAAAATTGTATATATTTTAAATTTATTCGTGTTTCCCGCCATTTTTTTATTATTATTTCATTATTTCATAATAATTGAGCATTATGAGTCGTGCACTTTTGGATCTTCCAAAATTTCGTTTCTTCGATGTCTGGGTCAGGTCTGGCAACCAGGACTGGCCCTGTGTTATCATTCCAGACTTCAACCAAGGCTGGCTTACTAGCTTGGCTCAAGGTTCTACATACTTGGGCGAAGCCTGGGCGAAGTTTGGGCCCGTCGTACTTTCCTCTCTAGGGTTCTCTAAGTATTCCAACTTCCATTTTAATTTTTATTTCTTAATAATTTGTTGCATAAAATTCATTGATTATGTTAACAGCATGCATTTTTTGGGCATTTACTCGACTTTTATAAGCTATCATTAGTTTGATTTTTACCACCAGACAGCGTTACCCAGTTTGTCGGTTCCCAATATTCATGTATACATTGGGAACTGTGTATATAATATATACATTAGGGTGCTTCATTTCAGAGCAACATTTTTTTTTTTTTTGAGTGCATGAGGAAAAAATCATAGTTCAACACAAAAAGAAAATTTTCGCGCAAGAAAAAAAATTCTATGTCGATTACAGACCTAGCTCATTGAAAAATTCGATTTTCCCATTTAAATAACATGGGAAAAATTTTTTTTTTAGCTTTAAGTATTGTTAACTCATTAAAAAAATCAATAGATCAAATTGACTGATACATATTTTTGTAGGAAATTGAACGCTCTACAAAAAAGGTCTCTTATCATTTTTCGATAAACCCATTTGTTCAAAAGTTATTGGAGCTCGAAGTAAAGTTGAAGATCTTTTTACTTTTTCGGCGAAACTATCGGTCTTATCAAAAAATGTTGTCGATTCTTTTTTGTTTACAATTTTATTATCTACAAATTACTATGAGTAAAATTTTTTCAAATTCCTCATTATTTTCGATTTATTTTCATTTTAATTTCAAGCTCTTAAAAAAGTGGTTCTGCTCGATTTCAAGAGCTCGACATTAAAATGGAAATACCTAGAAAACGATGCTGGATTTCAAAAAACTTTACTGACAATAATTTGTAGAAAATCAAATTGTCAACAAAAAAGATACTACAACATTTTGTGATAAGTCTGATAGTTTCGCCGGAATAGTAAAAAGATCTCCAACTTTACTTCGAGCTCCAATAACTTTTGAACAAATGGGTTTATCGAAAAATAATAAGAGACCTTTTTTGTAGAGCGTTCAATTTCCTAGAAAAATATGTATTAGTCTATTCGATCTATTGATTAGTTTAATGAGTTAACAATACTTAAAGCTAAAAAAAAAATTTTTCCCGTGTTATTTAAATGGGAAAATCGAATTTTTCGATAAGCTAGGTCTGTAATCGACATAGAATTTTTTTCCTTGCGCGAAAAATTTTTTTTTGTGTTGAACTATGATTTTTTCCACAAGCACTTAAAAAAAAAATCGGTCTGTCAGTTGACCCTGCGGGCCAGCCCCAAAACTTCCTGCTGTTTTCGAGCTCGAAAATACGTTTGTATGCTGTTGTTTTTGAAAAAAAACGTTTTTCACCATTTTTTCTCCAACGATATCTCTCAAACGAATAAACCGATTGAGACGGTTGAGGTGGCAATCGATGCGTTTTATCAAGTTCTAAAGCTGATCAAATTTTGAATTCGATTTATCGAGTCGTTTTTGAAATATTTCAGAGAAAATAAAAAAATTTTTTTTTTCAATTCTTTCGACAACGGTTTCTCTTGAACGAATGAATCGATTTTGATGGTTGAGGTGGCATTCGACGCGGCTTATAAAGCTCTAGAGCCCAGTCCATTTTGGAATTAATCTATTGAGCACATTAAAAGTTATCCAAAAAAAACATTTTTGAAAAAATTTTATTTTTGGAATATCTCTGAACGAGCCCTACCGATCAATCTTAATTTTCCTACAGCTTCAAGATATTGACAAGCCGCGTCGAATGACACCTTAAAGTTCAATATCGGTTCATCCGTTCAAAAGATACAGGTATTTACATACGTACGTACGTACATACATACATACATACACTTGGACATCATCTTGAAATTAGTCAGAATAGCTTCCTAGGACCTCAAAACATCGACATCTGATGAAAATTTGATTTTCGTAAATCGGACCGAAACCAATAACTTCCCGTATTCTTGAAAATTTACAATTTTCTTAGCGGGAAGTTAAAAAAATGTTGCTCTGAAATGAAGCACCCTAATATACATATATATGATAATATATATAAAATGTGTGTATTATCTCTAAACCATTAGTCATCTGTAGCAGCATACAGTCGTGTCATTCGTTTTCTAGTTTTCTGTCTTGTCTTGTGGACACATTGATGGGAATGAGATTGCCGTTAATTTTGTTATGAATACATATTTATATATATAAATAGGTTTATAAATATGCGTACGTAATGTGTAATATGTATGTACATGTGTGTGCTCTTTATATTAGATACGTTTATAGATTGAATGGACGCAGAAATAGCCAAGTCATATGATATGAGATTGGATCTTGTATAAATAGATAGCTCATTGCTAAACGATTAATCTAATCGCATCATGCCTGATTAATGATATAGAAAGTTGTCGTAAAAATGGATTTTACGATTGTTTTCTGTGGTAATTTATTATGTTAAGGCTTGTTGATAATTTATTGATAATAAAATTATTGCGGTTTTGTAATTTTGTTATTTACGAAATATTATATTTTATTTATATTTTTTCGTTTGTCTAAATTATGGATAATTGTCGTTAAGCCATTTTTGTCTGGGATAAAAAAAAGTAATCTATGTAATCACTACTAAGTAGATGTTTTTTTACGGCTGAAATGAGGCTGAAATAAATGTATAAGTACTTGCATTATTGTAAAAATTTATGTCATGGTTTTTTTTTAATATTTTAAAATAATTTGTTTCAAGAAATTTTATATTTCATTTTATAAAATACTATAGTATTGATTAATGTTTTTTTTTTTTTAATTTGTAATTTTTATGTCTCTTAATCTGTTTACGTAAAAAGTCTAAATCATGTCTTCAATTGAGATGATTGAAATTTAGTTCATATGAATAAAAATAATACTCCAAATTTTATATATATATATGAGGGGTACTAAAAAATACCAAAACTTGAAGAAAATCGGAAAAATCAATTTTCGAAACCGTCCGATTCGGCGTGGAATGCCCCATATAGATAAATTTTTTTTTGTTATATTTTCATGAAAAAATAATATGATGTCCAAAAAAAACATTTAATAAATGAAAATTAAATTATTAATTTAACAAATCATATACTGCAAAGATATCTTGAATTTTCATATGTATAATTCAATTTATTTCAGAAACAACAGATTTTACAGCCTTGGCTTACAGGACCTTTTTTGTAGCAAATTTGATTTCCTACAAATTTGTCATTTCCTTTTTTTCGGTAACTACAATATTTTCTACGAAAAACTCAAAAAATACGCAAAAATCGCTAAAAATCGACTTTTACATTTTTTAACTCTGACCCCGTTTCTGTCACATAAATTTTACTGTAGGAACTTTTGAAGTATAAAGATTCCCCTACAACTTCTGCCTATGGACAGTAAAAAAACGTGAAATGCAGCAGAGCTATAGATAATTAAAAAAAAAAACCTCCACTTTACATGCTAAATGAATGGAAAAATTTCAAATTCAATTAGCGAGTTCTTAAAATTAAAATTAAGGGCTCAAATTTTGTGGAAAATTTTTTTTTTATGTCCAGAACAATATTCCGTCAATGGAGCAAAAAAAAAAATAGTCGTTTCAAATGAGCCACCCTAATATCTATAGAATATGGAAAATATGTTTTAGAAAATTTTCAAAATGTTTACCATTATTCGTAATCAATACAAAAAAAAAATTCATTTTCACCAACTTGACGGTCGTTAATCAAAGACGATAAAATAAAAAATTACACGATGCTCAGAAGCACTATAGTCAAGAGCACAATCTTGTCAGTTAAAGCGAAACCAAAAAGTTTGTTGCGTCAGGTCTGAGTGGATCTACTCGTAAATCTTTACATGATTTCAACAACAACTTTTCAAGTAATACCAATTACTCAACAGTCTTAAAATATATGTATCTAAGAAAAGTATCTATTATTTATAGTTATACATCTGAAGGGGTTAGGAGTGAAGGGGTATAAGTGACAAAAACATATTTTTGATACTGAAAATGGTTTGGAGCTCATAAAATTTTGCTTGTTCAAATAAAACATACACTGTAAAAAATTCGCGAAGTGAATGCGGATTAAATCCGGAGTGAATGCTGAGTGAATGCGGAGTGAATGAATTTTAAATTATTCACTCCCCTCGGAGTAAATTCACTCCGCAGGGGGGTTTTCGCGGAGTAGATAATTTTTTATTAATTTAATCCCTCCGGAGTGAAATTCACTCCGGAGCGGAGTTTTGAAAATATTATTAATATTACATTATTGATCAGCTGATATGCACAAACATACACACATACATATTTAGGCACACACGCGCACTCTCACACACACGCACGCACACATTTGCACATACGCACGCACACATTTGCACACACGCACACATTCGAACACACGTACACATTTGTATACACGAACACATTTGCACACACGCACAAATTTGCACACACGCGCAAATTTGCACACACACACACACACACACATTGTTTAGCAGTTTAATATAAATTAATATAAATTTATTTAAGTATTAAAACTCCGGACCGGAGTGAATTGGGAGTGAAATAAAATCCGCGTCACTCCGAGATCACTCCGCTAAAAAAAACTCCCAATTCACTCCGCATGCGGAGTGATTTTTTTTAAAACTCCGGAACTCCCAGTGGCGGAGTGAATCCGGAGTGAATTCGGATTTTATTTCACTCCCAATTCACTCCGGATTCACTCCGGATTTTTTAGTGTATTAGAAAAAAAATATATTTTGTCTTTTATGCTCCTTCACACGGTAAGAAATGCATGGCGTTCAACACCATGCTAATATGGTCTCAAGACAGATAATAAAATAGTATGTGAAATATTACAAGACAGTAATGGAACGAGTCCCAGAAGTATGGCGTCCCGATGAAAAAAGATTTTGTCTAATCATATATGATCATGCATAATTGTCTATATATGATCAGATCCAAAAATCGGCCAGGTCTGATCATACATAACTTGCCCTGTTTATATATGAACAGATATGATTATATATAACCATGCATGAACGAATATAGTCATTTTTAGAATCTCATTTAGAATATCTGTAAATTATTAATTAAGTAATTTGATTAGGATTTATTGTCTTTATAATTATAAATGTCGGTTGAAATTAAATAATAAAAAATAAAAAATTATTATCCGTTGACTACTATTTTACTACGAGGTCACCCGTGCAATTAATGTCCCACGCCGATGCTGCTTAACTTTGGTTATCGATGGATTGTAGTCTGATCCTCTAGTCTGTTCTACACTTATAATAAAGAAAAGTTTATGGCATTACTTAACTCAAATAATCAAATTGATACTTTATACTTTTAAATTGCTGCCGAAACCTTTGAACATCTTTTAAGTATTGGGGATTTAAGTTTGATTGATAGTTGACAGAATAAAATTTTAATAACGTTGATATTAAAAAGTTGTCATATTATTTAATACATATATATATATATATATATATATATATGTACGTTGAATAGACCTTTGTGTGACCCCCCGTTTTTGTTTGCTATATGTATCCTCAAAACTGCATATTTTTTCGTCCTTCAAGGATTTTTGTTTCTAGACAGGACTTTTGACAGGATATCGAATTAACTATTATATAGTCCCTTGTGTGACTTATATGTATACTATATATATAAGTCACAGATCGGTACGTCACATAGATAATATACAAAGATATCTCCCATGAAAAAAATTTATTAAAAAAATATAAGTTAAAATATGAAAAAATATATTTTTCATATAAAAAGAAATACATAAAAAATATATAAATATATATAAATTATGTATAAAAAATCTGTTAATCGGTTGACCCTGCGAGCCAGCCCTAAAACTTCCCGCTGTTTTCAAGCTCGAGGAGCTCAAAAACATTGTTGTGAATACATTATCAAGCTCTTCGAGCTCCAAAATACTTTTGTATGCCATTGTTTTTGAAAAAAACCGCTTTTTAGCATTTCTTTCTCCCAGCTGATCAGATTTTGGGATTGTTTAGTTCGGTTTTTTCAAAGATATTGGCAAAAAACTGTTTTTCATCGTTTCTTTCTTCCACGATATCTCTTAGACAAATGACTCGATTTTGATGGTTAAGGTGGCAATTGACGCGTCTTAATAAATTCTAAAGCTGATCAGATTTTGGAGTTATTTAGTTCAGTTGTTTTAAAGATATATTCGCAAAAAACCGTTTCTTACCATTTCTTTCTCCCACGAAAACTCTTGGACGAATTATCGGATTGTGATAGTTAAGGTGACAATCGACTCGTTTTATTAAATTCTAAAGCTGATTAGATTTTGAAATTGATCGGATGAGTCACTTCAAAGATAATCGAAAAAAAACGTTTTTTACCATTTCTTACTCCAACGATATCTCTCGAACAAATAAACCGATTGAGATGGTTGCGGTCGCATTCGACGAGGCTTATAAAGTTCTAAAGCTGATTAGGTTTTGAAGTCGATCGTTCAAGTCGTTTCTGAGAAATCAATAAAAAACTAAAAAAAAAATTTGTTATTATTCGTAATTCGCCAATATTTTCGAGTCTACTTGATCTAATGATCTGAAATTTTTAGAAAATTTGATGGCCAACAAGCTCTTTCGATTAATTAAAAAGTTATAGACTGGTCACACACACACACACACACACACACACACACACACACACACACACACACACACACACACACACACACACACACACACACACACACACACGCGGTGACACGAATCGTAATCCGTGGACAATAGATCCGCGACGTCAAATCCGCGACATGAAATCCGAAGATATTTTATCCGATAGACAAAATGTCCTTGGACTAAATATTCAAGAGACAAAAAATCCGTGACAAAATATCCTGTCGATAAATCTTATTCAGAAAAATATATTTTCAGTGGAAAATAATTCATGGTTTTCGATAAACGGGTACTGTACCATTCCAAGCATATGTATTGACCTATTTCCAAAATAATACCCACCCAAAATCTGTGAAAAAAGGGCACCATACGATTTCAAGCATATGTGTTAATCTATTTTTAATATTTCACACTCAAATTTTATGTGAAAATATATTAAACATTTCTGATAAAAGAGTACCGTACTATTTATATTATAAGATATTTTGTCGGGGATGTTTTATCTATTGAGTATTTAGTCCGGGGATATTTTGTCTATCGGATAAAATGTCTTCGGATATTTTGTTGCGGATATTTTGTCGCGGATTTAATGTCTTCGAATAACGAGTGACGGAATCCACACACACATACACACACACACACACACACGCGCGCGCGCACACATACATACGTACAGACACTCGAACATCATTCTAAAAACAGTCAGAATAGCTTCCTAGGATTTCAAAACGTCGACATCTGATGAAAATTCGATTTTCGTAAATCGGACCGAAACCAATAACTTCCCGAATTTTTGAAAATTTTCAATTTTCTTAGCGGGAAGTTAAAAATATATAAAATTTCGATAAACAATATATTTGTTATATACACTAATGCAAAAAATTAAAGGAGCAGAAAAATTTTATAAATTTTTTAGTGATTTTTGGAAGGCTGTAACTTGGTGAAAAATAATCGTATCGAGATTTTAGAAAAATCATTTTGTAGCTTAAAATCTCTAGTTTTGGTGCATTTTTTTCAAAATTTTTTAAAAGCTCCGGTTATTGCGCCAAGATGAGAAATACCGCGAGACAAAAATTTCTAAATTATTTTTGTTTTTTTCCGATGAGCCCACGGACCGCAGAAAAATTCTTTTCACTAAACAAATTCATAGCTTGTTTAGCAAATTTATTCAGCTTCAATTTGGTTTTTTGTTTAACCTCGTAGGACGTTTTGTCGCAGAGATATCAGCCTTCAAACAGAAAATGATCCTTTTGGCTTTGATCATCGATATTTCAGGTACCAATGTTTGCACAGAAAGTTAAAGGGCGGCGTTGAAAACTTGAATAAATTCCCTACAAGACCCTGTCATCATTTTTTGAAAAACAAAATTTTTTTTATTTTTAACATCCATTAGAAGTAAGTACAAAAAAATGACTTTTTTTGGTTTTTTAGTAAAATAACCGCTACTCGAAAAATATCGAAAAAAAAATAATGTTGCCAGGGACTTTTTTAGCTTAATGTACCCCCAAGACCCCTGTAAATTTTGAAATTGATCTATCGAACCGTTTTTTGAGAATCATCGATCAAAGTTTTGCTAAACAATTAAAGGAGCAAGTTTTGTTCCTTTAATTTTGTAATCATAATCAAAGTGAAAAAATTATTTGTTCTGGACTTTTCTCAAATTTTTGCATTGGTGACTCGGAAAATGCAAAGAAATGACAAAAAAAATAAAAAATTTCCAAAAAATGTCAAAAAAAAAATTTAGAACACAAAAAAAAAGTTTCAATTTTTTTTTTTTTCGATTTTTTTGACAATTGTTGGAAATTACATTCCTCAAACGATAAATAAGTTAGAAATGGCAGGATATATGTCAGCAGAAAAAGTTATATACTTAAAAAATCTATCACTAACGTTATAAATGTAACAACCTAAAGAGAAAAAAAATCAATTACGGAGTGGGAAATTATACACTAGACTCTATCAAAAACATCGACTAGTTTTTTTTTTAAAATACTCTGAAAATATTGATTAAAATTACGGAAAAATGATCCTGTTAAAATGACAGCTCTTAATTATTAATATGAATGGTTGCCTAATCGCGATTGTCTATTACCTATTTGATTAACATGGGATTTTTTTTTTTGAGTGGAATTTTATCACGCATTAGAAAATCAAAGCATCCGTAAAATTGAAGAACATTTTTTTAAGGAAATTGAACGCTTTACAAAAAAGGTATATTATTATTTTTCGATAAATTTGAATTTTTAAAAGTTATTCAAGGCCAAAGTTTGATTCATAGCAAATTTTACCACTATTCAACTTTTTCGGCGAAACTGTCAGACTTATCGTAAAATGTTATGGGACCTTTTTTGTAGACAATTTTATTTCTTACAAATTGTCGCCAGAAAAGTATTTTGAAAATCTACATTGTTTTCTAGTTATTTTTATTTTAATGTAAAGCTCTTGAAAAAAATGGTGTTTGGGTCGATCTCAAGAACTCGATATTGAAATGGAAATAACTAGGAAACAATGTGGAATTTGAAAAAACTTGACTGGAAATCATTTATAGGGGATGAAATTGTCTACAAAAAAGATCCTCTGAAGTTTTGTGATAAGTCTAATAGTTTCGCCGGACATGTAAAAAGGTCTAGAAATTTACGATAATTTGACCTAGAGCTCCAATAACTTTTGAACAGATGGATTTATCAAAAAATGATAAGAGACTCATTTTGTAGAGCGTTCAATTTCCTACAAAACTATATTCTAAATATATCTGTACATATATAAGCCAGGGCCGAGGTATACAGTTCCAAACTTAAAATTTTTTTTCCTAAGTCATTTAAATGATATAAAAATCATGAAGAGGCATCTCTTTTTATTAATATTAGGAGCTCAAACTTCACCATAATTTTTTATCATCATTTTTAACAATTTTTTTCACAGTAATTAAAGAAAAAAAAATCGGTCTATCGGATAACCCTGCGGGCCAGCCCTAAAACTTCCCGCTGTTTTCAAGCTCCTTGAACTCGAAAACATTATTGTGAATATATTTTCGAACTCTTAGAGCTCGAAAATACTTTTGTATGCCATTGTTTTCTAAAAAAACATTTTTTAGCATTTCTTTCTCCCACGATATCTCGCGAACGAATTAATTGATTTTGATGGTTGAGGCGGCAATCGACGCGTTTTATTAAGTTCTAGAGCTGATTAGATTTTGAAATCGAATGATTCAATTTTTATGTAGATATCCGAATAAAAACGTTTTTCACTATTTTTTTAATCAACGATATCTCGTAAACGAATGGACCGATTAAGACGATTGAGGCAGCAATCGACGTGTTTTATCAAGTTCTAAAGCTGATCAAATTTTGAAATTGATTTATCTAGCCGTTTTTGAGAAATTTAAAAAAAAACAAAAAAAAATTTTTTTTCAATTCTTTCTCCAGTCGCACATGTTAAATTCTCATCTTTACATAGAAAAGCATCTTTACGTAGAAAAGAATATATTAGTTGCTCGTTTTTCAATTAAAGTTCTCGCTAAACTATGATAGATACCGCTACAATAAATCAGTTCTATTTTTTTAGAAAGTTCATTGTCTATATAAAAGTTTCTGATATCATTGCTTGTAAACTCAATAGTTTAGCTGTACTTTTTAGTCTTATGAGGTAATGAAAAATTCAGTTATTTAAAAAAATTTGCCAGCTTGTCAATCAAACTTCTCGCTAGACTATGAGAGGTACGTCTACATTAAATTAGTACAATTTTTGTCAGAATTTATTTCGTCTGTATAAAAATTTCCGATAATATTGCGCGTGAACCCGATAATGTGCCTGTAATTTTCAGTTGAATGAGGTAATACGAAAATTCGAGGAAACATTCAGTTATTTGAAAATCCGCCAGCTTGACAATCAGAATAGTCGCTAAATTATGATCGATACTTCTAAAATAAATTCGTACAATTTTGTCAGAAATTATGTTGTCTATTCAAAAGTTTTCAATAACATTGCTCGGAAACTTAATAGTTTAGCTGTAAGTTCTAGTTTAATGAGGCAATGACACATTCTGTTATTCAGAAATTTGCCAGCTTGTCGATCAAAACTCTCGCTAATCTATGAAACATTCGTCTGCAATAAATTAGTACGATTTTGTCAGAAATTACTTAATTACTTTATTCGAGCTCAAAAAGATTGAAATTATTAACATTTTCTGTGGAAAGTTTTGATTCGTAAGTTCAACCAGTTTAAAATTTTTTTCCCAACCTTAAAAGAAATTCCGATAAATGTACTGCAGATAAACTGAAATCGTCGCAAAATAATTGAACTACAATTTAAATTCTCTACAATTTCAATTCTGATTAATCTTATCAAATTTTAATTAGTTCAACGAACAAAAAACCATGGATTCAATGTTTTATTTTAATCTTTTAATTTAAAAAATTTTCAAATCTGTTCTTTATGAAGATATTTCTCTTGTCAAATAATTTTATTAATTTCTCGATGTCTAATGAATCGAAATGAATTATTTCACATTCATCAAGTCTTTAAAGATTTTGTTTCACAAGGCTTAACGAACAATAAGGTGTGTCACAGTAAGGTACAATTGATAGTTAATAATATTTTGTACACTCTACTTTTCTGTGACCGTCACACAAGCGTTATGTATAATATAAAAACCTGTATATATAAAAACCTGGGTGTAACGTCACAGAAAGGTATCAAAGTCACACAAGCGTAATAAAATATAACTGAAAATCTCTTTCACATTTTTTTCGAAGGTTCAACAAATTTACCGTCTGATCTAACTGAAAATTTATTTGACTCTATTTTAATCACTTCTTCTGATTTCCGTCTGAATATATTGAGTTCATCAAGCATAATCATAAACATAAATTGTAAAATCATTTGTTTACACATCGATTATGTTCTCTAATTTTTATAATGAAGTATAAATCGATACTTTTCTCCAGCTCATACGCAGAAAAAAAAATCTGGGCGTCGGTTGACCCTGCGGGCCAGCTCCAAAACTTCCCGCTGTTTTTGAGCTCAAGGAGCTGGAAAACATTACTCTGAATATATTTTCGAGCTCTTCTAGATCGAGAATGCTATTACCTGCGATTATTTTTTATGAGCTTTTCAAGCTCTACCAAGTTGCGTTTTTTGCTAAAGTTTGACAAGTTAAGAATCGAAAATTGTTAATGAAGAAGCGGTTTTTAAATTTTAATTCTCGATTATGTTCAATGAAATAAATGTATCGAGGCAGAAATCAATGTCAGTGATCCAAATCAAGATTTGAGTGAGTTTTGACTTAGGTCAGAGCAATTATATATGAAATATCCGAGAAAAACATTAAAAACTGGATTTTCTCAATTTTTTGCTGATAATATGTTTTAAACTAAAGAACAAGTTAGATGACATTAAATGATAATCGAAAGGGACTATAAACAGAAAGAGTGGGTATGATTTAAAAAACATTTAGTACATTATATTTTAATTTATCCGGAAAAAATAACATTTTATGTTATTTTTTTAACTTTTCAGCGCCAATATCTTTTGAGCTAATGAACCGATTGTGACGTTTGAGGTAGCATTCGGAGCGTTTTATTGAGTTCTAGAGCTGATTAGATTTTGAAATTGATCGGATGAGTCACTTCAAAGATAATAAAAAAAAACCGTTTTTTATCATTTCTTTCGCCAACGATTTCTCTCGAACAAATTAACCAATTAAGATGGTTGAGGTAGCATTCGACGCGGCTTATAAAGTTCTAGAGCTGATTAGATTTTGAAGTCGATCGTTCGAGTCGTTTCTGAGAAATCACTAAAAAACTAAAAAAAAGAATTTTTTTTTTTTCGTAATTCGCCAATATTTTCGAGTCTACTTTATCTAATGATCTGAAATTTTCAAGAAAGTTGAGGGCCAACAAGCTCTTTCGATTGCCACCTCAACCATCAAAATCGATTCATTAGTTAAAAAGTTACAAAGAGTTTACACACACACACACACACACACACACACACACACACACACACACACACACACACACACACACACACACACACACACACACACACACACACACACACACACACACACACACACACACACACACACACACACACACACATACACATACATACACACGGACATCATTCTGAAAATAGACAGAATAGCTTCCTAGGACCTCAAAACGTCGACATCTGATGAAAACTCGTCATTCGAAAATCGGGGTAAAAACAATAACTTCTCAATTTTTCGAAAATCGTCGATTTTCTTAGCAGGAAGTTAAAAATTCTCCACTGAAGGTCAATATTATATTCTTGATTCAAGAAAATTTTTCTGAAAACCTAAATTTCCTCACATAAAGTAGAAATCTTCTCCGACTATGACGAATATTTTTTAATAACCAAGACAAATTCTCTTGGCTTAAGAAAATCTTGACTTGGTTCCTGAAAACGTTTGTCTTCCAAAATATTTTCTTGACTCAAGATAATTTTTTTTTTCTGTATAGAGATCAAAATTATCAATGTTTTCTCTAGAAAGTTTAGATGCTGATTTGGAAGTTCGAAGTGTTATTAGGTTCCTTTTCTACCCTCATCGCGAATTCCCTACATTTTCAATTCAAATTCATCTTATCAAATTTTAATTAGTTTAGCAAGAATATTCATCTACAATTATCAATATTTCAACGAACAAAAAACCCTGGATGCAATGTTTTATTTTAATCCTTTGATTTTAAAAATTTTCAGAGCTATTCTTTAACAAGATATTTCTCTTGTCAAATACTTTCATTAATTTCTCGATGTCTAATGAATCGAAATGAATTATTTCACATTCATCAAGTCTTTAAAGATTTTGTTTCACAAGGCTTAACGAACAATAAGGTGTGTCACAGTAAGGTACAATTGATAGTTAATAATATTTTGTACACTCTACTTTTCTGTGACCGTCACACAAGCGTTATGTATAATATAAAAACCTGTATATATAAAAACCTGGGTGTAACGTCACAGAAAGGTATCAAAGTCACACAAGCGTAATAAAATATAACTGAAAATCTCTTTCACATTTTTTTCGAAGGTTCAACAAATTTACCGTCTGATCTAACTGAAAATTTATTTGACTCTATTTTAATCACTTCTTCTGATTTCCGTCTGAATATATTGAGTTCATCAAGCATAAGCATAAACAAAAATTGGAAAATCATTTGTTTACACATCGATTATGTTCTCTAGTTTTATTATGAAGTATAAATTGATACTTTTCTCCAGCTCATGCACAGAAAAAAAAATTCTCGACTGAAGGTAAATATTCTTCATTCGAGAAAATTTTTTTGAAAACCTAAACTTTCTCAAATAAAATAGAAATCTTCTCCGACCACGACGAATTTTTTTTAACCAAGACAAATTCTCGTGGCTCAAGAAAATCTTGACTTGGTTCCTGAAAACGTTTGTCTTCCGAAATGTTTTCTTGACTCAAGATAATTTTTCTTATGTGTTGAGATCAAAATTATCAATGCTTTCTCTGGAAAGTTTGGATACTGATTCGCAAGTTCAAAGGGCTTTTAGTTTTTTTTTCTACCTCTATCGCAAACTGCGAAAAATGTACTGCAGATAAACTGAAATCGTCGCAGATCAATTGAACAATTATTAAAATTTTGTACAATCTCGATTCTTATTAATCTTATCAAATTTCAAACAGTTGACCAAGAATATTATCAATCTCCTATCATCAATCTTTACACATCATAAATGCAATATTTTATTTAGATCTTTAAGCCTTAAAAATCCTTGGAGCTGTTCTTCAAAAAGTTGTTTCTCTTTTGGAAAAAATTTGTTAATTTATCGTAGTCTAATGAATCAAAATAAGGTATTTCACATTCATAAGTTCATTAGAAATTTTGCTTCACAAGGTTTGACTATCAGTAACGTGTGTCACAGCAAGGTATAAATGATAGTAAATAATATTTTGTGCACTATACCCTTATGTGACCGTCACACAAGCGTAATGTATAATATAAAAACCTTTGTGTAACGTCACAGAAAGGTATTAAAGTCACACAAGCGTAATAAAATATAACTGAAAATGTCACACAAACGTCTATACAACATACATATATATATATATTTATTGGAACTATATACATAATTGAATATTCATAGGTTTCATATCAATAAAGTCTGATCAGATTTAATCATATATAAACTTATGCACGACTATACATGAATTTATATTAGCCATGTCTGATCAGATCTAATTATGTATAGACTTATATATGATCATATATGGGGTTATAACAGCTAGGTATGATTATATCAGATCTGATCATATATAGACTTATATATGGGCTTATAACAGCCAGGTATGATCAGATCTAATTATGTATAGGGTCATATATAATTATATATAATTATATATGACCCCATATATAATTATGCATGATTATATATAACTTCATATATGATTATATATAATCATATATGATCATGTATATGAACATATATGATTAGACAAAATCTTTTTTCATCGGGGTTATTTACTATACTGTATAGTACTGGAGCTATTGTATTGCTCACACGTATGCATAGCAGGCACGGCGAAACAGCATGGCCTTGAGACCCATACTACAATGCCGAGGGCACAATGCTACTAGTCTTTCCCGCCATAATTTTTGGCGTGTCAAGCAATGTATACTATCGTATTACCACCAATACTATATAGATGTCGTTAGACTAGGATTATCAGCCAGAAGTAATGTGGATACGGCAACGCAGTATGGGCCTGACGGCCAAACTGACATTGCGGCGTCCGCGATAACTATTGCCTATGTTACTATTCCCGCAATGATTGAATCATCTATGCATACAATTTTATAACCTATAAAAATCTTTGATATCATACAGTATGGCGTTCACACCTATACTGGCATAGTGATATCCGCAAAATATTTCTTACTTTGCAGTTTCTTGCCCTTCATCTATTAATAAGGAAGCTGACAAATTTTCAAGCAATTTTTTAAATTCCATTGCGATTTTCACGCGAAAAATTATTTCTTATAAATTTTTACTGAAAAATTGTTAACAAAATTTTTGAAAATCGTGATTATCTAACTGAATAAAGGACACGGAATTCCTTATCATTTTCTGACCCTTATAGGAAAAACAATAGGCCCAAGCTTGGCCGAGGCTTGGCGCAAGACTTATTAACTCTGGGGAAGCTTGAAATCCAAGCTTGGCACAAGTATGTCTAAGCATCGAAATGATGACACCGAGCCAAGCTTGAGTGACAGTATTGTTCCAAAACTGCATCTAAGTATTGACCCTATATTGGGAGCCAGTATTGTACCAAGACTGTAACAACATAAGCATCTATACTTAAAAATAAATTAAAAAAAAAATACTAGTAGACATGTGCATGATGGTAACATATGAAAATAAATTTGTACAATAGAGAAATTGGGGAGATCGATGAAACTAATTTTTTTTTGCATTTGCTGGGTCTCGAACCTGGTCTTTCATGGCTGCTAGGCAAGTGTCTTATCCACTAGGCTGTTATACTATACATAGAAGCCAGAGGTTTTTAGGTACCATTTGTTATTTAGACCGATGAACCAGGGCTTGTCAATTGAGTATTGGCTAAATCTTGGCCCAAGACTGGCAAGCCAAAGTTTGTTACTTGAGTAGCGGCTTAATCTTGGCTCAAGACTGGCGAACCGAGGCTCATCACTTGAACCTTGGTCGGATCTCGGACGAACCTTTGGAGGTCAAGCCTGGGTAGCCCAGTATTGGGTCAAGACCGGCCCCGTTGTCAATATTTTTTTTCCTACAAGAGGAAATGATTAATTTTTTTTTGGGTGCAAGTGACCATCTTTTTTGCTTCATTTTCCATCACAACTACTGGAATTATTATTTGATGTCGACTGTAGGAAAATTTATCGTGATTTGATAAAAAAATATAATGACAGTGATTTTGCTTCGCTATTGTCGATGCAGTCGTTTTAAATTATTTGAAGCTTCAGCATCGTGATTCATTTAATTATGTGACACAATCATGAGCAATATCATCAGTATTACCATCTTCTTTATGTTTTTTTCTTTACTAATAAATGATAATATATTATTATAATGACGAATAGTACCTGTATATATGATTAATATAAAACAGTCTATATTTTCCATTTCAAGAAATTATTGATATATCACTCAGTGGAATCATATTACCCCACCTACTGCAATGACTTTGTTACTAGCCAATCCTTAGAGCAATTACTCTCACAATATGACGTAATTTAATTTTAATCTGTGCAATACATGTTTGTATGCATCAACCTTCATGTTGTGGTTGATGCAGATTCATATTATCCAATTCAATTACATATTATACTCAGATTGAGAACAATCGAGATTATTTCCTCAGTGATTTAAGAATTTCAATTATTATTATCATTATTATTATTTGCTATTTCGAACAAAATATGTTGCCTAGCTAGCAAAATAAAAATTCAAATGAAAAAAAAAGTAATGAGTTGTGGTTTATAACATTAATTATTTAAATAACATTATCGACCACTGTGGTAGTAAATTTAATTGAGTACAAAAAAAATTGCAATCTCTATCTATCGGCATTCTATAAATATCTCGTTATACAATATATCTCTGATGCTTATCAATCACCTCGAAAACGCAAATAAATGTGAGTTATGAAAATTTTTTTGTCCTAATTGTGTAAACGCGATTATTGTTTGTATATACGATAAACGGTTGAGTTTATCAAAAAAATCTTAGAGACCTTTTTTGTAGAGCGGTAAATTTCCGACCAAAAGTTATGAGGAACCTAAGTATATATCTGTTTGCTGAAGAGTTATAGAATTTTAATCGAAAAACATTATTTTTTAAATCTATCAACTTTGAGCTTCGATATCACTTAAACGGTTAGATTTAAGAAAAAAGTGAATGAAACCTTCTTTGAAGAGCGATAAAATTCCTAAAGAAACGTATAATTGTAATTGCTGTACACTTATTTTTAAACGAGTAATATAATTTTTCTCGTTGTACTATAATGGGAATGTATCATTGCTTAGGCAGGGTTAAACGGCATTAGAATAAAATTTTTTATTTTTTTTTTTTTTTATTATTTTTGGATCGAAAATAAATGATTTATATCATGGCCAAGTAAAAAAATCTAATTTGGGAAATAACGGTCACCCTAATATAAATACTAGGGTGCTTCGTTTAAGATGACTATTTTTTTTTTTCCAAGTCCCGTGTCAAAATATCATCTACACATCGAAAAAAAAATTCTCACCAAAGATGAGCTCTTAATTTTAATTTTAAGTAGTCGCTAAATGAATTTAAAATTTTCCCATTTAATTAACACGTAAATTTTATTATTATTTTTTTTTCAATTACCTATAGCTTCGCGGCATTTCAAGATCTTTAATCGACCATAGGTGAAAATCACAGAGAAATCTTTTCTCTTGAAAAGCGCTTGTAGCTAATTTATGTTTTGTAACCGGCCTCACCGGTAAAAAATCTTAAAGCCAATTTTTTCTCGAATTTCATGGTTTTTTTTATTTTACTCGCAAACCACTAACTTTACAACAAAATTGTACAAGACTTTTTTTGTAGCGAATTTTATTTCCTACAAAAAAAGTCATGTAAGCCATTACCGTAGAACTAGTAGTTTTCGAGATAATTCCAATTAAACATCTCAAAATTTGAAAAATCGCTGTTTTATCCAAGATTTTACTATTTTTTTATAAAATTATAGCCGAAAAAATTTATAATATATCCTGGTTAATATATCATCAAAAATATGTAATGTGATACAAAATTGTCTCCTATTAAACTACTTTCGTCTTTTCTTAACTTAACCCAAATGCCTTTGTTTGACTATCGGATTCTTTTTTAATTACTACCTCTCTCAGTAAAGAAATAATTGTTTCATACTTTTTATGCTTACATATGAATGTGTAATACGTATTTTTATATTTTATTCTTATACATTATTTATGTTTTCAGCTATAATTTTATAAAAAAATACACTGTAAAAAATCACCGGGGTAAGTCCAAGTGGTGTAGGTGTTAAAATTATCAGTGTTAAATTTACCCCCGAAAGCGGTGTGGAAATAACGTCGCCACCGCCCGAGTCGAAATTTAGCGCCTTCCTTAACTCCTCTATGGTCGGACTTATTTCGGACTTGAGGATTCAAAGTCGGAGCTGGTCCCATGTTAAATGAAGTCCGATTTTGAACCTCCAAGTGTTACAAATTTCCGTTTTCACCATTAAGGGGTCTAAAGTCGGAATTGCAGGAATAAAAATTAGTTCCGATTTTGAACCTCTGTATCCGACTTTATAATAATAATAATAATAATAATTATAATAATAATAATAATAATAATAATAATAATAATAATAATAATAATAATAATAATAATAATAATAATAAATATTATTATTATTATAACTGCACAATTAATATTATTAATAATAGAAACAATAGAAATTTATACTTTTAAAATATTATATTGTTATTGTTTAATACTAAAATTATTATGAGTACATAACTATTATTATATAATAATTATTGTTAAAATTATTGATATTAAAAAAAGTTTCTTTTATGCTCATATTCGTACTACAACGAATGGATAATCTCTGATATCAATCATGCATGTTATAGTAATGTCCTATCATATGCGAAGTTTAAAAATTCTAATAGTCTAAAAACAGAAATGGTCACTAAATAAGATTTTTTCACAAAATAAAACTAAATAAAAATGAGTCATTAAAGTCACTCGGTGAACGCCATCAGTGATCAATGATTTACAAAGACGTTAGATGATTTTTTTCAGTGCCAGTTGTCGAATCTGTACACGGAGAGAAAAGAATAGTAATTATTACCATTCTACATGGTAACCATGCTCATTTTCAGTAAAATGGTAAATGATGCTATGTAGAATAGGATACATTACCATTTTTCTGGTAATGATTACTGTGCTACATTGAAACGAGTGAAATGGTAAATATCGCTAGTCTGCACGGGAATCAGAGCTATGTAGACTGGTAATGAGTCCCATGCTAGAATAGCTGTCCCTACAGTTTAATAAATATACATGCTATAGTATGCGCGAAAGGTTGCGCAGTAACATGCGTGTATGTGTTTATGTATGTGCGAAAGTTGGCGTCATCTCCTTTGTTAATAATTTTATTATTTTGTGTAAAAAATTTATTAAATCTACAAACTAAATTAAGAAATTGATTTTAGTAAAAAGTAAATATGTTTTTTATGTTCTAACTTACTTTTAGTCTAAGTTATTGGCCAAAATGTAATTCTAATAAATAAATTATTGATTGTTTATTACAAACCATTTTAATTAATTTAATTATTATTAATTTATAATTAGAAAATTATATAATAATTGTAATTTTATTGTTAAAAGTTAATGATTATTAAAAAAATATGTGTTTTATGTTCTGATTTGCTTTTAATCTAAGTTATTGAGCAAGTTGAAATTCCAATAAATTCTAATAAATTACATCACGATTCATTATTGAAGAATCTTGTTATAAACGAATAAATTCACTTACCTGATTCATAGCCACTAATTGCTGTGCCCATTAGGGTGTTTCAGAAAAAACAAATTTTTTTTTGGTATTCAAAAATTGAAAGTATACCCGAAAATAAAAATTTTGATGCCAATCCGAGCTCTTAATAATAATATTAAGGTTTGCCTCAATCCATTTTTCTATTTTCCATTTAAATAACATAGGAAAAAATTTTTTTTTTTTTTAGAATTTTCTAGCTTACAGACCACTCAACGGATTTTTATGCGCAATAAAACTTTGTGTAGGGAATTGAACGCTCTACAAAAAAAGTCTCTTATCATTTTTTGATAAATCCCACTGTTCAAAAGTTATTTGAGTTTCAAGTCAAATTTATAGTAAGTTATGAGATCTTTTCACTTTCTGGCGAAACTATCAGTCTTATTACAAAATGTCATAGAAACTTTTTTGTAGGTAATTTTATTCCTTACAAATTATTACCAATAAAGTTTTTCGAAATTCTGCGTTGTTTTCAAGTTATATCCATTTCAATGTCAAGCTCTTAAAATTAATCAGAAATCTATTTTTTTAAGAGCTTGACATTGAAATGGATATAACTTGAAAACAACGCAGAATTTCGAAAAACTTTATTGGTAATAATTTGTAAGGAATAAAATTATCTACAAAAAAGTTTCTATGATATTTTTTGATAAGACTGATAGTTTCGCCGGAAAAATAAAAAAATCTCAAAATTTACTATAAATTTGACTTGAAGCTTCAATAACTTTTGAACAGTGGGATTTATCAAAAAATGATAAGAGACTTTTTTTGTAGAGCGTTCAATTTCCTACAAAAAAATTTGTAGTGCAGAAAAATCCGTTGATTGGTTTATGAGCTGGAAAATTCTGAAAATAAAAAATTTTTTTTCCCGTGTTATTTAAATGGAAAATAGAAAAATGGATTGAGGCAAACCTTAATATCACTATTAAGAGCTCGGAATGGTACCAAAATTTTTATTTTTAGTTATACTTTCAATTTTTGGATACCATTAAAAAAAAAAAAATTGTTTTTTTTTTTTTGAAACACCCTAGTGCCCATGTTCATGTTATCATGGTGGATGTATTGATGGTGATTCCCAGAACCTCCATAGTAATTCATTGGATAATATTGCTGTGGATATCCATCGTATATGTGTATTTTTACACTGATATAACTCTGAATTGAAAATTAATTATTTGACTTCTAATTTTAGCAGTTAATTATAAGAAAAAAATTTGTTATGTTTTTATTCACTATTGCTTTGAAAATTAACACTTAATTATTGCTAAACACTCTTATAGAATAGAATATTATAATGATATCTAAATGAAGTTAAAACAAATTAAATTGCATCATGCTATTGCAATAGTAAAAATTTGAAGTATGTATAAATCATCAATAGAACAGATGTACATCATAGGTACATATGGACAACAATTTTTGTTATGATTAATTGATTTTTTATTATTCTTGATCAAAAATTATTTATCATTACATGATAAATTTAATTTTATCGGATTTGGGGGTTTAAAGTCGGACTTCTCGCGAAGCAGTCGGACTTGGGGGTTCAAAGTCGGACCTCTCGCGAAGTAGTCAGACTTGGGGGTTCAATATCGGAGCTAGTCGGACTTAGAGGCTCAGAGTAGGAACTATCTAGGACTAGGAGGATCAATGTAGGCGCTATATTTCGACTCGGGCGGTGTAAATATTCTAGACCGGTCTTAAAATAACGCCGCCGCCGGTGTAAATATTCTTTACCGGTGTTAAAATATTTAACTTTGTGAATATTTTTACTTACTCGATCACTATACTTGTTAAAAAATGATATTTTTTATTGATTTTCATAAAGAACGGGCATATTTTGTGTTTTATAATCTTTAAAGTTAATACTCCAAGCGGACGCAATTTACCCCGCTTTTACACCGGTTTTACTCCGCTTTTACACCGGTTATCCCGCTTTAACACCAGTATTTTTGACACCGGTGTATTACTCCTCCTACACCGGTGTAATTTCATTTTTACACCGGGCGGAGTTAAAACGAGTCCATTTTTAACACCGCTCTTTTTACAGTGTAGTAAAATCTTGGATAAAACAGCGATTTTTCAAATTTTGAGATGTTTAATTGGTATTATCTCGAAAACTACTAGTTCTACGGTAATGGCTTACATGACTTTTTTTGTAGAAAATAAAATTCGCTACAAAAAAAGTCTTATACAATTTTGTTCTAAAGTTAGTGGTTTGCGAGTAAAATAAAAAAAACCATGAAATTCGAGAAAAAATTGACTTTAAGATTTTTTACCGGTGAGGCCGGTTACAAAACATAAATTAGCTCCAAGCGCTTTTAAAGAGAAAAGATTCCTCTGTGATTTTCACCTATGGTTGATTAAAGATCTTGAAATGCCGCGAAGCTATAGGTAATTGAAAAAAAAATAATAATAAAATTTACGTGTTAATTAAATGGGAAAATTTTAAATTCATTTAGCGACTACTTAAAATTAAAATTAAGAGCTCATCTTTGGTGAGAAGTTTTTTTTCGATGTGTACAATGATATTTTGACACGGGACTTGGAAAAAAAAAATAGTCATTTCAAACGAAGCACCCTAATATATATGTAAAATTTTAATGGGTTACAATGAATTGTGACCAAAAATTGTTTTTTTTATTTTCATTATTTATAAATCGATTTCTTTAATACAATATTTGGGTTCTGAAGTTCATTCAAAAAAATGAAATTGGTTAAAAATGTTAATTATTCGATAGTAATTTACAATCTTCCAGTTCAGAAGCTGTCATTCTTTCAATAGATCAAAGTAAGAAATTTAAATTCAAAAATTAATTTTTGTCGTACGATATTTTGTGAAATAATCAACTTTTAGCAAAAAGTTTAAAAAAAAATTTCTCTGAAAAATTATTTTTATTTTATTTGATTATTTGAAAATAAAAAATCTATACTATCCATACTTAAGCAGTATTTATACTTTATATAATACAACAGTAAAAAAAGATCAGCAATAATTTTTTTAAAAAATAATTTTCAATTTATTATAATTTCCTGTTTTTTTCGAGCAATAAAATAAAACTAAAAAGAACCTTATTAGAGATAATTTTTTTTTTCTGTGTACAAACATCAGTATCTCATAGATATTTTATTACTATCGCAATAAAAAGTATATAAAATTTCGAAAAAATTCTTACAATTGTTGTGATGTAAAAAAAAAATAATAAGTGTATTTTATTAGTAATAATTAGGACTAATTTATGTATCGTAAACTTAATAATAGTAATAACTAAATAAGTGTAATGTAATGTATAAAGATATATAAAATATATTATTTTCCGAGTAAAAGAAAACAAGTCACGAGAATTGATTAGTAAAAAAAATAAATAATTGAACGGTGGCTTGTTAATTTCTATCAGCAGACAAGTTACGCGGTTATACTTGTACACACGCATAAGTACAACGACTAGGATAATTTTAAATGTATTTTATACGATAAATATATAAATGTATGTGTAGATAAACTTGAAAGTTAATGCGTGTAAGTGTTGAGAGTTTAGTACTTGAGTGTTGTTGCGTTGCATCACATCATTCGCGAGTAGAGCGCGAGTAAACCGCCGGTGGTAGACAAGACGACGCCAGACAACACCAACTCACACTACACTGCTGTGTGTGATGACCAATACCTAGACAATTGTACATTTATCTACACTACTCCTATTATATTTTGTACAGTACAACACAGGTACAGTGTTACTTGTGTGAGCTTAGTATGCTAGCCACGCAATGTCATGCACTACTTACAATTTATTTTTTATTACATTATTTAATTATTGTTTTTACTTGTTTTTTATTGTTTATAATTATCGGGTTACTAAAACTCTATCTTTATTTCGAAAGTCAATAGGTCATTTATTATTAGTTTGGATAATTTTGTTTTAATATTCACCGTACTTTTTTTATAATAATCAAAACAATGTTTTCTCAGTAAATATCATCGATAAAAATCCAAGTATGCAATTAATTAATTTTTTGTTTTTAGTTTAGAGTTATAGGGGAGGGTGGGGCAAGACATCTCCCCTAAGCCGGTTATTACTTTTTGTAGCTTTCGATCATCAAATCACGTTACTTTTTTCCTATTTTGAACAAATTCATGTAGGGGAGAGGGGGCAAAGTGGACCCCTTAAGGAAAATAATTAAAAAATTTCATTTTTTTTACGCGTTTAGTTCTTTTTAGACCCTTGATACTTATTTTCTCTTCATTATGATGCGTCCTTTAAAATTGAAAAATCGAAAATTAGGGACAAAGTGGGCCCTCAAAAAAATTTTGGATTTGATATTTTTTATTCTTTACACGTGTGATATTTGCAAATAACTATCAAACAATTGTATTCTAATGATATAAAAGTCATTTTAGTCTGCTACGATATAACTTTAAAACGTAATTTTACTATCTTTAACTTTCTTAATAAATTATATTTAATGAACAGTTTTGGTGGTCTATTTTAGCCCTTATTATATAAAAAATTTCGATAAGCTTATCCGTCCGAATTTATTGCGTATAGAAAATTTTGAGGGGCCCACTTTTCCCGCATATTTTTTGAAGTTTTGAAAATTCTAAGGGACCCACTTTGCCCCCTCCTCCCCTACATTTTGTCGAAAAAAAAAAATTAAAAAATTTTTTCCTCGGGCATGCCAGCCCCCTCCAAAAATGATGAAAAAAAATTTGTTTTTTGGTTTTAAAAATTATTTTCAACGTTAAGAATGTATTTCTTTCTCTTGACAACTATATTTACTTTTATATTGCTCAAAAAAATTTTTTTAAAATGTAATAAATCGTTTCCCACTCTAACTAAAAGAAAAATAGATGTAATGATTTTGTCACAACTATTGCAATACAATTGAATTTGAAGTTAAAATTATCGCCAAAATAAAGTAAATAATACCTGGATTTAGCAAATATAAAGTAAAACGTAAAACTAAAAAAAAAAAAACTGTTCAAAAGTTAAAACTGATGATTGTAACTGTCTTCATTGCAATTGACTTTATTTGGAAGCTATGAAATCATGGATTCAATGTAAAAATTGTAAGAAATGGTCTCATGATTCCTGTGCAGGTGTAGATGAAGATTATTCCGATGAGTATATATTTGTGAATACTGTAAAAATAAGTCGAATTGAAAAGTACAGTCGACCTTCTCTATGTGGCCACTCTGAAAATGTCCGTTCCCCTCATTTTAAAGTTTAGTTGTTCCCCCATCAATGGACATTAATTTATTCGAACCCTCTGTATATGTCTGCAACAGTCGTACTTGTATACGTATATATATTAGGGTGTGTCAAAAAAAAATGATTTTTTTTTTCTAGGTCTCATAGTCTCAAAAGTTTCTTTGGGACCTAAAAACAATCCTCCTAAAAAATCAGCTCGATATCTCGAAAATTGAGCTGGCGGTTTACAAGTTCATTTTCCCATTTAAAATAGATATAAAAATTTTTTTTTTAGTTTTTCAAGGAAAAATCAAAGAAAAAATTTTTTTTTAATTTTGAATTTCATACCCTTAAAGAAAATTAAATTCCCTACAAAAATGTCCCGAATAATCATGCTCGTAATTACAATATAAAAAAAGATACAAGTCCCCAAAGTTCGAAAACAAATAATTTTTTTTTTGTATAATTAGTATTTTTACTTTTTTGTTATTGATTGGTAGTATTTTTTCCTTCTAATTTTAATTTGCAGTCTTCAATATTACAATCTCAAAAATGAAACAAAAGAAAAAAATTTATATCGTTCTGATTGAGTGAGACAATTGCACTTGCACATAATAATTTTTTGCAAAAACATATTTGAGAAAATTGAAACTAAAACCGTAAATCTGATAAAACATATTTTGAAATAAATTCTTGAGCAATAGATATTACAAATTATGTGTTAACACCTATATATAATTAATACGTTACTATTTCTACATACTTTCAATTAAATTATAACTTTTATGAGTAAAAAATAATAAAATTACAAATCAAATACTTTATCATTGTAAAATATTTTTAGGTAACCAATTTTCTAGTCAATTACGTACACGAGGACATAAAAAAACTGAAATTCAAAATTTGTAATTTTTTTTTTTATTTAATTGTTTAGCGGCATAATAATAAAAAATTAGTATCCAAAATTTTTTGACCTCATATTGGCCTCATCCTAAAAATATCCAGACGTGAGGTAAACCTCATTTTTATCTCATCCATAAGAAATATATACCTGAGGTTAACCTCATTTATGCCTAAAAGTTGCAAAAGTCGCACAATGAGACCTGTCCAAACTCTTATTTATATGAATTTTAAATGGTGAGCACAATTGAGGTAAACCTCAAAATCTTTCATTTGAGGTCTTAAACCGGAATTATTTTTCGTCTCGGGATCAGTTTAAATGCCAGATTGAAAAAATAGTAGGGGAGACCGGGGCACGACGGCCCCCTTAAGCCGGTAATTATTTTTTATGGCTTTTAATCTATAGGTCAACCTAATTTGGTCCTTTCTTAAGCAAATCCATTGAGGTTTTATCAAAACTCAAAAAAAATTTTTTTTTTTTACTGAAAGAAAAGATTTTAAGCACAAATATACTATTTCCGTACCTTTATAATCTCATGGACTTCAAATTTATTAGAAAAAAAATTTATTTAGGTGATGTACCCAGTTTTATTGAAATTTTTATTTTTTGATTTTAACCACAATATAATTTGTTGACCTACAAGAGCTTTAATCGATAAATTTTTCAAATTCATTTTAGTTTAGAAAAAAAAAATTCTCTGTAGCAAAATTCTTTTCAAGTGGTCCATTATGCCCCAGATATCGCAGATCAGCTTAAAATATCTTTAAAACATCAGAGGTGTCATGATTTGACCGAAAATGGAAAAAAAAAAATTTTTACAAAATTTTTGAGGGGAGCCGCCGTGCCACCGGTCCCCTAATTTTTTATCAAAATTCTCGTAGTGATGATAAAAAAAAACAAGAAAAATTTTATGATACCTCAATTATATCAATAACCAAGTGAGCCGTATTTATGCTTAATAAATTTTTTTTGCGATGATAATTCAGAACTGTCATAATTTAACAGAAATAATATTAAATAAAATAAAAAAAAAGTAAGAGCTTGACGTATACACGAACATAAAGACAGTGATAAAAAGCATTTACGTGAGTTTAAAATCCATGAGTTAACACTGATTAAACTTGAACGTCATTTATCGTTAATACAACACTAGTTGTCCTCGTCATTGTAATCATTGAGTCGGTTCTCTCACGTCTTTTGTCCTTTTTCTTGAGCTCTCGATATAAGTATGTGTAACACGTAGAGCAACTTGGCGCGACCTCGGCCTTGAACATATCAGCCCTCATACCAGCGCCAAGACAAGCCACGAGTATGTGGGAAATGCGGGTGCACCGGTCGTCCGTGACGTTTGCAATCTGTATCTACTTTGCTTCTAGCTCTTTTTTTTCCGTTTACTCTTCTTTTCATACTTTTAATTATTATTTTCTTATAAATTTTAAAATTTTAAATTCTCTTTACAATCTGTACACAACCGCCTTATTTGTCTTGCATAAGTCCATTTGTTTTTAAATTCCATTGTTATTTATTTACTTAAATAAATTTTTATTTTATATTTATTCACTTTAAATATTTAAATTTTATTTTTATTAAATATTTTTTACCATTTAACTTTTATTTTAATAAATTACTATTTTTAGATGTATATGAAAAATAAACATTAATATACAATCAGCAATAATTGTAATTATCATGTATATAATTACTTAACATATTGTAAAAAGTGAAAAAATAAATTAAATAAAGTGTAAAAAAACGACTAGTTATCAGTTACTTTTTATCATGAATAAAAAAATTAATTTAATTTATTAAAAAAAAAATCGTAAGAAGTGACTTTATATTATACGAGTGTTCTGTATGATAATAGTATAGAATTAATTTATTTTTCTCTATTCATTAATTCATTAAATTCGATTAGTTTTTTTAAATTAAAAAAAAAAGTCAAAATTTTTAATAAAAAATTTATTTCATAATTTTTTTTAGAAGAACTACTACTCTTTAAAAAAATTTTGTTGTAAACGTAGACAAAATACATTAATCTATTGGTCGTAAGTTTGATTTCAATACCCAGTATGTATTTTGTTAAGAAAAAAAAAATAATTTGAAATAATTTTAAAAATAATTGAAATTTTTCCGATTTTCGACAAATTATTTTGTTTAGACAATATTTCGTTAAATTAATTTAAAGTTAAGGGGGACCACTAGTATGAAATTTTGAACATATTAATTTTATTTTGCACTCTCTAAACATGAATTAGTGATTTTTCACTATTTCTAAGTGAATATTCACTTTTTGTCAATGTGACAATCGTACCACTCAGAATTAGTGACTATTCACTAAATGAATATGTGAATATTAAAATTCACTGATTTGATAAGTGAATATTCGAATTCACTGAGTTGATAAGTGAATATGAGAATCCACTAAATTGAAAAGTGAATATGGGAATCCACTGATTTCATCGGTGAAAAAAAATATTATATTGCAAATAAAAAATGTAAGACACTTGTAATTAGATCCGAAATGTGATCAATGTATTAGAATCATTACTTAGAGGAAGTATACATGATTTTGATTGATGAAAAAAATCCCGATGACTGCTGGGCTCGAACTTGCATCCTTCCGATTCAAAGTCTTTGACGCTATCCACTGCGCTGACCTACGCATGTGATCACGTGAGTGTAAATAGTATATTCGTTATGATACCAAACGATAACTGCTGAAGAAATAAACAATCCGTGATGTTATGATTAACGTGCTCTTCATATAAATATATTATTGATCGGTACTTCTATTTTGTTTTATTTTGAAAGTTTTTTATTGAAATTTTTAAAAATAGCACCATAATTATTAATTGTATTTATATATAATAAAATATTTAATTATTTGCTAGTTAAAGTTACTAGTGAATTAGTAAAATTCACAAATTAAGAAGTGCATAACAGCTTCACTTGTGGAAATTATGAAAATGTCGCTAGATCATTAGTGAAAATCATTAATTTTCTAGTGAAAATTATAAATCTAAATTCATTAGTGAAAATTCACTAATTTGTTGTTGAAATACACTGATTGTCAAGTGAATACTGCTTCACTAACGCAATTAATGAAATTGTCACTAATTCATGTTTAGAGAGCATACTTCGATAGTCTACACCTGCAAAAATAACATACTAAAATTTCTAGTGCATATCTCGAATGGTTTTTTGAGTTACAGACATCTGCAGCCACTTATCGGTCCCCAAAAATACATTTTTCAAAATTGCTGCAGTTATACACGGAAAAAAGAGCAGTTGAAAAATTACAGTTTCTACAGTAAAAAAGGCTTTCGGGGCAAAAATCTTTAAACATTAAAGCTTAACCTGTAATTTTAGAAATTTGTTATAGTAATAAAATTAATACAATTTTTAGCAGCAAACTTTACAGTTTAAATCGACAATATCGAGTTTAAGACTGTATTATTTGTTATTTCTGGATAAAAAATGTAATTTTTACAGTTTCAGACTCAGAGCGCTTTACTACTATACGAAACTGTAATTTTTCAACTGCTCTTTTTTCCGTGTAACTTGAAGACAAATCATCTGATCAATTTGATTCGAATCGCAGCTTCTTTTATATACGTTTCTACGTACCATGAACCTTCAGTTTTCCGATCGCATCATCATCTCGCTCTTCGAGCTCGAAAATACTTTTGTGTGCCATTGTTTTCGAAAAAAACCGATTTTAGCATTTCTTTCTCCCACGATATCTCAGGAACGAATTGACCGATTTTGATTGTTGAGGCGGCAATCGGCGTATTTCATTGAGTTCTAGAGCTGATAAAATTTTGAAATTGTTTGGTTCAGTTGTTTCGAAGATATTCGCAAAAAACCGTTTTTTACCATTTCTTTTGCCCGCGATAACTCTCGAACGTATACTCCGATTGAGATGGCTAAGGCGGCAATCAACGCGTTTTATCAAGTTCTAGAGCTGATTAGATTTTGAAGTTGATCGTATGTCGTTTCTAAGAAATCAATAAAAAACTAAAAAAAAAAAAATTTTTTTTTTCGTAATTCGCCAATATTTTCGAGTCTACTTGATCAAATGATCTGAAATTTTCAGGAAAGTTGATGGCCAACAAGCTCTTTCGATTGCCGCCTTAACCATCCAAATCGGTTCATTAGTTAAAAAGTTATAGACCGGTCACACACATACACACACACACACACACACATACACACACACACACATACGTACATCATTCTGAAAATAGTCAGAATAGCTTCCTAGGACCTCAAAACGTCGACATCTGATGAAATTTCGATTTTTACAAATCGGGGTGAAAACAATAACTTCCCAATTTTTCGAAAATCGTCGATTTTCTTAGCGGGAAGTTAAAAAATAGTCGATTTTTTTGAACCGGTCTAATATAGATGTCGTTAGACTAGGTTTATCGGCCAGAAGCATTGTGGATACGGCCACGCAGTATGGGCCTGACGGCCATACTGCCAATGTTTCTATTCTCGCAATGATTTAATCATCTATGCATACAATTTTATAACCTATAATAATCTTCGATACTATACAGTATGGCGTTCACACTGGCATAGTGATATCCGAAAAATATTTCTTACCCTGTAGTTTATTAATTTAAAATTTTAAAATTTTAAAATTTATTTAATTTTTTAATCTTAAACTATAGTTATCATTATTTTAAATATCGAATTTCGAAAAAAAAGAATCTC
Source organism: Microplitis mediator (assembly GCF_029852145.1). NCBI lineage: Eukaryota > Metazoa > Arthropoda > Insecta > Hymenoptera > Braconidae > Microplitis > Microplitis mediator. The sequence continues at coordinate 17,352,914 of NC_079969.1, read as the reverse complement.
TTTTGTCAAATAAAATTATAAAGATTGTAGCTTATATTTCATGTGTTAGCATTTTTGGAGTATAGATTCAAGCAAAAGAAATACTTTTTAGGTAGATTTTTCTAAAATCTAACTATTGTATTTGTCCTCATGGTCGATTTTTCAAGGAATTTCGTCATAAACTATCATAATTAGTTGAGTAGAGTTCAAAAATACCATCCGTTAAAAAATTTATATATGTATGTATATATATATATATATATATATATATATATATATATATATATATATATGGGATATAACGCAGTTTTGAGGACACGATTACGGCTACAATTCTTATCAGATCTTACTGAAATTTTTCACACTTATTCTATGGGCGATTATCACGGTTAAGTTCGAAAATGGGCAAAATCGGTTGATTAGTTTAGAAGTTATGGCTTTTTTAAATTTCCATGATTTTTTGAAAAAATCAATTTTTTTCCACATTCAAGTTCATATAATTTTAAAACTAATACTCATAGACAATTTCCGTAAAAAGTATCTGAAAGCTTGTCTAATAAGCTTTAATTTATGACCTTAACCTTTATGTTTCGAGTATTTCTTCCAATAATTTGATAGCCTTGAAATTTTCATGAAATCAAAAAAAGTTGAAAATATGGTTTTCATTCCACATAACTTATGTATTTTCCATTATAATACAATTTTGTCAGTTGTACTTTATTGTGAACAAAATAACCTGCAAATTTTACAGCTATTTTATATTTTAAAAGTATTTCTTTTAATATTTATGATGTTTCAATCGTACCTGTAGTCCTAAAATTATATCTGATCTTCCCTGATTAAACAAAATGATTAAAAATGATTTCACACGTTAAATGTCCATAAGAGACAGGATTAAAAACAAATCATTTTAAATCATTTTTAATCATTTTGTTTAATCAGGGTTGCCATCGTAATAGCAATTACAATTATGATCTCATACTAATTAAATTTTCTATACTTTTTTACGTGAAGGTTAGTTTGGTAGGTTACCTATATAATGTTTTGTCGAATCAACTATCTGAAGTTCTCTATCGAAAATAGTCGTTATCTTTTTTTACCCTCACTCTAAGAAAACGAGCCTAATATCATATCATGTCTATATACACTAACATTTATCACAAGTTATGTATGTATGTGAGTTTTTATAAATCTACCTTCCATTTCGGCTGCCGAATGGCCTTTTTACTATATGAAACTGTAATAATAAAATTTTGTTGTCTCAGGAAATGTAATTTTAATAATTGTTAGAAAAAATTACAGTGTGAGATTTTACTTTTTAAAATAAAATTTGAAATTATAAAATCTGTTTTGTAACAGGGAAAAATGAGTTATTTTATTGACCAAAGTCGCGATTTTTCGCTGATGGTCATTTACCCTGCCCGCAACCCCAAACGAGCAATTTAATGAGTTTTTCGACTTGTCGCCGGGCGCGCTGATTGAAAGTACTCTTACGCTAGGCCCAATCATAAATTACCCTTGTAGGAAAAAAAATATTGACAACGGGGCCAGTCTTGGCACAATACTGGGCTACCGAGGCTCGGCCTCCCAAGGTTGGTCCGAGATCCGACCAACGTTCAAGTGACAAGCCTTGGTTTTCCAGTCTTGGGCCAAGTTTCAGCCAATGCTCAAGTGACAAGCCTTGGTTTGCCAGTCTTGGGCCAAGATTCAGCCAATGCTCAAGTGACAAGCCTTGGTTTACCAGTCTAAATAACAAATGGTACCTAAAAACCCCTGGCTTCTGTGAATAGCGTAACAGCCTAGTGGATAAGACGCTTGCCTAGCAGCCATGAAGGACCAGGTTCGAGACCCAGCAAATGCAAAAAGAAATTAGTTTCATCGATCCACCTGATTTCTCTGTGTACAAATTTATTTCCATATGTTACCATCACGCACATGTCTACTAATATTTTTTTTTTTTTATTTATTTTTAATAAGCATAGGTGCTTATTTAGCAACAGTCTTGGCACAATACTGGCTCTCGATATTGGGCCAATACTTAGATGCAATCTTGGCACAATACTGTCACTCAAGCTTGACTGGGTGTTATCATTTCGATGCTTAGACAGACTTGGGCCAAGCTTGGATTTCAAGCTTTCCCCAGAGTTAATAAGTCTTGCGCCAAGCCTCGGCCAAGCTTGGGCCTATTGTTTCTTCCTATAAGGGTAGTAAAGGAGTGGTTTTCCGATAGCAACCGAAGACACTCGAGTGAAATTGTTAAAAACGTAAGACAGCAGCAGAGAACAGACAGAACCGGCAGGGCCGGGTAACCATCAAGACCTACACACACAACCGGGCAGACCACCGAGGATTGAGACGCTGAATTAACGCAGGAGAGTACAAGTAAATTTGGAACTTTGACGAACGAGATGGAGAGACAAAGGGACCTGACGAGACGAATCACCAGTCGGAGACAAAGCCACCGAAAAACATCAAAAATAAAATCAGGTATTAATGAAATTAAATTTCTAAGCCCAAGCCAGAATATTAATTTAAGCAATAAAAATACTTAATCGTTCGTCGGGGTAATCCGCGTCTAGGCCCGTAATAAATTAATTAGTTATAAAGTTTTTACAATTAATTTAAGCCAGACGTTTGTCTAACCAGATCCATGCCCTTGCCGGAATAAGAAATAAAACAATAAGTAAATTTAATTATCAGTAAAGAAAGAACATTACGGCAAGTGTCTGAACAGAAAAGTAAATAATCAAGGAAAATCCAAAGTAGTCAGTAACGCATACTTCGAAGAATCGAGTGAGAATCGGGTAAACGTGGTATTGGGATTTCTGACGTAAATTGATTGCGGTTAAATATAATCATGGAAATAAAAGTAATAGTGAGAAGGTTAATTAAAAATTAATTAATTAATAAAAATATCTTTAAACTAAATTTTAATTAATTAATTTTATTGTTAATGAAGGACGGTTAATTGGTTGTATATTAATTGATTTGTAATTTTAAACGGTGAATTGAATTGAAGGATTTTAATACTGGTAAAAGGAAAATTGTTAAAAGAATGTGTGGGTTAAAAGTGAAAATAGTGTTAGTGATATTAAAATTGTTGGTGTTAAAATCACGTTGAGGGTCAAGATGACCGCGTGAATTTGTTGTTAAGGCTTTATATCACGTAGAGGGTCCAGGGGACCGCGCGGGAATAAAAATAAAGTTTTAGCCACGTAGAGGGTCTTGGTGACCGCGTGGAGGATTGTTAAGGTTTAGTTAAGTCGCGTGTGTGTGTATAACAAGTCCAGGGGGCTCAGAATGAGTGTGTGTGTGATGCCATAGGTAGTTGGCTTAATTAAGGTTTAGGAAATCGTCAAAGGTAGTTGACGAGAATAAGTTTTAAAAACGTCAAAAGTAGTTGACGGTAGTAATAAGGTTTAATAAGGTATGTGGTTATAAGGTTTATAAGTGTTATAAGGTATTAAGGTTTATAAGGTCATACAAATAAAGGTTAAAATTGTTGTTTTGAATAAAGTGTTAATAATTATAAATTATCCTTCCTCTTCCTTCTCTTACAAATTAATTAATTTACAACGACCCTGATGATCTAAGATCCGGCTCTGGGAGGCCGTTATTACTTCCAGTGGCGCCCTTAAAAAGGACGACCAGAGTAGCAGCATAGCCCTGTTATAGTTTATTATAGAGAACTGGACAATATCGAGTTTGAAACTGTAATATTTGTTATGTCTGGATAAAAATGTAATTTTTACAGTTTCAGAGTCGCAGCGCTTTACTTCTATACGAAACTGTAATAAATACTCAGATATGAGTTAAATTTTTCAACCGCTCTTTTTTCCGTGAAACTTTTTGGTTTTTTTGATTCCATGTACTAGGAAGGTCGCTATCACTGCAGTGGGGGGATTTTTTTTTTTGAGCGTTGAGAGATTGTGAATAACTCAGTGATTTTGTAGGCGGCCATACTAGTGGTCCCCCTCAAGCAGACAATCATTATTAAAAATAGAAAATGATATGGAATCTTGAATTTATTTAAATATTGAAATAGAAATAAATAAATTTATTGATATGCGTATCATAATTGATATCGCGAGACAGTTTGCTTTAATTGTGCAACTATTAATACGATAGTATTAACAAAGATACTTTAAATTAAAAAAAGTTTAATGAAACGAACAATTTAATTTTCTACATATTGAAATAAAAGAAAAAAAAAAATAATAATTTTCTATTATACTATTTCTGTTATACATTACATCGATTATTGATAACCTATGCTCTCGACCGATAACTACATGCTCTATTATCTATCATTTTTATTTTTCTCAAGCATATAAATTAATCGTAATATATATGTTTTTATATATACTTATTTATTTATCTCGAGTTGAGTATTTACTGAGAAAATTCAATTGAAACAGTAGTAATTTTACTTCGCAATAAATTCAAACGATTAAATAACCGATCAATAATTTTATATCGAGGTCATAAGTCTGCATTTTTTTATTATTTATTATTATTGATTATGTTATTATTTTGTATTATTATAAATTATATTGTAATCTGTAAAAATCTATTTCAATAAAACATTTATTTTTATAAATATTACAACATTTTTTTATCTTATTTATTAAAGTTACGTCCACTGTATTTCAAATTTATTAATTCTTAAAGTATTTTTATAAAATATTTATAATTTATAAAAGAATGCTTGTGTTAAAATTTTTTAATAGTTACTAATTAATAATGTTAATTTTATAATTTTAGTGTAGTTACATTAAAAACTTATAGCTGCCATAGCAAATTTATGTAGCTGCCAATTTTAATACTTAGTAACAGCCAATTCTTACTTTGTTTTAAATTTGTCCTAAAAATAATAAACAAAAATAAAATAATGAGTTAGTGGAATATAGTAAAAATAACAATTAAATCAGCTCTTAAAAGTTTGGCTCTTCCTAACTTTTAATATGACGCATTTGTACGGCCATGTGGCTCCATCTAGCGTTGCTACAAAATACTTCACTGCCAAGTTTTGCAAACGCTTACTTAATTCGACAGACTGAGATCTAAATAAAAGAGAAATAAAAATTTTTTGTGAATATTTTTTGCAATAAAATTTTTCGTATCAAAATATCATCAAATTGGTTTTCGTTTTCATTTCATCTAAAAAAAAAAAAAAATTTCCTTTTTAGTAGATTTTATAGAAATTTAACGAGTGCATTTGTCTTCATGACGAAATTATCGAAAAATCGTGCTACCTCTGGACTCAATTTTTAAATGTCAACGGAAAATGAAGTTCACTTTTCGTTGACAATTCAGTTTAAAAAATTAATATTTTTTATACTTCACTTTTCGTTGACATTTAAAGCCCTGTAACTTTTTTCTCATTCATTTGACGTATATATGATATCAGATACTTTTTGTAGGAAATCAAATTTCCTACGAGAACGTGCTTGTCAAAATTAAAAAAAAATTTTTTTGATAGAATAAAAATGAAAAATAACAAAAAAAAATTAAACACTGAGGAAACTAAATTTTTGTTGATCTTTGAAGCCCCGTAACTTTTTCCCAGTTCGTTTGACGTACATAATGCATCAGCACTTTTTTGTAGAGAATTCAATTCCCTACGAAATTAAACTAGTCGGAATTAAAAAAAAAAAACATTTTCCATAGTCTCAATAACGAAAAACTAAATTTAAAAATTTTCGCGCCTATTTTAAATGGGAAAGGGGACCCCTCTTTGTGATAGCTCAATTTCAGAGATATCTGGCTGAAATTCGGTGAGGATTTTTGTTATAATATAAAGTAACTTTTGAGCCCATAAGACGTTAAAAAAAAAAATTTTGTTTTTTTTTGGGACACCCTAATATATCTACATATTTATACGATAGAACGTGGCTTATCTCGACGATAGCGTCCACAATTCTTAACGGATCTCAATGAAACTCAACATACATTTTCTATAGACGATTGTCAAAATTGAAATCGAAGATGAGCAAAATCGGTCAATTAGTTAAAAAGTTACAGCATTTCAAAATTTAAAAAACATCCAAAATTCATATTTTTACTGATTCTTTCTTTAATGACTTTTAAAACTGACAACATCGAATTTCTATGAAATGGATCTGAAAGCTCTTCAAATAAGTTTTAATTTCCATGCATATATCCATGACTAGACCGAAGAAATTACTTATCCTATCACTCATTAAATGAAATTTTGCTATTGTATTTGTTTTTGACGATGTTCTAAAAAAATTTTTGTGGCTTCTCCAATGACTTCTATTGTGGCTATACACTTTTTACACATATATATGTACCATGAAATCTACTTACATTTTGGCTGCCGAATGACTTTTCTCTATTTTTCCTACTATAGTAGGCATCCAGTATACTGGATAATGCATATGAATATCGAACCATTTATTATCTTATTCTTTATTACCCCAAAAAACCGTTACAATTTATAATAAATATTTAACAATTTTATAACCGGCATGAAAATTTTCATTCAATTTTTGAACATCCATAGAAGCACAAAAGTTTCTGCAATATCATGATGATTATCATCATGATCATCACAATTCTATAAAATATAAAAAGGACACCCTGTCTCACTTAAATACATAATTTTCTATCAATGTCAACAAAAAAGATGACAAAAAAATCATATTCTTTGGTTGAAAAACCAGACCAACAATAAAGTAACCTTGTGAAAAACTACCCAATATAAATTTATTATCCTAACAAACCCCATAATAGAAATACGTTTTCGTCACAGAAAAAAGCTGACTTTATATTATTACAAATAAAAATATTAAATGCCTACAACTTGCGAAAACTTTTCCGTTTATTATTGCAACCCAACTTGTGTCGCAGGTTTAATTTGCAAAGCCTTAAACTTGAAGCCCTAAATAAAATAAAATTTAAACAATAAATAAAAAATAAAAGGCTTCTCGAAAAAAGCTAAGTAAAAAAAATTTTAAAATAGACTCAATAAAAAAATGTATCATACGGTGAATGATATATATTTATAAATATAATACGAAAAAAAAAAATGATGTTCCATGGCCTAGTTCTCACATGTTCACTGAGTGGTTTTATACAAAATGTGGACGGCTTTCCCGCCGAGAAAATCACCGACCACCTTTACATCTTTCTTCTGGTGGGTCTTAAGAAAAGCCATAGCAAAGTGTGTGCAATAGAAGAGAATAAAAGTGAGAACGAAAAAAAAATTAAAAAAAAAATAAATAAATAAAAGCAAAAAAAAAAATATAAAATAAATAAAGACCTACAGCGTGAGTGAGTGGATTTTCAATGGAGTTTATGTAGTGAAAATATTCGGTCCAAAGACTTTAAAATAAAATTTTAACGATCCTTAAAGGCTTTTCCCGCAATAATAGATTCTCGACAGACAATAAGAATATAAAGAGGAAACGAACACCATAATATGGGGTCACGTTGGTTACCCTAATCTTTTAAACTCACGGCATTAGATTATTTATCCCGAGTATATAAAGTTACATGACATCAAAAACGGATAAATTTTTATAATTTTAACATTAAAATATTCAAGATATCCCGGGGTGATATTTTCTTATTCTTCACGTACCCCCCTAATTTTTTTTTTGTTTTTTGAATTAACAAAATTTAGGGGAATGTTATAAATTCATTACTCATTTCTTATCGAAATGTTAAATAATCGAAAAAGTACGTAACATTATTTTCAAAACTGTTAAAATATTGTTACGTTGAGGGGGACCACTAGTGTGACCACCTGAAAAAAGGCGATTTTTGGGAATTTTTTTAAAGAAAGACTGCATAGAATGTTTTAATGTTTCAAGGATACAGTTGTAGTTATATAGTCAATACAAGATCGATTTTTTGGACCAAAGAATTCAAAATTTAGCGAGTTATTCACAATCTCTCAATGCTCAAAAAAAAAAATCTCCCCCAATGCTGCAGTGATACACTCAGAAAATTAAGTAATTGTGTTTATTATGGTAAATTTTTAATTCCAATCATCTAGAACGATTACCATCAGGATGATAACAGTTACTATCAAGGATGGTAATTAATATTATTGATTGCAATGAAAAAATTGATCGAAAATTCAATAATTTTCAAGTACTTGCTGCAAAATTGTAAATTTTCGAATACAAATATGATGACAAACATACTTGAGTTTTATTTATAAAATTTTTACAAGAAAGGGAAAATTTTTTAAAAGTTAAAATACAAGTATTCAAATTATTTATATTATAAACTCTTCATTGGCTTACTTGCCCTATTTTAGTGTTACTTTCAAATTGTAAACAAATATTTTCGATTTGAATTCATAATTTAGTAATGTACATTTTATTGTTTAGAATTTTGAAATAACTTACCGTGCAGTCGTTTAGGTCAGCGTAAGATGAAAATTTCCAAGCGAGAGAGCTTCTGTCAATACCCGGGTCAAAAAAAAATCTTAAATTGACTTGATTTAATTTAAATTCCTTTGAAGTCGTCGATATGCCGACAACTGTATTCTACATTTTAACTTTTTAAACTTTTTTTGACCTAATATTGACTTAATCTTGACTTTTTTTAACTTTATTGCCTTAGATTAGACTTTTTTTGACTTAAATGGTTTAGTTTCCTTTAATTTAACTTTTTTTGGCTTAAATTATTTCATTGCCTTAAATTTGATTTATTTTGTCTTAAAAAAACAACTGGTTATCGATTCGAAATCTAGTTCTATATTTGACTTGATTTTAACTTAAAAATTAAGTCAAATCGAATGTGGTTTTTATATTTATTTATTAATTAAACTAATCTAAAATTAAAATTCAATTTTGATTATAGCAAATTTTTTAAAAATTATTTCTGATTAAATTAAAATTACTATTAAAAAAATTTTTATTGCAATGATTTTTTTTTATTTTGTTTCTGAAGAATTTGTATAAGCTCTTGTTTACAATAATATCATTCATTTTCATATTGATTAACCAATTCTGCAGTAAACGTTTTATTACCTGTATTAATATAAAAACATACCGATAGTAAATTTTCGACAGGAATCGCAAATACAATTTCAGTTACAATGAATTCATATAAGTGTGATAGTTGGAGAAGTCTGACAGGCTCTTCCGGGCCAAAAATAAAACTTGATTTAGACTTGGTTTACCAAGTCGAAATGTGGAGCCGTTTTTCACAAGACAAACTCGACTATTTTTACGGAGGTATGAAATATATTAAGTTTTCGCCTTGGTTTAGACTTAGCTGGATTGCTTAGTCATGATTCAAGACGAAAAAGTTGAAATCAAGTCGAAATTGACTTGGTTTAAACTTATTCGACTTAAATTATAAGTCGAAAAAGTCAGAACTAAGGTGAAATAATTTTTATATATTAAGGCGAAAGTAAGGCGAATAAATGACTTTTTTTCGACTTGGTTTAGCAAGTCAAAAGTAATGTGAATGACTATCGTGCTCAAAGTAAAGACGAATAAGTTGAAACTAAGATGAAAAAAGTTCAAAAAGTTGGAAAAAATTAAATTTAAGTCGAAAAAGTCGAGATCTTATCAAAAAATCGTCGGCGAATCGATAATTTCAAAAGAAAATAAGGCGAAGCGAGCCTGAATCAAGTTTTATTATTGACCCGGGCTTTGAAAGGTTTTGTTTGCAGAAGAGTTATTATTGCAAAATGATGGCCAAGGCACTTACAATTACTAATTTTTTGACAATCGCATATTGTATCAATAATTTTTATGAAAGAATAAAGATGACCAAAACGTTTTTCATTCAAGTATTTAAATGCTACATAAGAAGAATTATTTTTTAATGTTTCTTTATATTTTTTTGATATAAACAATATACCATTTAATAATAATCGAAAATATTCTAATCCATAAACACTTTGAATAATTATTACTATCATTAATTATATGTTACTAATTATAGTCATTTTTCAAATTTGCGTTGTAACTGTCTAATTTTGTTTCATTCTGACTTTAAAGTAACTTTTTTTGTCTTAAATCTGAATAAAATATATCTCAATTGAATCAATTTTGACTTAAATGAAACTTTTTTTAACTTAAATCTAAGTAAAATGTATTTAAATTGACGCAATTCTGACTTGAATGTGACTTTTTTTATCTTAAATCTAAAGAAAATAGAGTCGAACTGAAGCAGTTTTGACCTAAACGTGACTTATTTTGTCTTAAATCGATCCCAACTAAGCCACAAAAAGTCAAATGTTATGGAAATTTTACACTGACTAAAAAAATTAACAGTTGAAATTTGAAGGATTTTGACTTAAATTTTAAGTCATAATTAAGATTTTTTTTTGACCCGGGTATCTTTGAATGATTAAGTATGCGATTCAAAATAACAATCATCCAAGTACTTAGTAATAAATAAAATTTGGTCATTATTGACGTTTAGTATTTATTTAACCCTGTAACTATTATAATTTCTGATGGTAACTGTTACCATCTGAATTATAGATATAACTATTTAGAATAATAATAATAATTAACTCTAGTTAACATACAGGATTATATAACAATTATTATAAATATGGTGAATATTACAATAAATAATATTCACTACACTGTAAAACATCACCAGGGTAAGTCCAAGCCGTGTAGGTGTTAAAATTATCGGTGTTAAATTCACCCCCGAAAGCGGTGTGAAAATAACGCCGCCACCGGTGTAAATATTCTGTACCGGTGTTAAAATAATGCCGCCACCGGTGTAGATATTCTTTACCGGTGTTAAAACTCGGTTACTATACTAGTTGATAAATGATACTTTTTATTAATTTTCATAAAGAACTGACATTTTTTGTGTTTTATGATCTTTAAAGTTAATACTCCAAGCGGACGCAATTTACCCCGCTTTTACATCGGTTTTACTCCGCTTTTACACCGGTTACCCCGCTTTAACACTGGTGTAATTTAATTTTTACACCGGACGGAGTTAAAATGAGTCCATTTTTAACACCGCTCTTTTTACAGTGTACTATCGGATTGATGGTAGAAATTTTACCCTAACTAGATAGTAGTTTTAGTCCAGTCGAGTTAAGGATTTGTGCTGGTGATAATTCCTGGCCGACTAATTTTTTCACAGAATGATTCAGAATATGCTAAAACTACGACAACCGAAAAAATCTACACAAAAAGTGCGTCGCAAATATGTTTTTTTATAACAAAATGGTCAAAATTCCGGTTTAACGCAAATATCTAACAAACTATAGCACATGGATAAAAAAACCCTTTATAAAACTTGAAGAAAAAAAAATAATGAATAAAATGAGCCCTCATTTAAGTTCCTACGAGCTGTAATTTGTAAATTATTTAAATGTTAATTAATTTTCTCGTCAACTCGATGTTATTTTTTATCCACCAGCTGTCCCGACGCCGAAACTTCCCGAAGTGTGACGATGTATGACGAAGCTGCTCACGCGCTCGTTCGGGACATTTAAAATTTGAAAAATTACTTTTTATTTTCAAGCTGAAAGTCATTAATATTTTATTTAACGAAAAAATTAAATATTAATTAAATTTTTATTCCTATTAAAAATAATTAAATGGTTTAATTCTTAGCTTTAATGTTTTCAAACAATATTAAAAATTTAAAATATGTTCTTTTCCGTAATTTATTTTATTTTCTGTTACAATCGATTGCCTAATTTTTCAAATTTCTTAAAATTATAAATAAAAAAATTTTAATATATTTTCATTGCAAGTATTTATTTATTTTTTTACAAAACTCTCTTATATATAGCTCTTATATATAGCTGACCATCAACTGGAATGAAAATAATAAAAAATTTGAAAAATTAGGCAATCGATTGTAACAAAAAATAAAATAAATTACGGAAAAGAACATATTTTAAATTTTTAATATTGTTTGAAAACATTAAAGCTAAGAATTAAACCATTTAATTATTTTTAATAGGAATAAAAATTTAATTAATATTTAATTTTTTCGTTAAATAAAATATTAATGACTTTCAGCTTGAAAATAAAAAGTAATTTTTCAAATTTTAAATGTCCCGAACGAGCGCGCGAGCAGCTTCGTCATACATCGTCACACTTCGGGAAGTTTCGGCGTCGGGACAGCTGATGGATAAAAAATAACATCGAGTTGACGAGAAAATTAATTAACATTTAAATAATTTACAAATTCTAGCTCGTAGGCACTTAAATGAGGGCTCATTTTATTCATTATTTTTTTTTCTTCAAGTTTTATAAAGGGTTTTTTTATCCATGTGCTATAGTTTGTTAGATATTTGCGTTAAACCGGAATTTTGACCATTTTGTTATAAAAAAACATATTTGCGACGCACTTTTTGTGTAGATTTTTTCGGTTGTCGTAGTTTTAGCATATTCTGAATCATTCTGTGAAAAAATTAGTCGGCCAGGAATTATCACCAGCAAGAGTTACTTTTTGGACCTAACTCGACTGGACTATTTCTATTATTTAATTTTCCGAGTGTAGTGACCTTCCCAGTGCATGGAAAAACCAAAAACTTCATTAAACTAGAAGGTATTTCCCGTACCATAGCCCTCGGGCTAAAAAAAAAATCGAGTTTTAACAAAATTTCGTAGTTTTAAAAAAAAAATTTCAATTTCGCGGGAAAATTTGATGCTTTTTGCCTGATAAAATTACATTTTTGATTTGATTGGAAAATTAGAGGTTCATGGCACGTAGAAACATATGTAAGAAGCTGCAATTCAAATCAAATCGATGGGACAATATTTGTCTTCGAGTTATAACTGCAGCAATTTCGAAAAATGTATTTTCGAGAACCGATAAGCGACTGCTCTTCAGATGGCTGTAACTCAACAAACTATTCGAGATATCCACTTTAAATTTTAGTATGTTATTTTTGAAGGTATAGACTATCGAAGTATGCAAAATAGAATTGATTATTTCAGAATTTCCCACTAGTGGTCCCCCTTAAAAGTCATAGTGTTATGAATTTGAGTGTTATATATTTGTTACCGTTAGAGATTTTCGAGTTTATGAAATATATTTGAATCAACCTCAAAGTGACTATTTTTTTTTATCATCATTCATTTGTTATTACTACGGCTTCTGTGACTGTATATGCTTGTAGTTTTATAATAATAGAAAATCTTTAAAAGTCTAGAGAGTCCATTGACTTATTATAATGGTATTATAAGAACCGATGACCGATGGAAAAGATTAATGGTGTGACCTAGTGTGTCTTCCGAGCCATTTCCTAAATTCATTGGATTAAATTCAATTCATCGTTTTCATTCTTTGAAATTCAATTTTACCCATCACACACGTGCTCATGAGAGTTTAATTTAATGTCATTCAGTTGTCAGTTGAATTATCACTAAATGAAAAATTGACATCTGTAGAATAATAGAGGATATATTTTTTTGTTTGATTTAGATTTTTCGTTTAAACCTTTAGTCGCGCCACCTGGACCAGTTTTAAAATTCATTAAAAAATTAATTATAATTGTGTAGAAGAGAAAATATTTTTTGTTTTAAAACATTGCGTCAGGCAAAGGGGAAAATTTTTTTTAGAATGCGTAGAAAAAATTTGACAGAAAAATCACCATTTGTTTTAGTTGAAATATTAAACTATTAGTACGGGGATATCAGGTTGCCATATGGCGACAGACGAAAATAACTTACTTTATTATTTTATTTCTTATTAAGCTTAAAAATTCAACGGGTTGTTTAGAACTCGGGTTTTCTGAAACATATGGTGTAAAATCGGAATTTAATCATTTAAAATGATGTATACTGATGATATAAATTATTTTCCAGAATGGAATTGTCGAATTTCATTAGTTTAAATTTAGATTGAATCGACGTTTTAATTAGCGACAGCAGCATTGAAATTCACGGTTAAATCAGTGCAGTTAATTTTAAAATCAGTTACTTTGACATAATCTGTATTACTGGTAATCATTGATTAATCAGTGAGCTATTTCCCATTACCAATGTCCAGTTAATTATTAAGCTACTTGGCGAATCAGTAATTTGTTAATTATTGATACTATCACACCGAAAAATAGGTTCATTGAAATTCAAATAACAATAGTCGGGTTATATTGAAAAGATTTTCTTTTTCTACAAAGAATTTCAGCTATATTTTTTAATCACTTCTGAATTATTCAAAAAATAAAATTTTGAACCATAGATACCTCACATAAGTGACTTTTTGCTCATCGATACCAAATGAGTGAAGGATTAAAAAGCAAAATTAGAAAATTAAAAGGATCTCAAAATGGTGTAATTTGAACAAACTTAAATTAAATATGTCTAAAACTAAATCAATGGTATTCGATATCACAATAAATGTATGTACACTGAAAAAAGTAATCGGTAGCCGTTACCAATTAATTCGGTAGCTATTACCGATTTTTTTTATATAAGTTACGTACACACACACACACACACACACACACACACACACACACACACACACACACACACACACACACACACACACACACACGCACATGCACACTCGTACATACATCCTGTGTAACATCCCTCAAAAATAGTTTTTTTATGTCCACTGAAATTTGTCAGTAGAACCGCAATAATAGGTAGCAGTTACCAAAATAATCGGTAACAGCTACCGATCGCCAATCGGTAGCTGCTACGGATAATTTTTTTCAGTGTAGGATACATATAATTAATGAAAATAACAATGGCTCCGTCTTGGGTTTATATCTTGATAATTCTATAATAGAGTTTGTCAAAACATATAAATATCTAGGCGGAATACTTGTTAGTACCCGAAATTAGAATTTGCGCATAGCTAGTAATAAGAAACGGGCGGCGTTTTCATTGAGTAGATTACGTATGAATGATTCTAATTTGAGTATTGCACTTAAACGTAAGCTTGTGGTTGGACTTGTATTTTGCCGACTTACGATTATTGTAGTTGCGTATTTACTAATCTAACATATGATAATGAAAGATCATTGTTAGTATCATTAAATAATGGTGTGCGATTTGTCATGGGCGTTGAAAGATACAAACATATATCTGATTATCGACGTCATCTCGGTTGTTTTGTGGAAAACGTCGATCAAAGCAAATTTATGTACATAAGTTTATATTTGATAAGAAATATATAATTTCCAATAAGAAAACAACACGATTTTTATTACTTAAACGATTAAAAACTGTGAAAATGTAATTTCCTAAAGACGACAGCTACTTAATGCGAATAGATTCAAATATATTATAATTTTCTGAAATTTTTAGTAATTTTGTCAATAAAATATAAATTATCATCGATAAAAAGATCGAGTTTTTCAATTAACCCGAAAAAATTCAATCTACAGCGAAAAAAAAAGAATATCGCTTTGACTTCAACTTTAACCTTGAATAACTTTTGAAGCAATGAATTTAGCCAAAATTGTTAAAAGACTTTTTTTATAGATCATTTAATTTTCTTTAAAAATATTCATAAGTTTTTTTTCCGGATAATGATTTTTACATGAATTACAAAATTCCAAAGTTGAAAAATCAAAATGTAACATCACACCAATATTCAAGGCATCATTATAAGGAAACGGTTCATCTGACGAAAAATTTTACTCAGACCTTTTTTGTAGAGCATTCAATTTCCTTCAAGAAATGTACACAAGTCCATATTATTTATCTCGATGGTTTGGGAGTTATGAGACATAAACCCGCTCAGTAAAGAAAATCAAAAATTGCGATGATAGATTTCTTAATATTAGTATTAAGGGCTCGAATTTTGACAACAATTTTTTTTTGTCATCCTAAATAATATTTTCGATGTACTTAAAAAAAAAATTGTCGATTTTATGGCCCAGTCTAATATATATGACTTTATAAGTTTTCTATTTCCAGTTTTATCCACTAAAATATATTTTGCAAAAAAAAAAAATATCCATTAAGAGTCTCTAACAATTTCTAAAAATCTACACTTGTTATATAATATTTTGACATATTGATACTAATGAATTAAAAGAAAAAAATGAAAAATAGAAATCGCGATCATTAATCATCATTATTATAGCCACACACCCTAAATAATATAAATATCACCCCGCCGCCTGATAAATATCTCTCAAACCTCCAAAACAAAATTAACTCATAAAACGAAAATAATAACGCCTCATCATCTGAAAACGTGGTGTAAAAAAATTCCAGCATTTGTACCACGTACTAAAACAGAAGATCCTTAAGTGAAGCTACACTACATACATACACACACACATATACCACGAACTTTAGTTCTCTCACAACAAAACTCGGTCTCTGTTTTCTTCATCATCCACTTGCATGGCCATGGTTTAAGAGCGGCCACCAAACCCATAATTACACGGTCCCAGTTGTTTTGTATTAATTGTGTTAGTGTTTCTCTAATACGTCTGTCACACCAACACATATATACATGCATACATACACTCACAAAGGTAATGTGTATAGACAAAAGCTGCTTTTGCTGCAGCAGCAACGACGATGACACGATATCCTGATCTTGTACATAACATGGCCCAGTCGTATATTCCTGTTTCCATTTGTCGTACACCATATGCTGATCCTACTTGTTCAAATTCAACACTACTCTTCTCAATACAACAAACACGCATACGCACACACATGCATATATATTAATCCTATGCATATACATTTGAACCTATTTATTTGTATTTGTATTATAATTCTCGAAGCTTGATACACACCAGTTAATATATATCTAGTAGGTGGTTCAAACTTATTCCATCACTTGAGTGTGCATTGTAAAGATGTCACTTCATCCGTCCTCCGTAAATCCATCACTATGAAGTGAGGGTCTGCTCTCTAATATAGTCAGATTGTTAAAAAAAATACATAAATAGAAATAGACAGCCCATCCAATATATATGAGGGAGACCCAAAAAAACCGACTTTTTTTTGTTTTCGAGTTTCATATGAAAATTTGTTAATTTAACACATTTTCAAAACCCTCTCCGAAAATCAGTTCGATAGAAAATTGTTAAGAGGTCGCTCACAAATTTGAAAATTCCAAAAATGATTGAAATTTAGGTTTTTTTCTAGTTTTTTTCTTTCTCGTGGCAGCAATAGTTTATATCTGTAAAATAATGAATATGCTGAAAATTTCAGCCCAAAATTTAAACAATTTTGAATGTTTCCGAGTGCTATCTTTTGGAAATTTTCGAGCAAACCTTGAATATTGATAATAAAGCATCTCAACTTTTTCACCATCAGTTTATATCGTAACGAATCAGTATGGAATATGAAACATAGAAAAAATTAGTTATTTACATACTTTTTATTTTTTTATTCAGTTTTTAGGTTTTTTTCGTTATTCAGATCTGACCCATTTTTATTCATTAGGACTGTCCAGTATATTGTCGGCTATGCAAAAGTTTTACTTTAGTGGAATGATAATAATTTAGCTATAAAAAGATACAAAAATTGTTTCAATGTTATAGTTACTTTTTACACTCAGAAAATTAAATAAGAGAAACAACTATCTAGTTATGGTAAAATTTCTACCATCGATCCGACAGTAGTGAATATTATCTAGATGATTGTATAAATCATCTAAATTGTAACATTCACCATATTTATAATAATTGTTACAATCCTGTATGTTAACTAGAGTTAATTATTATTATTATTCTAAATAGTTATATTTACAATCCAGGTGGTAACAGTTACCATCAGAAATTATAATAGTTACAGGGTTAAAAAAATACTAAATGTTAACAATGACCAAATTTTATTTATCACTCAGTATTCGAATGATTGTTATTTTGATGAGCCTACTCAATCATGCAAAATTATTGACAGAATTTCTCTCGCTTGGAAATTTTTATTTTACGCTGATCCAGACGACCGTACGATAACTTATTTCAAAATTTTAAACAATAAAATGTACATTACTAAATTATGGATTTAAATAGAAAATATTTGTTTACAATTTGAAAGTAAAATTAAAATAGGGCTAGTGCGCCAATGAAAAGTTTATAATATAAATAATTTAAATACTTGTATTTTAACTTTTCAAAAATTGTCACTTTCTTGTAAAAATTTTATCAATAAAACTCGAATATGTTTGTCATCATATTTGTATTCGAAAATTTACAATTTTGCAGCAAGTACTTGAAAATTATTGAATTTTCGATCAATTTTTTCATTGCAATCAATAATATTAATTACCATCCTTGATAGAAACTGTTATCTTCCTGATAGTAACTGTTACGAAATTTATTGCAGAAGTTATCATCCAATAATTATTAATTCTATTAAAAAAAATTATAACACTAACTACTTTTGCATTGAAAAACGTTCCAATAATTCTAAATGAAGTAAAAATTTAGCATAATAAATATACCCTGATTAAAAAAGTGAATTGAAAAGTATTGAAAAAGATGAGAAATGAATCCTTTCGAATACTTTCTATACCCCAAGGTATTCATTTTGACATAAAATGAATACTTTTCAATTCCAAAATAATAAAAGAATTTCTGAACTTCCGAGGAATTGAAAAAGATTCAAATGAATTGATATTTTTAATCTTTCTGAATCCTTCTCAATACCTAAATAATTTCACATTTCGGGTCATGAGTGGGATTGAAAAAGATTGAAATGAATTGAAATTTTTGAATCTTTCCGAATCCTTCTCAATACCTAAATAATATCACATTTCAGGTCATGTGTGGGATTGAAAAAGATTGAAATGAATTGAAATTTTTAAATCTTTCTTAATCCTTCTCAATACCTAAATAGTCCGATATTTCGGATAAAGTGTGGGATTGAAAAAGATTGAAATGAATTGAAATTTTTAAATCTTTCTGAATCCTTCTCAATACCTAAATAATTTCACATTTCGGGTCATGAGTGGGATTGAAAAAGATTGAAATGAATTGAAATTTTTAAATCTTTCCGAATCCTTCTCAATACCTAAATAATATCACATTTCGGGTCATGTGTGGAATTGAAAAAGATTGAAATGAATTGAAATTTTTGAATCTTTCCGAATCCTTCTCAATACCTAAATAATCCGATATTTCGATCAAGTGTGGGATTGAAAAAGATTAAAATGAATTGAAAATTTTGAATCTTTCTGAATCCTTCTCAATACTTGAATTCTTTTCATTACTTTCGAATTCCACTTTGGAATTGGAAAGTATTCAAACTATCGAAATTTCAATTCCATTCAATACTTTCCAAAACCGCCGAGGGATTGAAAAGAATTGAGATAATTTTCAATACTTTTCAATTCACTTTTTTAATCAGGGTAGCATAAAAAATTTTCTGAGTGTATGAGTGAATATATACAAAATTCTTGAGCGACGTTTAAAAATCTATATTTTTAGCTAAAATGTTCAGCACAGCATTGGTTTTACAAATATAAAATATTTCTGCCAGAAGGGAGAAAAAATTAAAAAAAAAAATCTAAATTTCAATTATATTTGAAATTTCCAAAATTTGTGAGTGAGCTCTTAAAATATTTTTATCGAGCTGATTTTGGGAGAGAGTTTTTAAAACATGTTAAACTAACAAATTTTCTTGAGACTCGAAAACAATAAAAAGTCGGTTTTTTGGGTCTCCTTAATATACGTATATACGAACAGTAAAATAGTTCTAAATAAACTCTTTAACAATAGTTTGACAGTTCAAAATTGAGAGATAATTGTTTATCCCTGCATATGGATAACGGCGATGGAAAAATAATTTAAAAGAGTTGAATGTCAACATTTACACAACAGGAAATAACATCAAACAACTGGCACTTTGAGAAATAAAAATAAATAAATAAGGGATATGATATAATTAATGATAATAAAACACCGGATCGGAAATATATCGTCTGAGTTTTTATAAAAAACGGAAATGCATGTTTTTATTTTACATGGTGTGTATCGGCGTGTGTATGTGGGTTCGTGTGTGGGTACGAGTGTGAATGAAGTTTTTTCTTTTTTTTTGGAGAGTTCGATGTGTCGTAAATTTAAAACACGCAACGGTAGTCTTTTGTCAATTGATATTATTACGGGCTTTCCCGGGACGATCTTTTGGGATCAATCAAAATGTAAAAAGGAAAAAGTGAAATAAGATCTTAGAGTAACAGCTGCATGTTTTTGCTTTTTCTTTTTTTACCTAGCAAGACTGGAGTTGTATAGTTTATTGGAGTTGTTTGTTATTATTATTGTTATTATAGTTGAGATACATGGTCTCTAGTTTACAGTCTCTGTTGGTGATCTAGATCATAAAAAGGTTGTGAAGCGCTTAATGTAAGCTGGAATGGAATGAAATGGAAGAAGTAGGTAGGCTGAGGTAGACGGATAGAACTGTGGGGATTGGGATCTTGCAGGCTCAAATTGCCGCGAGGGTGTTAGCTGTGTATTGGTGAGTATGTGCTGGCTGGGCATCTGTCGAGAAACACGCGAAAATATCAGCTGTAAGAGTTTTGTGCTGAGCTGATGCAAAAGGAAGGTTTTCGATTGCTGTTTTTATTTTTATTGTTATTTTTATTTTAACTCAATATACGCTTTTAATGGACAGCGACTGTAAACAGTTTTTTATAAAAAAATTCAAATTTGAATAATACTTTATTCAAAATAAATTATGCCGATAAATACAGACTTTTAATCAACTTTTTTATTGAAATAAATAACGAGACAATTCCCGGGTCAAAAAAAAATCTTAAATTTGACTTGATTCAACTTAAATTCCTTTGAAGTCGTCGATATGCCGACAACTGTATTCCACATTTTAACTTTTTAAACTTTTTTTGACTTAATATTGACTTTTTTTAACTTTATTGCCTTAGATTAGACTTTTTTTGGCTTAAATTATTTCATTGTGTAACGGGGTAAATTGGGCCATTTTATTGACCAAAGTCGTGATTTATCACCGATGGTCACCTGCCTTACCTGCTACCCCAAATGAGCATTCGATTGAGTTTTTCGACTTCCCAGAGAGGAAAGTACCACGGGCCCAGGCTTGGCCCAGACTCGGCCCAACTTTGTTGAACCTTGGGCCAGGCTTGTAAGCCAGTCTTGGCCCAGCCTTGGTAGAAGACTGGAATGATAATCTCGGGCCAAGCCTGGTTGCCAGACCTGGCCCATGCTTGGTTACCAGACCTGGCCCATGCTTGTTTGCCAGACCTGGCTCAGGCTTCCAGGAAACGAATAAATTTAATTAAAAAAAATTTATTATTATTAACCTCGTAGAATTCATGATCATTAACGTTTTAATTATCTAGGGGAGGTAAATGATGTGAAAAAAACTCGGTGGAAATTCTGCTGGACTCTGGGCGCGAACTGCCGTCCTTCTGATTACTAGGTCCGAACGGTAGCTACTGGACGAACCTACTAACGTTGAACTGGTACATTTATATGATCTACTTATATAAACCATAGGTATATCCAAACTTGGGTAATCCTACCTTGGCCCAAGTCTGGGTTGCCATTGGACGGCCAAGGCTAGGTTACCCAGTCTTTGCCCAAGTCTGGCTTGCCATTGGATAGCCAAGGCTAGGTTACCCAGTCTTGGCCCAAGCCAAGGCTAGGTTACCCAGTCTTGGCCCAAGCCAAGGCTAGGTTACCCAGTCTTGGCCCAAGTCTGGCTTGCCATTGGATAGCTAAGGCTAGGTTACCCAGTCTTGGCCCAAGCCAAGGCTAGGTTACCCAGTCTTTGCCCAAGTCTGGCTTGCCATTGGATAGCCAAGGCTAGGTTACCCAGTCTTGGCCCAAGCCAAGGCTAGGTTACCCAGTCTTTGCCCAAGTCTGGCTTGCCATTGGATAGCCAAGGCTAGGTTACCCAGTCTTGGCCCAAGTCTGGCTTGCCATTGGATGGCCAAGGCTAAGTTACCCAGTCCTGGCCCAATATAGATGTGCCAAAGCTAGGTTCCCCAGTGCTGGGCCAAGTAGGAGCCCGTTGTTCAACTCTGGCAGCTCCTGTATGGGTTGTCACCGGGCGCGCTAATTGAAAATACTCTCACGCTAGGCCCAATCATAATTAATCAAGGGAGGAGTTTTCCGATCATTGCCGAAAATAATCGAGCGAAATTAATAAAACTACAAGACAACAGCGAATAAGAGGAGTAGTGACCGGAACGACTAGACTGAACAGACGTTCAGGACAGAGTCAGTAGGATCGGGCAAACATCCAGACGCCCAAAGTTACAACCGGGAAGCACCGAGCCGGGAGGACCAAGTAACCAGTACAACTACATGGACTAGGACAATTACACGGACCAGGACAAATACCGGACCAGGACAACTGTTACTAGACGAGTCACGGAAAAGAATCAACGTAAATCGTAATAGGTATTTTATAGAATATTCCCAGAATATTTATTAATTAAATACGTAATTAAACGTCCTGTCCGCAAAGTATTGTCGGGTCTATTTTCGTGTAATATTCAATCAAAAACCGGTCTCAACATAAGTAGCTTTGTTATTTACAGGCAGGTTGTATAAAGCATCGCCGGAAAATTCTTCTGGAATTTTCCAGACAGGTTGTGTAAAGCATCGCCGGAAAAGCAATTGCGATCTAGTCGAAATTATCTAGTCACTAATAATAGTATAAATAAATTATAATTAAGTTAAATAAATTTAAACAAAAATCAATTAATAAAATATGAACGTTAAATGTGTCGTGAAGTAAAACGTGTTCAAGTTTTGAGTATTGGATATAGAGTCAGTGAATAAAATGTTAAGCGGAACACTAAAATAAATCCTAAAACCGGCTTAACAAAATGATTGTTAAAAGAAAGGTTAACGTTGATAAGAAATAAGTTGTTGGTAATTGATTAGTGATTTTAATTTAGTAAATAATAATGTGGTAATTAAGTAAACGGTAAATTAATTGATAAGGAATTTGAATATGGTTAAATTAAAATAGTGGAATTTTATATTGTAAAGGGTTTATGAGTGGTAACAATGTAATTATGGAATTTGTTAATAAGTGAATAAGGGTTTCTCACGTAGAGGGTCAAGGTGACCACGTGAAATAGTTATTAAGGTTTCGTAATCACGTAGAGGGTCCAGGGGACCGCACGGGAAAATAAGGTTTTAGCCACGTAGAGGGTCTTGTCGACCGCGTGGAAAATAGTTAAAAAAAAGTTGTGTGTGTATTATAGTCCAGGGGACTTAGTGTGAGTGAGTGTGTGTCATAGCCAAAGGTAGTGGCTTAATTAAGAGTTTATTAATTATTGTTTTAAGATAGTCAAAGGTAGTTGACATTAAGTAATAAAGTTTATAAGGTTTATATAAGGTAATAAAGTTATAAGGTTTAATAAGGTAATAAGGTACATGTTTATAAAATAAAGGTTTAAAGGTTTAAATAAATTAAGGTTAAAATTGTTAAAAGTGAAATAAATTATTAATTGTAAAGTATCCTTCCTCTTCCTTCTCTTACAAATCAATTTTACACCGACCCTTTGTTAGGACGACCAGAGTAGCAGCTTAGCCCTGTTATAATTGCCTTATTTGATTTATTTTGTCTGAAAAAAACAACTAGTTATCGATTCGAAATCTAGTTCTATATTTGACTTAATTTTAACTTAAAAATTAAGTCAAATCGAATGTGGTTTTTATATTTATTTATTAATTAAACTAATCTAAAATTAAAACTCAATTTTAATTATAGCAAATTTTTTAAAAATTATTTCTGATTAAATTAAAATTACTATTAAAAAAATTTTTATTACAATGATTTTTTTTTATTTTGTTCCTGAAGAATTTGTATAAGCTCTTGTTTACAATAATATCATTCATTTTCATATTGATTAACCAATTCTGCAGTAAACGTTTTATAACCTGTATTAATATAAAAACATACCGATAGTAAATTTTCGACAGGAATCGCAAATACATTTTCAGTTACAATGAATTCATATAAGTGTGATAGTTGGAGAAGTCTGACAGGCTCTTTGAAAGGTTTTGTTTGCAGAAGAGTTATTATTGCAAAATGATGGCCAAGGCACTTACAATTACTAATTTTTTGACAATCGCATATTGTATCAATAATTTTTATGAAAGAATGAAGATGACCAAAACGTTTTTCATTCAAGTATTTGAATGCTACATAAGAAGAATTATTTTTTAATGTTTCTTTATATTTTTTTGATATAAACAATATACCATTTAATAATAATCGAAAATATTCTAATCCATAAACACTTTGAATAATTATTACTATCATTAATTATATGTTACTAATTATAGTTATTTTTCAAATTTGCGTTGTAACTGTCTAATTTTGTTTCATTCTGACTTTAAAGTAACTTTTTTTGTCTTAAATCTGAATAAAATATATCTCAATTGAATCAATTTTGACTTAAATGAGACTTTTTTTTAACTTAAATCTAAGTAAAATGTATTTAAATCGACGCAATTCTGACTTGAATGTGACTTTTTTTATCTTAAATCTAAAGAAAATAGAGTCGAACTGAACCAGTTTTGACCTAAACGTGACTTATTTTGTCTTAAATCGATCCTAACTAAGCCACAAAAAGTTAAATGTTATGGAAATTTTACACTGACTACAAAAATTAACAGTTGAAATTTGAAGGATTTTGACTTAAATTTTAAGTCATAATTAAGATTTTTTTTCGACCCGGGATGAGACTCGAAAACAAAAAAAAAAGTCGGTTTTATGGGGTCACCCTAATATATATTACAGTAGAATCTAGATATTGTTTAAATAAATTCTAACATCACTTTTTTTTTGTTTATAAATTCGAATTTTTTAATAATTTTTTTCTCAGAAATTTAGTAGCGCCGAGCTAAATTCAGTTTTTGTGATTTTTAATTCAATAATTTTACATTGGAAAGATTTTTATCCTTCTCACTTTTATTAAAAAAAAAATATGACAAAGTTTGGGTTTTAACTAATAAATTATACCCCCTTTTGTCTGGCTGTTTCCCATATTTTTAGCCAAGTTTATCTATTAATTTACTTCCCAGAGAGGAAAGTACCACGGGCCCAGGCTTGGCCCTACTTTGTAAAACCTTGGGCCAGGCTTGTAAGCCAGTCTTGGCCCAGCCTTGGTAGAATCCTGGAATGATAATCTCTGGCCAAGCCTGGTTGTCAGACCTGGCCCATGCTTGGTTACCAGACCTGGCCCAGGCTTCCAGGAAACGAATAAATTTAATTTAAAAAAATTTATTATCATTAACCTCGTAGAATTCATGATCATTAACGTTTTATTATCTAAGGGAGGTAAATGATGTGAAAAAAACTCGGTGGAAAGTCTGCTGGACTCTGGGCGCGAACTGCCGTCCTTCTGATTACTGGGTCCGAACGGTAGCTACTGGACGAACCTACTAACGTTGAACTGGTACATTTATATGATCTACTTATATAAATCATAGATATATCTAAACTTGGGTAATCCTACCTTGGCCCAAGTCTGGCTTGCCATTGGACGGCCAAGGCTAGGTTACCCAGTCTTGGACCAAGCTCGGATAATCATTGTAACGGCCAAGGCTAGGTTACCCAGTTCTGGCCTAAGCTTGGCTTGCCATTGAATGGCCAAGGCTAGGTAACCCAGTCTTGGCCCAAGCCTGGGTCAATATAGGTGTGCCAAATCTAGGTTTCCCAGTGCTGGGCCAAGTAGGGGCCCGTTGTTCAACTCTGGCAGCTCCTGTATGGGTTACAGTACAATGTGAAAGATTTCATGTCAATGACCCGGGTCAAAAATAAAACTTGATTTAGACTTGGTTTACCAAGTCGAAATTTGGAGCCGTTTTTAACAAGACAAACTCAACTTTTTTTACGGAGGTATGAAATATATTAAGCTTTCGCCTTGGTTTAGACTTAACTGGCTTACTTAGTCACGATTTAAGACGAAAAAGTTTAAATCAAGTCGAAACTGATTTGATGTAGACTTATTCGACTTAAATTATAAGTCGAGAAAGTCAGAACTAAGGTTAAATAATTTTTATATACTAGGGCGAAAGTAAGGCGAATAAATGACTTTTTTTCGACTTGGTTTAGCAAGTCAAAAGTAATGTGAATGACTATCGTGCTCAAAGTAAAGACGAATAAGTTGAAACTAAGATGAAAAAAGTTCGAAAAGTTGAAAAAAATTAAATTTAAGTCGAAAAAGACGAGATCTTATCAAAAAATCGTCGGCAAATCGATAACTTCAAAAGAAAATAAGGCCAAGTGACCCTGAATCAAGTTTTATTTTTGATCCGGGGAAACTCCAAAGTAGTTTTTCCATATAATAAATATTAAAGTTAAAAATAAAACTAAAATTTATTAATTTATCTGTAAAAGAACTAAAAATAGTAAAAGAATTAAAAATAATAATGAATTGTATTCGAGTGTCAAATTTCATTGGCCATTAATTTGAAGAATCACTCAAACCGACCTCAAGTTATTATGTCTGCTTATGTACCAAAAGATGACTGACAAGAACAATAATTAATTGAAGAACTCGGGGCATGGGAATGAAAATGAGAATGGGTTTTGAGATATAAAAGAAAAAACTGCAGGTAGAACGATGCCAATTTGCGATTTATAGTATCATATCAAATTTCTTAATTAAAAAATTTCTTCTTTGATGAGTTAGAAGCGATTGTGGATCATCTTACGGGGTTTCATACCTTTAGAATCAAATAATAGAACGTCAACAAGATGATTTATTAAATAATAAGACTTCAGTATTTTGTTGGGGATTATTAATTGAGAAAAAATTATAACGCACCATATACTAATAATGATTGCAAAACACTGATAATTATTCAAATCTACACTGTAAAGAAAATTGTTGCAAGTCTACGCTATCCCAGTGTTAATTCCAATCTGAAAACGGTGTTACAATAACACTACACAGAGAAAAATGTCTGCTTGAAACCTGCAATTTTTATTATGCTGTCGACCAAATTCGAAACAGGAAGTGAAGCATCCAAAAAATTATTATGCTCATAAGAAAAATCATGATGCTGTATCACAATATTTACTACGCGCTAGAAACTTATCAATAAGCTTTAATAACAATCACTTTCATACATTATAATAATTGTGATGTGGCATAATAATTTTTTATAAGATAATAATTTTGTGAATGCTTCACTTCCTGTTTCAAGTTTGGTCGACAGCATAATTTTTTTTAAAAACTCCACCATTTTGTTGTATTTCAATTTTTTTTTTCAGCCCAAAGGTCATGGTACGAGAAATATGCCTTCTTATTTAACAAACTTTTGAGTGTTTTTAATTTCCGGTACTGCGAAGGTCGCTATCACTGCAGCAGTGGGGGTCTTTTTTTTTGGAGCATTGAAAAATTGTCCATAACTCACTGAATTGCACGCCTCGAACGCGAAGCGGCGAGGTTGTGCTTTATAACGGACTTGTCAAGGTCACTTGACTTTTCCTCATTAAACTGTATATTTTGAATTTTTGGTCCAAAAATTTAATCTCGTATTAATTATACATCCAAAAATATGTCCTCAAAATATTAAATCATTCAATGCAGTAGGTTTCTTTAAAAAAATTCCTAAAAATCAGCGTTTTTGTAGGTGGTCACACTAGTGGTCCCTCTTAAAAGTGAAACTCGTCTCGTATTCCCGGGTCGAAAAAAAATCTTAATTATGACTTAAAATTTAAGTCAAAATCCTTCAAATTTCAACTGTTAATTTTTTTAATCAGTGTAAAATTTCCATAACATTTGACTTTTTGTGGCTTAGTTGGGATCGATTTAAGACAAAATAAGTCACGTTTAGGTCAAAACTGCTTCAGTTCGACTCTATTTTCTTTAGATTTAAGATAAAAAAAGTCACATTCAAGTCAGAATTGCGTCGATTTATATACATTTTACTTAGATTTAAGTTAAAAAAAGTTTCATTTAAGTCAAAATTGATTCAATTGAGATATATTTTATTCAGATTTAAGACAAAAAAAGTTACTCTAAAGTCAGAATAAAACAAAATTAGACAGTTACAACACAAATTTTAAAAATAACTATAATTAGTAACATATAATTAATAATAGTAATAATTATTCAAGGTGTTTATGGATTAGAATATTTTCGATTATTATTAAATGGTATATTGTTTATATCAAAAAAATATAAAGAAACATTAAAAAATAATTCTTCTTATGTAGCATTCAAATACTTGAATGAAAAACGTTTTGGTCATCTTCATTCTTTCATAAAAATTATTGATACAATATGCGATTGTCAAAAAATTAGTAATTGTAAGTGCCTTGGCCATCATTTTGCAATAATAACTCTTCTGCAAACAAAACCTTTCAAAGAGCCTGTCAGACTTCTCCAACTATCACACTTATATGAATTCATTGTAACTGAAAATGTATTTGCGATTCCTGTCGAAAATTTACTATCGGTATGTTTTTATATTAATACAGGTTATAAAACGTTTACTGCAGAATTGGTTAATCAATATGAAAATGAATGATATTATTGTAAACAAGAACTTATACAAATTCTTCAGGAACAAAATAAAAAAAAATCATTGCAATAAAAATTTTTTTAATAGTAATTTAAATTTAATCAGAAATAATTTTTAAAAAATTTGCTATAATTAAAACCCTAGCGGATCCGAATTACGGTAAATACAGTGATTTACCGTAATTTACGGTGCCCAGCAGAATTACCGTAAATTACGGTAATCTACGGTAAGTTACGGTAATCTACGGCAAATTACGGTAAATTGCCGTAATTTACCGCAATTTACGGCGCCTAGCAGAATTACCGTAAATTACGGCAATTTACCGTAATTTGCCGTAATTTACCGTAGATTGCCGTAATTTACGGCGAATTACCGTAATTCTGCTAGGCACCGTAAATTACGGTAAATCTCTGTATTTACCGTAATTCGGATCCGCTAGGGAATTGGGTTTTAATTTTAGATTAGTTAAATTAATAAATAAGTATAAAAACCACATTCGATTTGACTTAATTTTTAAGTTAAAATTAAGTCAAATATAGAACTAGATTTCGAATCGATAACCAGTTGTTTTTTTAAGACTAAATAAATCAAATTTAAGGCAATGAAACAATTTAAGTCAAAAAAAGTCTAATCTAAGGCAATAAAGTTAAAAAAAGTCAAGATTAAGTCAATATTAAGTCAAAAAAAGTTTAAAAAGTTATAATGTGGAATACAGTTGTCGGCATATCGACGACTTCAAAGGAATTTAAGTTAAATCAAGTCAAATTTAAGATTTTTTTTTGACTCGGAATATGAAAATTTGTTGGTTTCACAAGTTTTAGGGACCTCTCTAAAAATCAGCTCGATAAGCAATTCTAAGGGGGCTACTCAAGAAATTCGGAAATTCCAAAAATGATTGGAATTCGGAGTTTTTTTTAAATTTTTTCTTTCTCGTGGCAGGAAGATTTAAATTTCTACATAAAATGTAGCTAATGCTTTAAATCAATTTTTTTATTTTTTTATAACTCAATTTGTTATCGTTTCATTAGAATACAACTTTTGCATAGCCGACAATATACTGGACAGTCCTAAAGAATAAAAATAGGTCAGATCTGAATAACGAAAAAAAACCAAAAAGTTGAATAAAAAAATATAAAGTATGTAAATAGCTAATTTTTTCTATGTCTCGGGTTCTATACTTAGTCGTTACGCTATAAGCTGATTGTGACATAATTGAGACGCTGTAATATCAATATTCAA
Organism: Microplitis mediator; assembly: GCF_029852145.1. Taxonomy (NCBI): domain Eukaryota; kingdom Metazoa; phylum Arthropoda; class Insecta; order Hymenoptera; family Braconidae; genus Microplitis; species Microplitis mediator. Next base: position 17,323,306 of record NC_079969.1, on the reverse strand, counting down.
GGGTCACTCGAAAACGTCCAAAAATTGTACTCGGAAACATTCAAAATTCTTGAGCGACGTTTAATTTTTTAGATTTTTGGCTGAAATTTTCAGCATATTTATTATTTTACAGATTTAATTATATCGTTTATTATATCGCGTGCCAAAAGGTAAAAGGGCGCATTGCTACAGGTTACTAGGGAATTATACTAAAAGGGCGCATAAAAAAATTTTTTTTTGCCATTAGATTTGAAATTTTTCGAAACGCAAAGATCTGCAAAAAAAAAAAATTTGGGCATCCTTAAACTAAAAGGGCGTATCTCAAGAGATACGCTCTTTTAGCTTTTGAAAAGTAGTGCCTAAAGCTAAAAATGCGCATAAAAAAAAATTCAAGTTTTAATACAAAATACTGACAAATAGTTTCACAAGACAAGATAGATAAAAAAATCGGTCTATAAGTTGACCCTGCGGGCCAGCCCCAAAACTTCCCGCTGTTTTCGAGCTTGTTGAGCTCGAAATCATTATTGTGAATACATTTTCGAGCTCTTCGAGCTCGCAAATACTTTTGTATGCCATTGTTTTGTAAAAAACCATTTTTTAGCATTTCTTTCTCCCACGATATCTCACGAACGAATTAACCGATTTTGATGGTTGAGGCGGCAATCGACGTGTTTTATCAAGTTCTAACGCTGATCGAATTTTGAAATCGAATGATTCAATTTTTTTGTAGATATCCGAAAAAAAACGTTTTTCACTATTTTTTTAATCAACGATATCTCGTAAACGAATGGACCGATTAAGACGATTAAGGCAGCAATCGACGTGTTTTATCAAGTTCTAAAGCTGATCAAATTTTTAAATTGATTCATCCAGCCGTTTATGAGAAATTTAAAAAAAAACCAAAAAAAAAAATTTTTTTGAATTCTTTCGTCAACGGTTTCTCTTGAACGAATTAACTGATTTTAATGGTTGAGGTGGCATTCGACGCGGCTTATAAAGTTTTAGAGCTGATTAGATTTTGGAATCAATCCATCGAGCAAATTAAAAGTTATCCAAATAAAACATTTTTGAAAAAATTTTATTTTTGGAATATCTCTGAACGAGCCCTACCGATCAAGCTCAATTTTCTTACAGCTTCAAGATATTGACAAGCCGCGTCGAATGACACCTTAAAGTTCAAAATCGGTTCATCCGTTCAAGAGTTATGAATATTACATGCATACGTACGTACGTACGTACACACATACATACACTCGGACATCATCGTGAAATTAGTCAGAATAGCTTCCTAGGACCTCAAACCGTCGACATCTGATGAAAATTCGATTTTCGTAAATCGGACCGAAACCAATAACTTCCCGAATTTTTGAAAATTTTCAATTTTCTTAGCGGGAAGTTAAAAAAATTTATACGCCCTTTTAGCTTTGGGAAAACAATGTTTGATTTTCAAGCGTAGAAAATGTTTACTAATCAAGTGGCGATGAAAAAAAAATTTATGCGCCCTTTTACCTTTTGGCACGCGATATAGTTTAAACTATTACTGCCACGAGAAAGAAAAACGTTAGAAAAAAAAAAAACCGAACTTTAATCATTTTTGAAATTTCCAAAATTTGTGAGCGACCTTTTAAAATATTTTTATCGAGCTGAGTTTTGAAGAGGGTTCTGAAAATATATTAAATCGAAAAATTTTCATATGAAACTCGAAAACAAAAAAAAGTCGGTTTTTTGAGTCACCCTAATATATACTTATATGTTATGGTAATTTATTATACAAGGTCAAAAAGAAAATTTCAAGAGGTCAGTAACTGAGACATTTCCAGTTTAGTGCAGAAAAGCCTATAAACCATTTTGAATTTAATACGGTGGTCAATAGATACAAAAAACGGACACGTAAAATTAGTCGACAAATCTTTTAAATAATCGTATCAAATTTGTTAAATATATTAATAGAAATTTATTTCTCCCATTTACGGTCAATAATTTCAAATTTATGTGACGTAATAAAAATATCCAGCACAACAAAAAAAAAATAATCTTATGAAAAGGTAGAATGCCGCAAATCAATAATGTGTACAAATGAATAACAAACATAAAAATAAAAAATAGTGTGCACGTGTACAGGAAAATAAACTGTTTTAAGTTTCAACAGACTGTTAGATAAGTATACATTTTATTGTTAAATTTAGTAAACTTGCTCACAACAGATTCGTTAAAAAAAAAGTTTGTGTACGAGACATATTTTAAGTCACTAAATTTTACACATTTATTATTTCTCCTCTTACGAATCACATCATCCCCATTTATCTGCTTACTTAAACTTTTTTCTCTTTATTGTGGAATTATAAGGTCGCTCTGCGAGACCGCATAGGTCGTACATACGTTATTATAAGTACTCTACTATAAGCGCACGAAAGTTTTATTGAACTTGGATAAATAATATATAGGCAAAAGTATGAAGAAAAGATGAGAAGGGAAAATGAAATGAAAAAGGAAAAAAAAATAAATAATAATAAAATACGCGACTCGGACGAGAGATGATGTAGAATATATAAGAACGAGGGAAAACAACGTAACATATTTCCGCTTCTCTTTTGATGGAACGTTAACGATCGATCTTCCCGGGGTGTAGAATTTTATGGGCCTCGGACCAACCAGCGAGTTTTCATTGGGAAAAATTTTTATGGCCAACGATTTGAACGGATGTCAATTCGATTATCCGAAATACTCTTTAGTGTACAGCTGAGAGAGGGCTCGAGTCGTTTTTGTGTATACCATTGCACTCATTCTTTTTTACTTTTCTTTCTGTACTACTACTTTATATTTATATATATGTATGTTATATCGCTGCATTGCATGGCTACGACGCTCGCTATTTCGTTATTCATTTTTTTTTTTCTACTTTGGTACCTCGAGTAGTGAAGGACGTAAAGATATTATTGAAAAGCGTGCCGGTGCGGAACGCAGAGCTCGAATAGACGTGCCCAGAGTCCTTTTAAATTTATATTTAAAAAAAAAAAAAAAGAAAAGGAATCCATTTACGGCGGTGGATCTTTACGAATTTTCCCTCAATTTTACACTGTCGGCACTTTCCGTATCTTTCTGAGAATGTATAGACCAGCTGCATACGCTATTATTTTTATTACAGACTAAAACGTTTATGTTAAACACGGTTGTCTAATTACTTAATACGGAATTGTTTTGCTGAGTTAGTGGGTTAAATACTTTAATAGTATATGAGTTTGTTTAAAAAGTTTGATATGTTTGAATTACTTTAGTGCACTCAGAAAATTAAATAATAGAAACTACTATCTAGTTATGGTAAAATTTCTACCATCAATCCGATAGTAGTGAATATTATCTAGATGATTGAATAAATCATCTAGATTGTAATATTCACCATATTGATAATAATTGTTACAATCCTGTTTGTTAACTGGAGTTAATTACTATTATTATTCTAAATAGTTATATTTATAATCCAGATGCTAACAGTAACTATCAGAAATTATAATAGTTACAGGGTTAAAAAAATACTAAATGTTAATAATGACCAAATTTTATTTATCACTCAGTACTCGAATGATTGTTATTTTGATGAGCCTACTCAATCATTCAAAATTATTGACAGAATTTCTCTCGCTTGGAAATTTTTATTTTACGCTGATCCAGACGACTGCACGGTAAGTTATTTCAAAATTCTAAACAATAAAATGTACATTACTAAATTATGGATTTAAATAGAAAATATTTGTTTACAATTTGAAAGTAAAATTAAAATAGGGCTAGTGCGCCAATGAAAAGTTTATAATATAAATAATTTAAATACTTGTATTTTAACTTTTCAAAAATTGTCACGTTCTTGTAAAAATTTTGTAAATAAAACTCGAGTATGTTTGTCATCATATTTGTATTCGAAAATTTACAATTTTGCAGCAAGTACTTGAAAATTATTGAATTTTCGATCAATTTTTTCATTGCAATCAATAATATTAATTATCATCCTTGATAGTAACTGTTATCTTCCTGATGGTAATTGTTACCATCCTGATGGTAACTGTTACGAAATTTATTGCAGAAGTTATCATCCAATAATTATTAATTCTATCGAAAAAAAAAAATATAACACTAACAATTTTTGCATTGAAAAACGTTCCAATCATTCTATAGATGATTGTAATTAAAAATTTAGCATACTAAATACAAGTACTCAATTTTCTGAGTGCGGAATTCTTTTATCAAATTACACGAAAAGAAGAAATTCGTGTAAAATGAAAATGCTAAAAAAATTAATTTTACAAAAATAAGACCTGGGCACCTATATAAATTGCCTCAGGAAGGGTGGGGCAAGATGGCCCCTTTCAAAAATTTGTCTTTTGTTTTTCGTCTAATTACCATAAATTCGATATATTTGCGTTTTTCAGACCTACGCATGATACCTGGAGCAAAATGGACCAACCGAACTTTTGAAAAAAAGATTTTTAAATATTTTTTTCGTCAAATTATAAAAAATTTAATATACTTATTAATTTTTCAGCTGATTCTTTACGCCTGGAGTAAATTTGGCCTATGAAAATATTTTAAAATATTAATTTTTTTTCAATTGATAAATTTTTACGATAGCACGACTCGTAGTTCGTGGATAAATTATCCGCAATAAAATATCCGAATAAAAATTATCCGATAGACAAAATATCCTGTCGATAAATCTTATTCAAAAAAATATATATATTTCAAGTGAACAAATAATTCATGGTTTTCGATAATCGGGTACACGGAAAAAAAAATAGTAGTGGCTACTCTCTGGGATAGTACTGAGTACTTTCTGTAAAAAAAAAATTTTAGACAGTACTGTATGCTATCTAGACTGTATCCACTACTCTCTGGAAAGTACTGAGTACTATCCCGGACAGTAGTGGATATAGTCTAGACAGCATACAGTACTGTCTAAAATTTTTTTTTTACAGAAAGTACTCAGTACTATCCCAGAGAGTAGCCACTACTATTTTTTTTTTTCCGTGTATACTGTATTATTCCAAGCATAAGTGTTGACCTATTTTCAAAATAATACCCACCCAAAATCTGTGAAAAAAGGGCACAGTACGATTTCAAGCATATGTGTTGATCTATTTTTAATATCAAACACTCAAATTTTATCTGAAAATATATTAAATATTTCTGATAAAAGGCTACCGTACTATTTATATGAAAAGTATTTATGTTATAAGATATTTTGTCTTCGGATAATAAGTGACGGTACCATTTTTACAGTATTCACAAATATATACTCATCGGAGTAATCTTCATCTACACCTGCACAGGAATCATGAGACCATTTCTTACAATTTTTATATTGAATCCATGATTCCTTTGCTTCCGCATAAAGTCCATTGCAATGAAGACAGTTACAATTTTGTGTTTTAGACTTTTTTTCATTTTTGATAAATCCTCGGGTTTTCTCCTTTATTTTAGCGGGAATTTTAAATTCAAATTCAATTGCATTGCAATAGTTGTGAAAAAATCATTACAATCGATTTTTTTTTAGTAAGAGTGGGGGAACGATTTATTACACCTTAAAAATTTTTTTAGAGTAATATAAAAGTAAATATAGTTGTCAAGAGAACGAAATACATTCTTAATGTAGAAAACAATTTTACAAAACCAAAAAAAAAAAAAAAATTTTTTTTCATCATTTTTTTGGAGGGAAACCAGCTAGGAGGTTTTAGCCTAGCTATTGGATATACGTTTGAATCTATTCAATGGCTTGTTGGTTGGCCAACTATAAGTTTCAATTCTACTCGGGTAACCTTTATTTTATATGAAATTAAATAGTGAGTAAGTATTCTAGGATAAACACTAATTATAACACCATTAATCTCAATGACAGGAGTCGAAGTTATATGAAATTAATATGTATACTTTCAAATCGGTATGTATAGAATAATCGCTGAGTCATGGTGTCGTGAACATTAGGCCAATGACAAATGGTTTTTGGTATACGTGCGGTAGCTGAGTAAAATCTTTTTACTTTTGTCAAAATTTCGTTTAAATCAAATACTTATTTGAATAAAATAGATATTTTGAAAAAGCAATAGTAAATATTGACCGTTTAAAAAATAGGATTTCGTCAGCAATAAAGAAATATCTTTCCCATAAAATTTAAATTTTAATATTTTAAGCGTAAAAATTTTTGACAACCAAATAAACTGTCAGTATTTGGTCGTTTACTTTTATAATAAAGTGACTATACTTGTAATGATAAAATTTTTAATCAAATGAAATCTTAGTAAAAAAAAAAATTAAATGGTGATTCAATAGAATTTAAGTCTTTTAACCAAAAATCGTGACTTGCATATATGCAATCGTTATTAATGGCTAAATAATTATCAGGTGTGTGTTTGTGAAAAAAATTCCCACAATTTATACATAAACCATAATAATAACATATGTATGTATGTTGCAACACCGCAAAACATTTGTAGAGGGATGTTAAATCCCACGACAAATTTGTTGGTAGATGAAAAGAAAAGAAGATCCTGATGACTTGTATTTTGGCGAATTCCCGTCACGCTCTGGGAAATCATTCTCATACGATAAAAGTCCAGTGTGTCGGAGCTGCATCTGGGTAATTTCCAGAAGACCTTATATATGCCATATCGTCTATATGTCTGTATACTCTGGCAAACATACACGTATCTCAGTATTCCCAGTGGACGAGAGGATGATAATTTTGAGCCCGTAGTCCAACTGATAGTGACAGATGCTGGTTTTAGCCAAGGATTTCATGGCAAATATTAAGATTAAAATAACCAAATATGTAACAATATATGCCCTCATGGTTATTCAGGCAAATCAGGAAAAAAACCTAGTCGGGTATCTACACAGAAAAAAAGTTGACTTGATTCAAGTGAAATATTCTTGAACCAAGAATACTAGTTTGCAAAATTCAGTTTCTTTTGCTTCAAAAATTTATTTCTTGGCTCAAGGAGTTTCAGGATTCTAAAATCAAGATTTGTACATGCTTGGTTCAAAAGCGCATTTTTTTCACACAATAAATCTAATTCCTAAACCAAGTAACAGATTTACTTGAGTGAAGTAAAAATTTTTACGCCAGGTGGCGCCTCGATGAGTACAGCGTCTTTGCGTGTTTTTCTCGGTTAGTCGTAGTTAGTTTTGAATTGTAAGTTCACAATTTGAGCATCAAAACATAAATCTCGCGGTTGATAATTATTTTTGTTTAATGTATACAAATATGAACAAATTTTGTTATCATAATACCTAAAGTAGTAAATAATTACCGTGTTCAAACTTTAAAGATTTTCACAGTAAATGTATTTAATTGTCGATGCTTATTTACTGGGTAACCTCAAATTTTCTGTTATTGAAAATGTGGCCATTAAACAAAAATATTATTTAAATTTTTAGTATAAATAACTTTTTTAAAAATAAAAATATGCATTAAACTTTCAAATAAAAAATTAGTATGAATAACTATTGTAGTAATAAACTGATTAATAATTTTTGAAAATATATTTGTATATTTCTGAATCGAATAAAATAACATCCTGATTAAAAAAATGCGCCATACTAAAACTAAGTCGGTATCATCCTGAGTCAATATTATCGGCCTCAAACGAAGAGAAAAAAATTCTTGGGGGAAACAAATGTGAATCTTGATTGAAAACAAAAAATGCTTCTTTTAAGAGTAAAATTTTTGAAAGAAAAATTTTTATTCTCCATTGAAGAGTAATAATTCAGTTATTCAAGATTTAACTTTTCTAAATTGAAAAGTTTAGATGTTTTGAAACAAGAATGATATTTTGAAGAAAATAATTTGCTTGAACCAAGTTAATTTTTTTTTCTTTGATGAGTTTTACGAGCCCGGCTCATAGCTTGAACTAAAGCGCGACCCTGTTTATTTTTTCTATCGGGGGTGTAGGATAATTAGGGTGAAACGGGGTTTGATTACCATATATTTCTCCTACTAACATAAACTTTTTCTTACTTTCTCACCCTAGGTTGACAACACTAAAGAAAACTGATGGATATATCCACCACGTGTACCTGCGTGCCAATAAAAAGAAAAAGAATGACTTATAACAGGGATTTTAATTAATTTTATTTTAAAATATTTAAATTTGAATTTTATTCGACTGCGCTCTCGGCCCACGCATCACCGTTGCCCCCACGCCGTTAGAGATCGATAATATAAAACTCTAACTGATTGGTTGACACGTTTGGCCGTGTGACGAATGGGTACTCTATGGGGCCCCGAGTCCCGCCATTTCTAGAGATAAAAATTTACTTGAAATTTGGATGATACGAGCCTGAGATGGAATCAAGAGTGGGGATGCCGGCTTCGCAGCACACGGAGACGCACTCGAGACTCACTCACTGCCTGGTGCTACTACAGATAGGACGCATCAAAAATTATTACAATATTATAAACTTGCTATCAACAGCACAATACCACAAAGCAAATTACAAATTTACGGCGAGTCGCGAGACCCCGTAACAATTAACAAAATAAATAAAAAGTGAGTTTTATATAAATCAAAGAAAACATCAAATTTAAACAACGAAAACGGCGAGTCGAAAAGACCCCGTGTCTAAAGAAAACGGTGAGTCTATACTTGACCCCGGGTACATCTGTCTCAAGGTCCACGATTGTCGTGATCTTTTGTCGAGATTTTTTTATATAACAACTAAAATTGCGCTGAGTTTCGCAACCGCGTAATTAATTAAGGACAATTATTTAAAACCGCAGCTGGAAAAGATCCGACAAACATCAGCGACTGGCATCAGGAAGTACGAGCGGCGTCCTTTCATCTCATGGCGTCATCATCGATTCCTGGAACTTCCTCGGTAAATGTGGAAAACATCTTGGTCAATTAATTAATTATTAATTATTAATTTTAATATAAAATATTAATTGAGAGAATCGTATATTATTATATGTATAAGTTAGAGATTAAATTTATCGTTTTCGCGGCGTGGGTTCGAGAGTATTCGGTCGCCATATTGTATAAGTGTCTGGGTTGTCTTTGTTAGGTAGCGTCAGATTAATTAATTAATTCAGTCGAGTCTAGCGACCACTGATTAATTAATTAATAATTAAAATTCTCGAAATTTAAATTACATTTAATTTAGCAGGTATTCTCTTAGAGATACTGAGTCCCACGGACCGTTCTCTAGGAGGTGCTGAAATTTAGTTTAGTAGAAATTATTAAACATCGTGACCTTGGTGCTGAGTCTTACCGACCGCATCACTGGAAACTTTAAGAAAATCAAAACCCAGAACTTAGGTGATATTAAATTTTATAGTTACGAATATATTGTATGTGTGTGTGTGATCTGGTATTAAAATTTTCCTCGCCAGCAAATTATTAAAAATAAAGGAAGTGACAATGATTATAGAGATTTAAGAAACTTATATGAAAATTTATTAAAATTAAAAACACGTTAAAATTGTCGGGACACTTAAAACTTTGTTATTGTTAAAGATAATTAATATTAAGTAGAAAACATATCTGTTTGCCACCAATTTGTTATAAATAAATTTGGATATATTTTATATATTTGATTGAAATAATTATTCTCGATCGACTAATGATGATGAGTCTGGCGACCACTCATTAAGTGATTGACTAAATTTAAAATAAGAACCTAACTCTGCAGCTGTGTGGTCCAGCCTTGATAAGGAGATTTTCGGACTCATCCTCGAGATTTCTCTTGCTCTCTGCTTTGTTTTGCCTTGCACACGATACTGAGAGATCGTGCAATTTTACTCTCAGTGGCGCCCTTAGAACTTTTTGAGTTCAAAAGGTGTCCAAATTGTGACCTCGTAAGCCTCGTCGTCAAGACCACGGAAGTCGAGGGGTACCCGGTTATATTTGGCGCCCAACGAAATAATTTCCTTATCATGCAGAGTTAAATTTTTAGTAAATTCAAAAGTAGAGTTTTAGCTAATTAAAATTAAATTCAGTAAAATTAAAATCAAAAATTTTTTTTTCCCTTTATTACAAAAAAAATTTGCTGGTGAGTGAGTGAGGAAAGTTGAAAAAAAAAAAAAAAAAAAAAATAAAAATAAAAATAAATAGAAATAAAACAAACATTTTAACGCGAAAAAAAAAAAATTGAGTCGTATAAAATACGTGAAGGCAGTCGAGTCAACAATTTTAGCTTGATGGTACGGTACTGATTGTTTGCGTAGCAACAGTAGACACAAAATAATAAAATAAGACAAAAATATTTCAATAACACTAAAGTACAAAAGACTTGAGTTTATAGTTAGAACCAGTCAAAAATATAAACAAAGTATTAAAGAAAATATTACAAGGGATTAAAAGTTAACGTAAAGACAAATAAAATAAATTAAATTAATCCTTAGTAAATATTTTACACTTGTGTTGTCCATAATTTAATTCTATTCCGGTTCAATTGGTAATAATATTTGGTACTTAAAATGTCAAAGCTAAAATCGGGTAAAGGAGTTTTAACGCGATCACAAAATACAGGGGACGAATTGTTGAACTTAGAGTCACCGGATCCAACGGGAGGTAGTAAATTAATTCATACACCCCCGGGAAATACATCGGGATTCCGGACTCCCACAGAACAGACGGGAAACGACACTATTTACAAGACACCCATAGACTCTTCGTCAAAGGTATCATTACCTAAAGTCCCTCCACTAAATATCCAAGATCCTTCACTCGAAAATAATGCACAAACTCAATCCTGGTTTAATGCAGGAGCTAGCAACGCTTCTACTCCTGGCCTCGCTCCAGTGTTAGCTCGTGTTGACGCTAGGATTGACAATCTAACAGCACAATTACGTACACAGGGTGAAATGAGTAACGTACACGTAGACGCGATAAATCGGTTAACTGACGCGGTGAACCAGTTATTTTTACGCGAAACGACTTGCAACAAACATTCACAGAATAGTAATGAACAAGCAGAACAAAGTCAAACGGTATCAGTTGTCAGAACTGTCGACCCTTCAGGTCTCAGTCTTGGTGGGGGGGAGACAGTGCATGCTGCACTAGATAATATTCCGGCGTTAGTAAACAGTACATTACCGTCTAATACAAATCACGTAGATTCACGTATAAATCCACCGGTAAATTCAAATTCTTTGGCGCGAACAAACGAACGCAGATGGAAGGACATTCTGGATCACTTGAAAATGTGGCCATTACGTTTTCCTTCTCAAGATTCATCAGCTAATGAGTTTATCTCAACAGCTGAAGCACATGCTACACGGGAAGGGTGGTCTGACGATGAATTATTACGCGTTATGGGGTACTTATTACAAGATAGAGCCGCGAAATGGTTTGACGTGAATTTTACGCGCTGGAACTCATATAGACAATTTAAACTTGAGTTTGTAAGAACGTTTGGCTCTACTAAGACCGACCATCAGATCTTAGTAGAGCTGGGTCAAATGAGACCAAATACTGGGGAGAAAATGTCTGAATTCGCGTTCAGAATGCAGGCAAAATACCAAACTATGAACATACCTCCTTCTGAGAATGAACAGGTCTCTTGCATCAGGAATCATTTAAATTCTGAAGTCAGGAACCTGGTGTTTGCTAGACACGTGGACAATTACGAAGACCTGTTGGCTGCAATACATGAAGCTACTCAGACATTAGAGGAGGGGAGTCGCGTATTCGGGAAAGACAAAACAGTAGAAGAACCTAAAATTTTTAAAAACCGGGAAAAATCGCGATTTTCTGCGCTTCAGAGTCTGCGAGGTACGGAATTTTATCTTGAATCGGATCGCGGTCGTCAGCCATTAGTTATTGAGGAAATTAAAGAGGGTAAGGGCGGTGAACATATCATCTGCGCTTCAGCAGGTGTCTCAACTGTCACTTCTGGTCAATACGGTCAAAGAAGTGATCAATATCGTCCGCGTTATAACACACAATTTCAAGGTCAACAAAGTACACAACCTCAATATCCTCAAACTCATAGATCCTACCCTCCTCGGACACAAAATTATCCTGGTAGACAAGGTTTTATAAATAACAACTCCAATCAGTTCTCCCAACGAAATCAGACAAACCCTTCCCAGTCTAACAACAATTATATACCCTGGCTACCTAATGCTCCTAGAAATAACCGACCCTGCTATAATTGCGGTGAGTCTGGTCATACCTTCGATACATGTACTAATCCTAGACGTGATGTCTGTAATTATTGTAACATGGTGGGACATACGAGACAGACATGTAGACGTTTACAACAACCCCCAAATCAGCGTGCTCTTCCAGCACCTAATACTGAGCAAAATAAAACTGACAGAGTAGATAGAAAAAACGAATAAGGCCGGATCACCTATCTCCAGTGATTCTGAGCCGAACTCGTAGGAATTTGGAGAATGAAACAAACAAAATTACTGAAAATAAATTAATGGACAATACAAGTGTGAATAAAATAGTGAATTTAATCGATATAGAAAATACGGATTTTATGAGTCAAAATAATTTAAATATATATACGGGTCTCGAATTAAGTAATAATGAAAATTTTAATAAAGAAAGGGAAGATTTAAAAATTAAAAATAAATCTAAGGTTGAATTAAATGATAATAATTGGAATAAAATTAGTAATGGAAATTTAAGGGAATTGGTTAAAAATGACTCGGAAGTTATCTCTGAAATAAAATATAAAAATGGAAATTTTGGGGAAAACATTTCGGATCCAGGGGATTCAGAAATGGAGTCGGTAAATAATTTAAAAGGTTTACAAAATAATATAGTTTTTTATGGTAATAAAGAAAATAAATTAAAGGAAGGTAATAAAATTAAAATTGGTCAAAGAATAAGAGTCCTGGGGACTAAAACAAAAAATTTAATTACGGGATTATTAATTAAAATATTGATTATTGTGGGATTCGTGTTGAGAGTCGGTAGGGACTTACACGAGAAATTTAAATTTAAAAATTTTGGTATGGATAATTTTAAAAAAGCGGTTGAGAAATTTAAATTTAAAAATTTTGGTATGGATATTTTTAAAAGAGTCGTGGTTAATATAAAATTAAAAAATTTTGGTATGGATCTCTTTAATAGAGCGGGTGATAATATAAAGTTTAAACATTTGAATAAAGATCTCTTTAAAAGAGCGAAGGGTAAAATAAATAAATTAAAAAATGGAATTATGAGGATGGATAATTGTAAAATAGGAAAGGATAACTGTCCAGGGGACAAATATGGGGAAAATTATTTAGAAAATAAAATAGGATTTAAATTAATTAGAGGACCCGTATATAAAGATTTAAAAGATATTTATTTAAACAAAGATTTTATTACTAATGATAATTTTGATTATAAAGAATATATTGATTTTAATAATGAAGTTGACGCAGTGTACTCGTTGGGAACTGTAAATTTAATAACGGGGTCCGCGAGTAACGAAGTGGAGTCAGAAGCATTCGAACTTACTGACTGTAAAATAAATGATAATTTTTATGGAACAGATATAAATAATTTAAGTCCATTAATCAATTCTATTATAAATAATGGTGAGGTAATTGTAAATGATCAGACAAATCCGGCACTAACATATTTAATTTCAATTTTAGAAAATAATTCTTGCAATAATGATCAACTTCTGATTACTGATATTGGTCCAGAAGATGATCTGGAACCACCTCAAGTAAATGTTGAAAATACACCATATATCTGTGGGTTACAACCTTTAGATACTGAGGAAACTGATTATGAAGACGAAGGAGACGAGTGGGAGGAAGAACTTGATCCTGACGTTAGTTCTGATGATGCTGTTGAGTCTAGCGACCACAGGTCATCGAATGGCGGATCAGGGCTGAGTTCAGAGACCCCACTCGCTTCTCCTATTTCTCGTTCTTCATTTTTACCAAATATATTACGCAATATTACTCTGCCTTCACGTATCGCGTATCGTTTAGCGTCACGAAAAACATTTATACCCGGAACTGGACCTAAACCTCCTATAATTACTGCACGTATTCCTGTATCCGTGTGGATATTCGGTGTTCAGCTTAACGGAATTATAGATACTGGTAGTGAGCGGTCTTATATAAGTTCGTCCGTATATAATCGTATCAGCGATTATAAATCGGGTGAAGTTCAGGTAGATGACACTAAACGTCGTGGTGTCCTTTTGGCTAATCATACGTTGTGTAAGACAGAAGGTGGTGCGCCATTTATTATTCAAGTTGGCGATATTGCTGGTGAACAGTATCTCAGTATACTAGAAAGTCTCAGTCATTCGGTGGTACTGGGTATGGACTTTGCTCTCCAGTTCGGTATTCAGATCGATTGTAAATCTCGTACTTGGAAATTTGACGCAAGCATGGAACGTCATCCCTTTGAAATTTTATCTTGTCGAGAGTCCAAAAATCAGTGTTTGGGGTTGACATCTGTTCAGAGTGATGACCTTAAGACATTTATTTCAGCTGAGCTTGAGAAATTTAAATCTCTACCTAATCATGGGCTGATTGATCTAGTTAAGCATGAGATAGTACTACAACCTGAGGCGAAACCTGTACGGATTCGTCCGTATAGGCGGAGTCCGGTGGTAGCTGCTGAACTTAACAAACAGATCGATGAGTTACTGGAAAAGGGTTACATTCGGTACAGTAATAGTTGTTGGTCGTGTTCTCCAATTATGGTACCTAAACCAAATAATCAATGGCGCTTGTGTATTGATTATCGTCCGGTAAATAAAATCACGATTCCTCCAGCGCATCCGCTTCCAAATATGCTTAGAATATTAAGTGCACTCCACAAGGCGGTATATATAAGCACTATGGATCTTCGAGAAGCGTTTCATCAAATCCTCATGGCGGAAGATTCGATTTCGTATACTGCTTTCTCCGTTGAAGGGAAAGGTCAGTTTGAGTGGGTCCGTATGCCATATGGGTTGGCTGGTGCTCCGAGTACGTTCCAAAAGGCGAGGGACATTTTACGAGAGCGGTTCATAAGGTTGTTGGAGCTGCGAAATTTACCTAGGTATTGGGCTGACAAAGTCTTTGCATATCTTGATGATTGGGTCATCATAAGCGAGACTTATGAAGAACATAAACGGATTTTGTCTCTCGTTTTTGAAATTTTCAGGGAAGCTGGTCTGTTAATTAATCCAGACAAATGTAAATTTGCGAGATCTGAAGTAAAGTTCCTGGGATTCATAGTCGATCAAGATGGTCTAAGACCAGATCCCGAGAAAATCGCTCCAATAATTAAATATCCGCGTCCAACTAATCGTAAACAGGTTCGTAGTTTCTGTGGTTTGGTGAACTGGTATCACAGACACCTTCAAAATGTCGCGAAGGTCCAAGGTCCACTTAATAAACTGTGTGGTGCTACTGCTGAGTGGAGATGGGGTGAAAATGAAGAGGAAGCGTTTGTTTCTTTAAAGCAGGCGTTAATTGATGCTAAACCCTTGTCGATTCCTAAAATCGGTCTTCCTCATTATTTATACACAGATGCCTGCGATACTGGACTCGGTGCTTTTCTTGTCCAACGAGATCCAGAGAATGGGAACGAGTATCTGATTATTTGTTGCAGTCGGCCTCTGCGTGGTGCTGAGACCAGATATACCACGACAGAGAAGGAGTGTCTGGCGGTTGTTTGGGCAGTACGAAAACTTCGTTGTTATTTGGAGGGTGCTCCATTTACTGTCGTTACAGATCATTCTTCTCTTCGTTGGTTACATTCCTTGAAAGATCCAAATGGTCGGTTGGCAAGGTGGGCGATGGAATTATTATCGCATCAGATAAGAATTGAGCACAGAAAAGGTACTGAGAACGAGGGTCCAGATGCTTTGTCCAGAATGTATGAAGACCATGATCCTGTTGATTGGTTGGAGGTCAAGCGGAATCTGGGGAGTTCTGAAAATGATTGCTTACATATTCAAGTGCGGAATTGGTATGATGTTAAGAAAAATAATGTCATGAAGTATCCTGAAAATTATACGGAGTGGCGTGTTCTTGATGATCGTCTTGAGTATTTTAGACCCGATCCTCTGAAAGAAATAGTAGGTGATGAAAATGCTTGGAAAGTCGTGGTTAGGGAGTCTGAGGTGTCTGATCTACTTAAAACTAATCATGAGAATCCGGATGCTGCTCATGTGGGACGGGAGAAAATGTATGAACGGTTAAAAATAAAATATTACTGGCCGGGAATGTATAGAGACGTAACTGAGTACGTGAATGAATGTGACATTTGTAAGAAAGTAAAATATAAGCAGACTTCGTCACATGCTCCAATGCAAACGCGTCAGCCGATCTCTCCATGGGCGGTAGTAGCAGCTGACGTTACGGGACCGTTTCCTAGGTCAAAGGGTGGTTATAAATACGTTCTGATTGTCCAAGATCTCTATACTCGGTTCATTGAAATTTTTCCTCTGCGTAAACAAGGTGGAAAGAGTGTTTTGGAGTCGTTCAAAGATGCTTTTACTCACTGGGGATATCCATTGTTCATGGTTACAGATAATGGTCGTGAGTTTATCAATCACCAAGTTCGTGATTACTTGAGTTCGGTGGGTGTAAAGATGTCAACTTTGGCGATAGCTCATCCTCAAGGAAATCCTGTTGAGAGGATAAATCGTACTCTTAAACCGATGATACGTGCCTACATTGAAAAGGATCAATCGGAGTGGGATCAACATCTTGGCGAGTTTCAATTGGCCTATAATAGTGCGTATCATGCATCCCTTAAATTGTCACCTTATTATCTCGTATATGGTCGTGAGCCTCGGCTCTCTGGTAAAATTTCTGAATTGGAACTTGATGATATTGATGAGAGTAGTCTGAACTGGAGACATCGTCTAGATAAACTAGATCAGCTGAGACACAAAGTTGAAGATATTATGCGTAAGGAAAGCGAACGACAAGCCGGTTACTATAATAAAACTGCTCGGGATGTCCCTAAACTTCAAGTTGGAGATAAAGTATTTTATCCCAACCGTAAGCTAAGCAAGAAATCAGATAAATATAGTAGGACATTAGATTATAAATATTTAGGTCCAGCGATAGTTAGTAAAGTAATTAGTCCAATAATTGTTGAGTTGAAAGATGCGTCGGGTAAAAGTCTTGGTAAACATTACGTGCCTGATTTAAAGACTCGTACGAGTCCACGTAAGAAAATCAATGCGATTTAAATTATAGGACAGGTCGGAACGAGAGGAAGCGGAGAATTTGAAGGTGTTGGGAGCGGTAGGACCAAACCACACGCGTAATCGCAAAAGAAAATTAAGAAGATGGTTGTTGGAGACCGCGATTGAACTTGGCGAGCGACCAGCGCCTCCTGTAAAGAGAAGAAAATTGCGTTCGGCGGTTGTTGTCCCCACAAGTTCTACTTTGACATCCTCAACCGTGTCTGTCCTTGAACCAAGTCCCCTAGTTGAGTCCAATCCTCCTGCTGATCCTAAGGAGCAAGATGTTCCTACAGAAGCTTCTATAAACCTAGAACCATCAAACTCTGATACCGATTGGTCATTGATAAATGATTTGGCAGCCGTTAGTATTTGGGATGGTATAGCTAAACCCTATATTTCTGACGATCCTTACGAGTTTTATGATCCAGCTAAGGATCGCGTTAGTAAGAAAAAACGTCGTAAAGATCGTAAGAAGATGGAACCTGTCTGGGAGTTGATGGAGGAGTTTCGTCCGGAAGAACCGGAGCCTTTTTTTCTTTCATACGTGGCTCGTTCACCTGGTTTGTCACATGACCTAATTCCACCAGAACAACCTGACCTCCTTCGTGCCAAACCACCTTCTAACTTGTTATCCGACTATAAGATCCCCAAGATCAACCGTTTCCGGTTACCATCTTCAGTAATATCTCATACCGAGTTAAAAGATGAAAAATGTTGTGATGGAGACACTAAGATTCATTGAGCTCAAGCTGTTGAGCTGAGTTTAACAACCGCCTGCAGTTTGGCTCAATAATCCCCTAATAATTTAAAATGCGTCGCGATGCTGGTCGTCGGCTTAGATGCGCCTAGTCAGGGAACATAAATTCTAGTGTTCGAATTTCGTAGACTGTCAGAACTAAGTTCTAACAATATAATTTGATAACTTTTGTAAACATAACGTTCATTAAAATTTAACCATCTCATTAAATCTGTTTTCGGATAAATTTAATCGTTACCTCACTCACTCATTCTTTCAGCCATAGATATTGGAGCAGTTTGAGTTGCTGATCACAGTTGCAGATCTTTTAATTAGTGATAATTAATTTTAATTTGAAAAATTTTATTTTAGAACGAGGTGTGGACAACGGATATGTTTGTGGTACGAGCGCGAGTCTGGCGGGGGGGAGTATAACAGGGATTTTAATTAATTTTATTTTAAAATATTTGAATTTGAATTTTATTCGACTGCGCTCTCGGCCCACGCATCACCGTTGCCCCCACGCCGTTAGAGATCGATAATATAAAACTCTAACTGATTGGTTGACACGTTTGGCCGTGTGACGAATGGGTACTCTATGGGGCCCCGAGTCCCGCCATTTCTAGAGATAAAAATTTACTTGAAATTTGGATGATACGAGCCTGAGATGGAATCAAGAGTGGGGATGCCGGCTTCGCAGCACACGGAGACGCACTCGAGACTCACTCACTGCCTGGTGCTACTACAGATAGGACGCATCAAAAATTATTACAATATTATAAACTTGCTATCAACAGCACAATACCACAAAGCAAATTACAAATTTACGGCGAGTCGCGAGACCCCGTAACAATTAACAAAATAAATAAAAAGTGAGTTTTATATAAATCAAAGAAAACATCAAATTTAAACAACGAAAACGGCGAGTCGAAAAGACCCCGTGTCTAAAGAAAACGGTGAGTCTATACTTGACCCCGGGTACATCTGTCTCAAGGTCCACGATTGTCGTGATCTTTTGTCGAGATTTTTTTATATAACAACTAAAATTGCGCTGAGTTTCGCAACCGCGTAATTAATTAAGGACAATTATTTAAAACCGCAGCTGGAAAAGATCCGACAAACATCAGCGACTGGCATCAGGAAGTACGAGCGGCGTCCTTTCATCTCATGGCGTCATCATCGATTCCTGGAACTTCCTCGGTAAATGTGGAAAACATCTTGGTCAATTAATTAATTATTAATTATTAATTTTAATATAAAATATTAATTGAGAGAATCGTATATTATTATATGTATAAGTTAGAGATTAAATTTATCGTTTTCGCGGCGTGGGTTCGAGAGTATTCGGTCGCCATATTGTATAAGTGTCTGGGTTGTCTTTGTTAGGTAGCGTCAGATTAATTAATTAATTCAGTCGAGTCTAGCGACCACTGATTAATTAATTAATAATTAAAATTCTCGAAATTTAAATTACATTTAATTTAGCAGGTATTCTCTTAGAGATACTGAGTCCCACGGACCGTTCTCTAGGAGGTGCTGAAATTTAGTTTAGTAGAAATTATTAAACATCGTGACCTTGGTGCTGAGTCTTACCGACCGCATCACTGGAAACTTTAAGAAAATCAAAACCCAGAACTTAGGTGATATTAAATTTTATAGTTACGAATATATTGTATGTGTGTGTGTGATCTGGTATTAAAATTTTCCTCGCCAGCAAATTATTAAAAATAAAGGAAGTGACAATGATTATAGAGATTTAAGAAACTTATATGAAAATTTATTAAAATTAAAAACACGTTAAAATTGTCGGGACACTTAAAACTTTGTTATTGTTAAAGATAATTAATATTAAGTAGAAAACATATCTGTTTGCCACCAATTTGTTATAAATAAATTTGGATATATTTTATATATTTGATTGAAATAATTATTCTCGATCGACTAATGATGATGAGTCTGGCGACCACTCATTAAGTGATTGACTAAATTTAAAATAAGAACCTAACTCTGCAGCTGTGTGGTCCAGCCTTGATAAGGAGATTTTCGGACTCATCCTCGAGATTTCTCTTGCTCTCTGCTTTGTTTTGCCTTGCACACGATACTGAGAGATCGTGCAATTTTACTCTCAGTGGCGCCCTTAGAACTTTTTGAGTTCAAAAGGTGTCCAAATTGTGACCTCGTAAGCCTCGTCGTCAAGACCACGGAAGTCGAGGGGTACCCGGTTATAGACTACTATCGTCATAGTATTATTATTGGTCTATTTTGACTCTAAAAATACGTAATGTGATAAAATATTTATAAAGTAAGTTTATAAAACAAAAGAAAAAAAAAATTCACGGAAAATAATAATAAATGTCGTGCGTATGTGTATCGATTGAATGCATTTCAACTGTAAAATATCGTGGAAATGATTTGGCTATAATTCCAAAGACATTCGAGACATATCAGAGTCATCCTCACGAGACCGAAATGACAACCCGTAGTCTAACAATACATATATACATATATATCCCGCGGGAAATCGTCGCAGGACGACTTATATACGATTATTTGTTATCGAGCATAAAAGCCCAGTGGTTTATCTACACAGCCTGGCTATATAAAGTATATATCTATACATATATATACATATACATTTATTGAATATATACATGAGTATACAGCTGCAACAAATAGAAACTCCTGGACGATAAATCGAGTAGGAAAAAATAAAAAAATGATCGACAGCTAAAACTCGTCATCACATCATATCGTGATCTACTTTTTGTATAATACTATCACCCTCATAACTTCCTTCTATACAGCGAATACATACATATTTAATTCAAATAAAAAATAAAATAAGAAAAACTGCCGACTATAATTTTTTACCTTTTTATTTTAACTATCCGTCGTTTCACTCAGTATTTTACCACGAGCTTAAGTACTCACAGAAAACATTACAGACAGTACAAATAAAAAAGAAAGCTCTAAGAAGTCTCTTGGTAGTCGTACATAACGTTTAAATTCGATCGATCGTTATTCCGCGACTACACTTGTGATTCACTAAACTGAGTTACTATACGGCTGTATAACGATTAATATCAAGTAGATGTACTTTGGCTTATACATACATGGGCTCACTAGTTACAATCGTTGAATGTTGTAGTAACACAAGCCACTTCCTTTGATGTACGAAATCTAAAACTTTTTATTTAAGCTCAAGTTTTGTGATTTTACTGCAATCCCGTTTCTCGCTCCATTTCCTCGTCTTTTCTTGTATTTAACTCGTAGACGCTCAAGAAGACTTATAATACTAACGAACGAAGAATTTCGTAAAATAACTCTTTCGTTTTATGTTACGTTTTCCCATTATTTTCCAATGGCCTTTGAAAATCAAACTTTTTTATTGCGCTTTCTATGGTCAGTTTATTTTATTTTTACTATTCTTAATTAATTTATGGGTTTAATGAAAATATGATTTTTTTTTAAATTTTATTAGCAGTATTATCTTTCATAAGACAATAATACGCTGCATTTATCGTTTTTTGAATTAAGTAGTTACGAATTGGGGAGGGTTAGAGGAAACGAAGATGTTATGGTGAAAATACAATTTTTAATCCTGAATTCAGTGTATTAATACACTAAATTTTCCTTAGAGCTTATAGCATTAAGGGGGGCCACTAGTGTGATCGCCTGAAAAAAAAATCTGTCTATCGGTTGACCCTGTGGGCCAGCCTCAAAACTTCCTGCTGTTTTCGAGGTCGTCGAGCTCGATAATACTTTTGTGTGCCATTGTTTTAAAAAAAAAAAACATTTTTTAGCATTTCGTTCTCCCACGATTTCTCGCGAACGAAACATTCGATTTTGATGGTTGAGGCGGCAATCGACGCGTTTTATTAAGTTCTAGAGCTGATTTGATTTTGAATTCGAATGATTCAATTTTTTTGTAGATATCCGAAAAAAAACGTTTTTCACTATTTGCTTAATCAACGATATCTCGTAAACGAATTGACCAATTAAGACGGTTGAGGCAGCAATCGACATGTTTTATCAAGTTCTAGAGCTGATCAAATTTTGAAATTGATTTCTCAAGTCGTTTTTGGGAAATTTAAAAAAAAACAAAAAAAACTTTTTTTTTAATTCTTTCGTCAACAGTTTCTCTTGAACGAATGAACCGATTTTGATGGTTGAGGTGGCATTCGACGCGGCTTATAAAGTTTTAGAGTTCAGTTGATTTTGGAATCAATTCATCGAGCACATTAAAAGTTATCCAAGTAAAACATTTTTGAAAAAATTTTATTTTTGAAATATCTCCGAACGCACCCTACTGATTAAGCTCAAATTGTTACAGCTTTAAGATATTAACAAGTCGCGTCAAATGACACCTCAAAGATCAAAATCGGTTCATCCGTTAAAGAGTTATGAATATTTACATACATACACTGAAAAAAAAATAATCGCTAGTTGCTAGCGATTTTTAATCGTTAGCTGCAAGCGATTAATTCGCTAGCTAGAAGCGATTTTTTTGCTAACATTGACTTATCGGTCCCTTGTATAAAAAAAAATTAAGCATCGGTATAACTCGAAAATAAAACAAATACTGTTTTTATCATTGAAATAATTTATAATATACATATAAATAAATCAATATATATATATATATATATATATATATATATTTATGTACGTATATATACATATATATATACGTGCATAGGGGAGGGAAGGGCAAAAGGGGGTACTTGAGGAAATACTAAGTTTTCGAGGACTCAAATACGCTAAATCTTTTTTTTTCATGATATTCAAAGTAAATAGAAGAAATTTTTCATTTCTGCGGGCAGAGTGGGGTACCCCCTAAAAAAAGTAAAAAAAAAAAATTTCTGAATTTTAAACGAATTTGATTAAGTTGAATTTTTTTTTAAGTAATTTACATGAAGAAAAATTACATTTTACGTGTTTATTGGATACAAAAGAAGAAAAAAGACAATTGATTTTTGAAAAAGTTTATCAAAAAAAATTCAAAGTAACGCTTAATTATATTTACAGAAGTGATTTTGGAATGTTCAAAAACCATTTAAAATATAAAATTTTTTTTTTATAAAATTTTGGGGGTACCCTGTTTTGCCTACCCTACCCCCTTCCCCCCCCCCCTTCCCCTACATATATATATATATATGTATATATATATATATATATATATATATATATATATATATATATATATATATATTTATTTATTTATATGTATATTTATAAATTATTTTAATGATAAAAACAGTATTTGTTTTATTTTCGAGTTATACCGATGCTTAACTTTTTTTTATACAAGGAACCGATAAGTCAGTGTTAGCGAAAAAATTGCTTCCAGCAAGCGATTTTTAATCGCTAGCTGCTAAAGGAAAAATCGCTAGCAGCTAGCGAATTAATCGCTTGCAGCTAACGATTAAAAATGTCTAGCTAACGGATGATTTTTTGGAATCTTTTTAAAGAAAACTACTCCATGGATTATTTTAATATTTTAAGGACATATTTTTGGATGTATAATAAATACAAGATTAAAGTTTTGGACCAAAAATTTATAATTCAGTGAGATATGGACAATTTCTTAACGCTCTAGAAAAAAGATTCCCACTGCTATAGTGATAACGACCTTCACAGTACCGGAAATGAAAAACACCCAAAAGTTTATTAAATTAGAAGGTATTTCCCGTACCATGACCCTCGGGCTGAGAAAAAAATTGAAATGTAACAAAATCGCGGAGTTTTCAAAAAAATGTTCAAATTTCGCGGGAAAATTTGATGATTTTTGGCTTGCCAAAATTACATTTTTGATTCGACAATAGAATTTGAACAAAATTTAACAAATCTAATGATTAATGTATAAATTTAAGTGACAAATATAACACGCTGAAAAAAAAATGTGAACTATTACCATCTTGTAATAGGGAATGATTACCATCTGTATGTGATAATCATTGTTATGCTTTTACGTTAACTATTACTATCGGAAATGGTAAGCATTCTTATCTAAATGGTAACTATTTTTATCCGTGATGACAATCATTACCATCTTAGAAGACAAAATTTAACAATTTTTCAAACACAAGAAATATTAATATCTAGATGGTAACTAGTACACTGTAAAAAATCACCGGGGTAAGTCCAAGCGGTGTAGGTGTTAAAATTATCGGTGTTAAATTTACCCCCGAAAGCGGTGTGAAAATAACGCCGCCGCCGGTGTAAATATTCTGTACCGGTGTTAAAATAACGTCGCCACCGGTGTAAATATTCTAGACTGGTGTTAAAATAACGCCGCCGCCGGTGTAGATATTCTTTACCGGTGTTAAAACTCGGTTACTATACTAGTTGATAAATGATACTTTTTATTAATTTTCATAAAGAACTGACATTTTTTGTGTTTTATGATCTTTAAAGTTAATACTCCAAGCGGACGCAATTTACCCCGCTTTTACACCGGTTACCCCGCTTTAACACCGGTTTTACTCCGCTTTTACACCGGTGTAATTTAATTTTTACACCGGGCGGAGTTAAAACGAGTCCATTTTTAACACCGCTCTTTTTACAGTGTACTATCGGCAATAGTAATTATTACTATATGAGAAGCAAATAGTTAACATAAAAGCATGATAATGATTATCACATACAGATGGTAATCAATCCCTATTACAAAATGGTGATGGTTAGCATTTTGTTTTCAGCGTGTATTATTATTATGATTATTATTATTTGCAATGGATCTTTAGAATGAAGCGAACGGAAAATAAAGGAAAAAAAAAATTTTAAAAAAAGATTTCAGAACTAGGCGTAACCATTTTTCACGACGCTCAGATTAATATTCAGATATAAAAGATTTTTAATTTAAAAACAATAGATTTTAAAAAATTAATTAATTTCTTTTCGATTAATATTAATAAATTATTTTCATCAAGAGAAAAAAATAACAATATCTAGTATTTTTATCTTAGCCAGTAAGTAATTTGAATTCTAAATAAAACAATCGTGATTAAATGTCACTTTGTGTTTATAATATTGAAGATAGTATACATTTATTCGGGGCTCGTGCAGTTTCACTGTATGAGATAACTTTGATGTTATACCTCTACTCTATTCATTTTATTTTTTTTTTTTTATTTTTTTTCAAGTCTTTATCATTGTTTAATTGATATGTGCGTTGCACGAGCACGATCAACGATAAAATGATATATTTATATACATACACTATCACTTATATCGTTATGTGTATGTATATAAATGTACATATACATGTGACCTGTATATTTTAATATTATATTCTATTGATGATAGACAAGCCCACACGAGTTAATCGCGCGTGCTTACGTTTGATAACATTATAATATACAATTATATGAATATCTATTGAATTTCAAGGAATTATTAAACATTCTAGGAAATACCTTAATCTCGATAGCAGATAAAAATAATCAAAACAACAGAGTGTTTATTCATTAAGATTTATTTTTTCGAATAAAGAAAATATTTTTCATGATACCAGTATCAAAACTACGCGGAGAAAAAAGAATAGTCCTAATTCCTATGTAGATTGGTAACCTAATAGTGAATTTGAATAATATTAATTTTTTGAACTTAAATGCCAACGAAAAGTGAACTTTATTTTTCGTTGACATTTGAAGACTTGTAACTTTTTTCTCATTCATTTGACGGATATATGATGTCAGAGACTTTTTGTAGGAAATCAATTTTTCTATAGGAACGTGCTTGTCAAAATTAAAAAAAAAATTTTTTGATAGAATAAAAATGTTGAAAATATGGGTTTCATTCCACATAACTTATGAATTTCCCATTATAATCCGGTTTCGTCAGTTGTATTTTATTGTGCACAAAATAACCTGTAAATTTCACTGCTATTTAATATTTTAAAAGTATTTCTTTTATTACTTATAATGTATCAAATGTACCTCTACTCCCTATGATTATCACTGGTCTTGTCATTACGATAGCACCTACAGTTCTTATCGGATCTTAATGAAATTTTGTACACTTATTCTATAGGCGATTATCTCGATCAGGTTTAAAGATGGGCTGAATCGTTCAAATAGTTTTGAAGTTATGGCTGTTTAAAATTTTCACGATTTTTCGAAAAAATCAGTTTTTATTCACTTTTAAAGTTTATATAACTTTAAAACTGAAACTCATAGATAATTTCTGTAAAAAGTATTCTAAAGCTTGACTTATAAGCTTTAATTTATGACCTTAACCTTTATGTTTCGAGTATTTCTTCCAATAATTTGATAGCCTTGAAATTTTCATGAAATCAAAAAAAGTTGAAAATATGGTTTTCATTCCACATAACTTATGTATTTTCCATTATAATACAATTTTGTCAGTTGTACTTTATTGTGAACAAAATAACCTGCAAATTTTACAGCTATTTTATATTTTAAAAGTATTTCTTTTAATATTTATGATGTTTCAATCGTACCTGTAGTCCTAAAATTATATCTGATCTTCCCTGATTAAACAAAATGATTAAAAATGATTTCACACGTTAAATGTCCATAAGAGACAGGATTAAAAACAAATCATTTTAAATCATTTTTAATCATTTTGTTTAATCAGGGTTGCCATCGTAATAGCAATTACAATTATGATCTCATACTAATTAAATTTTCTATACTTTTTTACGTGAAGGTTAGTTTAATACATTACCTATATAATGTTTTGTCAAATCAACTATCTGAAGTTCTCTATCGAAAATAGTCGTTGTCTTTTTTTACCCTCACTCTAAGAAAACGAGCCTAATATCATATCATGTCTATACACTAACATGTATCACAAGATATGTATGTATGAAACTTTTTATATAGATTATTTGGAAAATCTACCTTCCATTTCCGCTGCCAAATGGCCTTTTTTTATAATATAAAGTAACTTTTGAGCCCATAAGACGTTAGAAAAAAAAACAATTGTTTTTTTTTTTGGGGTACCCTAATGTACTTCAGTTTTTCGCGCTCTAATGGATTAGTGCCATCAATGCGCTTAGTGCCATTAATGTGTTTAGTGTCATCACTTTGAATTTCAGAGTGATAGTAACAACTATATGGATTACCAATGAACACTATTGAAGCCTAGTCAGCACTTATCGCTTCTAGTAATATTGTAAGAGTCACCAATCAAACTACTACTGATTACTAATAAAACGCTATTCAAAACTAACCACTTCCAATAGTGATGCAAGGCCTCTTAGTACTCCAACAAATGAACACTATTAGCACAAATTACTTCCAATAGTGCTGCCAGACTCAGTGTTTGGAGTCCTAATGATCACAAATACAACAGTAATCACTTTCAACAATGTTGCAAGATTCATTAGCCAGAGTACTAATGAACACTAATGGAACGTTATTCAAAACTAACTACTTCCAATATTGTTGCAAGGCCCCTTAGTACTCCATCTAATGAACACTATTAGCACTAATTACTTCAAATCATTTCGCAAAATTCATTAGTCGAAGTACTAATGGACACTAATAAAACACTTATGAACACTATTGAATCCTTAATAGTGTTCATAAGTGTTCATGAGTTTTTTTTTCTGTAAAGGGTCACACTTTTGGTCTTAAATTCATTTATTTTTATTTGGTTGCTGAAACTGAAAACTTGAAATTCCAATACAGGTAATCATGACTAATATTTAGTGTGTGTGACACAGAGAATGAACCACTGCTTTAGACTGCTGGTAATGTCAGCCAACTTCATGGCATAAAATCGTCTTGTTTCGTCTTTTGTCATCAGTATACTATATTTTTCTTTTTTGGACAAAAAAAAATTTTTCAATAAAATACTTTTTAAATTTAAAAAAATACGTTTTCCCGAACTTTTTCTATCTTATGTTCATTATATAGAAAAGTTATTGGAAATCAGGAAGTTTTATAAGACAGAGACCAACAGATTAAGTGAATTTTGTTTTTATTTAAAAAAAAGTATAATAATGAAACTTGAGTGAATGGAGAAAAAAAGTTAATAAAAGCAATTCGTCTAAAGATAATATTTAATCTTCAACTAATGACTTTAGCCGCAGAAAATAATAATCATCATCTCTCAAAGCTTATTATATACATTAACTATTACCCGAAGCCATCAAGAGATGAAACGAAAACGAGTGACGACGAAAAATCGTTATCCTTGGACAAGCAATGAGAATGCTTTCGAATGCAGTCTTCCGAAAAAACCACTTCCACCGGGAAGAAAAAGATGAAATAAAAGTGAAAACAAGAACAAGAATAAGAATAAGAATAAGAATAAGAATAGAAGTAAGCAGAATATAAGATTGAAAAAAAAAAAGAAGGAACTTTGCTCTCGATTCTCGATGGCCGAAGGGCTGAGGAAGGTCATCAGCCTCGATGTTGTCAAGTCTTAACTCCCCCAGAACTCTGTGAGAACAGTATGAAAAGTGATACAAGATCGAGGATCGGGGTTTGGGCCACGTTTGTTTCGCGTCCTCTTATTCACCCAACACTACTGTTTCTTCACACACATAAATAGAGCTATTTTTAATAATACATATCCGCAATACTTTTGTACATAGCTATACACATAACACATTACACATCACACATACACAAATTCATAAATTATATTAGTACATATATACTGTATATCATATGACCGAATAAATGCACGTGGTTGTGAGAGGAAGGATGTGGTCAACAAGACACTGCCGAAGCAGGTGACGTTCAATATTATGCAAGATACCGTGTGGGAAGTAATTTATATAAAACTGTTTACGTTTGTCACGAAAGTCTTTTTTTTATGCTGACAATTAATAGTTTTTGAATAAAATTACACCTCATATATAGCCCGAGTCATAGTTTTTTTGACATATAAGGGAGAGCGAGGCACCGCGGGATTCCCAAGTGCGTGATTAATTTTTGTGGATTTTAATAACCATACACAATACGTTTTCATGAATGTTTAACAACCCCATGGTTACTTTACAATACTTTTTTATTTAAATTAAAATTTTCTTTTTCATAGTGGATTTCCTCAGCGTCCAGTCTTATCACAGATATATGTCCTCACGGGAAAAAACTAATGAACACTTATGAACACTATTGAAAATTTATGAGTGTCGATAAATGTTTTATTAGTCATCGTTAGTGACCATTAGTACTCTAACTAGTGATTCTTACAATACTATTGGAAGTGATTAGTGTTGAATAGCGTTTCAGTAGTGATCATTAGTGGCCTGATCTGTGAACCTTACAATTTTACTGGAAGTGATAAGTGTTGACCAGGTTTCAATAGTGTTCATAAGTAATTCGAATAGTGGTTACTACTCTACCGTGAAATTAAAAAATACTGACAATAACCGCACTGATGGCACTAGACCAGTAGTGCGCGAAAAGACTAAAGCGTTAGTGTTTCTCATGAGTGCTGATTAGTTTTATTTCCGTAAGGGCGATCTTATCACAGATATATGGTTTCGATTGAAAATTTAGATTAGAATTGAAAAGAGAAAAAAAAATCTGTCTATTGGTTAATATTAACCCGAATCGAAAAATTCACCCTCATTTCAACCTCAAAAACTTCACAAAACATCAACTGAACCTCCAAAACCGCGTTGAAACCTCAAATGAACTTCTATAACTTTATCATTTCAATCTTGTTTTATTTTTTATAAATTCTGAGTTGAGAATCTCACCCGCTTTCCAACCTCAAGAACTTCATAGATCCGCTGTAACTGCTTTCAACCTCAAATAAACCGCTATAACCTCATCATATCTTAATCTTGTTTTATTTTTTATATATCTCAACACCATTTCAACCTCAATAACCTCACTACAACAATTCGTATTATTATTAATTAATTAGTACCCCAAGCCGCCACGCGTGGCGCATTGGTTTCTGGTGTTTACGAGATAAAGACGTAAAATAAAATATGGTTAAAAGTGACGCCTAATAAATATTTTTAATTGCTACTGATGCGTAATTAATCAAAATCATCATATCCAAAACAACTCCTCCCTTTGCGTTAATTGGTGAATTGATTGTGAACAGAAATTTGTTTTGCCTCGAAGTTACCTAAAATAAAACAACAAATGGACGCTGTTTACAATTTAAAAATGGGAAGATAAAGAAAAAAATATCAGTATTAAAAGGAGAATCCGAGTTTTAGCCTTAAACTGTAAGTAATTTATTAATTTCACAATATACTGTATAATAAGAAATTAGTATTTTCAAATAAATGAAAAAAAAAAAATATGTTTACAATAAAATTAAATTTTTGAGGTTAGAATCAAGTATTGTATTCTCGAATATTCTCAATCTTTTGATTTGAGGTGACTAATAGCTAATCAGAGTATATGATTTAAATTGAAAAAAGCATTTAAAATTCACCGTAAATATTTTACATATATGTATATAGCAAATGATTTTTTGCAAAGTTAATTCTATTATTTTTACTTAAGGATATTCTCAGACAATACTCACCTTTTTTTAAAAACATGTAATGACTTTCAACTGTCATAACCGTATTAAAATTTAATTAATTAATTAAAAAAAAAATTGAAACTTTAATTGAAAAAAGGACAACGTAAAAGTAATTCCACCGAGGTATAGAATTAAAAAAAAATTCCTTACAGTTGATATCAATTGGAAGTTAATCAAAATTTGTTAAATAAATTTCAGTAAAATCTTCATTTCAATTTTAAAATTCGAATTTTTGAATTTTTCAGGCTAAAATTTATCCAACAAATTACGTTTAACTTCCAATTGATATCAAACTGTAATTAATTTTTTTTAAATTCTATATCCTGTCGAAATTACTTCTACGTTGCCCTTTTTTCAATTAAAGTTTCAAATTTTTTTTAATTGATTAATTAAATCTTGATACGCTTACACTGAGAGAAAAATTTACTAATATTTGATAAATTGATTTATCAAATATTCGACTGTATTTATTAAATACTATCCTACCCATATCAAATATCGATCTTTCCATCGACTAAATATTAATAAATTGATATTTACATTTAATAGGTCGCTGATCAATATTTAATAGAAGTTTATTAATATTTAATAAACTTTTATCAACTATTGATATGTGAAATTTGTATATAGTATTAATGAGTGTGGTGGCGTTGTACCCTCTAACCTAACATATTGCCTTATATATGCGTTACAACCGTTACAACTAACAAATTGTTTTTATGCTTGTTGAAATAATAAAAAAAAAATAAAATAAAGTGTTATAGAAAAATGATTAAAAAATTGGGGCTTGCTAAATTCCACCTAACCTATATTAACTAAACAAACTGCTTACATATCACGATAGTATATAAGATATGCAGAAACCTAAACTATAGATCAGTCTGTATTTATTAATATTTGATAAACCACCGATCAATAATTGATAAACTGTTTATTAATATTTAATAAACACGTTTACTAATATTTAATAAGCTGTTTATTAATATTTAATAAACTGTATTAATATTTGATTATGAACGACTTGGGAACAATCTAAGTAAGCTGTTTATCAAATATTGATAAATTTTATTAATATTTGATAAATTCTTTTCTCAGTGTATGACAATTGAAAGTCATTGAAAATTTTTAAAAAATGGGGGAGGGGGCTCTGTCTGAGTATGGCCTTAAGGTATATTTTAATTTTTCGATGAAGATGATAAATTTGTTTTGATTATTGTGATGATTGAATATTTTTTCTATAATTAACAATAATTTATTTATGAGATGCCCGGGAAAAAATGATCAGGCCTGACCATGCCTGTTCATGTATGATCAGGCCTGAAATTAGACCTGATCATGCCTGTTCATGTATGATCAGGCCTGAAATTAGACATGATCAGGCCTGATCATACCTGTCCATGCCTGTTCATGTCTGAGGCGTTAAATACACTCAGGCCTGTTCATGGCTGTTCATGTCTGTTCATGCCTGACCATGTCTGTTCATGTCTGAAGTGTTAAATACAGTCAGGCCTGATCATACGTGTCCATGCCTGGTCATGTCTGTTCATGTCTGAAGCGTTAAATACAGTCAGGTCTGATCATGCCTGTTCAGGCCTGATCATGTCTGTTCATGGCTGTTCATGGCTGTTCATGTCTGAAGCGTTAACTACGCTCAGGACTGATCATACCTGCCCATGCCTGGTCATGTCTGAAGCGTTGAATAAGCTCAGGCCTGATCAGGCCTGTTCATGTCTGGTTATGTCTGTTCATGTCTGTTCATAGATATAAAATTTTTTTGACCAAGAATCTATCACGTATAACTCGGGAAAAAAGGATCAGACCTGATCAGACATGAACAGGCATGAGTCTTAAGACTTTCAGTACTTGAAGTTCGTACGAGACCTATTTTTTAACTCAATCTCTTAGGTCAACAGGTAACGAGGCGAACTTTCAAGCGCAAGGTCCACGGTTCGAATCCTAGACACTCCCATATTTTTTATTTTTTTTTCATTTTTATAGAAATAATTATATGTAATTGTACATAGTTATGCATAATTATATATAATTATATAGGACCATTTTTTATATATAATTGTTTTACCAGAATGGGCATGAACAGACATGAACAGACCTGAACATGCCTGATCAGGCCTGAACATTTTTTCCCGGGTAGACACCAAATATGAAATATTATAGATTTATTACAAAAAATATTTATAAAAATAAATTTATTCTCATAATGTATAAACAATTTATATGTTACAAACATAATAATATAAATTTTTTTTTTATTTTGCACATCTAAAATTTCAAAAACTTTCCCTACGCAGTTTTTTAGATATTTTTCTTAACTACACTTATCCAAAAAATTAAAGGAACAAGAAAATTTTATAAATTTTTTAGTGATTTTTGGAAGGCTATATTTTCGTGAAAAATGATCGTATCGAAAAAACAAAAAAAGCAAATTGAAGCTTGAAATCTCTAGTTTGAAGATCTTTCAGCAAAATATTTTTATGAGCCACGGTTTTTGCGGAATCAGAAGAAAAAAGTCGAGACAAAATTTTTCTAAATTTTTTGGTTTCGTTTTTTAGGTCTACGGGGCCGGGAAAAATTTTTTCGAAAAAACCAATTCATGGCTTGTTTAGGAAATTTATTCAGCTACAATTTGCTTTTTTTTGTTTCTCTGTACGGCAATTTGCTGCTGAGATATCAGCCTTCAAATGAAAAAGGATCCTTTTGTCTTTGAATATTGATATCTCAGCAAGAAATGGTCACACAGTAATTTAAAGGGCAGTTTAATAAACTTGAATAAATCCTCTACAAGCTCCATTTTTGATTTAAAAAAAAAAAATTTCTTTTCATCCTTGATATCCATTTGAAAAACCTTTAAAAAATGGCCATTTTCTGTTTTTTTAGTCGACTCATCGCTACTCTGCAAATATTGATAAAAAAAATAATGTTGCCAGGTAATTTTACAGCTTAATGTACCCCCAAAAACCCTGAAAATTTTCAGATTGATCCATTGAACCGTTTGTCCGGTCCGATTGCTCAAAGTTTTACAAAACAATTAAAGGAACAAGTTTTGTTCCTTAATCTGTGTAATCGTTATCAAAATGAAAAAATCAATTTTTTTCGGATTTTCTTTCATTTTTGCGTTAGTTATTCAGTAAATGTAAGGTAAAGAAAAACAAAAAATTTTTTTCCGAAAAACGAAAAAAAAAAATAACCCCCCGAATAAAACATAAAAATAAAAAATTGGAAAAAATTCTTGTTTGGTCTCGTTTTTTGGAAAATTTTTTTTTTTTCTTCTACGATCATTTTTCACGAAAATACAGCCTTCCAAAAATCACTAAAAAATTTATAAAATTTTCTTGTTCCTTTAATTTTTTGGATAAGTGTATTTGATTAACAAATATCTATAAAGTTTCAAAAATTAGTTGTCTGCTAATTCCATACACATCTACTTTCTCGTTCATGAATATTAATGGTATTATTAATTCTTCAGGTGATGAGAAAAATCTTGAGCTTTTGAATGTCGATTGACACCAATGGAAGCATTAGAGATTTTGGATCAAAAAATTTTACGAGTGATATTATTAAAAAGCAGAAAACTAATGCAACAAAAAAAAAAAATAAGATAAAATATCATTGAAAAATTCAGCTTAGACAGTTGCCCAAGTAATTGCAGAACCACCTTTAATCTTCGAATCTTTGAGTCGATCGACAAATTTGGATAATAACAAAATTAATAATATTGAAAATAATAACAATAATAATAATAGTAGTAATAATAATTATAATAATAACAGTAATAACAATTGATCTTACTTAGAGCATTGTAATTATTATTATTTATGTGTACGTACACGGAGAAAAAAATATAGTAAATTTTACTAAAAAATATGAGAATAATTCCATACTTGGATAGTAATCTTGAAACGTTTATGATTTATATGAAAAATTCATAAACAGATTAGCATATTTTACAAGTCGTTTAGTAAATTTTACTATCCCATTTAGTAAATTTTACTATATTAGAATGGAACAAAATTAAATTAAATTTTTAATAGTTTTTTAACTTTTTATTATTATTGATTATTATTATTATTATTATTTCTGTCATCTATATTGGTGTTGGTGTGGATTTTTGTTTTTTAAAAAATCACTTGATTCAACCGAGATTCGAACCCTGATCTCCCGCGTGCGAGTCCTTTCCAATGTCTGACGGCCCGATGTGTCTTTTGAACAAAAGTTTCAGAACTTGTAATACTTCTTTGTATATGCTATCCCCACCAACTTTTAATTTTATCTATGCATAGTAGAATTTCCTATACAGATAGTAAAAAAATATAATCGTGTTAGCAAAAAATACATTGCGTATAGTAAATTTTAATATTTTGTATAGTAACAAATCCTATATTGTATTCGAAAATTTACTTTCTTAAATTTGTATTTATTAATAGTACTTGATAGTAAAATTTACTATACGAATAGTAAAAAATATAATCTTAGCAAAAAATTCATTACATATAGTAATTTTTAATATCTTATTATGTAATTATTACTAACTAGTAAATTTTACTAAACGTTTAGTAATAATTACAATACAGAATGTATTTTTTCATATCTGTTAGTAAATTTTACTATAGGATTGTAATTTTTACTATACTTTTTTCTCCGTGTATGCAGACTTTTTTTTTTTAACTATACTTGATGTAATTTTTTATTGTACTAATTTTCATGTTTCAGCATCAGATAATATTAAATTAATAAAAATAAACAAGTGAAGATTTTTTTTGGAAGTGTCATTTTTAATTATTTGATTGTTTCCGATTATTTTTATATCCCACACCTCGATATTATGGTAAGATTGGATTTTTTAATATCTATCACAAATATTAAATGACCTCCAGCTTGCCCTTTATAATAGGTACGATTAATTAATTTATTGATATTGATAAACTGTATTATTTTTCACGGAGAAATAAAAAATATCAGTTTATTTTTTTACAAGTATGTTAATTTAATTAATTTTCGTTAAAGTATAAACTGATATTTCTTATTTATCTATAAAAAACAGCAAAGTATATCATTAACAATAAATTAATTAATCGTACCTATTATGAAGGGCAAGCTAAAGGTCATTTAATATTTGTGATAGAGGTTTATAAAGTCGAAATGAGGTTGAAAAAACCTCATTTCAACCTCAAAGCCATATCGACCTTGAGGTTAAAGCTGTTGAAATGAGATTATATTTCAACCTCAATTCAACCTCATACCTGCAGAAAGGGAAATAAATGTAGCATGGAGGTTAAAATGAGGTTGAAAATTACATTTGATGAGTTCAGATTTAAACTTCATTTCAACCGCCTAAACCTCAGTAGTTGTGAGGTTTAGGCGGTTGAAATGAGGGTGGATTTTTCGACTCGGGTTAATATTTTAAACAATGAATGCGAAATTTATGATAATGGGTGAGGATAATAACATGGATATCTTTATCCTGTACCATGCTTTTTCTTGCTTTTTCTATGCTTTCTCTATCTGACTCTTTGGGTCAGCCTCAAAACGATCAGTTATTTTCGAGCTCCTCGAAAATACTTTTGTATGTAATTTTTTTCCAAAAAACAACGTTTTTTAGCATTTCTTTCTCCCACGATATCTCACGAACGAATTAACTGATTTCGATGGTTGAGGCGCCATTATTTTCGAGTCTACTTAAGTTGATGGCCAACAAGCTCTTTCGATTGCCGCCTTAACTATCCAAATCGGTTCATTAGTTAAAAAGTTATAAAGAGTTTACATAGATCCACACACACACATACACACAGACACTCAGAAATCATTCTGTGAATAGTCAGAATAGTTTCCCGTGACCTTAAAATGCCGACATCTGATAAAAACTCGATTTTCACAAATTGGTGTAAAAACAATAACTTTCCGAATTTTTTGGAAATGATCGATTTCCTTAGCTGGAAGTTAAAAAATTTATTTTAATCGTAAAATTTTTTATTCCCGTGACCCCAGTGTCCCACCCTCTCCTATTACAAATTTATCATCACGAGCTATATATAAAACTATCTATAGTTAAGAAGATTGTCTAGACTTTTCATTCTAAATATTTTTATTGTTAAAATTTTTTTTAAGAAGGTATATATTGTTGTTTGGAATCTCGGTAATTTGTGTTATCACACTTTTCTGATGACGGAATGTGTTGGTAGTAAAAGTTAAGTCGATACCGGTCCAGCTGTCCAGCAGAAGTAGCAGCAGCAGCTACAGGAGCAGCTGTAAGCTTCACCTGCTTGGTAAAAATTGGTTTGTGATGGCTCGTGCCTCGTCTGGGCTTGCCCATAATAAGAGTAGAGACTCGTATCGGATACTTTTTAACTTTAACTTGTTTGACTTGACTGTATGCTGTAGTGTGTATCTGTATATATATATATATATATATATATATATATATATATATATATATATATATATATAATAGTTCGTAAGATAGTTTGGATTGAATGAGTGAAAATGAGAATATATGTGTCTATGTATATATATATTATGTATTCGGGTTGGGTGTATTGTCGAAGAGTGTGGAGAGGTGAGAGACGACTTTTTGACCGCACCGATGCTATCTATTATATTGACACTCACGAGTGCCATGAATAAAATACAATTTCTAACACACATCAGTTTTATTATACGGGTGTGACTATATTTAGGAAGCTTGAAAAATTTTTAATTTTGATGGACATGAATTTTTTTTTAAATTGCGTTATGGAAAATTCAAATGTCTGTCAATTAGGACAATAGTATCGAATAATGACCAGGTGCAATGGAATTCAACAAATGAAAAGATTTTTATAGCGATTTAAATTGGAATAGGTTACATCCTGAACTTTATACTTTAAATGGATCGCTAGCTTTTGAATATATAAAAAATGACTTTTTTTTCGTTTATTTTTTTAACAGTATTTTTTAGGAACTCGTACAGATGACTGTTTTTTATGGACAAAAAAATATAAATAATTTTTCACGGTTGTTAATTTTTTTAATTAACATAAAAAAAAGTTTGGAAAGTAGTTAAAATTTATTCATTTAAATTTTTTGAAGTTTGTAACAATAATGAAAAATGAAAATATAGTAAGATTATAAAACATAAAATGTAGAGTAAGTACTTGTGAATTTATTTAGTCGGAATAGAAGTCTGTAGTTTTTTTAGTTTACGAAAAAAATGTACCGGAAGTAAGCTCGAGCATCGATTGAATGAATTTAAATGCTAATTTTGAAATTATCATTAAATCTTGACTAATTATCGTACAGGAATTAGCTACCGTTCAAAACACGTGGAAAGAAATTTTAGGGGAGGGTGGGGCAAGATATTCCCCCTAAGCCGGTTATTACTTTTTGTGGCTTTTAACCATCAAATCAGTTTACTTTTTTCCTATTTCGAACAAATTTATTGACATTTTGCCGAAACTTAAAAAAAAAATATTTTTTCTGGGGCATAACGGCCTCTTTCCAAAGAATGATAAAATAAAAATTTTGGTATTTGGTTTTGTAAAATTATTTTCAACCTTCAGAATGTGTTTCTTTTTCTTCTCTGAGAGAAAAGTATGTACGACGGGCTCAGGCTTAGCCCAAGTCTGGCTTGCCATTGGATGGCCAAGGCAGGGAAACCCAGTCTTGGCCCAAGCCCCGGTAATCATCGTAAAACGGCCAGGACTGAGTACCCAATCTTGAGCCAAGCATGTGCCAATATAAGTGTGCCAAATCTAGGTTCCCTAGTGCTAGGCCAAGTAGTGGCCCGTCGTTCAACTCTGGCAGTTCCTGCATGGGTTGACAACTATATTTACTCTTATATTACTCAAAAAAAATTTTTTAAGTGTAATAAATCATTCCCCACTCTTACTAAAAAAAAATAGATTGTAATGATTTTGTCACAACTATTGCAATACAATTGAATTTGAATTTAAAATTTCCGCCAATGTAAAAGAAAATACACCTGGATTTAGCAAAAATAAAGTAAAGTCTAAAACACAAAAAAAAAAAAAACGATTAAAAAGTAAAAATTGATGATTGTAACTGTCTTTTTTGCAATGGATTTTATTCAGAAGCTATGAAATCATGGATTCAATGTAAAAATTGTAAGAAATGGTCTAATGATTCCTGTGCAGGTGTAGATGAATATTAATCCGATGTGTATATTTATGAATACTGTAAAAATTAGTCAAATTGAAAAATTTATCAATTAAATAGAAATTATGATTTTAAAATATTTTCAGTGGCCAAATTTGCCCCAGGCATAAAGAATCAGCCGAAAATGAATAAGTATATTGATTTTTTCATAATTTGACGATCAAAATATAAAGAACTTTTTTTTTTTAGAATTTTAGGCTGGCCCGTATTGCCCCAGGTATCACACGTAAGGCTGAAAATGCGCAAATACATCGAATTTTGGATAATTAAAAGACACACAGTTAAAAACGCATTTTAACTGTCGTTTGCAGGTTTTAAAATTTCAATGTAACCTTTAATTTTTATTCAAATGGTTCAAATAAAATTCGATAATTAATAAATGGTAACGAAAAATTTAAATATATATAATATTAAAAAATATTTAATTAATGAAACGCAGTAATATTGAAAATATCGTTATTGAATATTTAAATGTACAATAAACTACGTCATTATTTAGCTTACGCTGATCAATAATTTATGCTCACCGGTCATAGATATTTATTTTCAATTTTAATTAAAAATTAATAATTAATTTTTGCAAAAGTTGACAAAACCTGCAGTAGAAGTCTAAGCTTTAAGACCAATTATCGATGAAATAAAAAGTTTGGAACTGTACATTTAGTTTTTGAATGCGCACTTAGCGTGAGACACTACCGTGTCTGCCGATGTTTTTACGATCATATTATTTTTTACTGATTCACAGAAATTCATAGTGGCCACTTTTATAGAAAACCTGTAAATGTCAGAGAATTATAAATATACTGAAAAAATCAGAGCTAAGTCATAGAATTTCGTCACCAAGCTGAAATAATTTTTATTTTCTTTTTTTTTTTTTTTTTTTTTTTTTTTTTGCTGAAAAAATCCGTTAAATTTTTTTTTCTGTCCAAACTGTTAAAAAAGTGGCGAGGCGCAATGCAATTGTAATACCGTCTTAAAAAGAATTAGTAGAAATTGATTCTAACAGCGAAAAAATGAAGCAGTTAGAACAAAAAAGTCTTAGAAGAAACCAATCGTCAGAATCTTCGAGCTGTTAATATGCATATTGACAAGTTACAAAACCAAAAACATTGAAAGTACTATCGCCGTCATTAATGTCTGACTTTTTGTTCATCTGTTTTGTATGTTAAATGTCATCGAAACAGACAGGCATTAATGACGGTGATAGTATACATAAGTTTTGAACTAATAAGTTTCACTATATTTATTATTCGCGTACTTGATTAATATTTTATAAAACATTCTTATTTATGGAATTTATTCTAGTGAAAATGAAAAGTTTATTTATATTTTCCCGTTAAAAAAAATCTGAAAACCGCCTGACCCTGCGGGCCAGCCCCAAAACTTCCCGCTGTTTTCAAGCTCACACAGTAAAAAATATTGTGTATCTGTGTTAAAAATGGTCCGTGTTAAAATTTTTGTGTTGATTATTTTGTGTCAAATCAACACAATTCTTTGTGTTACTTTAAAATTTTTAATCGATTTACTCTTCAACACTTTAAAAGTGTTACTTAGTATAAAAATCGATATTATCAACATTTATTGTCTTACTTTAAAATCAACACAAAAAAAGTGTTGAAATTTTAACACAAAGTTTGTGTTGAAATTCAACACAAATAGTCTGTGTTGAAAAATAACATAAATATTGTGTGGACTGTTTTTAACACACAGATTGTGTTGATTTTAACACAATATTTTTGACTGTGCAGGGAGCTCGAAAACGTTATTACTTGTGAATTTTTGAGCACTTCGAGCTAACGCAAAAATGAAAGAAAAAAAAAAAAAAATTAATTTTTTCAATTTGATAACGATTTCACAATTTAAGGATCAAAACTTGTTCCTTTAATTGTTTTGCAAAACTTTGAGCAATCGACCCGGACAAACGGTTCAATGGATCAATCTGAAAATTTCCAGAGTTTTTAGGGGTACATTAAGCTGTAAAATCACCTGCAACATTAACTCTTCCATCAATATTTGTAAAGTAGCGATGAGTTGACTTAAAAATCAGAAAATATCCATTATATCCATTATATCCAAAGTTGTATCAAAATTTTCAAATATCTTTAAATATGCGAATTTTTACTTTTATTTTAGTTAACATTGTCGCTTCGACAAAAATTTTCTCATCAAAAGCCACTATTTGCGTCTTATCGAGGATATTTGGCAGTCTTCAAAGCCGTACTTCTATACCCTGTCCAACCAATATATTCCAAGTTATTAATTGTCAAAGTGGAAATGGACTTTTTTGCTTTAATCGGTATGAACTCCACACCAAATCATCGTACAGACTTTTTAAGGGCGAAAAATTTAAGGGGATCAAATTACCTAAAAAACTGTGAGGTAAGATTATCAGAAAAAATCTGTCTATCGGTTGATCCTGCGGGCCAGCCCCAAAACTTCCCGCTTTGTTCGAGCTCCTTGAGCTCAAGGAGCTAGAAAACATTGTTGTAGATACATTTCCGAGCTCTTCGAGCTCAAAAATACTTTTGTATACCATTGTTTTCGAAACAACCGTTTTTTAGCATTTCTTTCTCCCACGATATCTCACGAACGAATTAACCGATTTTGATGGCTAAGGCGGCAATCGACGCGTTTTATTAAGTTCTAGAGCTTAATAGATTTTGAAGTTGATCGTATAAGTCGTTTCTGAGAAATCAATAAAAAACTCAAAATAAACAAACTTTTTTTTCGTAATTCGCCAATATTATCGAGTCTACTTGATCAAATGATCTGAAATTTTCAGAAAAGTTGATGACCAACAAGCTCTTTCGAGCGACGCCTTAACCATCTAAATCGGTTTATTAGTTAAAAAGTTATAGACCGGTCACGAACATACACACACACACACACACACACACACACACACACACACACACACACACACACACACACACACACACACACACACACACACACACACACACACGAACGTCCACCCGGGAATAGTCAGAATAGTTTCCTAGGACCTCAAAACGTCGACATCTGATGAAATTTCGATTTTCATAAATTTTCATAAAAAAAGGGAAGTTAAAAATTTATTGAATCCCATAGACAACATTGAAGGGCATAGACCATTTTTAAGAAAAACTCCGGAACTGTGCATGATAAAAATTTTTATTCAACTCATGCGTGCTATTCACGTTTTATCATGCCTAAAATGCGAACCCTAAATGGCCGTTTACCGACTGGTGAAAAATTATTTGTCAAAACGCAATAAAGATGTCTACTATCCCGGCCATTGTGACGTAATGAAAATAAACGTTACTATCTTTCAAGCTCTTACTGAATATGGGGTAATTACAATTCCCTGTTCTTACCCATTGAGTAGCCAAGGTTGTGATGCCGAATGTTTTTTTTTCACCATGTCACTAAACAGCTATTGAGACTTCGCTTTTTAGGCGATTAATAAAACGTGAATAGCGCA
Source organism: Microplitis mediator (assembly GCF_029852145.1). Lineage (NCBI taxonomy): Eukaryota > Metazoa > Arthropoda > Insecta > Hymenoptera > Braconidae > Microplitis > Microplitis mediator. The sequence goes on along the minus strand of NC_079969.1, from coordinate 17,281,340 downwards.
TAGGAGTTGAATAAAACTATAGGCTCAACACGTAGGGTAAGTCATAATCCGTCACCCGCGATGTGTCTAGCACTCGTCTCCGGTGCGCAGTATGCACTCGATTCGCTCGTGCCTGCGCACCTGCGACTCGTGCTAAACGCGTCGCGCTGACACATTATGAATCACTTACCCTACTAGTTACTCCAATAACTATTGAAGTCCAGACCTGAAAACGAGACACTTAAAGCTACAATTTGCTTTGCATGTTTTCACTGTATGATCATTTGTCTCCGAGTTGCAGCATATTGAAAATCACTTAAAAATTTAGAATTTTATTCAATATGCTTTAATTTTTATAATAAGTGTAATTGATAACTGTTTGGGTATCTATATATTCAAATTTGCATTTATTTATTTTTAACATTCAATTAAATTTGTAATTATTTTTTTTTCAATACTGCGCATCGATTCTTTGACCGTAAAAAATTTATTTATTTCTTATAGGTTAAGAGATGAATATGAGTCAAACTTTCTCGACGCTACATGGATGATAGTGAACACTTTTTGGGCTGTGGGGTACGGCGATGTCGTACCACGCACTGAAGGAGGGAAAATAATTGTGACATTCACAGGAATTGTGGTAATAAATTTATGCATTCATCAAAAGATAAATTATTCATTAAATATGATAAATGATGATTTATTACATTTTATAAAACAAAATAAAAATTTATTTTTAACATTAGGGTATATGGAGTATGGCAGTGATCACAGCATTAATAAGATCAGAACATTAATATATGAAGTATCCCAAAAAAGTGTTATAAAAGGGGTTTTTTTAGTAGATTTCATAGAAATCTATCTTTTGCGTTTGTCTTCATGGTGCGCTCAGAGAAAAATTAAGCCAATTTAATTATGAAAGTATTGGTGCCAGAATTGCTCTCAAGTTTAGAATATAATACTTCTGAACTAAGCTTCTTACCAGGGACACTACAAATGGTAGGCGCTATCTAGTGGCGAGCACCGAACTACTCCCATTGCCGTTGTCTAGTACCGACGACTCCTCCTTTCTCTAGGTATATTTTTTCTCCCAAGAAATTTTTCTCTTGGTTTAATCATCTTTTTTTTCTTAGTTGGAGCATACGAAAATTCTTGCGTTAAAAGAAAAGTACTTATTCCGAGAAATTTAATTTCTTTTTGTCAATTCAACAAATATTTTTTGGATCCAAAAAATTTTCGATAGAGTAAATAATTCAGTCAAATTCGCGAATCATTTTTGCAGTAAGCACAGCTAAAGAAATCGTTAGATTTTTGTTAAATTGGATTTAACAAGATTTCAACAAGTATTAATTGTTAATTTAAATTAAATATGAAGCTAACGACTTTATTTTGTCCCGCTTAGATACTAGTTAAATATTTTAACCTTAAAATTTTTTACTACAATAAGTGCATACTCACTGCAGTTTTTTACAGATGAAATCCCTCATTCGGCTGATATAATAATAATCAGAGACAACAATTTTCGATACAGTTTAATGGGACATCAAAGAATTTTCTTCCTTTTTTTACGAAAATTGCGATTTTTTTTCCAAACGATTTAACGACAATAGTTGATTATCTATTGAACTAACTTATACCATTTCATGTTGAATTGAATAAATATTTCTAATGATTTAATATTGCTATACATATGGTCAGGGAATTTTTTAATTATTTGACTGGAATACCTTTGAAAGTCAGGGAATTTCAGTTTCAAAAGTCTGTGGTCATCATGAAATGCCTTCATATTAATTTTGACTACAGTTCCAGAAAAATTTAATCCTCTATAAAAATGAATTAAAAAAAGAAGTAAATGACCATGAATAATAAAAATTTTTATTTATTTTTAAGTAGGACTTAAACACGAATCATGTTATATTTTAAGACTACATAATTGTTTATTCTAAACGAGAATCCCATTCTTATTTGTATGGTATAAGAATAATAAAATAAATAAAAAAAAAAAAAAAAGTAATGGTTAATATGTAATTCTTGACGCGGCGACTGTATTATTTTGGATGAGTATGAGTTATATCGAGAGATACTATATGATATAAAGAGAAGAGAAAGAGAAGACGCGTGGCCCACGAAGTACACGCGTACGCATAACGGAATTAACGGACATACACGGTGTGTATGACATGTATCCTATACCTTTTCCAAGTACTTAATAAAAAAAAAAAAAAAACATAAATAAATAAATTAATTTATGCTTGGCTCGTTTGGTGGGTGAATATAAGAGTATTAATGTCGGGCATATGTTCAACACGTACTACTTTATATTTATATATATAAATATATGTATGTAAGTGTACCTGTACCTAATTTTGAGTTATTTGTTTCTACGCATATATATATAAAAAGATAGATATGGGATTTATTCAAATGGTGATTTTTCCAATGATACTAATTTCGTAATTTTAAATTAATGTTTCCTTTTGATTATCATCTTATTTACACCGGAAATCCGGCGATCATCAATTACCGTCAGCGAGTGGATCCATGGAAACACGTGGCGTAAATGGAACACGATAGTGAAGACCCGAATAAAAAAACAGTTAAAAGCTGAGGGCATCGAAATAAAAATTTCCTCGATTGTGTAAATACACAAATTGATCAGCTATGAATTTATTTTTTTAAAGAATTATATGTAAATGAATCAACAATGGCGCTAACAAAATCATTTTATTATATTTCATAATGACAGTTCAAAATTTTCGAACTGCCATTGTTTTGCAACAACGAAATTTTTGTGTATTTAAATAATTGAATAAAATATATATTGGGGTGACCCATAAAAATCGACTTTTTTTTTTATTTTCGAGTCTCATACAAAAATTTGTTGGTCTCACATGTTTTAAGAACTCTCTCCAAGAATCAGCTCGATAAACAATTTTTAAGGGTCGCTCGAGAAATTCGGAAATTCAAAAAAATTATTGAAATTTGGAGTCTTAACTTCCCGCTGAGAAAATTGACGATTTTCAAAAATTTGGAAAGTTATTGGTTTCGGTCCGATTTTCGAAAAGCGAATTTCTAAAAGATCTTGACGTTTCGACGTTCTGGGAAGCTATTCTGACTAATTGCAAGATGATGTCCGAGTGTATGTATGTGTGTACGTACGTACACTGAGAAAAGAATTTATCAAATATTAATAAAATTTATCAATATTTGATAAACGGCTTACTTAGATTGTTCCCAAGTAAGTCATTATCAAATATTAATACATAGTTTATTAAATATTCATAAACGGCTTATTAAATATAAGTAAACGTGTTTATAAAGTATTAATAAACAGTTTATTAATTATTGATCAGTGGTTTATCAAATATTAATAAATATGGACCGATCTATAGTTTACGATTCTTCATATATTATATCGATACTGCCATTCTAATATGCTTTATCCCACATTTGAGAAACATTTCAGGAGATGATAAAAACGTTTCACGGTCGGCAAAACAAAATTATTTGTAATATGTTTACATTGGTATAACCTATAAATTTGTTTTCATTTTTTTCATGAAATACAGGCATTTGTAGTGAATAAATAATTTTGAATTGTATGCATTGTATGAATTGTAAGAAGAGTTAAAAATTATGCATAATTACCTTCTTATTAATGTCGTTAATTGCTTGCTTAAAATTAACTTGAAATTGAAAATGTTAAGCGTGACTGAACCTATACGAATGTGGAATACGACATATTAGAATTGCGCGAAAGTCTGCGTGTGGGATACGACATATTAGAATATTTATTTAAAAATACTAAATAAACAATTTGACCTCTCAAATTTTTACATAAGCTGCACATTGTTACAATGATTCCATTTTTGAAAAAAATTGAAAATGTCAAATTTTGTGGGATACGCCCTATTAGAATGGCAGTATCGAAATAATATCGTGATATGTAAGCAGTTTGTTTGGTTAAATAGGTCAGGTGGAATTTAGCAAGACCCACTGTTTTAATAATTCTTCCATAATACTTAATTGTTTTTTTTAATAGTCTAACAAGCATAAAAACAATTTATTAGTTGTAACGCGTATATAAGGCAATTTTTATGTGAGAGGGTACAACGCCACCACACTTAATAATACTAAATACACACGGAGAAAAAAGAAATTTTGCTGCAACAGGAACGTTCCTGTAGCATGAGTTAGTTGCTACAACAGGATATTCCTGTTCCAGCTACAAGATCAGTCCTGTTGCAGCTACAGGTTTTTCCTGTTGCAGTCACAGGTCTATTCCTGTTGCAGTTACAGTAATAATCTCAGATTCGTAATAAGTATAATAATGTGTATTAGTGGAATTGAGAATCAATGACGGTGATATATATTTTTTTCTACACGCACACACACTCGAATGTGCACGCGCACACATACACACACATATGTGCACGCACGCGCACATCCATGCACATCACATTGAGCTCGAAAACAGCGGGAAGTTTTTTTGAAATTTCTCAAAAACGACTAGATAAATCGATTCGGAAATCTGATCAGCTCTAGAACTCAATAGCAAACAGCAGTATTTTCGAGCACGAAGAGCTCAAAAATGTATTCACAACAATGTTTTGGAGCTCAAGGAGCTGTTCTACCAACGAGTTTTCATATGAGACTCAAAAATAAAAAAGAAGTCAGTTTTTTCGGGTCAACCTAATCATGACCTTATGATTATGATTATTTAAAAAGTAATGGTGAAAAAATGTTTTTCGTCTGTGTATTTCTGTTTCAAAATATAAATTTATTTGCTGCCACCTTTTCTACCATCTCGTCATATCATTACCAACTGAACTTTTACTATCACCTTAAAGTAATATGCTAATTTTTTTTACGATCCCATTTACCTATTTCTCCTCATTCACTTACGTATAACCTTAAAGTATTATATAAAAATCTTCTAACCCGTTTTCATCTTCTTTACCCTCAAGAAAATACAGTAAAAACCTTATTTTTCCCCATCAAATAAATTAAAAAGTTTCATTGCATATTTTATACCGTCACTACAAAGTTCTTTTATAACTTGAAGTTAATAAAATTTTAACATAATACAAAAGTCTGTTCTTTATATATTCTTATGAAATTGACGGATGCAGTAAATACTTTTTTCAATTTTAAAAATTCTCATAGGGGAGACGGGGGCGCTACGGCCCCCTGGGGTACAGCGGCCCCACTCAAAAATTTTATAAAAAATTTTTAACTTCCCGCTGAGAAAATCGACGATTTTAAAAAAATTCGGGAAGTTATTGGTTTCACCCCGATTTTCAAAAACCGGGTTTTCATCATATGTCGACATTTGAAGGTGCTAGGATGCTATTCTGACATTTTCAGAGCGATGTCTGTATGTATGTATGTGTGTGTGTGTGTGTGTGTGTGTGTGTGTGTGTGTGTGTGTGTGTGTGTGTGTGTGTGTGTGTGTGTGTGTGTGTGTGTGTATATGTGTATATGTGTGTGTGTGTGTGTGTGTGTGTGTGTGTGTATGTGTGTGTTTGTAAACCTCTCATATATTTTTGATGAATGAACCGATTTAGATGGTTCTTGCAGCATTCGAAAGATATCTTCTGAACTTAGATTTTTAAAAAAATTTTAGACCATTTAGTCAAATAAACTCTGAGATATTTAAGAAATACGAAAAAAAAAAAAATTTTTTTTTTCGTTTTTTTTGGATATTGTGAAAACTGTTTGATCGATCAATTCCAAAATCTAATCAGCTCTAGAACTCGATAAAAGCTTTCGATTGCCACCAAGAACGTCTCAATCAGATAATCCGTTCGAAAGATATCGTCGACGAAAGAAACAGTAGAAAACGGTTTTTTGCAAATATCGTCGAAACGTCTAAACCAATCATTCCCAAAATTTCATCAGCTCTAGACCTCAATAAAACGCGTCGATTGCTACCTCAACCGTCTTAATCGGATAATCCGTTCAAGAAATATCGTCAACGAAAGAATGGAAAAAAATATTTTTTTTTTCATTTTTCGTGAATATTTCGGAAACTATTGAATCCATCAATTCCAAAACCTAATCAGCTCTAGAACTCGATAAAAGCATTCGATTGCTGCCAAGAACGTCCCGCCGATACTCCGTTCGAGAGATATTGTTGACGGAATAATAAATGTAAAATCTATATCTGCTTTTTCCATTAAAAAACATCATAATTACTGAACATAATTACTCAAAACTAATATGTTCTTCTTTAGATAAGTCATTGAAAGTGATCGCTCAAAAATCGTCATGTTCGCTGGTATCACGATATACTTACACGATGTAGATACAACGTATCACGTAAATACTTATTTTTGAGCTAATTATTGAACATAATTGTAAATAAATATATAAAAAACGCTCATTCATTCGTTATTTTGGATTCTAAATTTTTAAACTTTAACATAAACCGTAACCCTTTTGAGCTTGAAAAGCTCATAAGAAAAGAGAAACAAAGGTATTTTCGAGCTCGAAGAGCTCGAAAATGTATTTATACTAATGTTTTCGAGCCCTCAGAGCTCGAAAACAGCGGAAAGTTTAGGGGCTGGCCAGCAGGGCCAACCAATGCTCAGATTTTTTTTTTCATTTCCGGTCAAATCATGATACCTCGGATGTTTTAAAGATATTTTAAGCTGATCTGGAGCATAATGGACCAGCTTAAATAGTACACTCTTAATAAAATTGTTTGAATTTTCAAAACATTGTATATAACGCAATAAACACATACATTTGTGCTTGAAGTTTCATTTCTAATTTCATATAGAATTTAATATACATGTTTTTGAATTTTAAAATTAACACTTTGAATTTTCAAATACTTTTTTTTTAATATTCAAATACTTTTTTTTGAATTTTCAAATACTCTTTTTTAAATTTTTAAATACTTTTTTTTCTAATTTATAAATAAATGTGTTTGAAAATCTGAAGCGTTTATTTGAAAATTCGTGTGTTTTAAATTCCATACGATCGTTACAATGAAATTTCAAACACAATTGTATGTGTTTATTGCGTTATATACAATGTTTTGAAAATTCAAACAATTATTTTATCAGTGTATTTTTACTGTTATTTAACATTTAATACTGTATCATTTTATCATTTATCATACTGTCAATGATGTTCAGTTCAGTCACAAGTTTTATTTACTTTATATTATTGAGGAAATTAAAACTTAATAATAATAAAGTCTGATGTACACCGCTCACATTACTCACACAGATATTATATATTTCACTATACACAATCCTTGACTACTGAACGCGCAGCATGTCACGCGCAGAAATTTCATATACAAGCATTTTAATTTTCAAATTAGTATTATGAAATTTCAAATGGAATTATTAAAATTTAATATGTCTTAGAATTTTCAACACTTGGTTTGAAAATTTAAAAAACAAGTATAAATTTTAAGTACGTTTATTAAAATTCATATTTTTAACTTCCCGCTAAGAAAATTGCAAATTTTCAAAAAAGGGAAGTTATTAGTTTCGGTCCGATTTTCGAAAATCGAGTTTTCATCAGATGTCGACGTTTTGAGGTCCTAGGAAACTATTCTGACTATTCCCGGGTGGACGTTCGTGTGTGTGTGTGTGTGTGTGTGTGTGTGTGTGTGTGTGTGTGTGTGTGTGTGTGTGTGTGTGTGTGTGTGTGTGTGTGTGTGTGTGTGTGTGTGTGTGTGTGTGTGTGTGTGTGTGTGTGTGTGTGTGTGTGTGTGGGAACTTTTTTTTGTCCGACGATATCTTTGGAACGGATGAACCGATTTGAACGTACTTGGTGGCGATCGAAAGAGCTCACCAAAACCTAGTCTTGATCAGATTTTGGGGTAAATCGGTCATGTAGTTTACAAGTTATACAAAGAATAAGAATTAAAAATTTTTTTTTATTTTAGTTTTTTATTGATTTCTCAGAAACGACTTATACGATCAACTTCAAAATCTATTCAGCTCTAGAACTCAATAAAACACGTCGATTGCCGCCTCAATCATCAAAATCAGATAATTCGTTCGAGAGTTATCGCGGGAGAAAGAAATGGTAAAAAACAGTTTTTTGCGAATATCTTCGAAACAACTGAACCAAACAATTTCAAAATTTTATCAGCTCTAGAACTCAATAAAATACGCCGATTGCCGCCGCAACCATCAAAATCGGTCAATTCATTCCTGAGATATCGTGGGAGAAAGAAATGCTAAAATCGGTTTTTTTTTTAAATAATGGCACACTAAAGTATTTTTTTTAAAACAATGGCACACTAAAGTATTTTCGAGCTCGAGGAGCTCGAAAACAGCGGGAAGTTTTGGGGCTGGCCCGCAGGGTCAACCGAAAGACAGATTTTTTTTCTTAATTTTAAATACCAGCTTGATTATTAAATTACATAGATCAAATTTGAAGCTTTTTTTTATTGAAAATACAATTCAAATATCTAGTTATGAAAATTCAATTCCTTTTGTATTGTAATTTTCAAATTATTTATAACAGTGTATATTTGTGCTTAAAATCTTTATTTTCGATAAAAAATAAACAAAATTTTTTTTAAGCTTTTTTTGGAAGGGGGCCGTCGTGCCCCAGAAAAAAAAATTTTTTTTTTTAGTTTTGGTAAAACCTGAATGGATTTGCTTAAAAAAGGACCAAATTAGGTTGACCTATAGATTAAAAGCCGTAAAAAATAATTACCGGCTTAAGGAGGCCGTCGTGCCCCGGTCTCCCCTACGTTAAAAATTTTCTTTTTCAATAAATATACAAAGGCCAAAAAAAATTATGTCGCGAGGCTTAAAAAATACTTAACTCGTCATTATTGACTAACTACACAATAAAATTATATAATAAATCATTCATTTGACATTTGTCATCAATAAAAAAAAACGGTGATAAAAAAAATTGAAAACGCTGACTTATATAAATTGAGGAATTGTATTTGAACCCTACGACGAAAATCCTATGTCAATAAAGATATAAATGAGATTTTTTTTTAACCATAAGATAATTCTATGACTTTATAACGTTTTTTAGTAAAATCGCAGACCAGTTTTTTTTTAAATAAATAAAATAAATCATTACTGTACATCGGGCTGAAAATAAATGATTGAAAATCCTCGAATCAACATTTTAGAAAAAAACATAAAGGAAAAGTCCGTTGAGAATAAAAAAAGTAAGCAAAAAAAAAAATATGCAGAGAATGTTTTTAACACGTCATAGACTTGTATTAGTCATACAGTATTTTTATTACTTTCACATTTGAAACGTAAATTTTTCTTGATGAATTCACTAGTCACAGACAATTGACAAGATTTATAGTCAGCAGTATTTATTTGGAGTATTTGACACTGAGCAAACGAAAATAATTTTTTTTTTGCAATATTTATAGTTTAGAGTTTTTTGCACTTGGTCAAATTTAAATATACGTATTCATATACATACATAAAAGTAGAATTTTATAACATTTGTCACTTTAGAATACTGAAATAAATATGTTGGTGCTGAAATTTTGACATTTCATGAAAAAAAATAAATAACAATTTTTAAGAAAATTTCACTGCATACAAAGAAAGTCAAAAGAAACATAAATAAATTAAGAATTTTTTAAATTTTAGGAATTTTATAATATACTTCTAAGATGTTCTGAAAGTAACAAACTATATATGTTATATAAAATCATAGGAGCAGGTTGGGCAAGACGGCCCACCTAAGCCGATTATTACTTTATGTGGCTTTCAACCAACAAATCAGTTTACTTTTGTCGTATCTCGAACAAATTTATAAACATTTTGCCGAAACTTTAAAAAAAAATTTTGTTTTCTGGGGCACAACGGCCTCTCTTTAAAAAATGATTAAAAAAAATTTTTTTTTTGGGTTGTAAAATTGTTTTTGACTCTAAGGATGTATTTCTTTCTCTTGACAACTAAAAAAAAATTTTTAAGGTGTAATAAATCGTTCCCCCACTCTTACTAAAAAAAAAATTGATTGTGATGATTTTGTCACAACTATTGCAATACAATTGAATTTAAATTGAAAAATGCCACCAAAATAAAGGATAAAATCCCTGGATTCATCAAAAATAAAGAAAAGTCTGGCACACAAAAAAAAACTGTTAAAAAGTAAAAATTGATGATTGTAACTGTCTTTATTGCAATTGACTTTGTTCGGAAGCTATGAAATCATGTATTCAATGTTAAAATTGTAAGAAATAGTCTTATGATTCCTGTGCAGGTGTAGATAAATATTATTCCGATATGTATTTTATGAATACTATAAAAATTAATCGAATTGAAAAATTTATCAATTAAAAAATAAATTATTGTTTTAAAATATTTTCAGTGGCCAAATTTGCCTCAAGTATTATGCGTACGACTAAAATGTGCAAACATATTGTATTTATGGTAATTAGAAGAAAATAAAAAAAAAAAATTTTTGATTAAATGTTTGAGGGGGCCTTCTTGCCCCACCCTTTCCTTATGCATAGCATTTTATAAAAAAAAAAATATATATATATATATAGATAAGATCGTTGAAATACATTTAAAATAGTGAAAATAACAATAAATGGAATAATAGTATATTGTACAACTAGTGCGGTAAGTTGTCGATTGCCCACGAGAGCGAAGTTGAGCGCACGAACGAAGTGAGTGCGCTCATTCGCTCGAGTGGGTAATCGACAACACCGCACGAATTGAACACAGTTTTTTTTATCATTAATGCAATATAAGTACTATCTTAGTGCTCGCTGTTTTATTCTCCAAGTAGCTTTTTGCTGATTCAACTGTTGCCGCGACATTTTTGTGGGTTAAACGATAATCTGCATGCGACAAGAAGTAAATTTGAGTGCGACAAGTTTACTTGTCGCACTCAAATTTACTTGTCGCACGCAGATAATCGTTTAACGCACACAAATGTCGTGGAAACAGTTGAATGGGCAAACAGCTATTTGGCGAACAAAAGAGCGTGCGCCAAGATAGCACTTATATTGCATGAATGATAAAAAATAATTTTTCTCCGTCTTCTAAATGCTTAACGTTTCGAAATTTACACTTCGAACAGTTCGCGTGGAAAACAAAATTCTGCCACAAAGTAACAAAGACTTTTACATTTAGATACAGAACCAATTCAATTTTATGAGTACGTTATTAAGTAATTTTTTATTCAGTACATTAAAGTCATATAGTTAGTTTTCAATTGCAATCTATTAACTTATTTTCTTATTTTATTACACTCATATGTACGCGTATCTACAGATTGTTTTGAGTTTGCGTGACTTTTCTCATCAACGAAATCCAGTTGATCACGAGTAGTTGCCGTAGTGCATGCCAAACTATTAGACGCTTATTATCCCACATTTAGATGCTAGATTAATCTGAGACTATTTGCTGTATATATACATATATACACATATGCTGAGGTAAGAGAATTACGAGTGGGTGCATATACTTATATTAAGTACATCTCATTTCATACGTTTCTTTATTATTTTTTATATTTTAATTGATACTTAAATATATATCCGCATAACCTTCTGCCATATTAATCACATCTCAGAGCAATTATTTTGCTTTTAATTAATACTATTCAACGCTTCCACACTTCTTCGTTTGATTGATTACAATCATTATTTATCATTTGAATATTATTTTAATTGACTCGCAACTACCAGTTTAACAAATAAATAAATTACTATGATATATATTTTAGTATTCAATTATTGCTTCCCGAGTCGAAAAATTTGATCTGATTTTAGTCTAATTGGACTATTTGATCTGTTTTTGATCTTTTATAAAAATTTTAAGCTGTTTTTGATCTGTTGGTTTAAAAAATAATTACGTTAAGGTCTACGGGGCCGGGAAAAATTTTTTCGAAAAAACCAATTCATGGCTCGTTTAGAAAATTAATTTAGCTACGATTTACTTTTTTTTGTTTCTCTGTACGACGATTTGCTGCTGAGATATCGGTCTTCAAATGAAAAAGGATTCTTTTGTCTTAGATTATCGATATCTCAGCAACTAGTGGTTGAAAAGTAAATTTAAGGGTGGCATTAAAAATTTGAACAAATACTCTACAAGCTCCATTTTTGATTTAAAAAAAAAAAAATTTTTTTTGTATCCTTAACATCAATTTGAAAAACCCACAAAAAATGGCCATTTTCTGGTTTTTTAGTCAACTCATCGCTACTCTGTAAATATTGATAAAAAAAAATAATGTTGCCAGGTAATTTTACAGCTTTATGTACCCCCAAAAACCCTGGAAATTTTCAGATTGATCCATTGAACCGTTTGTCCGGTCCGATTCCTCAAAGTTTTGCAAAACAATTAAAGGAACAAGTTTTGTTCCTTACACTGTAAAAAATCCGGAGTGAATCCGGAGTGAATTCGGATTGAAATTAAAATCCGAATTCACTTCGCATTCACTCCACCACTCGATGTTCCGGAGTTTTAAAAAAAATCACTCCGCATGCGGAGTGAATTGGGAGTTTTTTTTAGCGGAGTGATTGCAGAGTGACGCGGATTTTATTTCACTCCCAATTCGCTCCGGTCCGGAGTTTTAATACTTAAATAAATTTATATTAAACTGCTAAACAATGTGTGTGTGTGTGCGAGTGTGTGCTTGTGTGTGTTCGGATGTGTGCAAATATCTGCGTGTGTGTCCACGTGTGTGCAAATGTGTGTGTGTGCAAATGTGTGCATGTGTGCAATGTGTGTGTGTGCAAATGTGTGTGTGTGCAAATGTGTGTGGATGCAAATGTGTGCATGTGTGCAAATCTGTGTGTGTGTGTGTGCAAATGTGTGTGTGCGAGTGCGCGTGTGTGTCTAAATATGTGTGTGCGTATGTGTGTGCGTATCAGCTGATCAATTATGTAATACGCGAGTTTTTACTTCGATTTTATTGAGTGGAGTTATTTTTTATTAATAATATTTACAAAACTCCGCTCCAGAGTGAATTTCACTCCGGAGAGATTAAATTAATAAAAAATTATCTACTCCGCGAAAACTCCTCTGCGGAGTGAATGTCACTCCGAGGGGAGTGAATAATTAAAAATTCATTCACTCCGCATTCACTCCGGATTTAATCCGCATTCACTCCGCGAATTTTTTATAGTGTAAATTGTGAAATCGTTATCAAATTGAAAAATTAATTTTTCTTTTATTTTCTTTCATTTTTGCGTTAGTTATTTAGTAAATGTGAAGTAAAGAGAAAAAAAAAGTTTCCAAAAAAAAACAAGAATTTTTTTACTTTTTTTTTTACGTTTTACTCAGGGTTTTTTTTTTTTTTTTTCGTTTTTTTGGAAATTTTCTTTTTTTTTTCTCTTTACCTCACATTTACTGAATAACTAAAGCAAAAATGAAAGAAAATAAAGAAAAAATTAATTTTTTCATCTTAATAACGATTTCACAATTTAAGGAACAAAACTTGTTCCTTTAATTGTTTTGCAAAACTTTGAGGAATCGGACCGGACAAACGGTGCAATGGATCAATCTGAAAATTTCCAGGGTTTTTGGGGGTACATAAAGCTGTAAAATTACCTGGCAACATTATTTTTTTTATCAATATTTACAGAGTAGCGCTGAGTTGACTAAAAAACCAGAAAATGGCCATTTTTTGTGGGTTTTTCAAATTGATGTTAAGGATATAAAAAAAATTTTTTTTTTTTAAATCAAAAATGGAGCTTGGAGAGTATTTATTCAAATTTTTAATGCCACCCTCAAATTTACTTTTCAACCATTAGTTGCTGAGATATCGATAATCAAAGACAAAAGGATCCTTTTTCATTTGAAGGCTGATATCTCAGCAGCAAATCGTCGTACAGAGAAACAAAAAAAGCAAATTGTAGCTGAATCAATTTTCTATACGAGCCATGAATTGGTTTTTTCGAAAAAATTTTTCCCGGCCCTGTAGACCTAAAAAACAAAACTAAAAAATTCGGAAAAATTTTGTCTCGACCTTTTTCTTATGATTCCGCAAAAACCGTGGCTCAAAAAATTATTTTGCTGAAAGATTGTCAAACTAGAGATTTTAAGCTTCAATTTGCTTTTTTTGTTTTTTCGATACGATCATTTTTTACGAAAAGACAGCCTTCCAAAAATCACTAAAAAATTTATAAAATTTTCTTGTTCCTTTATTTTTTTTGGATAAGTGTATATGGAAACAAATAAGAATACATATATAATTCATCATTATATGGCACGATATATTTACCGTGTATTTAACTTTATAAGCTTTTGTATATTTTTCGATATATAGAACCATATGAGTCTCCCCATATATGTAAGAGTAAATAAAATCTATTCTTTCTGTCTTCCTTCTCTGTTATAAAATCAAACATTGTGTTCAGAATATATATGTGTGGTAGCTTACAAATTTAAATATATAATTATCAATATATGTAATACATATATTTGCTAACTTATAAGTTTACATATTTGATTATAAATATATGGGACATTCCATGCCAAATCACCGAGGTTTTGACCCGACCCCCTTCAATTTCGCTGAAACTTTTTTATTATTTTTTATCCTTCCAACGACATTTTTCTGAATTTTTTCAGATTTTTTTACCCAAGCCAAAAAAAGTTACAAATTTTTGAAAAAAACTGCTCTTTTTTTATTGCCTTATAGACAATTTTAGATCAAATCGGACGGAATATAGTGTAGTACCGTATATCTCAACTGGTATAGCACTCGGCACGATACCGACATGGTCTAGGTTCGATTCTCAGTTCGGGCTATCGATAGTTTTCTGAGTTTATCTATAAATTGTCTTATTGAGAAGGTTAATTGTAAGTTTAGGTTTCACTATATTTAAAAATCGGGAATTTTCTTCCGAAAAAATCAATCCTTGCCCCTAATACACTTTATGGTTGTTTTTGTCCAATTTTATTCAACTTCTGAGCTTTTAAAAGCAATCCAAAAAAATTTCAGTGCAAAGTCATAAAAAATAAGCCAAATTTAGAAATTTTTTTATTTTCAATCGAAAAAAAAATATAAAGGAAAGTCGGCACAAAATGGGAATAGCGGGGTTAAATACTGTCTTGGTTGAAGTTTTTTTTGAGACAAAAAATTGAGAATCGAAGGTTTCGGACTTCGAAAAAATGACGGTTTTATCGAAAAAACTGAAATATTTCATATATCGTGACTTCCGAAAAATTTTTTGTATTTTTTTCTGAAAACTACATTTAAAAATACAAATTTTGAAAAAAAAAGTGCCGAAAAATTAATTTGCGAGAAAGTTATAGCAATTAAAAAAAAAAAAGAGCGGTTTTTTTCAAAAATTCGTAACTTTTTTTGGATTGGGTAAAAAAATCTGAAAAAATTCAAAAAAATGTCTTTGGAAAAATAAAAAATGATAAAAAAGTTTCAGCGAAATCAAAGGGGGTCGGGTCAAAACCTCGGTGATTTGACATGGAATGCCCCATATATAATACATGTACTAACTCATAAACTTACGTATATAATCAATTATATTAAAACTTACTATATTATATACAACAAAATATATATCGTTTTTGGCAACTTATATGGTCCCATATTGATTATATATTTTCCCATATATATTTATCATAGATGGTATTTTCATGCGGGTGGCTTGCTTAAGGAATAGTACGGGCAAAAACAGAGTAAATTCTTATATAAAATGAATACGATTTATAAACTTAAATTCAAGAAACAATATTTGAATTTATCATTTATTTTAAAACAGATCTAATTTTTTGACCCGGGTTATTTTTAAGTCTTTGGGTCCTTCTGAAGGTAGTAGAATATTAAGCAATAAATATTTCTGGTAAGCCGATGCTTTTCTGTTTTTTTAAAAAAAAAAAAAAGCTCTACTGATTCTCTAACCTATGATTTTAAATCCATTTTTTTTTTTTTTACTTTAATGACTTTTTAATGGTTCAATCGATTTTGCAATCTTTTATGAATTTAATTTTGCAAAGCATTATAGAAAAAAAAGTTTTTTTTTAATAAAGTTAATGGTGTGAATAAGTAAAGCCTGCGCGCTGATTTTCAGTTCAAGTTGTCGTGCACTTCTCGCGTGACACGATATAATATATATATGTATATATATATACAAGCTCAGTTCATCAGCTCGAAGAATTTCCGAGTTGTTTTTCCCGTCGATTAATCTGCGATACGTGCATTCTATTAAGAACTGACGATAAACAATAAATAAGAGGAAATAGAATTCCAATTGATTTATGAGGATACAGATTTATACATTAAACACTCTGTTAAACCAATACATCTTCTATCTTAATTTTATTGTTATTTCCCCATTATATTGTCATTTTAACTTTCACTTTCTCTCAACTTTAACCTGTAATAAAATTCTATTAACTTAATGCTATTGTTTTAATGAATCGTCTTTATTGTCTTCATTAATTTATTATTATTGTTGATTAAAATACTGGGATTTACGTTTTAAGACTTTAATACACCAAGTTTTCTCCACGACAAATCATTGATTATGACTTTGTTATTATTTTTTTTTGCTATCAAATTGGATTTGAGAGTATTAATGCATTAGATTTTTAAGCTCCCTAGCTCGTATTTTATAGAGTTCTTCGCTACTTTTTTTATGCTTTAAGCTATATACCAGAGGTTCTTTTTCACAACCCTCTTCTAGAATTACATACAAAGAGGGTAGACGTACTAACAGCCAACATTTGATCAATACTTCGTAAACATTTTTTTACCAATTAATAATTCATTTAACTTCTTTTTTTTTTATTTATTTAAAGTCGCTTTTCAACTGCTGAGGTCATAAGTGACTATAAACTGTTGAGAGTGATACGTCTGGACTTTGATGCACGGAAAAAATGAGCCTCAAAAATATTTTAATAACTTAATATACTTTGTAGTAATAAATCTATGCAAATCGATGAGTGCATTACTTGTACTATTTATTACTAAATGTACAGTAAAAATCACAAAATGCTAATTTATACTACATGATTATCTGAGAAATTGTTACATTGTTACTTTTATTACTTCATTCGTACTCAACTTCATTACAATATGAATTTAGTAATTTTAAGTAAAATTCGCTATATTTTTTTCTTAGTGTTAAAGATAACGATCATTTCGTAATTTTGATGGACCATTATTTGTTTTTCTGCTTCGTAGATCTTGAAACACTTTTACCCTTGTAGGAAAAAAAATATTGCCAACGAAGCCGGTCTTGGCACAATACTGGGCTTCCCAGGTTCGGCCTCCAAAGGCTGGTCCGAGATCTAACCAGCGTTCAAATGACGAGCCTCGGTTCGCCAGTCTTGTGCCAAGATTCAGCCACTACTCAAGTAACAAGCCTTGGTTTGTCAGTCTTGGGGCAAGGTTCAGCCCCTGACTAGGAATTCCGGTTAGGCTTGCCAAACGACCAATTTGGACCGAATGAAGCTTTCTGAAATACGGCAAGCCTGATTTGGACCTTGTTCTGGCCTCATAATGAAAACCAAAATACGGCAAGCCAAATTCGGACCTTATGGTATTTGCATGCGAGGAAAACCAAAGCTCGAAATGCCAAAAACATTCCAAACTTGGTTGTTATTGGGGAAAGGTGTGGCATGGCGTTAGTTAGGAATACTTTTGGAATTCCTGGCTGATATTTAATAGTGAAGACCAAATGCTTTCCGAAGTCCGGTATGCCAAATCAGGAAGTTAGTAGGAAAGTGAATGGTTAAGTTAACTTCGGCATATCTTAAGAAATTGATACTGCTGCCTTATGGTTATTACCAAAAGCTTGCCGAAGTCTGGTCTGCCAAATCAGCGACCCGACTAGAATTCTAGTCCGGCATGCCAAAATACCAATTCGGGTTGAATGAGGCTTTCCGAAATACAGCAAGCCTAAATTGAGCCTTGTCCTGTCCTTATGAGGAAAACCGAAACTCGATATACCAAAACTTTTTCAAGCTTGTTTGTCATTAGGAGTTTTCGGCAGGGCGTAAAAGTTCAGTAAATCTTCGGAATTCCTGACGATAATCGGATTGGGATGACCGAAGGCTTGCTAAAGTTTGGTACCTAAAACCCTCTGGCTTCTATGTATAGCGTAACAGCCTAGTGGATAAGACACTTGCCTAGCAGCCATGAAGGACCAGGTTCAAGACCCAGCAAATGCAAAAAAAAATTGGTTTCACCGATCTACTCGATTTCTTTATTGTACAAAGTTATTTCCAAATGTTACCATCACGCACATGTCTACTAATATTTTTTTTTTATTTACTTTTAACAAGTGTAGGTGCTTAATTAGTTACAGTTTTGGCACAATACTGTCACCCAATCTTGGCTCGGTATTATCATTTCGATGCTTAGACAGACTTGGATTTCAAGTTTCCTCCAGAGTTAATAAATATTTTGCCAAGCCTCGGCCAAGCTTGGGCCTATCGTTTTTTCCTATAAGGGTTCTCACACCCCCATACTTCGATCAAAGTTAATTAACTTCGTATGTGTACGCCATTTTAACACCGGTGGTAAAACATCGTTAAGTAGCACTGCTACACCAAAGTGAGTCAATTTGAATACCGCATATGTGTTAAAATAAATCCTTTTTCACTCCACTTTTTTAAAATGAAGTATTCCCTGGCGGATTTCAATTATCGTAATTTGCGGCGTTTTTACTGTAGGAGCTGTATGCATTTTTATTTTTACAATTTTCACAGTGCAATACTTCACTTTACGGTTAAATACCGCAGGCTTGTCACAAATTTACGATAAAAATACCGTACTTAAATCGTAAAATGCCGTATCTTTACCGTAAAATACTGTAATTTTTACAAATACCGTAAATTATGGTAATTATCGTAATTCACCGTAATTCAGATCCACCGGCATGAAAATATTGAAAACCTTATACTCGCCTTTAAATTTATACTGGACATTTTTTTCCGGTAATTTATACTATACATAAAATCATAAACCCATACAGGAAAATACGACGGGGCCAGATATGGACCACGCTTGGCGCAATGCTGTCGATCTCTGGCCCATGCTTGTAAACCCGCTTTGGCCCAGCTTTGGCAAAAGTCTGGGATGATAACAGGGTGCCAGGCTTGGTTGTTACCAATGGCCCAGGCATCATTGCCAAGGCTGGCCCATGCTTGCTTGCCAGACTTGGCCCATGCATCGACAAAACAAATAAATTTAATTTAAAAAAAATTTTATTATTATTATCCTAATAGAGTTTGTGATCATTAACGTTTAAACTATTTAAGTGAGGTAAATGATGTGAAAAAACTCAATGAAAATTCTGCTGGGCTCTGGGCGCGAACTGCCGTCCTTCTGATCTCTAGGTTTGAACGGTAGCTACTGGACGATCCTACTAATGTTGAACCGAAACTTTTATATGTTGTACTTATTCATTTTACTACAACCACTTGGTTTTATGAAATATAAAAAGCAATTAAATAAATGTTTTCGATTAAGAAAAAAAATAATAATTTCGTATTATTTTTATTATAATTACATAATTTTTAAAAATAAAATTTATTAAATTTAATTGATTATTTATCAAGAACCCAGTTGAATTGTCTTGCTCTACCACCCGCAATATTAAAAATAACATTTATTGTAGAAATTCATGAGTTATTTCTTACTTAAATTAATTTTTATAACTAAAATTATAAAATTACGGTTGTTGATTGCAAATAACAACGAACTAAAAAATATTTCAATTATTAGTTGTAAATAATTTTAATCGCAATATTGTAATATTTATTAATTAAAACTTATTTTAATTCAAAAATAAATAATTATTAATTTAAAAAACCATAATAATGAGTTAATTGAATAATTAATAAAAAATGTGGGTTAACCAATTCTGGTCCAAGGATGGGAAACTATAGGTATAGCCGAACTTGAATAATCCTACCTTGGCCCAAATCTGGCTTGCCATTGAATGATCAAGGCAGGGGAACCTAGTCTTGGCTTAAATTCGGGTAATCATTGGTTCGGCCAAGGCTAGGTTACCCAGTCTTGGCCCATGTTAGGGTTACCATCCAACGGCCGAGGTTCGGTTACGCAAACTTGGCCCAAGTTAGGGTGACTCTAGGCTTGGCCAAGGCTAGGTTACCCAGTCTTGGCCCATGTTAGGGTTACCATCCGACGGCCGAGGTTCGGTTACGCAAACTTGGCCCAAGTTAGGGTGACTCTAGGCTTGGCCAAGGCTAGGTTACCCAGTCTTGGCCCATGTTAGGGTTACCATCCAACGGCCGAGGTTCGGTTACGCAAACTTGGCCCAAGTTAGGGTGACTCTAGGCTTGGCCAAGGCTAAGTTATCCAGCCTTGGCCCAAGCCTGGGTGGTCATTGGAATGGCCAAGACTAATTACCCAGTTATGGCCCGGGCATGGGACAGTATAGGTTTGCCAAGATGGGCTTCCCAACAATGTCCCAGACATGGCCCCGTCGTTCAACTCTGGGGCTTCCTGTATGGAAAATTACAAATTAAAACTTTAAAACAGATACCTGTGAAAAATTACATAAAAAAGAAAAACATTGCATAAAAAATAAAACCAAAAATAATATATGTATTAATATTATGAATACTAAAAATACGAAATGGAATTTTCCCTGTTTTAAAATATTATCATTCGACATAAACTCCATTCAAATGGATACAAGCATTCTCTCTGAATCACTGCAGTACGTAGTATATAGAATATGGACAGCAATATGCAATAAAAATCTAACCAATGTACCAGCGTTTTAAAAAATAAAAAAATTAAATAAAATAATAATTTTGTACGTGAGTATTGTATCAACGTTCTATGAATCCCATAAAACGGAAAAATATAATAAAAATTTAATGACCTCAAAAAAATTCGTTAGTGTCGCATTTTTTATAGAATATATCTCTCATATTTCAGCAGGAAATTTACGCAACATGAAGCAGAGTATCGCTTATTCATAGGTAAAAATTTTTCATGTATTATGATCTCGTCGAATGATGCATATCATACCGGTATTTGAGAAAAATCAAATGAAATATTCAAATTTTTTTTTTTTATCTTTCATTTTATTTTTAAACGTACGAATAAGGGATAATACAAGCGAACTGATGGCACACACAGAAAATGCTGTAAACGGATTTTCAACCAGATCGTTCAACCGCGGATTGAACCAAAACGCCAAGTATACATCAACGCAACCAAGACCATTCAGCCTGCGGATTACGCAAGAGGGATGAAATTCAATGCAGCACTATGAGCCGCTTGAATATTTATTCGAAAGCTTGTTGGACTGATATTCGCTTTCTCTTTCTCTTTCTCTATCTCTGTCTTTACATCTCCACATCTACCCCCTTCATTTCAAATGTATAGATATATACATTTATACCACCCTCTTTATTCAATGCATTCCATTCTGTCGATACAGATTAGCTTGATGCTGTACATCACTGGACCAAACACGATCCGTCCGTCAGTTAAATTTCAATAAAAGAAAATATTTGCCCAATTAATATTCAAGCACCCTTTTACTTTTACAATTCAACGAAAAAATTTCAAGTATTATATAAACGAAAAATTTTTGCTTTACCATTTAGTAATTTATTCCGATTAATTATTATATTTTTAGATATCTACTTCAAAAATTAATTAAAAGTTTTTGCAGTCATCCCGGGTCGAAAAATTTGATCTGATTTTAGTCTAATTGGACTATTCGATCTGTTTTTGATCTTTTATAAAACTTTTAAGCTGTTTTTGATCTGTTGTTTTAAAAAATAATTGCAATAAGGGCAGACACGACTAGATTAATTCTTGAACTTTAAAAAATTTTAGTTCTAAAAATTTGCAAGGACTAAACTAGATTAAATCATGGACTTGTAATATTTTTGTTTATGGGTAATATTTATAAAAAATATATTAAGCTACAGAATTGATTATGTTTTTTTTAAATATTTATTTAGTGTCTTTTGTTCAAAAATGACAACAGTTAATGAAAGTTTGACAGCTTTATGTTTTAGTTGTCTTGACTGAATATTTATAGTATTTAATAAACCCGGGTCAAAAAATTAGATCTGTTTTAAAATAAATGATAAATTCAAATATTTTTCCTTTAATTCAAGTTTATAAATCGTATTTATTTTATATAAGAATTTAATCTGTTTTTGCCCGTACTATTCCTTATCCAGGCTAATATCAGACTTATTTTCGTATGATATTTAGTCTGTTTTAAATCGCGTTTAGACTAAAAACAGACTTTTTTATTATAATTATTGCTCTGTGTTCAATTGTTTTTAAGGACAAAAACAGACTTTATTTTCTATAATATTTAGTCTGTGTTCAATTGTTTTTAAGGACAAATACAGGACTTTTTATAAATATTAATAATAATAATAATCTAGATTTATTAATTTATTTTAATTTTCTTGGTATTTAACACATGCTAATGCGCTTCCATAATAAGATGTCACACAGAGAAAATGTTGGCTCGAAACCTACCAATTTTTACAATGCTGTTGACTAAACTTGAAACAGGGAGTAAAGCATCCAAAAAATTATCGTGCTCTTACAAAAAGTGATTATACTGTATCACATTACTTATTACGCGCGAGAAACTTATCGACGAGCTTCAATATCAATTACTTCCATACATTATAATAATTTTGATGCAGCATAATAATTTTTTATAAGAGCATAGTAATTTTTTGGATACTTTACTTTCTGTTTCAAGTTTGGTCGACAGCATAATAAAAATTGGTAGATTTCGAGCCAACATTTTTCTCCGTAGCACAAGAATTTTGATGTTTTCTTATGCCAAAATATTTTAAATTTTATCCAGTAAATAAGAGAAAATTCTTGACATTTCAAGAGTTATTTTATCACTTTTATTCAATGATATAAATATTCAATGAAGACAACTAAAAAATTAAGCTGTCAAATTTTCATTAACTGCCGACATTTTTAAACAAAAGATAGTAAATAAATAGTAAATAAAACATAATCAATTCTGCAACTTAATATTTTTTCATAAATATTGCCCATAAATAAAAATTTTATAAGTCCATGATTTAATCTAGTTTTGTCCTTGTAAATTTTCAGAACTAAAATTTTTTAAAGTTCACGAATTAATCTAATTTAGTCTGCTCGTAACGCGTTTGTTTTTTAAAGTAGCAGGTCGAAAACAGCTTAAAATTTTCATAAAAGATCAGAATCAGATCAAATAGTCCAATCAGACTAAAATCAGGTCAAATTTTTCAGTCCGGGTAGATCAAAAACAGATTAAAATTTTTATCGAAGTTCAATAACATACCAAGTAGCCCAAATACAGTCCAGTTAGACTAAAATCAGATCAAATTTTTCGACCCGGGAAAGTAATAAAATAACTCTTAAAATGTCAAGAAATTTTCCTTATTTACTGGATAAAATCGAAAATATTTTGGCATTAGAAACCATGTAAATTTTTGTGACATCTTATTACGTAAGTGCATTAGCATGTTTTAAATATCAAAAAAATTAAAATAAATTTATGAATCTATATCATTATTATTATTTATATTTGTAAAAAGTCCTGTTTTTGATCTAAAAACGATTAAAAATAGACTAAAAATTATAGTAAATAAAGTCTGTTTTTGTCCTTAAAAACAATTGAACACAGACCATGAATTATAATAAAAATGTCTGTTTTTAGTCTAAACGCGACTTAAAACAGATTAAATATCATACGAAAATAAGTCTGATTTATTGCCCGCATGAAAATATCATATGTGGTAAACATATATTAAAAAATATATGTTACAGATATAAATATATATGTGACTATACATGAAATCATACATAGAACTATATATAGATTTTGGCCGATTTTATTATATTTGTATATATGTTTTCTTTTACATGATTTCATATATTTCCGTATATCTTCAATATATTATTTATATATTTGATACCGGTGTAAAAAGGGAGTAATACCAGTGTAAAAGCGGGGTAAACTGCGTCCACTTGGAGTATTAACTTTAAAGATTATAAAACACAAAAAATGTCAGTTCTTTATGAAAATTAATAAAAAATATCATTTATTAACAAGTATAGTGATCGAGTAAGTTAAAATATTCACAAAGTTAAATATTTAAACACCGGTAAAGAATATCTACACCGGCGACGGCGTTATTTTAACACCGGTCTAGAATATTTACACCGGTGGCGGCGTTATTTTCACACCGCTTTCGGGGGTAAATTTAACACCGATAATTTTAACACCTGCACCGCTTAGACTTACCCCGGTGATTTTTTACAGTGTATGATTATAAATATATATAATACATGTATTGACTTATAAACTTACGTATATAATTACTTATATTAAAACTCACTATATTATATATAAGCAAATATATATCGTTTTTAGCCACTTATATGGTCCCATATTTATTATATATTTATCATATATGGTATTTTCATGTGGGTGGCCTGGATAAGGAATAGTACGGGCAAAAACAGAGTAAATCCTAATATAAAATAAATACGATTTATAAACTTGAAGTAAAGAAAAAATATTCGAATTTATCATTTATTTTAAAACAGATCTAATTTTTTGACCCGGGATATTTGATGAAAAAAAAAATTTTTCTCATTTTAGAAAATACAAAAAGGTCAAAGTCTATAAAAGGAGAAAAACATGTGTACGAAATATGTCCTGTCATACTTGAAATATATATGAGTAAATTTTTTTCAGATAGTTTACAATCAACAATAGAGTTGTAAACATCTTAGTTAGTAGTTATACCTTTTATGAGGTTTTCCACGAGGGTTTTACCCTTCCACACAACCCCGCATTTCAAAAAAATTTTAAGTGACATATGGAGCTTGACATATTTCTTTTGTTGATCCAAAGTCCTTCTGTAGGTAAATGTTTATACCGAAATATTCAACAATTCGACAACAAAAAAAGTTCCTTTATTTATTTTTTTTGAAAAAAGGGAAAATGTGAATTGTTATTATTCATGTCCATATGTCAATCTCATAAAATCCCATCGAAATTCGAATACAATTCTCTCGAAAAATGTATTATCGTCAATCAAATCCTGCACGCTTCTAAAAATAATCAATAATATTTCTTAAGCAAGTAGTCATCGAAAAGCCAAATTCCATTATTCTTATTAATCGCAAACTGACATCACAAATCTACGATACTATTAAATATAAAAAAAAATCATTTTCATTAGAGATCAACAAATTTCCCCCAGAATTCTAAAAAATATAGAAACGTAATAATCTCCCGAATTTAAAAAACGAATTACTAAAAAAATTATTGGTTCGTGGTAAATATTAAAACTAACGATATAAATAAAATCCATAGAAAAAAAATATTTCTCGGTGCAAAACCTTGGGTATAAATTTCCTTTATCTTTAAAATCTCAACTATAGCAACTCAGCTGTGAATTTAACTGGATAAACAAACTCACTCACACGGACAACAGTAACATGCATTTATGCCTGGTTTAGTTTGAGGTTTTGTTGGAAATAGAACATATATATATATATATATATATATATATATATATATATATATAAATCGATCGACAATAAGTAAATACCCACAGCCACGGAGGGACAGTTATACAAACACATTAGGCATATCTCCCTTGATACACATATAAACGTGATCAAGATGAGGGAGAGAACAACAAGGATAGCTGCGTGACGACATACACGTATTTGCCTTACTATCAATGTTTATACAATATCCAACTATTCGTGATAAACGCCCGTATTTCTTCGTTTATTGAACTAGATTGATGTTGTGTCAATTCATCTGCAATATATATTCACGTATACAAAGCATCATCTATACTTGATTCAATATCACACATTTGTATACCTAAATAAACTAAGAAAAAAAAATTTTTGCTCAAAACAAATTCTTAAGAATTTTGTAAAATAAGTTATGGATTTTTCACAAGAAAATTTATTGACAAGAAATAACTGATTATTAATTTTAGGGGATTCCCTCGTGTGACGGCCTGTTTTTTGAATGTTTATTGGGAATTTTTTTTTACGACCAATGAAAATATAGAAGTTCGATTTTTTAAACATTCATTTAGTGATATTTCAAGAGTATGTAAAACAAACTTCAAATAAAAATCTTCATTAGAACGTACGTTGTACCGCGCTAAAGACAACCACCTCGAAAAAAGTACGCTCACTTCCTCCACGATTTTGGCTCATCAGCTTGTCTGAAAAAAAAAATAGGTCTATCGGTTGACCCTGCGGGCCAGCCCTAAAACTTCCTTGAGCTCGGAAACATTGTTGTGTGCCGTTCTTTTTGAAAAAAATCGTTTTTTACCATTTTTTCTCCAACGATATCTCTCAAACGAATTGACCGATTAAGAAAATTAAGGTGCAAATCGACGCGTTTTATTGAGTTCTAAAGCTGATCAGATTTTGGAATTGATTGATCTAGTCGTTTTTTGAGATATTAAAAGAAACTAAAAGAAAAATTTTTTTATTTCTTTCGACAACGGTTTCTTTTGAACGAATGAACCGATTTTGATGGTTGAGGTGGCACTCAGCGCGGCTTATAAAGTTTTAGAGCTGATTAGATTTTGGAATTAATCCATCGAGCACATTTCAAGTTATAAAAAAAAAACATTTTTTGAAAAAATTTTATCTTTGGAATATCCCGAACGCATTCTACCGATCAAGCTCAATTTTTACAGCTTTTAAATATTGACAAGCCGCGTCGAATGACACTTTGACGATCAAAATCGGTTCATTCATTCAAAAGTTACAGATATTTACATACGTACATACGCAAATCGGCAGCGTGAATTAATTGGGAAATTACTTATTGTTAAAAATGATGTAAATAATGATAGTCGACGCGAGTAAATAAGTTTTCTTTAATTGAAAAAATAAATTGCAAATGATGTCTTGTTATATCATTTAAAATACATATTAATTGTAAGAATCAATGTTTAATTGTCATTGTTTTTTTCAGGAACAAAATAACATGTAGATTTAAGGTGAACAATGCCTACGTTACTGTGTGTAAACAGTTCTTTTTGAAAACTCTATATATTTCAGAGAAGAGAGTAAGAGTTATGGTAGCGAAAGAAACACGAAGCACGACTGGATCGTTGTCTCCTGATCGGCGAGGTCATCACGAACCGAAAAATAAACTGTCTGACGATGATCGCAATAAAATTCTCCATCATTGAAGAGTGCCTGCACACTGGTTTCGAAGAGACCGAAAGAATTAAGTTTATTAATTGTATGTCGCTTATACTTTTATACACTGTAAAATGAGCGGTGTTAAAAATGGACTCGTTTTAACTCTGCCCGGTGTAAAAATGAAATTACACCGGTGTAGGAGGAGTAATACACCGGTGTTAAAGCGGGGTAACTGGTGTAAAAGCGGAGTAAAAGCGGGGTAACCGCCCGGGAAAAACGGATTAGATCTGGTCATATATAAAAAGATCTGGCCAGATTTGCCTTAGCAGATCTGGCCAGATCTTTAAATTGTCTCTATCTGACGAGATCTGGCCAGATATAATCAGATCTGGCCGGATATAACTAAAAAATAATCTTTTCAGATCTTTTCAGATGTGACCAGATATAACAAAAAATTAATCTTATTAGATCTGGTCATATCTGGCCAGATCTTGAAATTGCCTCTATCTGACGAGATCTGGCCAGATATAATTAGATCTGACCAGATATAACTAAAAAACAATCTTATTAGATCTGACCAGATCTGGTTAGATTTTTAAATTGTTTCTATCTGGCAAGACATGGCCAGATATAACTAGATCTGAACAGATGTATTCAAACAGATCTCTACCTAGATCTTTCAGTTGCTATTTTTTTTATTATTATCCTAGATAAATTTTAAATGTTTATGTATAAAATCCAGATGCTATTATGGAATAGGAAAGATAATTATTGTTGATTAGATATGTCTTTTATTCTCATTCTACGCTTGAGATAACATTTTTAAACATACACTTATATTGAAAATTCCTAAACTTAAATTGTATTAATGAAAGTAATACGAGCTAAACTTGTTTACACGTCAATAAATTTGACCAATGTGAGATCTTTGAGTTATAGCTCAATCTCAAAATATTTTAAACTTAAATAAATAACTTTATTATTAAATATATTTGTCAATAAATAAAATGGTAAAAGAATTAAAGACCCATTGTTATTCATCCTTTATATGATTTACTATAATATATGTATAACTACTTAATCAGATCTAATCAAATCTGATGCTGTTGACAACTTCGATATAGTTATATCTGGCCAGATATGATAAGACCTTTTCATGTCTAATGTATTTTGCAATCCAGATATAGTTATATCTGTTTAGATCTGATCAGATATGACTATATCTGATCATGTCTAATGTAGTTTTCAACTCAGATATAGTTATATTTGTTTAGATCTGATCAGATATGACTAGATCTGTTCATGTCTGATGAATTTTTCAACCCAGATATAGTTAGGGGAGGGTGGGGTAGAGCGGCCCCCATGAAATTTTGACCAAAAAAAAAATTTTTTTTTTTTCGACTAATTACTATAAATCCGATATGTTTGCGCATTTTTACCCCTACGCATGACATTTGGGGCAAAATGGACAAGCCCAAAATTTTGAAAAAGTGATTTTTTCATATTTTTATCGTCAAATTAAAAAAAAATTATCATAATTCCACATTTCTAGTCCTACGCATAACACCTGGGGCAAAATGGACCAGTCGAAACTTTCGAAAAAATGTTTTTTTCATATTTTTCGGCCGTTTCTCTATGTAAGAGGCAAATTTGGTCACTAAAAATTTATAAAAATTAAATTTTTTTTTTTAGTTGATAAATTTTTGAAATAAAGTAAAATTATAGAATTGATTTTTTTTTTTATTAAATAACAATTAGTAATTACGGTAATCGAGAGTGAACGATTTTTTACGCTTTAAAAAATTTTTTTCGAGTAATATAAAACCAAAAATAGTTGTCAAGAGAAAGAAATACATTCTTAATGATGAAAACAATTTAAAAAAAAAAAAACGAAAAAAAAAATTTGTTTTATCACTTTTTGAAGGGGGGCCGCTCTGCCCCACAAAAAAAAAAAAAATTTTTCAGAATTTTGGCAAAATGTCCATGAATTTGTTCGAAATAGGACAAAAGTAAAGTGATCTTATGGTTGAAAGCCACAAAAAATAATAATTGGCTTAGGAGGGCCGCTCTGCCCCACTCTCCCCTATATCTGTTTAGATCTGATCAGATATAACTAGATCTGATTATATCTCAAATCCCATATCTAACCAGATATAAATAGATCTGATCAGATATACGTAATTAGATCTGACCAGATATGATGATATTTGGTCAGATCTAATCCGTTTTTCCCGGGCGGTGTAAAAGCGGAGTAATACCGGTGTAAAAGCGGGGTAAATTGCGTCCGCTTGAAGTATTAACTTTAAAGATTATAAAACACAAAAAATGTCAGTTCTTTATGAAAATTAATAAAAAATATTTTATAGTTATATCAAGTGTGGCTCAATAAGTTATAGATCAACTTGAACGGAATACAGTATAGGGCCGGATAGCTCAACTGGTCTAACACTCGGCACGATACCGACATGGTCTAGGTTCGATTCTCAGTTCGGGCTATCGATATTTTTCTCAATTTATCTATAAATTGTCTTATTGAGAGGTTTGCATGTTTAGGTTTCCACTATATTTAAATGGCCTACTATAGAGTTAGTTTAAACGACTTGGTACCTTCCCTCAAGAAACTCTCAGTTGAAGCAAAATATACTGTCAAACGTAGAGGGCGGTAGACTCAATCGCTTGACGCGCTTGGCTGTATCCAAACGCACGGAGTACTTGAGCCAAACAAATCTGGTTTGACGACAGGAATCTTTTTTTACAGTGTAAAAATATTCACAAAGTAAAATATTTTAACACCGGTTAAGAATATCGCGTGCCAAAAGGTAAAAGGGCGCATAAATTTTTTTTTCATCGCCAATCGATTAGTAAACATTTTCTACGATTGAAAATCAAACATTGTTTTCCCAAAGGTAAAAGGGCGTATGTCTTTGATTATGCGCCCTTTTAGCTTTAGGAATCCAAAAATTTTGTGACCAAAAGCTAAAAGAGCGTATAAATTTTTTTTCTGAAAAATTTATTTAAAAGCTTAGCCGAAGTCTAAAAATGAAAAAAAAATAAAATGCTGCAGTCAAAAATGTGTATTCTAACTTATACGTTCTTTTAATATCAAAATTAAAAATATGCTTAGAAAAATCACAAAGTATGCGTGATTGTATTAATATTTTGTGTTATGGAATTGGTTATTAGAGTTTATAAAATTATTTTGAAATTCTTATACTAAATTGAAAAAAAAAAATCTGTCTATCGGTTGACCCTGCGGGCCAGCCCCAAAACTTCCCGCTCCTTGAGCTCGAAAACATTGTTGTGGATACATTTTCGAGCTCGAACATACTTTTGTGTGCCATTGTTTTCGAAAAAAATCGATTTTAGCATTTCTTTCTCCCACGATATCTCAGGAACGAATTGACCAATTTTGATGGTTGAGGCGGCAATTGGCGTATTTTATTGGATTCTAGAGCTGATAAAATTTTTAAATTGTTTGGTTCAGTTGTTTCGAAGATATTAGCAAAAAACCGTTTTTTACCATTTCTTTCTCCCGCGATAACTCTCGAACGTATACTCCGATTGAGATGGCTAAGGCGGCAATCGACGCGTTTTATTAAGTTCTAGAGCTAAATAGATTTTGAAATTGATCGTATAAGTCGTTTCTGAGAAATCAATAAAAAACTAACAAAAAAATTTTTTTTTTCGTAATTCGCCAATATTTTCGAGTCTACTTGATCAAATAATTTGAAATTTTCAGAAAAGTTGATGGCAAACAAGCTCTTCCGATTGCCGCCTTAACCATACAAATCGGTTCATTAGTTGAAAAGTTGTAGACCGGTCACACACATACACACACACACACACACACACACACACACACACACACACACACACACACAATCACACACACACACTTGGGCATCATTCTGAAAATAGTCAGAATAGCTACCTAGGACCTCAAAACGTTGACATCTGATGAAATTTCGATTTTCGAAAATCGGGGTGAAAACAATAACTTCCCAATTTTTCGAAAATCGTCGATTTTCTTAGCGGGAAGTTAAAAAATTGTAGAAATATGTAACCAGTTCATTTAGGTACGACTCCCATACCCTCCTTCTTCATATTTGTACTTTTTTTTTTTCAAATTATTCTGATTTATGGCGGATCCATAATAATCCACTACAATAATTAAAGAATAAATTAGTAAATTTTTATTTTTTATAATCGTCATGAAAATTTATATTTAATTAAAAATTTGATATTTTCATTTTTTTTTATTTTAATTATTTTATTTTCAATAAATTTTGAAAAAAAAAAGTGTAGGAGACTGTTTTTTTCATCTAACTTGTCTTGTAAAACTATCTGTCAGTATTTTGTATTAAAACTTGAATTTTTTTTTATGCGCCCTTTTAGCATAATTTTCTACTAACCTGTAGCAATGCGCCCTTTTACCTTTTGCCACGCGATATCTACACCGGCGGCGACGTTATTTTAACACCGCTTTCGGGGGTAAATTTAACACCGATAATTTTAACACCTACACCGCTTGGACTTACCCCGGTGATTTTTTACATGAACCTGAAGGTCCCAACGTTGGATGCCAACGAATTTTCGAATTCCTTGAAAGCGGAAATAAATGTACGAAAATATTTTGAAAGACTGAAAGATTCTTGAACAAATTTAAATTTATCTTGTCCCAAGAAAATTTTTTCTTGCTCTGTAACTTCGGTCTCCTTTAAATTTTCTTGGCTCAAATCATTTCTTTCTGTGTACATGACTAATTTTAATATTTTCCTTATCATTTTTAATTCGATTTCAGATGTTTATTAATTAAAAAAGAATACTGGGAATTTTTTAAATCCGTAATTTTAAAAGCTTCATTTAAGAGAGTGTACCAGGTGATTTTCAAATGAACCGTTTTCACAAGTAAAGACCCAAATTATTAAACAAAATATGTCATTCGATGCGTAAACTTATTATTTATCGAATGAAATGTTTCTCGTTCGGAAATTGCAGTTTATGTCTGAGAACGGCTCATTCGAAATTTCCATTTGCTAATGTAAGTGCAACAAGGACAGTTCCGTTCGTTCACATGTGTGTGAGAAAGAGAATAGATGGCACATCCTCTTAAAAGAAATATTATTTTAAACAGTCTTTATGATGACTGAAAGCCGATTTCAACCGCCAAATGTTTGTATACTAACATGTCGATGGTGTATTCTAAAAATTTCATTTTTGTATTTCAGACGAAAATACGGCAGATGAGGAATAAAAAGGTGTGGGAATTGCACCTCGATAAAACTAGTACTTTAGCCAATATTTTTCATTTTTTTTTTCGATTAAAATTAGAATCAAAATTTGTATCCGTAATTAGAATTCGTATTTGTAACCTAATAAACTAAGACATACACAGTAAAAAATATTGTGTATTTGTGTCGAAAACGGTTTGTGTTAAAAATTGTAGTGTGTTAAACTAACACAAAGTTTGTGTCACTTCATTTTGTAACATAAAAAATGTGTTATACGCTCCTTATTAACACATTTTTTGTGTTACTGTGGATTCTTTGCGCCCTCTTATGGCGATATTTCAACATAATCTTTGTGTTAAAAAGGGGTTACACAAAGTTTGTGTCGAAATTTCAACACAAATTTCGTGTCAACCGTTTTTAACACACAAACTGTGTTGATTTTACACAAATTTTTTACTGTGTACGCCCTTTTGCCTTTGAGATTTTTTTTTTTTTTAAGAGGGGTTTGAACTTCTCTCTCTATTACACTCCTCAAACGGTACTATCTTTGTTGCACTTGTGCAGTAAATAACAACTTTGGCCGAGTTTTTCCCTTAAACAAACGAACATCATAAAACAATTAAAGCGCCCTTCGCTAGATTACACAGTAGTGCAGCAATGTGCGGTCTATGTTTTGTATTTAGAGATTTTGCTTCCGAAAAAACCTCAGCCGAAAATATCTGATAACCCCTGTTAAGCTGAGAAAATGTTTAGAGAGCGATTGGCAAAGAAAAAAAAAATTCTACCTCCTTTTGGCATTTCGCACGCGATATAATTAAATAATAACACGTGTACTGGAATATTTGAATTAATAGATACGTAATGATAATACAATAGCTGTATGTACCTACCATGACACTTAAAATATTTAACCTTGGTAACTGTAAAAAGTAAGAGGTGACCTTTTGTTAATTCAAAATGAATGCACGCTCATAATCCTCTTTGCCCTACTCTATTATAGTGATGAATTAATATCAGTCAATCTGATTTGACAAATGAAAAATAGAACTTTGACATAGTTTATTAAATGAGTCAAGGAATAATTATAACTTACAATAAATAAGCCATTATTTCTTAATATTTATTATCCAAATGAAAAAGTGAAAGGTTTATTATTTTATTTTATTGTGCAATGATGACTTCGTGATGAATAATAAATATAAATATAAATAAAGATTATTATTTATGCAATTTATTAAAATGAAAATGCACGTTTTGTATGAAATGAAAGTGAAAAAAATACCGTAGATTGTTTAAAATAAGTTATGTTATTTAAATTAATTTTTGTTGGCTAAATTCGGGTCATGAGACTAATATGTCTGGATAAATATGTATTTATAAACAGTCCAGCATTGTTATTAAAAAAATCCATTTTCAAATTGACTTTACAATGAAAAGTATAAAAATTAAATTACAGAAACTTTTAGATGCAGAAAAGAAAAAAAAGGTTGAGGTTATTTTGTATCAGTTACAATATTTTCTATATGCCACCACGCCGAGAATGGTATCAGCTGAACAAACCTATTACTTGCTCCCCCCCTCCGCACTCTTTTGTAAATTCAAAGCAATACAGTATTCAGTTCATAATTAATGTGTTTATTTTGGTCCACTATTAAAAAAAATAAATCAATTTTGCCCATCTAAGCACGATGAACCGATTTAAAAAAGTATTCAATTACGAAATGTTTTGAAAATGTTTACCATAGTAAATTCTCAAATTCAAGTGAATTTGAAAGTGTTGATTTTGCGTTTTTTAGAAAGCTAGAGAAATTCGAAAACTAAAAATACGATTGATTACAAATTAATACTTGGAAAAATTTTAAATTGACTCAAATTCGAATCCTCATTTAAAATCTGTTAGAATTTAATTTAAATACGCTTGGTTGGAATATGGAATTGTTTATGAAAACAATAATTCTTACAATGAAACTATCCTTCAATTTTATATTAAATAAATCTATACATAAATATAGAAAATATTGTAACAAACCAACTAGGGGTGTGCGAATCTTGTTCGAATCGAATATCGAATAGTTCAAAGTTTCAAATAATTCGAAAGATTCCCGACTAGAAGTTTTCATAAGGGCCTGACGAGGTCCTTATCGGGTTAACTTTATTTCAAATAAGGTCCCGATCAGGGTATCCTGACGAGGATCCTGATATGGATGTAACGCTTAAGACCCATGAGGTCCTTATCGAGATTGTCTTATCAGGACCTTACCAGGATATCCTCATCACGTCCTTATCAGGAATGCCTTATCAGGTCCTTACCAGGATATCCTCATCAAATCCTTATCAGGATTACCTTATTAGTAATTATTTTTAAAAAAATATTTAATTGCAAAAAAAAAAATAAGAGAATTTTAATTCGATCGAGAACGTTATCTATTGTATTGAGAGCATTAATTAGAGGGAGTAAACATATTTATTATTGATGAAAAAATCCCGATAACTGCTGGGCTCGCACCTGCGTCCTTTCGATTCAAAGTCCTCGATGCTATCCACTGGGCTGACATACACAAGTGATCTTGAAAGTGTAAATATAATATTCATTATGATGTCAAAGAATAACTGATGAAGAGGTAAAAAATGGGTGCTACAATGATTGACGTCATTTTTATATAATATTCTTTTGTACTTTTTTTAATTTTCAGCCTGTAAATGAAATATTTAAAGGGATGGGATAACTATTTTTTGAATAAGGATATCCAGATAAGGTCCTGATCAGAAACTCGTCCGGTTGACCCGATGGCAAATAACTTTTTTTTTAATAAGAATATCCTGACGAGGCCCTGATCAGGAACTCGTCAGGTTGACCCGATGGCAAACAACTTTTTTTTTAATAGAGATATCCTGACGAGGCCCTGATCAGGAACTCGTCAGGTTGACCCGATGGCAAATAACTTTTTTTTTAATAGAGATATCCTGACAAGGTCCTGATCAGGAACTTGTTAGGTTGACCCGCTGACAAATAACTTTTTTTTTAATAAGAATATCATGACGAGGCCCTGATCAGGAACTCGTCAGGTTGACCCGATGGCAAATAACTTTTTTTTTAATAGAGATATCCTGACGAGGTCCTGATCAGGAACTTGTCAGGTTGACCCAATGACAAATAACTTTTTTTTGAATAAGGATATCCTGATAAGGTCCTGATCAGAAACTCGTCCGGTTGACCCGATGGCAAATAACTTTTTTTTTAATAAGAATATCCTGACAAGGTCCTGATCAGGAACTTGTTAGGTTGACCCGCTGACAAATAACTTTTTTTTTAATAAGAATATCATGACGAGGCCCTGATCAGGAACTCGTCAGGTTGACCCGATGGCAAATAACTTTTTTTTCAATAGAGATATCCTGACGAGGTCCTGATCAGGAACTTGTCAGGTTGACCCAATGACAAATAACTTTTTTTTGAATAAGGATATCCTGACGAGGTCCTGATCAGGAACTCGTCAGGTTTGCCCTAATAAGGCAAACCTTATATTAACCTGATAAGGTCCTTATGGTACTTCAGGCAAATCAGGAAGAAATTCTAGTCGGGTTAGTGGCATTAGTGTCATTAATTGAAATTTCACACCAAAGTCGTATCGACTATTCGGATTACTAATGAACACTATTGAAACTTGATCAACACTTATCACTTTCAGTAATAGTGTAAGATTCACTGATCAGATTACTAATGATTACTAATAAAATGCTATTTAACACTAATCACTTCCAATAGTGCTGTCAGACTCAGTATTTGGAGTACTAATGATCACAAATACAACAGCAATCACTTCCAATCATGTTGCAAGATTAATTAGCCAGAGTATTAATGAATACTAATGGAACGTCATTAAAAACTAATCATTTTCAATAGTGTTGCAAGGCCCATTAGTACTCCAACCAGTGAAAACTAATAAACACTATTAACACTATTCACATCCAATAGTCTTGTAAGATTCACTAATCAGAATACTTATGGTCACTAATGATCACTAATAAAACACTTATCAACACTCATGAATTTTCAGTAATGTTCATAGGTGTCCATTAATTTAAAGCATGATAATGATTATCATTATCACCTACAGATGGTAATCATTCCCTATTACAAGATGATGATAGTTAGCATTTTTTTTTTCGGCGTGTCAATAGTATGATACTAATTGAAACCAGTGATTGTGGTCGGGTAAACAACACTCAACTAACGTAGTAATAGGTGGTTACCTGCGTTAATATCCCCGGACAAAATATCCCCGACAAAATATCCACGACAAAATATCCCCCGACATAATATCCACGAGACAAAATATCCCCGCGACAAAATATCTCCAGTCAAAATATCTCAGGATAAAATATCTTCATGACAAATTATATGTAGACAAAATATCCACGAATATTTACGTTGACCAAAATTTTTAATAAAAGCAATTTAAAATAATAAGAAAGAAATAAGTATAAAACGTTAAAGATTATATTGAACTTCTTTACTAACATTAATAAAAATAATTGAATTGGAATACAAAAAAACCTAAACTTATTGATTAATTTAATTACTGTAAGTAATATAATCTATTATCAACTATTAGTAATTACCAACTATTTAAGGTCACTTTTCATCAATAGTTTTAGTCAAATTTAATATTAATCATAAAGATCTGAATGCATCCGTTTGCATTAAAATTGTGCTCTTTTTTCAGAGGTTTTGGGTAAGTGTAATTACAAAAATATATTAACACACATACATGCAATAGTACGTGTTCTTTTTTTCAAGCATTTTGTGTGTGTGTAAATACATAAATATCTGAATGCATCCGTTTGCAATAAAATTGTGCCCTTTTTTCAGAGGTTTTGGGTGTGTGTAATCACAACAATATATGAACACACATACGTGCAATAGGACGTGTCTTTTTTTCAGGTATTTTGTGTGTGTGTAAAACGATAGGGATATTTTGTCAACATATATTTTGTCATGAAGATATTTTATCCTGAGATATTTTGTCTGGAGATATTTTGTCGCGGGGATATTTTGTCGCGTGGATATTATGTCGGGGGATATTTTGTCGTGGATATTTTGTCGGGGATATTTTGTCCGGAGATATTAACGCGTGTCACCGTTATAGGTGGTTCGAAATAAGTCGTTTTTTCCGTCCTTTTCTAATCACCAACAATTTTTAAGGTACACTCTATATCATTAATTACAGTGAATTAAAGCTTAAATTAGTCGTTGGCTTGCCATACAAGCATGTGAGCAGCAGCTCCAACGTTACTACTTTCTAGTATTAACATGATTGAGTAATTTTTAAGTTATATTTTTACCCGACTAGAAATTACTTTGGGATCACCCAGTGTATGTATCTGGTCCTCATTGGGTCCCAATGGGGCATTCCCAATAGGGAAATCCTTCTAAGGACCTAAACAGAACCCAATTCGGAAATCCCAAACAAAAATAAAATAATTAAAGGTCAGTATTTCCCAACTGGGTCCTAAGTGGGGTCTAAGTAGGAAATCCCAACGTGGAAATGAAAAAAATCATTGTCATTTTTCCCGATTGGGTTCTGTGTGGGACTTAAGTGGGAAATCCTAACGTGGGGATATAATAGGTCACAATAGGTCTCAACTAAAAATTTCTAGTCAGGTATTCCTATGCAACAATGTGCTGACTAAAAAGAAATAAACTTTATTTAAAAAAAAAAAAAAAAACTGGATAATACTTTTGTTCTTGAACGCAAGTACTGACTATATAGGCTTAGGTTCGAATCACACCTAGAGCTACTATGAATTATTTTTCACAAGCTGTTGATGACATACAGTTTTTCTTTGAAGTTCGTTCTGTATAGCCACGCTGTAAAAATTTGCGGAGCGAACGCGGAGTGAATTATTTTTCATTTATTAAATCCCCTTGAAGTGAATTTCACTATCACGAGGAGTATTGGAAATTATTTATCGTATAAAAACGTTAGAAAACGAAAGTTATACGAGTCAGATTGCAATAAAAACAATTCAATTTTTTGATTTCATGCTAGCTATCAACCAAATAATAAAACTTATTTTTTGAAAAAAATTTCTGACAGTAGAATGTTGCTATAGATAGAAATAATAAAAAAAATTGATGAACAGTATTGTCGCTTTGAAAAAAATAACTAAATAAATTTTATGGCGTAGATATTTTGAAATGTATTTTTTACATGTGTATGTATAAGTATATATGAATAGTTCGATGTATGTTTCTAAACAGAGAATAGAAAGAGAGTGGCATCCCCTTATGCAGGCTTGAATGGATTTTTACCTGTCGAAGAAGTCGTCTCGACAGTAGTGACAAAAAATTGGGATCAACCTTTCTCCGCTTTCTTTATTTTTTTTACCCAAAGCGTTCGGTTTCATCCCGCAAAAAATCTTGAGGGTCATGGGATTTCCCTTTCCCATATCTTTCTAGACTGTTGATCTAAAATCTAGTGAAAACCTAGACGGTATAATAAAAAAAAAAATTGAAAAAATAAAGAATTATACATACACGCGAGAGAAATTACGAGGGGGATTAAAGGCAGCTGAGAATTTCCCGATACCAATAAATCGAATAAAAAAATTTATTGAGAAAATGTTTTTTTAATTATATACACAACGTTTGGATTTTGTGTATATATATGTGTGTATATTTGTTTAGATTATAAACTTGAAAAAAGCTGTTGAGTTTAAAAAAAAAAAAAAAGTATATTAAAAGTGCAACCGCGACATTGTTACAAAAATATGTTCCAATTCAACTAAGAACTTTTTCAAATAATATTGTGTCTCTTTCACAACACAATTGTGCACGTGATTGAAAAAGAGGACAACTTTTTGAGATTTAGGATCTACGACAGCTGGTTTCACTCGAGTCTATTTAAGATTTCCTTTTCAAATCTCTTTTCCTTTTCTTTTATATTTTTTTTTTTTTTTTCTACATTTTATTTTCTTTCGCTTTACATGTACGGCTATAAACTATGTATATAATACTTACTTCTTGTTTTGTCTCCACTCGGTCTATGATTTCAAAACCGTATTCTGAACGTTAAAAATCTAAACTACTAAAATTCGATATATACCTGAAGGATTATTTTCTAACATAAAACCGAATTCTATCTACTATGCAAGACTTATAATTGAACTAAAACATCACTTCCGTTAGAATTTTCTTTTTTTTTTTTTTTTCATTTCAATATTTAAAAATTTTCATATTTAACTCAATTGTCGGCAATTTTCTATTCAGAAAAATGTTACGAATTTAACATACGTTGATAGAAACCTGACAGAAGTGAAAAGTTGTCAACGAAGTTTTTTATATACACACATCAAATATAGAAAAAATTTTCCATGTTTTCATCACCTCAACAAAGAAAGAAATTTTTAAAAATATTCCTTGGGAATAGTATACATATATTTGTATAACTGTGTTTACTATTTTATTAATATAAATGTATCAAGTAGACTAAAGTGAGCCGTGAAACAGGGTAAAACGGGTATCTGAAAATTTTTATGCATTTGCTTTTACAGTATTCTACAATTATATATATTTTTTTTCTTTACTGATGATTGAATTAATATTCATGTACCCGGGTCAAAAATAAAACTTGATTTAGATCTAAATCAATAGTTTACCATGTCGAAGTTTAGAGCCGTTTTTCACAAGACAAACTCAAATATTTTTTACGGAGATATGAAATATATTAAATTTCCTCTTGGTTTAGACTGATTCCGCGCGTTTTCATCCCCCGACAATAGATTCCCCGACAAAATATTTCCGGACATAATATCCCCGACAAAATATCCTATCAGCAAAATTTCTCTATTTTATTTGTACTACCCAGATAGGAAAGTACGACGGGCCCAGGCTTGGCGCAGGCTTGGCCCAAGTATGTAAAACCTTGGCCCAAGCTTGTAAGCCAGCCTTGGCCCAGCCTTGGTAGGACTCTGGAATGATAACATTGGGCCAGACCTGGTTGCTAGACCTGGCCCATGCTTGGTTGCCAGTCCTGGCCCTGACTTTTTCGCCAGACCTTGCCCATGCCTCGAGGAAACGAATAAATTTAATTAAAAAAAAAATTTTATTATTATTAACATCGTAGATTTTATGATCATTAACGTTTAAACTATCTGAAGGAGGTAAATGATGTGAAAAAAACTCGGTGAAAATTCTGCTGGGCTCCGGGCGCGAACTGCCGTCCTTCAGATTGCTGGGTCCGAACGATAGCTACTGGACGAACCTACTAACGTTGAACTGATACATTTATATGATCTACTTATTAAACCATAGGTATAGCCAAACTTGGGTAATTCTACCTTGGCCCAAGTCTGGGTTGCCATTGGACGGCCAAGGCAGGGGCATTCAGTCTTGGCCCAAGCCTGGGTTGTCATTGAATGGCCAAGACTAGGTTACCCAGTCTTGGCCCAAGTCTGGCTCCCCATTGGATGGCCAAGACAGGGGAACCCAGCCTTGGCCCAAGTCTGGGTAATCATTGTAACGGCCAAGCCTAGATTACCCAGTCTTGGCCCAAGCCTGGGTTGCCATTGAACGGCCAAGGCTAGGTTACCCAGTCTTGGCCCAAGTCTGGCTCCCCATTGGATGGCCAAGGCTAGATTACCCAGTCTTGGCCCAAGCCTGGGTTGCCATTGAACGGCCAAGGCTAGGTTACCCAGTCTTGGCTCAAGCCCGGGTAATCATTGTAATGGCCAAGACTGAATACCCAATCTTGAGCCAAGCATGGGCCAATATAGATGTGCCAAAGCTAGGTTCCCCAGTGCTGGGCCAAGTAGGGCCCTGTGGTTCAACTCTGGCGGCTCCTGCATGGGTATTCACAACTAATTTGGGTGCTTGTTTTTCAGGGAAATTGTGAAAATTATATCGAAAGATATTTTGTCGTGATATTATGTCCCCCAAAAAAATTTTAATGTTTATTTGTACTATCCACAACTAATTGGAGTGCTTGTTTCTCAGGAAAATTGTGGGAATTTATAAATAAAAAATAACTGCCTATTTAGAGTGCTAGTTTTTCAGAAAAATTGTGAAAATTATATCGAAAGATATTTTGTCGGGGATATTATGTTCGGAGATATTTTGTCGGGGGAAGAAAACGCGCATTACCGTTTAGACTTAACCCTTACGGAAAGAAAAAAACTAATGAATACTATTGAAAATTCATTAGTGCTGTTGTTTTATTAGTAATGACTAGTGACCGTGAGTACTCTGATTAGTAAATTTTACAACACTATTGGATGTGATTAGTGTTAGATAGTGTTGTAATAGTGTTCATACTTCGACTAATGAATCTTGCAAAACTATTGGAAGTAATTAGTGTTCATTAGTGTTCATTAGTTGGAGTACTAATGGGACTTGCAACACTATTGGAAGTGG
Organism: Microplitis mediator; assembly: GCF_029852145.1. Classification (NCBI taxonomy): domain Eukaryota; kingdom Metazoa; phylum Arthropoda; class Insecta; order Hymenoptera; family Braconidae; genus Microplitis; species Microplitis mediator. The sequence continues at coordinate 17,239,613 of NC_079969.1, read as the reverse complement.
TTAGTTTTGAATAACGTTCCATTAGTGTTCTTTAGTACTCTAGCTAATGAATCTCGCAACATTGTTGAAAGTGATTACTGTTGTATTTGTGATCATTAGTATTCCAAATACTAAGTCCGACATCACTATTGGAAGTGATTAGTATCAAATAGCGTTTTATTAGTAATCAGTAGTCTGATTAGTGAATTTGTGACCAGGTGACCCGGTTTCAATAGTCTTCATTAGTAATCCAAATAGTCGGTACTATTACACTACTGTTAAATTAAAAGTTATGACACTAAACACATTAATTACACTAAATGCACTGACGGCACTAAGCCATTAGTGCGTGAAAAAACTAAAGCATTAGTATTTCTCATTAGTGCTGATTAGTTTTTTTCCGTAAGGGAGTTCCCTTACGGAAAAAAACTGGCTTACTTACTCACGACTTACTTCCACGTCGAGAGTCACGGGGCAGAGTAATCCTCCCCATTGTACATGGTAACAACTTCGTTGTCTTATATAGATTTATTAAACTGTAATGACAGCTATTCAAGCATGGGACTGAGCAGCATTCTACATAGCCCTGATTCCCATGCTAGCTAGCGATTTCTACCATTTTATTTGTATCGATGTAAGATAGTAATCATTACCAGAAAAATGGTAATGAATCTTATTCAACATAGCCTTATTTACCATTTCACAAAAAAATGAGTTTGGTTACTATGTAGAATGGTAATCATTACTATTCTTTTCTCTCCGTCTATGTTTCGGTGTCTGTGCGGACAGACGAAAAAATAATTTCAGCCCAATGCTTCAAACAAATATTGATGTATACATAAATTGCAGAAGCCTTTAGTCAAACGGAAGACATAAACTTGTTTCGTCTCTGGAGAAGAAACTAATGTTTTTGCCCGCTGAAAGCTAATTTCATTTTTGATTTAATCTCTGATACTTGTCATTTGTTTATTAGCAATTTCAGATCATTAATTCAATTCGGGTAAATTACAGTTCTTACTTTAGGATTAAGTTTTATAAAAATGAGTTTAAATGATAAATACACTGTTCAAAAAATATTGCTGTACTTTTACAGAAAAAAAATAATCAGCACTAATGAGAAACACTAATGTGTACTTTAGGGTGTCCCAAAAAAAAAAAACAAATATTTGGTAATCATTACTATTTCATTTTTGACCCGGGTATATTATTTGCCCAACAAATTAATATATTTTAACGATTGTATTCATTAAAAGTGATTATCATAAATTACTGTAATCTTAGCAAAAATATTTTTCCTTACTTACCCGAATTACCATCGTAATTTATAAAATTTTCAAAATGGACTTATTAAATTTCGAATAAGTTTTAATTTTTTCACGGAATTTCATTAAATTTGAAATTTCCATGGATTCTTTGAAACTTCAGTAAAATTTTCGGTATAGCGAATTCGTATAAAATAAATTATGTACATACTTTCATAAATATACATTACATAATGTATATTACATATTTATGTAACCAGAGTGAAACTGATCTTTTTAAATATTTAAATATCTAGAAATCAAATACCTTCTTGTCTTATAGAAACGCGACTAGCATCAGTCCGTCTCTTAATGACAAACAGCGACATTCAGCATCTTAATAAACTATCTTTTTTCACCTTTCTTTTACTGCTGTTGATTGTCGTGTTATTATAATTATGATATATTAATATATATTTCTAGTTTGAGTGAATTGTTATTGTAATATGTGATAATAATTTATAACTTACCGGTTATTACAATTTGATGTCAGAAGTGTGTGTGACCTTCGTGTGTGTAGTGTGAGTATACATGCATAAAAAAAAAACAATAAATAAAAAAAGTCTGTCAAAATATGGGCAAAGCAAAGATTTAAAAAGATCGTAATTTTGATATTATTAATATATCATTATTATTTCCATGTGCTCGGACGTTAATTTTTTTTTGCACTTACACTCTAAATAAAAACTTTTTCGGAGTTTTTTCATTTAAATAAACATAAGATTTTATTAAAAATTAAAGCTAAAACTTATATCAGTTTTTCAATTTATACCAGATCTTTTATTTTAGAAAAGAACCCAAAAATCTCCCACAACTGGAGTTATGCATAAAGTTTATTCGTTTATTCATATTTGAATAGCTCGGAGCTATATTAAAATACATATTTTTTATTACTTACATAAAAAATATGGTTTAATTAAAACAACTTTTTGTCGAATTTTTTCAGCCTTATCTATACTAAGAGAATTTTTCCATGAATTATAATAATTATTAAGGTCGCCTACCTGCATTTATCTACCTGGACATTGAAAAGACAAAAAACTATATTAAAAAACATATTTAACTTGATAAAAGGAAACAAAAAACGTTTCGTTTTTAATAAATGACTGACGAGAGAAAAAACGTATGACAAAACACGTTTATAGTTAATGATCCTACCGTCTATATATCTACCTACAAACTGTGTACGTGCTGTTGAACCAAAAACATACGAGTGGTTCGTGACGAAGCATCGAAATGTTGAATTCATTAAATTGCTTGAAATTAAATAACTAAATACAATAATAATTAATTAGAATTAATATCATTATTTAATGCCATGATTCATTTATTATGACAAAAAAAGAAAAGAAAATACAAATTTTTAATTCTGTCGAAAAAAATTATTGAAATAATTCAAACATATTTTTGACACTGTCATAACTTATTAGTGTGATATTAATCTATCATTATTTATTAATTTTTCGGCTTATTCTCTATGCCTGGGACAAATTTAACCGCTAAAGATATTTCAAAACAATAATTTTTTTTTTGTAATTGATAAATTTTTCGATTCGATTAATTTTTACAGTATTTACAATTATACTCATCGGAATAATATTCATCACACTTGCACAAGAATCATGAGACCATTTCTTACAATTTTCACATTGAATCCATGATTTCATAGAGAGGATATTTTAAGAATTTTTTCAGACTTTTTGGATAGGGTATAATGGACCGTCTGTAGTGATATAGACTTCTCTTGCGTAAGGGTCGGTCAAGGGGTTGGTTCCGCCGAATCAAAGCAGGGTGGAAATATTCTACATTGAAAAAGGATGTTATGAATTTTTTCATCATTTTCGGAGGGAGTATAATGGACAGTCTGTAGTGATATAGATTTTACCAGTGTAAGGGTAGGTGAAGGGGTTGGTTACGTCGAATCGAAACATGGCGGAAATATTATACGTAAGCAAATGATATTTTCGAAATTTTTTCAAAATTTTTGGCGAGGGTATGACGGACCATTTAAATATACTTCTTTGGGAGGTGAGGTATGTGAAGGTGGATTCTGATGGTGGTTTTAGTAAATTGACTATTTGACGAGTTCAGACTCGACTCTGTACCCATTTTAATTTAGCTTGAGTATTTCTGGACTTAGATAATTTTCTTAAATTATCTAGATAATTTCGTTCAATAAACGTTCAGAACTTCTGTTACATACATACATTGAATCTATGATTCAATAGCTTCCAAATAAAGTCCATTGCAATAAAGACAGTCACGATCATCAGTTTGAACAATTTTTTTTCTTCAATTTTTTTTGTGTGTCAAACTTTATTTTATTTTTGCTAAATCTGGGTGTTTTTTCCTTCATTTTGGCGGCAATTTTAAAGTCAAATTCAATTGTACTGCAATAGTTGTGAACAAATCATTACAATCAATTTTGTTTCAGTAAGAGTGAGGGAACGATTTATTACACCTTAAAAATTCATTTTGAGTAATATAAAAGCAAGTATAGTTGTCAAATGAAGGAAATACTTTTCTCCTTAAATTTTTTTATCATTTTTTGGAGGAGGGCAGTTATATAACACCCCGAGTCAAAAAACAAATTCTAGTTTAGTCCTCAAAAGCCACAATTTCTTTGATGTTTTATTTGGCGTCTAGAAAGTAACTCTACTTTAGTACTAAAAATCCTCAAAATGAGAACTTTGAGGTCTAAATGCGAATAATTTATCGATTTTAAATTATAACTAAGACCTCAAAATCCTTAACGAACGAAAAGTTATACTTCGGACTTTGAAAAATTTTGAATAGAAAAGGGAGGGGAGAGAATACGTCGAATGAGACTTTTGAGGTTTAAATGCGGATAAAATTATTACTTCACGTTATTATTTTGAGGCTCTCATCCAGATTATGTTACTCCAGTTTAGCCCTCAAAATGGCAAAATTGGTCAAAACTGCTACTTTGAGGACTAAACTAGGATAACTTTCTATACTGATATCAATCTCTTAAAATGAACCAGTGAAATTTCACTGATTTTCCAGTGAAATCCACTGATTCTCCAGTGAAATCCACTGGTTCAACCAGTGAACCGAGCGTTCACTGGTTGAACCAGTGATACGCCGGTGTACTACATAAATATAAACACAATAGGTTAGATTAATTTTATTTTATTATAAACGTTTATTTAAAATCAAAGTGAACTAAAAGAGTCTTAATAACAATTATATTTAATTAAAAATTATTTTGTAATAAAATAAATAATATTTATTAGGATTTATAAAAATTTAATTTGTTTCCATTTTCAATGGGCTTTTTATATTGTTTAATTTTAAAATTACGTCATTCATTGTTGAGGTTAGCTCCAAGCTATTGAAATTACTCTAAAGTTATTTATTTTTAAACTCTGTAAAAATTGTGGCATATAATTATCATTGTTATATAAGAGTTAGTTAAAATATTACATGAAGATAATCAATAAATATTACTTATTTATTAACATAATAAAACACTTAAATATACTCATGTACAGAATGCTGCTGTACCCGCGCGCTTACATATTTTTAGTTCACTGGTTGAAACCAGTGAGCGCGACGTTCACTGATTCAACCAGTGAAATTCACTGGTTCAACCAGTGAACTTTTCGTCACTGGTTCAACCAGTGAACTTTTCGTCACTGGTTAAACCAGTGAACTTCACTGGTTGAATCAGTGGAATTTCACTGGTTCATTTTAAGAGAGTACAAATTCTAAATTGATCTCCAAAAACCTCATTAAGAACTTTGAGACTTAAATTCAAAGTTGTTTTTTGACTCGGGACCCCAGAAATAAACAATTTTTTTAAAGCTTCGGCAAAATGTCCACGAATTTATTTGATAGGACAAAAATAAATTGATTTGATGGTTGACTCAAAAAGTAATAACTGGGTTAGAGGTGCCTTCTTGCCCCACGCTTCCCCATAACAAAAAATAAAAAAAACCCCATTTTTAATTCAGTTGAAAATAATTGTTGGAAAATTCAAGAATATTTTAACGCTATCGTAACTTATTAATCTATTACATTTTATTGTTTTTTTATAATTAAATTAAATAACATAAGTTTTTTCGAAAACGAACCCTGTGGACACGATCGCAGATAAAATGAACCCGGATTTCTAAATCACACTAAAATTTTAAGGGGACGACAACAACACATAAAAAAAAACACAGTAACCTGTCGTGCTAATCAACAAAGAGCATTCAAAATAATATGTGTAGAACATTATACCAACTACAACACCTGCTTATCCTTTTTCTATTCCTTAACTTCCGTCCACTCGTTTTTCTCCGTCTCTCGGGCATAATTCCGTCGACCATAGTACATACTATTTATCAGCAGGTCATCTCAATGTCGTGCAGACACGAGCATTTACCATGAGTAACGTGGTCGGAATTAGCTTGCTTCCTGTGGAGTTTCGGCGCTCAACTGGGATTTTAAAATATCAAATGCTATCTATTATATTTAGAGGATACTATAAATAACTTTTTTTTCCTTTTTTTTTCGTATAATTAACAGCTATTTCCAGTAATTATTGCTGTTAACTATCAAGACCAGCTTTAAGTTTTCAAAGGAGAATTAATTTTGTCCTCACGAGCCTAAAAATATATGAAACATTTATAACAAATGGTAAATATCAATATTTTTTATTTTCAGGGGGACTACTAGTGTGACCCTGAAAAAAAGATGATTTTTGGAAATTTTTTTGAAGAAAACTACTGCATGGAATGCTTTAATGTTTTAAGGATATATTTGTGGATATATAATGAATACAAGATAAAATTTTTGGACCAAAAAATGCAAAATTCAGGGAGTTATTCACAACCTCTCAACGCTCCAAAAAAAAAGTTCCCCCACTGCTACAGTGATAGCGATCTTCACAGTGCATGGAATCAAAAAAACCAAAAGGTTTATTAAACTAGAAGGTATTTCCCGTACTATGACACTCGGGCTAAAGATTGAAATGAGTTTTGACTCAGATCACAGCGTTTATAGATAAAATATCTGAAAACAATATTAAAAACGGTTTTTTTTTTTAATGTTTTTGCGGATAATATGATTTTAACCAAAGAACGAGTTATGATAATGTAGTGATCCAAAGAGACCATAAACACAAAGAGTGAGCATGATTAAGAATACATTTTAGTACATTATATGTTGATTTATCGGGGAAAAATAACATAAAATGTTATTTTTCAAACTTTTCGACGCATCGTTTGAACTTATCAACCGATTTTGATGTTCAATGTGAAAATCGACGCATTTTATTTAGTTGACGGTAGGTACCGAGTCGTTTGAACTAGCTCCGTAGTATTTGATATAACTCAATAACTTTTTTCATATGAAAAAAAAAAATAGAAATTAGTTTAAGCCATTAGTGTTATTGATGCAATAATGATTTTTGTTTTATGTAAATAAATTAAAAATTTCACTTAAAGTAAATTGTAAGGTGATTGAAGGTATGGATTTTCAGTTAAGTCGAAATGTTATTAGAGCAAATGAATTTTAGTGTTGAAAGTAATATTTTTGTGACAGACACTAGAAATGTACGACATTTAGCGCCTATAGCCGGCAGCTAAAAATATTAGATAAGATACAGCTAGTAAAAAAGATACCTAATCGTTCTAATAGTGACGTCATCAACGGATAAAAAAATATTTTTTGGTTACATGTGCGATAGCAAACGACCAAAAAATATCAAAGTAACTTAACGAGCCATCGTGTGACAAAATTTATCATTTTAATTCGTACACTTACCGAATTCTCTCCCATTTTCAACAAATACCCAAAACGATCTTAGCAGATAAATAAACGCGGGTTTATAACCTGCCATTTATAGACACTAAATGTAGTTCATTTCAAATATCTGTCACAAAAACTAATTTATTTATCTAGTACAATCGAGTCTAAGACGCTCCTGTGTTGGTACCCTTGCCTTCGGCTCGGGCACCAATTTTCACACCCCGCGTCTTAAACACGGTCGCACTAGATAGATAAACTACTACTTTATTGTTACTTTTAGATTAAAAAAAATATTAAAAATTTTATTGTTTAATGAAAAATTAATTGGTCAATTTCACTCCGGATTACACAATATTTAAAAAACCATCAGTTCATTGACATCTGAAATAAATATGTAATTCAAACTGAATGACTATTAACTTTTGTCAGTATAGTGAAAATAGAATCCGAAAAGTAAACAGAAAATTTAAAAGCCTTTTGTTGAGGTTCCGAATGACGCAGCAGTAATAGATATCTATACCTAGCATAGCTTACAAACAGACCGATATCTACTAAAATCTAAAATTTTCTATAAAACATTGAAAATTATCGCTATTAACATAAATCAAAAACAAACCTAAACAAATAAAAGAAAAAAAACGTTCCAAATACTTTTATAAGTACTAAAAGAAAAAAAAAAATATATGTATATAATTTAAGAAACCGAAATTTCTGTAACTGTAACATTCCACTCTCTTTTTATTACTACCAACGGTATATTCTCATATTTATCATTGACACTCTCTTATTAAAATCCTCAGCTACTTTATCTTCATCATAATTGAATACAAGAAACCGCTATAAAGAGAATAGATATACTAAATTCAAACTGCCGTTGATATTGTAATTGTTATTGTTATTATTAACTAAAAGACCGAGCATCTAACGAGCATTAAATAGCTTCATTATTAGGATACCGTAAGAAAAAATAATTAACAAAAAAAAAAGCCGTTCAATCTTCAGTGTATCGATTCGGGTTACAAATTTACAATGGCATTTTTTTTTATTTTCCTTTTTTTTTTTTTGGATGACATTACGTATTACCCTTTTGAACATCATTCACATGGGCTTGAATTCAGATCGGTTTTAAGATGACAGGTAAAAGCGTATGGATGATTAAATACTTGATCCTGGTACTGGGGGCATTGAAATCTTTATTCAACTGTCACCAGTTCCTGCCTAATTCAAAATGAAACAACTCCACCTTCTCTTACATATATATTATATATATTAGGGTGGCGCAAAAAAACCGACTATTTTTTTTTTTTCGATCTCGCATGAAAATTTGTTGGTTTACGATGTTTTAAGAAGCCTCTCCAAAAATCAGCTCGATAAAAAATTTGCAAGAAGTCGCTCATGAATTTTGAAAATATCAAAAATGATAGGAATTCGACTTTTTTATTGCAAAATTTTTTCTTTCTCGTAGCAGCAATAGTTTATATTTGTGAAACCATGATCACGCTGAAAATTTAAGCCCAAAATTCAAGTATATTTAAACTTCGCTCAAGAATTTTGAATATTAACTGATAATATGTAACTAATAATTTGAATTTGTTTTTGTATTTTTTATAACTCAATTATTGTCATTTCAGTAAAATATAACTTTTGCCTAACCAAAAATATACAGGACAGTCTTAAACAATAAAATTTGGTAAGTTTTGAATAAGCGAAGAAACCTAAAAATTGAATTAAAAAATAAAAAAGAAGGGGAGGGAGGGGCAGAGCGACCCCCCTGAAATTTTGATAAAAAAATTTTTTTTTTTTTTTCGACTTATTACTACCCAGGTAGGAAAGAACAACTGGGCAAGGTTTGGACCAAGCCTTGGCCAAGCGTCACTAGGATTATGCAAGGCTTGGCACGTTCCTTGGCTGAGCATTGGGCCAAGGATTGATCCAAGCCTTGGATGATAGCCATGTCCCCAGCCTTGGGGAACGAAATATCAAGCCTCGGCCGAGTCTTGGGAAACAAAAAATTGAGTCTTGGCCAAGGCTTGGGAAACAAAAAATCAAGCCTCGGCCAAACCTCGGGAAGCAAAAAATCTAAGGCTCACCCAATGCTCGATCTAAAATATTATTATTTAAATTAATAAATATAATTAAAAAAAAAGTTTGATCACACTTTTATCGACATTACAATGGAGTGTAATTAACTAATTACTGAATTAATGGGAAATAACGAATAAAATTATTTGGGGGCTAACGGGGTTCGAACTGAGATCCTTCTGATTACTAGGCCGGGACGCTATCCACTGTGCTAAATCTGATGCCCAAATAATCATGATTTTTTTGCTTGTTAATTATTTAAATACAATTTAATTCAAAAATATTAAATCGTAAAGATGAGGTGAACTGTAGTTTTATTTAATGAACAAAATTGTCTGATGAGTAATGACATATTTTTATTAGCACTACTAGGGAAGGGGAAGGGTGGGGCAAAAGGGGGTAGGGTAGGCAAAACGGAGTACCCCCAAAATATTAAAAAAAAAAAAATGTTTTTTTTAGTCTAATTGCTATAAATCCGATATATTTGCGCATTTTTAGCACTACGCATGACACTTGGGGCAAAATGGACCATCCGAAAATTCTGAATAAATGATTCTTTCATATTTTTATCGTCAAATTAAAAAAAATTTAATATATTAATTCATTTTTCGGCTGATTCTCTATAGCTGTGGCAAATTCGGCCACTAAAAATATTCGAAAATAATATTTTATTTTTTTATTGATAAAATTTTTGAAATAATGCAAAATAATCTGTAGTCTAAAAAATCAAAAAACACGTTTTTTGGGTTCACAATAATGACAAATAAAAAATATAGAATTGTTTTTTTTTATTACATAACAATTAGTAATTAAGCTAATCGAGGGGAAACGATTTATTACACCTAAAAAAATTTTTTTAGAGTATTGTAAAACCAAAAATAATTGTCAAGAGAAAGAAATACATTCTTAATGATGAAAACAATTTAATAAAAAAAAAAATTATCATTTATTGGAGGGGGGCCTCTCTGCCCCACAAAAAAAATTTTTTTTTGCCTTTGTATCCACCAATGATGTGAAATGTAATTTTTCTTTATGTATATTACATATAAAAAATTTGAATTTAATGAAATTTGATCAACTTTCAGAAATTTTTTTTTTCAACTTTTTTAAAGGATACCCCATTTCGCTCGCCGAAAATAAAAATTTCATGTTAACTAAAGTTTTGTACATAGCAATAACTAATTAAATGAAAATTATTGTATATCAAACAATTTTACTTTTTTGAAAATTTCAACTCTTGATATTAATCGTATACTCGGTAGACCGTTATGCCCTGGTCTTCTCTATATACATATATATATAGATACATGTAAAGTTGATAATTTTAATATTAAATAAAAATTTAACCCATGCTGAGGCATTGACCAATGGTCAGCTGCCAAGGCTCGGCTTGACAAAAATTAAACTATCGGACCCAGCCTCGGCCGATCCTTGGGCCAATGGTCAGCGGCCAAGGCTCGATTTAACCAAAATCAAAACATAGGGCCTGGCCCTGGCCGAGGCTCGGGCCAATGGTCACCACCCAAGGCTCGGCTTAATTAAACGAAACCATTGGACCAAGCCTCGGCCTAGACTTGGGCCAATGGTTAGCTGCCAAGACTTGGCTTAACGTAATCAAACCATTGGGCCAAGCCCTGGCCGAGGCTTGGGCCAATGGTCAGCTGCCGAAGCTTGGCAAGTGACAACAGGGCCAAGGCTCGGCCTATGGTCAGCCTTGGCGATTCCTACCTGGGTATAAATCCGATATGTTTGCGCATTTGTACTCCTACGCATGACATTTGGGGCAAAATGGACAAGCCCAAAATTTTGAAAAAGTGATTTTTTCATATTTTTATCGTCAAATTAAAAAAAAATTATTATAATTCCACATTTCTAGCCCTACGAATAACACCTGGAGCAAAATGGACCAGCCGAAACTTCCGAAAAATTATTTTTTCATATTTTTCGGCCGTTTTTCTACGTAAGAGGCAAATTTGGTCACTAAAAACTTATAAAAATAAAATTCCTTGATTTTACTCCGCTTTTATACCGGTTACCCTGATTTAACACCGATATTTTTAACACCGGTAAATTACTCCTCCTACACCGGTGTAATTTGATTTTAACACTGGGCGGAGCTAAAATGAGTCCATTTTTAACACCGCTCTTTTTACAGTGTATATCTACCAACATTTAATTTTATCAATCTGCCTCAAATACGCGAAATCTTTTTTTAACTTCCCGATTTTATCAATCTGACTCAAATACGCGAAATCTTTTTTTAACTTCCCGATAAGTAAATTGTAAATTTTCAAAAATTCGGGAAGTTATTGGTTTCGGTCCGATTTACGAAAATCGAATTTTCATCAGATGTCGACGTTTTGAGGTCTTAGGAAGCTATTCTGACTAATTTCACGATGATGTCCGAGTGTATGCATATATGTGTGTACGTAAGTACGTACGTACGTATGTAAATACCTGTATCTTTTGAACGGATGAACCGATTTTGAACTTTAAGGTGTCATTCGACGCGGCTTGTCAATATCTTGAAGCTGTAAGAAAATTGAGCTTGATCGGTAGGGCTCGTTCAGAGATATTCCAAAAATAAAATTTTTTCAAAAATGTTTTTTTTGGATAACTTTTAATGTGCTCGATGGATTGATTCCAAAATGGACTGGGCTCTAGAGCTTTATAAGCCGCGTCGAATGCCACCTCAACCATCAAAATCGGTTTATTCGTTCAAGAGAAACCGTTGTCGAAAGAATTAAAAAAAAAAAATTTTTTATTTTTTCTGAAATATCTCAAAAACGACTCGATAAATCGAATTTAAAATTTGATCAGCTTTAGAACTTGATAAAACGCGTTGATTGCCACCTCAACCGTCTCAATCGGTTTATTCGTTTGAGAGATATCGTTGGAGAAAAAATGGTGAAAAACGTTTTTTTTTCGAAAACAACAGCATACAAACGTATGCTCTTCGAGCTCGAAAATATATTCACAATAATGTTTTCGAGGTTCTTGAGCTCGAAAACAGCGGGAAGTTTTGGGGCTGGCTCGCAGGGCCAACCGAGGCCCAGATTTTTTTTTAATGATATTCAAAGTAAATAGAAGAAATTTTCAGTTACCGTTGAAAAAAAAATTTTTTCATTTCTGCGGGCAAAGTGGGGTACCCCCTAAAAAAGATAAAAAAAAAAAAAATTTCTGGATTTTAAACGAATTTGATTAAGTTGAATTTTCTTTTAAGTAATTTATATGAAGAAAAATTATATTTTACATGTTTATTGGATACACAGAAAAAAAAAAATCTTCTCTCAAGAAAATTTTTCTTCAACCAAGAAATTTTTCAGCGAGTGGAATGAAAACCGAAAATTTCTTGAACGAAGTGAAATAATTTCTTGAATTTTAAATCTTCAATTAAGAAAAAAAATTCTTAAGCCAATACATATTTCATACTTGGTCCAATAATAGAATTACTTGTTTTAAAAACTTGCAGTTTTTAGTTTAATAATAATTTTTCTTAATCTGAGTATGTTACTTACTTAAACCAAGAAATATAAATATTTAGTTCGAGAAAGTTATACACTTAATTAAAGAACTATGATGTTTTGAAACAATAAACGGTACGAACTCGAACTAAAAATAAAGGGAGTTGATTCAAGAAATTTAAACTCTTGATTTGAGCATAGTGTACTTTCTCTGACCAATCACACGAAAAATCTCAAACCAAGATTACTAGAGTCTCAAGCCAAGAAAGTTTTCTCTTGGATTCTCACTCATAGATGCTCCCTCCTTCGCACCCGAAGGAATGAATACTCCCCACTCTCTCTCTTTCTCACACTAGCACAGCAAATGGATTTTGAGTTCACCTTTTTATTTTAAATAAAGTAAAAATTAAATAACCAAATTATATTATTATAATAAATTAATTGATTAATGTAATTATATAATATTAAATAATTTCTCAATTTTTTTTGTAATTAAATTTTTTTTTTTAACTTTTTTATATTTATGTCGAAATTCATTTATGAACGATTCATACAATCCGTTCAGTATTTTGGTATAATGTCAAAACTAACATTTTTCTAAATTATTGGCGATAACATTTGTAATATTAATTCTGGGTTTAGGATTTAAAAATGTGACTGACCATAAGCCAGTGTGGTTCAGTATATGTGGGCAAAGTAAACGTAGCCTAGCAAAGGCTGGGATGGCTTAGTTGGTAAAGCTCTCGCGTGACGCCGAATCGATCTGGGTTCGATTCCTCGTTTAAGCGATAATTGTTTTTTCTCAATTTGTTTAAATATTAACTCATTCCGAAACTTGCCCATCCCTTATAAATGCTTCTGATACAGTATTTATTTGCTTCACAGCATTGTTTGTAATATTTAAACAAAAAAAAAATTGTTCATTAAAAAAATGAAACAAAAAAAATAAATTTTTTTAGCTCGATAGATTTATTTGCTTAATTGAAGAAATTAATTTCTTGGCTGAAAAATTTTTTTTTGTTTGCGACAAATAAAAAAATTCTTGGCCCAAGAAAGTTTCTTCTTGGTTTAAAAAATTTTTTTTCTTAGTACAAAAACTTTTTTTTTTAGCTCAAGACATTGTTTCTTGACTCGATAAGGTAACAGTCTTTAGATAAGAAACAAGTTTCTCGAGTTAAAAACAAACTTTCTTGGCCCGAGAAAATAATGCTTTAAACCAAGAACAAACTTTCTTGGGCCAAGAAAGTTTGTTCTTGGTTTAAAACATTATTTTTCATGGTTCAAAAACTTTTTCGTTTCAGCTCAAGATATTTTTTCTTGACTTAAAAACGTAAAAATTTTCAGGCAATAAAAAAATTTGTTGAATTGAAAAAAAAATCTTCTCGAACCAAAAAAAAATTTTTTGGGACCAAGAAATTTTTTTCTTGGTTTAAAGAATTTATGTTTTAGACTAAGAAAATTATGTCTTCCGCGAAGGAAATAATTTCTTGATCCAAATAATTTTTTTACTTCAATAAAGTAAGAAATTTTGCTTGGTTCAAGAAAAAAATTTCGAAGACATTTTATTTCTTGTTTCAAGATTTCCTTTTTTTCTGTGTACAAAAGGAGAAAAAAAATTTTTAATAGTTTTTATCATAAAACAAACGTCATTAATATTTTTCAACTGACAATTGATTTTTTGAAAAAGTTTATCAAAAAAAATTCAAAGTAACGCTTAATTATATTTACAGAAGTGATTTTGGAATGTTTAAAAACCATTTCAAATATAAAATTTTTTTTTATCAAATTTTGGGGGTACCCCGTTTTGCCTACCCTACCCCCTTTTGCCCCTCCCCCTTCCCCTACAAGCAGTTTAGTAATTTTTGTATACTGGAGGGTATTTAATGCATATTTTTAGTTAATTTTTATATTTGTACAGATTAAAAATCGTTCAATCGTATGATATACTCTAGCACTAAACATTGAATAATAGTTTAATACTTATTTTCTTTATAAAAATTACTGTTCGATCAACAAAGAGTACCAATGAAGTAGTAATAAAAATAATAACATAGCATTTTTTTAAATAACCAAATAGTATTATTTACTATATACATTTAGTGATAAAAAAGTAATGCACCCATTGACTTGCGTTAGTATTTCTTACAAAAATATATTAAATATTAAAATATTTTTGAGTCTTGTTTTCTCCGTGTACTTAAAAAAAATGCTTATGAATGGTTGAATGAATTTTTTTTGGTGCAAGTTTAAAATGTGAATAAAGTCGTCACTAAAAATGTCGATTTTCCCAAACATCTATTCACAGACTACACAGACATTTATTATACACGTGTATGACAGAAAAAAGTCGTGCTAGATTTAGATACTTTGCACATTTTATAAGCCCATCCTCAAACAGTGTTAAAAGCTTTCAAATCCTTACTTTACACAATGTTCCCGTTTTATAATTTTTTTTTTTCATCCCACCATGTCAGACCAAATAACATCATTTGTCTTCAATTCTTATCTTGGGGATCTTTTTCACAGTGGCGATGATGATGTTATTGTGGTTTTTCATTGCCGGAAAAAATAAAAAATTTTAGACAAGTTAATTATCTATATAACGCAAACTACTGACCATAAATTTATCATAGAATTGAACTATTATTTTTTTTTAACATATTTTATTTTATAAATTATTCATTACATTAATAAATTATGATAATTTATTATTTTCAACAATGAAAAAAAAATTTTTTTAATTTTCTGAATTTCTGTTGTAAAAAAAGTAATTAATTAAATTCATATAAATTAATTTAAATAAACTTCGTCAAAAAATTTTTAATAATTGAATGTTTATTTCATTATAAATTTACTTACTGCTTAGATTTTTAGGTAGATTTTTTTTAAATCTAACTATTTTATTTGTCCTCATGGTCGATTTTTTAAGTAATTTTGTCAACCTATCATAATTAGTTGAGTAGGGTTCAAAAATACCATTCGTTAAAAAATTTATATATGAATGTATATACACTGGTCACAGAAATTAAGGGATAGAAAAAAAATCCGAAATTTTTAGGTGATTTTCAACATGCTGTAACTCGGTGAAAAATGGTCGTATAAAAAATCTAAAAAAAGCAAATTGTAGCCTCAAGTTTCTAGTTTTCAGATCTGGACCTCAAAGTTTTTTATCATGTACGGTTCCGGAGTACTCATAAGAAAACCAACGAAAAAAAAATTTTCAAAATTTTTGCTGGTCTTTCAATACCTCTATGGGCGACAATAAATTTTTTTGAATAATTCGACTGTCTGACTTTTTTCGGAAATTTTATGCCCTTTAATTTGGTGGCCTTAAAAAGTCTCTACGCCGATTTGGCGCCGAGTTATCATTGATCAAAGCAAAAAAGTCCATTTTGGCTTTGATAATCAATAACTCCGGATGTATTAGTCGTACAGAGAATGGAAGCAGGGTTTTGAAAACTGGACAACATTTTCTATAAGGCAAAATTAGTGGCATTTGATAGAAAAATTTTTTTTAAAGCGATATTGTTTGGTAAAAAACAGGTCAAAATTCACAAATTTAAGGATATTCGGAAATCTTGCTATAACTTTGGATATAACGGATGAACAAAGGATATCTTCGACTTTTTTTCAACCTAAAAGTGTCCTGAAAAAACCCTGAAAATTTCAAATCGCTGCGATTTTTCTTTCTTAGTGCCCCGAAGCTTTAAATTTATCGATTTTGTCAAAAATCACCATAATTGGTAGTTTCTCGGTTTTTGTTCATTTTTTCGATTTGAAAATGGTTTTTTTACCGATAATCTTCATTTCTTTGATCAAAAAGATCGATTATCAAAAAAAATTGAAAAAAAAAAAATTTTGAAAAAAATTTTTTTTTTCTCAAAATTTTTTTTTTCAAAAAATTTTTTTTTTCAAAATTTTTTTTTTTGTTGTATCTGCAATGATTTATCATTGTCAAAAAAGATTCCTAAAATTTTTTTTACCGCTGTAACTGCATCTGCTTCAAATTTCAACTTAACAAACATACCCTTTGGGTAACTCTAATGCCGGCGGTAAAAAAAATTTTAGGAATCTTTTTTGACAATGATAAATCATTTTTTTTAAATTTCTACTTTAACATATCTGAAGTAAATGAATGTAGTCCTAAAAAATCACTTTAAAACTTTTTATTTTTAAAATAAAAAAAAAAAGTTTTTTTTCAAGCTGAGTAAATTGATATCTTGATTTAAAAACCGCGCCATTCTCGCAACGTGTCGGTAATGTCTTAAACCTAGATTTTGTCTATCTTAATCCAAGAGCAAGAAATTCTTGAACGAAATATGTCAGAATTTTGTTTCAAAACAAAAAAGGCTTCATCGAAAAATCAACTTCTCAAACAAAGAATTTTTTTTTCTCTATCCGAGAATTTCAATTTTTTATTCAAGGACTTATTTCTTGAATTAAAACAATTAAAAATTTTGAAACAAGAACCACATTTTGAAGAAAAAATTTTTCTTGAATCAAAATAGTTTTTTTATCAGTGTAGTTGTGAGCTCTCGAAGTTTTATTATTTAAATTATTTACTTATAACAATTAAAATATTGATTATAAAAAAAAAAGTTGAATGGTAATTTTGTAGTACATTTGATTTTCTACAAAATTGTCTTCATGACTTCTTCTGTATGATGAACAGTTCAATAGTTACGAACTCTTGAAGTCTCATTATTTGAATTATTTACTTATAACAATTAAAGTATTGAGTATAGAGACAACAGTTATTTGAAAATTCGGAAAAAATCCCATACACTACGTATATACGCGGGAATTTTATCTTCCACAGCTCAATAAATTTGAGCTCCAAAAGTCTCAATTATACACTAATGCAAAAAATTAAAGGAGCAGAAAAATTTCATAAATTCTTTAGTGATTTTTGGAAGGCTGTAATTTGGTGAAAATGATCGTATCGAGATTTTAAAAAAAGCATTTTGTAGCTTAAAATCTCTAGTTTTGGTACATTTTCTTCAAAATTTTTTAAAAACTTCGGTTATTGCGCAAACATGAGAAATACCGCGAGACAAAAAATTTCTAAATTTTTTTTTTTTTTTCCAAAGAAGCCACGAACCGCGGAAAAATTTTTTCAACTAAACGAATGCATAGCTCGTTTAGCAAATTTATTCAGCTTCAATTTGGTTTTTTGTTTAACCTCGTAGAACGATTTGTCGCAGAGATATCAGCCTTCAAACAGAAAATGATCCTTTTGGCTTTGATCATCGATATTTCAGGTACCAATGATCGCACAGAAAGTTGGAGGGCGGCGTTGAAAACTTGAATAAATTCCCTACAAGACACTGTCATCATTATTAAAAAAAAAATTTATTTTTATTTTTAACATCCATTAGGAGTAAGTACAAAAAAATGACTTTTTTTGGTTTTTTAGTAAATCAACCGCTACTCTGCAAATATCGATAAAAAAAATAATGTTCCCAGAGACTTTTTTAGCTTAATGTACCCCCAAGACCCCTGTAAATTTTTAAATTGAACCATCGAACCGTTTTTTGAGAATCTTCGATCAAAGTTTTGCTAAACAATTAAAGGAGCAAGTTTTGTCCCTTTAATTGTGTAATCATAATCAAAATTAAAAAATTATTTTTTTTTTTACTTTTCTCAAAGTTTTGCATTGTTGACTCAACAAATGCAAAGAAATGACAAAAAAAAATAAAAAATTTTCAAAAAGTGTCAAAAAACAATTTTTTTTTGTGTTCTAAATTTTTTTTTGACATTTTTTGAAAATTTTTAATTTTTTTTCTCATTTCTTTGCATTTGCTGAGTCACTAATGCAAAACTTTGAGAAAAGTAAAAAAAAAAATAATTTTTTAATTTTGATTATGATTACACAATTAAAGGGACAAAACTTGCTCCTTTAATTGTTTAGCAAAACTTTGATCGAAGATTCCCAAAAAACGGTTCGATGGTTCAATTTAAAAATTTACAGGGGTCTTGGGGGTACATTAAGCTAAAAAAGTCCCTGGGAACATTATTTTTTTTATCGATATTTGCAGAGTAGCGGTTGATTTACTAAAAAACCAAAAAAAGTCATTTTTTTTGTACTTACTCCTAATGGATGTTAAAAATAAAAAAAAATTTTTTTTTTAAAAATGATGATAGGGTCTTGTAGGGAATTTATTCAAGTTTTCAACGCCGCCCTCCAACTTTCTGTGCGATCATTGGTACCTGAAATATCGATGATCAAAGCCAAAAGGATCATTTTCTGTTTGAAGGCTGATATCTCTGCGACAAATCGTTCTACGAGGTTAAACAAAAAACCAAATTGAAGCTGAATAAATTTGCTAAACGAGCTATGCATTCGTTTAGTTGAAAAAATTTTTCCGTGGTTCGTGGCTTTTTTGGAAAAAAAAGAAATTTAGAAATTTTTTGTCTCGCGGTATTTCTCATGTTTGCGCAATAACCGAAGTTTTTAAAAAATTTTGAAGAAAATGTACCAAAACTAGAGATTTCAAGCTACAAAATGCTTTTTTTAAAATCTCGATACGATCATTTTCACCAAGTTACAGCCTTCCAAAAATCACTAAAAAATTTATAAAATTTTTCTGCTCCTTTAATTTTTTTTATTAGTGTATTAGTGAAGAAAATTGTGCTTATATACTTTTTTAAGTGATCCAATATAATTGAGGTTAACTATCCGTATGTATTATTTATTGATATAAATTATTATATTATTATTATTTAATCTAATTTCTAATAAATATTATTGAATTATTAATTTTAAATATTTATTATTGATTGTTTAATATTTGAAAAATAAATCAATAAATTTAACACAAAATTTGTAATAAAATATACAATCGAATATTAAATTGAAATAATAAATATTTAAAATTAATAATCTAATAATATTTTGTATAAAGTACATATATAATATATATTTATTATACTCTAAATTTAATATTTTTTCTAAATTATTAAATATTAAATTTAGAAAATAATAAACATTTTTAAAATAATTAAAGAAATTCAATAAAAAAATATCAAACAATAATAAAAATTAAATATTTAATTAAATTATTAATTTTTAATATTAATTTCTCTGCTATAAAATTTGCTCATCAACCTAAGATTCTGTGATTGTAGATTTTATGACTATTAATGGGACTATTCAATTTCTATTCCAGTTCTTAACATGGATAAAAAAAATGCGGAAATTTGTAAGAACTGTCACAATTGGAAGATGCTATGGCAGTGGATATAATTTAAAAACAACATTCGAACAATATAATAAAATTTATGTTACACTTAATGGAAGAAAATAAATATTTATTTATTTAATTTTTCAAATCTTAACTAATTTTTAGCAAATGTGTTGCCGATATTTTTCTAGTTCTTTTATTATTTTATTGTAATTAATTATTTGTATTATACTGTATATTTTCAGATTCTGAATCATTTTTATAACTTAATGAATAACCAGTTATTTTAAAGTTACCCCTATGGTTTCTAATTTTTTTCAAGTGTAAACATTTTTTAAAGCTTTTTTTTTTGGATAAAAATACAAATATATTTATATATTATACTAAATTCCATTTCTACTTTTATGCTGATTGTGTGATGCAATAATTATCTGAATCTTCTGATAATAAAAATATGATTCCAGGATATGACAACAATCAATAACGACTTTTATTCAAAGGCAACTATTATTTTTAATATTAGAAATATTATTATAAAAATTTTATTGATTGTACTTCAATGGAAAAATTATTGTTTTTATTTTAAAAATATTTATATTATTAATTAATGACACTAAACACTTAAAGTGTGTATTGATGCCTAAACACTTTAGGTGCCTTATTATCTAAAACACTTTATGTGTGTTAAAATTAAACGTTTGAAATGTTTACTACACTTTAAACATTAAAATAGTGTTTAGTTGGTGACTACAATTATTTAAACACTTAAAGTGTTTTAAAATAAAACACTTGGATTTGAAGTGTAGTTTGGTACATTACCTATACAATGTTTTGTGAAATCAACTATCTGAAGTTTTCTATTGAAAATAGTCGTTGTTTTTTTTACCCTCACTCTTAGAAAATGAGCCTAATTTTATATCATGACTCTACACTAACATCTATCACAAGATATGTATGTATGAAACTTTTCATATAGATTAATTGGAAAATCTACCTTCCATTTCAGCTGCCAAATGGCCTTTTTTTCGTTGAATTTGGTTGTAATAAAATGAATTTAAAGAGATTTTGTTCACAAGTTCGATTCGGTTACATAATAATTTAACTGATGGGTAGTTTCACCATAAATTTACCGTTCAGCTGGTAGAATAATTTGTTTTTTTTGTAGACTGAATTTTTGCTGTATGTAAAAAAAGGCAGATAGTCCAATCAGCGAGACGGTCACTTTCTGTTTCTACCCAAAGATCATCAACGACAGGTGTCTGGCAGTTCACGGCAGGTGCATTCACACCGCATTTTGTCACGTGCTATTATAATTTCACCTTAAACTACTGCTTACTGTATACTTATCTAATTTTCCATACTGTTGCTTCGGGAAGACAATCATCAAAAGGATGGGTGGACATGAAATCTCACCGATTGTCAAATTACATTCTCATATTTCATTGTCTACAAAATACCCTTAACTTAATTATATATATATAATGATATCTAATTTCGTGTGTTCAGAGAAATTCATTTATTCTTTATTATATTTTCCTTTAAAAAAAAAAAAAAAAAAAAAATTTAATAAATTTAATCATTTACGGTAAGTAAACTATAAATTTATGTTTAAGCTTCCACTTTGTTATTTGGATTGAGAGAGACACAGTTAATTATGCAATCTCAAAATGGTTCTTTGCCTCAGAGTAATTATACTTGTGCTTCGTCCTCAAGATTAGTAACCTTTAATAATTATTCAACATGTAGTAGCACGTAAGTGATACCTCTAACACACTAAATTTGAGAGTAAGATGTTTTTTGAACCAACTTCCGGCGCTGTCACTTCCCTCTCTGTGGCGCCATATTATTCATTCACGTTTTAGTGCTTTACCTCGATACACACATTCTGCGTTAATCATGGGAAAAAGCAAGAAAAGAAAGAATTCAAGAGACGAGATGGATTATTTATTACGCAAAATAAGAAAATTAGAAAGAGCAATCAAAGACTCTAAGTATCGCAGTAGATCTCCGTCATAGTTGGACTATAATTCAGAGGCTGAACATCCAGAAGGTACATAACTTGATTTCATAACACAGTTAGATTTATTAGTGAATTTTCACAACTTTGATCGGTTCAGAGCAGTTTTTGGGACTGCATCTATAACCATAGAAATAAACAAGTAAAATTAATACAGAGCAGTCGCTTGGGGCTGGTTCGCAATATTACTTACATGTATATGTATACATATATATATATATCTATACATATAGATATATACAATCCTGCATACATGCAAACACTCACGCAGGTTCCTCTAGGAACTAAATAAGTTACATTTACCAAAAAAAGTGCAGGGCAGTCTCAGGGGCTGCCTGAACACATCTGGGTTGGATAAATGTTAAAAAATATCTTACTAATGGTCATATAAAGGTAACATTTTAATCTAGCAATAATTATGGGAACATTTTGCCTTTGCAGATTTACGGACGCCGGAACATACGCCGGTTGTCGATGGGAAAAATGTCATACCTGCGTTACCGACTGGCGCTAATGAAAATGGCGAATTTGTCGATGAGGCCATAAATAAGTCGGTGGATAACAACGCTGACAAAGTTCAAAACAAAAATGGAGTAAATGACAACTCCACGTCAGAGGAGATAACTCCCAATGAAATTGATCTCGAGAACGCAGGGCTGGATAAAGAAATTCTAGAGATACTGGGTGACGACCCATCGAAATCAGAAAAGCAGGGAGCAGCTCTGCACAAAGAAGTAGCCTGTCGCTTCGAACATTGGGCTACATCAGGTCTTGATAAAGAAAATCGCAAGGAATTAAATGAAAAATATTTAATTCCAGCTAATTGTTTATGTGTTGGTGCTCCGTTAATGAACCCGGAGATTAAAGCAGCCTTGTCAGAGGCAGTAATGAAGAGGGATAAGGGCATCGAGGCTAAACAACGACAACTCACGTCAGCCATAGCATGCTTAGGTGGTGCCATCACACACTTGTTGGACACGAAAGAAAGAGACAATGTGTTATTAGAACAATTAATGGAAACGGGACGACTGTTATGTGATCTCCAACATGCAGAATCAGTTACACGCCGCAACTTTGCATTTTTTCTGTCAAAAAAGAGTTTAAAGATCAATTAATTATTAATTAATGACCAAAATAGATAAACTCTTATTTAGTGAAAACGTTGCTGAAACTCTAAAAACCGCTAAGGCAGTTTCCAAATCTGGAACAGAAATTAAGGAAGATGTTACCAATAGTAACAAGACGGCGAAAAAACCCTCTAAACCTTTAGCAACGAAGGATTTCAACTCCAAAGCTCCGATCCAGACGCGCCGGCAGTCGGGTTCAATAAAAGGAGCCGGGGGCCTGTTTATAAACGCAATCAGCACGGGAACTCATCCAAAGCATCGTCGAGTCATCCGAAGCAACCATATCGACGCTAGTCCCGGTAAAATATGCTGGCCGATTATCAAACTTTTATCAGCAATGGACACTCCTCACAGACGATCCCACAATATTGTCGTGGATACAGGGTTATAAATTAAAATTTTCTAGTCCTGTATACCAAAGTTTTACTCCTCAATTACCGAAATTCTCTAATACAGAGAAATTTCATATAGATGAAGCAATTCTTAAACTTCTTACAATTAAAGCAATCTTCAAGTGTACATTTTGTGGGGATCAGTTTGTATCGAGTATCTTTTTGACGCCAAAACCTAATGGCAAATTTAGATTCATATTAAATTTGAAGGCTCTTAACAGGTTTATAGATACTGAACATTTTAAAATTGAGGATTTTTGTACAGTATTAAAACTGATTTCCAAAAGTTGTCTTATGAGTACAATAGATCTTAAAGACGAGTATTTATTAACAAAAATACACCCGCTATTCAGAAAATTTTTAAGATTCAGGTGGGAAAATAAAATTTATGAATTTAACGTTTTACCCTTTGGACTCAATGTGGCACCATACGTTTTTACCAAACTAATGAAACCAGTCATTAGGCTGCTTCGACTGGCAGGATACTTGTCCTTTATATATTTAGACGATTTTTTCTTATTAGCTCGGAATTTTGAGGAATGTTCAGAAAATGTTAACGTAACAAAAAAACTTTTAACTGCTTTGGGATTCATTGTCAATGAAGACAAGAGTGTATTAGTTCCTTCAATTTCGTGTAAGTACTTAGGGTTTGTCATCAATTCACGGGAATTTAGAATTACTCTTCCATTAAACAAAAAAATAGCTATCAAATTGGAATTAGCAAAGTTTCTGAAAATCAATCGGTGTAAAATCAGAAAATTTGCCCAGCTCGTTGGAACGCTTGTTTCGGCGTGTCCAGCTGTCGCTTATGGATGACTATATACCAAGGAACTGGAACGCTGCAAGTTCTTAAACTTGAAGGGGGATGATGATTATGAAAAGTACATGAATATACCGAGTTCTCTGCTTCCGGACATCAGATGGTGGCTAACTAACATTGATAACTCGGGTAACGATTATAACAGGGTGTATCTCAACCTTGCCAAGTTTGGCCCCTTTATTAATTGATGTTAATAAGGGCGCCACTGGAAGGCCGAGTCTTATCTTCCAGTGGCGCCCTTATTAACATCAATTAATAAAGGGGCCAAACTTGGCAAGGTTGAGATAAACCCTGTTATATTGGCGCCCAACTAAATAAAAACCCAGAGATTTATAAGAGTGGGAATTGAGGAATTAAATTTTGAAAAGTAAAGTAATTGGATAAATTATTGACGGTGGTTAAAATTAATGGAGAAAAGGTACTTAGTTATTTTAATGAGGAAATTTTGGAGAATACGTGAAAATAAAATATTCGAGAAAATTTTGAGCGGAAATTGAAAAAGTAATTAAAGATAAAAGGAAAGTAAAATAATAAAGTAAAAATTTTGAAAATAAATTAAGAAAAATAATAGACGGTGATTAAAGAATTAAAGAAATAATACTTAGAATTATTTTGAATTTACAAAAGCGATGAAAATACTTAAAATTAATTTTGAAAGAACAAGAAAATTTAGAAAATAATAAGAAGCTTAAAATTTAATACTAAAATGAATAAATAAATTACGAAAATAAAATTATCCCGGATTGAGGCAAAGAAATAATATGCGTCGTACTTAAAACTATCGTGGTGAAAATAATAAGTTACCGGATTAACATAAATTCTTTTATAAACAAGTTAAAATAAAATTAAGTCGAAGTCTAAATTTAGCATCAATAGGTTTTAGTAAAAGTCGCTATTGTGCTCGAAGATTCAAATAATAACAAAGACTTAGAAAAAGCTGACATCATTTTGCTTAAATTTTGATACTTAAAATTAAACTCTACAAATAAAAGTATTATAAAGGAAGACAAAATGTTCAACGGCAACAACAACTTTGACCCAACAAGGGAAACATATGTAAATCCAGATTTAAGACGACTTTCGGCCGGTACAGGTTATAGTCGCAGAAACGACTTACAAAATCCGGGTTCTTCATCTATACTACCGGTACCAACGATAGCAATAAGTACAATTACAACGAATGTAATAACAACTACGCTTAGTAGCTGTTATACATCAGCGCCATCGATGATAAATACAACAGTCTCTTATACCGCAAATAGGTCGGGGGGAAACCCACCTAATTTGCCAACAGGAAGTATGGATAATTTTGAAAACGCCACGACTGGGTCGGGCGGTATTCCACCCACGTCGTCGGCCGGAGCTGGAGGTAACTTAGACATCGCAACTGGGTCGGGGGGTGACCCACTCAGTCTACCAGCAGTAGAGGGACATCAAGTAAATAACACACTCGGTTGGGAGGAGATACTACCGGATATGCGTGCCACATTGGATCGCATGGAAGAAAGTGCGAGGGAAGTGAGACGTATGACCAGAACACAACGAGCTATCAATGAAGAAAACTCAGCATCGATTAATGAACTGTCTAGAATGCTGAATGAGTTGATGACAGCCCAAAGAGAAGTTGCCAACAGACACAATGGCCCAGACAACTCGTGGCAATCATACTCGCCAGTGGATTGGAGAGCAGCTGAACTCCAATTTGGTACAACCGTTGCCCCGATGGGTCAAGGTGTGGCGAGGGGGGGATGGTCCAGCTGAAATAAGACCACAACAACAGGCAGTACAACCACAAAATCAACAGCAAGCCCCCCAACAACAAAACCAACAGCACTTTCAGCCACGAGCTGAAAACAATCAACAAAACCAACAGCAGCAACAACCACGAGTTGATCATCAACATCAAACATATCAACCTAGTCAAGTTCATCAACAAATACCAGTTGCTGATCAACTAAATAACCTTTAAGAACAGCTGCGTCAATTACAATTAAATCAACAACAGACAACGAGTGGACAGAGCCAGATCCCGTTTAATCAGAACGGTCATCAGAGATTTAGTGTCGGGGAGAGAGGGCCCACACCTAATCAACAATAACAACGGAATCTCGGCAGGAGTGTGTCACCTTTTGTAGAAGATAGACGCTGGAAAGATATCATTTAAAGTCTGAAAATGGGCAATATCTCCTATCCTCAAGAAAATTTGACAGTCGATGAATTTATACACGCAATAGAAGCTAGAGCGGATCGAGAGGATTGGACAGAAAAAGAACTCCTAAGAGTCATGAGTTATATCCTTCATGGCCCCGCAGCTCGTTGGTATGATTTAAGTTACAATCGCTGGTCAAACTATCTCCAATTTAAGACGGAATTTCGAAAAGTCTTTGGTAGTTCAGCCACCGATCGCCAGATCATCATTGATATTGGGAAAATGAGGATGAATAAAGGAGACAACGTTACTGAATTCGTGTTGAAAATACAGCAGAAATATCAATCGATGAAAATTCCGCCTCCAATAGTAGACCAGGTGGCACATATTGGAAATCATTTGACAGATGATCTCAGAACGTTAGTTTTCGCGAGACAAGTCTCCACATATGAAAGCTTACTTACTGCCTTACACGAAGCCACAAGATGCATTGAAGAGACTCAACAGCTGACAGTGGCTTCTAAGACAGTGAAATTCCAAAAAAAACCTCGTTTTGGACTGCTACAATCACCGACGAGAGAAGTCACATATGAAGATGAAGACCAAGAATACACACAATGTAATGTAATAGAAACAAATCCACAAACAACATACAACAACCGATATGGTGTTCAAATGAAGACCAAAAATAATAATAACAACTATAATCGAGGACCATACCAGAACAGACAACAGATGGGATTCCGACCACGGTTTAACCAGTTTCCGAGGTCACCAGGTTATAATCAGTCTCCAATATTCGTGCCGAGGAGTAACAAACCATGTTTTAATTGAGGTATAATGGGTCACAATTTTGAAGTGTGCGAAAACCCGCGTCAAGAAGTATGTAACTTGTGTTTTGGCATCGGTCACACTCGGGAAAATTGTGAGCTGATAAAGTTTAATGAGGACAACCCAGCTGCTGGGAGAAATAAAGAAAGTCCTAAATCAGATAGTAGTGACACTCGAAAAAACGAATAATACCTGGCCCGAAATCCTCGTCGGCTCAGGAAACAACAAAGGGGTCCAAAAATAAAAATTCTAAAATATTAAGTGATTTATATACCAGCTCAGGGAGCCGGTCTGAAGTTTCGCCGGCCGGTGAGGTGAAGCCGCGAAATTCAAGACCCGGCAGGATAGAGTCAAACAGTACGGAAAATTTAGACTTGATAATCTCGTGGGTCAGAGATGACAAGTCAGTGAATATTACTGAAGTCGTTAATCAATCCATTAAATTTTTAGAAGAACCAGAATCAATTGAAGGAGTGACAGTTCAGCCAGATGAAAATCTCGGCCGTCTGATGGTCTTATCATCAGAGGACTGTGAAGATGAGGAAGTAGAACCATCTTGGGAAGAGGAATTTGAACCTGGTTTGGAACCAGAGGATAGTGAGATAGAGTCGGGTGAGCCGCGTTCTCTGGAGCTCGGCAGGGTGGAGAGCCAGCTTCCAGAGCCGCCGGCAGGTGATTCCAGTAATATAACATCATCAAGGGAAGCTTTTCTTCCAGGAATACTCAGAAAATATCCTCTGTCTGCAGCAATCAAAACCAGATTGGCAGGAAGAAAAATCTTTGTTCCTGGCCCAGGTCCTCGACCACCAATAGTGACAGCCAGAATACCAGTCTCCTTGTGGATCTTTGGAATTAAATTAAATGGAATTCTAGACACCGGAAGTGAAAGATCGTACATCAACGCAAAAGTGTATAAAGACATCCAAGAATATGCGTCAGGTGATTTACAACCAGATGAAACTAAGAAACGGGGTATCCTGTTGGCCAATCACACCATCTGTAAAAGTCTAGGTGGCGCTCAGTTCATCATACAAATTGGTTCTGTAGCCGGTGAACAATATTTAAGTGTTTTAGAAGATCTTGGATATTCGGTGGTCCAGTAATTAATGAAGAATTGAATCGGCAAATCGACGAACTCTTAGAGAAAAAATTCATTCGACCAAGTTACAGTGTCTGGTCTTGTTCTCCAGTGATGGTGTCAAAGCCGAACAATAAGTGGAGATTTTGCGTAGATTATCGGCCGATAAATAAGTGGACTGTACCACCAGCTCATCCGTTACCTAACATGCTAAGGATTTTGAGTGCCTTACACGGGGCAATATGGATCAGTACAATGGATTTGAAGGAAGCATTTCACCAGATTCGTATGTCACCTGCGTCGATTCCTCTCACCGCTTTTTCCGTGGAAGGACGAGGGCAGTATGAGTGGCTGCGAATGCCCTATGGCTTAGTTGGGGCTCCAAGTACGTTTCAAAAAGCGATGGGTGAGCTGAAAGAGAGATTACACAAGAAACTAGTCAACGAAAATTTGCCTATGAGTTGGTCAGAAAAAGTATTTGCGTATTTAGACGACTGGATAGTCATCAGCGAGACTCTAGAAGAACACAAACAAATTTTAAAACTAGTATTTGAAATTTTTCGAGGAGCAGGTCTACTTATAAATCCGGCGAAGTGTAAATTCTGTCGCCCGGAAGTAAAATTTTTGGGATTCATCGTTGATCAGACAGGCCTACATCCAGACCCCGAAAAAATTGCACCAATTATAAATTATCCACGTCCAACAAACCGGAAACAACTTCGAAGTTTTCTTGGCTTAGTAAACTGGTATCATCGTCATCTGCAAGATGTAGCTAAAGCTCAGGGCCCGTTAAATAAATTAACCGGGGTGAACTCTGAGTGGAAGTGGGAGGAACAAGAAGAAAACTCGTTTTAAAAACTAAAACAAGCTTTGATTCAGGCGCAGCCACTTGCTATACCTAAAGTGGGACTCCCATACTACTTATACACCGATGCTTGCGATACTGGAGTGGGTGCATTTTTGGTACAGCGAGATGCTGAGACTGGAAAAGAATTTCTAATTATTTGTCTGAGTCGTCAACTTCGAGGCGCAGAGACTCGTTATACAACAACAGAAAAGGAGTGTTTGGCCGTAGTCTGGGCTGTCAGAAAATTACGATGTTACTTAGAGGGTGCTCCGTTTACAGTGGTCACTGACCACGCATCTCTAAAATGGCTTCATTCACTTCGTGATCCAAATGGCAGATTAGCGAGATGGGCAATTGAATGGTTGTCTCATCAAATTACCATCGAACACCGTCGTGGTACAGAAAATGAGGGTCCAAACGCTATATCTCGAATGTACGAGGATCAAGGATCCGAAGACTGGTTGGAGGTGAAAGATCGGCTGGGGGGTGTTCGCCATCTTCATCTCCAGGTAGCAAGTTGGTATGAAATAAAATTTAACAACGTTCGGAAAAATCCAAATAATTTTCCGGAGTGGAGAATAATCGATGATCGGTTGGAATATTACCGTCCTGATAACTTAAAGGCGATAGTAGGTGACGAGAACGCTTGGAAACGAGTCTTAAGAGATCCCGAAATTTAAGAAGTATTAAAGAAAAATCATGAGGACCCAGATGCTGCGCATCTCGAGAGAGAAAGGATGTATGAACGAATCAAAACTCAATTTTATTGGCCAGGGATGTATCAGGATGTCGATAGTTACGTGGGACAATGTGAAATCTGCAAGAAGGCCAAATACAAACAGTCGTCATCAAAAGGCCCGTTTCAAACAAGACAACCCATCAAGCCTTGGGCAATAGTCGCTGCAGACGTCACTGGACCATTTACAAGATCTCGGAAAGGAAATCAGTATATTTTAGTTGTCCAGGACTTATACACAAGATTCATAGAACTTTACCCACTTCGACGTCATACTGGGGCTTCAGTTGTCGATGCACTTCGTCGGACGTTCTCATTGAGGTCATACCCGCTGTTTCTGGTGACAGATAACGGCCGGGAGTTTGTAAATGAGACCCTGAAAGAATATTTAAATACTGTGGGAGTTAAACATACACCTATCGCAGTCGCACATCCTCAAGCCAATCCAGTCGAGAGAATTAATCGCACCATCAAGCCAATGATTCGTTCATATATTGACAAAGATCAGTCAAAATGGGATGAACATCTTGGAGAGTTTCAATTAGCATATAACAGTTCGTACCACGCCTCATTAAAGTTATCACCGTACTTTTTGGTACATGGACAAGAACCACGGTTGTCTGACAAAGTAACCGATCTGGAATTGGACGACATAACAACGGAAAATGAGGAGTGGAAATTACGAGTGCAAAGACTGGATGAATTGAGATATAAAATCGAGTCCATTATGAGAAAAGAAAATGAACGACAAGAAAGATATCAAGGTGAAAATAAATCTATTCCGGAAGTAAAAGTAAGGGACGAAGTCTTTTATCCGAATAGAAAATTGAGTAACAAAATCCAGAAATATAGTGCGAGTCTGGGGATGAAATATTTGGGTCCAGCTATAATAAGTAAAATTATAAGTCCGTTAGTAGTCGAGCTTAGTAATAGTTCGGGTAAATCGCTAGGGAATCATTACACCCCTGATTTAAAATTACCACGTAGAAGTAAACGGAATAGAATTAAGTTAACTGATTAAACGTAAATATACTAATAGAAATTTTATTTCAGATGTACAATAGAGGTCGTACATTTTATCGAGGCCGGGGGGGTCCCGCCTCAAGGGGCCGGCAGGAGGCCGCCTCTTCAACCCAAGGAGTACGGGTTTGCCGATACCCAGGAGGCCGCTCGAGTTTCTACCGAGCCGGCAGCTATGAGGAGAGACCGGAGAGCCCACGCCAGTCAATTTTTGGTCGACTGGGACCTAGAGTGGGAGAAGGCATACCACCATGCCCTAGCCGCTCGGCAGAAGCTCGAGCCGGCAGATCGCAAGTTCCGGAGGCCGCCAGGGCACCCACCAACATCGCCACGACCACCAGGGCACCCACCAACATCGTCACGACCACCAGGGCACCCACCAACATTGCCACGACCACAAGGGCACCCACCAACATCGTCACGACCACCAGGGCACCCACCAACATCGCCACGACCACCAGGGCACCCACCAACATCGCCACGACCACCACGGCATCACCACATCGCATGGTAGCCCCTCCAGCGACCAAAACCACCATCTTGGGAGCAATTCCAAAACCAATCTCTCTGGCGCGCCCTATGTATCCACCATCTACAGCTAGTGGCCTGAGTAAAGCTGAACATAGGGCGAAGGCGAATCAAAAACGCAGACAGCAGCGACTAGCAAAACTGGAGAGATTGTGTTCAGGGCAGGAGGAGGTCCAGAACCCGGGGACAGAACTCCAACTATGGCGCCACGTTACCGAACACTCCGAGTATAATTGTTGGTGTTACCAGGGAAAGCCGAAACTACAATTTTACGAGGATGAGCCGATGGAGGTGGCAGCTCCAGCTCCTACTGACTCTTTGCCCACAACATCTGGGGTAGTGGATGCTGTCCCTGGTCCATCGTCAGCCAACCAAGGGCAGCCAATGGAATTGATGGATGAGGCACGGGCATTGGAACCAGCAGCGGAGGTACCAGCCAGGCATCCAGGTAGGTCATCATCTGGCGCCTCGGCCGCAGGTCCTTCGGCTCCAGCGTCTGGGGAGAAGAAGAAGAAGAAGAAGAAGAAGAAGAGCAAAAATGGGCCACACATGAAAGACATGGATTGGGTGGATGACCATGTAGGTGGTGACTGGGAGTATAGGCCCATTGATTCCGGGTGGGAAGACGAGATTCCTGTATTTGTCGACCAGAACGACGGCTAGGAGGTCCTGGAGCTTGACCTAGACTCCGAGGAGGAGAGACAATTAGGCCGGGGTGATCCCGCCTAATTATTTCATAATTAAAAATTATTTCTTTTTCATTACTAATAAAATTTTCATTTCACATTCAATCAATTAGTTAACTTGTTTACTTCCGGATAACATCCTCTATCCTCGAGGACGAGGCTCTGGAATCGACGACCCGGGTGACAGTCTGGCAGGGGGGAGTGTAACGGGGTAAATTTAATAAATTATAATAATTTAAAATTTAAATTTGAATAAAATTTCCCGCGGTTGGTCAATGACCCAATAACCATAAACCCCGTGATCTAGTTTATCGACTTGTCACCGGGAGCGCCAATTTTGGAGGCTCGTCCTCCAGAACCAATTAGAATTAATCAAATGGGGATACACCCCATAATTGCCGAAAGGTCACGAACTGACACTTTTATTAGTGCGTGCACGAGGTGAAAACACATGCAGTTGGACAGACCGGCGTTGCGATCAGACGCAAATCCAAACCATAAAATTCAGGTAATTATATATATTCTGGAGAGGTACTCGTGGAACCTTCTAGAAGCAATAATTTAATTAAATTAACAAATCGTGTATCCGGCCAGTAGCCGATACACTACAATTATTATTACTTACTTGTACTGAACTATCTACAGATATCTATATACAAATTGAGGCAAGATAAAGTTGAGGAGAGGAGAATTATTGGAAAAGAACGTGTCAGCGGGAATTGGCAGGAAGGCTGGAGAGACAAAGGACGCCACGAACAGTTCGGAAGGAAAAATTTCAGAGAGGTAAATAAATTGTCAGCTGGTTGCCACAATTTATTAATTAATTAATTAATTAATAATTAAATAATTCGTGGGCAGTCGCCATTTCCGATCTGAAAAAAAAAAATTACGAATTCTCGGCAGGAAGGCCAGAATTCAGAATTTAACTTACACGCGGTCCGTCGGATAAATTCTCGGCAAGAAAGCCAGAATTTATTAACAATTAAAATTAAATCAAAAAGCCAAATTTCTCGGCAGGAGGGCCAGAAATTTTTAATAATAAAATCTTGTTAATAAGAAAATATAATTAGTAAATTAATAATTTTATTTAATAAGAATATTATACAATTATAAAATTCAAAAGACTGAAAGAAAGTAAAAGTGCTGTGAATTAGTGATAAAAAGATAAATTAAAATAAGTAATAAAATTTATCAGTAAATTGATATCAGTCATAATTGTAAAAATAAAATTGTTGATGTAAATAGAGAAAGATAGCGTCTGTCGCGGGCAGCAGTTTTTCGGTGTCAGTAAATTCACACTCAACAACTTGATATTCGAAAAACTGAAAGTATAAAAGTATGAAAGAAATAAAATTACAGTCGGGAGAATTTTGAGTATAAAATAATAATATTACAGTCGTGAAAATTTTGAGGAAAGAAATAAAATTATTGTCGTGGAAATTTTAATGATAAAATTTTAAAATAAAATAAAATCATAGTTATGAAAAATCTAAGTAAAAGTTTTGGAATAAATAAAATTTGAGATTAATTAAAAGTGCGGGTGAAATTAATCGGTAAAATAATAAATTGTGAACGCGTGTGTGAGTGTGATACAGTCCTGGGGACTCGAATGTAAAACGTGTGTGTGTGTGTGAGAGAAAATTAAGTTTCCTGTGAAAACGGTTTATAACAATAGATCCAGGGGATCAGGCAAGTTGCCATTTTTGTTATAAAGTCCAGGGGACTAGATTTTATTAATTAAAAGATCCAGGGGATCAGGCCGGTGGCCATTTTATATAAAGTCCAGGGGACTAAATTTGCGTTTATATAAAAGATCCAGGGGATCTGGCCGGTGGCCAATATAATAAAAGTCCAGGAGACTCATTAATAATAAGAAAAGTTTTGGTGAACAGAATTACTTGATAAATTAAAATTTTTAAGCGAAATAAAAGTCCGGTGGACGAAATTTAGTTAAGTAGTTAATAAGAACAAAAGTCCGGTGGACAAATATTGTAAAGAAATTATAAGTGAGATAAACCCAGTGGGTAATATTATTATTAGTTAAAATAAATTTATAATTAATTACGTAAATAAATTGTGTAAAACAATTAATTTAATCTCTCAATTTCCTCACTCTTATAATTTTTCAACGACCTTGATTTTTAATATTAACATCTCCGGTTCTGGAAGGCCGAGTCTTATCTTCCAGTGGCGCCCTTATTAACATCAATTAATAAAGGGGCCAAACTTGGCAAGGTTGAGATACACCCTGTTATACGATATAAAAGTTGACAAATATCGGTCTGAGATATTTACGGACGCTTCAACCACGGGCTGGGGAGCGGCTTGTGGGAAAGAAACTGCTAGCGGGCAATGGTCAGAACTAGAACAAAAGCAACATATTAATTCTCTCGAGTTACTTGCGGCATTTTTCGGGTTAAAAATTTTTGCTAAGGATCTGAGAAACTGTCAAATACTCATGCGAATCGATAACTCTACGGCTATAACGTATATAAATTGTATGCGTGGTATAAAATACCCGCACCTCAATAGTATTGCTAGAAACATCTAGCAGTGGTGTGAGGCCCGAAGACTCTTCATCGTAGCTTCTTACATAAAATCCTCAGACAACCAAGTAGCTGACGCTGAATCTAGGAGAATACACCCAGACATTGAGTGGGAATTAACTATGCCAGCCTTTGATAAGATATCTAGTAAATTTGGCTGCCCCCAAATTGATTGATTTGCTAATAGACTAAATAAAAAATGCACTATGTATGTATCTTGGTTGCGAGATCCTGATGCATTTGCAATCAACGCGTTCACGGTAAACTGGTCAGATTTTTATTTTTACGCGTTTCCACCGTTTTCCATAGTGCTAAAGGTCCTTAGAAAAATAATATCAGACAAAGCCAAAGGCGCAGTAGTAGTGCCATTGTGGCCAAATCAGCCATGGTATCCAATCTTTAAGAGCCTTCTTAGATCAGATACAGTAACATTAGTACCTAATGAAGATATTATTCTCTCTAATTCTAGCCACAGGAAAATACACTCCAACCTTATCCTGGTTGCAGGAATATTGTCCGGACAGGATTATTAAAAAGAAATGTACCAGCCGCCTCCATCGAAATAATGCCAGCATCACTGGCGGATAGTTCCATTAAACAATATGATATCTGTTTGAAAAAATGGTTCATTTTTTTTCACGAGAAGTCAGTTGACATGTACGACGCATCAGTCTCATCTGTAATAGAGTTTTTAACAGGTGTATTCAATGGTGGAGGTCAGTATGGCTCCTTGAATAGCTTCAGAGCAGCTCTATCATTGCTGAATTCAAACACCTCTAAAGACGATAGAATCCAGAGATTCTTTAAAGGCGTGTTTAGACTCAGACCACCATTACCAAAATATGAAATCACCTGGGATACATCGATAGTTTTAGACTTCCTAGGCACTTGGTATCCAAATGAAGATATTACTTTGGAGCAATTATCTAAAAAATGTGCCACCTTATTAGCTCTTGTCACAGCACACAGAGTTCAAACTCTATCAAAAATTAACATTAAAAATTGTAACCGTGCAGCAGTGATTTAAGACGTGAGAGTGTGGCTCTCTCCCCTCAATTTATTTCTCTCTCTCTTTCTCTCTCTCTCTCAGAAGTCGTTCCCTGAGTTTCCAGTTACACCAAGTGCTCCGCTGACTCCCAGTGCTGATTCAGTTTTTTCATCACCTGTAAATTCACCAACAATGTCAAGCTTACCTGCAGATTGGTCTAAAAAATCATTGGATGATAAAATAACAGCACTTATGGAAAAATTTGTTAGTTCAGAGGTGAAAACAAATCAGAAACTTGAGGAATTGAGCAGTAAATTGAGTGATTTACAAGTTTCACAGGTGGCTACTGCTAATAAGTTGACGTCGTTAGCTGCCACTGTTCAGACTAACACGGAGTCTATCTCAAATCTCACTACGGATATTGCTCAGTTAAAGGATATGAGGAAAAATGACCTTAACTCAGTTTACGAAAGACTGTCAGACATTGAAAAAACAGCGACTATGTCATCTGCTTCTACTGAAATCTTATTAAACACTACTGAGTTAGTGATCTCAGGTGTTCCTGACTCAGTAGCAAACACATTATCACCTTCAGAAATTCCGTCTGCTGTTCTTAATGCCTTAGATTTACCGAATTTGGTCAGTGATGTTTTGAGTACTCGCAAATTTGAAAATAAAAATAAGCCTAGACAGGATAAGACTAGCAGTCATTCTTATCTTGTTGACTTGAAGTCATCTCGAGTACGTGATTTTATTATTACTTCGAAACGTAAGTCAAGAAATTTGCTGGCTAAAACTGTGTTTCCGGCTTGTGTTGATCATAATTTCAAAGGTGCTATCTACGTAAATGAGTTTTTGTTGCCGGAGGTACATAAGTTGCTACTTAAAACAAAAGAGAAGGCTAAACTAAAAAACTTTAAGTATGTTTGGGTGACAAGTGGTCAGATTTATGCGAAGAAGGATGATGGCTCTGAAAAGTTTAAGATAAATTGTTCTGCTGATCTTGCTAAACTCGATTAGCAATTAATTAATTCAATTAATAACTTAACTGGAAAAATTACTTTATCATTAAATGTACTTAGCTTAAATATAAATAGCCTTGTTGGTCATACTGCTCAATTACTTAATTTGATTTATGATACTAAACCCGACATTATTATTCTTGTTGAGACTTGGTTAAAACCTTCTCACGATAACAGTATTTTCTCACTAAATGGCTACAATTTTGTTCGAAGAGATCGAATTTTAAGAAATACAGATACTGGTCGTTACATCCAGGGAGGTGGAGTGGCCTGTCTTGTCCATGAGTCTCTAAAAGTCAAGGTTTTACATATTTCTACTTCTGATCATCTGAACCAGCCAGAGTATTTGATAGCTGATGTCACCCTTTTTTCTGGATCTCACCTTTTATTATCCTGCATTTATAGAAGACCCAAAGGACTATTCCTCAATGAATTTTTTGATATCTATTCAAAACTTGCTCCAAATTTTAATAATATCATTATAGCTGGTGATTTAAATTGTAATTTATTGGACGATAGCTGCACGGCTAGACACTTGAAATGCTTCATTTTAGAATCGTCATTGTTCTGTGTGCCTTATGGTGCTACTTTCCATAAAAATAATCATGATTCTTGGTTGGATGTCATTTTGCTGGACAGTGATAGTAAATTAGTCTCCTTTTCTAAATCAGATTCTCCGTTCATTGATGGCCATGATTATTTATTTTGCGAGTACAAGTTAAATTGCTCAAAACCAGCACCGAAGAAAATTACTTATAGAAATTTGAGACATTGCGATCATCAAGTCCTCTCAAGTACTTTGATAAATTCTCTAAAAATTGATAATACTGTTTTGGAAAATTCAGATCCAAATGAATTACTGACTTTCTTCAAATCTAATGTCCTATCTTCCCTGGATTTGTTTGCACCAGAAATTACTAAAAAGATTGTCCGACATAGAAATCCCTGGTTTACAAAGGAATTGAAAGTAAAGTGCAAAGAGCGTGACGAGATTTATAAGAAAGCTAGAAGATATCGGGATCCAAATCTGCTTGCTCTTTTTAGAATTAAAAGAAAAAATCTCAAAGCTGAGTTGAATTATGCTCGTGAAGAATACTTGAAAACTACTCTTGCGAATCTTTCATATGGTTCATCTATTTGGAGTAAGCTCAAACATCTTGGATTAATTAAGTCAAATCCTTCATCTCCGTTAAACTTCTTTGATGCTCTTGAACTGAATGAATATTACGCAAACATAGTGAGAAAACACCCACCTTGCAGTAAAAATTTTGTTGATTTGTTGCCCTTGAATTATTCAAGACAAGTTGAGTGTTCATTTAAGTGGATCAAGATTGACATCGTTGATGTCACTAAGGCATTGCATATTACTCTCTCAAAGTCTAAAGGGAAAAGTCCCGATGGACTGGATTTAAGATGGCTGCGAGATCACCTACCGCAAGTCTCATTATTTCTTACTGCCTTATTCAATAGATCTCTTGATACTGGGATTTTTCCTGACATTTGGAAAGTTATCTTCATAATCCCTCTGAACAAAATTTCACCGCCTAGATCTCCATCTGATACCCGTCCTGTAGCAAATTTATCACACCTCGCCAAAGTTTTCGAAAGAATCATTGCAAATCAAGTTATAACCTATCTGGAAGATAATGAACTACTGGATCCTTTTCAATCTGGGTTTAGGAAGCACTACAGCACACAGTCAGCATTATTGAGGCTTACTGATGATATTAGACAGGCAATGGACAAGAACAAACTTACTATAATAGTCTTATTTGATCTGAGTAAGGCTTTTGACTATGTTGATCCCAAAATCATATTGACTGCGTTATTCGAGCTTGGATTTTCAGTGGAAACAATTATCTGGTTTCTCTCCTACTTATCAAATCGTTCTCAGTCAATATTGAATGATCTCGGGACTCCAATTCAGCTCCTCATAACTTCATCTGGTGTTCCACAAGGTTCTGTTCTTGGTCCAATCCTATTTCTGATTGTCATGAATTCTGTAGTCAGATGGTTAGTGTTTTGCAATCATGGTCTATTTGCTGATGACAAATATATCTACCTACACTTTTTCTTATATCAGCTCCATGAGGCAGTCAGACAGGTCAATGTTGATGCACAATCAGTTGCAAATTGGGCCAAGAAGTATGGCTTGGAGATAAACTTGTCTAAGACCAAAGCTATGATTTTGGGATCGAATAGTAAATTGAAGCAACTGAGTGATTTTGATTTACCACCGATTATCATAGATGGTGTCATAATTCCTTATGTTGATACAACCAAGTGCTTGGGGTTGCATATTAGCAAGAACCTTAGTTGGAATCATCATGTCACTCAATTAGTCAGCAAAGTGAATTCAGCTCTGCACTGTCTTAAAGTTCGAAAGAACATTTTTTCAACTGACATAAGGAAATTATTAGTATTAGCAACCATCTTACCACTTGTTGATTATTGTTCCGTCGTACTGGTAGACTCAACATCTGAAAATGATTTGAAACTTCAGCGTGCAATAAATTGTTCAATTAGATTTATTTTTAATCTTAGAAAAGATGAGCATATAACACCTTATCGACGAAAATTGGGATGGCTCTCTGTGAAATATCGTAGAATGTATTTTATGAGTTGTTATTTCTATAAACTACTTCAAGTTGGTAAACCCAAGTACCTGCGAGACTTGTTTATTGAAGAGACTGAAGTCAGACGCTCAAACAGGTTAGCTGCCAAAAAACACTCTTTCTACAAATTTCCGCTTTTTGCTACGACCTTCATGGAGCGATCATTCCAAGTGAGTGTAATGCGTTTGTGGGAAGAATTACCTGAACAGATCGTCAACTCATCTAGTATTGAAGTGTTCAAGAATAAGATCTTTGAATATTTGTTAAATTTGGATCATTAATGATATTATTGTAAAAGTAGACAATATCTCTGAAAATTACCCTCTGACAATTACTATAGGATTCCAAGTGTTTAAAATCACAACTTTGATCTTTTATCAGCTGTTATTACTTGAATATTTTATTTAGTTCTTTGCTGTTATTAATTGAAAAATTAATTTTATTTAATTTAGTTTATTAGTTGAATTGAAGAATCGCAAATTTTTCTGATTTATGTATTAGTTTATGTACTTATAAATTTTATTGTACTTGAATTTGCCATTTGGCCTGTGCCTTGGCATAAATAAATCGATCAATCAATCAATCAATCAATCTCTCTCTCTCTCTCTCTCTCGTATCTTTTCTGATTTGCGAGCGTGGCTGAGTCTTGGTGGCAGTTTTAGCGCAGCAGGTGACCGCAAATTAGTCCCTGCGCATAATTAGGTGGGGTCAACGCAGGTTGGTGGCCCAGAGAACTGACCCAAGACGAATCAATCAAGAGACGACACTTAAATTCGAGTGATTGAACCTATCAGTCTTATCCACTTTACACTCTTTAAAATTTTCTAAGTATTTCTTTTCCGTGTATTATTGTGTATAAAATATAGTTAAGTTTAAGTTAACTTGTGGGTACCCTCGCAGATTTGAATCACGGTGGGAACACCGTGGAAGTGTAAACACCGTGGATCTACCGTGGATACACGGTGGGTTTGTTCCATTTCACCACCGGGTATATACAGTGTATCCACTGTGATAACGCGGTGTATCCACCGTGATTCCACGATGGCTTGACCACTGTGTATACACGGTGTTTCCACTGTGATTACGCAGTGTGTCCACCGTGATTCCACGGTTGCTTTGTGCTATTTCACCACCGTGGTTCCACGGTGTATCCACCGCGTAATCACAGTGGAAACACCGTTTATACACAGTGGTTAAGCCACCGTGGAATCACGGTGGATACACCGCGTAATCACAGTGGTAAAATGGAACAAACCCACCGTGTTTCCACCGTGATTCAAATCTGCAAGGGTAGTCATAAAATAAAAAGTGTGTTCGTGATCCTGTGAACCATAACACCAAGCCAAGGATTCGGATTTGTCAAGACTTAGCTGCTAGGAGATCCCAGAAGCCATGCAGAGGCGACCAGTGCCCGCAGTAAGTCCCACGGCCTTTGTCTAATATATCTATATATTTTATACTGTTATACACGCAGAATCGTTCTCTCTTCAACGCGGTTAACATTTGTTAATTTATTCCCGCTCATCGTAAATAAATTCACGCCTCGAGTTAATAAACTTTCTTCGATCGCCTTGTAAATATATAAAATTTCTATAGTTTTAAGTAAAAGGGGAAACTGTATATACATGGGGATTTGGTTAAATAAAATTAGTAGTTAAACTTTTATCGAGCATAAAATTCAATTATCACCAGAGTCCTATAGTTTGTAAGTCTATTTCAGCCGCGTGTCCGGTCAGGATGAGACGACCCACTCCTGAGACACATGAAGTTCCCGATTTTAGAGCTAATGATAACCGGCTTAAATTTAAGATCGAAATAATTAATAATTTAATTTAATAAATTTGGGAAATATTTATTAACTGTGGTTCGTGGCTACTAGACACGGAGTAGCCAGGGCCCACCGTTATAAAATATAGATAACCAGACATCGCAAATAATTATTAAGATCCCGGATCTAATCAAAACATCGCGACGAGGATCTAAACAACCAGTCCTGGGGTTGCCCTTTTTTCTGGACAAACCCCAAATCTGTCCAGTAAAAACATTAACCGCTTACATCGAAAGGACTAAAAACATGCGACAAGGTGATTATTTGTTTATTAGCTTCAAAAAACCGTACAAAACTATATCAACGCAAACTCTGAGTCGCTGGATGAAGAGTAGCTTAAAAGACAGTGGAATTGATGTAACAATATTTACTGCACACAGTACACGCCATGCACTGTTAAAAAAATTGTTTGAATTTTCAAAACATTGTATATAACGCAATAAACACATACATTTGTGCTTGAAATTTCATTACTAATTTCATATAGAATTTAAAATACATGTTTTCGAATTTTCAAATTAGTACTTTGATTTTCAAATACTTTTTTTTGAATTTTCAAGTACTTTTTTTTTAATTTTCAAATACTCTCTTTTTAATTTTTAAATAAATGTATTTGAAAATCTGAAGCCTCTATTTAAAAATTCAAAAGCTTGTATTTTAAATTCTATACGATCGTTAAATGAAATTTCAAACACAATTGTATGTGTTTATTGCGTTATATACAATGTTTTGAAAATTCAAACAATTATTTTAACAGTGCATATCACATTTAATACTGTATCATTTTATCATTTATCACACTGTCAATGATATGTTCAGTTCAGTCAAAAGTTTTATTTACTTTATATTATTGAAGAAATAAAAACTTAACAATAATGAAGTCTGATGTACACCGCTCACATGACTCACACAGATATTATATATTTCACTTCACAATCCTTGATTACTGAACGCGCAGCACGTCACGCGCAGAAATTTCATATACAAGCATTTGAATTTTCAAATAAGTATTATGAAATTTCAAATGGAATTATTAAAATTCAATATGTCTTAGAATTTTCAATACTTGGTTTGAATAATGTATAAATTTTGAGTACGTTTATTCAAATTCATATTTTTATCTTAATTTTAAATACCTGCTTGATTATTAAATTACGTATATTAAATTTGAAGCTTTTTTTATTGAAAATACAATTCAAATATCTAGTTATGAAAATTCAATTCCTTTTGAATTGTAATTTTCAAATTATTTTAACAGTGTGCGGCAACTTCTAGAGCTTACAAATTAGGCATCAACTTGGATCTCATTCATAAAACAGCGGGTTGGAGCGGTAGCTCAGACACATTTGGAAGGTTTTACAACAGAAACATTATGGACACTGACAACTCCTCTCTAGCTAAATCTATAATGAATTCAAAAAAAAAAATAAATAAATAAAATTGTCTTTTGTTTTTTAATAAATATAATAAAGTTACAAACTGTAACGGGGTAAAAATTTAAATTTACAACTTTAAATCAATCTGATTTCCCGCGGTTGATTAATTACCCATAGTACCCCATATGCGTTACTATTTTATCGACTTGTCGCCGGGCGCGCTAATTTAAGGGACTCGTCCCCAAGACCCAATAAGGAAATAAGTTGGAGTGGTGGATTTTCCGATAAGGGCCGAATGATCGCGAACTTAGATTTGATAAGGGAGTGCACGAAGGGAAGACGGACACAGTTGGACGGACCGGCGTTGCAGTTAGACGCAAAACCAACTTATAAATTCAGATATCTATATACCATTTTGAGCCAACTAAAAGTGTTGGAGAAAAAAATTATTGGAAAAGAACGTGTCAACGGAAATCGGCAGAAAGGCTGGAGAGACAAGGGACGCTACGATCAGTTGGAAAGAAAATTAAAAGGAAGTAAATAAATTGTCGGCAAGTGGCCACAATTTATTAATTAATTAAATAACTGAATAATAATTAAGTAATTCGTGAGCAGTCGCCATTTCCGATTTGATTATATTAGTATATAAATTATCGGCAAGAAGAACAGAATTAAAAATAATTTTACACGCGGTCCGTCTGATAGTTTCTCGGCAGAAGGGCCAGAAATTGTAAATAGTAAATCTAGTCATAAAGAAATTATATATAATAAATTAATCAATTTTATTTAATGAAAAAATTATAAAAATACAAAATTTACAAAACTGAAAATTAAGGGAAATTTAAAAGTGCAGTGAAATTAGTGATAAAAGAATAAGGATATAAGTAATTAAATTTAGTAGTAATGGAAATCAGTTCTTGTTGTACAAATTTGTTATTAACGTGAAGACTAGTTGTAAATGGATAAAAGAGAGATAGCGTCAGTCGTTGGCGGCAGTTTTTCGGTGTCAGTAAATTCTTACTCAACAACTTGATATTCGAAAAACTGAAAGTATATAAAATTGTCATGTTGATAAAGTGTCGTTATAAAATTGTAGAATCATTAAAAATTACGGATAGAAATTTAGTCCAGTGGACACATAAATAAAATCGAGATTAAATAAAATTGTGCGTGTACAATAATCGAGAAAATAATACATTGTAAACGTGTGTGTGAGAGTGAATACAGTCCTGGGGACTCGAATGTACACGGAGAGAAATGAAGCTCAATAATAACGAAAAAATACTGTCTGATTCTCGATTTCTACTAGATCTGTTTAGAAAATCATAAATTATGACAATTTTTATGAAAAATTAGTAGAAAGTAATAGGTACGCAAAAAAAATTATAGAGTAGCATAATGATTTTTGAAGTCTTTGATTTTCAATAACTAACAAATATAAAATATGTTATGCTTTGAAAGTAATATCAA
Source organism: Microplitis mediator (assembly GCF_029852145.1). NCBI lineage: Eukaryota > Metazoa > Arthropoda > Insecta > Hymenoptera > Braconidae > Microplitis > Microplitis mediator. The sequence goes on along the minus strand of NC_079969.1, from coordinate 17,195,767 downwards.
AATAAATCTTGAAATTTTATAAATTGAGAGTAAAGTTTTGATAAACGTATGCTATTAATTAAAATGTAAATAAAAATTTTTATGTGTTATATATTATAGTTTTTAAATTATGGATTTGTAAATTTTTTATAATTTTGTATCAAAAATTATATTCAGCATAAAAATATTTATTTCAAACAGTATTAAATTCGAAATAAATTCGTTACATTTTAAACTTCTGTGTAAAATTTTTTCTATGAAAAAATGGTTTTTTTGTTTTATATTATATAAATTTTATAATTTTTGATCACACAAGAATTAATAAGAACTAAAAATAATAATTGCCACAATAGAATAACAAAATTTACAGATTTTGTCATGATATTTATATTTACTTCAATTTTTGTTATTATTTACTGGGTATAATTTCTCGAACATTGATTCAATTGAAAATTCTAAAGCTAGCATAATAAAAATTCTTAAAATTTTAAAACTTTTAGTTTTGTCGGTTGATAAGTTTCATTATATGATCAGTAGAAATTCTACTTTATCAGTAATGCAAAATTTCTCGTGCCAGCATAATAAAATTTGTTAAATTTAAACTGATATTTACTCAGTTGAGGAACAACACTTATAGAAAATCATTAAAGTTTAAATAATTAATAACAGTCTTTACACCCATTTAATAAAATTTCATTGAAATACAGCTATTTATGATTTTTTGACAATAATTTTTGTTTGTCTTTGAGTAATTTTTACAACGGTGTTTAAACAAAATAATCTTTTGTTCTGAATGTTCGGATTTATTTGGTTATTTTTCTGATCAGTACTCCGCGGAAATTCAAGAAGCATCTATTTTATTTAGCAAGTGTCAATTATTCAGTTGAGTTTTATGGGGTTGTGTGATTGTGAAAATCTTTATTCTTATTGATTTTAATATTATTATGCTAATGAGATTTGTTTGCATAACTATTTTTACGTTTGATAATAAATTACACACTTACGAATAACAATAAATTATATTTTTTTTGTTTTAATAAAATAAAAAACTATTTGATGTATCATTGTGTGTAATAAATGTAAACCGCATGGATTTTAATTTTATGGAAAATTAGATGTATTTTTATTAATTTTATATCCTGATAAATGTTCATTAAGTTAGATAAGTAGTTATAAGACTTTTTGTAAAATTTATAATATTAATATAATAATTTTAACGAGACTTTTCTTTGCTCTGTAAATTCAATATTGTACGAATCGTAAAATTAATTTTTGAAATATATTGTCAACTAACTACCAATGCCAATGCTGCTAAAAAAATATAAAATTAATATAAAATAAAAAATACAGTGTTTTGTGTTGATATTTTCATATATATGTTTCTATCATTTAATATTTATACTATACGTTTTTGTATATACATATAAGACTATTAAAGATAATTGATAAAAACATATGAGAATATCAACACAAAACACTGTATTTTTTATTTTATATTAATTTTATATTTTTTTAGCAGCATTGGTATTGGTAATTAGTTGACAATATATTACAAAAATTAATTTCACGATTCGTGCAGTATTGAATTTACAAAGTAAAGAAAAGTCTCGTTAAATTTATTGTTAGTATCATAAATTTGACAAAGAGTCTATATACATTTTTTAGATTCGTAATATAATTTTTATAAAAGTTAATTTAAAGAGTAAAAGAACAAAAATGAAATTATCATTTTTTTCAATAAATTTTTAAATAATTTTGATCGTATAAGTAAAACAATTAAAACAATTTTTATTATGCTAGTGGTACATTTTATTGTCATAAGACGGTGAATATTGCATCCTAGCGACACAATTTTTGTCGTGTCAGTTATTATAACTATAAAATACTTAATAATTTTTATTATGCTCAATACGAAATGTATTATGTTCAAGAAAGAAATTTTTGTCGGCCGCAACGATATTTTATTATGCTTCAATACAATTAGTAACAACACGCATAACATAAAATATTGGAATATCATACGGTTTCAAGTTTAGTCGGCTAGCATAATAAAAATTTATGGATTTTCACATAAAATTTCATGGAATTTTCACCTTCATTTTTCTCCGTGTAAAACGTGTGTGTGTGTGTGAGAGAAAAATTAAGTTTCCTGTGGAAATGTTTTCAAAATAATAGATCCAGGGGATCTGGCAAGTTGCCAAATTGTCTTAATTATTTTGATCCAGGGGATCAGGCTGGTGGCCATATTCGTGAAAGTCCAGGCGAATAAATTTTAATTTTATTAAGATCCAGGGGATCAGGCCGGTGGCCATTTCGTATAAAAGTCCAGGGGACTCGTTTATTTAAATAAGATCCAGGGGATCAGGCCGGTGGCCATATCGTATAAAAGTCCAGGGGACTCATTCGTTCGTCGTAATTAATAAGAGATCCCGGGGATCAGGCCGGTGGCCATTTCGTATAAAAGTCCAGGGGACTCGTTTATTTAAATAAGATCCAGGGGATCAGGCCGGTGGCCATATCGTATAAAAGTCCAGGGGACTCATTCGTTCATCGTAATTAATAAGAGATCCCGGGGATCAGGCCGGTGGCCATTTCGTATAAAAGTCCAGGGGACTCGTTCGTGAAATTAATAAAAGTCCGGTGAACAAAATTTTATTTAGTTAGTGTTAAGAATAAAAGTCCGGTGGACAATAGTGTTAACAATAGTTATAAGCAAAATAAAAGCCCGGTGGGCAAAATGTTAATTGGTGAATAAAATCTAAAATTATATTGATTTAAATCGTGTCTAAAAATTAATTTAATCCCTCAATCTCCTCACTCTTATACTTTTCAACGACCCTGATTTATAATATTAACATCTCCGGTTCTGGAAGGCCGAGTCTTATCTTCCAGTGGCGCCCTTATTAAGATCAATTAATAAAGGGGCCAAACTTGGCAAGGTTGAGATATACCCTGTTATAAAACAATAATATTGAATAATCAAAATTAAAAGGTAAAATAAAATATTTCATGTAGATTATAATAAATAAAAGCTTTTCATTACTTTAATGAAATCCTTTTTTCTTCACGAATGGGTTCATGGCTAGTAAAGGGTTGCATATTTCCTGAACATACTCTCAAGGTCTACATGTTGAATAATTATTACGGGTTACTAATCTTGAGGACGAAGCACGAGTATAATTAAAGATTAAACGAACTTACCAAGTGAAGTTCTATCATAATTGTATTACGCGCCTCCTCCTCAAGATCACCAGACGTAGTACCTACTCTTAAGCTCAGAATGCCACAAAGTTTACAGTAAGAAACTAAAAAATTTGTTTAATGATTAGTTACTTACTTAACGATAGTGCTATATATAATAAACACGATCTTCATTCCTTTTCTTTGTGCTCAAAGAACGCCACATAAAATTTTTATTTCATAAAATTATTATTATTTTCTTCAAGTTATAAATATAAATAATCTTAATAATTATAATATGGAGGATCTTACTGCAGAATTACGTAATTTAAAAAGAAAATTAGATCGTCAAGAAGATGAAATTTATTATTTACGTAAAGGACATAAACATCGTAAGTTTATTATAAAAAATGACTGTTTTAATCTGTCAAAAAAAAAAAAAAAAATTCAAATATATCCTTCAAGTAAGGTATTTTTATTAACTGTTCAAGTAATAGTTTTATTAATTAAAATGAACAAGTTTTCATTGAAAAATTTTAGTACAAGTTACTTTTTATTTTTCTGCTTCAAATTTTCAAATTTATTTAATTAATTTGTGTCAAGTACACATAATTAATTTAAACCAATAAATTTGGTTTATTAAGACGGATAAAATCCTACAACTCTGAATCATATTGATTTCAGATAAATCTCGTTCTCGATCAAGATCAAAAAGACATCGATCTCATAAAAATCCTCGTCACCGCTCTCATCGTAATCGCTCTTATTCAAGAGCGCGAGATCAAAGAAGTTCTGAGTCTCATTTTTCTCAAAATCTGGAATTTAACAATCATATTATTGATATTGAGTCAACTTTATCTTCTCAACTTAATTCTCAAAAAGATATAGTTTCGACAGATACTCCATCTACTGATAATTCATCAGTATCTGTTCCACCAAATGTCCAACCAACTGATAATCTATCTGTGCCTGCTCCACCAGTGATTATTCAATCAGCTGTTCTGCCTTCAGATACAACACCTGCTGCAGATCCTGCAAAATCTGCTGAACCAGTTCTTGGACAAGAAATTTTAGCGGCAATAGGCAAGCGTTTGGATCTACACAATCAACATGCTCCTGCCATTCACAACGACATTGTTATTCGCTGGGAAGACATTCTTAAAAAAGGATTACCAGAAGAAGAGAGAAAAAGTCTTTATAAAAAACATCTGACACCAGAAAATTGCATTTCCCTTGAACCTCCAAAACTTAGTGCAGAAATTAAAGCTTCGTTATTGGATCCAATCATTCATCGAGACAATAAAATTGTCGATAAACAACAAAAAATTTCGGTTTGTTTATCTTCTCTAGGTTCAATGTTATCTAACCTACCTAAAGGTACATCATTGGATTCACTCACTTTAATTTCCAATCTAAGTGATATGGGCCGAATCTTGGTAGACTTGCAACGTGATGAAACTTTAACGAGACGTTTAATTATTGCTTCAAACCTAAATGTCTCTATGAAGGAGACATTGAATGCTACAACTGCTGATGAGTGGTTATTTGGCAAAGATCTTGGTGATACTTTGAAAACAGCTAAGTCTCTTGAACGCTCGTCCAAAGATCTCAAACCCATTGTCAAGTCATCTGCAAATTATGCACAAAAAACTTCAAAAAACTTGAAGGGCCCCCGCCGTCAATCCTACAGTCATCAATCAGTGACGGGGGGGGGGGCAACGCAAATTCAACAGTCAGCTTCCAAAGAGCTCCAGTTACCGTCAACCTTTGAAAAAACAGGAAGGGCCAGTCCCCTCCAAGAAACGCCGTTGACTCAGCCGGTAAGTGTTTTGGCCGGACGTCTAAAATATTTTTTACCTATTTGGGAAAAATTATTATCGGACAAAACTATTTTGAGTTGGATAACTGGTTATGTTATCCCCTTCACTGATCTACCCAGGCAGAATACATCACCAAAGAAACCATGTTGGTCTAAAAATGAAAAGATACAATTATCTAATCATATTAGAGAATTGTTAGAAAAAGGTGCAATAGAACGTTGCAATGATTGCGATGGTCAATTTATTTCAAGCATCTTTCTTATTCCCAAGCCAGATGGCTCTAGTAGATTTATTTTAAATCTTAAAAAATTGAATGAATTTATTCAAACTGAATATTTTAAATTAGAAGACATAAGGACTGCTCGGGATTTAATTCGTTACTGCTGTTTTATGGCTACGTTAGACCTCAAGGATGCTTATTATCTTATTCCTATTGCTGATTGTTGTAAAAAATTTCTGAGATTTTTATTTGACGGTGTATTGTATGAATTTAATTGCTTACCTTTTGGTTTAAACACTGCACCTTACGTCTTTACTAAATTAATGAAACCTGTAATATCTCTTTTGAGACGACGAGGTTTTTCTTCTGTTATTTATATTGACGACTTTTTCTTGATAGGTTACTCTGAAGAAGAATGTTTACTCAATGTAAAGCAAACTATGTCTTTATTGAAAAGCCTTGGTTTCATTATTAATCAACAAAAAAGCAATTTAATTCCTTCTCAGAAACAAAAGTTTTTAGGTTTCATTTTAAATTCTTATGATATGAAGATTGAACTACCTGTTCCTAAAATCTCTAACACACTAAACCTTTTTAAAAAATTCAAGATTAATCCCTGTCATAAAATTAGAGACTTTGCTTCTTTTATCGGAACATTGGGATCCTTATGTCCTGCTGCTAAGTACGGTTGGGTTTACATGAAAAGTCTTGGAAAAGAAAAATTTCTTGCTTTAGAAAATAACAAGGGTAACTATGAGGCACAAATGATACTATCATCTTCGATCAATGAAGATCTTAACTGGTGGAGATCAAATATTGAAAAAATTTATAATCCCATTAAAAGTCCCAAGTTTATGTTAGAAATATATTCAGATGCATCTTTAACTGGTTGGGGAGCTTGCTGTGGTAATAAAAAAGCTCATGGTTTTTGGAACAATCAGGAACGTAATAATCCAATCAATTTTTTAGAACTTCAAGCCGCATTTTTCGGTTTAAAATGCTTCGCTTATGATTTAAGTAATTGTGATATACTCTTGCGTATAGACAACACTACTGCAATTGCTTACATCAATCGGATGGGTGGTATTCAATTTGAAAACCTTAGCAGACTTTCAAAATTAATTTGGCAATGGTGTGAGCAGAAGAATATTTTTATTTTTGCTTCTTACATTAGCTCAAAAGATAATATAATAGCTGATTTTGAATCTAGGTGACTCGAACCTGAAACTGAGTACAGTTTATCGAGTCAAGCCTTTACCAAATTATGTAAATCCTTTGGTTACCCTGAAATCGATCTTTTTGCTAGTCGTATTAATACTAAATGTCATAATTACGTTTCTTGGAAAAAAGATCCAGGATCAATTGCAGTTGATGCTTTTACTTTAGATTGGAGTAAATATTTCTTTTACGCATTCCCTCCTTTTAGTTTAATTCCAAAAGTTTTAAAAAAAATTGATAATGATGATGCTAGAGGTCTTTTAATAATTCCAAATTGGCCATCACAAGCTTGGTTTCCTAGGTGTATGACTATGTTTGAGGAACCGCCTATTATTTTTAAATCAAGTTTAAATCTTCTTTCTTCCTCTCATAGGGAACCTCATCCTCTTCACTCCCAGCTTTCCCTGGTGGGAGGAATCTTATCAAACAAGCGCTGTCCTTGAAAGATATATCTTCTGATACTAGTGAAATAAGCATTGCATCATTATCTGACTCTAGTATTCGCCAATATGACTCAGCCCTGAAGAAGTGGTGGAATTTTTGTCACTCAACGGATACACCGGTTTTTACAGCAAAAATTCCAGGCGTTTTGAGATTCCTGACAAGTGAAGTGGATAAAGGAGCTTCTTATGGCACTATTAATTCTTTAAGATCAGCTGTTGCTGTGATTTGGGGTCCTGAATTAGGTGAAAATCCTGATGTCAAACGATTTTGTAAAGGTGTTGCCAAAATTCGACCACCCTGTCCTAGATATGATAGTACGTGGGACCCGAAAATTGTCCTGAATTTCGTTTCAAAATGGTTTCTAAATGAAGATATATCTTTGCAACATCTTTCTTATAAAGTTGTAACTCTTTTGGCTCTTACCACAGGTCACAGGATACAAACTTTGGCTGCAATTAATATAAATAATATAATAAAATCTGATGATCATATTGAGATTAAAATTACAGATCATCTAAAAACTTCAGGACCAAAAATGTTTCAACCAAATTTAATTCTCCCTTTCTTTTATGAAGACTCTTCTGTTTGTGTTGCTTTATCTCTTCAAACTTATTTAGAACGTACTCAAAATCTTCGTGAAAATGATTCAAGTCTTTTTATTTCATGGAAAAAACCTTTTAAAGTTATCTCTACACAATCTCTAAGCAGATGGATTAAAGAAGTTTTACAATTAAGTGGTGTAGATACTTCAAAATTTACAGCTTACAGTACTCGACATGCTTCGACTTCATCAGCCAAAAGAAACGGAGTTAGTATTGATTTAATCAGGAAAACTGCTGGCTGGACATCATCTTCACAGGTTTTTGCTAAATTTTATAATCGCAAAATTATTGAAGACCGTTCTATTTTTGCGAAAACTATTCTAAAAACTAAGGATAATTAGTTTGAAAGTTAATTTATCACTTTTCATTTTATTTTTTAAAAAAAAAAAGTTAATAAATAATTTGATTTTCTTTAAAAAAAAAAAAAAAAATCATTATTATTTTTATTTCATATTAATCTCCCGATACTTCTCTTTAAACATCTACGTCTGGTGATCTTGAGGAGGAGGCACGTAATACAATTTAACGATTAAACGAACTTACCTGTAAGTGAAGTTCTATCGTAATTGTATGAAGCGCCTCCTCCGAAAAGATCAGTCCCACCCTAATTTAACCCTTACTAAATTTACTTTAGCCCCCTTTTTTATGATCGTATCGGTCGACCTTTGAATAATGAAGATCGTGTTTATTATATATAGCACTATCGTTAAGTAAGTAACTAATCATTAAACAAATTTTGTAGTTTCTTAGTGTCAACTTTGTGGCATTCTGAGCTTAAGAGTAGGTACTACGTCTGGTGATCTTTCCGGAGGAGGCGCTTCATACAATTACGATAGAACTTCACTTACAGGTAAGTTCGTTTAATCGTTAAATTATACGAAGTGCTTCGTCCGAAAAAATTAGTAACTCCCACCCATCCCAAACATTTCGTTCCCAAAAAATACGAGTGTTCAGGAAATGTAATAATCGAACTATAAAACTCTGAACTGAATGAATAATATTGTTCCACAGAGAGGGAAGTGGCAGCGCCGGAAGTTGGTTCAAAAAACATATTACTCTCAAATTTAGTGTGTTAGAGGTATCACTTACGTGCTACTACATGTTGAATAATTATTACAGGTTACTAATCTTTTCGGACGAAGCACTTCGTATAATTATGATAGAACTTCACTTGGTAAGTTCGTTTAATCTTTAATTAACTTGTCCACAGTGCAAGGGGAAATGTAAACCCTTCGTATTTGATAAGATGTATTGTTATGGAGATTGTACACGATCTCATATATATATATATATATATATATATATATATATATATATATATATATATTGGATGTCTGTAATTCTAATATATGGTAATAGATAGAAACGATGCATTGATCAATATTTTAAATCAAATATCTGGTCAATAAAAATAAAAATCAAAATAAAATTAGAAAATCCAAAATAAATTATTGTCTATAGGTTAGATATAACCTCTCTCGAGAGAAAACCGGAGCACAGAGGCCCCCCTGAGCCGCTAATTATTTTTTGTTGCTTCTGAGCCCCGGGTACAAGTTGTTTTGATATATCGAACAGATTCATCTTAGTTCTCTCATAACTTTAAAAAAAAATCAGTCTATCGGTTGACCTGCGGGTCAGCTCTGAAACTTCCGGCTATTTTCGAGCTCCTTGAGCTCGAAAACATTGTTGTGAACTCAAGTGTCTTTTTTTTTATGATATTCGAAGAGTACAGAGAAAAATTAAAGCAACTACACTTGAAATCAAGTAAACGTATACTTAAATACGAAATTGATTATACTTCTAATTTCACTGAAATTACGAATCATTTCATCCAGATACTTTATTGCAATCAATTTCCACGTAAAATCATAAATAGGGTGAACACAATCATTTTTGCTTTCAAATTGGGTTTTCCCACTTTGATCCCACACAGAACTCAATGAGGAAAAACGATTATAATTTTTTTATTTTCACGTTGGGTTTTCCTACTCAGGTCCACCACAAGCCCCAATAGGATAAAACTTACAATAATTTAATTTCTTTCCGATTCAGATTTCCCAATTGGGTTTTTATTGGGTCCTCATACGGATTTCCCTATTGAGCATGCCTTATTGGATCCCCATGAGGTCTACATGTATACTCTGGGCGATCCCACACCACTTTCTAGTCGGGTTAAATAATTACAACATTACATAGTTTGTCAAAAAAGTATTAGAACTGAATTGAAATTTTAATTTTAAATATATTTCATAAAAATTTTAGCCTTCAAAAAGGACGCATTGTGTCTGTTTAACTTCCTGTCAAAAAATTCGGATCATTTTACGTATTTTAAATTTGATTCTATTAAATGTTCCAAGCGGTCTATTTTTCTCTCCCCCAACTCCCCTCACATTTTTTATATTACTCGCATGGAAAAACTTTACTACTTTATTATTACTGGTCAGGTGTAATCTGAATAATAATACAGCGATGATGAGAATTGATCGTCTTAAGTGTAGAAAAGAACACATACCAACTTTTTCCTTGACGAGTTACATAAAACTTTTTTAAAGTGTATATTTCAGATTTTAAAGTATACCGGTATATTATTATACATATTGAATCAACATCATTTTAAATTGATTAACTGGCACGTGCATAAAATAATAGACGGCTGTCTTTGTATAAAAAATGTGTAGACTAAAATCGTTATGATGATCATCAATGACGATGATATATTAGCTCAAGTACTTTTTTTTTAATTTAGAAAATAGTATTAAAAATTTATCACAACCACGTAATGTAGATTGTTATCAGCATATATCATACTATAACATGTATACATATATATTATGCATTATTGAGCGGATTTTCATGCATATATATACTTACATAGTATATAGGATGAAGTGGGTAAAAAACGGTAGATGGTAAAAGTTAAGTCGTTAGTTGAAACGATGTGTTTACTTGAACTGAACTAACGACACCTCTTTCGTAAGTTATAAGGATGGTATAGTAAAAAATGTCAAGAGATCTTTCAGGTTATTTCTCAAGTATGCGCATAAGATGATAAAATTAAAAAGAATGAAAACTAAACTAATGTTAAGAATGAACGAGAAACAAGGTCACAAAGTTTTCTTATCAGTTTATCATAATACTTATATTATATATGAACAAACGAGTGGTCGAGTAAGCGAGCAATTTTTAAATCCAAGAGATTATTCACGTACACGTTTTTTTTTTATCAGTAATTCATTCTACTAGTTCCTTAAACAAATATTGTAATTAATATTTTATATTTTTGTTTTCAAGTAATTTTATTTTTTTAACGAAACGGAAAAGTCAGAAGTTCGTGACTTTTATCTAAATATCACAAAAACGAAAAAATTTTGAGAATTAAAAATTTATTTTTACATGCACAGTAGTGTATTTTTAAAATCCAATATTGTGAAGAAATAATACATAATTCTTTGTAATTTGAAAAAAAACCTAGTAGTAAATTCAATATTTGAAAAGTGTAATCAAAAAACGATTCGGTATGAGCTTTAATTACTTAGTTTGTTATAAATTATTGAAAATCGATTGATCATTTTAAAAAAAAAATATCATCGATTTCTTGTAGTCGGCATGCAACTGTAGGTTCTAATAAAATGTGTTTTTTAATTAATCAATGGTTTGATATTGATTAATTGCATCTAAAAGAAAGTTTATATACTCTTTTATGTTAAGAAATCTAAAAAATATTTAATTTTAGTTGAATGTCATTTTATATTAATTTTATGTCACAGCAATAGTCATCAACTTTTGAAGTGTGTCAGTATTACTGTGGTTTTATTTCTATACCACGGAAATAGAAACACAAGTTATTTTCTTATGTGCATGCATGCGACATTTAACGTGGTGGACATATCATTTTTTCGTAACCTAAAAATTATTATACCTCGTTGTTTATACAGTTCTTCATTATGACAAAAGGTCAAGAGAATTCTAAATATACTGAAAATAAAAAAAGTTAAGAAGGATAAAATATTCTTATGTCACTCATTTTATATGCATTCATTAACTATGCCAAAGCTGCACTCTAAAACCAAGCGTGTTACAAGTGTACTATTTTAACACACATTAAATGTGTTCTACATGGAAAAAATTAGATAGGAATGGTTACTGTGCTACACAAGAATGATCATAAAGTATGTACACAGAAAGATTGGAACCCGACTGGTTACTGTTCTGCACCCGACTCAGTACGGTGCTGAAAGACAATGCTCGATTGTGTTGCAGCACCACACTGATTACTGTGCAGAACCTGACTGAGTGATATGCGCACACGACTCAGTCAGGTTCTGCACAGTAATCAGTGTGGTGCTGCAACACAATCGAGCATTATCTTTCAGCACCGTACTGACCCGGGTAAAAAAAAAATCTTAAATTTGACTTGATTTAACTTGATTTTCTTTGAAGTCGTCGATATGCCGACAACTGTATTCCACATTTCAACTTTTTTTAACTTTATTTGACTTAATATTGACTTAATCTTGACTTTTTTTAACTTTTTTGACTTAGATTAGACTTTTTTTGACTTGAATTGTTTAGTTTCCTGTAATTTAACTTTTTTTGGCTTAAATTATTTTATTGACTTAAATTTGACTTATTTTGTCTTAAAAAAACAACTTGTTATCGATTCGAAATCTAGTTCTATATTTGACTTAAGTTTAACTTAAAAATTAAGTCAAATCGAATGTGGTTTTTATATTTATTTATTAATTAAACTAATCTAAAATTAAAACTCAATTTTAATTATAGCAAATTTTTTAAAAATTATTTCTGATTAAATTAAAATTACTATAAAAAAAATTTTTATTGCAATGATTTTTTTTTATTCTGTTCCTGAAGAATTTGTTATAAGCTCTTGTTTACAATATCATTCATTTTCATATTAATTAACCAATTCTGCAATAAACGCTTTATTACGTGTATTAATATAAAAACATACCGATAGTAAATTTTCGACAGGAATAGCAAATACATTTTCAGTTACAATGAATTCATATAAGTGTGATAGTTGGAGAAGTCTGACAGGCTCTTTGAAAGGTTTTGTTTGCAGAAGAGTTATTATTGCAAAATGATGACCAAGACACTTACAATTACTAATTTTTTGACAATCGCATATTTTATCAATAATTTTTATAAAAGAATGAAGAAGACCAAAACGTTTTTCATTCAAGTATTTAAATGCTACATAAGAAGAATTATTTTTTAATGTTTCTTTATAATTTTTTGATATAAACAATATACCATTTAATAGTAATCGAAAATATTCTAAACCATAAACACCTCGAATAATTATTACTATCATTAATTATATGTTAGTAATTGTAAGTATTTTTTAAAATTGCGTTGTAACTGTCTAATTTTGTTTTATTCTGACTTTAATGTAACTTTTTTTAACTTAAATCTAAGTAAAATGTATTTAAATCGACGCAATTCTGACTTGAATGTGACTTTTTTTAACTTAAATCTAAGTAAAATGTTTTTAAATCGACGCAATTCTGACTTGAATGTGACTTTTTTTGTCTTAAATCTAAAAGAAATAGAGTCAAACTGAACCAATTTTGACTTAAACGTGACTCATTTTGTCATAAATCGATCCTAACTAAGCCAGAAAAAGTCAAATCTAAGTCAAGTGTTATGGAAATTTTACACTGACTAAAAAAATTAACGTGGGTGAAATTTGAAAGATTTTGACTTAAATTTTAAGTCATAATTAAGATTTTTTTTCGACCCGGGGAGTCGGGTGCAGAACAATAACCAGACGGATTCCAATCTTTCGGTGTATGTTTAATTACTTAATAACTACTTAATTATTAAGTGAAAGGATGAGAGGATCTGGTGTGTGTGAATTGGCGGGCAATGAATAAATTTATTTAACACTGAGATTTAATTCAATAAACACTATAAACAATTTATTTACAATATTTACACTTTATGCTAATTGTTTATGATGAGACTGGTATTTATTTAATTGTATAAATGTCTATTTTATGAGAATTTCACTCGCGTGCAACACGTGGCCAAGATGGCGTCAAGGCGCGAAATGTGCCGGTTCACGAGGTGAGACTGATTTATGCAAAATTAATACTGAGATGAAAACTGAGAGCAAAAATAATGCAATAAATAATTACTATGAATTATTACTAATAAAAAGCACTGAGAACTGTATTGAGAACGCAAGGGATTGAGAAAAAACGATACGATTTATGAGAGCACGAGGCGTCAGCCATGAAATCACTGTAACTATATGAAAGAGAGAGAGCGTTGGAAGTGTGAGTGAGACAGCGCACCCGTCTTCTTCATCCCCACTCTAGCGGTCCCTTGAATGAGAATGCGACTAGCGGAGCCGCCTATAGTTGATGACTGATCGGTAATGCCGACGATAAGATATCGACGGTGAGAATGGAATTGCTGAGCGCGGGAGATTTGAACATTCTCCCCGCCTTCTCCTACTCGTTGGAGAAGTGAGACAATTTATGAGAATCTTCCGTGGTCGATGAGACGGGCAATAGCACTAGTTTGCTTATTGGCCGTTTGAGAGTTGTTGATGCAGTTTTGAGAGTGACCACTCTGATGAGACCATCTGCACCGGGATGTAGTTGGATGACACGGGCGAGCGGCCATTTTGTTGGTGGATACCGCTCGTCTGAGAGCAAGACAAGTGATCCAACTGCGATGTCGTGATGAGAAGTGTTCCATTTTGAGATCGATTGATGAGATTGTAAACATTCTGTGGACCACCGGTCCCAGAAATGCTGTAAGCGTTCTTGAATATGTTGCAGATGAGATAGTCTTGAGGTTGAGATTGCGGTGAGATTAGGTTCCGGAATGGTATTGATGGCAGCACCTCGGATGAAATGTCCGGGCCTGAGAGCAGTGAGGTCGTCCGGATCCTCTGAGAGTGCGCTGAGAGGATGAGAATTGAGAACTGCCTCAACTTGTATGAGAAAAGTTGAGAAATCTTCGTAGGTGAGAAGTGTGTCAGCAATGGTTCGCTGAAGATGATATTTTATTGATTTTACTGCAGCCTCCCATTTTCCTCCCATATGAGGAGCCCCAGGTGGGTTGAATGACCACTGGGTTCCATCATTGGCGAGATGCTGCTGTAGATGAGATGATTCCTTGAGAGCACCGGTGAGAAGTTGCTTGAGAATGAGATCAGCACCCTTGAAGTTTGTTCCACAGTCACTTCGCAGTGTGCGGCAAATTCCCCGTCTGCTAGTGAAACGGCGGAATGCCTTGAGAAAGCCTTCACTGGAGTAGTCAGTGACCACCTCCAAATGAACAGCTGATGTTGAGAGGCAGACAAAGACAGCGATCCAGCCCTTATAGCATCTGGTACCGCGTCCTTGAAAGAACTTCAGAGACACTGGACCGGCGTAATCGACTCCAGTGTTCTCGAAGACGAGAGATGGTGAGATCCGATGAGATGGAAGTTGACCCATGAGTTGTTGAGATCTGACTCCCCGCATTCGTGCGCAGGTGAGACAGCGATGGATGAAGTTTTTAATTGGAGATCGTCCACCAATTATCCAACACTTCTTTCGAACATGAGATAAGGTAAGCTGGGTACCTCCGTGCAAAGTGCGTAGATGAGAGTCTGAGATAATGAAACGTGAGAGCACACAATCCTTGGGAAGGATTGCTGGATGCTTGCTGTCAGCATCTAATGCTGAATTTTGAAGACGTCCACCGACTCTGATTACGCCAGCTTGATCGATGAATGCGGTGAGACGTGTGAAACAGTGAGATTTTTTGAGAGTATTGCCTTGAGATAATGATGAGATTTCTGATGAGAAATATTCTTGCTGCGTTGATTTAATCCAATGGATGAGAGCTGATTGTAATTCAGCAGGTGTGAGAGGTGAGATGCTGAGTGATGAACCAGGTACTTTCTTAAAACATGAGATTGCTCTGAATACTGTTGCAGTACGCCGTAGTAGAGCTGTAAGTGTAGTCCATGAGTGAATGAGAGAGGATAGTGGCATGAGAGGTGGACTAGTTGAGACATGAGACTTGCAAGGTCTCATTTCTGAGTTTATTTGCTCTGTTTCATCTGTAGCTGAACTGAGAACATGATGAGATGGCCATTGAGAGGGAGGATCAGCTAGCCAGCTGGGTCCTGTCCACCATAACTGATGGTTGATGAGCTGAGATGCTGTCAGACCCCTGGATGCACAGTCAGCAGGGTTTTGTTTTCCTGAGATGTATCTCCAGTGTGCATCTGGAGAATTTTGCTGGATCGCTTCAACTCGATTCTTGACGAATTCTTTCCATCTTGTTGGTTCACTGGTAACCCAAGCAAGTGTTGTTGATGAGTCGGTCCACAAATAAGTTGGAACATGAGATAATTGCAGCGTAGATGAGACATGAGATGCCAGTTTTGAGAGCAATAATGCAGCTGAGAGTTCGAGTCGAGGAATTGTGAGACGTTTGAGTGGTGCAACTTTAGTTTTAGAGCAGATGAGAGAGATGATAGTCTGTTCGCCAGGTTGACAGACTCTGAGATATATCACAGCAGACATTGCAGCTTGAGATGCGTCAGAAAACCCGTGAATCTCGATGCCAGATGTATTGGGGATGAGATTGATCCATCGAGGAATTCTGAGATGAGACAGTTGAGGTAATTCATCGCGGAAAGTTTTCCATCGATGAACTAGCTCTGGTGAGAGAGGATCATCCCAGTCAACCTTTTGTAGCCAAAGGTCCTGGATGATGATCTTTGCCTTTACTATTACTGGTGAGATTAAACCCAGAGGGTCAAATAGCTGAGCAGCCTCTGAGGTGATGGTGCGCTTGGTGATGCTGAGAGTTTGAGAAGTCTTGCCAGTAAAGGTGAGAACGTCTTCTTGACAATTCCATGAGAGACCCAAGATCTTTGAGATGTTGTCTGAGAATGAATGAGAATCTTCTGGACTGAGTGAGGATGAGATTTTGCTGAACTGAGGGTGGTTGCTTTTCCATTTAGCTAGTGGAAAGCAACCTAAATTGCAAAGCGCTTCGACATTATTTGCAATGTCGTTGAGATCGCTGAGATTGTCGGCACCGCCGCCGATGTCGTCGACGTAGCTGCCTTTTTGAAAGGGTTCCACTGCGAGTGGAAATTGAGACCCTTCGTCGATGAGAAGTTGTTTGAGAGCTCGGCCAGCAAGATATGGTGCTGGTCGAGTGCCGTATGTGACGGTGTTGAGTTGATAAGCCACTGTGAGACCGTTCTCTGTCCAGAGGATGCGCTGATAATCCCTGTCATCAGGGTGGATGAGAATTTGACGAAACATCTTCACGATGTCCGTCAAAAAGATGTATCTGTGACTTCTGAGGTACAGCAGTACATCACAGATCTTTGCTTGAAGACTTGGGCCGATATGCAGATGATTATTGAGAGAACTGGCTGATGATGTTTTGCTAGAACCATTGAACACTACCCTCAACTTCGTGGTTTCGCTGTCTTCGCGAACAACGCAATGATGAGGTAAATAATATACATGAGAAGGTTCAGGCGCCGTAGATGAGACTCGAGTCATGTGTCCAAGTGATTCATACTCGTTGAGAAAGGCAGTATATTGACCTTGAAGTTCTGGATTTTGAGAAAGACGCTTCATGAGACGGTTGAGACAACGCTGCGCAATGTGACGAGATTCACCTAGCTTCTGATATGATGATTTGAATGGTAGACGGACGATGTATCGTCCTGATGCATCTCGAGCATGAGTTGATAGGAAGTGAGCTTCACACTCAGCTTCCTCGACGGTGAGAGTTTCGTTGCAGGACTCTGGAACTTCTTCAAGTTCCCAGAACTTGGTGAGAGAGTCGTGCAGTTGAGCATTTGAGATGATATGATGAGACAGGCTAGGTGAATGATGAGATTGTTCATGGACTGGGCCCAGAATCGTCCAGCCGAGCATGGTTTGCATGGCAATTGGTTCTGAAGAACTTCCTGCTCTGAGACCAGGTCGTATGATTCGACCATAGAAGTCTGCGCCGATGAGAAGATCAATTGTGCCAGATTTGTAGAAGTCTGGGTCGGCGAGTTCTAGATCTTTAATATGAGACCATTGCGTTGGTGAGATTGAGACTGATGGTATCTGCGCTGTGATTTTCTTGAGAATGTGTGCGTTGAGGTATGCGTGTTCTGATGAGATGGTAGACTGCAGTGTGAATGAGACCATGCCTGAGGTTTTTCCTGATGAGATATTGCCAACTCCTTGCAAAGGTATGTTGCATGGCTGAGAGATGAGACTGCAAGTGCGAACAGCAGCTTGAGAAATCAGAGTAAATTCTGATCCAGGATCAATAAGAACTCTGATACGATGAGACGAACCTGATTGATGAGAGATGAGAGCATGTGCGGTTGCCAGCAGCACTGTCGGTCGAGATGTCACACGCTTGTGATCTGGAGCACGGCTGATGGCAGATGAGATGAAAGCTGCTGCTTGAGAATAGCAAAATTGTTATTGTTGAGAAGTTTGCTGCTGAGCTTCTGGATGAGATGCAGGTGGTGATGAGACTTGCTGCGTTTCAGCAGCTGCTGCAGGTGGCTTCTTGGTCAGCCTCATGAGACGAGAGAAGTGCAGCATCGAGTGGTGAGGTTCATCACACTCTTTGCAGCGACGACGACCCTTGGACTGGCAATTTTCAAAACTGTGGTCGCCAAGACAGTTTCGACAGAGATGAGCATGTGCTGCTAGTTGGAATCGTTCATCAGGAGACATTGCCTGGAATCTTGGACATCCAACGATGAAGTGATTGCCCTCACAGCAATTACAGTAGTCTGATTTGAATGAGAGTGTGCTTTTCGGAAGTACTGGATGAGACTGAGTCGTGTTTGATTGAGATCTTGGCGGATTTCTTGCTGGTGGATGAGAATGCGTTGATGCTTGATGAGACTGAGACTGCGTTGACTGAGATTGCTGATGTTGCTGAGATGGAGGTGCAGTTGCGACGTGTACTTGAGCTGCTGCGGTACGAGGTTTGGTACCCAGGTGGTTACGTGAGTCATGAGATGGCTTGCGAGGTGAGACCCCACCCTCCATGGCTTCACGAGCTCTGGCGCGACCGGTGAGGAAGGTACGCAGGTCCTCATAGCTTGGGAACTCCGTTGACGTACCCAAATGTACTTCCCAAGCTTCCCGTAGTGAGAGGTCCAGTTTCTGGACGATGAGATGAACCAGGATCTGGTTCCAGTGCTCGGTGGGCGATCCCAGAGCTTTGAGAGCTTGCACTGCCTCGTTGGCAGTATTGATGATTGCCTTGAGCTGTTTGGCAGAGTTGCTGTCAGCTGGTCTGATGCTGAACAGCTTATCAAGCTGCGCCGAGATGAGAAGACGCTTGTTGTCGTATTGTTGGACAACAGCGTCCCATGCTGAGGCAAATGAGTCTCCAGTGACTCTGATGTTGGTGATGAGACGGGCGGCATCACCCTCTAATGCCGATTTGAGGTGGTACATCTTCTCCACAGAAGTGAGAGATGTATTTTCGCCGATAAGAGAGACAAACAAATCGTGGAAATGTTTCCAGTCTTGATACTTGCCTGAGAATTTTGGCACAGGGATAGTAGGGACATTAAGCCGACTTCCAGCTGGCACGATGAGACTTGAGTTGGCTAAGACATTGCCTTGTGAGGGCAGTGCTGCCTCCAACTCATGTATGCGATGAAGCAGAGCATCTTGAGCTCCTTGGAACATCTTGAGGGCTTTTTCAAAAGAACCGTCGGTGAAATATTTGTGTTCGACCGTCACGTCGGTCTTTGACGAGAGTAATTTCTCGTGGTCTTCAGTGAACTTGCTCCAGTGCTCAGTGAGAAGGTCCAACTTTGCGTTGGCTGCACGCAATGAGAGTGTTTCTATTATACCGGCTTCAGCGGATGTAGAAACAGAGGTGAAAATTGAGATGCGCTGCATCTGAAGCACCATTTTATTCGCAACTGTAGCCATATCTGAAAAAAGGCTGAATGAGACACACAAAAAAATGCGATGCAAAATTGAGACTGAGAATGTTAATGAAACACAGAACAAACTGACAGTGATTTTCTGTGTGATGATGAGACGCTGAGAACTGCTGCAAATGGACGCAGATGAGAGACGCTGATGAATGAGAATTAATTTATACACTAGACACTTCACATTAATTAATTTGCACTGTTGTGTCCCTTAATTAATTTCCACAATTGCAGTACCACGTCCAGGGTACTCCGCAATGCACCTGTGTTGAAGTGAAGAATGTAAACTGCACTGATGTCACTTAGTGTCACTGAGAATTTTTACTTTAAATAAATTTATTCGACCAATTCACACGATCCGGCTCGAAGGACCAAAAAATGTTTAATTACTTAATAACTACTTAATTATTAAGTGAAAGGATGAGAGGATCTGGTGTGTGTGAATTGGCGGGCAATGAATAAATTTATTTAACACTGAGATTTAATTCAATAAACACTATAAACAATTTATTTACAATATTTACACTTTATGCTAATTGTTTATGATGAGACTGGTATTTATTTAATTGTATAAATGTCTATTTTATGAGAATTTCACTCGCGTGCAACACGTGGCCAAGATGGCGTCAAGGCGCGAAATGTGCCGGTTCACGAGGTGAGACTGATTTATGCAAAATTAATACTGAGATGAAAACTGAGAGCAAAAATAATGCAATAAATAATTACTATGAATTATTACTAATAAAAAGCACTGAGAACTGTATTGAGAACGCAAGGGATTGAGAAAAAACGATACGATTTATGAGAGCACGAGGCGTCAGCCATGAAATCACTGTAACTATATGAAAGAGAGAGAGCGTTGGAAGTGTGAGTGAGACAGCGCATCCGTCTTCTTCATCCCCACTCTAGCGGTCCCTTGAATGAGAATGCGACTAGCGGAGCCGCCTATAGTTGATGACTGATCGGTAATGCCGACGATAAGATATCGACGGTGAGAATGGAATTGCTGAGCGCGGGAGATTTGAACAGTGTAGAAACTGATCTTAGCATATTACTAGTTCTCGTTATAATAGGAGTGGGTCATTTTTACATACGACTGTAGATTCAACACAGTAACCATTACTATGTTACACATTATGTCAAGAACACAACTGGTTGTCGTGTTTACAGTCACCGTTTGCTTACTAGATAATACAAGTTTCTTAAGGCAGTAGATGTGTTACTATACAAAATAGGGACACTGTAAAAGAAGATTCCTGACGTCAAACCAGATTCATTTGGCTCAAGTACTCCGTGCGTATGGATACAACAAGCGCGTGAATCGACTGAGTCTACCACCCTCTACGTTTGACAGTTTTTTTTGCTCCAAGTGAGTGTTTCTTGAGGGAAGGTCTCGAGTCGTTTGAACTAACTCTATAGTATTTGATATCACTCAATAACTTTTTTCATATATAAAAAAACAAAATAGAAATGAGTTCACTTCGTTAGTATTATTGATGCAATACTGATTTTTGTTTTATGTA
The DNA here is from genome assembly GCF_029852145.1 of Microplitis mediator. Taxonomy (NCBI): domain Eukaryota; kingdom Metazoa; phylum Arthropoda; class Insecta; order Hymenoptera; family Braconidae; genus Microplitis; species Microplitis mediator. The sequence goes on along the minus strand of NC_079969.1, from coordinate 17,174,813 downwards.
AATAAATTAAAAATTTCACTCAAAGTAAATTCTAAGGTGATTGAAGGTATGAATTATCAGTTAAGTCAAAACTTTATTAGAGCAAATGAATTGTAGTGTTGAAAGTAATATTTTTGTGACAGACACTTGAAATGTACGACATTTAGCGCCTATAGCCGGAAGCTAAAAATATTAGATAAGATACAGCTAGTAAAAAAGATACTTAATCGTTCTAATAGTGACGTCATCAATGGATCAAAAAATATTTTTTGGTTACAAGTGCGATAGCAAACGACCAAAAAATATCGAAGTAACTTAACGAGCCATCTTGTGACAAAATTTATCATCATATTAATTCGTACACTTACCGACTTCTCTCTCATTTTCAACAAATACTCAAAACAATGTTACCAAATAAATAAACGTGGGTTATAACCTGCCATTTATAGGCACTAAATGTAGTACATATCAAATATCTGTCACAAAAACTAATGTATTTATCTAGTACAATCGAGTCTAAGACGCTCGTGTGTTGGTACCCTTGCCTTCGGCTCGGGCACCAATCTTCACACCTCGTGTCTTAAACACGATCGCACTCGATAGATAAACTACTATTTTTTAGGTCCGTAGAAACTGTTCTTGCAATTGATTCAACAATAAATCGAATTATTTCAAATTACTGTATTGCATTGATCCAAAGAAAACAGTACCCTGATTAAACAACTGAATTCGATCGAATTGAACAGAATTAAATTTTTAATTCTATTTAATTCAGATAAATTCTGTTAATTCGGTACCTAACTTAAGAATGAATTCTGTCTAATTCGGCAGGAAAACCAGAATTTGTCCAAATTAAAACGAATTTAAATAATTTTATTCGGTTTAATTGTGCTTAATTCGAAAATAATTCTCCAATTTCTGGTTCTGAATCCGAATTAAACTGAATTAAAACGAATTTGAAATTTTTAAATCGGTTTTATTCTGTTTAATTCAAATTGAAATTTTCAATTCAGTTGAATTCTGTTTTGCAGAATTCGACAGAATATAACAGAATTAAAATTTTTAATTCGGTCGAATTCAGTTGTTTAATCAGGGTACCTAATCTGAATCAAGTGAATATCGCCTTTAATCATTTCATTAATAATTAATTTAAAAAAATTTTTTTTTCTTATTTACACGGAAAGAATTGTTTGATGAAAATTACTCTGCAATTCCGACTAATCCTGGGCGATTCCAAAAAATTGGTATTTTTTATTTCAACTTTTAATATTTTTCGTTAAAATATTAATATCACTAAGCTATATTTTACTCTACTAGTGAGTAATTTTTTAACAGCAGATAAAGTGGTATAATTCTATGATTTTATACTCTGCTGGGATCCCATATTTAATCGGTTATTGTGAACATTTTACCTTAATCTACCAATTTTTATTCTAAAAGTATTAATTTTTACTCCCCAACAGTAACCATTGCTATCTATTTTTTTCTGTGTATGTTTAAGGCCATAAGCAAAACTATAGTAATTCGCAGTCACTTAAAACACGATTCACGGTGTGTTAAATATCTATAATTCTAGCTATCGAATGTTATTTGGCAAATGTGTTAATTTCGACTAAACCCTTGGATTTAAAGTGTGCACCTTATTTACATTAAAAGTTAATTTTTCATAAGAAACTCTTGGTTGTTTTTGTGAAGCGTTTGTCTTTACAATCTATTCCATTAATTGTTGCTTTATCACATTCCGCATCATTAATTATCACACGATATTTGTAACATACAGTGTATAATGATAATACTCACATGTAACAGGGTAAAATAGATTCCAATGGCTATTTATTAAGATCTAAAATTGGATTTGTCCACGGTCGATAATGGGTCCTAATTATAACTCGGTTTATTAAATTGAGTGATTCGACATGTCACCGGGTGTCGCTAATCAGTGAGACCCGAACATCCGCCCCTCTCTTTTGCTAATTAATTTAGTAGGGATGAGTTTTCCGGGGTGAATCGAAGAGTTATAAGGGAGTGCCGTGCCAAAAATCGAGAGAGTTCGTTGGACACCCAAAGAGAGTCAATCGGACGACCGAAGGCGATGGACGCCTAAGTGAGAGTTGGTGAACGACTAGAGTGATTGGACGCATCATCTACACCATTTTATACGAGGCAAGACGAGGACTTTAACAATCTGGAGCGAGAACAAACTGGACAATCGAGAACCAGAAGAGCCGATTTACCTGTAAGGAAATTTGGACGACAGTTGGAGAAATAGCCGGACATCAGCTACAAGTCTCATCTGGTTGCTGCTGTAAAAATTCATCAAGGTAAAATTATAATTCATTAAGGCCGGAATTTATATTCCAATGGCAGAATTAATTATAATTAATTTAATTAATATCTTTCCGTTGGTTCTCGCGTATATAAATTGGTAGTTGTAGGCCGTTGGCCATTACAACCACACGTCTCGTCTTTTCAAAAGTTGTGTCGCGCCGCTCTTATTCGCTATATTGTGTCTATAACTCTGAATTTATTTTATCCGAGGCCTTTGGCTGGAATAAAATAATTTTCCCGCGTAAATAACTAACTAAATAAATTATTCGATCACGTCAATAAATTAATTGAGGCCGGAATTCATTCCAGTGGCTGAATTAATTCATAAATAAACTTTAATTTACTCGAATTCGTCAGTAAGATTCAAGACCGAGTAACGCCAACTCAATGGCTGAATTTCTAGTCAATTCATAACGTAATTCTAGTCACGATTTAATTATAAATTAATTTTAAGTTAATTAATTAAAATATCTAAATAAAATGAAGTCATAAAAGGGACGCTAGAATCGTGATAAATTGTTATTGAGTAAAATGGAAAGAAACGGATTATTTATTGTGAAGTAAATTAATGTATAGAAATACTGGTAAAATTATTAGTGGAAAATTATAAGGAAAAATTAATTAATTAATACTTAATTTAAACAATAAATTAATTAATTAATACGTGTAAAATCAGTGAGTTAATTATAGATTAAGGAAGTGATAAATTGTAATCAGAATGAGTTGATGTGGGAAATTTATATTGGAATTTTAGTTGAATTAGAGTCATGAAGTTTTGGGTGAAAAAGATTGTAATGATATTGAAGGTACAAAAGGAAAACAGAGTTTTAAGTAGAATCAAGTATCGTTAATTGAAGGAAAATGTGTCTGTGATTCAGGTCCTGTGGACAAAATATAAGTTAGGTTTAAGAGATGTCCGGTGGACACTAGAAATAAGAAAATGCGGGTTAACGTCCTGTGGACGGTTTTTTAAAATTAGTAGAAATTAAGAAAAATAAGGTTTAACGTCCGGTGGACGGTTTTTTAATCAAAGTGTATTAAGGTTAAAGGTTTAACGTCCGGTGGACGGTTTTTTAAAGAGTGTGTGTGTGTGTTACGTCCGGAAGACGCCTAAAATACGTGTGTGTGTGGGAGTGTGGAAACGTCCAGGGGACGCATTTAGTTTGTCATAAGAATTTAGTTTGTCATAAGAATTTAGTTTGTCATAAGGTTATAATTGTCATTAAAGAAAAAATATAAAAGCAAGGTGCTTATAATTATTAAAATTGAAAGCAAAGTCTTAAATAAATTTATTTCAGCCTGTTCATCATTCCTCTCCTCTCTCACAAAATTATAAAATTTACGAACGACCCTGAGCATATAAAATAATTACAATAACATCCGGTTCTGGAAGGCCGAGTCCATCTTCCAGTGGCGCCCTAATATTCGACTATAATACTTAGGTGCGACCAGACTTGGCAAGCTAATCACTCTGTCATATACACTTACCCTACACAAAGAAATTATTCTCGTTTGAAATGCTATGGTATTCAAGTAAAGTCGGATCATGTTGGCCACCTGACCGAAATTAAAACAAATACATACATGCAAAAATCACTATGGCCATAGTAAAATTGATAGTGGTTACAGTACTTTGGGATTTAATCGTTGTCTATTTTACGATGGCCATATTACTTTTCACATTTGTTTACGTATTTTAATTTCTGCAGGTGGCCGACATGGTCCGGCTTTACTATGGCAATATTTCATTTCAAACAAGAATAATTTCTCCGCGTATACCTTTTTTATGCTCGTTGAATTGACGTTTATATCAAAAGCCATCAGCCCATCACTTCTTCACCGGACCACACGCACTCTTATGTCACATCCTGCGCGTGCTCGATCCTCGGTATACTTATTCGAAAATATATACATATACCGAAACATACATTCACAGACTGATAATTAATATGCCGCCTATTTTAATAGCCTACTTCCACTTTAAATAATTTTAAGTTAACCCTTCCCCCATACCCTTTATAACTTAGTATTCATACCCTTACACCTCATACACAGTAGATTACGCGATTTCATTTAAAGTTTATTTTTGAATATTAATATTAACTTCTGATGGTATTCGTACAAGGTTTCCTTGTATAATTTTTTCTTTTAACCTTTTTAATTACGTTGAATAAATATTAAATACAAACATAAATTATTTCAATATTGAAAGTATTTATTTTTGAGTGAACATTTTAATCAAATGTCTGTAAACTAATTATTATCTATTACAGTAAGCCATCTTTTGAATTCAAAACTGCGCTATCTATAGATAATTATTTTGAGTCAGCTGTAAGGTAATAATGGGCCAGCGTTTTATTTCACTACAGTACCATCTGGAAATAATAGATAATGGCCAGCTATCAGGTTTTAGTGAGTCGTCTTTTGATTTGAAAACGACGCCATCTATAAATAATTAATCTGAGCCAACTATGATGTAATAATAAGTCAGGATTTCATTCTCGTACAGCTTTATCTGTAAATAATAGATAATGGACAGCTATTAGCTTAGAGTGAGCTATTTTCTTATTTGACAACAGTGCCATCTATAACCAATTATTTTGAGCTACCTGTGAGACAATGGTGAGTCAAGATTTCATTCTCGTACAGCGCCATCTGTAAATAATAAATAATGTTCACTCACGAAATATCGGTGAGCTAAAAATATTCTTGAAACAAGAATTAGCCAACGGTGAGCTCGTTATTAGTCAAATCTGCTAGCTAGTAATGCTGAGCTAGTGACTGGGTCTAAACTCATCTTCATTTGCCAGGATTTAACTCGGAAAATAACTAAAGCAATATTGTTTCTCATTTGCTGATTAGTTTTTTTCCGTAAGGGTTTCTCCATAAAGTGATACGACTATAACTCTGAATTAGTAAATATTCACTATTTGCTAGTGAATTTTGCTAATTCACTTTTAGAGAGTATATCAACACATAAAAAATATCAAAGCACCATTGAATTAACCCACGAAAATTTAAAAAATTATTCAGCCTGAAAAAGTCGATACCGATTTCGACGCGAACTATTTTTGATGCGATTTAAAAATAAAAACAAACTTTATTTTATAGTCCGTTGTTCTTATGAAGTGGCCCGTATGTCATCTAGTGTTACGAATGTTACGATGTATTCAAGATGTCCAAAAATAAATAATAACAATAAAGAAATAAAAATAACTAAAGAAGTATAAAGTGAAGTGAAGTAAACTGGGCTTTAAAGGGTTTGCTGTAAACTCTTATATTCTTCTAAACTACACACATATGCTTCTTTTCTTCTCTATATACTAACTCATACTTGTTTATATATGTTACGTATACTTGAAGTAGTTGTAATCGAAGTAAAAAGTAAAGAGGCAAGTAAAAGACGTGCAAGCTGATATGCGAGTGCGGGTACCCCGATCGGGTATACCGCAGTCGAGTTTATACAGTACGTCTTCCTATATTCCATACACATATACACATATTTATATGTATATATACTATGTATATATTTGCTGAGGGTAACGATGCTCGTGCGGCGGCTGTGAAGTTTTCAATATATATAGATATATATAAATACATTACTTATAAACATATGCCTACGGCAGTTTCCACGAAGTAAATAAATTTTTTTATTCTTCAATACTTTTTTTTTAAATGTCTTGTTTTATTTATTTTATTAAACTTCTATATATACCATTTGCATTATGTTTACAATGCATGTATTCTCATACAAAACAGCCCGGCCTTCCAACTTAATGCATAAATAATTAAATAAAAAACTTCAATACACAAGAAGTTAAGTTTTTTATATGATCGTTATAAACTTTTTAGTAAATATATAATTTAATAGCAAATAATGAGAAAGTCGATGATGAATAACGAATAATACATATAATGATAAGAAAAGTAAACCTTGTTGCAAAATATGTAGTTTATTGATGAACAGCAAATTTTCTTCAATACAATGTTACTTTGAATAAGTCAAAAAAAAGAAAACAATTAAAATGTAATTATTTTTTTAATGACATCAAAGAACGTTAATTGATTAAATATATGAGAATTATAACACGTGAGTGTATATTGAGGTTTGTACATATGAGTCATGTGCCTTATCGTAGTCATTGTGAATCAGTATATGTCCAATAGAATAAATATATAAAACGTTGGTCGCAGACATTGCGGTATGTTAGGTGTGAGGTCGTTGATATGCATTATAAGTTAAGATACTAATGTCATATAACTGTGCGCGTGTGTGTCGTGGGTGTATTTGTATTAGCCTTGGTCGATTGACCGGTGTATAAGATTAATCATCAACAATTCCAATTATTTGGTAGTCATATTTTACGGATAAGTAAATAATTGGAAATTTAACTGACTAATGAAATTTTAATGTATTTTTATACCCAACTATGTAGAATCTTGGGCCAAGCTTGTAAGCCAGCCTTGTTCCAGCCTTGGTAGAAGTCTAGAATGATAACACTGGGCCAGTCCTGATTGCTAGACGTGGCCCATGCTTCGTTGCCAGACCTGGTCCATACATCGACGAAACGAATAAATTTAATTTAAAAAAAAATTTGCTATTATGAACTTCGTAGAGTTCATGATCATCAACGTTTAAACTATCTAAGGGAGCTAAATGATGAGAAAAAAACTCGCCGTCCTTCTGATCGCTGGGTCCGAACGGTAGCTACTGGACGAACCTACTAATGTTGAACTGATACCTTTATATGATCTACTTATTAAACCAGAGGTATAGCCAAACTTGGGTAATCCTACCTTGGCCCAAGCCTGGGTTGCCATTGAATGCCCAATGCAGGAGAACCCAGTCTTGGCCCCAGCTCGGGTAATCATTGTAATCGCCAAAGCTAGGCTACCCAGTCTTCGCCCACCTGGGTTGCCATTGAATGGCCAAGGCAGGGGAACCCAGTCCTGGCCCAGGCTCGGGTAACGATTGGGATGGCCAGGACTGAGTACCCAAGCATGGGCCAATATAGGTGTGCCAAAGCTAGTAGCTTCCCCAGTGCTGGGCTAAGTAGAGCCCCGTCGTTCAACTCTGGTAGCTTCTGCATGGGTAGTATTATTGTAATTTTTATCCTATAAAAGAATATTTATAAGTTTATAAATATGTTTAAATAGATTCAAATATTATTTAGCTTGAGAACAAATTATTTTTCACGACACCATGGTCTCATTGTCACAGCATTAAAACTTTAATTTTTAGTGCCTGTATAGCCAGTAGAAACAAGCCAATTTCAGCCTTATGCCGTGAACAAACATTATCGTCTATCTTCTCTCTAAGAACGACCCAAGTCGAAAAATAATTCCGGATTTCAGCCTCAACAGTGAATTTTGGACTCATTCAGTCCTCATTCGGCATTTTTTGTCGGATAAGTCTTGATTTAGCCTCAGCAGCTTAATTAATTGATTAAGTCTCATTTTGCCCTCAACCTGAATATCATTATATGAGAACAAAATCCATTCAAAATTGGGACTTAGAGATAATTTTAGCTTTATTTATTATTGCATATTAGTTTCATTTGTAAATGAGAATAAACTGTTAAAATTTTCGACTTAGTAAACTTTTTCTTTTCTCCAAAAAGGTTGACCACATGTTCGGGAAGATGATACTTATACTTTTTTTCGAATCAGTGAAAATTAGTGGAAATCACTGTTCTACTTGAATAAGATAAATAATTAATAAGATACATTATTCTTGAAGACGAATATGAATTCATGAACTAAACTTGAAATTGTATTAATATTTTAACTAATTAGTGAGTAATAATAATGAGCCACTTAAAACTTTTCCTTAAAATTTAATACGAATTATTTGAAGTTATTAACAAGTTGAAATGAGTCAGAAATATAAAATATAAATTTGATTATTGCCGTGTTAACCCCAAGAGTGGTAAGTTACTATTGTATTACACAAGTTATCACTCTTCTGTGTTTAGCACGGCAGTGCATGTTCTATAAGAAAATTGGCTATGCAGAGTAAGAGGAAATAAAGTTTTTTCTTTTTTTTTTTTCTATTAATAATTGATATCATAACACGTTGAAAAACAGTAAACACACCAGTAAACATACACCAGCTGAATAACAAAAGAAAATTTTCCTAAGAAATGCTTTAGACACGAAACTTCAGTGTTACCTCGGTTGCCTCGAAGTTACATAGTAAAAAGAAAGAGAATAAAGAATTAGTGTTTTAAGTCGTCATCAAAGGCTTATCAAAGAACAAAACGTTTGACACGATCGTGGGGACAAGTCAACACATGATCTCTATACTACGGTATATTTCATATGCTTCTATATCAATAAGTTCTTTCGTCTTTTGAATACAAATATTAATATTACAAACATATAAATTTTCAAATCAACAGTAAAATTTTTCGCTATGAAAATAATTGCATGTGGTAGATATTGTTCAGTCCAAAGTTCTTTGACTTAAAAAAAAATAAAACGCAGCATACTTAATCCATATAATATTAAATAAATATATCCATACAAATATAGTTCAGTTGAGAGTGAGATTGAATGAATGATACCGATGGAAATATCGAATGATAAATAGCTATTGAGTTTTTGATAAACTTTAGAGTGTCTTTAGGTCGCGGAGTCGGCACGTTTGATCCGCCGCAGTAAGCTTGGGTTTCGGGCTAAATTCTAAACACGCGATCTATAGTTCGCCATTCGCGACACTATAAACATGTCAGATTAGTATGTAAACAAATCGTATACATAATGCATGCCGTTGCTCGTATCATCGTAACGCCGCCGAACTTGCAGAACAAACGCGTATCTTCTGTATATATATCTATATATATTTCTCTTATATAGGCTCGAATTTCTTGCTCTTATACTCTGCTGGTTATATGTATATATATATTACATTAACTCTCTTACTCATATCTTTAAGTACTGTTTCATTTCATTTAACTTCAATTCAACACTACGTGGAGGATCGCTGTATACATAAGACCGATTCAAAGAATCGACTTTTTTTTTCAAAGACACAGTCAAAAAATTCAGTAGGATAAAAGAAGACGTCAGTTAAAATTTGAGCCCATAATATTAAGTGATTGCGATTTGTTAATTCCCATTTAAATAACATGGGGAAAAAAAATTTTTAAGTTTGGAATTTTATATCTGCGTAGTGGCGCATTGTACAAATAAGTCCAAAGCACATTGTCGTAGGAGATTTAACGCTCTGGAAAAAAGGTTTCTTATGATTTTTTGTTAAATCCATCTGTTCAAAAGTTATGTAAGCTTGAAGTCGAATTTATAGTAAATTTTGAGATCTTCTTACGTTCCCAGCGAAACGATCAGACTAATCACAAAATGTTATGAAAATTTTTTTGTAGATAATTTTATTTCCTACAAATTAACTCGAATAAAGTTTTTTAAAATTCCGCATTGTTTTCTAGTTATTTTTATTTTAATGTCAAGCTCTTAAAATCGATCAGAAGACTATTTTTTTTATGAGCTTGACATTAAAATAAAAATCTGTCTATCGGTTGACCCTGCGGGCCAGCCCCAAAACTTCCCGCTGTTTTCAAGCTCAAGAACCTCGAAAACATTATTGTGAATATATATATATATAGCTCGAAGAGCTCGAAAATACGTTTGTATGCTGTTGTTTTCGAAAAAAAAAACGTTTTTCACCATTTTTTCTCCTACGATATCTCTCAAACGAATAAACTGATTGAGACGGTTGAGGTGGCAATCGACGCGTTTTTTCAAGTTCTGAAGCTGATCAAATTTTGAATTCGATTTATCGAGTAGTTTTTGAGATATTTCAGATAAAATAAAATTTTTTTTTTTTTAATTCTTTCGACAACGGTTTCTCTTGAACGAATAAACCGATTTTGATGGTTGAGGTGGCATTCGACGCGGCTTATAAAGCTCTAGAGCCCAGTCCATTTTGGAATCAATCCATCGAGCACATTAAAAGTTATCCTAAAAAAACATTTTTGAAAAAATTTTATTTTTGGAATATCTCTGAACGAGCCCTACCGATCAAGCTCAATTTTCTTACAGCTTCAAGATATTGACAAGCCGCGTCGAATGACACCTTAAAGTTCAAAATCGGTTCATCCGTTCAAAAGATACAGATATTTACATACGTACGTACGTGCATACATACATACATACACTCGGACATCATCTTGAAATTAGTCAGAATAGCTTCCTAGGACCTCAAAACGTCAACGTCTGATGAAAATTCGATTTTTGTAAATCGGACCGAAACCAATAACTTCCCGAATTTTTGAAAATTTACAATTTTCTTAGCGGGAAGTTAAAAAATTTGTCATTTTTTGGATCACCCTAGTATATATAGTGGTGTAAAACGCAGATACAGCATTATTATTCATGTCAAAAAACCGATTTTGTTGTATTAAAAAGCCGATCAAGAAATGCGGCTAACAATATAAAGAATTCATTAGAAAATTCCCGATATGTTATAATACAAGTAAACTTATTTTTTATTATGTATCGCTATACGTTCGAGGCCACATCCGCTTGAAATTTTTTACCACACGCAACTTGTTGGTTTATTTTTCATTAATACTAAAAATATCTATTCAAATTTTAAATGAAATATTTTAAGCAAAAACTTATTTTTACGAGTAAGTAATTTATGAAGAAACGGTCAAAGTTAAAGTAAATAATTATTCAAAACAAATATTTGTAGTACATATGAGGCAATGTATGATGATTATTAAAATTATTTAAAACACTAATAGAAAAAAATGTTGATGATGATTGTAACTTAAAACATGCACTCTGTTATTTGAATATGTATGTAATGCATAACATTAATAGAGAGTTTATTAAATAAAACTACGTTTCAATTAAAATATTGTGAAGGCTGGGTAAAATTGGGAAGCCGAAAGTTTTGAAAAAAAAAATATTTTTTTTTCAGTTATTTTGAATTGTAATTTAATTTTTACAATGAATGTTAAGAAATTTGACCGTTTATAATTTAAAACATTTTTTTTCTTATGATTTAGGGACCGACGGACTGTGCTCACTGCTATTTAAAAACTATAGTTTTTTAATGTATACATTACCGATTTATTTCAAACTTGGTACACACTTTCTACGTATAAAATACCTCCCCCCAACGTTGAGTTTTAGAATTTTTTTTTACATCAAGGGGGTTTTCCAGCTCCAAAACGGCGAAAATTTTTGTAAAAAATAGCAATTTTTACTTCAAATGACCATTAAAAAATGAAAAAATGAAAAAAAAAAATAATCAGGGAACGTTGGGGAGAGGTTTTAATAATGCTTTGACTAAATTTCAATGGTTTTTTATTTCAGATAATTTCCAGCTGAGATACACTGCTCACCGCAAATCATCTTTTTTTAAAGACGTTCTGGGAAAAGCTCCATCACCGGCTTGTTTGCGGATACTTTTGCATAAAAAAATTACCTAATGTTGTTGAATATATACTTTTAATAATGTTCAAAAGGTTTTAATAAATTAGCTCAATCCATACGCCTAAAAAAAATTCATAAAAAAAGCGCTTTTTCACGATTTAGCCCGAACCCCCCCCCCCCTTATAAAGACAATTTTACGATAATCAAAAATCTATCTTATTGTTTTTGAATGAAAGTGGAGAAAAATTAAAAGATTCAATATATTCATAGATCAAAAAAGTGAATTCTTTTTCCCAACGTCCCTATTTTACCTGACCCTCTGCTACGTGATTAAAAATTAGATAAACGCACCCGCAATTAAATGAATTTTATTTAGTTATTAATCATGGAGCAGTCGCTCCCTGTGATTACATACGTATATAAATTATACATAATCTCTTTAGCCTACGTCCATACATGTAAAAGTAAAATTACACAGGAACATATAAATATATGAACACTCTCTCATACAGACAAATTATTATTTTATGCAAAATATAAAATTTATATGTAAACTATAAAAATTTATAAGTATTAATAAGTAGCATAATCTCATAGTCGTTAACGTTCCTTAATCTCTGATAAGTAAATGTATACATGGTTTCTAAATTCATCTAATGTCTCTGAAGATGTAATTTCAAAGGGTAATGAATTTCAAAAATTGCATCCTGTTACTATAAATGTTTTTTGATACGTCGTTGTGTACGCAAATGGCACTTGTAGTGTATCAGTCCGATCATAATTTGTTTCAGCATTCAAATATTTTAAAAATTTTTGTGGCAAAACAAAATTAACCGTTTTTTATCCTACTTCTAAGTTGAAAAAATTTAACCAAAAATGTTTATTTTATACCGTAACCCCGAAGCATATATTTGCCCGCCGATTCATGGCCTAAATTTAATCGAAAAAATTTTAATTAGAGCATTTAAAATTCTTCAAAAGCAAAATCTGAGTCATTTTTTAAATTTAAAAAAAAATAAAAGGTGATATACCGTTAGTTGAACCTTTCACTATTCATTCCTCCAATCGGCAAAGTCATACAATACCCTCTTGTCCAAACGCTCGAAAAATTCTATAAGCCCTGAAGCCAAATAAAAAAAAATTTACCTTCCTCGTTCGCTCTTCTATTCGTCCGTCACACAAGCCTTCTTAAACGTAAATCCTCAAGTAGAGATTAAAAAAAAAGAAATAAAAATGAAAATAAAAAAAAAAAAATGAAAGAATTTGAAAGTCCACAGAGAAACGTTTTTGCTGAAAGATTTCGGAGGGTCGAAAGTCAAGAAAAGCCAGTCATTCTACTTAGTTGTAATTCAAACGACCTCGTGCTCGCGAATACTCTCAAAGTAACATTCATTTTTTTTTAACATTTTTCTACATACTGCCATACTTTTTTTCATTATACCTCTTACCATAGTTATCAAGCAAACTAAAAAAAAAACGCTTTACCGAAATTGAAAAAAAAAAAATTAGTTTTCTTTACTGTTAATTTATATAAACTGCAACGTATGTGGACACAAATACTAAATTTACGAAGCAATAAATGGAGAATAATGACGAATAAAGCAATTGAAGCTGAGCCTCAGTGAGAAAGAAAGAGAGTACAGTTTCAGTCGTTTACGAGAGAGAAAAAAAATTATAAAACTCAATAAAAGAGAAAGAAAAAAAACGATTGTAAGCAGGAGGTCGCGTGGGCTTCACACACCACGTCCGCGTACACGAGTCACGAATTCAACATACTAATGAGTCTTCACTCCTTTTCTCTCTGTCTTTTGCATCAGAACTACAACATCAACAGTAGCAGCAATACAACGACGACTGAGTACAGGACTCAGTGGTTCATGATCCGGCCAATGTCTTGAGTAAAAAAACTCGATGCCTCTACTTAAGAATCTTGGAGTTTGTCGTATGAATGCAAAAGGTGTAGCCCGCGCGTGGGTCATCGGACACCACACATCGTCTCAGACGACAGCCGACAGTGCAGACTTGGATGTCTGATGTGCACTCAACTCGGCTTCTTTATTTCTATTCTATTCCTCATGTTTCTTTCGTTCAATCATTATCATTATTATTTATGATTCATTTCTCACGGTATTTAAGGGGGACCTCTAGTGTAAAATTTTGAAAAAATCATTTTTTTTGCATACTTCGATAGTCTACACCTTAAAAAATAACATACGAAAATTTAAAGTGCATGTCTCGAATAGTTTTTTGAGTTACAGCCACCCGAAGAGCAGCCGCTTATCGGTTGAAGACAAATCATCCAATCGATTTGATTCGAATTGCAGCTTCTTTTATATATGTTTATACACAGAAAAAAAATTAACTTGGTTCAAGTAAATTATTTTCTTAAAAATATCATTCTTGTTTCAAAACATCTAAACTTTTCAATTCAAAAAAAGTTCAATCTTGAATAAATAAATTACACCGGCACACAAAAAAAAATAAGTTCTCTGTACTTTTGACGGGACCGATTTATTCCCATGTATTTTGACCCGCTGAATCCGAATCCGAGGTCCGTTTAACCCGTACACCCTCAGATTTTTAGAAAACTTTAAAAAACCTCAAAAATACACAAAAATCGACCGTTTTTTAAATTTATAAAATTTTTTAACCCTAACTAAGCATGATTTTTATGTATTTCGGTCCTCCACATACTAACCTGAAGCTTATTTAAAACATTAGCCATTTAAAGTCTGAGTAAATTCCAAAAAACCCCAAAAAATTGCAAAAAAGCAAAAAAATTCTTAGTATTGTGATGAAAAAAATTTTTTGAAACATATTAAAATTTTTTTATGTTTTAGGCCAAAATATTTTTTATATATATATAACAGATCGAACAATATGATTTATTTTATTTATTTCGATTTAAAAATTGATTTTTGTTATACCAAATTTTATTTTTTTCGATTTTTTGGGAATTTTTGCGATTTATTTAAAATTTTAGAGATGTCTGAGCCATGGATGTTCGAGAATTATATGTGACAGATAAACATACATGAAAATAATTATTTATTTAGCCCTATAAAATTGTTTTCATCACAATACTAAGAATTTTTTTGCTTTTTTGCAATTTTTTGGGGTTTTTTGGGATTTACTCAGACTTTAAATGGCTAATGTTTTAAGTAAACTTCAGGTTAGTATGTAGAGGACCGAAATACATAAAAATCATGCTTAGTTAGGGTTAAAAAAATTTATAAATTTAAAAAACGGTCGATTTTTGTGTATTTTTGAGGTTTTTTAAAGTTTTCTAAAAATCTGAGGGTGTGCGGGTTAAACGGACCTCGGATTCGGATTCAGCGGGTCAAAATACATGGGAATAAATCGGTCCCGTCAAAAGTACAGAGAACTTATTTTTTTTTGTGTGCCGGTGTTATTACTCTTCAATGGAGAATATAAATTTTTCTTTCAAAAATTTTACTCTTGAAAGAAGCATTTTTTGTTTTCAAACAAGATGCATATTTATTTCTCCAAAGAATTTTTTTCTCATGGTTTGAGGCCGACAATATTGACTCAAGATGATACCGACTTAGTTTGAGTATGGTGCATTTTTTGAATCAGGATGTTATTTTACTCGATTCAGAAATATACAAATATGTTTTTTAAAATTATTATTCAGTTTACTACTACAATAGTTACTCATACTAATTTTTTATTTAGAAGTTTAATGCATATTTTTATTTAAAAAAAAATGTATGTATACTAAAAATTTAAATAATATTTTTGTTTAATGACCACATTGTCAATAACAGGATATTTGAGGTTACCCAGCAAATAAGCATTGACAATTAAATACATTTACTGTGAAAATCTTCAAAGTTTGAACACAGTAATTATTTACTACTTTAGGTATTATGATAACGAAATTTGTTCATATTTATATACATTAAACAAAAATAATTATCAACATAATATCCACAAATACATCCTTAAAACATTCCATTGGGTAGTTTCTTTAAAAAAATTTCCGCAAATCATCTTTTTTCAAGCGATCATACTAGTGGTCCCCCTTAATATAAAATATATAACACACTTTTATGAATTTTTTTACCCGACATAACACAATGTCGGTACAGCCACACTGTCCCTCAAAGTGTCTGAGAGATGATGATAACAGAGTTGATGTCATTAAACTTTTCAAGGGAACATGCTACTTAAATACTTTAAACTATTAGTCATTGTCATCATGGGTACATATCATTTTCTTTTTGTCATGTAAATAAACTATTTTAATAACCTTACACTTAAAACACAATTCAAGTATTAAATATAATATGATACTATCAGCATGTTGTCCATTTAAGATACCTGTTCTATTTTTATGAATTTTTTTTTTTAATACTTTGACATTTAAGAAATAGTTAAAATTTTATTTGACTTTTTTTCTTACGGTAAAAAAAAAAAATAATAATTAGTTAATCCAATTTTATAAATATATTATTTATCAATATTATCAAGCAATTAAACCATGGGTACACGACTTTAAATTTAAATATCGTGATATAAGTACAGCAACAAACAACAAAGTCACGCAAGAGCTGTTAAAAACAAAGTTGCTGGAAAAATTATAAATATCTTAAACAGAAGCGTTCATTTGCAAACCCTCACATATTTCATATTAAATAAATTACATAAAATAAAAAAATAGATCTAATATTCTTATGGACATAATTTATAGTTTTTAAATTTTTTAATATAAAATACTTAACGACAGAGGCTAAATTGAATGACAATAAAAGTGTACCATTAAACTGTTTTATGAATTTTTTTAAAATTATTACCGCTATAAAGTGATATATAATGTTATTTTGACATAAAATATAAAGCGCACTCGATTAAGACGAGTGAAATTTTATTTAGGTGTCGGCTCCAGGCGCGAAGGTACTTCTAGGATAGAAGAAAAACTGCGGATTCGCGTGCACCACGAATATTTTATCCGTTTATACATCCGTGCCATGAGCAAACCTT
This sequence comes from Microplitis mediator, assembly GCF_029852145.1. Taxonomy (NCBI): domain Eukaryota; kingdom Metazoa; phylum Arthropoda; class Insecta; order Hymenoptera; family Braconidae; genus Microplitis; species Microplitis mediator. The sequence goes on along the minus strand of NC_079969.1, from coordinate 17,158,100 downwards.
GCCGGGAATACAACAAGGAGGCCTGTGTGTGTGTGTGTGTACACAAAGAACCAATGAAAAACATGAAAAATAAGTAACCTAGACGCCGTCGTTGAGGGTAGTCACCCCATCAAATATTATTCTTTTTAGTTACTTTATTATTTCCATGATAAAAAAAAATCTATCACAAGAACAAGAAAAAAAAATAATAAAAGTAAATCTCAACGTCTAATATGGTTGTTTGTAGCCGTTCGACGTGAAAATAAGTGATCTTATCTTCTTTACATTTTTTTAAATGTCTTTTCTTTGCATTCTATATCATTCTTTCTTTCGCACAACCCGCGAATAACCCATCGCTGTACTCAATACATCCTATACAACACAAGTTTAACTTTTATACATATATATAAACATATATATTATTCTATTCTATTTTATCCATCCTCAAAGTCATATAAACGCGTACGACTATTTTTCACGTACTACAGACTACGATTCTCAAAGATCATTTTTCATTTGGTACCGCAAAACTAAATCACCCTCAATTCTTTCTCTCTGTCTATTCGTAAATCGGTGAATGGCCTTAAAGTTTTCACATCTTTTTCTTTATTTTTATTTCTCTCTCTCTCTCTCTCTTTTATGTATATATATGTATGACATATATACTTATTCTTCTCCTTCCTGGGTATTATAAACTTTAATAAGTACATCTTTCTCTCGTTTTCCTCGACGTTGGTGTGTCGATGCTCTGAACGAAGGCTAACATATTATATACTAGCATCATCACAATATCTCTTTATTTCTCTCTTACTCTCACTCTGACTCTTACTCCCTTTCATCATTATTATTTTTATTTTATTTTAGTCTTTTTAAAAACCCGATGCGTCATGTTGTCAGATGTCCATGTAGTGAAAAATAAGTCACAACGGCTAGTCGGTCAATACCTTCATATATATTTAAGATATTTAGGTTTTTTAAATGAAAAATGTTGAGTTATATGTTTGTTGTATGTATTCTTTTCTTTCGTTTAGGTATATAGACTAGCAATAAGTGTGTATTTTATTGCGGTTTAGTTGTTACCAATGCCACAATGCAGAGTTCCAATGAGTCTTGCGGTTTTAACAGAGAATTATACTTGTACTTAGTAATTTTTTATATTTTTTTTTTATTTCACTGACAATGTAAGTTGGAAAGGAACAAACGCGAAAAAAACACGCTGAGAAAAAAAATGATCTTGAAGCCTTTAAAGATTTTTGTAAAATATATTTTTACATATTAAATTATTAATATATTTGCTTCTAATCTTGACTACTCCAGCGGCTCAGAAAAAAAACTACTGAAAATTTTGCTGTTACAGTTTACACTTTATTGTCAACATCTTACTGTCCTTGAACTTAACTTCGAGTGGGCTCGAACAGTAGACCTACCATTCTGTAATAAATATTGCACGTCTCATAATGCGAAGCATTTACTATCGAAAAGTTTTTTTCCTTCCTTTCTACAATTATTTCTGTTTTTGTCGTCTAATTAGTACCCAGAAAAAACAGTGAACTTGATTCAAGAAAATTGTAGGCTTCCAAATTTTTTTTCTTGATTCAATAAAAATAAAACACTTGATTCAAAAACTTTCTTTCGATTTAAAATAGTAAATTATATTGATCCAAAAAAAATTTATTTTTGAAGTGAAATTGAAAATTTCTTGGATTAAGAAAAAAAATTCTTGGCTAAAGAAAATCAGTCATCTCACTCGAAAAAACCAACGTTTTGAACGAAAAAAAGTTTACTTGCACCGATAAACTTTTTCTTGCCCCAAGAAAAACATTTTCTCAATTCAAAAAATCAACGTTTTGAAGGAAAAAAAATTCGCTTGGACCGAGAAACTTTTTCTTGCCCCAAGAAAAAAATGTTTTTGCTTCAAAAAATAAACGTCTTGAATGAACAAAAAAAAATCTATTTGACCAAGAAAAAAAATTTCTTGCTCCAAAAGTTCGCTTCTTTAATAAAAAAGAAAAATTTTCTCAGTCAGAAACGTATTCTGTCTCCGAAAGATCGACGTGTCGATTCTTTTTCTGTGATCTGAAACGTATTTTTTTTTTTTTTTTTTTTTTTTTTTCGAGAAAAATTATTCAGGTAACCGTTAATCGTAAATATTAAGGTCATGAAGTACTATGAGATATACTCTAGTAAAATCCAAAAAAGTACTCGTCACTCTGTCAGATGACAGAGTAGTACTCGAACAAAATCGTGTTGAAATTTGGAATATAACAATTCTAGAATATCTTTCTTACTAGGGACAATACAAGTGGCTGAGCGCGATCTCTTAGCGAGCACCGAACTACTCCCGCTGCTGCTGCCTCGCACCGGTGACTTTCCCCTTTTCCATATCGATCTTTTCTTCCAAAAAATTTTTTCTCTTCGCTTAAGCAACTTTTGTTTTTTTGGTCGGAGCATACAAAAATACTTGCGTGAAAAGTATACGACTTGTTCCGAGAAATTTTATTTTCTTTAAACAGAAAAATGCAATATTGCTACAAAAAAAAAATGTATCTTGCTTAAAAAAAAAATCTCTTACTTGAAGTAACATAAACTCTTGAAACAAGTGAAAATTTTTTGATTTAACCGTAAAAATATGTTGACATGAGAAACAAAATTTTTAATCAAGACAAAAATTTGAAGATAATTGTTTACTTGGTGCAAGTAAATTTTTATTTTCCGAATCGATCAAAAACAATTTCATGAATCAAGAATATTTGCCTTGATTCAAGTTAACCTTTTTTTTCTGTGTAAGCAGAGAAAAACAAACTATCAAAAAAAAAAAATATAAAACCCCCGGAAAAAGATATTAGTCATAAATTTTCAAAAATCTTGTTAATTTAGCCTTGGATAAGTCTGTTACATAAAACTAGGGCCAACGATGGGATTTGGTAAAAAATTTAGCACATGAAGAAGTAACATTATAAAAGCAAAACAGTGAAAGCATCAGCAGAAACACAGCAGTACCCTTCCGTCAAACGTGACTCGCTTACCAGAACTACAGTAACACTCTCTCAAGTCAGTAATATATGTATTCCTACGAAGTAACTATACACTAACAAGCATTACAGCCTTATGTAGGGAGTATATAATATTTAAAAAAAATTTTTTTTTCATCCACATACAATTTATTGTGCGCGTAGGTTTCTGAAACGATATTATGTCTGGGTTTACATACACACTCATGAGTAAAGTTATTTTTTAGGATCCATAATACACAGTAATATATTTGTGTTGAAATAAAATATCTTGGTGATATTCTTGTCCCAAAGAGACTTTAACAAATTTGACACACACTCATTAGACACTTTCTTTATAATTTATAAGATTATTTTACTTTATTTAGTTTCATTTTTCTTACATTATTTAATTTTTTTTTTGGTTTTATAATTTTATTATTATTATGACTGGCTGATGAGATCTGCCAGGTCTGTTAAGCATTTCAATCATTAATCATGAAAAAGTGTGTGTGTGTGTGTTATGACTTAATGGTATGTAGTGTACAAATTTGCCGAGCGCATTCTTATTATAAATTCCATATGAATGAGTAAGACACACAAAAGAGACTCAAGAAAATGATGAGAGTATATACACGATTCTTGATGTACGTTTGATCCCTATAGACCTTGCCGCATAGCAGAATATCTAGGTGTCTTTATGATTGATTTTATCATCACGTCATAGTCCAGTATATTGTGTAGATGTATATATTTATATTATAGTATTATCATCAAGACATTCTTTATATATTATTATATTTAACGTTCTCGTTTCTTTATTTCGATTCCTACTATTGTTTTATCTAGGCTAGTATAGCGTTAGATACGTGTTCTATCATGCTTAAGGAATTTTTATTGATATAACTTTTTTTTTTGTTGTTTATTCAATACTCAACTCCAAATTTTGTTATCCGCTGAATATATTTCTAAATTTAGTAATCATCTGGTTTTGTGACTCTACATATTTTTTACTGTGAAAAATAATTTTGCAACTTTTTTTTTTTAAAAAAAAGTTGTGATCGACAATTGATACAAAAAATCTGGACGACGGTTGGCCCTGCGGGCCAGCCCTAAAGCTTCCCGCTGTTTTCTAGCTCAAGGAGCTCGAAATCATGAATATGAAAACATTTCTGAGCTTTTCGAGCTCGAAAATACTTTTACATGCCACTGTTTTTTACGAGCTTTTTAAGCTCTAACAAGTTTCGTTTTATGTTGAAGTTTGAAAATTTAAGAATCGGATATCATTGATGAACAAGCGGTTTTTAAATTTTTATTCCTGATTATATTCAATAAAATGAATGTATTGAGACAGAGATCAATGTCAGTGATCAAAACAAAGATTTAAATGAGTTTTGACTCAGAACAGAGCGATAATACATAAAATATCCGAGAAAAATATTAAAAACTGTGTTTTTTAAATTGTGTGTTGATAATATGATTCAAACTAACCCAACTAGAATTTTTCATAAGGGCCTGATAAGGTTGTAACCGGGTAAATTGGGTCATTCTATTGATCAAAATCGTGATTTATCACTGATGTCCACCTACCTTACCTGCTATCCCAATTGAGCATTCGATTAAGTTTTTCGACTTGTCGCCGGGCGCGCTAATAGAAAATACTCTCACGCTAGGCCCAATCATAATTAATTAAGGGAGGAGTTTTCCGATCATTGCCGAAAATAATCGAGCGGAATTAATAAAACAAGAAGACAGCAGCGAAAAAGAAGAGTAGTGACCGGAACGACCAGACTGAACAGACGTTCAGGACAGAGTTAGTAGGATCGGGCAAACATCCAGACGCCCAAAGTTACAACCGGGAAGCACCGAGCCGGGAGGACCAAGTAACCAGTACAACTACACGGACTAGGACAATTACCAGACCAGGACAACTAATACTGGACAACCGACGGTGTAAGAATCAACGTAAATCGTAATAGGTATTTTATAGAATATTCCCAGAATATTTATTAATTAAATACGCAGTTATACGTCACGTCCGCGAAGTATTGTCGTGTCTATTTTCGTGTAAATAACTAATCGAAAACCGGTCTCAACATAATTAGTTTTGTTATTTCCAGGCAGATTGTAAAAAACATCGCCGAAAAATTCTTCTGGAATTTTCCAGGCAGGTTGTATAAAGCATTCGCAGGAAATGCAATTGCGATCTAGTCAAAATTATCTAGTCACTAATATTAGGATAAATTAATTATAATTAATTTAAGTAATTAAATAAAATCAATTAATAAAATAAACGTTAAATGTGTCGTAAAGTATAATGTGTTCAAGTTTGAGTATTGAATATAGAGTCAGTGAATAGAATGTTAAGGTAGTACTACCGTTACCACAGGTGTCAAATTAGTGCTATGTGTAATTTGGCTAGAGTAGTATTTTCATTTGGCAACGCCGCATAAAAACTAAAGAGACAGAAATACATTCTGTTTCACTCAACATATGAGTTTATGCGCGGAAATCTATTGCGCATACATTTGTTTATTTTACACTAATTATCAGTTGCATTGGTGCATGTTTGAATTTCGCGCGCGTCCTAACCTTTTCTGCGGCGTTGCCACATTTAAGTCGACTAGTACTTTTTTCTCAATCATTTATTAATTGTTCTTATCAAAGGCTCTGAGTTTATGGTTTTATTTGCACATAATATTCAATCAATTTTTCTCTTTCTATTGATACCAAAATTATAGAAATCTCAACGTCCAGTTTTGTGAAATAAAACAAAGTCTGTGATTTCCCATAAGGATCTATGTTAAACGCAAAAATTTATAAATATTAATATGTTTTTTTTCAGTGCTCTGTAGGCCTCCAAAAATTTAACTGCTTAATTATGATATTATAAAGTACCAATATCCCAAGTTTCATTAAATTCTGAACGTCAATTCTAAAACCGGTAGTACTACCTTAAGCGGAAAACTAAAATAATTTCTAAAACCGGCTTAACAAAATGGTTGTTAAAAGAAAGTTTAACGTTGATAAGAAATAAGTTGTTGGTAATTGATTAGTGATTTTAATTTGGTAAATAATAATGTGGTAATTAAGTAAACGGTAAATTAATTGATAAGGAATTTGAATATGGTTAAATTAAAATAGTGGAATTTTATTTTGTAAAGTATATGAGTGTTAACAATGTAATTATGGAATTTGTTAATAAGTAAATAAGGGTTTCTCACGTAGAGGGTCAAGGTGACCGCGTGAAATAGTTATTAAGGTTTCGTAATGACGTAGAGGGTCAAGGTGACCGCGTGAATTAGTTGTAAAGGTTTTATATCGCGTAGAGGGTCCAGGGGACCGCGCGGGAAAATAGTAGCCACGTAGAGGGTCTTGTCGACCGCGTGGAAAATAGAGTTAAGTCGAGTGTGTGTATTATAGTCCAGGGGACTCAGTGTGAGTGTGTGTGTGTGTTATAGCCAAAGGTAGTTGACCTTATTAATTATTGTTTAAGATTGTCAAAAGGTAGTTGACATTAGGTAATAAAGTTTATAGGTAATAAGGTTTAATTAAGTAATAAGATATAAGGTTTATAAAATAAAGGTTTAAATAAATATTGTCAAGGTTAAATAAATAAAGGTTAAAATTGTCAATTGTGAAATAAATTAATTAATTATAAATTATCCTTCCTCTTCCTTCTCTTACAAATCAATTTAACAATGACCCTGATGATCCAAGATCCGGCTCTGGGAGGCCGTTATTACTTCCAGTGGCGCCCTTAGTAAGAACGACCAGAGTAGCAGCTTAGCCCTGTTATAAGGTCCTTATCAGGTTAACCTTATTTCAAATAAGGTCCAGATTAGGATATCCTGATGAGAAACTGACATGGATGTAACGCTTACGACCCATGGGGTCCTTATCAGGATTGCCTTTTCAGGTCCTTACCAGGATACAGTAGAATCTTTCTATATTTAACCCCTCTATATTTGATCAAATTCTCTCTCTATATTTAACAATCCTGTCTCCCACTACGACTTTTCGTTTGGCCAATCAAAAAAAAAAAACTTAGTGACGGGTAAATTTAAATTTTCTTGGGCTATGCCCGGGTCGAAAAAAAATCTTAATTATGAATTAAAATTTAAGTCAAAATCCTTTAAATTTCAACTAAGTTAATTTTTTTAGTCAGTGTAAAATTTCCATAACATTTGACTTAGATTTTACTTTTTGTGGCTTAGTTAGGATCGATTTAAGACAAAATAAGTCACGTTTAGGTCAAAACTGGTTCAGTTTGACTCTATTTCCTTTAGATTTAAGACAAAAAAAGTCACATTCAAGTCAGAATTGCGTCGATTTAAAAACATTTTACTTAGATTTAAGTTAAAAAAAGTTTCATTTAAGTCAAAATTGATTCAATTGAAATATATTTTATTCAGATTTAAGACAGAAAAAGTTACTTTAAAGTCAGAATAAAACAAAATTAGACAGTTAAAATGCAAATTTAAAAAATAATCATAATTAGTAACATATAATTAATGATAGTAATAATTATTCAAGGTGTTTATGGTTTAGAATATTTTCGATTATCATTAAATGGCCCTTGCGACATTAAAAACATTCTGGATACACTCTGGAAATATTCTGGTAACACGATGCAACCATACGGACTCCAGAGTATTTCCAGAATGGTTTTGTGCCCTTTTCTGAGAGTGAACCCAGAGTATTTCCAGAGCGGATACGGAGTAAATCCAAAGTGTTTCCAGAAAGTATCCAGAGTGGATACATACTGACACCGTTATGCATCCACATTGAACACAAACTGATACCAAAGTGTTTCCAGAATGTTTCCACAGTGGGATCAGAGTGAATACATACTCAAACCAGAGGGTATTCAGAGTAAATGAATACTGAAAGAAAAAAAAAATTTACCGAAATATATTATTTTAAGAATATTCAAGAGCATTTATTGAATACAATTATGTTTCTGGATTGTAAAAACAATTTTTCAAGAAAACAAAAATATTTGACATTATTGTCACAATGTAATATAGCATCTACTATATGACCATCCAAACAGGCACTTGTCACTCTGTCAAATAACAGAGAAATACCCGTGACAGAATTATTTTTAAATATAGAATATAAAAACTCTGAAACACCTATCTAACCAGGAACAGGACAATCATAAGTTGGGCGCGATCTAGCGGCGAACACTGAACTACTTCCACTGCTGCTTAGCACCAGTGACTTTCTCCTCCTTAACATATATCTTCTCCCAGCAAATTTTTCTCTCAAGTCTTTCACATTAAAACCCGGGTCAAAGCAAAAATTTTTTTTTGGGATAAAAATACTTAATGAAAATAACAATTTTTAAAAAAACAATTGTTTCTTAAAAAATGTTTTTTATTGCTAAAAAGCGAATTTGCTAATTAATAATTTTTTTGTATTTATTAAAAAGTATTCATAAAAATTACTGTTATTCATAATTCCTTAAGCAATTGAGTTAGAGCTTCGGTTACAAGCTCGATTTGTTTAATGATTAATGGATAATGAAAAAGACTTGAAGTGTTGTAGTTGTGTCTTCAATAAGTTATTTTAATAACAATAGAGAAGAACAGAAAGGTAGCGACAAGTCCAAGTGTACAATAATTTAAAAAATTATATAAAAGATTAAAAAAAAATTTTTTCTACAAAATAAAACGCATGGTTATTTTTAGTATTTGAAAAAAATATTGCGTGAAAATTTATTTGTTTACAACAAATTGTTTGTTTAATAAACAAATAATAAATGAATGAAAAAAATTTTTTTTCTAATATAACAGAACATGATTAATGATTATTTTAAAAAAATAATGGTTCTTTAATATTAATATTGAGTAAAAAAAAAAATTGTTAATTAGCTAATGCGCTGTTTAGCAAAAAAAAATTTTTTTAAGAAACGATTTTTTTCTTAAAATTCCTTATTTTTATTAAGCGTTTTTTTCCCAAAAAAAATCTTATTAAATCTAATTAGCCATGTATTTGTTTATGACAATTATTTAAACAATGCAAGTAAAAATTTTTTTCAAATTATTGTTATGTAGCTTTCAGCAATAAAAAAACAAAATAATCAAAAAAGTAAATTTTCTTGATTGCTTTATTTACGTTTTTTATTTTTCAATGGCTTAGATTGTTAATAAAATCGAAATTTTTTTATTTTTTCACCAGCTATCTTTTCTAAACCCTTTCAAGAATAGCTTTAAGAAGTAAAAAAAATTCGGGGTTTTTAGTTTGGAAATAATCAGGGTTTTTATGTAAACTTTCAACAAGTAAAAATTAACTAATTAACAAAAGCATAGTTAATTAAAAAATTTGGGTTAAGATTGTTTTTCTGTAGATTATTATTGATTTATGAGTTTAGAAAGTACCCAATTTTTTTTAGTCCTTAGTATTTAAATTTTATCGACTCTGGGCCCATTTTGAAAACACTCTGATTTCATCCTGTACTCATTTTGAGCCCATTTTGAAAACACTTTGATTCCATTTTGGACTCACTGTGGACCCATTCTGAAAACACTTTGATTTCATTCTGGATTCACTTTGAGTCCATTCTGAAAACACTTTGATCTACTCTGGATTCACTTTGAGTCCATTCTGAAAACACTTTGATCTACTCTGGATCAATTCTGAAACCACTTTGGTTTCACTCTGGAAAAAGGGCACAAAACCACTCTGGGAACATACTGGACTTAGAATGTTTACATTCTGACTATGATTCCAGAGTGTTTCCAGAGTGGGTTGAAGGTCGCAAGGGGGTATATTGTTTATATCAAAAAATTATAAAGAAACATTAAAAAATAGTTCTTCTTATGTAGCATTTAAATACTTGAATGAAAAACGTTTTGGTCATCTTCATTCTTTCATAAAAATTATTGATACAATATGCGATTGTCAAAAAATTAGTAATCGTAAGTGCCTTGGCCATCATTTTGCAATAATAACTCTTCTGCAAACAAAACCTTTCAAAGAGCCTGTCAGACTTCTCCAACTATCACACTTATATGAATTCATTGTAACTGAAAATGTATTTGCGATTCCTGTCGAAAATTTACTATCGGTATGTTTTTATATTAATACAGGTAATAAAACGTTTCTTGCAGAATTGGTTAATCAATATGAAAATGAATGATATTGTAAACAAGAGCTTATACAAATTCTTCAGGAACAGAATAAAAAAAAATCATTGCAATAAAAATTTTTTTTATAGTAATTTCAATTTAATCAGAAATAATTTTTAAAAAATTTGCTATAATTAAAATTGAGTTTGAATTTTAGATTAGTTTAAATCATAAATAAGTATAAAAACCACATTCGATTTGACTTAATTTTTAAGTTAAAATTAAGTCAAATATAGAATTAGATTTCGAATCGATAACCAGTTGTTTTTTTAAGACAAAATAAGTCAAATTTAAGGCAATGAAATAATTTAAGCCAAAAAAAGTTAAATTAAAGGAAACTAAACAATTTAAGTCAAAAAAAGTTTAAAAAGTTAAATTGTGGAATACAGTTGTCGGCATATCGACGACTTCAGAGGAAATTAAGTTAAATCAAGTCAAATTTAAGATTTTTTTTTGACCCGGGCATGAATACAAACATTAAGGTCTATTAATCTAACAAATTTTAATCACTTACTTTAAAGATATATACTATTTAATCTCACCTTACAATTTTCTGAATTGTTTGACATTTTTTATTGCACAATACAATTTTCTATATAGTAATTGAGGTTATATACCGATAATATCATAGAAACTATTTTTGCACACAGCGCATTTAGCCGCGCAGACCTGTGCATAAGAGACAATAGTGTTGCTGTAGTGGGGACGAAAGGACGAGTCAAATACAGAGAGAGATCCTGGACGGATGAGTCAAATATAGAGAGTTTTTACTGTATTCTCATCAAATCCTTATCAGGTTTGCCTTATGAGTATTTATTTTTAAAAAAATTCTAACTTCTGAAAAAAAAGAAGAGAATTTTAATTCGATCGTGAATGTTATCTATTGTATTAAGAATATTAATTAGAGAAACTAAACATATTTTTTATTGATGAAAAAATCCCGGTGACTGCTGGGCTCGAACCTGCGTCTTTCCCATTCAAAGTCCTTGATGCTATTCACTGCGCTGACACACATATGTGACCTTGTTAGTGCAAATGAAATATTCATTATGATATCAAAGAATAATTGATGAAGAAGCAAAAAATCCGAGCTGCAATGATTGACGTGATTTTTATATAATATTCTTTTGTACTCCGTTTTGTTTTTAGCCTGTAAATAAAATATTTAAAGGGATTGGATGACTTTGTTTTGAAGAAGGATATCCTGATGAGGTCCTGACAAGGAACTTGTCAGGTCGACCCGATGGCAAATAACTTTTTTTTGAATAAAGATTTCCCGACGAGGTCCTGATAAAAGAGAGACTACGGAGTATTCGTTCCTTAGGGTGCAAAGGAGGGAGCACCTATGAGAGAATCGGAGACAAAACTTTTTTGGCTTGAGACTAGTAATCTTGGTTTGAGATTTTTCTAGTGATTGATCAGAAAAAGTACACTGTACTCAAATCAAGAGTTTAAATTTTTTAAACCAATTCTCCTTATTTTTAGTTCGAGTTCGTACCGTTTATTGTCTCAAAACATCATAGTACTTTAATTAAATGTATAACTTTCTTGAACCAAATATTTTCATTTCTTGGTTCAAGTGTAACGGGGTAATTTGGAAAAACTCAAACTACGCGGTCAAGGAGTGGGAGACTAGTGTCACTTGTGGGAGCTTATCTCTGGATAATAACGAAGGCAGAACTAAAGTTTGGGTCCTACGGTCGGTTGGAGAGTTGTTTTAGGCGCAAGCGCAGAAGTCTGAGGCGAGAGTATATGAGTCCCAGCTAGAGGTTTCTCTCTCTCTTTCGTCGTCGCACAGACATCAGTCAAAGTCAGACTATTTTGGCGAGAAGTATCCATAATTTTGTTGGTTGGCCGTAACATTGGTTTTACGTGAGCTGAGTGGAGAAATATTTGAAGTTATAAATTTGGACGACGGAAGCTGCTGGAGCGATTGCCCACAACTGCACCTGGACCACGATTCGGGAGGGTGTGAATTGGTCTAAAGGAATCATCAGGCTGGAGGTTTCCTGGATATGGAGGACTACGCCAGAAACTCACGAGACGTAGGTGTCATTGGTTAATAATTTATTATATTCGACGTGAAAGTCGTCACACTTTTTGTTACGAGTGGTACTCAACAAATCCTGTGAGCTCAAGTCACAACGGGAGTGAAATAAATTGGACCAGTTAAAGTGTTATCATTGCTAAGAAATAAATTACTCCGTTAAAGTTTCCACATATAAAATTGTTAATATTGAGAAAACGTGGCTGTCCCACGTCAGCGTCTGCCATCTTGGGCGACGTCTGCATAGATTTTATTCAAATTTAAATCAAATAATTTAATAATAAATTAATTTTGTAATTATATAGAGTCAGTGACAATTTATCATTAATGTAAAGTCGTCTCGTTGCTTGTCGGGTAAATAAATAATAAATTGTTAATTTTCTCCATAACTGAATTAACTGTAGCCAGACATCTTTCCTAAACCTCGCTCTCAATCATCATAACGTTCCTTGTGACCAGGAAGCGGGTGGACCCAACCTGAATCCTGAGCTAGTCAATAATTATACTTGGTACCAGGAGGCCAAGTAGACCAAGATCAAAATCTAAAATCTCTTGGTGGCGCCTGTAAATAAATTTTGCAGTCGCCAATCGTAACTCGAGGCTTGGACGTGTAGGTCACACGTACACGGAAAAGTCCCGGTTATACAAGTAAGTAACATACTCAGGTTAAGAAAAATATTTACTATATTTGATAAACCGCTGATCAATAATTAATAAGCCGTTTATTAATATTTAATAAACGGTGTATTAATATTTGATAATGACCAACTTGGGAACAGTCTAAATAAAACGTTTATCAAGTATTGATAAATTTTATTAATATTTGATAAATTCTTTTCTCAGTGTACTATTTTTTAGGAAAAAATTCCTTGATGCACGATACACAATTGATTAGGTGCATGTTATTTCTATTCATTTACAATATATACAGCTTACAAAATGAAGAAGTAAAAGTAGAAGATGCGTTGTAAATGCGAATAAGTTGTTTAGTTCGTATAGATAACGAATCGGTAGCCAGCATGTGCATATCTGGATCAGGATTAGATAGGAGATGATTTAACGTGCGTGAATTAGTCGAAACAATAATTTCGATCGTAAGACACATACAGTGCGTTCGCGTTTGCGCTCGAGGTGTGCAAAAATAAAGTGCAGTGACTTAAAAAAAAAATGTTCAAAGCAATGACTAAATAAAAATTACAAGCTTATTCAGATAATTTATATTTTTTCGTTAAGGTAGAATCCACTTTACGAGGTATTCGACAAAGGTTGAGCGAACGCCAGAGCTTTGAATTTAAGATGCAGGGATATAATGATTCGTTTTATGTATGTATCAGTACGACCCATCTTCGTCCTTTACATACGATTTTGTCGAGGATGGCCAACCGAGCGTGCTCCCATACTCACTATTATTGTTGCTGCTGCTGTTGATGTTATTGTAAGTGAATGTATAGTGTGAAAGTACCGTGTTACTCTCTTTTCATCTCTTACACTTTATTATACTTATTCTTTCTCATCGTATCGAGTATAAAGTTTACTCTTATACTCTTACTCCGACTCCTACTACTACTTTTATTATTATTATTATTATTATTATTATTATTATTATTATTATTATTATTATTATTATTATTATTGTTATTATTATTATTATTTTCATTATTATTACACGGAGAAAACGAGTCTCAAAAGTATTTTATATTTAATATATTTAAGTAAAAAATACTAGTGCACACTGAGAGAAAAAAATGGTTTTCTGAACTATAAAAAAAAAAACATAGTTGAATGAGACCTCCACTATTAACTGCACTTTCCTTAACTGATATGATATAAATTAACAGTAACAGAGAAGTATAGTTAAGGTTATTATTGAGAAGTAAATTTAACAGTTTCTTATTTTCAGAAGAAAATTGTTATAACAACTATACTTCTATAGTTAGCAAGCCTTATCCGATATAATTTTCATCACAATATAAATATAGTAACCACTATTAAGAATTTAAAGTTTTAGCTACTATATTAGTTTAGCGCCTTCAATTATTTTAACAATGATAAATTCAAAAAATTAATTTTTTTTTTTATTCTCAATTTAAGTCAAGTACAAGTACTGCATTAACATATTAATATCATATACATACATATTCTTGCTCTTTTCTCTGAGAATTGGATTTTCGCCACTACCCTGCGGAGGATCCGAACTTAACACCTAATACACTAGACGCGCGAGATATTAAAGATAATACCGCTACCCCGAGTCGAAATTTGAATCGTCAGTCAGACGTAACGAACGTTGGAATCGTCAGTCGGACGTAATGAACGTAGTAATCGTCAGTCAGGCGTATTGGACGTTGAAACCGTCATCTAGATATTCAATGTTAAGAAAGATAGACAAAATCAAATTCCTTCAGCTTTCACGTGGGGGGTTTTAGTGTGTTGAATGATAAGGAAACATATCTGACTTACAAATTTGAACTTTGGCACAAATATTCTCAACAATCTTAGAAATTCCCGATCGGTATTTTTTCCGAAACCTAACTCCAAGGGGGTTTTCAGTTGGTCCAAAATTAATATACCTGCATTTTTTCAACATTTGGATTACAGGCTTGAATTTTGACGCAAATATTCCCAACAACCTTACGAATCCACCACCTTGGGTATTTTTCCAAAAACTAACTCCAAGGGGGGTTTTACTGGGGTCAAAGATTAAAATACTTTCGTTCCGAATTAATGAGACTTACAGGCGTGAACTTTGGCATTTATGTTCCCTATAATCTTAAAAATCTCTATTTATGTAGTCCACAAGGAAAAAAAATTCTACCAAAATTTACGATGTTAACATCGTAATCTCGGACTAGACTTTTATTAATGTCAATTTTTAAATGTTTTATTTCAAAATTTATTATGTGGGTTATATTTTTTACTATTTAACATCGTAATTTTAACAAAGACTTTTAGGATTAAAAATTACTGCAAAAATTACAATTTAACATCGTAAAAAAAAATAAATAAAAATTACACTTTAAAAACTATATTTATTCGTACATTTAATATTTCTATTTACTTTCTAACAAAATAAATATTACAGTACTGCCTCTGTTATAATACGATGGAACCTATAAAAAGTACGATGTTACATCGTACTTTTTAAATAGTAACTGGGTCCTCCGCAAGTTGTTTATATGGATCTTAAAAACAACATATAGTGTAGGCACTTCAGTGGCCGAGTGGTCCAAGGCGTCGGAGACTTTGCACTCGAAAGGACTCGGGTTCGAATCCAACTGCCGAACGATTATTATTTTAATCTTTTATTTAAAATTTCTCTTCAAATTTTACGATGTTACATCGTAATTTATATTAAAGAGCTTAAGACTTCGTATTGTTTGTCTGAAGTATTATTTCTTAATAGAAATTTCCAACCCTACATCGTAAAAATTACGATGTGAAAAGTCTAGTCCACCAATACAATAATTAATAGGACAAATTACGATGTTAGCATTGTAAATTTGACTAGAATTTTTTTTCCGTGCATGTATGGGCATATATATTTATGTATGACTATATATGACCATGTATGCACAGATTAATTAAACATATATGACCATGCCCGTGAGAAATGAAGTATGCATGGCCATCTATGGCCTTATATAGTTCATACATGGGCTATATGCCCATATATGTGGATCATGTATAGGCATATATAGAGCATATATAGGCATATATGGCCATCTATGGGCACACCAACTTTTTAATAAAGTTATGCATGGCTATATGAATCATGTCCGGTTATATATGGCCATACATAGTTATGTATGACTAAACTGAGAGAAAAAATCAGTTTTCTGAACTAATAAATCGTAGCTCACAGACGACTCTTTCCTTAAATAATAAGAATGACTAAACATAACTAAAAGTAAAATTCTCAAAATAGTAGAAATTACACAATTTCAATAGCGTTTTAAGATTACAATATGATTTTAGTAATTTTATCTCATATTTTTGAATGAAAGTTGCTATATTTTTTTCTCCGTGTATTGTTATTAATATTATTACCATTATCAGTATAAACTATATATATCCTTTCTAAGTAATATTACTACAAACTCTACCATATGTTCCAGGTTGTTGAATTGTACTCGCTTGACTCAGGTTCTCATTTTAATGGCCTTCTTCATTTTATATTTTTTTTAAAAACATATTTTTTATTTCACTGGACGCGGCGTTAAATTCCTAACGATGAATCACATCACGCGACGCGATATGCAAAAATGAAAATAGGTCGAGCTGAGTAAATTACTTGTGTACATAGAAAAATATATATGTATCATAATCCTCCTTCTTTTACTACTTCTTTACCTATCTCTGTCTTCTTATGACTCATATAATTTATAATAAAAAATATTATCATTATTCATAATCATAAGAACAGAAAATATACAAGAGTACTTGAAATGATGGAAATTTAATTTCTAATAAAAGATTTATGATCAAAGTAAGATTGAACACGTTCGCGATTTTAAAATGAGACAAAAATAAAATTGAAATCACAAGATTATATCAAATGTATTTAAAGTTATTTTAAAATCGTGATTTAGCATTTATTTATTTTATTGAATTATGGATATTTATTTGAATGCACTTAATATTATATTTTATAATTATTAAAATTTTTCTATCATCCCCTCATCATTACTTTTATTATCATTTATTATGCAATTTTTTTTATTAGCATTTTTTTTTTCTGATATATACTCTACTATGTACGCATTAATCATGATGGCTATCAGAAGCCAATAACAAGGGAACGCTTAGAGTACAATTAAACTAACATGATAAGATTGTAAATTAAAATGAGTTTGTATTTTATATTTTAATATTTAAATATTATTCACACGTTGATAAAGTGGATAGCTAACAAAAATAAGGCTGGAGACTCATAGCGTTGAGTTTTAGTAAAAAAAAAAAAAATTAAAATAACAATAAAAAATGAAATAAAAAAATAAATAATAATAAAACGAATGCGTGAAAATAAATGCAAAATTACCATCATACTGTGTATAGTCAACAACCGTAACAATCTCATTCGAATTTTTCTTTCTCTCGCATTCTCTCACCATCCTATGTATAAATATATGTATAGAGTTGTTATATTTCGTGAATTTTTCACATCCGCAGTATAGTGTATTGTCAAGGGCCAGCAATTCCGACAACCACCCAAGAATATAATATGTGATGTTAAAACGACTCTAACGAGAGAGTAAACCCTTTTTTCTAACTTTCTCTAGAGTTAAAAAGACCCTTAGAATTGTGCACGGAAACTGTGAGACCTTCAATTATACTACTTTACTCATATTTGTGTATAAGAAAGATAATAATCGTCTCAAGTTTATTTTAATTTCAACGCTACATTTTCTTTTTTCCTTTTCGTTTGTTTCTAGAAGATTATTTTATAATATTAATTGAAGAAATTTATAGAAGAAACCAAGAATAGAAAAGGATGTGCGCGATGAATTACCTCAAAAATTAGGTAAAAAAATAGTTATTTTCGATACTCACGTGCAAAGGCACGTTCCAAGAGGCTAGGAGTGACGTCACGAGTCTGATATTACGGCGCATTCTCAACAGACCGAGAACGTCGTTATGCAGGCGAGCACAGCAAGACGAACCTCTGGCGCCCAATAATCTATATATTGAGTCCGAGGTCCGTTGAGAATGTATCACAATTTCAAACGAGTTAGGATACTCCTAGTTTTTCAAAATTCCTACCTTCGAACATAACGTATCGAACAAAATGTGTTGTAATATCAACAGCGAAAGTTAGAGTTGAAAGAAAAAATGTCTTAAAATTTTAATTATTAAAAATTCAATTTTATAAAATAAGGATCGGAGGTATTTATATAAATCGACTGCTATCGTTTGTCCGATTTTCATGCCACCTAGCGAGCGATAATGTAAAAGTAAAAAAAATTCTCATGAACTGTAGCATTTTTAAATGGACGTGTGGAAATGTAGAAACATAGAAAACAAGAAGTCACTTATCCAAACGGTCATATATGACTATATATGGCCGTCTATGCCTATATATAGTTGTATGTCAAAGTACATCATTTCCTTATTTCTTGTCTCGGAAATTGTATATGGTCATATATGACTGTATATAGTTATATACGGACTATGTATGGCCATATACAAACATATATATATTTATTTCGTTATAATATATATAGCTACATACCTGTGGAAAACGAATTATGTATGGCCATATACGGTCATATATGCTTCGTTTTTCCCGGGCAGAGTAAAATGGGGATATTTAAAAATTTATTGCATTAAAGTTTTGATAGATTATTTATTCATTGTGATAATTTTCAGTTACATATAAACAAAAATATTTTGTTTCAACTTTAATATTATCGTGATTTCGGGACTTCGGTACAATCGCCATTTGGCCCTTTAGATGAAAATGGAGGACAAGCACTACAAGCCAATGTATAGTGTACAATGGAAATAAGAATAGTGAACATCAATAAGAGGAGGATTATATTTATCATTTTTATGTATTCTCTGTAAGAAAGAAATTAGAATATTAAATTAATAAAGTAGCTGAAAAATTTTTTAACAAATAATATTAATTACTTTAATGTTTATTTATGAGTGATTTTTTGACTAACTAAATTTTTTTATTTTTGCTCTCATTTGAACATAATAATTGTAATTGACAAAAATAATTCATGATTAATGTAATTACGATTAATTTATCTGGAGATGTATGATAGATTAATTATAAACATCGTTCGTATTCAATCATTAGAAAAAAAAATATAAAAATTTAAAAAAAAATTTTAATTTCTATGTGCATAATTATAAGGGTCGAGATACCGTTTTTTGTCACTTTTTAAGGCCAGTTTTAGAAGCTTTGAAATGTAATGGGTTAAATTGAGTTACATTATCGATTGACATCGTGATTTTTCACTGTGGTCACTTACTCTACCTGCAACCCCAAACGACCGTTTAAATGAGTTTTTCGACTTGTCGCCGGGCGCGCTCAAATTTGGAAGTTTAAGTCGTCGAACTTTTTCGAACTTTTATTTTTACACGGGAATTCTTCCTGTGTAGAGGATCCGGGGGCAAAAAGGACACTATTAAATCCATATATCTAACGCAAAATGAGACACTTTCTGAGGGAAAAAAAGTTCGTATTATCGAAAAATCTTTATTTATGATGTCTAAGAGATAATACGACAAGTTGGCTACTTCAAATATCGGGTATAAATTTTTCGTCAAAACAGAATTTTTGTATCTAAATGCTTGTGATTTGGGTTCTTTGTTTTCCTTGGAAAAAATTAAAATAAAACAAAACTGCAGGGTTATATAAATAACTACTACGAAAAAAAATTATTTGGTCGACATTTTTAAGTGGCCCCGAATAAGAGTTTTTGAATAAAAAAAAAAAAATTAATATAAATAGAAGCAATATGATTATTTACCTTTAAAATGGTCGAAAAACACGTTAACCACTAGCTTTACGAACAAGTTAATAAAAAAAAAGTATTCTTCTTGCTTATATATACATAATTTTCTATGAACCAAAATGTAAATCTAACAATAAATTATGTCATGATATTTTATCAATAAATCGTGAATGTTAATTTTATGATTTTTTTTTCCTTCATTACTTCGCTGTGAGTCAGAACTTGATTAGGAAAATAAGGTGGCACGTCTAAATACCCAAAGACAAATTACCCGCGACAAAATACCCGACGACAATAAAATACCCGATGCCAAAATACCCAACGACAAAACACCCGCAATCTTGAACACCAGCTACACGGTGTGACGCTTTTTGGGACCAAGACAATTCATCCCGAAGTTCAATTAAAGAAAAAAACGGTCTGTCAGTTGACCCTGCGGGCCAACCTCGAAAACATTATTGTGAATACATTTTCGAGCTCTTCGAGCTCGAAAATACGTTTGTATGCTGTTGTTTTCGAAAAAAAACGTTTTTCACCATTTTTTCTCCAACGATATCTCTCAAACGAATAAACCGATTGAGACGGTTGAGGTGGCAATCGACGCGTTTTATCAAGTTCTAGAGCTGATCAAATTTTGAATTCGATTTATCGAGTCGTTTTTGAGATATTTCAGATAAAATAAAAATTTTTTTTTTTTTAATTCTTTTGACAACGGTTTCTCTTGAACGAATAAACCGATTTTGATGGTTGAGGTGGCATTCGACGCGGCTTATAAAGCTCTAGAGCCCAGTCCATTTTGGAATCAATCCATCGAGCACATTAAAAGTTATCCTAAAAAAACATTTTTGAAAAAATTTTATTTTTGGAATATCTCTGAACGAGCGATACCGATCAAGCTCAATTTTCTTACAGCTTCAAGATATTGACAAGCCGCGTCGAATGACACCTTAAAGTTCAAAATCGGTTCATCCGTTCAAAAGATACAGGTATTTACATACGTACGTACGTGCATACATACATACATACACTCGGACATCATCTTGAAATTAGTCAGAATAGCTTCCTAGGACCTCAAAACGTCGACATCTGATGAAAATTCGATTTTCGTAAATCGGACCGAAACCAAGAACTTCCCGAATTTTCGAAAATTTACAATTTTCTTAGCGGGAAGTTAAAAAAAAAAACAAAAGAAAGGAGGAAAAAAATTTTTTTTTTTTTTTCTTCCGTGAAAAAAGAGTATCTCAATAAGGGGGTCCAGGGGCAAAGCCCCGACAGGGTTTAGGGACCTAGTGCAATTTTTGACATTTTTTTATGTATGGGTATATTCTTTTAATTGCACACACACAAAATTCATGAAAAACAAGCGTTATTTTCCATACGTTTTTTGTGTGTGGGTATATTTTTGTAACTGCACACACAAAATTCGTGAAAAAAGGGCGCTACGTTTCACACCCTTTTATGTGTGAATACATTGATTTAATTGCACACACACAAAATTCGTGAAATAAAGAGGTTATTTTTCACAACTTATTATGTGTGGATACATTTTTAACTTCCCGCTAAGAAAATTGAAAATTTTCAAAAATTCGGGAAGTTATTGGTTTCGGTCTGGTTTACGAAAATCGAATTTTCATCAGATATCGACGTTTTGAGCTCCTAGGAAGATATTCTGACTAATTTCAAAATGATGTCCGAGTGTATGTATGTGTACGTAAGTATGTAAATACCTGTATCTTTTGAACGGATGAACCGATATTGAACTTTAAGGTGTCATTCGGCGCGGCTTGTCAATATCTTAAAGCTGTGAGAAAATTGAGCTTGATCGGTAGGGCCCGTTCAGAGATATTCCAAAAATAAAATTTTTTCAAAAATGTTTTTTTTGGATAACTTTTAATGTGCTCGATGGATTGATTCCAAAATCAACTGGGCTCTAAAGCTTTATAAGTCGCGTCGAATGCCACCTCAACCATCAAAATCAGTTCATTCGTTCACTGCGAGAAATCTCAGTAGTTGCCACAACTAAAAAGAGACAACTATTTTAATTTAGTTGGTGTAATAAATTTAAATAGTTTCTGGAACTATTTATTGTTTAGATGACTTTAAAAAAATAGTTGAAGTCATCAAAATTATTTTGTTATTTGATTTTAGTTATCGCTACAAGAAAAGTTTAGTAGTCACAACAAATACTAACTAGTTGAATCAAATATTATTTGGTACTTAATCAAACTAAAATCGGGACTTAGAAAAAATTTCGGTGTTAAAATATTACATTTTTTCGATATGATCTACATATATATCGTTAAATTTGCGTTCGAAAATTGTTTTTTTTTAGCACCGTAATCTTTTCAGTCTCGAAACTTAAAATTTTTCTAAGTCTGAAAAGTTTAAGTTGTTATAAGTTCCTGTGCCCAAAATGTGAACCCTTTCACTCCTCCGTCCATCTTACGGTTTTAAATAAATTAATATTTTTTATCATTGAAATCTAATCTTTATTCATCATAGAATATGACTCAATGTTTTTTTTACCGATAATCTTTCTTTCTTTGATCAAAATGATCTATTATCGAAAAAAATTGAAAAAAAAAAAATTGTTTTTTCAATTTTTTTCGATAATCAATCATTTTGATCAAAGAAATGAAGATTATCGGTAAAAAAAAACATTTTCAAATCGAAAAAATGAACAAATATCGAGAAACTACCAATTATGGTGATTTTTGACAAAATCGATAAATTTAAAGCTTCGGGGCACTAAGAAAGAAAAATCGCAGCGATTTGAAATTTCTAGGGTTTTTTCAGGACACTTTGAGGTTGAAAAAAAGACGAAGATATCCTTTGTTTATCCGTTATATCCAAAGTTATAGCAAGATTTCCGAATATCCTTAAATTTGTGAATTTTGACCTGTTTTTTACTAAACAATATCGCTTTAAAAAAAATTTTTTTATCAAATGCTACTAATTTTGCCTTATAGAGAATGTTTTCCAGTTTTCAAAACCCTGCTTCCATTCTCCGTACGACCAATACATCCGGAGTTATTGATTATCAAAGCCAAAATGGACTTTTTTGCTTTGATCAATGATAACTCGACGCCAAATTGTCGTAGAGACTTTTTCAGGCCGCCAAATTGAAGGGCACAAAATTTCCTAGAAAAGTCATACGGTCGGATTATCCAAAAAAATTTATTGACGCCCATAGAGGTATTGAAAGACCAGCAAAAATTTTGAAAATTTTTTTTTGTTGGTTTCCTATGATTACTCCGGAACCGTACATGATAAAAAATTTTGAGGTCCAGATCTGAAAACTAGAAACTTGAGGCTACAATTCGTTTTTTTTTAGTTTTCTTATACGACCATTTTGCCCCAAGTTACAGCATGTTGAAAATCACCTAAAAATTTCGGATTTTTTTTCTATCCCTTAATTTTTGTGACCAGTGTATACAGTTTAATGAGGAAAAGTCAAGTGAC
The DNA here is from genome assembly GCF_029852145.1 of Microplitis mediator. Taxonomy (NCBI): domain Eukaryota; kingdom Metazoa; phylum Arthropoda; class Insecta; order Hymenoptera; family Braconidae; genus Microplitis; species Microplitis mediator. The sequence continues at coordinate 17,135,020 of NC_079969.1, read as the reverse complement.
CTTGACAGGTCCGTTATAAAGCACAACCTCGCCGCTTCGCATTCGAGTTGTGCAATATCAAATTTTTAATTAAATATAATTTTCATAACGATTATAAAAAATATAAAATTTTGATATGAAAAGAACGTATAAGTTAGAATACACATTTTTGACTGCAGCATTTTATTTTTCTTTCATTTTTAGACTTTGGCTAGGCTTTTTAACAATTTTTTCAGAAAAAAAATTTATACGCCCTTTTAGCTTTTGGTCACAAAATTTTTGGATTCCTAAAGCTAAAAGGGCGCATAATCAAAGACATGCGGCTTTTTACCTTTGGGAAAACAATGTTTGATTTTCAAGCGTAGAAAATGTTTACTAATCGATTGGCGATGAAAAAAAAATTTATGCACCCTTTTACCTTTTGGCACGCGATATGTTGAAAGAAAATTAGATGTTATTAGTAAAATTTCGCATTTTACGTCACTGCTTGTGTCCAAATTTTGGTTCTGAATAGTGAAATTACACGTTTATATATTTATCTTATTCCGTAAAATTTGAGAACGTGCAACGTGATAAATTTTTTCAACAATTAGACATCGTTTTACAATTACCCGACTATTTAGTTTCTACTTATAATTAAAAAATCGTATCATCGAAAGAGTTCGCGTTAGTGACACAATAATTGTTCTTGCGGTTTGAAAATTTCTCAATAAAAATTTAGTTCAACCTCAAATCGAAAATTAAACATTATCTAAACTTATTATTTCAACTAAAAGTTCATAAAAAATATTTTAACGGTACGAATATAAGTTTGGAAATAAAAATTAACAAACCTTAAAAAAACTTTTCTACAGATATTTTTAAATAAAGAGTCTACTCAAAGACATTTAGAACTATTTTGTTATCTAAAAGAAATTAGTACAACTACCATCTTTTATATGTTATACTACATGTATGTAAGCGGAAGCTATTGCTGGCCTCAAGTAAAAATAAGTTGTTATTGTAACAAACAGTATAATTACAAAGATAATTATAAACGGACTTTAAACCTTGTCTAATTACGATTTAACTAAAAATATAAATGACGAAAAACAATTTTTTAAATTATATTTATAAAGAATCCTAAACTTTCAACTAATAGGGACCACTAGTATGAAATTTTGAAAAAATTAATTTTTTTTTGGTTTATTTCGATTGTCTATACCTTTAAAAATAACATATTACACAGAAAAGAAAGAAATCTTGAACCAAGAAATAAAACGTCTTCGAAATTTTTTTCTTGGCTGAAGATTGTTACGTTTTTGAGTCAAGAAAAAATGTCTTGAGCTGAAACGAAAAAGTTTTTGAACCGTGAAATATAATTTTTTAAACCAAGAACAAACTTTCTTGGGCCAAGAAATTTTTTTTTTGTCTCAAAAAAAAAAAAATTTTCAGCCAAGAAATGAATTTCTTTAATTGAGCAAATAAATTTATCGAGCTAAAAAACACATTGATTGATTAATTTATTATAATACTCTAATTTAGTTATTTTATTTTTAATTTATTTAAAATAAAAATTTGGACTCAAAATCCATTTGTTGCGCTAGTGTGAGAAAGAGATAGTAAGGAGTATTCATTCCTTAGGGTGCAAAGGAGGTAACACCTATGAGTGAATCCAAGACAAAACTTTCTTGCCTTGAGACTCTAGTAATCTTGGTTTGAGATTTTTCGTGTGATTGGTCAGAAAAAGTACACTGTACTCAAACCAAGAGTTTGAATTTTTTAAACCGATTCTCCTTATTTTTAGTTCGAGTTCTTACGGTTTATTGTTTAAGACATCATAGTTCTTTAATTAAGTGTACAACTTTCTTGAACCAAATATTTTTATTTCTTGGTTTAAGTAAGTAACATACTTAGGTTAAGAAAAATGTTTATTATACTAAGAAATGTAAGTTTTTAAAACAAGTAATTCTATTATTGGACCAAGTATGAAATATGTATTGGCTTAAGAATTTTTTTCTTAATTCAAGATTTAAAATTCAAGAAATTATTTTACTTCGTTCAAGAAATTTTCGGTTTTCCTTCCATCCGCTGAAAAATTTTTTTGTTATCAAGTCAAGATTTTTTTTTTGTGTACAATTTCGAGTGCATATCTAGAACAGTTTTTTTGAGTTATAGCAATCTGAAGAGCAGCCACTTATCGGCAGGCCAAAATCAAATTAAATTTTCGCTCAAAATTTGAAATTTTTTTTTTTAACTCGGCCATTTTGTTATTTCAACTTCTTTTTTTCTAGCTCAAAGGTTATCCTACGGGAAATACCTTTTAATTTAACAATATTTTTGGTTTTTTAGATTTCATGGACTAAGAAAGTCACTATCACTGCAGTGGGGGGATTTTTTTTTGGAGCCCTAGGATTGTGAATAACTCGCTAAATTTTCATCTTTTTGGTCCAATAATTTTATCTTGTATTGATTGTATCTCCACAAATATATCCATAAAACATTCCCAAAAACTATCTTTTTTCAGGCGATCACACTATTAGTAGCCCCCCTTAATTATTTAAATAAATTCAATAAATATTGATTAATATCTATCAAATTTAATGAAATAAAAAAAAAATATTGTGATCGACATTTCCGACTAAGTCAACAATTGTTGATACTAATCAACAGAATTTTAACCGACGAAAACGAAGTATATAAATTAAAAGCCGATTGTATTTGTATTCTTAACCTTAAATATATTGTAATTTTATAACGGTACTTAAAAGTATAGACCGCACCTTCGATTGATTTTAAAAAACTCTACAAATATATTTACTAATACATAACATCCGTATTGGTGAAGTAAAATTAACATTTTATTATAGATAGATATAGAAGAGAGATGAGTTATGTGTGTAATATATACATGTATAAATGTATGCCTGCTAAAACATCGCATACTAAAATAATAACAGTTAATTTATGGACATTGCATGTGCAGTCCACCGAGATTTTTTTCCGTTTGATTACGATCTGTAGCTGTCGCTGATTTTGAGGGAGGATACATACGCATATGCATACATATACACATGTAAATATACAATATATAATATACTAGTGTATGTAAAGAGATGCGGATAATATACAACACATGATGTATAGCATATCTATGTCGATCAGAAAAAATATCTGAATGCACTACCATGACCCCGTAAAAATTGTGCACACCAACCGACTCAGGTTAAGTGTACCGTTTCACCGTAAATGCGCATTAAATTTCCGGAAACTCACCTCTGTATTGTTGTAGACAAATATTATTGCAAATAAACTATATTCGACCCCTATGAAAAAAAATTAGAAAAATATGTATATTAAAAATATATCTTAGAATATATAAAACAGACATGTATGAAAATATATAATTTTATTATATTTTTTTATGTTTTTGATTAAATTAAAAAAATATTTTTTATATTATCATAATTCTATTTTTAATATATTTAAATTATATTTAAGATATATAAAATATATACGAAAATCGGTCAAAAGTTAGCTACTAAAAATATATATTTTATACATGGGGGAGACCGGGGCACGACGGCCCCTTTAAGCCGGTAATTATTTCTTATGGCTTTTAATCTATAGGTCAACCTAATTTGGTCCTTTCTTAAGCAAATCCATTAAGGTTTTACCAAAACTCAAAAAAAAAATTTTTCCTAGGACACGACGGACCCCCTCCAAAAAAAAACAAAAAAAATTTTTGTGTTAATAATAATTTATGTTTTTTATTGAAAAAAAAGATGTTAACTACGAATATACTATTTCCGTACCTTTATAATCCCATGGACTTCAAATTTATTAGAAAAACAATTTATTTAGCTGATGTAACCAGTTTTATTGAAATTTTTATTTTTTTATTTTAAACACAATATAATCTGTTGGCTTAAAAGATCTTTAATCAATAAATTTTTCAAATTCATTTTAGTTTTTTTCTGTAGCAAATTTCTTTTTAGGTAGTCCATTATGCCCCCGATATCGCAGACCAGCTTAAAATATCTTTAAAACATCGGAAGTATCATGATTTGACTGAGAATGGAAAAAAAAAAAAATTTACAAAATTTTTGAGGGGGGCCGTCGTGTCCTAGGGGCCGTAGCGCCCCGGTCTCCCTTATTTTATGTAAAAAAAACCTATTTCTTTTACATTTTAACATATATTTGTTTTATAAATTTTTTTTCACGAGGGGAGTTATCACAATTATAATGATAACAATAGTGCCAGTAAATATTTAATAAATGGAAAAAAAAAATTAAGTGAAATAAGATATTGGGTGGACCTTTTCCCGTTCACACGAACGGAATTATTTTCCAATCCACCAATTCTGAGACCAGGATGTATGAATATTTATATGTTATTCTTATGGTAACGAAAAAAAAATTGAAAAAAAAAATTACTATTCATCCTCAATTTATTTATATATTGTATAGCTTTAATATAATATACTGACTCGACAATAATAATTTACTAATTCTGTATAAAAAAAAAAAAAATTGCATTACATCCGCCTACGAAAAAGCACTGGTTTAAATCTTTTGGAACATCTGTATAACGGTAACTTAACATTGCAACTGAAGCATAACGATACTACTTAATTATTTATTAATTTATTATCTGATAATCTAATTACAATCAACTTGATTCTTCATCCGAAACATAAATGAAGATTATGATAAAACCTTATTTGACTCAAAAATAAACATAAAAATACATATATATATATATATATATATATATATATATATATATATATATATATATATATATATATATATATATATATATATATATATATCGATTATAGTTTATTAAACTTGATAAAAAAAAAAAACAGTTAAACTGGGTGTGTTGAATATTTTACTACGGTTAGTAAATAGATTTTTAAGACTTGAGTTAATTAATGGAAATTGGTTTGTGAAAAATTAGCAAGGATAAAATTCAAGTGAAATTGTAAATACAAGCTAAATACTTGTAAGGAAGTCTACGGATAAATGCAGACTACTGAGATTCCTATATTCGGGACGACGTCCATTGGACTGATTCTAATTGGAAAAGTAACCAATAGGACATATCCCAATAACCCAGATCCCTATTACTTGAATTATCAATTACTCATAATCCCGATGACCCAAATTTTCAATCACCTAAAATCCCGATCATCAGTAATTTCAATTACCAATACTACCAATTACCCAAATTTCCAATAATCCAAAAGTTCGATAGCTTAATTTTTCGTTAACCAGAAACATTAGTGACAAGACATTCCGATTGGACAGGTTTCGTAAGCTCAAAGTCGATTTCTTTGAGCTTTGTTATAGCATCTTTGCATAGTTGTCGCCCAAACCAGTGTTTACAGTGTTACAATTATCGTAAGTATTTTTGACGTTTGAAGGTTATCCACGCGGTGTTCAGTGAAAGTTCGGGGAAACGATATAATTTCACCTGTGTATTATTTTTATACGGCATATTTGAACAGCCGCAAATACAAAGCGATACTTTTGATGAAGACATCTCGAAAATTTATTTTATTTAAAAAAAAAAATATTAAAGACACTGATAATGCTAAACTAATACTTTTCATCATCACTTTGTTTGTAATTTTTCTCAGCAAATGGCATAAAGATCAACTTTCTCAATCCCTATTGATTGAAGGTAACTTTTTTTTTTAAGGTGTATATATATTATTAGGCCTCGGGTAATCCCATATCCGGCCACAGTCAAATACAACTTTCATATCAAATTCAAATTCATTTTTTAATCAGTCAAATTCCAACGTCGGCGACAGGATGAATCCCAGGGCCGAAAGATCTCACACCGTTTTTGTGAAAAATTCTTTCGGCAATCACTGGGATTCGAACCCATGCCTGGCCAGTGATCAAGTTCGAAAATAAGGAAAAATTGAAATTTTAAGAACTGGTGGTGCCATCTATAATACTAACGTTGAATTATCTCGATAAATGTTTATGTTGATAAATGAAAGTAAGCAACAATAAGTTTTACGCGAAATAGAGTTATCCTCTCTTCTCTTTTTGATCAACTACGGCTCTTGTTGGCGGATTAAAGATATAATCGCTTATTTAGGTGTTATTTAAGCCTTCATAAATTATAAGTGTATACCATAGGTATAAATTATGCTTGATTTAATTATAAAGTTCAAAATTTTTCAGTTCCGTGCTACACTGCACTATTTGATTGCACTTTTACCTTCCTTGACTTTCTCCGACTTGAGACCCTTACGAACAACTATAGGACATTTTTGTCTCTGTAGATTCCCTGATAGCCAAGTTGGCGGCAAAAGTTAGCACTTCCATAAGTTGACGACAACTTTCCGAGAAATGTGTTGATAACTTTTAGCTCGTGTAACTGTTGACCGCAACTTGTAGCCAACTTGTAGTCAACAGTTATACAAGCTGAAAGTTGTCGAAAACTTGTCGTCAAGTTGGTTGCAACTCATGTACACCAACTTTCTGATCAGAAACTTTGGCTATCAGGGAATTCCCTGATAGCCAAGTTGACGTCAAGTAAACGACGACCTACTGCTGCAACTTGTCCCCAAGCTGGTTATAAAAATTGGCATTTCCATGAGTTGACGACAACTAAACGCCTATTTTTTGAGAGAGTTGGTGGCAAGAGTTGGCATTCCTTTGGTTCACGGAAAGTTGACATCAATTTTCCTAGAAAGTTGGCGACAATTCGCGACGGTAGATTGTTGCCAAGTTTATAGATAAGTCGGTAACAACTTGTAGTTAATAATTATAATAGCTTGAAGTTGTCAACAACTTGTCGTCAATTTGATCGCAACTAATTGACACCAACTTTCTGACCAGAAAGTCTAGTTAACAGGGTTTTTTATGACGTGATTTAACTTAACCTTTAATTTAACATGCTTCGATGGTCGGATTTTCTGGTCAGAAAGCTGATGTCAATTAGTTGCGGTCAAAATGACAACACCTTTGTAATTTGTTATCAACTTTCCCAGAAAATTAGCGATTATCTACTGTTGCAACCTAGCGATTACCTACTATTGCTCGTCAAAAAGTTGGTACCCTGCCCTGATAGCCACCTTATCCACAAGTTAACTTCAAGTTACTGCCGTATTCTGAAGCCAATATAAAGGAAAATGTTGGAGAGCAAGCAGTTACCTTTAAGTTGACAGTAAATTGTCTGTAAACTTGAATTCAATTTGACTACAAGCGTTACTGTCAGACAATGACGTTAAGTTGATTGAAAGTTTCACTTGAAATTGACGGCAAGTTCTTCTGTCAAATTACATTCAGATGACGGCAGTAGATTTGCATCAACTGGCACGCAAGTATTATCCAGCCGAGGCTTACCAGAAACTTGTCGTTAAGTTAGCCGTAAATTTTTCAGTCCAAAACTTACTGAGCAAAGGTGTGGCTATCAGAGTATTGATAACTTTGCGACCAACTTGACGACAAGTTGTCGACAACTCTAGCTTTTGCAACTTTTGGTTTCAAGTTACCGCCAACTTTCTGGGAAACTTGGCGCCAGTGAAGAGCCGCAATTCGAAGGCAGATTTCTGTGAAAATTGACGTCAATTTTACATCAACTAATAGATATCAACTTTTGCCACCAACTTCCTCAGAAAGTTGTCATCAACTTATGCAAATTTTTGCGGCCAACTTGGTTACATGTTGCTGCGGTTCTCATCAACTTGCTGCCAATTCTATAATATTTTTGGTGGTAATCGATACAAATATTTAAATACATTTCATATTACCGACATTCAATAAAGAAAATAAACAAAAATTTTTCATAAAGTATTCCCTCTACATGACTCCATACTCCATGAATGTCTCTACATATCTCTCACACTTATTTATTGTCGTTGATAGTTGCTGGTGTTTCGATTTGCCACGCGTCAATCATACACAAAAAAATTAAAGAAAATAATCATTGATATAAAAATTATTTAAAAAATAAAATACTCGTAAAAATGTCGGTTGTAGCAGTGCTGAAGAAATTTTATAACGAGTACAAAAAAAGTACACCGAAGAAACTCAAAATAATTGATTGTTATTTGCTATACATTTTACTAACCGGTGTCATACAATTTGTATATTGTTGCCTGGTTGGCACATTTCCATTTAATAGTTTTTTAAGTGGATTCATTTCATGTGTATCATGTTTTATTTTAGCAGGCAAGTTATTATTTATTTATTATCACCATATATCGATATATCCTTAATTTTAAATCTTACAAATAACATTAACCTCAATACATAGATTTTTTTCTCGAAAGATTGATTAATTTATTATTTTATTATTAAGTATTTGAATATTTATTTCAATTTTAAATTAAGAGGGACCACTAGTGTGAAATTTTGAAAAATTAAATTTTATATTTTCTTAGTTCGATTGTCTATACTTTTAAAAATAATATACAAAAAATTAAAGTGCATCTCAATTAGTTCCTTTGAGTTACAGCCACCTGAAGAATAGCCGCTCATCGGTTCTCGAAAATACATTTTTCAAAATTACATTTTACGAAATTTCAATTTTTTTTCTCAGTCCGAAGATCATCGTACGGGAAATACCTTCTACTTTAATAAACTCTGGTTTTTTTGATTTCATGGACTACATAGGTCACTGCAGCAGTGGAGGGACTTTTATTTTTGAAACATTGGAAGGTTGTGAATAACCCGAAATTCGAGACTAAATCTAAAACATTATTTTAGACAAAAAATTAAAACAAAAAAACGTTAAATTGAAATAGAAACCAAATTCAAGACTAAAATCAAGACGAAATTCAAAACAAAATACTAGACAAAATTTCAGTCTCAAACCAAGACGAATCTCGAGACTAAAACCAAGACAATATTTAAGACGAAATTCTAGACAGTAACCACGACTTAATCCAAGACTAAAACCAAAACATTATTTTAGACAAAAAATTCAAAAAAAAAAACGTTAAATTGAAATAGAAACAAAAATTAAGACTAAAATCTAGACGAAATTCAAAACAAAATACTAGACAAAATTTCAGTCTCAAACCAAGACAAATCTCAAAACTAAAACCAAGACAATATTTTAGACAAAAAATTAAAGACAAACGGTAAATTGAAATCGAACCTAAATTCAAAACTAAAATTAAGACGGAATCCGACACAAATCCTAGACAAAAATCAATACAAATTTCAAATCTCAAACCGAGACAAAACTCGAGACTAAAACCAAGAAAAAATTCTAGACTAAAATTTTTTATGGATGGTTATATTAGCTATTCACCAATTCGAATGTTTCAAAATAAATGACTATTTACATTTGTATTAAATTCTATATAAAACAATTAGATGTGAACTTAGCTACACGCAACACTACCAAACTTATTATTTATTTTTTTATATTTCTAAAGCTCGTTTCTGATTGGCCACTTTGAATATTTATTAACTCCCACAATATTCGAAATCAAGAAATATTGTTCAGGAACTTTCTGCTCAGAATTATCCCCTCAATATAAATCTCACAGTGTAAAACTAATTTTAGATCACCCTGTATGTCCACAACTATATCCCTAAAACATTAAAACATTCCATGGAGTAGGTTTCTTTAAAAAAATTACCGCAAATCATCTTTTTGTCAGGCGGTCACACTAGTGATCCCCCTTAATAATGAATATTGAATTTAAGTATACTTATTAATTACAGTAGTAAAGATATTTATTCGATGATTAAATTTTCACAAATTCTGTATCGACAGCTGATGGATAAAAAATAATATATTAGTAATTTCATTAATGAATTTCTTTATAGTAAACAATTACAATTTATATGTACGGTATTTAAATAATGATATATTTATATTTTATTGCAGTTTGCTTGAGACTACAAGTCAACCCACAAAACAAAACTCAATTCTATGGAATAAGCCCAGAACGTGGATTTGCTGACTTTATATTCGCACATATTATTCTTCATCTTGTTGTTATGAACTTCATTGGATAATTTTATATAATAAGTATAAAAAATAACTAACTATAACAACAGACTTGATTTAATACAAGTACACTAATCAATATAAAAAAAACTTATTTACACTTTTTGTAACAATGAAATAAATTTATAAAAATTAATCATTTATTTACTATTGTTCTTCATTAGTTTAACAGAATACATTGCAGACAGAGTTGCGAATTCTTTAATGAGAATATTTGCAATTAAAAATTTAATTTTTAATCCGTAATTGAAATTATATTGAATAATAATACGAAATTAATTTTTAATTCTCCAACTTAAATTAAAAATTTTAAAAACATTCTTAATTTGTTGTTTTTGGATTATGAAATATAAAAAAAAAATTTAATTGAAGCACTAATGCAATTATAAATTTAATGCGCTATTTGAAACCCTGATTGCAGAAGTCTCAATAAACTCTTTTGCACACCTCGAACGCGAAGCGCAGAGGTAGTGATCTACTGTCGTCAAATGTCAAAGCAGGGTTGTTGTTATTTTTAATTATATTATTATAAAAATCATATGTAAGAAAAATGTCTATCATAATTTTTAAATAAAACTTTTGTCTACTCAAATTTAATTATCTATATTATTAAGAAAATAAGGAAAATTTTGTTCCCGCTATATCTCTATGATAAAATTAGTTAATGTTATTGAAATTGGCATCATTAGATAGGCCTTGAGTTACATTGTGCCTTTTCATACTTTAAACTTTTTTTAATCGCCAAGTATTGAGATAGATAGATTTATCTATATCATTCGAATTACGTTTAAATTACGCGAGAAAAAGACGATTGTATTTATTTTTTTTAACTTAATTAATCAATAGATATATATGGTGTATTCCATGCCAAATCGACCACTTTTGAACCTTACCCCTTTAGATTTCGCTGAAAATTTTTTATCTTTTTCTACTCGATGAAAGACGTTTTCCAGAATTTTTTCAAATTTTTTTACCCAACCCAAAAAAAGTTATGAAGCTTTCAAAAAAATGGCTCTTTTATTTTCAAATAGCCATAACTCTCTCAAAAATTGACCTTTCGGGACGTTTTTTTTTTTCAAAATTTTTGTTTTTAATTGAATTTTTTGAAAAAATAAATAAAAAAAATTTAACATGATCGCTTTTATGAAATAATCGCGTTATTTTGTATAAAATCGTTATTTTTTCGAAGTTCGTCGTTCTAAATTTTTTTTTTTTTTTCTCAAAAAAAACTTCAATCAATTCTACAATTATCTCCGTGTATCCCAGAGTAGGCCGATTTTTTTTTCTATTTTTTTCATAAATATTATTTATATAACATAATTAATGTAATTATATGATTTTAAGGTATTATATTCTCCATATATTGTCCGAATTTACCATTACAATGACTAGGATTAATGATTGATGCAGTTAACATTTAATGACTCAAAAATAATGCAACAAATTATTTATTAATTTCTTCTTTGGCGTTTAAATATTTTACAAATTCTGTATTCATTCGAGTTAAAAAAGTTTTTAACGCACAAACAACCATTTTTGTCGGGAATTACACAGTGTAATTGTAGGAACTTAATAATTACACTGTGTAATTCCCGACAAAAATGGTTGTTTGTGCGTTAAAAACTTTTCTAACTCGAATGAATACAGAATTTGTAAAATATTTAAACGCCAAAGAAGAAATTAATAAATAATTTGTTGCATTATTTTTGAGTCATTAAATGTTAACTGCATCAATCATTAATCCTAGTCATTGTAATGGTAAATTCGGACAATATATGGAGAATATAATACCTTAAAATCATATAATTACATTAATTATGTTATATAAATAATATTTATGAAAAAAATAGAAAAAAAAATCGGCCTACTCTGGGATACACGGAGATAATTGTAGAATTGATTGAAGTTTTTTTTGAGAAAAAAAAAAAAAAATTTAGAACGACGAACTTCGAAAAAATAACGATTTTATACAAAATAACGCGATTATTTCATAAAAGCGATCATGTTAAATTTTTTTTATTTATTTTTTCAAAAAATTCAATTAAAAACAAAAATTTTGAAAAAAAAAACGTCCCGAAAGGTCAATTTTTGAGAGAGTTATGGCTATTTGAAAATAAAAGAGCCATTTTTTTGAAAGCTTCATAACTTTTTTTGGGTTGGGTAAAAAAATTTGAAAAAATTCTGGAAAACGTCTTTCATCGAGTAGAAAAAGATAAAAAATTTTCAGCGAAATCTAAAGGGGTAAGGTTCAAAAGTGGTCGATTTGGCATGGAATACCCCATATAAAAAGAAAGTGTATGTTTGTATGTCCAGCCTTTTCTTCATGACCACCCACTGCCACTCGCTCATAGTTGCAGTGGTAGATAGCCCTTGGTATGCACTCGCAAGTAAGGGAGTTTGGTTACGGTGGGTGGAAGTGGGTGAATGTGGGTGGTAAAAATGTGTGATGGGGTACTTCTGTCCTCTATTTAACACATTTAACGCCTCATATAGACTCGAAATTGTGCTGAATGTCAATAGGTACGTTTATGAATGACTTGGTTGAATATTGAGAACTTTTCTAGAATATTCCAGATCTATCCGGAAACTTCAAGATTATTCTCGAAATTTCCAGAAGGATTTTAAAAGTTCTACAACATATCAAAATACTTAAAAATATTAAAAATAATTCTTATTAATCCAGAATGTTCCGGATTATTCTATGAATTTCGAGATTGATCTGAAATGTACTAAAATATATTTAGATTTTTAAAATCATGTGAAAATTATTTTAATCAGTCCAGAACGTTCAGGATTTTTCTATAAATTTCTAGGATGATCTGGAAACCATTAAAATATATTTTCAATATTTAAAATCATGTATAAATTCAAATTTATTTTAGAGCTTTCCAGATCAATCTCGAAATTCATAGAATAATCTGGAACATTCTGGATTAATAAAAATTATTTTTAATATTTTCAAGTATTTGGATATTTTGTAGAACTTTCAAAATCATTCTGGAAATTTCGAAAACATTCTCGAAGATTCTGGATGAATCTGGAATATTCTAGAAAAGTTCTCAATATTCAACAAAATCACTAAGAAACGCACTTAACGACATTCAGCACAATCTCCCCGCACGGAAAAATTATATATCCGTCTATATTCGGGCAAATATGAATATATGCCGCATATATGAGACATATATTCAATTTTGCCCGTATATATACTTTTTTCGTAATCGAGTCTATATGAGGCGTAAAATATGTTAAAAAAAGGACAGAAGTATCCCATCACACATTTTTACCACCTACATTTACCCACTTCCACCCACCGTAACCAAACTCCCTTACTTGCGAGTGCATACCAAGGGCTATCTACCACTACAACCATGAGTGGGTGGCAGTGGGTAGTCATCAAGAAAAGGCTGGACACCCAGGTCAAAAATAAAACTTGATTTAGACTTGGTTTACCAAGTCGAAATTTGGAGTCGTTTTTCACAAGACAAACTCGACTTTTTTTTACGAAGATATGAAATGCATTCACTATTCGCCTTGGTTTAGACTCAACTGGTTTAGTCATGATTAAATACGAAAAATTAAAATCAAGTCGATATTGACTTGGTTTAGACTTATTCGACCCAAATTAGAAGGCGAAAAAGTTAAAACTAAGGTGAAATAAAATTTATATATTAAGGCAGAAGTAAGGTGAACAAATAAATTTTTTTCGACTTGATTCAGCAAGTCATAAGCAGGGTGAATGACTATTGTGCTCGAAGTCAAGACGAATAAGTTCAAACTAAGACCAAGAAATACGAATAAGTTGAAATAAGTTAAAACTAAAATGAAAAAAGTTCAAAAAAAATTTTATTCAAGTCGACAAAGTCGAGATCTTATCGAAAAATCGTCGGAAAATCGATAACTTCAGAAGAAAATAAGGTGAAGCAAGCCTGAATCAAAATTTATGAATACAAACATACGCTTTCCTTTTATATACACTAATGGAAAAAATTAAAAGATCAAGAAAAAATTCCAAATTTTTGGGTGATTTTCAACAGGCCCTAACTTTGAGAGAAATGGTCGTACAAGAAATAAAAAAAAAGGAAATTGTAGCTTGAAGTGTCTACTTTTTGGATTAGAACTTCAAAATTATTTAGCGTCAGCGGTTTTACAGTAATCTTAGAAAAACCAGCGACAAAAATATTTTCAAATTTTTTAAATTTTTGTTTTTTGGTCTTCGGGCGTAGAAAAAAATTTTTTCTTTTTTGGAAATTTAAGCACTGTCTGCAATAAAATTGTAGACAAAGCTCCGAAAAATTCGTTTTTTTCATCTTGTTAAAGATTATGAGCTTTTCAGAGCAAAAAACGTGATCCTTTAATTTTTTCAAAAATTTGATCGAGTGAAACAAATAAACGGCTGGTTGGATTGATCTGGCTCTTTGTAGGGTTTTTGTGGACATATTGAACTGTGAAATGCACAGTTAACATTATCGATTTCCACAATATTTTCGTTTAAGCGCTTGATTTCCCAAAAAACCATAAAAAGCCCTTTTTTGTTGCATTTTTAAATTCATGTGACGATAGGAAAAAATTTTTTGTTTTTGAGTAAAGAATTTTGTGACGCTGAAAAACTGACGCCAACGACTGACGCTATCTTATTTAATTCATTTACTAGTTTTCACGTTAATAGCCGAATTTCACAACAAGAACTGATTTCCATTACTAATAAATTTTATTTAATTACAGTTTTATCGTTATCACTATTTTCACCGCACTTTTAATTTTCCTTTTGTAAAACTGTTGTAACTTAATTTTTATCTAATTAAATAAAATTGCTTAATTTATTATATAACAATTCTTTAATGACTAGATTTATTATTTACAATTTCTGGCCCTCCTGCCGAGAAATTATCAGACGGACCGCGTGTTAATTTATACTGAATTCTGGCCTTCTTGCCGAGAATTTATATTTTAATACAATCAAATCGGAAATGGCGACTGCCCACGAATCACTTAATTATTATTTAATTAATTGTTCAATAAATTGTGGCCTCCTGCCGACGATTTATTTACCTCTTTTTAATTTTTTTTCCAAAATGAACGTGGCGTCCTTAATCCTTCAGCCTTCCTGCCGATTTCCGTTTTCCCGTCGCTCGTTACTGTCCACCTCGTAATCCTTCGCAATAGTTCCCGTGCGGTCACCCGTCCAACTGTTCCGCCAGTTCGCGATCATTCGGCCCTTATCGGAAAATCCACCACTCCAACTTATTTCCTTATTGGGTCTTGGGGACGAGCCCCTTGAATTGGCGCGCCCGGCGACAAGTCGATAAAATAGTAACGCATATGGGGTACTATGGGTAATTAATCAACCGCGGGAAATCAGGTTGATTTAAAGTTGAAGATTTAAGTTTTTACCCCGTTACAGTATATCCATTAAAATCTTATAAAAACATTGCAGTTATTTTATCATACCATCTCAGTAAATTATGAGACGAAAATACCGTGTAATCTTATAAATTCATTCAAAATCGCTTGAAATGATATAGCGATATCAACTATTTCCACATAAAACCTCATAGGAAGATTGTAGTTACTTAATTATACGTTCTGATTTCATTATAAGACTAAATTTCCTTTTAATTTTATTAATTTATGAGATTGAAAGGGATTTTCGTCTTATAATTAGATGTGAACGTATGAATAATCGACTAAAATTTTGCTATGAGGTTTTATATGCAAATCCTTAATCTTTCTATAATTTTAAGCGATTTTGAATGAATTAATAAGATGGAAAGGCATTTTTGACTTATTATTATACGAGAACGTATGAGTAATCAACTGCAATGTCACTATGAGGATCAATACGGGAATAGTTTGTCTTATTGTTTTAAGCGGTTATAACATATCATTCAACATTAATAGGCTTTTACACGGAGAGAATTTTATGGTAAAAGTTACCATCAAGTTATAGTACAATTTTTAAACTGAATTATATGATTGATAATATCATTTAAATTATTAAATAAACAATCTGAATGGTAGTATCTACCATCTATATGGTAAAGTTTACAATTATTTATGATAACCAGAAATTATAACTGTTATTATATTAAATAATTACTTCTATTATAAAAAATCGTAATTCTTAATAACCTGATGGTAATGGTTACTATCAGCCTAAATATTGATGATCATCTAAGCTAATAAAAAATTAAAATATAAACGTTATAGTCTGACGCTTGTCTGTGTGTGATTTGTTTAACTGGGGAAGTGATTAATTTCACACACACACACACACACACACACACACACACACACACACACACACACATATATATATATATATATGCACACAAACACACACACACCTACGCACGGGTTCGCACACATATACATACACACGGGTGCGCACACTTACCCGCACACATACACACACTTATCCGCACACATGCGCACACTTACCCGCACACATGCGCACAGTTACCCGCACACCTACCCGCACACACACACACACGCGCACACTCATGCACACACACATTCTTAGTTAAGAATTTTTACAACTTTGAATGGTAATAGTTACCATCATCGATTGTAACAATTATAATTTTTAATAATTACAATTAGCATCTTCGATAGTAACCGTTACCATCATCAATTGTAACTGTTATCATTTTCAATAGAAATACTAATCAGTATAACCACTGAAAAATGTTATTACCATTTTAGATAGTTAAAATTACAATATTTGTTCTGTAGATACAATAATTAATTTCTCTCCGTGTAGATATATTAATTTTTCTTTATGTAAAATCTTCAAACATTACGTGAGTAAAAACATTTTTTTAAAAATTATTTAAAAATTTTTTTTTCTAATCGATTTAAATCGATCCTTTTAATAAGGGATGTCATTAAGCTTCATATTTTTCAATAGTTGACCACAACAAATCCACTAACAGTAAAAGATTTTCTGAGAGTTACTGGTTTTTAAAAAAGTCTCATCGAATCTCATAAATCTACCGTTTTCGAAAAATAGATTTTATGAGAAATTTATGTCATTATCATATATACCAAGTTTTCATCGGATCTCATAAGATGACAATTTCGACATGAAGAAATAAAATTTATTATAATTCTTTCAAATTTGTTAAGTAGAAATAATATAGTTAATAATCATGTAGGAACTTTTTATTTACTTGAACATTTGAATAGTAATTTAAGAGAAATTTCTTGTTAGATAAGTCTCTTAGAAACTCATAATTCAAGTAACCACATAAATATATTTTTATGAGAAATTGATGTGTATTTGGCACTGAAATTACCCATTAAATCTTTTAAAATTTTTGCATTTATTACTCTTCGGACATGTCTTATAAAATCTTATAAATACTCTAAAATTTTTTAAGAGAATTCAACTTTAGATAAAGTCCCATTCAAACTCATAAAACTCGTAGGTGTTTTTACATAAGTAGAATTGATGAGAATTTGAGAGACTTTTACGTATCAGGATATTCTGTATAAACTCTCATTAAGAGTAAAGTAGTAAATACTTATAAAAACTCATAAAGAAATTATCTATATTTAATCTTATAGAAGTTTCTGACGATTTAACTTATAGTATCTCATAACATAAAAATTCTCATTTATTCCCATGAAAATTGTATAAGATATATCGCTTAAGATAATGAACAAAATAAAAACCCACAAATTCTCATAAAGAGTTTTATGAGCAAATTTTTCGTTTCTCATAGAAAATTTTGTAGCTCATAAAGTCTCATAGAAAAATATGTTTTTTTTATGAGAATCTATGAGTTTGTTTCAACAGGGTAGTACCGACTGTTTTTTTTTCGTAAAAGTTTACCTTTAAATTGAAGAAAAATCAACCGCAAATTTTTATTTTCAACTTTTGCCGTGAAATTGTCTGCAGATTCGGGCAGCAGATTTCAAGTAATTTCAACATCAAATTACCATCAATTTCAATACAAAGTGGCTATTAGGGTGTTTACTCCTTATGATGAAATCTTACCTCTCTCTCTTTTTTAAATATTTTTCTAAATAAAGGCTTGATGATTATAACGCTAAATGACCGTTTCTGTCTTGGATTCGAGCTCCAGAGCCTCCAAAGCCATACGAGTTCGGTCTCTTGTATATAGTCTCCATACATAATGAGTGTGAATACAGCTGACGATTGTCAATTTCCAATTTTTGAATAAACAAATAGAATATCAGTAGAACAAAATTTAAATATTTCAGTTATTAAATTCATTTATTTAAAATTTACAAATTGTCTCACATCCACTACATTCACTCATACAAATTCATGAAAATTGGGCTTAAGGCTGGGCCGCACCTAACGAAGTCCTGAATTTATAAATTCTAATTATTTATTAAATAATTATCATAACAGCAATTTTATTAGCTCCCGACTAAGAGCAGAAGACGAACTTCCTCGGAAGATTTTCATCATCCGAGTCCCATATATATTCAAAAAGTAATTAGAATTCTTAAATTCAGGATTTTGTTAGGTGCGGCCCACCCTTAAATATTCTGTCTTCACACTCCATCTTATTACAAGTCACGCTGGTTAAAATTACAAGTACACTTGTGCGTTAGTTGACAATAGTTGCGTTCGTAAGTTACTCGCAGTTTTCAATAATAAAAAATAAAAAATAGTTAAGTGCCGAGAAGTTAAATATAAATCAATTAATCATGGATGACTTGGAAAAATATTACGACATGATGCATTCAATAAAACAAGGAAATACGCAAAAAGTAAGAGACATAATAGAGGAATTTGGTTTATCATCCTGTTCATTGTGGGATGATGGGTATCAACTACTTACTGCTACCGTTGAAAAAAATCAAGTAGAAATAGTTGCATATTCATTGCAGAATAATGCAAAAGTTAACAGCGATCGTGAAGTCCTGCCACTTCTTCAGATAGCCGCCATGAACAACAACACGAAAATTTTCAAAATTCTTCTGGAACACGGCGCTAAAATAAGTAATAACAATATATCACCAATTAAGTTAGCAGTTGAGTACGACAATATTGAGATCGTAAAACTTATCGTTAAGCACAAAAATTTTGGAAAAAAATATGATCAGTCATTACTGCATACGGCTGTCAAGAAAAACAACTTTGAAATGGTCTCATTATTATTAGAAATTGGTGCGGATGTCAATGAATATGATGAAGACAGATCAGCTCCAATCCATCACGCAGTAGAGGCCTGCAACAATGATATTTTGCAATTATTGTTAGATTATGGAGCAGATATTAATGCTAAAAATAAATATGGAAATACTCCACTTTGTTTGGTTCTAATGGTTCCAATGAGTTCGTATAACGGAACTCATTTAACGTCTACTATCTTGAGAGAGTATTTACGTCATTTACCTGGCAATCCAATGAATAAAAGTAAATTGGATATTCTCCTAGATAATGATGCAGACATAAATGGTCTTGATATTCGTAAATATATTTCACGTAGTAACCGTGGTAGCACGCTTCATCATGTTGGTGGTGGTGTTAGTAGAGTTATTACGATTACTAATAGTAGTATTATTCGTGGTGTTACTGCAGCTCTTGTTAATGTTACTAGAGGTGTTGCTGGTAGTGTTAATGGTAGTGATGAAAACAGTAGTTCGGAAAATAAAAAATGCATTATTAAACATATTGTAAAGTTAAGAAGTCGAAATACACCTCTATCTAATAACAATAATATGTTATTGTCTTCTCTTATAAAACACAAACCGCTTGATGATTACAAAAAAATATGTGAGCAAGAACTGTCCAGAGCAATGATGGAAAAAATACCAAACTCAGGGATTTCATTTTATAATATTTTGAGCAAAAATAGTGATTTTTTAGCTGCATATGCAAAAAATATAAATTATCCTTCGTGTCTCGCACTTCGAGATTACGAAGGTAGTATCACTACTTCTATGTCATGGACCACAAGTTCAGAGCTAAAAAATATAACACTAGCGCCTTCCGGTAACCGTGGCGCTCCCTTACAACTGCTTACTCATTCGTTTCTTTTGTGTCAGAGAGACCACACGTCAGTGCAATTAGTGAAACAGTTTTATATATTATTTTTGCTACAATTAGCTTAGTAATGGGTAGTCATAAGAAGAGGTCCAGAAGCCGGGATCGGTCTAGTGAACGAACGTCTAAAAGACTTCGGAAACTTGAGGATAGGATGGAGGAAATTGTGACGGGATTTGCCGTGATAAAAGAAGCCATCTTGGCTCGAGATGCCCCTGTGTTGGTGACGCCTGAAACAACAGCGTCAAATAGTGGAGGTAATTCTTAATGAATAATGTTTACGGTTAAACGTTAGTACGAGATGCAATCGTTTTTCCGTTATACAATAAACCTTCATGCCCGTGAGGCTAGTTATGATGTTCAGATTTGATTAATCATAACAATTATATCTGTTTGTATGAGTACCCTGTTTTACCCGAGAGGTAAAATAGGTCTCATATGATAATCAGACTTTGCCTGGAAGGTAAAGTAGAGATTAAACTACTCTGTCTTACCCGAGAGATAAGATAGTAGTAATGTAAACAAACTAACCTTGTTTTTTTGACATTAATTAATTAAATAAACAGATAATTGAGCTGTGATTGGCAACAAATCTAATTTGTCTAATCTATCTGCAGATAATGTTGCGCAGGTAAAGGATTCCGTATCAAATCAGGGTGATGACTTGGAGGAAACTTGGACTACTGATCAGGATCCTCGAATCGATGACACTGAAGTTCAAATTAACAATACCACAGATGGAGGGGAGGCTCCTGCGAAAATTGTGGAAGAACTTACTAAGCCGGATGTAGTCGAGACTCCATGGGAGCTAGACGAGGATGGTCTTCGTATTTTCGGGGAAGAACACGTACGAGAGGAGCCTGAGTTGGTCCTACACTCCAGTGTCGCCACGCGCTGGAAAAAATACCTGTCAGAGGGGTTAAAGAAAGAGGTTAAGGATTCCCTTATGGAAAAATACCCTAGAAAGGGTAAGCTTTCATTCGAGCCGCCGATTCTAAACGAGGAGGTGACTGTAAATTTAAAAGATTCGGCTCTTAAACGAGATAAATACTTTGGTGCGACTCAGAAATTGGCAGGGTCTGCTTTGGCGGCGTTGGCTTCTGTTATTGAGTCGTTGGCACCTCTGAGAGATCCAGAAAATGTCAAAAGGTTGGAGCAGGTCTGGGATGCTTCAAAGCTGTTAATCGAGATCCATAGATCTCAAACAGTTGCGCGCAAGGCCTGTATCCTGCCTACTTTATCCAAACAATGGGCTACGGCGCTGGAAAAGAGAGTAACGGATAGTTACTTATTCGGTGAGAAGTTAGTGGATAAAGTGAAAGAGATCAAGGCGATTGGTAAGGTAGGCGAGGAGATGAAGTCAGTCCCAATTAAGAAGACATTTGTATCCCCCAGTCCTTTAAATGTGAAGGGCTCGTCGAGTCAGAAGAAGTCAGTGACTCAGGCGAGCGGGAGATCATCAACAGCGAAAAAACCACTGACTTCCAGATTCCTATCGAAACAATCGAATTACCCGAAGTCGAGCCAATATCGAAAACAAAACCAGCGAACTCAGAACCATTAGCCCCGCAGGGTAATGTAAGTATATTTGCGGGTCGCCTGAAACATTTTGTGAAAAATTGGGAATCAATCACTGAGGACAGGTTTGTCATTCAGACTGTGAAAGGGTATAAAATACCATTCGAGTCAACTCCTGTACAGACTTACTCTCCACCATCCAGAGGATGGTCGGAGCAAGAGTCGGCATACATCCAATCAGAAATGATAGATTGCTTTCGATAGGCGCGATAATCGAAGCTGAAGAAGTTCTAGGTCAGTTTCTTTCGCCGTTCTTTCTGGTGCCTAAGTCTGATGGTCAACAGAGATTCATTCTGAATCTGAAGGAATTGAATAATTTTATTGATGCAGAACATTTTAAACTCGAGGACCTTAGGTCTGCGTGTAGTCTTTTGGAACAGGGTATTTTTATGGGCACAATTGATTTGAAAGATGCCTATTTCCTGATTTCAGTGTGGAAGCCACATCGCAAGTTTCTAAGGTTTATTTTTAATGGTAAAATCTTTGAGTTTGTTTGTTTGCCTTTCGGCCTATGTACGTGTCCATTGACATTTACAAAACTGTTAAAACCAGTGATAAATTACCTTCGCTCAAAAGGTTGGCTCTCGGTTGTGTACCTGGATGATTTCTTGTGCCTGGGTCACTCGGTCAATGATTGCAGCGAGAATCTAACTCAAACCATCGAGTTACTCGAAAGATTAGGATTTATTGTCAATTATGACAAGTCAAAGCTGGTGCCAGAAAGAAGATGTAAATACTTAGGGTTTATTTTAAATTCAGTATCGATGAGAGTTGAGCTTCCACTGGAGAAAGAGATCATGGTACGAAAACAGATTGAAATCCTTAAAAGAAAAAGGATGATGAAGATTCGCGATTTTGCCAAGGTTGTTGGGTCAGTGGTAGCTTGTTGTCCAGCTGTGGAGTACAGTTTGTTGCATTGCAGATCATTTGAAAGAGCAAAGATCCAGGCCTTAGACAAAAGTGAGGGTTGTTTTGATGCGATCATGTTAGTGCCAAAGTTTACCCTAATAGACTGGGATTGGTGGCTAAAAGCCTTGCCAAATGCTAGTAGGAAGGTGAGGAACAATCGGTATGAGAGGACGATTTATTCGGATGCGTCCTTGTCTGGTTGGGGTGCTTTTTGTAATGACGAGAGCGCCAATGGACTCTGGAACCAAGAGGAGAGGGGTCTCCATATAAATCATTTGGAGCTCAAAGCGGCTCTACTGGCCTTGAAATGTTTTGCGGTTGATCTGAAAGATACAGATATCTTACTCATGGTGGACAACACTACGACGTTAGCCTACATCAATAGGATGGGAGGTGTTCGTTATTCTGGCCTTCATGGATTAGCATGTGAGCTGTGGAATTGGTGTGAGGCCCGCCAGTTATGGGTTTACGCCACGTACATTCCCTCAAAGGAAAATGTTGAAGCCGATCGCTCATCTCGGATAGATAATTCGGATGCTGAGTGGGAGCTGGCAGATTATGCATTTGAAAATATTATGAACAAATTCGGGAAATTCGAGATCGATTTATTTGCTTCGCGAATCAACACCAAGTGCGCAGTCTATTGCTCCTGGAAAAGAGATCCAGGGGCTATCGCCTTTGATGCCTTTACGATCAGTTGGTCTGATTGGATGTTCTATGCTTTTCCCCCCTTCTCAATGATAACTAAAGTGATTAAAAAAATAAAAGATGACAAGGCAGAAGGTGTCTTAGTCGTACCTCACTGGCCCACTCAGGTCTGGTTCCCAATTTTTAAAAAATTATCAGTAGGGGATTGGTTATGGTTTAAAGCAGATCCTAATATATTGGTGTCTCCTTGTAGGTTACGTCAACATCCTTTGGCATCGAAACTTATCCAGGTTGTCGCCAAGTTGTCAGCCAGGCGTTATCAATGAAAGGTACACCTCAAGAGGCGATTGATATTTCAATCGCTTCCTTAACAGAGTCGACATAAAAAAACTATAATGGGACTCTGAAACTCTGGTGGTGTTGGAATGGGCAAAACAATGAGGATCCATACGTTGTATCAGTGGGGAAGATTTTGAAGTTCTTGTCCGAGAGATTCAGTGGTGGTGTTGGGTATAGCACGCTGAACTCCGCAAGAGCGGCTCTGTCATTAATATCAAGTGAGGATGTTACAAATAATCAGCTGATAAGTCGTTTTCTCAAAGGATCCTCAAAGATAAGGCCCAGCTTACCCAAATATGAATCTACGTGGGATGTGGATCCAGTTTTGAGTAAGTTGGCAACGTGGTTTCCGTTAAAAGAGTTGGCATTGAAGGAGTTGTCCATGAAGTTAGTGTTGTTGTTAGCCCTGGGTACCGCTCATCGTTCCCAAACGTTGGCGTTGATTAAGATTTCCAATATCTCCGTTTCGGAAAACGGAATTGAAATACGTATCTCAGATAGGATCAAGACTTCTCGACCAGGAGCTCCGCAACCAGTTTTTGAAATTCCTTTCTTCCGGGATAAACCTGAATTGTGTATTGCACAAACTTTGAACCACTACATGGCAGTGACAAAAAATCTTCGAGGAAGTATTGATTCACTATTTGTCTCATTTAACAAGCCGCATAAAGCAGTCAAAAGTGAGACAATTAGCCGGTGGATAAGATCAACCTTGGTGTCGTTAGGAGTAGATCAGAAGTTCACCGCGCATTCTACGCGGCATGCCTCGACATCCAAAGCGTTCGAAAGAGGTGTTAGCATCGAAGAAATTAAGAAAGTGGCTGGTTGGTCCCCGAGCTCAAAGGTATTCGCTGATTCTTATCAACAGCCAATAATTATTAACAGCAATAAATTTGCAACGTCAGTACTATCACCCAGCACAACTGGATGATAACATTTCTATTTCATTATAATTTCATGAGTTACATTGTTATTGTTTTAATCAAAACACTCGGAACTTTAAATGTTCCATTTTTCCATTTTACTTTGTATTATTTCAAATAAATAACACTTAAATAAAGAGAATGCTTGCTCTGAACAGCTACCTTCGTAATCTCGAAGTGCGAGACACGAAGGATAATTGAAGGATCTCACGAGCCCGCCGAAGGCGGGCGAAGTTTGATCTCAATTATTCGAGTGTCTCGCACGAGAGATTCCCACCCATATATACTAATAAATATTACCCAACCCCTTTTCAAGTAAAACGAAAAATGGAATAGCTTTATACGAATGAGTAAGCAGTTGTAAGGGAGCGCCACGGTTACCGGAAGGCGCTAGTGTTATATTTTTTAGCTCTGAACTTGTGGTCCATGACATAGAAGTAGTGATACTACCTTCGTAATCTCTCGTGCGAGACACTCGAATAATTGAGATCAAACTTCGCCCGCCTTCGGCGGGCTCGTGAGATCCTTCAATTATCAGACGTTCACATTTTCGGGTGAAGTTTTACGTAGATTTCCGGTTTATGGATCGGCGATAAAACTTCGCTTTACGAAAGGATTAAAAAGGAAATATTTATTGGAAAAAAGTACTAAAGTTTTTCATAATCTTTTTCCCGTTGCCTCTAAATTGTTGTCTGATGGTGTCGATGATGTATTTGAACGTTTAGATAATTATGATTTAAGTCATGTTTTGCGCATGTTCCAACGAGATTATTAATCGTAAAACATGTATGTGGTAATAAATGATTAATTATTTACTTTCAATGGGTTTTACTTTTTTTTCTGCCTCGATTATTTAAATTGTTTTATTAAAGGGTATAGCCGGATTAATATGGGAATTCTGCCCCCATAGCTTTTCTGACTCAAACTTAGGGGGTCGATTTGGTGTCGAATGAAAATAATTCACCTCAATTTTTAGCTCTTTAAGGGGTTAGGGGTAGTCAGAATTTTCAAAAAATCGATTTTTTTTTTTTTGCATTTTCTTAAAGTATAATATTTTAAAAATATTGTGTGAAAATTTGAAGTGAATCCGACAAATTCTTTTCGAGTTATTTAACAATGACCAAAGGACGCTCGGGTGCTACGTGGCATTCGAGAGCAGGTAGCTAGAAACAGCTGCAAGCAACCGACCTTTCGGGTTTCATTGTCATGAATATCTCCCCATTTTAATGTATGTATAATTATATATATATATATATATATATATATATATATATATATATATATATATATATATATATATTCACAATTTGTAGGTAGTACAAGAACTGAAAAATAATTTTTGGTTGCCAGTATACCTGTAGTCGTTGCACTGATCAGTCGATAGTTTTGTGATAAATTATTTCTCAAGTGAATTAAATTATTAACCATGGGACGTGATTCTAGAAAGGTTTCAAGAGAACTTCGGAGTTCTGAAAAAATTAATAAGTCGCGTTCAGTCAAAAGAAAGAATGTTTTTAATCCGAAAACAGCCGAACGTGATGAAAGTATTCAGAGTACATCTTCTAAAAAATTAAAACAAAACACTGAAGATGATGTACCTGAAGACAGCAGTACTGAATTTCGAATAATAAATTTTATTCAGGTATTCACTGCAATTTCTGCTCTTATAAAATGTAAAAAATGTGATGGAAATGTAGTGTTTCAAACAGCAAGTACACGTGGGCTGGGATTCAAAATTGTAGTTGCATGTAATAACTGTGGAAATGAATATATTCCTTCCTGTTGAAAATATGAAATCTGCTATAATGGCAACCTTTTATCACTACGGCTCGAGTGATGAAAAACCGAATCATGATATGTGTCCAAAAGGCGAAGAATCTTGGTGCTCTTACCAGCGCGCTGAAGCAAGAGGAGAGCTTGATACCTATTCTCACGATTATTCTCCCTTACCTTCTGATGTTTTAAAAGCTATCAAGCCTATATACGAAGATCTTAGTAATGAAAATTTACTTTCAAGATGTGTAGGTGGATTCAATCAGAATAATAATGAAAGCTTTAACCAACTAGTATGGAAAATATGCCCAAAAACGGTAAATACTAGTTTTACTATCGTACAAATAGCTGTATACGTTGCTATGTGTATATTTAATGAGGGTATAAATTCATTATTAGTCTTGATGAATACACTAGGACTTAATTGTGGGCCTAATTCTCATCGGTATGCAGAAAGAATGGATGCTGCACGTATCAAAGTAGCAGATAAGCGCGCTAATGATAACGCCCGAGAAGGTCGATTGCAACGTAGGCACCAGCAAATCGATATTTTGGAAGCTGCTATGACGGCTGAAGAGCTATTATATGGTCCAGGAATAGATGACTCAGTGTAAGTTATTAAATAATTCTTATAATTCGACATAAATCCATAGCAAAACTTTAAATGCGTTTTTCTCAAAACTATGTTTTCTGAACTGGTGATCACTGTAACTTAAAAACTGCTCGGTAGATTTCAATAAAATTTATTGTACTTTTGAAATACATTAAAAACTCGTGCCTGATCGAAGGATTTTTTTTTTTTTCAAAAATTTCGATTTTTTTTAACAATAAACTGTCGGTTTTTTTCTCGAAAATTTGAAAAAAATTTCCTGAGGCCGCCATTTTGTTAATTTCGAAAAAAAAAAAAAAAGCTTCGATCAGGCACAAGATTATCTATTAATAAAACTAATTTTTCTTGTCCGATTGATTTTAGATGAATCTCCAAGGACTTATGATGATCACCGCAAAGGACTTCGGGAGGAACGGGCTCTACAAAAACAGCGATAACTTTTTGAATTATTAATTTTTTTTTTTGAAATTTTCGTGAAGTCAAATCGAAACGTGTTCTAATAAAGCTATGTTTTTATTTTTGTCAAATAAAGTAATTAACTACAAAAAAAAAATTATTGAAAATCATCATTTTTTCAGGCCTCTGAGTACCCCTAACCCCTTAACTCAAACGGTATTCGAGAATTTCAAAAAAACCTGTTTTTTCGAAATTATTTTTATTTTTATAGTAAAATTCGGAATTAATCAATGATGTTTTTTTCCTAATTCTTACGAGTCCAAAACATAAAAAAATCATATGATCGTGATTCTCGAACGGAAAGCTAATTTTTAACGGAGAAAAGAAAATTATAATCTTTTTTTTTTAGCCTTTTTGAAATATGTCACTCACCAAAATTTGTCAGAAAATGTCTTTCGTACTCCTCTATACACAGGAATTTTTTTTGAATTTTTTGAAGTGGTGGATCAATTAAAAAAAAAATAAAAACTCATTTGTTTTTTAAAATCTTGCGTTTTATCAAGCTTAAATTTTTTTTTTTAGTTCAAATAAGTACGTAGAAATTTTTTTTTATAATAATTTATTTTTTTCTGTATCAAAGTTTAAAAAATTTCCCAATAGTATAAAAAAATATACAAGTATTAGGGTGTCGCAAAAAAAACAAACATATTTTTTTTCAACGTCTTATGGGCTCAAAAGTTACTTTATATTATAAGAAAAATCCTTACCGAATTTCAGCCAGATATCTTTAAAATTGAGCTATCACAAAGGGGGGTCCCCTTTCCCATTTAAAATACACGCGAAAATTTTTCATTTTAGTTTTTTGTTATTGAGACTATGAAAAAAATTTTTTTTTCCAATTCCGCTTAGTATAATTTCATAGGGAATTAAATTCTCTACAAAAAAGTGCTTTTACATCATGTACGTCAAACGAACTAGAAAAAAGTTACGGGGTTTCAAAGATCAATAAAAATTTGTTAATTTTTTTTAAATTATTTTTCATTTTTATTCCGTCAAAAAATTTTTTTTTTCAAATTTAGACGAGCACTTTCTTGTAGAAAATTTAATTTCCTACAAAAAGTATCTGATATCATATATACGTCGAATGGATAAGAAAAAAGTTACAGGTCTTTAAATGTCAACAAAAAATGAAGTTCATTTGACGTATATATGATATCGGGGGCCGGGAAAAACTTTTTCAAAAAAATGAATTCATGGCTTTCTTAGGAAATTTATTCAGCTACAATCTGATTTTTTTTGTTTCTCTGTACAACAATTTGCTGCTGAGATATCAGCCTTCAAATGAAAAAGGATTCTTTTGTCTTTGATTATTGATATCTCAGCAAATAATGGCCGCACAGTAATTTAAAGGGCAGTTTAAGAAACTTGAATAAATTCCCTACAAGCTTCATTTTCGATTTTTTCAAAAAAAAATTTTTTTTCATCCTTGATATCCATTTGAAAAACCCTTAAAAAATGGCCATTTTCTGGTTTTTTAGTCAACTCATCGCTACTATGCAAATATTGATAAAAAAAATAATGTTGCCAGGT
Source organism: Microplitis mediator (assembly GCF_029852145.1). Lineage (NCBI taxonomy): Eukaryota > Metazoa > Arthropoda > Insecta > Hymenoptera > Braconidae > Microplitis > Microplitis mediator. Next base: position 17,106,272 of record NC_079969.1, on the reverse strand, counting down.
AATTTTACAGCTTAATGAACCCTCAAAAACCCTGGAAATTTTCAGATTGATCCATTGAACCGTTTGTCCAGGCCGATTGCTCACAGTTTTACAAAACAATTAAAGGAACAAGTTTTGTTCCTTAATTTGTGTAATCATTACCAAAATGAAAAAATCAATTTTTTTCGGATTTTCTTTCATTTTTGCGTTCATTCTTCAGTAAATGTAGAGAGAAAAAAAAAAAAATTTCCGGAAAACGAGATAAAACAAGAATTTTTTTACTTTTTTTTTTACGTTTTATTCAGTTTTTTTTTTTTTTTTTTTTTTTTCGAACAACTGAAAGATCATGCTCAGGCAAGCTCGACAGAGTATCGCCAACACTCGGGGGCCGGGGTAAATTACAGCATTTTCACTGAGAATCGCCGTAGAGTGCCACAAATTTGCAGTATATTACGATAATTTACCGTAATTTGGATCCGCTAGGGTTTTTATAATTTATCATTGATCAGAAAGCAGCATTAAACGCTAGCTGATCCGAATTACGGTAATTACCGTAATTTACCGCCATTTACTACAATTTATGGTATCCAGCATAATTACCGTAATTTACGGTAAAATACGGCAATTTACCACAATCTACGGCAAATTGCGGTATTTTATCGCAATCTAGGTAAATTACGGTAATTTACCATCATCTACGGTAAATTACCGTAATATAGGTAAATTGCGGTATTTACCGCATCTTACTGTAATTTGCCACAATTTACGGTTAAATACTGCAAACTACGTTAAATTATCGTATTTTACCGTAAATTACGGCAATTCTGATGGATACCGTAAATTGCGGTAAATTACTGTAATCGCCGTAATTTACCGTGATTCGGATCCGGTAGGGAGTCGCATAAGCATCTCAATAAATTTTATGAAATAATTTTTAAATGAATAATTTTTAAACGTATTTAATACTTATAAGATACATTATGTTTTATTTATTGTTCACTCATTACCTGTCTTGCTTCCACAATATTTTTTTTATTTTTTCACTTAAAATATTTAAAACATAAAACTCTTACAAATCTTTCAGACTTAAAATCAGCTCTTTTACAAACTTATTATTTTTTTATACATTGCAATTAATAATTTATAATTAATTATACCAATGGCTAAGTATTTGATAATTTACATATCAATAAGATTAAAAGTACACTGCCTGTTACAAAGCTTAACGTATTTATTACTTTAAATAATCAAATAAAAATAAAAATGATAATTTATTAATTATACAAACTTTTATGGTTACAAAATTATATTTTTTAACAATTAATTCAATAACGAAACTAATTTACTATTTATAATTATGCTTAAGAAATATAAGTAAAAGTCTAGTTTGCCTGAGTCAACATATTAATCAACCCTGACTAAAATTACGATATTAAAATAGTTAATAATAATAATAATAATAATAATAAATTATTTATTTTATCGTTTTTCATAATCGTACATCTGAAATAAATATATATCGTCCCGTAAACTTATACAATTAATTTCTACTAAAAATAAGACGATGTATTTCAATTAATTAAAGTTAATGAAAGATAATAAGGGTAATGACAATTGTGATTGTTGGTTGCTATATAATTAATATCATAATCACAATATATTTATATAATAAATTAGAGAGATACAACTGAGGCCTTTTGTATTAAATTGGCACATGGATGATAAAAAAACGATAATTTTATATGAATGATTTAAATAAATAATAATAATATTAGTTTATGGGTAATTATGACAGTCGATTTGACAGATTTATTGTCGAGTAATGAATTCTAGCGATTGCAAGCTGCCTGGATAATTTTTAAAAACAATAATTACCCAAGCGGATCCGAATTATGGTATTTTACGGTACCTGACCGAAATTTACAGTAACAATAACGAATTTTTGCTGGAACCCTAGCAGATCCGAACTATGGTAAATTATGTTAATTACCGTAATTTACGGTATTCAGAAGAATTGCCGCATTTTACGGTAAAAAAACGACATTCGAACGTAATTTGCGGTAAATTATGGCACATCAGCGTATTTTACGGAAAATTAGGTAAAACACTGTAACTCGCCGTAAATTACCGCATTCTACCATATCAAGGTAAATTACCGTATTTTTGCCGCAAATTGCGATAATTACCGTAATTTACCATAGTTCGGATCTGCTAGAGAAATATCGTAATGTACAGTAAAATACCGCAAGTCACGATGAAAATGCCGCACTTTTGCAGTAAAATGCTGTATCTTAGGACAAAACACCGTAATTTACCGTTAACTACGTATTTGCGGTAAAGTACGGTATTCTGCAGTAAACGTACGGTATTTTACAGTACTACGGTATTTTTACCGTAAACTCGCAGTGAAAGAACGGGAATTTACCGGAAATTTGCGGCAAGTTTGCGGGATTTTACCAAAAGTGAAGTATTGCACTGTAAAAACTGTAAAAAAAAAATAAAATACGATGCTTACGGTATCAATGCCACAAGTCACGGTAAATCACCACATTTTTTACCGACCCTCGCTCTAAAATGCCGTAAATTACCGCACATTATTGTAAATTACCATAACTTGCGGCAAATTTGCCGCCTAAATACCGTATTTTACGGTGAATTTACCGTAATTTATGATGGATAACCGTAAATCTGCCACGCGTTGCGGTAAATTACGGCAAAGATGCCGCAAATTGTGGTAAATCCACCGTAATTTACGGTAAATTGGTATTTTACGGTGGATTACCGTGATTTACGGTAATTTATCATAATTTGGGTTCATTAGGGAGGCATTCAATCCATTTTATTACCCTAGTAACACGTGTCTGAGCAAAATTCCGGAGTAAGTGTCTTGAGCAAGACCCTTAGCTGCTAATGTCTTTTTCTACGTATGTGTCTTTCTCAAGATCGTGTATCCAGAAACCTATGTCACGGTTTGTAAATATTTTGCTTATGGTATCGTACGCAAGAATATCAAAGATATCTTGAACGTGGTGCAATGAATTAGTGTCTGACGCATATCTTGCAGCAGTAACTTACAGTAGGTACTTACGCATGGCTTGCTCAAGATCTGCTCAAGGCCAAAAGTCAATTTAGAGCCTTGAGCGGATCTTGAACAAGCCATGCGCAACTATTTTCAACTAGAGTCTTCCTCCAGAATTGAGTTATAATCTGGCATGAATTTCTTGTGTAAGGCTTGTAATTTGAATCTGGTCACAAGTATCTTCAGCAAGACACATACGTAGAAAAAGGAACGTAAGCAACATTTCAGAGCAGACTTGTGTAAATAATTATTCGGGCGTTAGAACAAAATTCGATTATAATTATAAAGGCTTTTAATAATTTAAAAGTTTAAACATTAAAATAAATTGAGTATAGTGGGCTTTCAATTTGTTATATTTATTAAAAAAAATAATCTATGAAATGAATAATCAGTAATTAAGTATCATAAACATTTAAATAAATAATTAATATTATTGAATTTAAAAACTAGTCTATAATCTGCTCTAGTGGTCGGATTTATTTGAGCTGCTGATAAATTTAACATTTACTTCCTTTTATAAATTATTAAACAATTAATTCATTTTTGTTTTTTCACTCAATAAACACAAGCTCGACATTATAATTTAACTTTTAATTGTTTTGTTACTATAAAAAAAAATATTACGTGATAATTATCAGTGCAGATTCAATGCAAGGCTAAATTTAAGAATCTTTTCTTATTTAAAAATCTAATTTATTAAATTAATTACTTTTTAAATATCATGTTGTTAATTTGTTATTTTTACGTACGGATTATTTTTTTAAGTTTAATCTTCCATAAGACACAGCCGTTCTTTATTTATTATTTAAATTTATATATGCATGGTTTTGTTTATTATTTTCACCAGTTAACTCGACATTTAAGTTGATGCCGCATATAATTAGACGTTAATTTCTATTTAATTTACGTCACCAAGTAACTAGATCGTTTCATCATCATTACTTACAATTTTATTTTTATTCAAATCTCGATACGCTCAATATTTCTATAAGAATTTTCAGTTTTTTATTTATGTTTTCATTCGTCCTCACTTTATTGACAAAAATATATATATCATCACCATCATATGAATATATATCGTCATAAATATCATTTTATGAATTTTTCAGTGTACAATACACTTTACAACTTTACGAACTTCATTTTTTTCTCTGACCCCCTAGCGGATCCGAATTATGGTAAATTACCGTAATTTACGGTATACAGCAGAATTACCGCAGTTTACGGTAAAACTACGGTAATTTACGATATTTTTCCGCACGCCTAATTTACAGTAGAATGCCATAAGTTACGGGAAAGTACCGTATTTTTACCGCGAAGTACGGTAATTCTGCTGGGTACCGTAAATTACGGTGATCTGCTAGGTACCGTAAATTGCGCCAAATACCGTAATTTACCTAATTCGGATCTGCTATGGACGGATCCAAATTACGGTAATTTACCGCATTTTGACGTAATTTAGTGTACAGTACGGTATTTCTACAGGACATTTGCAACAGCTTGCAGTAATTTACGGCATTTTGCGGCAATTTACAGTAGTATGCGGCATTTTACAGTAAATTACGGCAATTGACGATCATTTGCGATATTTTTACCTTAAGCACCGTATATTTATTTAGCTCTACAGTGCACTACTTCACTTCAAGGTCAAATACCGCAGGCTTGCCGCTATTTCACGGTAAATTACCACTCTTTTACTGCAAATTTACGGTAAAAATACAGTACTTTCGACGTAGAATATCGTAATTTTCGGTGAGAGAAGGTGTTTGGCGGTAAAGTGCGGTATTTTACGGTAAACCTACGGTATTTTATGGCGAACGAAAGTATTTCACGGCAAGATGGTGGTATTTTTACCGTAAAATTGCAGTACAGATTGGTAATTTACCGTAAAATTGCGGCAAACCTGCGATATTTGACCGTAAAGTGAAGTATTGCACTGTAGAACTAAAAAAATATACGGTGCTTAAGGTAAAAATGTCGCACATGGCCGTATTTTACCGTAATTCACAGTGAAATACCGTAAATTGCGGCAAATTTGCCATAAGAATGCTGTTTTTTATGGCAAATTACGGCGAAATGCGGTAAATTACCGTAATTTGGATCCGCCAGTGTTATTATAATTTTATCATTTAATATTTAAAAAAAATAAATAAATAAAAGAAACATCAATTTAAAAAACAATTCAGTTTATAATAATGACAATGATGTGCGAGTTATTTTAAGATGCACATTCAATTATATTTTCAGTACTACTTCCAGATGACGTTGACTCAATTTCCGACTTTCGATGTTTCTCGAGATACTTTCGTCTTGCTGTTAGCAACATGTGCTCTTTACGACGTTGTAATATTCTTTCTCGTTCATTTGAACACTTTGAAAATCTTCCACCGACAGTTGATGGTTCTTCGGTTTGGCTATAAATTAAATTTTTTTATTATAATATTTATTTTCTCTAAATAATAAAAATAATAAATAAATATTTACTTTTCCACTATTTCAACTATATCATTTTTATTTGATGAAATTCTAAAAAAATATAATAAAACAAAATAAATGGATGTACTCTATTGTATATCGTGGGTAATCGAGTCGTAATTTAAATTATATCGCGTGCGAAAAGGTAAAAGAATGCATTGCTACAGATAAGTAGGGATCCATGCAAAAAGGCACACAAAATATTGTTTTTGGCCACTTGTTTTAAAATATTTCGAAACGCAAAGATCTGTAAAAAAAAAAAACTGGGCATCCTTAAGCTAATAGGACGTATCTCAAGAGATGTGCCCTTTTTTTTAGGAAACTGGCGTTTAACCCTTTCCCAGTCGACCTTGAATCCCTACTCTTAATTTGAATCGTAGGTCTTATTCTTAAAATGAGATAGCTATAGTCTGTTTTCTAGAGAGGGGGCCGGAAAAATGGTAGAAGGGGGCACTTGTCTACACTACCACAACTAAACTTTCACTCATACAGCCTTACAACGGACTTTAATTGGCTCTATCCCCACATGAGTTTTAATACTCTATCCCCACAAGTTTAAATACGAAATACTGAAGAAATAGTTTCAAAAGACAGGTTAAATGAAAAAAAAAACTGCGCGTCGGTTGGCCCTGCAGGCCAGACCCAAAACTTCCCGCTGTTTTTGAGCTCAAGAGGCTTGAAAATATTACTGTGAATATATTTTCGAAAATGCTATTACCTGGGATTATTTTTTATGAGCTTTTCAAGCTCTACCAAGTTACTTTTTATGCTAAAATTTGAAAATTTAATAATCGAAAATCATTAATGAAGAAGCGGATTTTAAATTTATATTCCCGATTATGTTCAATGAAATTAATGTATTGGGGCAGAAATCAATGTCAGTGATCAAAATCAAGATTTGAGTGAGTTTTGACTTAGCTCAGAGCAATAATATATGAAATATCCGAGAAACATATTAAAAACTGGGTTATCTCAATTTTTTGCTGATAATATGATTTAAACTAAAGAAAAAGTTAGATGACATTATATATAATTATATATGATGATCGAAAGAGACTATAAAGAGGAATAGTTGGTATGATTTCACACATTTAGTACATTATATTTTGAGTTATCCGGAAAAAATAACGTTTTATGTTATTTTTTAACTTTTCAGCGCTGATATCTTTTGAACTAATGAACCGATTTTGACGTATGAGGTGGCAATCGGCGCGTTTTCTCGAATTCTAGAGCTGATATAATTTTGGAATCGACCCGTTCTGCCGTTTTGAAGATATTTGGAAAAACCCGTTTTTCACCATTTCTTTGTCCAACGATATCTCTCGAACAAATTAACCGATTGAGATGGTTAAAGCGGCGATCGGCGCGTTTTATCAAGTTCTAAAGATGATTAGATTTTAAAGTTGATCGTTCAACTCGTTTCTGAAAAATCAATAACAAATTAAAAAAAAAAATTTTTTTTTTCGTAATACGCCAATATTTTCGAGTCTACTTAATCAAATGTTCTGAAATATTCAGGAAAGTTGACGGCCAACAAGCTCTTTCGATTGCCACCTTAACCATCTAAATCGGTTCATTAGTTACAAAGTTACAAAGAGTTTACACACACACACACACACACACACACACACACACACACACACACACACACATACAGACACTTGGACATCCTACTGAAAATAGTCAGAATAGCTTCCTAGGACCTCAAAACGTCGACATCTGATGAAAACTCGATTTTCGAAAATCGGGGTGAAAACAATTACTTGCCGAATTTTTCGAAAATCATCGATTTTCTGAGTGGAAAGTTAAAAAACAGTCTTCTACACTTTTAACTTCCCGCTAAGAAAATTGAAAGTTGAAAAAAATGGAAAGTAAAAATTTTTCCAGCTTCATGACAAAATTTGCTGACTTTTCTTCGATTTTTCCACTATATTTATAATTTCCAAACATTTCCAGGTTTTCCAGAAATGTGGCCACCATGTTTTACACGGAAACAAACGATTAATTTGCTGAATTGAAATAATAATAATAATAATAATAATAATAATAATAATAATAATAATAATAATAATAATAATAATAATAAATAATGAGATAAACTAATGAGCTTACCTATCGACAACAGGTATATCAAACTTAGGATCCCACGTTATCGAAGTAACTGGACTAGGTAAAGTGTGATTATTACTAGATTGAGTTTGAGTTGAAGTTTCAGCTTCAATTTCCCCAATAACATGGTGCGGTAGCGTTAATCTACCATCTAAGATATTCTCTACAGTTAACTCAACAGATCTAGTAATTCTGAGATCTTCCAGTACAACATTCCTCGGGTAATGAGGAAATAAGTGCATCACCTGAAAAAAAGAATAAAAAAGTAGGTCTGTGTACTTATGTACGCGCGTTAGAAAAGTTATACTTCTTTTGCGGGACTAAAAGAAATTTTACCCATGCAAATAAAATTAGAAAAAAATGCAAATTTTAAAAAAGTTTAAGAATTTTGTAGTTTAAGTTGACTAATAAAATCTTTATATCACGTAAACGAAGAACTTGAGTCACTTAATTACGACAACCTTTTTTGTAGAAAATCAAATTTTCTATAAAAAAGTTATCTGCATTTTTACTGTAAATTTCGTTATTTAGTCAATATAAACTAAAAACTCAAATGATTGTTTAAAAAAATTATTTTCAGAAACAACCCGTGAAAAATGAAGCATCAATGGCCATATATGAATGCTCTAAACCAGCCGTTTATTTGTTTCACTCGATCAAATTTTTGAAAAAATTAAAGGATCACGTTTTTTGCTCTGAAAAGCTCATAATCTTTAACAAGATGAAAAAAACGAATTTTTCGGAGCTTTGTCCACAATTTTATTGCAGACAGTGCTTAAATTTCCAAAAAAGAAAAAAGTTTTTTTTCGAAACAAAAATTTCGAAAAAAAAAAATTTTTTTGAATTCAATGATTGAGAGATCAGTAAAATCACGGAATGCAGCGACGTAAACGTGTTAAAAATGATTGGGTGTTGGTTTTGTAAATTTCCTAAAGTTATTCCAAAAAAAAATTTTTTTGAAAAATAATTTCTAAGGGTAATAGCCCGTACACAATACTATCACAAGCTATAGTTAGCAAATGATACTCACTTGATGATGACGGTAGAGGGCAATCTTTTAATAGTTGCCATCCTAGATCCAAGTGGGATAATGTGGAAGAAACCCTTTTTAAGGTAATGAGTTATGCTGCAACTCACCACTTATCTGCAGCCTGTAGACCAATACAGGGAATCGTCACCATGGGGGCCCCATTCCAAACCCCATTTCGGCTAGAGTCTCTTCATTTCCTGGGATGGAAGGAATGGGGGGCACGAGTGAGGTAGGACTCGTGGTGGCTGTGGTTAGATACCACACGCAATGGGGATTTTTGATTATACCCTTGGTAAATGTCCACTTTCGGTTTCGACTGAGAGTGTCGTCTGGGTAGAAGAGATGGGACTTCGCAGCGCGTGTATGCCCAAAAGGGCGAAGAAACGGCTTCCGTGGAGGAGGTGGACTTAGATCCCGTTACATTGATTAATTATAGATATCCACTAGACTGGGCTAAAAAAATCGACTATTTTTTTTTAACGATACTGTGAAAATATCATTTGGGATGACAAAAAAAAAAATTATTGTGAAAATTGGAGCTCTTAATATTGATATTAAGAGGTTTTTCATCGGAATTTTCGATTTTTTTTTTTGAATGAGCGGGCTTTTGTCTCATAACTCTCAAACAATTGAGATAAACGAAATAGACTCAAATACATTTCTTGTAGGAAATTAAATGCCCTACAAAAAAGGTCTAATTGAAATTTTATGTCAGATGAACGGTTTCCTTATAATCATACCTTGAACATTGGTATGATTTTACAATTCGATATTTCAACTTTGAAATTTTGTAATTAATGTAAAAATCAGTTTCCGAAATAAAGCCGATGAATATTCTCAAAGGAAATTGAATGCTCTACAAAAAAAGTCTCTTAACAATTTTTACTAAATTCACTTCTTTAAAAGTTGAGAAGTTGAGTCAAAACGATTTCAATAACTTTGAATAACTTTTAAAGGAGTGAATTTAGCAAACATTGTTAAGAGACAATTTTTGTAGAGCATTCAATTTCCTACATGAAATGTATTTAAGGCTGTTTTGTTTATCTTGATTGTTGGAGAGTTATGAGACAAAAACCCGCTTATTAAAAAAAAAATAAAAAATTGCGATAATACACCTCTTAATATTGATATTAAGGGCTCAAATTTTCTTAATAATTTTTTTTTGTCATCTCAAATAATATTTTCACAGTATGGTTAAAAAAAAAAAAATTGTCGATTTTTTTGGCCCAGTCCAATATCCACAATAGACTACTATATTCAGATTCTGGGCTTGTTTTGAATTAACTTTATAAAGAAAAAAAAATAAATTTAACCCATCATCGCGCCAAAAGAAGTATAATCAAAAAAAAAAAAAAACTACTCATATGTAATAAAACATGATTAGATTGAAAGCTCAATAATTATAAACTCGGAACTTACTTGTCTTGCCATAGCATCCAACTGAGAATTACTGTGCGCCAAGGTAAGAATGTCACCTCGTAAGCGATTATGCGTAACTTCAACGGAGAAACTTGGCAACCAAGACACGTATCTTGAACCATCAAAGTGGAAGAAATGATTATCATTTCTGCCAACGGATGTTTGTGATTCGGGTGACTCTGTTCTTAATTCAGCTGTATTGTCACGCCGATTAGCTTGCATACTTAATACGAGCCTGCATGTTGGACACGAGGTGTCTTGTTCTAACCAAGATTGCAAGCATGAGTTGTGGAAGAGGTGACTACAGGGCAATTTTCGCGCCGAGTCCATTTTTTCCCAGCATATTGCACAGTTGTCCGAATTTTCGGCAAGTTCTTCTGGTACAGCCATTGGGTAACTAAATAATTTGTTCAATTATTCTTTATAATTCATTATTTTTGAAAAAAATTATTTAGAATACGAGTTTTGAAGGGGAATCAGGGACATCGTTTTTACCCTATAAATAAGGTACCCGCGGGTAATAAGGCCTAAGCGACAGAAATGATATTTAAAATAACCGCCTCCGCTAAAGGATACTCTAGTAGAAGCGTCTTGCATAGAGATGTTACGAAAAGTTTATAGAGTCCCGATACCAAGTTCCTTGTCTTCTATATTTCATTATCCGTCATATGATGTCGTAGCGCAGAAGAAATTATAAAAAACAATCTAGTCTTCTGACTCTTAAAAAGGATACTGATAGTTTTAAGTGCTGTTGAGCAAAGCAATCTAGTCTTCTGTCTTTAAAAAAGTATTGTTGCTAAATTTAAGTGATGATTAATCTCTAATACCAATTTTATTAAGTATAATTGAACTATTACAGTTTGTTTAATCCGTAGGCCTTATTACCCTACCGTAGTAAAATGAGGCCTATTCGTATGGTTTTTGTAAAAGTTTAATTTTTTGTTTGTTTGTGGTATAAATTACCATTACTTCATTATATTTTATGGCTAATTTATTGAAATAAAGATTAATGATACATTTCGATAATTAAATGCAATATTTTCGATTCTATTCAAAATCTTTCTTAGCTAGGCCTTATTACTCGCCAGTACCTTATTTTAGATCTTGTTATTATTTCTGTAGTAGGAATATTTTTTGGTATCGTAATAAATCAATGTTAAAATACTAAAATTTTATCAATTTTTTTTGACAGATAATATTAAAAAAAAAATTTTCATTTTTCAAGCGGTACTCAGTTTCTTGGCGCAAGAAATATTTTACATTATGAATTGAAATTAAAAATATTCTTACCCTAGTAGATCCGAATTACGGTAAATTACCGTAGTTTACCTAACTTACCGCAATCTACCAGAACTTACCGTAATTTACGGCAAAATACTTATTTACAGTAAAGTTACGGCAACTCATCATAAAATTTACGGCAATACTGCGGTATTTCTACGGCAAAAGTGCGGTATTCTAATTGCGGTAAAATATCTTAATTTACAGTATTCAGAAGAATTACCGTAATATTCACCATTTTATCGTAAATTACGGTAATCTACCGTAAATTACGGTAAACTACCGTAAATTGCGGCAAATTTGCAGTAAATTACGGTATTTTACCGTAATTCGGATCCACTAGGGTAGGACTAGAAAAATTTTTTCTCGTCCTAAGAAAGTTTTTGTTTTCAATTCCAAACGCAAAAAATTTCTCGGGGCAAATAAAAATTTTTTGCGCTAAAAAATCTTTTTTTTCTGTGTATATTTTATTATTTGACGAACAGTGTTTCGTAATTTTACATTTCTCACATTAAAAAAAAAATTTAAATAACTATCAACTAAGAATCTTTAATAACTATAATGCATAAGCAAATTTTTCATTCCATGAAATGCAGTATAGTATATAAACATAGGGTAATAAATAATTTACATATTTATTTACTAAAATTAATATAAAAAAGAATTTTTTTTTTTTTACCAAATGAACTGCAATTTTTTTTTTTTGCATGCCTGTATTTAATTTTGTGTCATTCCTATGTAATATCTCTTTCTGGGTAGTGCATTATCTGTAGCATTTAATTTTTAAAATTATCAATTTTTTTCTGCCTTAGCCGAGTTTCGCATGCGAGTTCTTACCACTACTCAGTAGTCCACTAGCTCTTTATAACTTTACTGTTGTTAACAAAACAATTCAAAATACTTACTTTTGCTCCATATGATTCAATACAGCGAGATAATTTCTGTGTTTAGTAATTCTACGTTGAATCTCATGGAATAAGTAGCGTAATTGCATACATATTACAAGTGACGCCATGCTTAATAGAATATTACTCCACAGTAACATGTGAACGTGATGAAGAAAATCAACAGCAAGAACAGTTAATTCACATATTAATTCAGTATAATACGCCAATGGGCCACGTTTGTCTGATGATGATGATCGGGGCGATGATCGAGTGTCGTACAGATGAATCGCGTACCTCAACATCACGTGAATTGTACGAACTGCCAACAGGATACACTATGAAATAAAATATAAATATTTTTTATATATTTGTGTAGCATAAAAAGTTATAATAATTCATTATTCATTTTAATAAATGATTTTGTTTTATCTAATTAATAATTATTTATCTATATCTATTTATTTATGTAAATTGTTATTCTTTCTCATTATCAATAATTTTAAAATTATCATAATGTAATGAGGGGAACGCAATCATGTATAATATTTAATTATCAGGTGATTAAACATTTTTATTACGTGTTTGTTATACTCAGTAGTTTCTGTTGCTATTCCAAGAATAATTGTTACTAATATTAAAAGTATACTTACGTATATATGAGGTGAGGTATCATTAAATTGTAATACTGATACATCGGCCTACTTTCAATTTAATAACGTGATTCCCGATAATTTAGAGTTTTTAACGTAGTAATTAATTATTCATGTGCTGATTTTTTACTGTTGCTGAATGTTTCATTTTTTTTACCATTGTAATACTTACATAGGGGAGACCGGGGCACGACGGCCCCCTTAAGCCGGTAATTATTTTTTATGGCTTTTAATCTATAGGTCAACTTAATTTGGTCCTTTCTTAAGCAAATCCATTCAGGTTTTACCAAAACTAAAAAACAAAAAATTTTTTCTTGGGCACAACGGTCCCTATCCAAAAAGCTTAAAAAAAATTGTTGTTTTTTTTTTTTTATTGGAAAAAAAGATTTTAAGCACAAATTTACTATCTCCCCGAGTAGAATTCTGGCTAATGAAGATGAGTTTAGAGCCAGTCACTAGCTCAGCATTACTAGCTAGCAGATTTAGCTAATAACGAGCTCACCGTTGGCTAATTTTTGTTTCAAGAATATTTTTAGCTCACCGATATCTCGTGAGTGAACAATATTTATTATTTACAGATGGCGCTGTACAAGAATGAAATCTTGACTCACTAGTGCCTCACAGCTAGCTCAAAATAATTCTTTATAGATGGCGTCGTTTTCAAGTCAAAAGACGACTCACCACAAGCCGATAGCTGGCCATTATCTATGATTTACAGATAGGAGCTGCTTCAAAAATAAATTTCACCTCACTAGTATCTTATAGTTGTCTAGTCACTATTAGTTACAGATAGCACTGTATAAAACATATATGGATCATCAAATTGTAGTCGATTCCAACGAGCAGTAGCAACCCAGTGGATAACACGCGAGACTCATCATCCCAAGGATCCGGGTTCAACTCCTGTCACCGACCAACTGGACATCACGATTAATTCGATGATAAACTCATAAAAAAATTAATCTAAATACAAATTGTAAAGCCAGTGTAAAAAAAAAAAAAAAAAAAATTTTTTTTTTTTTTTCAATTTTCGAGTCATCGTGAACTCATATTTTTTAGCTAGCCACTGGCTACTTTTCATATCTTGTCATAAGCTCATTTTTTTTAGCCAGCGATTAGCTATTTATAATTGCACACTTACTACCTCATTGTTTTAACCTAGCTATTGGATATATGTTTGAATCTATCCACTGGCTTGTTTTGATCAGTCAGCCATCGGCTAAGATGGCGTTACATAGTGAGGTTATGGCTGGCCAATTCTATTAGGCAGTGATGAGGTATAACTAAAATCTGTTAGCTACGGGCTGGTCACCTATGAGTTTTAATTCTACTCGGGTCCGCACCTTTATAATCCCATGGACTTCAAATTTATTAGAGAAAAAATTTATTTAGCTGATATAACCAGTTTTATTGAAATTTTCGATTTGATTTTAACCACAATATTATCTGTTGACCTAAAAGAGCTTTGATCAATTAATTGCACACTTCAAGCGCGAAAGCGCTGGTGTGCTTTATGATCTCTCTAAATTTTTTGACTCATTCACTCACATTAAATTATCTCTAGACTTTTTCGATTACACTAAAATGAGTCAAATTTTATATCAACACAAAGACAATTTATTAAAGAATAACTTCGACCCAATATTAAGTCGATTAATTATTTCATTAATTAAATATAAATTAGTTTAATCCCAATGACACGAGTTGTCAATTGTCCTCTATGAAACTTAGTAAACCAAATAACTCTCGATAGACACAATTAATCGGCATAACTTTTTTTTTATTATATTTGTATTTTTGAGCACAAGAACCCTATTGAAAATTACTGTCTAAATCCTTTTAGTTTAATTGTAATTAAATGAAATACTAAGACTGATTATTCACGAAAAGTTTAGCGGCCATTTTTATTTTTACTATTGTTATTATTACAATAGTAAATTTTTTCTAACTTCCCGCTAAGAAAACTGTAAATTTTCAAAAATTCGGGAAGTTATTGGTTTCGGTCCGATTTACGAAAATCGAATTTCCATCAGATGTCGACGTTTCGAGGTCCTAGGAAGCTATCCTGACTAATTTCACGATGATGTCCGAGTGTATGTATGTGTGTACGTACGTACGTACGTACGTACGTATGTATGTATGTAAATATTCATAACTCTTGAACGGATGAACCGATTTTGATCGTTGAGGTGTCATTCGACGCGGCTTGTTAATTTCTTGAAGCCGTAAAAATTTGAACTTAATCGGTAGGGTGCGTTCAGAGATATTTCAAAAATAAAATTTTTTCGAAAATGTTTTATTTGGATAACTTTTAATTTGCTCGATGGATTGATTCCAAAATCTAATCAGCTCTAAAACTCTATAAGCCACGTCGAATGCCACCTCAACCATCAAAATCGGTTCATTCGTTCAAGAGAAACCGTTGACGAAAGAATTCAAAAAAAATTTTTTCCTTGGTTTTTTTGAAATTTCTCAAAAACGGCTAAATAAATCAATTTCAAAATTTGATCAGCTTCAGAACTTGATAAAATGCGTCGATTGCCACCTCAACCATCAAAATTGGTTAATTCGTTCGCGAGATATCGTGGGAGAAGGAAATACTAAAAAATGGTTTTTTACAAAACAATGGCATACAAAAGTATTTGCGAGCTCGAAGAGCTCGAAAATGTATTCACAATAATGTTTTCGAGCTCGTTGAGCTCGAAAACAGCGGGAAGTTTTGGGGCTGGCCGCAGGGTCAACTGACAGACCGATTTTTTCTTTTGTTCTCCCTATTAACTACTGGCAGCAGCACTAGCGTAAAACAGTAGGATTGAAAAAAAAGAGCGACATCTACAGTAAAAATGCGAGATATTTAGAAAAAATTTAAATAAAAAAAAAAATTAAACTGGAATCAAGAAATAAAAAAATCTAATTAATAATTTAAAAGTTGAATAAAAAAATCCATAAAAAAAAAAAAAAAATAACAGTAATGATCAAAAATGAAATGAGCGATTGAGGTGTGCAATTTTGGATTTTCCAACATTTTTTTAAATTCATTTTAGTTTAGAAAAAAAGAATTTTTTTCTGTAGCAAATTTTTTTTTTGTGGTCCAATTCGACCCAGATATCGCAGATCATCTCAAAATATCTTTAAAACATCGGAGGTATCATGATTTGACCGAAAATGGAAAAAAAATATTTTACAAAATTTTTGAGGGGGGCCATCGTGCCCTAGGGGGCCGTTGCTCCCCTAGTCCTCTTCGAGCTCAAAAAACTGTTAGAACGATAGAACGATAAAAAGAAATCAATAGCTTCAAGATGGAGCCAACTATTCCTCATAGACATAATCTTCTTCATTGGTGGCATTCGAAACGCCCTAAGTTTTCTCTACTGGCTTAATTGGCGGGAGGATTTTTAGCTGTTATAGCATCAAGAACACCCTTTGAAAGGGTTTTTTTTCACAGCCAGAAATATTATAATCTCTAAACATCTGCTCTCTAAACATGAATAAGTGAAAATAAGTGAATATTCACTAATTCCAAGTGCAAACCGAACCACTAATTTCAAAAAGTGGTTCGGTTGGCACTCAGAATTAGTGAATATTCACTTATTTCACTTATTCATGTTTAAAGAGTGATGAAAACTTGATTTTCGAAAATCGCGGTGGAACCAATAAATTCCCGAGTTTTTGAAAATTTTAAATTTTCTCAGCGGGAAGTTAATAATCAACAATTAATTTAAAAGACATTTTCATCAATAACAAATTGTATGTAACGTGGTAAAAATTGAAATTTTCAAATTTAAATCAACCTGATTTATCGCGCTTAATTAATTACCCTGAGTACCCCATATGCGTTACTAATTCATCAAGTTCTAAAGCTGATCAAATTTTGAGTTTGATTTATCAAGTCGTTTTCGAGATATTTAAAAAAAAAATTAAAAAATTTTTTTTTAAATTCTTTCGACAACGGTTTCTCTCGAACGAATGAACCGATTTTGATGGTTGAGGTGGCATTCGACGCGGCTTATAAAGCTTTAGAGCCCAGTCGATTTTGGAATCAATTCATCGAGCACATTAAAAGTTATCCAAAGAAAACATTTTTGAAAAAATTTTATTTTTGGAATATCTCTGAACGAGCCCTACCGATCAAGCTCAATTTTCCACAGCTTCAAGATATTGACAAGCCGCGTCGAATGACACCTAGACGATCAAAATCGGTTCATGCGTTCAAAAGATACAGTTATTTACATACGCACGTACAGTCAGAACAAGTTATTCATACCGTCCATGGTTACAAGCGTACCAACTGATAAATCTATGATGCGATAACTCCCTGCAGTAGATTTCTTGCTAGCATAGTTATGTGAAGGACATTTATGTTATGAGATAAATCCATGTTAAAACTTTTCTATGCAGAATATTTCTATTGCAGGACATCTCTATGTAAGATATCTCTATGCAGGATATTTCTATGCAGGATATCTCTATGTAGGATATTTCTATGCAGGATATCTCTATGTAGGATATCTCTATGCAGGACATTTCTATGTGGCAGATTTCTATGCTAGACAAATAAATGTCTAATTACATTTCTCCATAGTAAAATAACTTTAACACATAGATCTTAGTTTAAAAAAATAATAAATAGTGGAATACTTTTTTTTTTATTGAGGCTTAAATTTATGAAATCGATGATATTAATGATGAAAATTTAAGTCAAGAAGCGTGTATTTTTTTGAAAAAAATTTTAAAAAAATTTTGAAAGTTGATCAAAATTGTCTCGTTGTCAATCGAGTAATTTAAAAAGTTACAACTCGTAATAAAATTTTCGGATAATTCTTAAATATTCAAATAATTCGGAAATTCGAATTTCGAATTGAATAGTTATATTCGATTCGATTCGAACGCGATTCGCACATCCCTAGAATTCGTTTTATTACCTCATAATTATTACCTTCTAATATATATTATAATTTCATAATATAATTTATAAACACATTGTTTATTTACTAAATTTATGAAAATATAACTATACGATTGAAACTAAAATTTTTGAAGTATGTGAGTTTAGAAAATCTTTTTACAGCGTTAATGAATAATTGTATTTTTTGTATATTTGCTCGTGAAGCCATAGTTTTACATATACCCGTGTAAAAAAATTATTGATCAGAATGAATTTAAATATAAATTTCATCTCGAAACTCAGATCGTGACACAAATATGACTTTCATCATGAATTTGTATAAAGAACTTTAATCACGTCAAAATTATGACAGTATAATTTAAATCCAAGTGATCCGAAATTCATTCACTAAATTAATTTTACAATCGAAACTGATTTACGTAAATCAAGTACTTGATAGAACAAGTTTATTGGTCATTTCTGAATCGATAAATTTGACAAAAAGGTTTAATCAAGTATAAAATCAGTCAAGTTTCTATCGAAGTCATCCCAAGTCCAATTCAAAAACGTAATAAATTAATTTTATAATTGGTACCGATTTACTAGACGAAAATTTGGAGTAAATTCATGATGAAAGTCATATTTGTGTCACGTTCTGAGTTTCGTCATGAAATTCAGACCTAAATTCATTATGAACGAAAATTTTTTTACACGGGTATATTTGTCCTACATACAAATGTCCGGCATAGAGATGTCTTGCATAGAGATTTCCTGCACACAGATATCTTACATAGAGATATCTTGTATAGAGATATCTTGCACAGAGATGTCCTGCATAGAAATATTCTGCATCGAATAATTTTGACATCGAAATATCTTGTAATATAATTGTTCTTAATTATAATTATGCCGACTCAGAAATTTAATACAGAGAGATATCCGAGCATAGAAATTTCTTGCATAGAGTTTTCTGTTCGTACGCTTGTAACCATGGACGGTATGAATCACTTGTTCTGACTGTACATACATATATACTAGGGTGCTTCATTTCGGAGCCAGATTTTTTTTTTAAGTGCATGTGGAAAAAACCATAGTTCAGCACAAAAAAATAGTATATTACACTACGAGGGCAGAAAGTTGGAGATTCCTGCACTGCATCAGACGCGCAGTTCAGGGCTCTCCAACTTTCTGTCCGTGTAGTGAATACTATTTTTCTTTATGCCCGGGCGAAAGTACGTTGACAAATCAAAGATGTATAAATTACATAATTACGTTTTAGCAGGTATTGATGCCTGCCCCGACATTTGCGGCACGAGCGAAGCGAGTGCTGCTGGTCAGGGGGCAGGCATCAAATACATCGATAAAAAAAATCATCATTACAGATTTGTAAAAGAAACAATAATGATCCTGAAGTTAACAGTCTCCAGAATGAACAATTTTCGGATTTTTTTAACTTCCCGCTAAGAAAATTGTAAATTTTCAAAAATTCGGGAAGTTATTGGTTTCGGTCCGATTTACGAAAATCGAATTTCCATCAGATGTCGACGTTTTGAGGTCCTAGGAAGCTATTCTGACTAATTTAAAGATGATGTCCGAGTGTATGTATGTATGTATGTACGTACGTACGTACGTATGTAAATACCTGTATCTTTTGAACGGATGAACCGATTTTGAACTTTAAGGTGTCATTCGACGCGGATTGTCAATATCTTGAAGCCGAGAGAAAATTGAGCTTGATCGGTAGGGCTCGTTCAGAGATATTCCAAAAATAAAGTTTTTTGAAAAATGTTTTTTTTTTATAACTTTTAATGTGCTCGAAGGATTAATTCCAAAATGGACTGGGCTCTAGAGCTTTATAAGCCGCGTCGAATGCCACCTCAACCATCGAAATCGGTTCATTCGTTCAAGAGAAACCGTTGTCGAAAGAATTAAAAAAAAAAAATTTTTTTATTTTTCCTGAAATATCTCAAAAACGACTCGATAAATCGAATCCAAAATTTTATCAGCTTTATAACTTAACAAAACGCGTCAATTGCCGCCTCAACCATCAAAATCGGTTATTTCGTTCGCGAGATATCGTGGGAGAAAGAAATGCTAAAAAATGGTTTTTTACAAAACAATGGCATACAAAAGTATTTGCGAGCTCGTAGAGCTCGAAAATGTATTCACAATAATGTTTTCGAGCTCAACGAGCTATTGTGAATACATTTTCGAGCTCTACGAGCTCGCAAATACTTTTGTATGCCATTGTTTTGTAAAAAACCATTTTTAGCATTTCTTTCTCCCACGATATCTCGCGAACGAATTAACCGATTTTGATGGTTGAGGCGGCAATCGACGCGTTTTGTCAAGTTCTGAAGCTGATCAAATTTTGGATTCGATTTATCAAGTCGTTTTTGAGATATTTCAGAAATAATGAAAAAAATTTTTTTTTTTAATTCTTTCGACAACGGTTTCTCTTGAACGAATGAACCGATTTTAATGGTTGAGGTGGCATTCGACGCGGCTTATAAAGCTCTAGAGCCCAGTCTATTTTGGAATCAATCCATCAAGCACATTAAAAGTTATCCGAAAAAAACATTTTTGCAAAAATTTTATTTTTGGAATATCTCTGAACGAGCCCTACCGATCAAGCTCAATTTTCCACAGCTTCAAGATATTGACAATACGCGTCGAATGACACCTTAAAGTTCAAAATCGGTTCATCCGTTCAAAAGATACAGGTATTTACATACGTACGTACGTACGTACATACATACATACATACACTCGGACATCATCTTTAAATTAGTCAGAATAGCTTCCTAGGACCTCGAAACGTCGATACATCTGATGGAAATTCGATTTTCGTAAATCGGACCGAAACCAATAACTTTCCGAATTTTTGAAAATTTACAATTTTCTTAGCGGAAAGTTAAAAAACTAAAAATATGCACTTGAAGAAAATTAAAAAAACTGTAGGCGCAAATTTTAAATAATTTTTTATTTTTATTTTATTTTTATTTTTATTTTAAAAACATAGACATATAAAATTTTGAATCAATTGTAAACAAGTTTTGAGGTTATGAATACGAGCGGGAGTGTCAGCAAATCATGTCAAAGTGACGGTAGTATACGTATAACCGGGTAGCAGTGTGCACGAAAAACTCTTTCGTCCCGCTACTGCTTTCTTTCGGCCTGCTGTTATAGATGGCGCGCGAGTAATCCCAGCACGGCACGAATGTTAGATTTTCTGCCGTGAACCCGAGGCCGAACGTACGTACTTTCGGCCAAGGTATAAAGAAATAGTATATTGCATAGTTAGGATACTAAGATAGTCTTTATGTGGCGAGTGCAATGTTTTCAGCACAAGAGATCTGATAAAAATTCGATTTTCGAATATCGGACCGAAACCAATACCTTCCCGAATTTTTGAAAATTTTCAATTTTCTTAGCGGGAAGTTAAGAAAAAAATCAAAAATCAAAAACATCGAAAAATTTTTTATTTTTTCCAAAAATCTACAAAAAAACAATGAAGATAGGTTGCAATCGTTTTCAAAAAGTACATTTTAGAACAAAAATTTGGAAAAAAAAAGCATCCCAATCAGTCGAATTTTGATAAAGTTATAGCTAATTAAAATAAAAAATGCCGTTTTTTTCAAAAATTTATAACTTTTTTTCGGTTGGGTGAAAAAATTTGAAAAAATTATGAGAAACGTTTTTGATGGGGTAAAAAAAGAGCAAAAAATTTCAGCCAAATCTAAAGGGATCGGGTTTAAAAGTGGTCGATTTGGCGTGGAATGCCCCATATATATTGACCATATAATAGCACAATTTATTTGTAGGAAGAAAATCCAATGGTTCTAAAGGCAATTTTTTATCTCTGTATATATATGAAATAAATTTTGAACCGTACTATGAATTTTTTTTTAACTACGTACATGAAACTACAGAAATAATAATTATTGATTATTTCCCCTCAGAAAATAATTATTGAAGTTAATAAACATACTCCGGTAGGCAGATTTACATGAACTTTACTCGATCTTCATGGCCGTGTCGGCTACTGCATTCAAAATTTTTTTTTTTTTTTTTTTCACAAATAATTTTTAAAGATTAGTCGTCCAGTATCGAACACTAAACTAATTTTTGGACGAAAATTTGGATATTTTTGGGGGGAAAAAAAAACGAAAGTGAAGTATATGTAAGTGATTTTTGTAAGTATTTCATGATTCTACAACTATCAACATTAATCAATAACAAAAATTAAAAAATATTCCAGTATGAATTATTTGATGAAAAATTAATTTTAAAATATATTTAATAAATTTAGTAGTGATAATCGGACAGTCTCGTATCGTTTTATGTTGCTAGTAATATCTTAGTCTATTAAATTCATTTTAAATAGTGATTTGCACAGGATAAGACAACCTCAACATTAAAAACCTTACATCCAACATCACGTGTATTTGTATACCAGATTTTTTTAGAGTGAATGAATTAGATGACGCAAATATTAACTCAACTTTCGTTCCTCATAAATCAACTAAGTTATCTAATGAATTAACAAAAAAAAAAAAAAAATTGATTGACATAACAAGACACTCAGATAACGCAAGACAGTTGATAAGGCAAAAAATTATAAGTATATGTCTGTTTAGAGAAAAAAAAAATTAATTAAGCCCAAGACAGGTTTTTCAGTTTATTAAATAATAATATCCTGCAATAATTATTAATGGTATTGATCTAT
Organism: Microplitis mediator; assembly: GCF_029852145.1. Classification (NCBI taxonomy): domain Eukaryota; kingdom Metazoa; phylum Arthropoda; class Insecta; order Hymenoptera; family Braconidae; genus Microplitis; species Microplitis mediator. The sequence continues at coordinate 17,083,749 of NC_079969.1, read as the reverse complement.
GTATCTATGTATCAATTGCATTAATAAGATTCTATAAAAAAATTTATTGTTAAATTATTATCTATGAGACATAAAAAATTTTTGCATTAATCATAGTATCATAACCTGTCATAATTTTTTACTTCAACTGTTGTATAAATTGATGATCTATAAAAAAAAAAGTTTAATACTTAGTAGTTTTTATTTTGCGGATATGAGAAAATAATAAATAAAATAAAAAAAAACTTTCTACAATAATTATGACAGAGTATAAACGAGTGTAGTACGAACAGGAAAAAGAGAAAGGTGCAAATAAAAGATAAATTCAAGTGTCGGTTGATGCCCCAGACCTTTGAAATAAAATTGTCTACTTTTTCTTAAAGGTCATCATAATATATCTAACTGTATAAACTTGTTTATTTAATGAGTTTTTGCAATTACAGTTTAGTTGATTAATTTTTTTTTTGTTATTGCTCAAGATAACTCGGGGGTCAAATGCTCATAAAGAGGTTATTTTAGTAATAGCAAAGAGTAATTAATAAGTGGGAACCACTACCGTTTTCAACGATCAAACTTTCGATCGTATGTTGAGTTTTAAATATTTTTATTCAACGCATGCCTGACTATCGCGACTTATCATATCTGCAAAGCAAACCCTGAATGACCGTTTACCGATCGGTGGTTAATAATTCGTTAAAAAGCAAATGGCATTCCATTTTCCTCAACAGCGTGTGTTTATGGGGTCATAAACAACCGCATTTGAATCCATAAACACATACCTCAAAAGTCATTATCGACCGTTCTCAAAAACAAACTCTACTATTATCACTAAAGCAAATAATCTCGACACTAAATACACTGGTCACAGAAATTAAGGGATAGAAAAAAAATCCGAAATTTTTAGGTGATTTTCAACATGCTGTAACTCAGTGAAAAATGGTCGTATAAGAAAATTAAAAAAAGCAAATTGTAGCTTCAAGTTTCTAGTTTTCAGATCTGGATCTCAAAATTTTTTATCATGTACGGTTCCGGAGTAATCATAACAAAACCAACAAAAAAAAAATTTTCAAAATTTTTGCTGGTCTTTCAATACCTCTATGGGCGACAATAAATTTTTTTGAATAATCCAACTGTCTGACTTTTCTAAGAAATTTTATGCCCTTTAATTTTGTGGCCTGAAAAAGTCTCTACGACGATTTGGCGCCGAGTTATCATTGATCAAAGCAAAAAAGTCCATTTTGGCTTTGATAATCAATAACTCTGGATGTATTGGTCGTACAGAGAATGGAAGCAAAGTTTTGAAAACTGGAAAACATTCTCTATAAGACGAAATTAGTGGCATTTGATAGAAAAATTTTTTTTAAAGCGATATTGGTTAGTAAAAAACAGGTCAAAATTCACAAATTTAAGGATCTTCGGAAATCTTGCTATAACTTTGGATATAACGAATGAACAAAGGATATCTTTGTCTTTTTTTCAACCTCAAAGTGTCCTGAAAATTTCAAATCGCTGCGATTTTTTTTTCTTAGTGCCCGGAAGCTTTAAATTTATCGATTTTGTCAAAAATCACCATAATTGGTAGTTTCTCGGTTTTTGTTCAATTTTTCGATTTGAAAATGTTTTTTTTACCGATAATCTTCATTTCTTCGATCAAAAAGATCGATTATCGAAAAAAATTGAAAAAAAAAAAAATTTTTTTTTTTTTCAAAATTTTTTTTTTCAAAAATTTTTTTTTTTAAAATTTTTCGTTTTGTTGTATCTGCAATGATTTATCATTTTTAAAAAAAAATTCTTAAAATTTTTTTTACCGCCGGCATTAGAGTTACCCAAAGTGTATGTTTGTTAAGTTGACATTTAAAGCAGATGCAGTTACAGCGGTAAAAAAAGAAACTTGAGGCTACAATTTGCTTTTTTTAATTTTCTTATACGACCATTTTTCACCGAGTTACAGCATGTTGAAAATCACCTAAAAATTTCGGATTTTTTTTCCATCCCTTAATTTCTGTGACCAATGTATATTCAGAATGAGTAGTACAATCAGTCGAACAACTTTGTTGTCAGTGTCTACCCTGGCGGTTTTGAATCACCCTGGAAACACCCTGGGAGTGGAAACACGGTCGTTACAGGGTTTTGCCGCGATGGTTACACGGTGTACTCACCGTGATTCCACGGTGTATTTACCGAGAGTCCACGGTGTGTTTACCGAGATTCCACGGTGTATCCACGGTGATTAAGCGGTGTACGTACAATCATGGTGGGTACACCGTGTAACCACTGTGGAATCACGGTGATAAAAGGACAAAAAAACCCACCGTGTAACCGCCGTAATTCCACCGTGTTTCCAGGGTGATTCAAAACCGCCAGGGTACGTATAAATACGTTGGTTATTTTTTATTAATTAAAATTAATAAGAAATAAGTGGTGAGAGAAGTCAAGAAATAGTATCTCATAGAACTCCACCTGATTTAGGGTTTCTTTTGCTGACATAATAATTCGCAAAAATCAGACAATTGTTGAATAAAGTATAGTCGAAGCACGTGGGTTGAGTCTTTGTGCACCTACGACTCGTGTTAAAAACATTGTGCTTTCCGTATAAAGACTCACCTAACCCACTCGCTATGCAGTGTACTATTACTTAGGTTTAGAGAGCTCAAATAATTAATTTCAATCTACAATTTGATGGAAATAGTGTATTACACATCGAGGTAGGAACGAAGGACATCCCAATCCACATGTAAGTCACCCTCACCTCCGGCTCGGCTAGGCAATCACACACATGGGTTGAAATGTTCTACTTTCCTTTCTTGGTGTGTAAGATACTATACACACAAAGAATTTTTTGATAAAAATTACTCTGTAATTTCGAGTAATCCTGGGCTGTTGCAAAAAATTGGTATTTTTCGTTTTAAATTTAATATTTTTTGTTCAAATATAAACGTTGCTTGACTATATTTTACTCTACTTCTGAGTAATTTTTTAAAAGTCTTATATTTAATCGATTATGGTGAATATCTCATCTTAATCTACTAATTTTTACTCCATGCGATTAATTTTTACTCCCCAATATACCATTCTTTTAAACCCATTAACTTTTTGATGAAAAACTGCCTATAACTCGAATAAATTTTCTTATTTATGGAAGTAATTTTTACTCTAAACTGCAGGGTAATATTTCAGTAGTCTCCGTTAATCTTCGGTTAATATCGGCTTCAATTAAATGTCTTTTATTTTGCTCGCGACAACTTACATGATACCAACGCACACAAACGTCCGGTTGGAAAAAAAGACGATCTCTGTATCTCTCTGTAACTTAATATTTATTTAAAAATTTTAAAAAATTTGTATCTTTTCTTTTTCAACACAATACGACTAATTTTTTTTTTTATTCTTTTTTAAAATATTTATTTTAAGTCAAATTCTAAGGCAATTAGATGGTTTTAGATTTTTTATGGAAATTTCAGCCTGTTAATTTTAATTTTTATTGTGATTCAATATAAATTTTATAAATTGAATCATCAACTTTTTATCATAACCTACTAGTAAAAATTGAATTAGAGAGAATTTATTTAGACAGCCGCTAGGTGTAATTTTTACTCGCTATTGTGAGTAAAAATTAATCTGATTGATTTTTACTCACTGAAGGAGTAAAATTTCGTAATTCGAAAGTAAAAAGTCGTAATGGCCCAAGATTACTCGATTTAGAGTAATTTTTAGAATAAATAACATGGCAATATTCATACGAAAATTCTTTCCGTGTACGAGACCAGCACACAACTCCGTATCGGCGTACACTTGAATAGCTATCTGTCAAGTCTAGAAGAGTTCATTACATGGCCTGTTATTTGTACGAACTGCTTGACGTAGAAAAACTTAAATATCTGCGTGATCTGTTTGTCTAGTAGGTAAATGTCAGACGATCAGAGAGATTGGCAGTAAAAAAAAATAATATATTGTTTAAGATTCCAAACTTTGCTACTGTGTTTTACGAGCATTCATTTGTAGTCTCGATAATTTGTGCTTGGAAAGATCTGCCTTCTGAGATATTAAAATCAAGTAGTCTTGAGATTTTTAAAAATACAATGTTTGATTACTTATTAAGTTTAGACTTCAAATAAAAAAGGAAAAAAAAAACAGTAACCTGTGTAAAATAGGAAATCATTAATCAGCTTTGTAATTGGATTGTATAAGATGAGCTTAAGCTTCTATTGTCATACCGCACAAATTGTGACTATAGCTAATGAAATTATTCTTGTTAAAACTAAATTAATGTATAAAATTGTCGTTTGGCCTGTGCCTTGGTATAAAAATTAATAAACGAATAAATAAAAAGAATCATAAAAAAATAGATAATATCTCGAGGTTTTTCTAGTAGTCTGTGCAAAGAAAATAAAGCTATTTGCAGAAAAACGTTCTAATAACCATAACTACTGTTCTATTGACATTTGCCGTGTCCATGTCACTTACATGTCCGATAAGAGTCAGCTGTTAAACTCGTAAAACAAACATACAGTAAATATACCCGTTAGTTTTTAGTGTGTACACAATATAATATCCTCAGATGAAATTGACAAGGCTGAGGCATGGCAATGGGTTTGGTTTAAAAGACTGCATAAATGCATTGCAGTAGTAATATAATACAACCTATATATATATATATATATATATATATATATATATATATATATATATATATATAGCTTGGACACGTCATCGCTGTTTTATATATCCAGTTGTCTGTAACGGTAATAACAATTCGAACAATCTGTACTTACGGTTAAGTCCGCATCATTTTACTTTCTTTATCTTTATTACTTTTGCATATGTTATGTGTTTTGATGTTTATTTTTATTTTAACTGCTAACATTAATATTTGGGAACAAAAAAATCACTATTTTACTTAACCTTCCCAAAAGCTTTTTATAAGTGAATCACTAATGCTTTTTATTCTTCTGTAAAACGTTTATATGATCAGTATCAGGTAATTAATTAAATATTTTATTACAATATATTCATCTTGATCAAAATTATGACTTTTTATATATTTAAATGCTCAAAATTAGTGTGATATTTTAGTGCATCACAACTAGGGGTGTGCGAATCGGGTTTGAATCAAATATTCTCTAAACATGAATAAGTGAAATAAGTGAATATTCACTAATTCTGAGTGCCAACCGAACCACTTTTTGAAATTAGTGATTCGGTTTGCACTTGGAATTAGTGAATGTTCACTTATTTTCACTTATTCATGTTTAGAGAGTATATCTATTCGATTCGAAAACTCGAATTATTCATTACTTTTCAAATTGTTCGATTCGAATCGAGAAAATTTTGGTCAGCTTTCCGATATTCAATTTTTAGTTAATAGAGAGCTTATTTTTTACAGTAACCAAAAATAATTTTTCCGCAGATTCGTGTCTAAGTTCTGACCAAAATTTTTATCATTCCAAAAACTATTACAATTGTAAGTCGTTCTAAAGAAAATTTTGGGATTATTAGAAAAATTACAAATAATTCGAAATTTTGAACTATTCGATTCGATGCGAATAATTCGTAAGTTCGAACTATTTGCATATCCCTAATCACAACTACAACCATTATGATACAAATTGTGAGCACCTATTAAATAAAAAAATCATTTTTAATGTGAGTTCTAATAGAAAGTCATATTATTTATCAGAAGGCCTAAAAAAAATTTAATTAATTATTTTTAAAACATCATAATGAAATAGAGGAGACTAGGGCACGGCGGCCCTCCTCAAAAATTTTGTAAAATTTTTTTTTTCCATTTTGGGTCAAATCATGATACCTCCGATGTTTTAAAGATATTTTAAGCTGATCTGCGATATCTGGGGCATAATGGATCACCAAAAAAAAATTTGCTACAGAATTTTTTTTTTTTTCTAAACTAAAATGAATTTGAAAAATTAATTGATTAAAGCTTTTTTAGGTCAACAGATTATATTGTGGTTAAAATCAAAATGAAAATTTCAATAAAACTGGTTATATCAGCTAAATTAATTTTTTTTCTAATAAATTTGAAGTCCATGGGATTATAAAGGTACGGAAGTAGTTTATTTGTGGTTAGAATCTTTTTTTTCAATAAAAAAAAAACAAAAATTTTTTGTAAGCTTTTTTTGGAGGGGGGCCATGGTGCCCCAGACAAAAATTTTTGTTTTGAGTTTTGGTAAAACCTTAATGGATTTGTTTAAGAAAGGACCAAATTAGGTTGACCTATGGATTAAAAGCCATAAAAAATAATTACCGACTTAAGGGGACCGTCGTACCCCGGTCTCCCCTAAATGTATATTGCAAAATTTTAACATATAAATTATATAACATTAACTGTAACATTATTCAGTTCAACTTGTAATGGAAAGTTTCCTTGGCACATTATGTATGGATTATATATAGAATAGGTTAACAAAGTTAAGTTTAAGATTTTTTTTTTTTTTTTTTTTTTTTTTTTTCATTTTCTCGAATAGGAAATTATGCGGCAATTGATATATATAGATGTGTGTGTGTGTGTATGTGATGTGTTTTCTCGGTCATTGTTGACCATCGTCAAGGATCAATACAGAGTACATAGTATATAAAATAACCAAGACGACGACGGCGACAACGCATGGTAACAACTTACCTCAGCTGCCATGAACGCATAAGTATTGAAGGACACAAAAAAGAAGGCTGCCGCAGTTGATATAAGTAGCATAAACAAGGACAACGAAAGGATTGCAGCAAGTAGTCCTAGAAGACGCGCGTGGCTCCATCCTGGTGTCGTTGGTGAAAAAGATAACTGTAAAATAATTGTTATTTATTGATTATTATTATTTTATTTATATTAAGAACTGGAAAAAATAACAGATAATTTATTTAATTGAAAGTCGATTTAATAAATAAGTAAGAATTAATGTAATTATAATAGTTACATATATAAATATATATACATAACGCTTATTATTCTTAATTGATTTTCAGATTTTTTAAAAGCTTTGTATTACATTTTATGATTAATTGAAAGTGTAATTATTGGCACGTAACGGTAACACTATGTTCATAATGCCTGAGCATTGATTTATAGATATAACTGGAAAAAATGTATGTAAAACATTTTTTTTGTTGCGTTGTACTCAATATATGTTTAAGTCAAAGTTTAAAAAGAATAATTAAAAGTAAGTGTGTTGATTGATGTTTTTTTGATTTGAGGTAGAGTCGAAAATAAAATTTAAGTACACGGAAAGAAAATTATGGGAACTTTTGCTATGCATTATGGGAATAGTTCCCATAATGGTATAGGAATTGTACCAATACTATTATAGAGATGGTTCCCATTATATATAGAAATAGTTCCCATAATAGTATAGGAATAGTTCCCATACCATTATGGGAACCATTTCTATAATGGTATGGGAATAGATCCTATACCATTATGGGAACCATTCCCATAATGGTTTGGGAATCGTTCCCATACTATTATAGGAACTGTTCCCATAATGGTATGGGAACTATTCAAATAGCATTATGGGAACCATTCCTATAATATTGTTGGAATAGTTCCCATAGTATTATAGGAACCATTGCTATAATGTTATGGGAATGGTTCATATAATTTATGGGAATGATTCCTATAATATATAGGGTTCATTCCTATATATTATGGGAATGATTCCCATAATATTATAGGAACAATTCCTATAGATTATAGGAACCATTTCTAAAATTATAGGAACCATTCCTGTAATGTTATGGGTAGCATTCCCATGATTATAGGAACTGTTCCCATAATTATGGGAAACATTCCTATAATTATAGGAACTGCTCCTATAATTTATGGTCGTAATTCCTATCTTGGTATAGGAATAAATTTTATAGAATTATGGAAACTGTTTCCATAATTTTCTTTCCGTGTATAGACGTACTGAAGTCATAAACTTCTACCTAACTTTTCAAGTCTTCAACAATTAAAACTATTGTTACTACTAATTTGTTACTTTTATAAACGAATTAGTCAACATTAGGCTGAATCAAAAAATTCGACGATATTTATTTTTAAAAAGTACTCTGCAAATATTGTTCAAGATATCGAAAAAATGAACCTGTTAAAACAGCAGCTCTTAATTTTAATATTAAGAGGTGCGTCATCGCGATTTCCTATTTCCCAGTTGATTAACATGGGAAATTTTTTTTTTAATATTAGGAATTTTATCACTCATTAGCGAATCAAATCGGAAAAATCAATTGATATTTTGGTTGAAAATTAAACGTTCTACAGAAAAAGTCTCTTATCATTTTTCGATAAATTTAATTTTTCAAAAGTTCTTCAAGGTCAAAGTTAGATTCATAGTGAATTTTACTACTATTTGACTTTTTCTGCGAAACTATCAGACTTATCGTAAAATATTACAAGACTTATCGGAAAATGTTATTTGCGCCAACTACGTTAAAAATGTGGTAGAATAGTTTAATTACGGCAATTTATGGTAATTTACTGCAATTTGTGGCATTTTTACCGTAACAGTGAAATACTTCACTTAGAAATATGATTATTTGTGAATCTGAATATATTAAAATAAAATGTATCAAATTATTTTATGATAGATTATAAATTCAAATTAAGTGACTGTTTTTAAAATCGCCCTCAGCCGGGCATTTTTTACTTTAACGTTCAATCGTAAGATTAAACTGAGGTTACGTCAAATTTTTTAAGAATTGTAATACCCTGGCGGTCCTGAGTCACCGTGATATAGGGTGAATTACGGTGAATCACGGTATATAACAGGGCTGTGCTGCTACTCTGGTCGTCCTTTATCAAGGGCGCCACTGGAAGTGATAACGGCCTCCCAGAGCCGGATCTTAGATCATCAGGGTCGTTGTAAATTAATTAATTGTAAGAGAGAGGAGAGGATGGATAATTTATAATAATTTTGATACACTTTTTATTCAACCTTTTATTTATTTAATAAACCTTTTCCTTATAAACCTTTTTAACCTTTATAAACCTTATAACAATTTGTCAATTACCTTTGACTACCTTATAAACCTTATACCTTATAACCTTATGACCTTATAACCTGATAACCTTATACATTTGCCTTATAACTACCGTCAACTACCTTTGACGTCTTTAAAACCTTATTCTCGTTAACTACCTTTGACGATTTTCTAGACCTTAACTAAGCCAACTACCTTTGGCATCACACACACACGCACACGACTTTATTATTACTATTAGCCAACTACCTTTGGCATTTATTTTAAAACAATATAAAATCGTCGTACCTGACGAACAATAATTAACAATAATAATTATTTAAAATTGATCCCCTGGATCGATACACGCGCTCACTCACACTAGTCCTCTCGACTTCTTTCCACACACACTGATTTTAAATGAATCTACAATGGCATCCGGCCATCACTTTCCCACCACGACTTTACAATAAATTAATTAATTTTAGAATAAGAACATTTATTAATTAATTTATTTTTAATTGACTTATCACTTTTACTTTTATCCATTTTCATTTAGTACTTATCTGTATCCACAATAAATTTACATCAGAGATCACAATACCGCGCTCACCCGATCCTCCAAAGTATGCGTTACTGACTACTTTGGGTTTTTCTCGACTCTTTACTTTTCGGTTCAGACTTTTGTTTCTCTATTATTGTTATTAATTTTATTACAGTAAATTATTAATTAATATTATTTAATAACTTTATTTATTAATTAATTAAATTTCATCTCAGACTTTTCGCGTCTGTTGAATCGATCATTCCTTTATTATCGGTTCTTTATAAATTTAAATTATTTATTCCGATTAATTTTATTTGATTAATTTACTTAATTTTATTTATTTATTTTAATTAAAAAATTAAAATTAACGCGGACTCGACCATGGAATTTCTGGCTTGTGCTCAGCACAATGGGCCTAGAAATTTCTACGACGCAATAATTCCGGCAATGGCCTGGAATCATGAACGACGCCCTGGATCCGGCTAAAAGGCCTGGATCCGGTTAGACAAACGTCTGGCTTAAATTAATTTTAACAAAATTTATACTAATTAATTTATAACGGGCCTAGACGCGGATTACCCGACGAATGACTAAGTATTTTTATAGAATTAAATTAATATTCTGGCTTGGGCCTAGAATAATTAATTTAATTAATACCTGATATTAATTACTGATGCGTAGTTTTCTCTTGTTGTTTTATCTCCAGTCCTTCTCGTCGGGTCTCTCTGTCTCGCCTTCTCAGGTTCCTTTTCTCGGTCTTTTCTCGTTCTCCGCTCTTTGGTCTCCCAATGTTCTCGTTTTTTATTTATTGATACTCCTTCACCTGTTTTTCCAGATACTTAGTTAATTGTTATAAAGGATACCGGCTAATGGCCTGGTATCTATAATATTTAGAAATAATATCGCTTGGTTCCACAATTACAGAATCCAAGTAAAATAATTTTAATTACCTGATAGATTGTTGAGCGTCTATATGCTTCGGAGGTCTGTCCGGTTGTGTTCCGGTCTCGATTTTTCACCGACACTTATCATTGCGCACCCACTCGACTAGATTCGGCAACTTCCGGAAATCTGGAAACTCCTACTTACAACTATATATTAGGGGGGGATTGACGGACAAGCCCCTACAATTACCACTCCTGGCGACAAGTCGCGCTCTACCCCGGATAACCCTGGAGTAGTTATGGTTTTTATCGACGGCGCGCATAATAGGTAATCGTGGTAATCTGAACGCGGAAAATTCAAATTTTCCCTGTTACAGGTAAATCACGCTAATAGGGTGAAATTACGGTGATTCACCGCGTTTCACGGAGATTCACTGTGAATCACACTGAATTACCGGGAATTTACGGTGAACCACCGTAAATTACCGTGGATGTGTGCGTGATATCACGGTGAGCTTTCACGGTGATTCGGGGTAAAATCACGGTGATTCACGTCTATTCACGGTGATGTTCTATAATCGAACTATGGAAATTTACCGCGATTCACGATAAATTTTTGTGAAATTCTGCTGCCTTATCGAGGTTTCATAATGTATTGCCTTTTTTTTTTATACAATCACAGTGATTTTCGCGGAATCACTCTGATCTACGACATCGCGGTGAGATCTCGCGTCGATTCACTGTGATTCACCGCAACATCACGGTGAACTCTCACGGTAAATCACCGTAAATCACGGTGAATCGCGGTGAGCGTTCACGGTGATCCCCGGTGATTCACCGTAATACACCGTGATTCAGGACCACCAGGGATAACTATTAGGGTGGGCCGAAAATACGCTTTTTTTGAATTTTCATTATTAATACCAAAAATATTTTTCTTTGTACAAAAAAAAAATTTTTCGGAAACCAAAAAAAAATTTTAGGTCGATATCTTAGGCTCGCCAAATCCCGTTAAAGTTAGAAGTTGTTTAAAAATTTTTTTACAACTTATTTTGATCGGAAATTTAATTCTCTACATAAAAGTTCCTATAATAAAATAACGTAAAGTTGATAGTTACTGAGATAATTGCAATTTTGTTCTAAATAATATAATTTTTCAAGATATTATCACTTTTTCAGGGTAAAATATGAATTTTATCACATAAATTTCATTGAAAATCAAATTTCTTACAAAATTGGCCTTCTGGTAGAAACTTGAAATTTATAGTTATTCAGAAACTGGCAATTTTATGTTTAGATAGTCACATTTTTCGTTATTTGGTGGTTTTCACCAAGAATTGCTATTTTCTTTATATCTATTAACTTTGAATAAATTTTTATTAGGTCTGTTTTGTAAAAAATTAAATTTCCTACGAAATTTTTATGATAAAATTAATTTTTTACCCTGAAAAAGTAATAATATCTTGAAAAATTTCATTTTTTAGAGCAAAATTGCAATTATCTGAGTAACTATCAACTTTACGTGATTTTATTATAGGACCTTTTTTGTAGAAAATTAAATTTCCGATCAAAATATGTTGGAAAAAAAATTTTAAACAACTTCTAACTTTAGCGGGATTTGGCGAGCCTAAGATATCGACCTAAAATTTTTTTTGGTTTCCGAAAAATTTTTTTTTTGTACGAGGAATAATATTTTTGGTATTAATGATGAAAATTAAAAAAAAGCGGATTTTTGGCCCACCCTAATAACTATATCTTATTAAAGATATTTTTAAAATTCATGAAAATTTATATTATGAAAGAATAAAGTAATATAATTTATAAATTATTTTCCAAATCAATTAGTAGAATTTAGTGAATATAGATATACAAATACATGGAGTGATCGGGTACTAGTTCCCTGATCGGGTACTAGGTCTCTTACCTTACCGTGATTTATTTAAATAAGTCTCCGAAATTTCAATATATAAAAATAATACTGACGCCCGTTTATGTTAAAATATGTTACGATTAGGTGCTTACACTGTACAAAATTTGCGGAGTGAATGCGGATTAAATACGGAGTGAATGCGGAGTGAATGAATTTTTAATTATTCACTCCCCTCGGAGTGAAATTCACTACGCAGGGGAGTTTTCGCGGAGTAGATAATTTTTTATTAATTTAATCCCTCCGGAGTGAAATTCACTCCGGAGCGGAGTTTTGTAAATATTATTAATGAAAAATAACTCCACTCAATAAAATCGAAGTAAAAGCTCGCGTATTACATAATTGATCAGCTGATACGCACACACATATGCACACACATATTTAGACACACACGCGCACTCGCACACACACACACACACATTTGTACACACACGCACACATTTGCACACACGCACACATTTGCACACATGCACACATTTGCACACACACACACATTTGCACACACACACACACACATTTGCACACACACACACATTTGCACACACGCACACATTTGCACACACACACATTCGCACACATGCACACATTTGCATACACGCGGACACACACGCAGATATTTGCACACATCCGAACACACACAAGCACACATTCGCACACACGCACACAAACACCTGCACACACCCAAACACACACACACACACACATTGTTTAGCAGTTTAATATAAATGAATATAAATTTATTTAAGTATTAAAACTCCGGACTGGAGTGAATTGGTGTGAAATAAAATCCGCATCACTCCGCAATCACTCCGCTAAAAAAACTCCCAATTCACTCCGCATGCGGAGTGATTTTTTTTAAAACTCCGGAACTCCGAGTGGCGGAGTAAATCCGGAGTGAATTCGGATTTTATTTCACTCCCAATTCACTCCGGATTTTTTACAGTGTAGTTACTTTTATTTTCAAAATTAAAAAAATCAAATTATAATGTGTTATTTTATATTTTATATTTAACATCAGGCCGGCTAGAGTAAGTTACTTTATTATTATTACTATCATTAATGTAAAAATAATATACGTGTCTTATTAAGTCCGGTTATACGAGAATTAAAAAGTTCTAGTGAAAGAGAAAGAGAAATAATAAGAGGTAATATAGTGAGTGAATATTTCAATGCCAGACGGAGATTAATGATCAATCTAATCGAAGATCAGAAGCCTTGATTATCTTCTTGTTAATACTATACCCATTACTCGCTACTTTATACGTAATATATTTTTATTCAATAATACCATATAAATTTTTTTTTTTATTTGTGGATTTTCCTTTAAAGTTATTAATTGTCTGCGTCACATCAAAGTCAATGGCAAGTAACTTGGTTACTTATATTAGATTTCCCTAATAAGATTATTCTACAGTAAATATTTTATAGACGAAAAAAAAAAACGTTTTCCTTTTATTTTTAAATATTTAGAAAAAGCTCGTTTATCAAACATGAGGAAAAAAATTAATATTGACATGTAAGGTAAATATTTATTTGACTCATTTATTTGACTTTTAATGAATTTTAAAATCAATTTGATATTTTATTTTACAGAAAAAAAAAATTCCAACAAAAAAGTGTATACTTATTTTAAATTTAAATAAATCAAGACATCGCCTTAGAGGATCCAAATTGCAATGAGTTATGGTAATTACTGTAATTTTCGGTACTCGGAATAATCACGGTATTTCACTGCAAAATACCGTAAGTTATTGTAAAATACTGCAAACTATGGCACTTTTCAGTAAAACTCAGTAAACGTACGGTATTTTCCAGCAAAAGTACGGTATTTTTACTGCAAATTAACAATAAGATAAAGGCAACTTGCTGTAAAATAAAGTATTGCACTAAAAACTGTGATAATAAAAAACCTACGGTGCTTTCTGAACATGCCCTAAAGGACCCAAATTATGGTAAATTACGGTAATCCACCGTAAAATATTGATTTACAGTAAATAAAGGTGGATTACCGTAATTTACCTTAATGTACAGCAGCTTTACTGCAATTCACGGTAATCGACCGTAAATTACAGTAAACCCACCGCAAATTACGGAAATTCACTTAAACTACGGTAAACTCACCGTAAAGTACGGCGGGCTTACCGTAATTTGTCGTAAACGTGCGGTAAATTACGGCGATTCCCGCCAAATTGTTACGGTAGATTTACCATAAAATACGGTAAACTTACGGCGAATTAGATCCGCTAGGGTGAAATAGTGAAAATAAGTGAATATTCACTAATTCCAAGTGCAAATCGAACCAATAATTCAAAAAAGTGGTTCGATTGGCTCTCTGAATTAGTGATTATCACTTATTTCACTTATTCATGTTTAAAGCCCTAGTGGATCCGAATAAAGGTAAATTGCGGTAGTTACCGCAATTTACGGTATCCAGCAGAATTACCGTAATCTACGGAAAATTGCGATATTTTCCCGCATCTTACCATAATTTACCGCAATTTGCGGTAAAATGTCGTAAATTACGGTAAATTGCAGCATTCGCCCCAGAAATTTTGGTAATTCTGATGGATACCGTTACTGCGGTAATTACTGTAATTTACCGTAATTCGGATCCGCCAGGAAGAGTACCTACCGTAAGAGTGTCTCAAATTATGGTAAACTGCCGTATATTACTGGAAATTACCGTAACTTACGGCAAAATGCAGTAAATTACTGTAATTCGGATCTGCTAGAGGTATGGGTTGAGAAAAAATTTTTAAACAAAATGATATTGCATTAAAATGTAGAAAAGAATATCACTGAAAAAACTATTCAATTCATATTTTGTTAAATCATATTTTTCGAATTTTTCGAGTCAAATATGAGTGATAAAAGATTAATATCTTTTAAAATTTTATTCTTTTTATTTAAAGTGTACTAAAAAAAAATTTTTAATAAATAAAATTTGTTCTGAGCAATAATTATTTCCATCCAGTGCATTGATAGAATTAGTACTGACATTATTGATTTATTAGCATTATTTTTAAATTATAAATTACAATCACGGTTCAAAGGATATATTAGTTGTTGTTAATTACTTAATGTTTATTTCGATCTTTATACAGTATAAAGATCGAAATAAACATTAAGTAATTAACAACAACTAATATATCCTTTGAACCGTGATTGTAATTTATAATTATTATTAAAATGGATATGAATCGAAATACTATTATTTTTAAAAAAATTATATTGTTAAAAATCTAATTTTTAATGTATTCAAGTAAATGTGTTATGTGAATGTATACTAAAAACCCGTTGAATGAAAAGAGGCAGTCCTTGGGTTAGCTAGGAAAATTAGAACGTGAACAATATGCAGCACTCATGTAAGACTAGAGTATTAAAAGAGAAAAAAGGTTGTTAAAGAAAAAATATAAAAAAAGATACCTCAGCTTTAAAAATATTATACTTTTAATTTATAACAAAAAAAAATATTATTTGTATTTATTATTACTATTATAATTTTTAAAAAAACGTATTATTTTTTCTATGAAAAAGACATTTATCAATGATAAAGTAATTGATTAAATAAATAATTAATTTAAATTGCAATAAAATTGTGAAATCAACTGACCGAATAAATTAAAGATAAAAATCGTGTAAATAACTGAGTTAAGTCTGAGTTAAAAGAACCTTGAGTATTAAAGAGAAAAATATTTATTTATCGTTATCAAAGGTCAGTTTGTTTGAATAATAAATACATGGTAGAAAAAAAAAAAAAAAAATGAAACTAAAACAGGTTACATGGTAAAATAAATAATTTTTAGTACTCACATAAACAAATCGATCTTTACAGAGTTGACTGAGAAGACCGAGAAATCCAAGTGCAGTGAACCAAGCCCACCACAAAACAATCTCATCAGCATATTGAACATTCAAAACACCGAAGACAAATATAAATTTGTAAAAGATAAAGTTTCCAAATTTATCTTTAAGATGTTGCCTCTCCGATGCTCTTAGTTCACCAAAAACAAGTTTTTGAATTGTTTTTCCCAGCAAAATAAGAGAGCAGTATGCTATGTTCATTAATGGCTGAAACAAAAAAATTGAATCACCAGTTCATTAAAATTTTGACAATAACAAATATATCGTATAAACACGGAACAAAAAATTCCAGTTAAATTTACGATGCTAACATCGAAATTATTCCTATTGATTATTGTAGTGGTGGACTATACCTTCAAAATCATAATTTTTACGATACAGCGTTGGAAATTTAATTTAAGAAATTATACTTCAGACAAATAACACAAACTCTTAAGCTCATTAGTATAAATTACGATGTGAACATCGTAAAATTTGAAGTAATAGAAATTTTAAATAAGCGTATAAAATAATAATTGCTCAGGTGTTGGATTCGAACATAAGACCTCCCTAGTAGGCCTATTTTACCGTAAGTTTACGGAATTTTACGGTAAATATACCGTAAAAATTCGACAAGAAGCACCGTAATTTACCGTAATTTATGGCGGATTGCCGAATTACCGTATTTTACGGTGGGATACCATAAATTACGGTAAAGCTGCTGTGAATTACGGTAGATCATGGCAAAGATGCCGCAAATTACGGTAAACCTACCGTAATTTACGATAAATCGGTATTTTACGGTGAATTACCATGTGGATTACACTGTACTATTGATTCCATTCAAAAGTAAATAGAAAGATAAATATAGGAGCAAATTAGTTTTTGAATTGTATTGCACGACTCATGATGCGAAGCATCAGAGTGTACTTTACGATCGAAAAAATTTTTTTCGCCTCACTTCGGCAACTATTTCAATTATTATACCCTTGTTAGTTCACGGAATAAAAATAATTTGCATACTGTTTTGAAGATAATTTAATGGAGATGAATTCCATATTTTTCAAAAATTTATTTAGTTCAATAAAAACGGAAAAAACATCAAAATCGTTAAAAAAAATTTCCTGTCCGTCAAGTCTGAAACCCGTATACATTGTAACTTGCGAAAAAATGCAGTAATTGAATCAAATTTTTTTTTTTTTAATTCTTTGAAAGAATTGTAGGTCTCCTATTGCGAATGGCTAGGTAACCCAGTGTCGTTTAATTATAATTAAAAAAAAGAATAAAAAAGGCTGTATAACTATATCTATATATATCTATGTAAAATTAACATGGGTGGTGATATATCTATCCATTATACGTACATTTATTCCACCAGAGGCGCTTGCGCGTTACCGTCCTAGAACAGCTGTTTTTTTTTTTGCTAATTGGTAAGCCTGAATTTTTTCAATTCAATTTGTTTTATTTTCTTTTTTCTTTACGTATATTTTTTTTGTTATTAATAGAGACATTTTGAGTAGGTTTCTTTTATAATTATAAAAAAAATACTAATATAATTAAAAAAAAAATCGGTCTATCGGTTGACCCTGCGGGCCAGCCCCAAAACATTGTTGTAAGTACATTTTCGAGCTCTTCGAGCTCGAAAATACTATTGTATCCCATTCTTTTCGAAAAAAACCGTTTTTAGCATTTCTTTCTCCCACGATATCTCACGAACGAATCGACCGATTTCAATGGTTGAGGCGGCAATCGACGTGTTTTATTGAGTTCTAGAGCTGATCAAATTTTGAAATTGTTTGGTTGAGTCGTTTCAAAGATATTCGCAAAAAACCGTTTTTTGGCATTTCTTTTGCCCACGATATCTCACGAACGAATGAACCGATTTTGATGGTTGAGGCGGCAATCGACACGTTTTATTAAGTTCTAGAGCTGATTAGATTTTGAAGTCGATCGTTCGAGTCGTTTCTGAGAAATCAATAAAAAACTAAAAAAAAAAAAATTTTTTTCCGTAATTCGCCAATATTATCGAGTCTACTTGATCAAATGATCTGAAATTTTCAGAAAAGTTGATGGCCAACAAGCTCTTTTGATTGCTGCCTTAACCATCCAAACCGGTTCATTAGTTCAAAGCTATAAGCCGGTCACACACATACATACACAAATCGTCGATTTTCTTAGCGAGAAGTTAAAAAAAAACAACAAATTTTGATGAAAGAAAATTGTATATATTTTAAATTTATTCGTGCTTCCCGCCATTTTTTTATTATCATTTTTATTATTTCATAATAAAAGAGCATTATGAGTCATGCACTTTTGGATTTTCCAAATTTTTTTTAAAAATATATATATAAACTAAACTACGAGCACGTAAAATTTAAGTTACGTCATTTTTTAATTGTACAATTAAGTTATAAAATTTAATCGTTTAAGGTATATATTTAGAATATAGTCATAGTATTATAATGTCTGTAATGATGATGATGGATGGTGAATGGTGACGAATAATCAAATCAACATTTTTTATAGTCACTTCAATAAATCATTTAGAATTTCATATTTCTTCAGTGATTCATGGGGTAAAATTCTGCTGTGTTATTTATTTAATTATTTATGTTAATTAGATAATAATTATAAATTAAATATATATGTTACTAATAATTAATTTATACTTTACGAATATTTGATGGATTTTGTCTAAAACTTTCTGTATAAGTTGAAAATTAAATATACTATTAGACACTCCTAAAATAGATGCCGACGTTTCGAAGTTTTTAAAATCATTTGTTACTATTTTTGGGCTGACATTCGCGGATAATTACATATTAGTACTAATAGTAATGATGACTGGTAATCATTTTATTAAAAAAGTATTTGAATTGTACATAATTTTTTGAAGAAATTAATTAATTTATCAATTTTGATAATTACGGAAAACAACAGCCTTGAATCAGATAACTTATATAATGTAAGTCTAATCATTCAAGTGGCAACTACATACATAAATAATTAACGCAAAAACATTTAGATAGGAACTAAGCTAAGTGTGATTTTTCGAGTTTAATTTTTTTCTGATAGCGAAAGTATACTAAATAAAAATAAACTAGATCAAATTACATTAGTGAATTCTGGATTCAATAAAGATAAGAGAGACATGTTAAGAAATTTTATTCAACGCAGGTCTGATTTGCGCGCTTTATGACATCTGCGTTGCAAACCCTAAACGGCTGTTTACCGACCGGTGCAAAGAAGTTGAGTAAAATCAAAATAGATGTCCTCGGCTTTCACCGTCGTTGTGAAAAGTGAGTGGTGAAATGACATTTCACCACGCGACTCAAGATTTTTAACTGAGCTCCATCTATTAAACATTGTAAGAACTCGTTGAACGACTTAAAGTTTTTTGTCAAAATCCATGTTGAACGGCTAGTACAATAAATATAGTTAGTTCAATTCATCATATGGGGAGTAGGTTATACTGCGTGGTTGTGTTGTATTTATTTGTTAATAAATATTAAAATTAATAATTAAAACATCCGAGTAAATTTAAAATCAATTGAATATGAATTCTGAATTTTGAAGCCGATGGTTTGTTGTAATTTTGTTGGTGCATCGTGTCGCTAAACAGCCACAGACTTAGCTTCGCAGATTGTCATTAATCACCTAAATCAGGCAATTGTTGAATAAAATATAGTGCATAGTAGGATCCTCAGTCTTTATCCGACGAGCGCAATGATTTCAGCACACGTCTCCGGGTCACGTACACGGGCCTTCGGCCCATGTATGTAACTCTACGACTCGTGCTGAAAACATTGCACTCGCCACATAAAGACTATCTTAGTATCCTACCCTGTGGAAAAGCTCTCATAAATTCTGATAAGATATTGAATATTTTTTATGAGAATCTATGAGCTTCGAAAATATCTATGAGATTTAAAAAAATTCTCATATGAATTTTTATGAGAATCTATGAGTCAAAGCTTTTGATGTTTTTCTATCATGATTTCCGTACTAGATTTTTAAAAGAATGAGTAAGATTTTTTAATTTATGAGATTTTATGACTCGAATTCCGCCAACGATTATGAGATTGAATAAGTACTTTCACTTATATAAGATTCTTACAGTTTATTCTAATGTATTTTCAATAAGAATTGATCAGGCGAATTCCGATGTTATAATACTTACAAAATCTCAATAAGATTATTTTTTCATACGAAATTTTCAGAATCTATAAGTTTTAGTAAGAGTTATCCTAGGAGATAATATCTTATTGAATATCATAAAATATTTGTCATATTTTATGAGAAAATATTTAACATGTATTTCTTCGAAATTTTATGAGACTGAATCAGGAATCACATGGACAAATGCAGACCTTTTTCTCATAAAAATTTTATGAGAATTAGTAAGAAAATCTATAATCGAATTAACTTGTAAAAACTTGAAAGATTTAATTTCAATTTAAAAGCTATGTGATTTATGAGTTTTTGTAAGTTTTATTTAGAAGGCTATTACTTATAAAATATTATGGAGTACTTATGAGATTTTATAAATAATTTCCATTCACATCAAATATTAATTTTATCAGATTCATTTAAAAATAATTGCTTAACTTCATTTTTTTTTACAAGAATTTACATCAGAAATACTAATATTATCACTTTTTCTTGTACTTTGAATATTTTAACTGTTCGGAGATGAGTGAAAATATAAGTTTTTATGTGATTTTTTACAAACCCAGTAATGTATCTTGCCCCATTTTTTTTTTTGGTGCAAGATACATTATTTTTTTGTAGCAATATTGCATTTTTTTGGTTAAACAGAATAAAATTTCTCGGAACAAGTACTATTCTTTTTCCGCAAGTATTTTTGTATTCTCCGACCAAAATAACAAAAGTTGCTTAAGCTAAGAGAAAAAATTTTTTGGGAGAAAAGATCGATATGGAGAAGGGGAAAGTCACCGGTGCTAGGCAGCAGCAGCAGGAGTAGTTCGGTGCTCGCCACGAGATCGCGCCTACGACATGTAGTGTCCCTGGTAAGACATTTATTTCAGAAGTGTTATATTCCAAATTTCAATACGATTTTATTCGAGTAATCCTCTGTCATTTGACAGAACAACAAGTACCTTATAGTATATCCCATAATACATCATGACTTTAATATTTAATATTACTTGAGTAATTTTTGATGAATAAATAAACTGACTCAATTTCATAGATTTTTCGTGAATAGATTGCTAAGGATTTTCGGCATAAATACTCATAAAAATATTCTTGAGTATACATAATAAATACTTTTTGAATTCATGCTAAAAAATTCAATAAGTAAGCATATAAACCTTAATCAATCTCATAAATTTTTTCGTTACTATATGGAAAATTACTGTAATCACATTGATTAATCAGTATCAAATCTTGTGTGATTACTTCAGAAATCGTCTCATACAATCTTATTCATTTCCAAAATCTACTCAATTGTAAACTTTACATTTTTCGAAAACTTATAAATACTTATAATCACAATATTACAGCTTCTGTTTCTTATAGATTCTGATGATTTATATGAGAATTTTAAGAAAATTTTTTTTTTGATGCACCATGTATGAGAAAATAATTGTATAAGAATTTTTGAGATTTTTCGTGGACAAATACTGATCGTTTTCTCATAGCCAATTTTTTTTATGAGATTTTATAAGACCTTTTCCACAGAGTAACTATGCAATATACTATTTTAAGTTTATAAAAAAATATACTTTTTCAAAAAGTTGTTTTTTTCAATTTACTTGTAAGTCATTGGTTAATTTTAATTGACCTTAAAGATATGCAAAAGCAAAAAGAGCAAAAAATGATGCAATTAATTTTTTCTATTTTTGATAATTCATAAGTTATTAGTCAGATTGGGTTAAATATTCATTTTCATATTTTAATGATTTATTTCAACTGATCACAAGAAAAAACACTTATAATTAATTTCATATTCCGCCTAAATTATAACATTTAGGTGGTTTGACAATTTCAAATCATAGATAGGTTCTAGTCAATTTAGCTAAAATTACATTTTTTCATATCCCATACATTGAAACTCTCAGTTTCAATCCACGTTAAGTCAGTCAAAGCGAAGTAATTTCAAACTAAGGTTGAAAGGGTGAAAATCGTTCGATATTTGCCGAAGGCTGAAAACGCCTACTTATTATCTGCTAGATTAGTTTCTGACTTTATTTCAACCCTGCCAGAATCGTATTTGTGTACTGTTAAATTTAAGCACAATCATATTTCATTTTAACCAATCGAGTCGACACTTTAATTTATACTAGCGCTATAAACTGTCAAATACATGGTTCTGGATTATACTACATCTATTATTACACGGAAAAAAATCCAGTTAAATTTATGATGCTAACCTCGCTATTTTTCTGATTGATCATTGTAGTGGTGGACTATAACTATAAAATCATAATTTTTACGATGTAACATTGGGAATTGAATTTGAAATAAAACTACCTATCTATAGCAGAAAGTCTTAAGTTTTCCCATAAATTACGATGTAAACATCGTAAAATCTAAGAATTTGATCTTGGACCTCTTCGCCACAGAAAGACTTAAGTTAATAGAGAGAAAAAAAGAAAATATCTTTATAAAGGGTAGCTGAGAATATATGACACTAAAATTGTCCTCAGTTACGGCATATAATAGTTCTGAAATAAGCATCTTGCCGGGGACACCACTTTTTCTAAGCGCGATCCTGCGGCTACTTTTGGAGCAAGAGATTTTTTTCTTGGCCCAATCAACTTATATTTTCACTTCAGCAATATATTTTTCAGGGTAAGAGAATTTTTTTTGCCATAGAAGCTTCTTTTTCTCCTTCGTTTATTTTTTGAAGCAAGAATCGGCTTCGCCTCGGCCAACAAACATGTGATCTGAGACATTTCTTACTTTACTGCCCGAGGTGTAAAATGTACTATTTCTTCAACCAAGAATTTCTTTCTTACCCGTATGAAAAAACTTTATATGTGAAAACATATATGATAGAATATATGAATATTATAATGTGATATATTGTAGAATATATAAAATAATATTTGTATTTTTGCCGTATTAATATATAATGATATATTGAAAAAAAATATATTGCTAGAATATATTACCAATATATTTATCAAGATATGACTTTTTTATGTATGTTTTACATATATATTTAAAAATTTTTTTTTATATTGATATATTATATTGAAAGTAGTATATCAATTAATATATAGTATTTTTTATATATTTTTTCCAGTATATTGCAAAATATATGGTTTCCAGTATATTGTAAAATATATGGCACTTTTTGTACTTTTCTTAGGTAGCTTCGAAATCGAAAATACGTTTGTATGCTGTTGTTTTCGAAAAAAAACGTTTTTCACCATTTTTTCTCCAACGATATCTCTCAAACGAACAAACCGATTGAGACGGTTGAAGTAGCAATCGACGCGTTTTATCAAGTTCTAAAG
Source organism: Microplitis mediator (assembly GCF_029852145.1). Taxonomy (NCBI): domain Eukaryota; kingdom Metazoa; phylum Arthropoda; class Insecta; order Hymenoptera; family Braconidae; genus Microplitis; species Microplitis mediator. The sequence goes on along the minus strand of NC_079969.1, from coordinate 17,060,115 downwards.
CTGATCAAATTTTGGATTCGATTTATCGAGTCGTTTTTGAGATATTTCAGAAATAATGAAAAAATTTTTTTTTTTTTAATTCTTTCGACAACGGTTTCTCTTGAACGAATGAACCGATTTTGATGGTTGAGGTGGCATTCGACGCGGCTTATAAAGCTTTAGAGCCCAGTCGATTTTGGAATCAATCCATCCAGCACATTAAAAGTTATCAAAAAAAAACATTTTTGAAATAATTTTATTTTTGGAACATCTCTGAACGAGCCCTACCGATCAAGCTCAATTTCTTACAGCTTTAAGATATTGACAAGCCGCGTCGAATGACACCCTAAAGTTCAAAATCGGTTCATCCGTTCAAAAGATACAGGTATTTACATACGTACGTACGTACGTACATACATACATACATACACTCGGACATCATCTTGAAATTAGTCAGAATAGCTTCCTAGGACCTCAAAACGTTGACATCTGATGAAAATTCGATTCTCGTAAATCGGACCAAAACCAATAAGTTCCCGAATTTTTGAAAATTTACAATTTTCTTAGCGGAAAGTTAAAAATCGAGAGACAATATTTTTCTTGAACCAAGTTAACTATTTTTTCTGTGTGTCTGCAATAAAGATTACTTAAAAAATAACATGGCATATCTTTCCACGGAATCAAGAGTTTGAATTACTATAATTTAAAATCAAAACCAAGAATTATTTTTTCTTTCGTGCTTGAGGTGTGCATTACAGCAGTAAATAATAATTAATAAATTATTAAATGAATAATTAAGCAAGTTTATTAACTAATTTTAAGTTACTAGTAATCGTATAATCAGAGAAAATAAAAACAAAATTCTTTACTGAAACGATGAAGAAGATAGAAGTATTTAATAATAATTTTTAATTTATCTATTGTTGCCATGTAGTTTCAACTCGAGAAAGTACGAGAAAGTAAAAGTAACTGTTTTTTTTTCATTACATAAAAAATATCTGAGTTGAAATCATGTTAAAACTAATTATTTTATATAAAAATATTTGAAATTAACCTTAAAATTTAGTTTGTAATATTGTATATGGAAAAAAAAAATTGGTATTTTTCATATATTAACGAAGGGAAATTTTCTATATTATTATTGTAAAAATCCCTATGTCAAGATAGGAAGAATCCACGTAAAAATGAAATGAATACCTATATTTATAGGTCTTATATTATATAGGAATTTCCAATGTTGACCACGGTATTTTCCTTATGTTCATAGGAATTATTTCTATCTTGACATAGCAAAAATTCCATAATAACAGAAATTTTTTCTATGCCAACGTAATGTTACGTCCCAGCCTGTAAGTCAGATGACGTGAGCATTTACTTCTTTAATTACTGACCTGAAATCTAATTAATTCTATCGAATATCGATAATCTGGTAACTATACCATAATATTTAATTAATTACATAAAATAATATAATACAATAATAGAATAATATTATCTAAGATATTTAAACGTTATGAATATGAGAAATAATTGATAAAGTTATTTTTCTGTATTTTATCAAATATAAATAAGCGCTGATGCCTCAAGTAAATCCTCGAGACGTGCAGCTGCACAAACATCTATTTTGTTTAAGATAACTTTTGTTAATAGATAAGTGACTCATTTGTTAGTAACAAAAGCGGAGAGACCGTGAGAATTAAGTAATTTCAATAAATATTAGAATGGATCATTCGAGAACATACGTTATCTCGAATGACCCCTCCATAAGAATCGACGCGCGGGTCTGAGGCCCAAACGCCGGGTATTGATAAGACTTACTCTAGTTTTTCTCGATCAAGAGAAATCAGTCAGAAATATAGAATCATCGAGAGCAGTCAGGCTCAGAATAAAAATTTAACTTTGTTATCACCTTCTCAAAGCTATTGTTAAGAATACCTCAACAATATTATAAATTACCTTAATTGTACATTTCACAATTCTTCAACTATCTCTTTATTCATTGAATAAAACGGATTCAGATAATATATTTAATAATATATAAAAATAACCAGTTTATTTCAACCACCAAATGGTGGCTGTTCAACCTATTTATGATTATTTATTATAATTATATGTAAGTTTGTCATTCGTCCACATTCATTATCAACTGCTCAACTACGCCAGCGCCAAACCATCAACCAGGCCGTAACAGTAAGAAAAATACTTATAACAATATTGTCATTTTTACTATGTAACCTATAATGACATAGAAATTTTTCTTCTGTTGACATATGAATAATTCCTACGTTATTATAGAAATTCCTAGGTTACATCGGAAAAATTTTCAGGCATAAGAAATCCACAAAATACCAAATATTTCGGAATTCCGTTTCATCTAGACAATAAGGGAGTGAAACGACGATGAATGGGTAAAATCATCTACACCAAACATTTAGTATAGAAATTTGTTATCTAAAAATTATTTATATTCATTATTCACTATTTTAATCTTTGTATTTTGATTAGTAAACGTCTAAATATTTTTAAGGAATAAGAAAAGAAAATTTTTTTTTTTTCATTTAGCGTCACTCAAAAATATGTCCTTAAGCAATGGATATGATATATTCAACAAAGTTGATTTTTTACTTTAAAATAAATGTAATGAAAGTTACTTTTATAAAGAGTAAAATTTAAAAATGTTTATTTCCCGTAGTATGCCGCTTTTCAATTTCTTTGCCATTAAAGTATTTTTTTATTCAACTAAAAAATTTATATTTTGCATTTAAAATACATTAAAATTTTCTAAAATGTTTAATTGAGGTATTCTAATTTTTCCAAATCTATCCATTTTCAAAATTATGAGAAAACGTTAAAATGTTAAAATGACGGCGTCACGCTCATTGAGCGAGTGACGAAAGGTTAAATTTTTTTTTTTTTTTTTCAGATATCGAAATCTTTTAGAGCCCGAAAACAGTATTTTAGTTTTTTATATTAAACTGTGTCAAATCTAAAAATAAAACTGATACATACATACACAATATATGTGTGTATAAAAGATACATAGATTGTAGGCAAAAAGAAACTGACAAAATTTACACAACCGGATTTCCGCACCAGTTGGAATTGCGACTTGATTCATAACACCAAAATAAAATATTTTATTCGCAAGAAAAATATACTCAGTTAAATATTTATTTGCAAATATGTACATGCCTAATATATAATGAATATTCATACATTTATTTTGAATATTTATATATCGTTCACGCAGAGAAAATTAACAGAACGAGTCCAATGTGGGAATCATTTGCAATATATGGGTCATTCCCCCAAACAGTTATTTTTACGGGATGACCCTCGCCGATTTGATTTAAACTTTGTGGAAGTGTTCGATCTATATAATCAAAAAAAAATTCTCTGAAAATTTAAGTTCTCAATATACAGCCGTTTCAAAGTTATGATTTTTTTAATTTTAGAAAATTTTTTTTTTTTAACTTTTTCATTAATTTTTTTAAATTAGAAAACTTTTCATAAAAATGAGCACATGACTTGATTTCGTAGGAAAAATTCTCAGCTTTTCAGTAAAAATAATAATTTTTCATTCTAAGTTACAGAAGATCCTTTAAAATTCGGTTAAAGTAGTAAAAATGATTTTTCTTTTTATTATTCTAAAAAACCTGCCTAAAAAGTACTCAATTAAAAATTTTTATTGACTCTTTAATTTTTTTTATTTTGCTAAAATGATCTACTGAAAGTACAAAATTGTCTCAAATTTAGAAGTTCGTTGTTATGAATTTTTTCGTAACCATATTTTTTGTTTACAGAGAGCCTGACATAAAATTGCCGCTGATAAAAATCAATTTCTGCTGCAAATAATATTTTAGTATGAAATAAATTATTTGTATTCATTATTAAAACGATTCCCATACATTACAGGAGCAGTTCCCATAATTATGGTAATAATACTCATAAGGTAAGGGACTATTTTCCTAAATCGATGAGAAACTTTTCTATATTGGCATTGATAGATATTGGTTTCATACCTTCAATTTATGTCAACGATTCTGTCGCGAATCATACGCCCGGGTCGAAAAAATTGATCTGATTTTAGTCTAATTGGACTATTTGATCTGTTTTTGATCTTTTATAAAAATTTTAAGCTGTTTTTGATCTGTTGTTTTAAAAAATAATTGCGTTACGGGCAGACAAAACTACACGGAAAGAATTTTGGTATGAATATTGCCATGTTTTTTATTCTAAAAATTACTTTAAATCGAGTAATCTTGGGCCATTACGACTTTTTACTTTCGAATTACGAAATTTTACTCTTTACCCAGGTAGGAATCGCCAAGGCTGACCATAGGCCGAGCCTTGGCCCTGTTGTCACTTGCCAAGCTTCGGCAGCTGACCATTGGCCCAAGCCTCGGCCAGGGCTTGGCCCAATGGTTTGATTACGTTAAGCCAAGTCTTGGCAGCTAACCATTGGCCCAAGTCTAGGCCGAGGCTTGGTCCAATGGTTTCATTTAATTAAGCCGAGCCTTGGGTAGTGACTATTGGCCCGAGCCTCGGCCAGGGCCAGGCCCTATGTTTTGATTTTTGTTGAATCGAGCCTTGGGTATTGACCATTGGCCCGAGCCTCGGCCAGAGCCAGGCCCGATAGTTTAATTTTTGTCAAGCCAAGCCTTGGCAGCTGCCCATTGGCCAATGCCTCAGCATGGGTTAAATTTTTATTTAATATTAAAATTATCAACTTTACATGTATCTATATATATGTATATAGAGAAGACCAGGGCATAACGGTCTACCGAGTATACGATTAATATCAAGAGTTGAAATTTTCTAAAAAGTAAAATTATTTCATATACAATAATTTTCATTTAATTAGTTATTGCTATGTACAAAACTTTAGTTAACATGAAATTTTTATTTTTGGCGGGCAAAATGGGGTATCCTTTAAAAAAGTTGAAAAAAAAATTTCTGAAAGTTGATCAAATTTCATTAAATTCAAATTTTTTATATGTAATATACATAAAGAAAAATTACAGTTCACATCATTGGTGGATACGAAGGCAAAAAAAATTTTTTCAGGTGTAATAAATCGTTTCCCCTCGATTAGCTTAATTACTAATTGTTATTTAATAAAAAAATACAAATCTATATTTTTTATTTGTCATTATTGTGAACCCGAAAAACGTGTTTTTTGATTTTTTAGACTACAGATTATTTTGCATTATTTCAAAAATTTTATCAATTAAAAAATAAAATATTATTTTCGAATATTTTTAGTGGCCGAATTTGCCCCAGCTATAGAGAATCAGCCGAAAAATGAATTAATATATCAAATTTTTTTAAATTTAACGATAAAAATATGAAAGAATCATTTATTCAGAATTTTCGGATGGTCCATTCTGCCCCAGGTGTCATGCGTAGTGCTAAAAATGCGCGAATATATCGGATTTATAGCAATTAGACAAAAAAAAAATTTTTTTTTTTTTTTAAATATTTTAAGGGTACTCCGTTTTGCCTACCCTACCCCCTTTGCCTCCCCCCCCCCCCTTCACTAATAAAAATACGTCATTACTCATCAGAGAATTTCGTTCATTAAATAAAACTACAGTTCACCTCATCTTTACGGTTTAATATTTTTGAATTAAATTGTATTTAAATAATTAACAAGCAAAAAAGTCAAAATTATCTGGACATCAGATTTAGCACAGTGGATAGCGTCCCGGCCTAGTAATCAGAAGGATCTCAGTTCGAACCCCGATAGCCCCCAAATAATTTTATTCGTTATTTCCCATTAATTCAGTAATTAGTTAATTACACTCCAATGTAATGTCGATAAAAGAGTGATCAAACTTTTTTTTAATTATATTTATTAATTTAAATAATAATATTTTAGATCGAGCATTGGGTGAGCCTTAAATTTTTTGCTTTCCGAGGTTTGGCCGAGGCTTGATTTTTTGTTTCCCAAGCCTTGGCCAAGATTCAATTTTTCGTTTCCCAAGACTCGGCCGAGGCTTGATATTTTGTTCCCCAAGGCTGGGGACATGGCTATCATCCAAGGCTTGGACCAATCCTTGGCCCAATACTCAGCCAAGGCACGTGCCAAGCCTTGCATAATCCTAGTGACGCTTGGCCAAGGCTTGGTCCAAACCTTGCCCAGTTGTTCTTTCCTACCTGGGTTCAGTGAGTAAAAATCAATCAGATTAATTTTTACTCACAATTGCGAGTAAAAATTACCCCTAGCGGATGTTTAAATAAATTCTCTCCAATTCAACGTTTTTACTCGTAGGTTATGATAAAAAATTGATTATTCAATTTATAAAATTTATATTTAATTACAATAAAAATTACAATTAATAGGCTGAAATTTCTATAAAAAATCTAAAAACCATCTGACTGCCTTAGAATATGACTTAAAATAAATATTTTGAAAAAGAATTAAAAAAAAAAATATTACTCTTATTGTGTTGAAAAAGAAAAAATACAATTTTTTTTTTTTTTTTAAATAAATATTAAATTATAGAGAGATACAGAGATCGTCTTTTTTTCCAGCCCTAAGTTTGTGTGCGTAACATATATAAGTTGTCGCGAGCAAAATAAAAGACATTTAATTGAAGCCGAAATTAACCGAAGATTAATGGAGACTACTGAAATATTACTCTGCAGTTTGGAGTAAAAATTACTCCCATAGATATGAAAATTTATTCGAGTTATAAGCAGTTTTTCATCAAACAGTTAATGGGTTTAAAAGAATGGTATATTGGGGAGTAAAAATTAATCGCATGGAGTAAAAATTAATAGATTAAGATGAGATATTCATAATAATCGATTAAATATAAGACTTTTAAAAAATTACTCAGTAGTAAAGTAAAACATACTAGCAACGTTAATATTTAAACAAAAAATATTAAATTTAAAAAAAAAAATACCAATTTTTTGCAACGGCCCAGGATTACTCGAAATTAGAGAGTAATTTTTATCGAAAAATTCTTTCCGTGTAGATTAATTCTTGAACTTTAAAAAATTTTAGTTCTGAAAATTTGAAAAGACTAAACTAGATTAAATCATGGACTTGTAATATTTTTGTTTATGGGTAATATTTATAAAAAATATATTAAGCTACAGAATTGATTATGTTTTTTTTAATATTTGTTTAGTTTCTTTTGTTTAAAAATGTCGACAGTTAATGAAAGCTTGACAGCTTCATGTTTTAGTTGTCTTGACTGAATATTTATAGTATTGAATAAAAGTAATAAAATATCTCTTAAAATGTCAAGAAATTTTCCTTATTTACTGGATAAAATCGTAAATATTTTGGCAATAGAAACCATCGAAATTCTCGTGACATCTTATTACGGAAGCGCATTAGCATGTTTCAAATATCAAGAAAATTAAAATAAATTTATGAATCTATATCATTATTATTATTTATATTTGTAAAAAGTCCTGTTTTTGATCTAAAAGCGATTAAAAACAGACTACAAATTATAGTAAATAAAGTCTGTTTTTGTCCTTAAAAATAATTGAACACAGACCATAAATTATAATAAAAAAGTCGGTTTTTAGTCTAAACGCGATTAAAAACAGACTAAATATCATACGAAAATAAGTCTGATAATGGCCTGGATAAGGAATAGTCCGGGCAAAAATAGATTAACTTCTTATATAAAATATATACGATTTATAAACTTAAATTCAAGAAAAAATATTTGAATTTATCATTTATTTTAAAACAGATCTAATTTTTTGACCCGGGCGTTATTATAATTAATTTATCATTTCATATAAATAGTTACTACATTTCTTCAACAAACACAATCAAATAAAAAAAAGTGTTATTTAAAATTTTTAATTAAAATATGATTCAATCGTTAATTAGCATATGCGTTTAATGAACTGTTGAATGAATAAAAGATAAAGATAGAAATTAAATCAATCTTTCCTTAATTTGAAAAACGATTTGTTAAAAAAATCACATGATTTATTTAATTTATTTATGTTATTCAAAATTTTTTAGAGATGAATCTTGAAAAAAAGAACATTAATAATTTATTAAATAATTGAATATTTATGAAAAAAAAACTACTAAGAAAGATCTTGATAATAATGAAGTTTTCTTAAATTAGACAATGTAATTTATGCTGTACATTCAATGAAATGCAATCTTGTCCCTAACCATTTTTCACAACTTTTTTTTTTTAGTTATAAAAAACAAACAATTTAAATACTCGAGTTAGTATTTTTATTAATAACATTCAAATAACTTCATTTATTTAAAATAAAAATCAGATGGACATTGAATTACTAAATTGAAAGAAAGAAGTACAAGAATTGAAGTACACGGAAAGAACAAGATAGTTCTGGCAAACATGCCAGATTATTCTCAGATACATCTGAGTGAAAAAAAAATTTCAGATGCTTGTGAGGTCTATCCAGATAGAACTGAGATGAATGTAGATTATATTGAAATCTATCTCAGATTTACCTCAGATGCATCTTGGATTATTTATTGTTAGATACTTCTGGCGACTATCCGAAATAGTTCCCAGAAACATCTGCATTGGTTCAGTATCTATCCGAGATTATTCTCAAGTAAATCTCCGATACTTTTTGGCTAGCGCATGCGCGTTGAACGTAGTCATTTATTTTTTTTTTGTATTTTATTTATTCTTCATTATATTTGTTTATTTATAATATATATCCAATATTATATTTTAAATAAATATTATGTATAATAAATATATATTATATTTATTATAATTAAACCAATAACCCTTGTAGGAAAAAAAATATTGACAACGGGGCCAGTCTTGGCACAATACTGGGCTACCGAGGCTCGGCCTCCCAAGGTTGGTCCGAGATCCGACCAACGTTCAAGTGACGAGTCTTGGTTTTCCAGTCTTGGGCCAAGATTCAGCCAATACTCAAGTGACAAGCCTTGGTTTGCCAGTCTTGGGACAAGATTCAGCCAATGCTCAAGTGACAAGCCTTGGTTTGCCCGTCTTGGGACAAGGTTCAGCCAATGCTCAAGTGACAAGCCTTGGTTTGCTAGTCTTGGGACAAGGTTCAGCCAATGCTCAAGTGACAAGCCTTGGCTTGCCAGTCTTGGGACAAGGTTCAGCCATCATACAAGTGACAAGCCTTAGTTTACCAGTCTAAATAACAAATGGTACCTAAAAACTCCTGGCTTCTGTGAACAGCGTAACAGCCTAGTGGATAAGACGCTTGCCTAGCAGTCATGAAGGACCAGGTTCGAGACCCAGCAAATGCAAAAAAAAAAATTAATTTCATCGATCCACCTGATTTCTCTGTGTACAAATTTATTTCCATATGTTACCATCCCGCACATGTCTACTAATATTTTTTTTTTTTTTTTTCAATTTATTTTTAATAAGCATAGGTGCTTATTTAGCAACAGTCGTGGCACAAGTCTGGCAGCCAAGCTTGGGAGGAGGTTATCATTTCGAGACTTAGATCGGCTTGGGCCAAGCTTCAATTTAACTCTTGTCCCAAAGTTATGTAGAGTTGCGCCAGTCGTTTACCAAGCTTGGACCAATCACCGTTTCCTCTAAGGGAAAACGTCTATTGAAAGAGACAAAGCTTTGAAAATAAAATTTTTAACTTCGAGTAATTGTTAAAATTGCAAATTATTTATTTATTTATCTATAGATAAATATCTATAGATAAATAAATAAATAATTTGCAATTTTAACAATTACTCGAAGTTAAAAATTTTATTTTCAAAGCTTTGTCTCTTTCAATAGACGTTTTATTGGTTTAATTATAATAAATATAATATATATTTATTATACATAATATCTATTTAAAATATAATATTGGATATATATTATAAATAAACAAATATAATGAAGAATAAATAAAATACAAAAAAAAAAAATAAATGACTACGTTCAACGCGCATGCGCTAGCCAAAAAGTATCGGAGATTTACTTGAGAATAATCTCGGATAGATACTGAACCAATGCAGATGTTTCTGGGAACTATTTCGGATAGTCGCCAGAAGTATCTAACAATAAATAATCCAAGATGCATCTGAGGTAAATCTGAGATAGATTTCAATATAATCTACATTCATCTCAGTTCTATCTGGATAGACCTCACAAGCATCTGAAATTTTTTTTTCACTCAGATGTATCTGAGAATAATCTGGCATGTTTGCCAGAACTATCTTGTTCTTTCCGTGTACCAAAGATAAAAAATTTTGGCATTGGATATCGAACTCTTGACCTTTTATTAGCTATATGAGCTCTCAGATGAGCTATATAGCACAAGAAACTTTATTACAAATGAAGTTTATAACTACTTGTATAGTTGTAAACTTAATATGTTATTAACAGATAATTTGTAAATTACTTCATGATGTCTGAAAATGTACGAAGTGCTTTATAAATTTAATAACTCTGATAAAGTCTAAAATTACAAAATGAAACTTCGGTTTAAGAATTAAATAGGTGTTTTATTGATACCTGTTCCAATACTCCTCAATGGAATTTATGATTGTATTTCAAATAGTTTAAAAAATTATCTTATTCAACGCAGGCATGATTTGCGCGTTTTATGACGTCTGCGTTGCGAATCCTAAACGGCTGCTTATCGTACGATGTAAAGAAGTTGAGTAACGTCAAAGTAGATTTCCTCGTTTTCCACCGGCATTGCAAAAAGTGAGTGTTATAATGAAACTTCACAACGCGTCTCAAGATTTTCGACTGAGCTCTTTTCTCTATCTATTAAACATCATAAGATCTCGTACAGCGACTTGAAGTTTTTTGTCAAAATGTATGTTAAACGGCTAGTACACTAAATATGGATACTTCAATTCATCATATGTAGAGTACTGTACCGTATGGTTGTTGTATTTTATTTATTGATGAATATTTAAATGAATAATTAAACACGGAAAAAAATTTTTTGTGACCAAAAGATAAGATAACTTACGGTAACAAAATTCCGCCTTAATGTACGGATAACGAAGCATTCGTTGGGATTACAATGTTTTTGTAATGCTAGCAAATTCTTCGTCGGGCCAAGCAATGGTTTGTAACTGTAACAAAACTATTGTGTTCCAATAAAAAAACTGATTTGTTAAAGTAACAGAATGAATTTGTAGCATTAACAACAATTTTTGTAATCATAAGCTAAGATTACTTACGGTAACAAATGTCGGCTTGAAAATACGACGATATTATTATACGCATCATGTGTTCTCATAACAAATCGACTTCTTAATTACGACACAAATTCGTTTGTTACTATAACAAATTGATTTGTTACCGTAAGCTAATTATGTTTGTTATTATAACAAAATCTCTCGTTATCCCGTCTTTTGTTATCAGGACGAAATTCGCTTTTTCCGTTAAATATTCGAGTGAATTTAAAATCAATTAAATTTGAATTCTGAATTTTAGAGTCGAAGGTTTGTTGTAATTTCGTGGGTGCTAAACAGTCACAGACTTTGCTTCGCAGATTGTCATTAACCGCGTAAATCAGGCAATTGTTGAATAAAATATAGTGTGTAGTAGGACACTCAATTAGTCTTTATCTGGCAAGCGCAAAGATTTCAGCACGAGTCGTAGGTCACACCCCTGCTTAAAAAATCCGATAAATTCTCATAGCTGTTTGTATAAGACCCTATACTTAACTATAGCACTTCTTATAGAACTCATTCATTCTTATTAAATCTCTATGGAAATTTATAAGAATCTAATGGATTTTATGAGATTTTCTAAACAGGGATGCAAGGGCCAAAGGCCAATGTAACGTAATGACATTTAATTTTAATCAATCTTTGAAGTTTAAAAATTAAATAAAAAGTTTTTTCAACTAAAGTATTGGTACCATTAAGCAGGGGATAGAATGTTTGTATCATTACACAGTATTTGTGACTTAACGACTCATAAAAAAAAAAGTATCGTAATTATTATATTTGTTGTGGGTGCAAATGTTTCTTTTGAGAACAGAATATTTCTTAAACTCTCCTCTTTTGTATAGGATGTATCTTTATACCTAATGCAGGTTGGCGTGCATAAATTCTTAGTACATAACATACTTTAAAGATTGCAATATAATATACTAGTCAACGCTAATGATGTAAAGTTAATATAAGTAGAGAGCATCATATCTACGTAGAATGCTTCCAGCCTAACAACTAAAGAAGTATTTCAAGTTAACTATATGTATATGTATATAACCATATTTAATAAGTACATATGAGTATGAGCATGAGTTTAATCTCCAGGGTAGACTGATGTAAGTAGTTATATGCTTGTCGTTCTGGAAAGTTCCCTTTACAGAAATAAAGAAAAAAACTTATTTGTACTGAAAAGTATGTGTGTGTGTGTGTGTGTGTGTGTGTGTGTGTGTCGATGGTCATAAAATACAAGGCTATACCTTATACCTATATTAAATCTTTTTTTTTATCTATAATCCTCTCGACAAGTTTCTCAGTATAGTAACAATTCTATGAAGGAATAATATAATAACCAGGAACCTGCCATTCAAGAATCAATAATAACTATGAGAAAAAACCGTGTCACGTCATATAATTATTTTAACACATTTATATTTGCTTCCAAAAATTGAAAAAATTTTTTAACGTAATAGCTTTAAATTATATGTTTATTAAGTATTAAACGCAATACACTATAAAGACTTTGTAGAGTGAACGCGGATTAAAACCGGAGTAAATGCGAGGCTGATTATTTTTTAATTATTTAATCTCTTCGGAGTAAAATTTATTCTAGGAGAGAGTTTATTTTAACATTAAAACTTTAGATCGGAGTGGACGTGGATTGAAATATAATACACGACTCTAAAATTATTCAGCTGAAAAAAAAATCTTCATTCATTCCGTACGCTGACCCGACTAGAATTTTCCATAAGGGCCTGACGAGGTCCTTATCGGGTTAACCTTATTTCAAAAAAGGTCCCGATCAGGGTATCCTGACGAGGATCCTGATATGGATGTAACGCTTAAAACCCATGAGGTCCTTATCGGGATTGCCTTATCGGGACCTTACCAGGATATCTTCATCACGTCCTTATCAGGATTGCCTTATCAGGTCCTTACCAGGATATCCTTATCAAATCCTTATCAGGATTACCTTATTAGTAATTATTTTTAAAAAAATATTAAATTGCAAAAAAAAAATAAGAGAATTTTTATTCGATCGAGAATGTTATCTATTGTATTGAGAGCATTAATTAGAGAAAGTAAACATATTTTTTATTGATGAAAAGATCCCGATAACTGCTGGGCTCGAACCTGCGTCCTTTCGATTCAAAGTCCTCGATGCTATCCACTGGGCTGACGTACACATGTGATCTTGAAAGTGTAAATATAATGTTCATTATGATGTCAAAGAATAACTGATAAAGAAGTAAAAAATCTGTGCTACAATGATTGACGTGATTTTTATATAATATTCTTTTGTACATTTTTTAATTTTTGGCCTATAAATGAAATATTGAAAGGGATGGGATAATTTTTTTTTGAATAAGGATATCCAGATAGGGTCCTGATCAGGAACTCGTCAGGTTGACCCGATGGCAAATGACTTTTTTTAAAATAGAGATATCCGGGCAAGGTCCTGATCAGGAACTTGTCAGGTTGACCCGATGGCAAATAACTTTTTTTTTTTTAGATATCCTGGCGAGGTCCTGATCAGGAACTTGTCAGGTTGACCCGATGGCAAATAACTTTTTTTTAATAGAGATATCCTGGCGAGGTCCTGATCAGGAACTTGTCAGGTTGACCCGATGGCAAATAACTTTTTTTTTAATAGATATATCCTGGCGAGGTCCTGATCAGGAACTTGTCAGGTTGACCCGATGGCAAATAACTTTTTTTTTTTTTAGATATCCTGGCGAGGTCCTGATCAGGAACTTGTCAGGTTGACCCGATGGCAAATAACTTTTTTATGAATAAGGATATCCCGATGAGGTCCTGACAAGGAACTTGTCAGGTTTGCCCTAATAAGGCAAACCTTATATTAACCTGATAAGGTCCTTATGGTACTTCAGGCAAATCAGAAAGAAATTCTAGTTGGGTGAGTGATTTTTTTAAAACTCTGGTTTATCAAGTGATTTGAAAAAATGAAGCACCCTAATATAAATATTTATTTTAACACTGAAATTTTTAATTTTTATAGTTTCATATAATTTGATTTTTTATAGCTGTGATCACGTAGATCTAAATATGTAATGGAAAAACTGGATCTAAATGTATAATTCAGGACTGAAGTAGACACTTTCTATATAAATATAAATTATTATTTCCTCCAGGTATTTATATTTAAAACCATTTTTCGATATTTGATTAAATTTTCTACTAGAATATGAAGTGAATTATTTTTTTATTAATTTCAATGGACAAAGACCTCCATAACTTGAATATTTATATTATTAAATTAAAAATTTTAATCACAATGATTTTGAGTTATTTGGGCATACAATTTATTAATGTAAACAAAATATATTTTCAAATACGTAATCAATTGGTTTGAACTATTTATCATTATATTAATATTGCCATATAGGGGAGGGGGGGGGGGCAAAAGAGGGTACTTAAGGAAATACTAAGTTTTCGAGGACTAAAATACGCTAAATCTTTTTTTTTAACTTCCCGCTAAGAAAATTGTAAATTTTCAAAAATTCGGGAAGTTATTGGTTTCGGTCCGATTTACGAAAATCGAATTTCCATCAGATGTCGACGTTTCGAGGTCCTAGGAAGCTATCCTGACTAATTTCACGATGATGTCCGAGTGTATGTATGTGTGTACGTACGTACGTACGTACGTACGTACGTATGTATGTATGTAAATATTCATAACTCTTGAACGGATGAACCGATTTTGATCGTTGAGGTGTCATTCGACGCGGCTTGTTAATGTCTTGAGGCCGTAGAAATTTGAACTTAATCGGTAGGGTGCGTTCAGAGATATTTTAAAAATAAAATTTTTTCAAAAATGTTTTATTTGGATAACTTCCAATTTGCTCGATGGATTGATTCCAAAATCTAATCAGCTCTAAAACTCTATAAGCCGCGTCGAATGCCACCTCAACCATCAAAATCGGTTCATTCGTTCAAGAGAAACCGTTGACGAAAGAATTCAAAAAAAATTTTTTCCTTGGTTTTTTTGAAATTTCTCAAAAACGGCTGAATAAATCAATTTCAAAATTCGACCAGCTTTAGAACTTGATAAAACGCGTCGATTGCCACTTCAACCATCAAAATCGGTTAATTCGTTCGCGAGATATCGTGGAAGAAAGAAATGCTAAAAAATGGTTTTTTACAAAACAATGGCATACAAAAGTATTTGCGAGCTCGAAGAGCTCGAAAATATATTCACAATAATGTTTTCGAGCTCAGCGAGCTCGAAAACAGCGGGAAGTTTTGGGGCTGGCCCGCAGGGTCAACTGACAGACCGATTTTTTTTTAATGGTATTCAAGGTAAATAGACAAAATTTTAAGCTGCCGTTGCAAAATAAAATTTTTGTTTTTGGCGGGCAAAATGAGGTACCCTTAAAAAAAGTTGAAAAAAAAAATTTTTTGAAATTTTTTTATATATTATATACATAACGAAAAATTATATTTCACATCATTGGTGGATACGAAGGCAAAAAAAAAATTTTTTTGTGGAGCAGAGAGGCCCCCCTTCAAAAATTTATAATTTTTTTCTTTTTTTTTTAAATTGTTTTCATCATTAAAAATGTATTTCTTTCTCTTGACAACTATTTTTGGTTTTATATTACTCAAAAAAATATTTTTTAGGTGTAATAAATCGTTCCCCCTCGATTAGCTTAATTACTAATTGTTATTTATTATAAATAATAATTCTATATTTCTTATTTTTGATTATTTTGAACCCAAAATACGTTTTTTTTTTGATTTTTTAGATTACAGATTATTTTGCATTATTTAAAAAATTCTATCAATTAAAAAATAAAATATTATTTCCGAATATTTTTAGTGGCTAAATTTGCCCCAGCTGTAGAAAATTAGCCGACAAATGGATTAATATATTAAATTTTTTTTAATTTGACGATAAAAATTTGAAAAAATCAATTTTTCATAATTTTCGGCTCGTCCATTTTGCCCCAGGTGTCATGCGTAGGGCTAAAAATGCGCAAATATATCGGATTTATAGTAATTAGACGAAAAAAAAAAAATTTTTTTTTTATGAAATTTTGGGGGTACCCCGTTTTGCTAACCCTACCCCCTTTTGCTCCTCCCTCCCCTAATAAAATTCCGTTTAATTCCGTTGTTAATATTTTCTATTTAATTATAATCGATACATTCAATATATGTATGTCGACGTTTTATAGTTTTATTTTGGTTCTCTTAAGCTCTTATAATAAGGGGATGGCAATAGCCTATCGGACAAGGTACTGGCTTACCAAAGCGTTGGACCAAGTTCGATTCTGACATGCACCAATGAATTTCATTTTCACAATAATATTTATGTGCATTACATTGGCAGCCCCTGGTGGGGGAATACTGACAGTTTTTCGAGCAAGTTAAAGTAGTGCCGATTTCATTACAAAATGATAGCGGAACACAAAAATTCGATTGAATCTGCAGGGCTTTGCTGCCTCAATGACTGGGCGGGCAGGTGGGGCTTCTTATTAAAGAGGAACACCTGTATTGGCCGAGCATTGGTGGAGGCAGAGGCCCAAACATTCGCAGAGCCTCTAGCTTCGATGTAAGCCAACGTGTCAAAGCAATAATAGAGGGAGTCCTCCTCCACCAGTGTTGCTCTTGGACAATAGGCATCCTCCATTGTATAAGTGCCTTATCCTACATAGTGGGCTCTGTAGGATAGACCATAAAACACCCACATTAACTTCCTAGGAGACATAATTTCGGATGACAAGACCCCCCGATGACAAGGACACGACGTGAAGATGGCCACGGTAGCTGAAGAGTAGGACTCATAGCGATGGGACAACGACAATGGGCTTCGCTAACGCTAAGTCCCAGTTCTTCCTGAACCAAGGGGGACTCCTTACAGCGGCTGTGCCCCACGACATGTTTCCTTGGACTCGATGCGGGAAATCACCGAAATTAAAACTATTTCTCCTCCACCTATAAACTTTCAAACAATAGTAACCACAATAGTCAAATTATAAATAGTTGTCGGAAGGACAGTGGGCTTGCTAAGTTCGTCGTTAGGTGGATCGGCAAAAAGCAAGGCCTAATAACGATGATCGCTAGGACCGCGATCTTCTCCGATGACTATAAAATTGTCCTCAGTGGGCCCGGGTCTAATGGATCATTAGCTGAGTGCCCGGTAAAAACCAATCTATGCAGTCCAATCCAAGTTATTAAAAATATGTTTTTGATTCTTCTACGTTCTCCTTACTTTTCTTTTGATGCTCTTACATTATTCTTTTCACGTTTTTTTAATACTTTTTTTAGTTTTCTATGAGCTGTTCAGCGTTCTTTTTTCGAAATTTTTCATTTTTGGAACATAAATTTATGTACAAAAATCCGCTTTTAAATTCTCCTTCGTTCTTAAAAACTCAATTTAAAAATTTTTATTTATTAAAAAATATTCAAAATATCCTTTGTATTTAGTATACTTTTGATGTAACTCTAATAAGATATTCAAATTATACTTAAACAATACTTATAATTTGGGCATATTTTTAGGTAGATTTTTTTAAAAATCTAGGTATTGTATTTGTCCTCATGGTCGATTTTTCAAGGAATTTTGTCACAACCTATCATAATTAGTTGAGTTGAGTTCGAAAATACCATTCGTTGAAAAATTTATATATGTATATATATATATATATATATATATATGTAATAGAACCAAGTTTTGAGAACACGATTGCGCCTAGAATCCTAATCGGATCCTAATGAAATTTTCTACACTTATTCTATGGGTGATTACCACGGTTAAGTTCAAAGATGGGCTAAATCGTTCGATTAGTTTAGAAGATATGGCTGTTTCAAATTCCCACGATTTTTCAAAAAAAAAAAATTTTATCCACTTTCAAGTTCATATAACTTTAAAACTAAAACTCATAGATAATTTCCGTAAAAATTATTTGAAAGCTTGTCTAATAAGCTTTAATTTATGACCTTAAACTTGATGTTTTGACCATTTCTTCAAATAATTTGAGAGCCTTGAAAATTTTAATGGAATCAAAAAATGTTGAAAATATGGTTTTCATTCAACATCATTTATGCATTTCCCATTATAATCAAATTTCGTCAGTTGTATTTTATTGTGCACAAAATAACCTGTAAATTTCACAGCTATTTTATATTTTAAAAGTATTTCTTTTATAACTTATGATGTATCAAATGTACCTCTACGACGTATGATTATAACTGGTCTTGTCATTACGATAGCACCTACAGTTCTTATCGGATCTTAATGAAATTTTCCACACTTATTCTATAGGCGATTATCTTGATCAAGTTCAAAGATGGGCTGTGAATCGTTCGAATAGTTGTGAAGTTATGGCTGTTTGAAATTTCCACGAGTTTTCGAAAAAATCAGTTTTTATTCACTGTTGAAGTTCATATAACATTAAAACTAAAACTGATAGACAATTCCAGTAAAAAGTATTTGAAAGCTTGTCTAATAAGCTTTAATTAAAGACCTTAAACTTAATGTTTTGACCATTTCTTCCAATAATTTGATAGCCTTAAAAATTTTAATGGAATCAAAAATTGTTGAAAATATTGTTTTCATTTCACATAACTTATGCATTTCCCATTATAATACAATTTTGTCAGTTGTATTATAGTGTGAACAAAATAACCTGTAAATTTCACTGCTATTTTATATTTTAAAAGTATTTTTTTTATTATTTATGCTGTTTCAATCATACCTGTACGTTCTATAATTATAACTGATCTTGCCATCGTAATAGTAATTACAATTATGATCTCATACTAATTAAAATTTCTATACTTTGTTTACGTGAAGGTTAGTTTAGTACATTACCTATATAATGTTTTGTCAAATCAACTATCTGAAGTTCTCTATCGAAAATAGTCGTTGTCTTTTTTTACTCTCACTCTTAGAAAACGAGCCTAATTTCATATCATGACTATACACTAACATGTATCACAAGATATGTATGTATGAAACTTTTTATATAGATTAATTGGAAAATCTACCTTCCATTTCGTCTGCCGAATGGCCTTTTTTTTAAATATTTAGTATTAATTAAAATTTAATATTAGTGTTTTATTATTGTTTTTTATTTATTAATACACAACGGCCTAATGGCCAGGTTTGTGGACTTAGCTCTTACAACTAAATTAATTTCCCTAAACACTCTCTTTCCCTTCTCTTAGCTCCTCTGTTCTATTTACCCACTCTACCGCCCTTTTCCGACCTCCTTCATCCAACAGTTCTCCTATTTCCCCTTCTTTTTCCCATCCCATGTGTTCCATTAGGTGTTCTATTTTTCCTTCTCCCCCACAGATTTGACACCTTCTTTTCTCCTCCATTTTCCAGTACCTATTTTTCTCCTCCATATTACCACACCTCACCCTAGCCACCAACTTCTGGCTTCCTTTTTCTCCCCTTTTCCTTAAATATTCCGGCCTACCATTCTTCATGATCTCCTTATACCTTTCGTTATACCTTGACTCCATTGTCCTATTGTACATCCAAAGTCCTTGTCTACCCTTCCCCCTTCTCTCCACTAGCTTTTCCATTTTTCCGTTTTCCCATCTTATTCGTTTAACCTCTTCCCCGCTGTACCCATTCCTCCTATAGAAGTCCTCTCTCTCGTCCCTCTCCCTTCTCGACCCTCCTCTTTCCTTCTCTTCTAAGCATGCTACCAGTAGCCTTTTGTCTCTCTCCCTTATCTTATCCTCAAATCTTGCCACTCTTTTTCCTGCCTCTATCGAAATCCACGTCCTCTCGGTTTCCTTATATACTATATAATCCGGCGTCCATACATCCAGCCCCAATGACCACTTAATGCACTTCATCTGCACTTTCTCTACTTCCTTCTACTCTCTCCTTCCAAAATTTAAGATTAGTAATTAACTAAAATTAAATTTTCTAAAAAATTAATTTTTAATAGAAGAAAATAAAGGTGGGTTAAAAGAGAATCGAGAAAATCTTTTACTTGATTCTCTTTTAATATTATTGACGTGTAATGCAGGAAATATTATCATCAGCAGGGGAGAAAAAAAAAATCACAGAGAATCAATTCTTTGACTCGGGTTAATTTTGGTGACGTCCCTTCAGTAAAAAAACTTGTTCTTTTATAAATAATTTCAATTTTAAAAATTGATATTAAAATAGTTCACCGTCCAGGTAAACCGTATCAATGTATAGAAAAAAAAATGTAAATTTAAAAACCATAATAATATACTTTTTACTATTACAAAATGAAATGAATAAGTCACACAATGATTTTGCAATAAAATTACACGTAAGCTAAAATAAAAATATACTTATTGTCTTGTGTATATTAATTAACATTTATTAATATAAATTTATATCAATCATAAATCTGACAACCTCAAATAATGCCCACACAAGAAATGTCGCTTGACACACGTACTCATCATCTAATAGTAATTCAACTCAGAAAAAGTAATAATAAAAACATGTGGCTCTAGGTATACTATGTAATGAACGCTTATACTTATTATCTGAATAAATTAAAAAAGTCTTATATTACATTATATATAACTACGATGAGTATCGGCTTACAACGTATCATCAAGTATTTTTTTTTTTATTTAATACATAAGTTTAAAACCGAGTTGAGAAAACTGACCTTGAACTGCTTGCTATTTAAATTGAGTCAACGAGTCGTCGAGTGCTATCCCACAAGTCTAACTTGTTGTGTATGAATCTTATATCAAATAAACTAACATGTATAATCAAATTAAAAAATTAAATTTGCATAGATTTTTTAATCAATAATAAATTTCGTTTATTTAAATTTTTGCATGACTCATAATGCGAAGCATTAGTGCTTTACTATCGAAAATTTTTTTTCGCCTCATTTCTACAACTATTATTTTTATTATCGTTTTATTAGTACACAAAACCATATTTAATTATGCACCATTGTACAAATAAAGTAATAGGGATTATTTCTGCAATTTTCGAAAAAATAATTTAGTGCAATAGAAACAAGAAAATCATTAAAATGAATGAAAAAATTTTCCCGTCAAGTATACTTCCTTTTCCAAAAAAGTTCTGCATGTGGAACTTCTACAAATTAGAACTTTTTTGGAACATTAGTAACTTTAATGGTAAAAAAAAAGTTTTTATGAGCGAATTTAGAGTCAAAGAAGGACGTTCTTGGAATTTCTTTGGAATTTTATATGGACATTCCAAAAAAGTTCCATAATCACCACTTTTGACTTTTTTCGGAAGCTAAAAAAGACGCTCCAAGAACATTCAAAAATGGTTCAGAATCAGCACTTTTGACTTTTTTATGGACTAATCTTTTGTAGGATAAAGACGTTCTAAAAACATGCCAAAATAGTTCAAAAATCACTACTTGTGAATTTTTTATAGAACTAAAAAAAACGTCCATAAAAAATTCCAAAAAAGTTCAAAGAACGTATTTTTTTTACTCTAAATTTGCTCATAAAAACTTTTTTTTACTATCAAAATTACTAACGTTCCAAAAAAGTTCCATTCGAAGTTCTAATCTGTCTCATGTTTAAAAGTTCGACATGCGGAACTTTTTTGGAATCTTTTTAGAACGACTTATTTTTACACGGGGTAGTGAAAAAATTTTTTTAGCTTGATATCTCGAAAAAAAATCCATTATTTAACTCATTTTTTTTTTTTCTCAAGACTCGTTTTGCCCTAGAAGGATTTGCTATTGAAAATCGATGTTTAACTTTGTGTCGTTTAATTATAATT
This sequence comes from Microplitis mediator, assembly GCF_029852145.1. Classification (NCBI taxonomy): domain Eukaryota; kingdom Metazoa; phylum Arthropoda; class Insecta; order Hymenoptera; family Braconidae; genus Microplitis; species Microplitis mediator. The sequence goes on along the minus strand of NC_079969.1, from coordinate 17,038,261 downwards.
AAGGAAAAATTAAATCGCATTTTCTTTAATTTTCAGCCTAAATATGTAGGGGCATTCGTCTCAACAAGTGTGCATGCGTGGTATTTTTCTAAATATCTAAATATGTTCTGTTATGGGCCTTTTACCGGTGCTGCACCCAGAAGGCTTTTTCGCACACCTCTTTTTTAATTTCTTTCTATTTTTTTGACGTCAAATGCTGACATAAACAGTGGTGTGATGGTAGCAAAATTTTATTTTTTAATTTCTCTCTAAAATTCAGCGACCCAGTTTATTTTCACTTCGAAATTAAATGACTATTGTGAGGCGTCTACTTGTTTTCCAAATTTTTCTGCTGTTAAAATTTTTTTTATTTTCGAGGATAACTGTCATTGAAATTTAAATAAATTTGTATGTATGAGATAGAATCTAACTAATTAATAGTATACTGTGCAACTAGGGCTGTAAGTTGTGATTGCCAATGAGAGCGAATGAGTGCGTTCACTTTGCTTGCTCTCGGGGTCAATCGACAACACCCCACGAGTTGTAGATACTATTATATTGCACACCTCAAGCGCAAAAGCGCTAGGGGTGCTTTACTGACGGTTCTTCCTTGTTGACAATTTCTCTCATACAAAAACATTTCTACACCCTTTTCATAGCACAAAAAATTATTAAATTGTGTACTCGCATGCAGATAATTTATTAAGGAATAATTTAAACCCAACGTTGAGTCGATTTGTTAATTCATTGATTTTAAATTAATTATTTTAATCCAAGAAACTAGTGCTGTCAATTGTTACGTATGAATCTTCGTGAGCACGATAACTCTCAATAGACACCATTAATCGGCCTAACTTTTTTTTTATTGTCTTTGTATTTTTCATCACAAGAACCCTTATGAAAATTACTATATGAATCCTTTTAGTTTAATTGTAATTAATTAACGACGTAAAAGTGATGATTCGTGAAAAATTTAGCTGCTATTTTTACTGTTGTTATTTTTTTCATTGTTTCTCTTTATCAACTACTGGTGGCAGCACTAGCGTATTAATATGTTTGAAAAAAAAGTAGTGACATCTAAGACAAAAGGCGGAATATTTAGAAAAAATGTTATTAAAAAAATATTAAACTGAAAATAAGAAATAAAAAATCACATTGATAATTTGTAAGTTGAATAAAAGTTCTTAATAAAAAAAAAAAAATACATTAATATTATATAATAAAAGTAATGATTAAAAATAAAATGAGTGATTGAGGTGTGCACTTTTGGTTTTTCCAACATTTTTTTTTTTACGAATGCGGGACAAGACGATGATGTAGATGAGCGAGATTTTATATTACCTTAATTTTTGTAATTAGTTGAGTTGTCGTGTTTTATAAATGATAAATTAATAAATAAAGTTTATTTAATTATCAAAAATTTTTTTAACCACAAGTGTAAATTTTTTATTAAACGTTATGTGTTGATTATTTTTTTTTTAAATTTAAGCTAAAATAAAGATTAGTAAATATGGATAAATGAATTAAAAAAAAAAACTTACCCAAAAGCAAACGGGTTCTTGAATAATACAGGCAAGAAGTTCTTTAAAGTGCATACTTGTTTTCCTCGAATCATTTCCATTGGCAGTTTTGGTTCCATTACTGTGATCATCGCCGGGAGTAAAAATTGTATGATTTGAACGCCATCCAGGATCTTTTATTATTTGGGCTGCATAATATATGGAGCATGAAAATATAGCAATACTAATTGCTGTATAAACACGAAAACTAGGTACTGGCAATCGGGCTAAAAATACCGTCGGCATTGTGTCTTATCAAATTTTGGCTCACTCTCTATTTCGGTTCTGTAATTTTAATTTGAACCTGAAAAAACAAGAAAATTAATTTACATTACTTTTATGATGTATTTAGGTATGCATATTTATTAGAGTTGACTCCCACCATTTTATTTTTTATTTATTTTTATTTTATTTTATTTTCAATCGTAAGGTTCGACCTCTTTCGATGATATATAAAATAATTAATACATGTAGTGAAAAAGCTTAAATTTATAATTTATAATTTTTATAATTTATAACTCATATACCCCATAACCCAAACTCAACTCAAAACTCAAAGCTCAGAATCAACTCAATTCAGGCCAACACACTTTTAACAGCTCCATACTCATAATTCATACTTATGAATAGACAATATTAATACTATAAACACAAGAAATACTAAAGTATTAATAAAAATTATTATTATCTATAATTCATTCGATTCTTCCAAATGGATTAAATAGTTCTTCCAAATAGTTAAAGCATCTTTGACGAAATAGATCTAGTGATTCTGATGACGTAATCTCAAATGGAAGTGAGTTCTAAAAAATACAACCCACTACAATAAAAGATTTTTGATAACAAGTTGTATGTGCAAAAGGGACCTGAAGTGTATCCGTTCGCAATGGATTTCTACATGAAATTACATTAGATCTAAGTTTTAGGTGATGATTAAATAGACTAGGTCTCCCAAGACACAACACTTTATGAAACTCACACGCAATGAGGTATAATCTTCGATTCCGTAACTTTAGCCATCCTACATTACGCATGTGCTGTGATAGATATTCATCGCGTCTAAGACGCAAAATAAAATGCACACAATTATTTAATGACACTAAAAGTAATCTTTCAAGATCATACGTTAAATTAGTAAACACGCACGCACAGTAATAATATATCGGTAGGATCAGACTGACCATAAATAGCTAATTAATGATACTCAAGTGCAAATATTTAATTGGACACATAATCGCCTCCCTGACATACTAAATCATTAAATAGGAATTACTACTTTAATTTACAAGTATTGCAAGGTATTTAAAAGCCGGTCCCTAAAATTTTAACATCATTCAGATTCAATCTTTGAATCGAGTTTACTATGAGTAAAAATATTCGTTAACGAACATTCTAACGTTTAATATACTTATATACTAAGTATACTACTATATAACATTATATACTTATTCATATGTAATCAATTTGTAATTGACATTGCCATTTGGCCTGTGCCTTGACATAAAATAAACAAAATCTAAATCTAAATCTAAAATAAAAAATTTCGTTGAAAATTTGTTTTGATAATCAAAAAATTACGGGTATGTAAAGTGTGTTTTATCGTCACTCCCATGCGATATTCTAAGTATGCTGAAAAGTAAGGACGTCAGTGAAGTGAGGTCATCCATCCATTTTTCACCAAGTTGTATGGGCTGGACGGAAATTTGAACTTTCACCCAGTAAATAGTCAAGGGGTAAAAACGAACATCAGCGTCAATGTCAAAATGAAAATGGTTATCAAGAAGAAAATATTATAGTTTATAATCCCCAACCGATCATTAATGTCAATAATCTCATTAATAAAATTTCTTTTTTTAAATTTCGTGTACAATTTTTTTGAAAAATTTAAAAAATGAAATTTTTATAAAAAAATATTACCAGTCCTTCAATTTAAACTATACTATTAATCAACTATTCCATTTAATTACTAATAAAAAAACAATACAACAATTTTTATTTCATTTTCAAAAGTTAATGATTTCTTTTTTGTCGTTAATTATAAATTTATTTACGTCCAGACAACCAAGCTGATAAATCACGTAAAGGTTTATATTGTATGAATAATTTATTTTTAATTCCACATATAGACGCAAAAATGATTTTTTTTTTACGACAATTATTAATAAGAATATTTTTTTTGTCAACTAGAAATTATTGATGAATTAAAATATAATCATGCAAATAGTAGCGTCATGTAAGAGCCACGTCACGTGATTGTATGTATGATAGTTAATGCGTAGAATCTAGAATCCGTGTAGTGTAAGTTGAACTCGACAGGCTTTCTTACAACCCTCGAGAGCCACGTAAGAGCTAACCATTGAGCGAATCGTTGACGGTTTCGTAACCGTCTATCGTTCAATTTTCTGACAACGTTATAGCTTAGACATATATATTCAATATTTGAATTATATTTTTTTAATGACACCCGGAGACGTAGTACAAAGTTCTTTTTTTATTTATTAATAAATTTTACTTGTTCTAAAAATTGCATATCAAATAAATATTAAATAGCGCGTTCTAAAATTATTTTTATTTCGTAATAATGATCAGCTCAAAATAAATGAATTGTTTCATCATACGATACAATGCCTAATAAATAAAACATTTATTTTAAAAAAAAGTTTATAATTATTTATAACTCATGAAAAAAAAAATCTAAACTTCTTTGAAAAGTACAGATTTATTTTAACTCGTAATTAATTATTCTATAGCCATTGTCATTCCCAACATTTGAAGCTACTTGTTTTTTTTTTAACCATAAATAAATTATTACAACGATACATACATTTTTATAAATTATGTAACAATGAAGAATGCAGACAATGAAAAATAAAAAGTTGTACGTAAAAATAAATTAGTGGTAAATTTTTATTTAAAAGTTACGTACGTCAGGGATTAAGTAAAGTGAATGTTACTATTACTGACAGCGTTCCAATAATTTACACAAGCATCTTCAGAAAATAGAGTATACAAGAAACAATACAATCCATATTACTTATACATAAATTCTTGATTCCAATTGTGGTATAAATAATTAGATCCCGAGTAAAAATGAAATTATTATTTTTACGAAAAAATTATAAATTTTTATCGACCTCCGCACCACCGCTGCACCACTACCGCACCATGCCGCCGCACCACCGCTTGTAACAGGGAAAATTGAGTTATTTTATTGACCAAAATCGCGATTTTTCGCTGATGGTCATTTACTCTGCCCGCAACCCCAAACGAGCAATTTAATGAGTTTTTCGACTTGTCGCCGGGCGTGCTGATTGAAAATACTCTTACGCTAGGCCCAATCATAAATTAGTAGAGGAGTGGTTTTCCGATAACAACCGAAGACACTCGAGCGAAATTATTAAAAATGTAAGACAGCAGCAGAGGACAGACAGAACCGGCAGGGCCGGGTAGCCATCAAGACGTACAAAGGCAGAACCGGCAGGGCCGGGTAACCATCAAGACCTACACACACAACCGGACAGACCACCGAGGATTGAGACGCTGAATTAACGCAGTAGAGTACAAGTAAATTTGGAACTTTGACAAACGAGACGGAGAGCTAAAGGAACCTGACGAGACGAACCACCAGACGGAGACAAAGCCACTGGAAAACATCAAAAATAAAATCAGGTATTAATGAAATGAATTGTTCTAGGCCCAAGCCAGAATATTAATTTAATTCACGTAAATACTTAGTCGTTCGTCGGGGTAATCCGCGTCTAGGCCCGTAATAGATTAATTAGTTATAATTTTGTTAAAATTAATTTAAGCCAGACGTTTGTCTAACCAGATCCAGGCCCTTCAGCCGGATCCAGCGCGTCGTTCATGATTCCAGGCCTATTGTGTGACAACACAAGCTAGAAATTTCGTGGTCAAGTCCGCGTTAAGTAAAAGTAATTAATTAAAATAAATAAATAAAATTAAGTAAATTAATTAAAATAAATAATTTAAATTTATAAAGAGACCGTTAAATAAGTAAATAAGACAAAGTTAACAGACGCGAAAAGTCTGAGATAAAATTTAATTAATCAATAATTAAAATTATTAAATAATAGTAATTAATAAATTATCGTAATTTAAGTTAATAACAATAAAAGAAAATCAAGTGTCTGAACAGAACAGAAAAGAATCAAGGAAAGTCAAAAGTAGTCAGTGACGCATACTTAATTTATTGTGGTTACAGATGATTACTAAAATGGAAATAAAAGTAATAGTGAGACAGTTAATTAAAAATTAATTAATTAATAATAATATCTTTAAACTAAATTTTAATTAACTAATTTTATTGTTAATGAAGGACGGTTAATTGGTTGTATATAATTGATTTGTAATTTTAAACGGTGAATTGAATTGGAGGATTTTAATATTGGTAAAAGGAAAATTGTTAAAAGAATGTGTGGGTTAAAAGTGAAAATAGTGTTAGTGATACTAAAATTGTTAGTGTTAAAATCACGTTGAGGGTCAAGGTGACCGCGTGAATGAATTAATTGCTAAGGTAAAAGTCGCGTAGAGGGTCCAGGGGACCACGCGGGAATAATTATAAGGTTTTAGCCACGTAGAGGGTCTTGGTGACCGCGTGGAGGATTAAGTTAAGGTTTAGTTAAGTCGCGTGTGTGTGTATAATAAGTCCAAGGGACTCAGTGTGAGTGTGTGTGTGATGCCAAAGGTAGTTGGCTTAATAAAGGTTTAGGAAATCGTCAAAGGTAGTTGACGAGAATAAGTTTTAAAAGAAAACGTCAAAGGTAGTTGACGGTAGTTAATAAGGGTTAATAAGGTTTATAAGTGTTACAAGGACAGAAGGTTTATAAAGTCATATAAATAAAGGTTAAAATTATGATTTAAATAAAGTGTTAATAATTATAAATTATCCTCCCTCTTCCTTCTCTTACAACCCGAGTAGAATTCTGGCTAATGAAGATGAGTTTAGAGCCAGTCACTAGCTCAGCATTACTAGCTAGCAGATTTAGCTAATAACGAGCTCACCGTTGGCTAATTTTTGTTTCAAGAATATTTTTAGCTCACCGATATCTCGTGAGTGAACAATATTTATTATTTACAGATGGCGCTGTACAAGAATGAAATCTTGACTCACTAGTGCCTCACAGCTAGCTCAAAATAATTATTTATAGATGGCGTCGTTTTCAACTCAAAAGACGACTTACCACAAGCCGATAGCTGGCCATTATCTATGATTTACAGATGGCGCTCTATAGAAATGTAACGCTGACTAATCATTACCTCACAGCTAGCTCAAAATAATTCTTTATAGATGGCGTCGTTTTCAAGTCAAAAGACGACTTACCACAAACTGATAGCTGGCCATTATCTATGATTTACAAATGGCGCTCTATAGAAATCTAACGCTGACTAATCATTACCTCACAGCTAGCTCAAAATAATTCTTTATAGATGGCGTCGTTTTCAAGTCAAAAGACGACTTACCACAAACTGATAGCTGGCCATTATCTATGATTTACAAATGGCGCTCTATAGAAATCTAACACTGACTAATCATTACCTCACAGCTGGTTCAAAATGATTATTTATAGATAGCAAAATTTTCAATTCAAAAGATGGCTAACTGTAAACTCCTGGCTGGTCACTACTTATTATTTACGGATGGTGCTATAAAAAAAAGAATTTACTGATTTGTTATTGGTTTTTATCTAGATAATACTTATTGTTCTAGACAGAAAAAAAGGATTTCTTGACGCAGAAAATTTTCACTTGTCCTAGGAAAAATTTTACATCATGAAATGAAAATGAAAATTTTCTGGGAGCGAGAAAAACCTTTTTGGAACAAAAAATTTTTTTTAATCTCACGAAATTTTACGATCCATTATTTAGAAGGTAAAATAATATTGTAACCAATTTATACTCAGCTTAATAAGCATCAACTTAGTAAATAACAATAAATTAACCTAACCTCAAATAAGTATAGACGACGCTACATAAAAATATAACTGCAACTCATCAGTATCTCATGGTTGTCTAGTTAACATTAGTTACAGATGGAACTGTATAAAAAATAAAATTCACCTCGCTCATATCTCATGGTTATCTTGTCGCTAATAGTTACAGGTGGCGCTGCATAAAAATATAAATGTAACTCACCAGTATCTAATGGGTGTCCAGTAATTATTAGCTATAGATGGAGCTGCTTAAAAAATAAATTTCACCTCACTAGTATCTTATAGTTGTCTAGTCACCATTAGTTACAGATAGCACTGTACAAAACATATATGGATCATCAAATTGTAGTCGATTCCAACGAGCAGTAGCAACCCAGTGGATAACACGCGAGACTCATCATCCCAAGGATCCGGGTTCAACTCCTGTCACCGACCAACTGGACATCACGATTAATTCGATGATAAACTCATAAAAAAATTAATCTAAATACAAATTGTAAAGCCAGTGTAAAAAAAAAAAAAAAAAAAATTTTTTTTTTTTTTTCAATTTTCGAGTCATCGTGAACTCATATTTTTTAGCTAGCCACTGGCTACTTTTCATATCTTGTCATAAGCTCATTTTTTTTAGCCAGCGATTAGCTATTTATAATTGCACACTTACTACCTCATTGTTTTAACCTAGCTATTGGATATATGTTTGAATCTATCCACTGGCTTGTTTTGATCAGTCAGCCATCGGCTAAGATGGCGTTAGATAGTGAGGTTATGGCTGGCCAATTCTATTAGGCAGTGATGAGGTATAACTAAAATCTGTTAGCTACGGGCTGGCCACCTATGAGTTTTAATTCTACTCGGGAAATTAATTAATTTACAACGACCCTGATGATCTAAGATCCGGTTCTGGGAGGCCGTTATTACTTCCAGTGGCGCCCTTAAAAAGGATGACCAGAGTAGCAGCATAGCCCTGTTATACGCTGTACCACCGCCGTTTGGCGGATTATTCTGCCGCACGCTAAAAATATATTCTGCCAGCACCGCCGCTGCACGACCGCCGCACCAATGCTTAAGCATAACCCCGATTTCACAAAAAAATGGCATTTATATGCCAAAATATCTTATGATTAATTAAGTTATTTACCCGGTTTATGGTGAAAATTTAATTGTCCGGTAAAAGTGAATTATATATGGCCATATATTAAAATTTCCAATATATACATAGCCATGTATATAAATTTCAACTAAATTAAAAAAAAAGACTTACTCAATTTTTGTAGTTTTTTCTTTTTTTAATGATGCGGAAATCAATCAGATTTGTGATCAAATGAATTTCTAACCGAGTAGAAATTTTTAATTTAGGGAAAAAACGCTATAAATATCAACTAAACGCACACGATTTAGTAGGATTCGAACTCGGGATCTTACGCACGAAAGACTGACGCTTTAACGACTAGGCTACGCTACCGACAGTGACTACTAAGTTTACTTGTGCTATATGAGATTGAAAAGAATATATCACTTTTAAATCACTAATAAAAAATAATTTACAACAAAATATCACAGCTATGGTGCGGCGGTGGTGCAGCGGTGGTGCGGCGGTATGGTGCGGTAGTGGTGCAGCGGTGGTGCGGCGATCGATAAAAGTTTATAATTTTTTCGTAAAAATAATAATTTCATTTTTACTCGGGTTGTCACGGTGGTGGTGCGGCGGTAGTGCAGCGAATAGATAAAACTTTCGTCGTCACGGCGGTGGTGCGGCGGTAGTGCAGCGAGTAGGTAAATTCTTGAGTTGTCACGGCGGTGTTACGGTGGTGGTGCGGCGGTGGTGCGGCATTCATAAAATAATCGGAATTGTCTCGGCTGTAGTGCAGCGGTGGTGCGGCGCTTAAAAAGCCGTGAAACGGTGTTGCGGCGGTGGTGCGGCGGAATTCTGTTTTTACTCGGGGCAAGTAACGAAATCTGCTGGGCGTAGACAAGTGTGAGATGTAACTCCACTGCATAGAAAGCCGAAAAAACCCGTGGAAGCGATTTGAGCATTCGTTTTCTCGGCGTGGGGTAACTAGTTACCTCAGTATGGCCGCAGCTGTTGCTCGGCACAGATCTTTTTTTTTTTTTTCTTTAAATAGACTTATTCTCGAATAGAAATTGTCCCAATACATATATTCGGTCCCAATTGGGAATCGTTGTGGCATGCCCAGTAGGTCTACCCAAGTCGGAACCCGTTCGGGAACTCGTTGGGATATCTCAATGTGTTAATTATTGTCCCGACATCGGTTTTTTCTGAGTGGGACCTAATTGAGAACTCGTTGGGATAGCCCAATACAAGAATAAATAACTTTTATTGGTTTTGCCACATCGGACGCAGTTGGAAATTCGTTGGGATAGCCCAATCGTATTTTTAACTCATTACTTCATATTAGTCTTTAATTTGCTCTAGTGATTAAGAGAATAATTTTATAAATTATAACAATTATTTATATTTATTAGACTGGGCCAAAAAAATCGACTACTTTTTTTTTTAACGTTACTGTGAAAATATTATTTGGAATAACAAAAAAAAATTATTGTGAAAATTTGAGCTCTTAATATTGATATTAAGAGGTGTATCATCGCAATTTTTGAATGAGCGGGTTTTTGTCTCATAACTCTCAAACAATCAAGATCAATAAAATAGACTCATGAGTATCTGCAGATACATTTCTTGTAGGAAATTTAACGCTCTACAAAAAAGGTCTGGTGAAACTTTTTTGTCAGATGAACTGTTTCCTTATAATCATGCCTTGAACATTGGTATGATTTTACAATTCGATTGTTCAATTTTGAAATTTTGTAATTAATGTAAATGCTCTACAAAAATAGTCTCTTAACAATTTTGGCTAAATTCACTGCTTCAAAAGTTATTCAAGGTTGAAGTTGAGTCAAAACGACTTAAAGAACCTTTTTTATTGTATAATTTTGATTACTTAATTAAATCTAATTAAATTAACATATTTATTAGTTCATTATACACTGGTCACAGAAATTAAGGGATAGAAAAAAAATCCGAAATTTTTAGGTGATTTTCAACATGCTGTAACTCGGTGAAAAATGGTCGTATAAAAAAACTAAAAAAAGCAAATTGTAGCCTCAAGTTTCTAGTTTTCAGATCTGGACTCCAAAATTTTTTATCATGTACACGGAGAAAAATATATCGTCAGAATGACTATCCAATGTATCCTCATATGAAGTATCGTCAGAATAACGATTCGTATACCTAGTTTAAGAATACTCATATGTTAATTTAACAATCTATAGCATCGTTAATTTAAAGACATGCATTTAGGTTAGGATGAGTATTCATTTATTTACTTTAAAAATACGACAAATAGCCTTTGTAACGAAATGTAGTTTCGTTGAAATAGGTATCTGTATCGTCAGCGTGAGGATCCGTATAGCTAAATTGGCTATACGTTTCATCGTTCTCGGTTGCCGGATGCCTAAATACAGAGTTTGCGCAATAGTCATGTCAGCGATTCATGAAATGCCTAAAATAAGGATAAGGATCGTCATTTTGACGATCCACTGTGAGGATACTCTGTATAGCTGAACTGGCTATACGGCGTATCGTTAAGTAAGATGACTATACAGCGTATAGCCAAAATAGCGATACGTATACTTAATCTGGCGATATTTTTCTCTCCGTGTACGGTTCCGGAGTAATCATAAGAAAACCAACGAAATAAAAATTTTCAAAATTTTTGCTGGTCTTTCAATACCTCTATGGGCGACAATAAATTTTTTTGAATAATCCGACTGTTTGACTTTTCTCGGAAATTTTATGCCCTTTAATTTGGTGGCCTTAAAAAGTCTCTACGACGATTTGGCGCCGAGTTATCTCTGATCAAAGCAAAAAAGTCCATTTTGGCTTTGATAATCAATAACTCCGGATGTATTGGTCGTACAGAGAACGGAAGCAGGGTTTTGAAAACTGGAAAACATTCTCTATAAGGCAAAATTAGTGGCATTTGATAGAAAAATTTTTTTTAAAGCGATATTGTTTGGTAAAAAACAGGTCAAAATTCACAAATTTAAGGATATTCGGAAATCTTGCTATAACTTTGGATATAACGGATGAACAAAGGATATCTTCGACTTTTTTTCAACCTCAAAGTGTCCTGAAAAAACCCTGGAAATATCAAATCGCTGCGATTTTTCTTTCTTAGTGCCCCGAAGCTTTAAATTTATGGATTTTGTCAAAAATCACCATAATTGGTAGTTTCTCGGTTTTTGTTCATTTTTTCGATTTGAAAATGGTTTTTTTACCGATAATCTTCATTTCTTTGATCGAAAAGATCGATTATCGAAAAAAATTGAAAAAAAAAAATTTTGAAAAAAAATTTTTTTTTTTCAAAATTTTTTTTTTCAAAAATTTTTTTTTTTCAATTTTTTTTTTTTTTGTTGTATCCGCAATGATTCATCATTGTCAAAAAAAATTCCTCAAATTTTTTTTACCGCTGTAGCTGCATCTGCTTTAAACGTCAACTTAACAAACATACGCTTTAGGTAACTTTAATGCCGGCGGTAAAAAAATTTTAGGAATTTTTTTTAACAATGATAAATCATTGCAGATACAACAAAAAAAAAAAATTGAAAAAAAAAATTTTTTTTCAAAATTTTTTTCGATAATCGATCTTTTTGATCTAAGAAATGAAGATTATCGGTAAAAAAAACCATTTTCAAATCGAAAAAATGAACAAAAACCGAGAAACTACCAATTATGGTGATTTTTGACAAAATCGATAAATTTAAAGCTTCGGGGCACTAAGAAAGAAAAATCGCAGCGATTTGATATTTCCAGGGTTTTTTCAGGACACTTTGAGGTTGAAAAAAAGTCGAAGATATCCTTTGTTCATCCGTTATATCCAAAGTTATAGCAAGATTTCCGAATATCCTTAAATTTGTGAATTTTGACCTGTTTTTTACCAAACAATATCGCTTTAAAAAAAATTTTTCTATCAAATGCCACTAATTTTGCCTTATAGAGAATGTTTTCCAGTTTTCAAAACCCTGCTTCCGTTCTCTGTACGACCAATACATCCGGAGTTATTGATTATCAAAGCCAAAATGGACTTTTTTGCTTTGATCAGAGATAACTCGGCGCCAAATCGTCGTAGAGACTTTTTAAGGCCACCAAATTAAAGGGCATAAAATTTCTGAGAAAAGTCAAACAGTCGGATTATTCAAAAAAATTTATTGTCGCCCATAGAGGTATTGAAAGACCAGCAAAAATTTTGAAAATTTTTATTTCGTTGGTTTTCTTATGATTACTCCGGAACCGTACATGATAAAAAATTTTGGAGTCCAGATCTGAAAACTAGAAACTTGAGGCTACAATTTGCTTTTTTTAGTTTTTTTATACGACCATTTTTCACCGAGTTACAGCATGTTGAAAATCACCTAAAAATTTCGGATTTTTTTTCTATCTCTTAATTTCTGTGACCAGTGTATATTGGCCTAATTTAGGAATTGGTTTAATAAGTAAATAATCATTTTTTTTCACTTAATTTGAAAAATTAGAAACAAATTTTTAAAATAATAAATGATGATTTTATGGAAAAGTTATTATTGTTTACTGAAAAATGATATATTAGTACCATTAATAATATGTTAAATAAAACCAGTTTTAAATAAAAATAAAAAAAGGTAATAATATAATGAGCTGTAAGCAACATGATAAAAAAAATGATTTATAATAACAGTTTTCTTGTATCCTTTTATCAATGATACGATATCAGTTGATGAAATGAATATCTTGATTATAATTTTATTTACGAGAAAGTATTTAAAAGTTTAACGATTTTGTTCTTATTGTAAAAAAAAATATTTTTAAGTTAAATTAATACAAGTGGTTTTATAATGCGGTTTATAACTTTTCTCTTAGAGAAATTTGTCTTGTAGAAAATGGATAAGAGAAACTAAATGATTTATTCATTACTTAATTTTTAAATCATATTTATAAATTATCCAATTTCATGATTTCGAGAAACAGTAACAAGAATATACTTTTAAATTATCAAGATGCTGTGGAGTTATTTACAGTAATTTGTTACTTTTTTATTTTAATAATAATTTATTATGTTAATTATCGTATTAAAATATAAATACATAAAGATATATAATTAATAGAGTGGTCCAAAAAAAACATTTTTTATTTTTTTTTCAAGAGCTATTATCTCAAAAGATTTTCTTAAGTATAAAAAAAATTTCCTCCAAAGCGCAGCTTGATATCTCAATTCTTCAAGAAGCTCAATACATTTATATTTTCCCATTTAAATAACACGTAAAAAAAATTTTTTTTTACGTTTTAATTCAGTAAAACTACGAAAAAATTTTTCTCTGAATTTTTAATCAATTAATCTTGTAGGAAATTTAATTCTCTACAAAAAAGTATTGAATTAGTTTTTTCGTAATCCTAACGGGTAAAAAGTTATTGAGCTTTAAATATTCGCAATAAAAGAAAATTTAATTAGATATGAAGAAAATTAAATTCAGTATCTATCTGCAAGTACTAGCTTTAATTGAAAAATTTAATGAATTTGGGAGAAAAGGTGAAGAACAGAAACAATATCTGTTACAAATAGTTGCTGATCATAGGAAAAAATTTCCAAAATGTAATAAGAAAAATTATTCATAATTATATAAACGATTATTAAATTATTTAATTATTATAAACAGTTTAGAGTTTGATTAATTTCGAAATAAATACATGCAGTCACCAGAAAAGTTTTCAAAAAGTTTAAAATTATTTCAAATCTATAAAAATTAAATAAATTATCTAGTAATGGTGTCAATTCCATTAAAGAGTTGCTCTAAAATTATCTTCCTTCAAATTTACTTAGTAACGAGTACTTAAAGCTCAATAACTTTTTAACCGTTAGAATTACGAAAAATCTATTTCAATACTTTTTTGTAGAGAATTAAATTTCCTACAAGGATGATTGATGGAAAATACAGAAAAATTATTTTTTCGTCGTTTTACCGGATGATAACGTAAAAAAAAAATTTTTTTCGTGTTATTTAAATGGGAAAATATAAATGTATTGAGCTTCTTGAAGAATTGAGATATCAAGCTGCGCTTTGGAGGGATTTTTTTTTTATACCTTAGAGAAGCTTTTGGAATAATAGCCAAAAAACTTTTTTTTTTTGGACCACTCTAATAATTAATTTGTCTAATGCAATGAAATTCGATAATACTTTGCATTATCCCGACTAGAATTTTTCATAAGGGCCTGACGAGGTCCTTATCGGGTTAACCTTATTTCAAAAAAGGTCCCGATCAGGGTATCCTGACGAGGATCCTGACATGGATGTAACGCTTAAGACCCATGAGGTCCTTATCGGGATTGCCTTACCGGGACCTTACCAGGATATCTTCATCACGTCCTTATCAGGATTGCCTTATCAGGTCCTTACCAGGATATCCTTATCAAATCCTTATCAGGATTACCTTATTAGTAATTATTTTTAAAAAAATATTAAATTGCAAAAAAAAAATAAGAGAATTTTTATTCGATCGAGAATGTTGTCTATTGTATTGAGAGCATTAATTAGAGAAAGTAAACATATTTTTTATTGATGAAAAAATCCCGATAACTGCTGGGCTCGAACCTGCGTCCTTTCGATTCAAAGTCCTCGATGCTATCCACTGGGCTGACGTACACATGTGATCTTGAAAGTGTAAATATAATGTTCATTATGATGTCAAAGAATAACTGATAAAGAAGTAAAAAATCTGTGCTACAATGATTGTCGTGATTTTTATATAATATTCTTTTGTACTTTTTTTAATTTTTAACCTGTAAATGAAATATTTAAAGAGATGGGATAACTTTTTTTTTTAAAGGATATCCAGATAAGGTCCTGATCAGGAACTCGTCAGGTTGTCCCGATGGCAAATAACTTTTTTTAACTTCCCGCTAAGAAAATTGTAAATTTTCAAAAATTCGGGAAGTTATTGGTTTCGGTCCGATTTACGAAAATCGAATTTCCATCAGATGTCGACGTTTCGAGGTCCGAGGGAGCTATTCTGACTAATTTCACGATGATGTCCGAGTGTATGTATGTATGTATGTATGTATGTATGTACGTACGTACGTTCGTACGTACGTACGTCCGTACGTACGTACGTATGTAAATACCTGTATCTTTTGAACGGATGAACCGATTTTGAACTTTAAGGTGTCATTCGACGCGGATTGTCAATATCTTGAAGCCGAGAGAAAATTGAGCTTGATCGGTAGGGCTCGTTCAGAGATATTCCAAAAATAAAGTTTTTTGAAAAATGTTTTTTTTTTATAACTTTTAATGTGCTCGAAGGATTAATTCCAAAATGGACTGGGCTCTAGAGCTTTATAAGCCGCGTCGAATGGCACCTCAACCATCGAAATCGGTTCATTCGTTCAAGAGAAACCGTTGTCGAAAGAATTAAAAAAAAAAAATTTTTTTATTTTTCCTGAAATATCTCAAAAACGACTCGATAAATCGAATCCAAAATTTTATCAGCTTTATAACTTAACAAAACGCGTCGATTGCCGCCTCAACCATCAAAATCGGTTAATTCGTTCGCGAGATATCGTGGGAGAAAGAAATGCTAAAAAATGGTTTTTTACAAAACAATGGCATACAAAAGTATTTGCGAGCTCGAAGAGCTTGAAAATGTATTCACAATAGTGGGAAGTTTTGGGGCTGGCCCGCAGGGTCAACTTATAGACCGATTTTTTTAATAGAGATATCCTGACGTGGTACTGATCAGGTACTTGTCAGGTTGTCCCGATGGCAAATAAATTTTTTTTGAATAAGGATATCCTGATGAGGTCCTGACAAGGAACTTGTCAGGTTTGCCCTAATAAGGCAAACCTTATATTAACCCGATAAGGTCCTTATGGTACTTTAGGCAAATCAGGAAGAAATTCTAGTCAGGTATAGTAACAGTTTGTAAAAATAGCTGCTTACTATCAACACGGAAAAAATTTTTTTGTGACCACAAGATAAGATAACTTACGGTAACAAAATTCTGCCTTAATATACAGATAATGAAGTATTCGATGGGATTACAATGTTTTGCACACCTCAAGCGCGAAAGCGCTAGTGTGCTTTATGATCGCTCTATTTTTGTAATGCTAGCAAATTCTTCGTTGGGCCAAGCAATGGTTTGTAACTGTAACAAAACTGTTGTATTCCAATAAAAAAACTAATTTGTTAAAGTAACAGAATGAATTTGTAGCATTAACAGAAATTGTTGTAATCATAAGCTAAGATTACTTACGGTAGCAAATGCTGGCTTTTAAATACGACGATATTATTATAATCATGCAACATCATGTGTTCTCATAACAAATCGACTTCTTAATTACGACACAAATTTATTTGTTACTACACACAAAAAAAAAATTCTCGACTGAAGGTAAATATTCTTGATTCAAGAAAGTTTTTTTGGAGACCTAAATTTTCTCAGATAAAGTAGAAATCTTCTTCAACCAAGACGAATTCTCTTGGCTCAAGAAACTCTTGACTTGGTTCCCGAAAACGTTTGTCTTCAAAAATATTTCCTTGACTCAAGATATCTGTTTTTTCTGTGTATAATAAATTGATTTGTTACCATAAGCTAATCATGTTTGTCATTATAACAAAATCTTTCGTTATCCCGTCTTTTGTTATCAGGACGAAATCCGTTTCCTCCGTGAAGAAAAAAACGAATTATGTGTTTAAGGGGTTAGGGGTACTCAGGGGTATGAAAAAATGATGATTTTCAATAATTTTTTTTTTGTAGTTAATTACTTTATTTGACAAAAATAAAAACATAGCTTTATTAGAACACGTTTCGATTTGACTTCACGAAAATTTCAAAAAAAAAAATTAATAATTCAAAAAGTTATCGCTGTTTTTGTAGAGCCCGTTCCTCCCGAAGTCCTTTGCGGTGATCATCATAAGTCCTTGGAGATTCATCTAAAATCAATCGGACAAGAAAAATTAGTTTTATTAATAGATAATCTTGTGCCTGATCGAAGCTTTTTTTTTTTTTTTCGAAATTAACAAAATGGCGGCCTCAGGAAATTTTTTTCAAATTTTCGAGAAAAAAACCGACAGTTTATTGTTAAAAAAAAATCGAAATTTTGAAAAAAAAAAAAAATCCTTCGATCAGGCACGAGTTTTTAATGTATTTCAAAAGTACAATAAATTTTATTGAAATCTACCGAGCAGTTTTTAAGTTACAGTGATCACCAGTTCAGAAAACATAGTTTTGAGAAAAACGCATTTAAAGTTTTGCTATGGATTTATGTCGAATTATAAGAATTATTTAATAACTTACACTGAGTCATCTATTCCTGGACCATATAATAGCTCTTCAGCCGACATAGCAGCTTCCAAAATATCGATTTGCTGGTGCCTACGTTGCAATCGACCTTCTCGGGTGTTATCATTAGCGCGCTTATCTGCTACTTTGATACGTGCAGCATCCATTCTTTCTGCATACCGATGAGAATTAGGCCCACAATTAAGTCCTAGTGTATTCATCAAGACTAATAATGAATTTATACCCTCATTAAATATACACATAGCAACGTATGCAGCTATTTGTACGATGGTAAAACTAGTATTTACCGTTTTTGGGCATATTTTCCATACTAGTTGGTTAAAGCTTTCATTATTATTCTGATTGAATCCACCTACACATCTTGAAAGTAAATTTTCATTACTAAGATCTTCGTATATAGGCTTGATAGCTTTTAAAACATCAGAAGGTAAAGGAGAATAATCGTGAGAAAAGGTATCAAGCTCTCCTCTTGCTTCAGCGCGCTGGTAAGAGCACCAAGATTCTTCGCCTTTTGGACACATATCATGATTCGGTTTTTCATCACTCGAGCCGTAGTGATAAAAGGTTGCCATTATAGCAGATTTCATATTTTCAATAGAATCACAATGCCGGCGTATTGCTAAACCATAGTACACAGTTAGTTTGTCTATTAATTTTCCTGTGAGCTTACCTCGACCACCAAGACCTTTTTGTTTACTCTTCAGCGTACGTAATCGACTCCCCATCCGCTTTTGGACATGCCCTATACATTCCTTTTTATTTACAGTTGTATTTTCGTAAGGATCTGATTTTATAATTCCTGAATAGGTCTTGGAGTCACCATCACCAATATAGTTGGCATACTTAACTCCATATTTAGTTTCAGAATACGAAAACATTTCGACCATCGCATCCACCTCCATTTTCCCAGAAGACCCTTGATGATTAGCAGAACACACATCTTCATGCGATTGATACCATTCCTCGAACTCAACAGTATTTGTTTTTTTTTTCCAATACTCACATAGCTTACAATATGCACTTTTAATGTTTATGTCAAGAATCTTTCCAGTAAAATAGCCAATTATAGAAGAAACTCCAAATGACGATGTATATCCCCGTTTTTGCCAGGTTCCATCTCCCGATACAGTTAGATGATTTATATCTTCATTTTCAGTTGTTGGCATTGCTTGCTTTTCTTCATTCACAGCTTTCGTCATGAAGGTTTCTGCGACGGCTTTACTACAATTCAAAATCTGTTTCAGTAAAATTGTATGCGTAGATTTATCTAAAAAAGACGGCATGTCCATCAGGCCGCAAAACTTGCACAATCCTTCGTATCCTATTCCTAGTATTCTCATTACAAAAATGAAACGTCTGTTTATTTCATAAGAATGCCCAACGAAAGAACAGGAAGGAATATATTCATTTCCACAGTTATTACATGCAACTACAATTTTGAATCCCAGCCCACGTGTACTTGCTGTTTGAAACACTACATTTCCATCACATTTTTTACATTTTATAAGAGCAGAAATTGCAGTGAATACCTGAATAAAATTTATTATTCGAAATTCAGTACTGCTGTCTTCAGGTACATCATCTTCAGTGTTTTGTTTTAATTTTTTAGAAGATGTACTCTGAATACTTTCATCACGTTCGGCTGTTTTCGGATTAAAAACATTCTTTCTTTTGACTGAACGCGACTTATTAATTTTTTCAGAACTCCGAAGTTCTCTTGAAACCTTTCTAGAATCACGTCCCATGGTTAATAATTTAATTCACTTGAGAAATAATTTATCACAAAACTATCGACTGATCAGTGCAACGACTACAGGTATACTGGCAACCAAAAATTATTTTTCAGTTCTTGTACTACCTACAAATTGTGAATATATGTAGAAGGATATATATATATATATATATATATATATATATATATATATATATATATATATATATATATATATATATATATATATATATATAATTATAAATACATTAAAATGGGGAGATATTCATGACAATGAAACCCGAAAGGTCGGTTGCTTGCAGCTGTTTCTAGCTACCTGCTCTCGAATGCCACGTAGCACCCGAGCGTCCTTTGGTCATTGTTAAATAACTCGAAAAGAATTTGTCGGATTCACTTCAAATTTTCACACAATATTTTTAAAATATTATACTTTAAGAAAATGCAAAAAAAAAAAAATCGATTTTTTGAAAATTCTGACTACCCCTAACCCCTTAAGTAGATACTTAAATTTGAGTATTAAATTCGATGGGCACGTAATGAATTAAATAGATTTTGTGTTTAAAAAATTAACGAGCGACTGATTAAATAAATAAGATTTTTAAAAAGAACAGATTTTAAAATTCAGTCTTGCATTGAACTCACACTGATAATTATCACCTACTATTTTTTTTTCATAGTGACGAAAAAATTTAAAGTTGAATTACAATGTCGAGTTGGTGTTTACTGACAGAATAAACAAAAATGAATAAAATACTTAGAAAAGGAAGTAAATGTTAAATTTATCAGCAGCTCAAATAAATCCGACCACTAGAGCAGATTAAAGACTAGTTTTTAAATTCAACAACATTAATTATTCATTGAAATTTTTATGATACTTAATTACTGGTTATTTATTTTATATATTATTTGTCTGTAATAAATATAACAAATTTGAAGTCCACTATATTCAATTTATTTTAATGTTTTTAAACATTCAGATGATTAAATGTCTTCATAATCATAATCAAATTTCGTTCTAATGCCTGAATAATTATTTACACAAGTCTGCTCTGGAATGTTGCTTATGTTTTTTTTTTCAATGTATCTGATGTGTGTGTGTATGTGTGTAAATGTATGTAAACTCTTTGTAAATTTTTAACTAATGAACCGATTTGGATGCTTAAGACGGCAATCGAAAGAGTTTGTTGGTTTTAAACAATTTGTTTTTTTTGCAGATTTCGATAGTTTATATCTTCAAAAATACCATACTAAAATTTTAAGTGCATTTCTCGAATAATTTTTCTGAGTGACAACCATCTGATGAACAGCTGCTTATCGGTTATCGAAAATACATTTTTCAACATTGCTGCAGTTATAACTTGAAGACAAATCATCTGATCGATTTAATTCGAATTGCAGCTTCTTATATATATCTTTCTACGTACCATGAACTTCCAGATTTTTGATCAAATCTTAAATGTAATTTTGGCAGGCCAAAAACCATCAAATTTTCGCGCAAAGTTTGGAATTTTTTTTAAAAACTGCCATTTTGTAATATTTCAATTTTTTATTTATCCCAACGGTCGTGCTACGGGAAATACCTTCTAGTTTGATAATTTTTTAGGTGATTTTGATTTTCAGCACTGTGAAGGTCGCTATCACTGCAGTGGGAGGACTTTTTTTTGAAGTATTGAGAAATTGTGAATAACTCGATGAATTTTTAATTTTTTGGTCGAAAAATTTGATCTTGTATTGATTATGTTTCCACAAATATATCCTTTAAACGATAAAACATTCCATGCAGTAGTTTTCTTTAAAAAAATTCCCAAAAATTATCTTTTTTTCAGGAGGTCACACTAGTGGTCCCCCTTAAATATTATAAAATTTATTATTCAGAGATAAATAAGTAGAACGAAGATAAAATAAGTCGATTACTCACGTCGATGACTCAAATAAACATTTATTAAAAACAAAACAAGTGATAAATTTATCAGATTATACTATCATTGAAAAATTGAAACGTTTAAACAACACTGAGAGGAATCTCAGTAGTTGCCACAACTAAAAAGAGACAACTATTTTAATTTAGTTGGTGTAATAAATTTAAATAGTTTCTGTAACTATTTATTGTTTAGATGACTTTAAAAAAATAGTTGAAGTAACTAAAATTTTTTAGTTATTGCTAATTTAAAAGTTTAGTAGTCACAACAAAAATTAAGTAGTTAAATCAACTATTATTAGGAACTCAATCTAACTAATAACAAATCGTAGCAATAACTATATTTCTTTAACTATTTTCAAATAGTTGATTCAACGATTTTTTTTTATTTGTCGCCGTATATCACTAAAATTTTGCTGTTGATGCAACAATTTTTAAATTGTAGTAGTAAAACATTTTATATAGTTAAATCCAACTATTTTTATTTAATTGATGTAACTAATTTAAATAGTTATGATAACTATTTATTGTTCAGATGACTTTAAAAAAATAGTTGAAGTTACTAAAATTATTTTGTTATTTAATTTTAATTGTCGCTACAATAAGTCTAATAGTCACAACAAAAATTAAGTAGTTAAATCAACTATTTTTAGGAACTTAATCTAACTAATAACAAATTGTAGCAATAATTATATTGCACACCTCAAGCGCGAAAGCGCTGAAGGTGCTTTACTGACGGTTCTTCCTCGTTGACGATTTCTCTCATTTTTTGTAACTATCTTCAACGAGTTGATTCAACGATTTTTTTTTTATATGTCTCCGTATATCACTAAAATTTTGCTGTTGATACAACGATTTTTAAATTGTAGTAGTAAAACATTTCATATAGTTGTATGCAACTATTTTTATTAAATTGGTGTAACTCATTTAAATAGTTATGATAACTATTTATTGGTCAGATAACTTAAAAAAAATAGTTGAAGTAACTAAAATTATTTTGTTATTTATTTTTAGTTATCGCTACAACGAAAGTTTAGTAGTCACAACAAATACTAACTAGTTGAATCAAATATTATTTGGTACTTAATCAAACTAAAATCGGGACTTAGAAAAAATTTCGGTGTTAAAATAATAGATTTTTTCGATATGATCTACATATATATCGTTAAATTTGCGTTCGAAAAGTGTTTTTTTTAGCATCGTAATCTTTTCACACAGTAAAAAATATTGTGTATTTGTGTCGAAAACGGTTTGTGTTAAAAATCGTAGTGTGTTAAACTAACACAAAGTTTGTGTTACTTTATTTTGTAACATAAAAAATGTGTTATACACTCTTTATTAACACATTTTGTGTGTTACTGGGGAATTAACACAAAGTTTGTGTTAAAATCTCGATCAATATAACATTAACTTTGTGTTAGCAGTGCGTCGGTTCTTTACTTTACGCGGCAACCATTTTCAAAACGTGAGCGTCATCATTGGCATCTATATATTTTTTTGGTGTTTCTATTGTTAATAATAAAGTTATTTAATCTTAAAATTAACAATAAAGTGAGTTTATATTACGAACACGAAAATTGATGAAATTAACGGTGAGTTATTATTTATTTATTATTGAAATTTCTGAATACTGTAGATAACCTTTCTTTCTTCTAAGATAACCTTAAAATTTGTTTTTATAAAATACTCTTAATAGCAGATATTAAAAAAATATTCTCTGTAAAATTCATGATTATTATAAATAAAAATTTCTGAATTTTTCAACTGCGAGTTTGATTTTTTTTTTATAAATTTTTTTTTTTTTTTTTTTCTACCAAGTATGCAATATTTCAATTTATTTTGACGTGAGTTTAATTTTTTTTAGATGAGTGGTAATTCATCGAACATTGAAAAATTTGATGTAAATCAAAATCAAAAAGTGAATGTCATGTTTATTCTGGAGTGGAATAATAATAAAGTTTGGGCCAAACTAAATTTGCCTGTTACGTTTAACGACTTTGTTTTAAAAGGTTAATCTTCATTATCAGAAACTTTCAAATTTCAATTTTAATTTCCTATTATTATAAAGTTATTGTTCATTGCAGCTCACGAGATATTCCCGATCTTGAATAATTTGAATTTTTTCTTTGTCGATTCAAACGACGCTAGACTGGATGCGATCCTCGTCGACTACGTTCTTGCTAGTCCCAACGGTGTGATTTTGAAAATTAAATGTGCTGACACTCAAATCCAGGAATGTAAGTTTATTCAAATTTACTTTGTAATTAAACATATCCCACATAAAATTATTTATTGACATATTTCAATGTAGTAGATGAAGCTGTTGATTACGAATTGCCAATAACACCTCATTCGTTGTCAGTGGTCGAAATTGCTGGTACATCTTCAAGTAATGACAGTATCTCTAACTTAATTGGAGAAGATTCTCAAAGCATTCCTGCTAAAAAACCTAAACTAGAATCCGATCAACTACCTAGAGTTCTTACTAAGAAGGTAAATTATCTAATACATTTTTTTAATTTTTTGAATATTTATTTTAAAGCTTCTAATTTTTTTCTATAAAAAAAATAGTTATTTGTGTGTACTAAACTTCTAATTTTTTTAACAGAAATTGGAAAAATTAATTCTTGATACTCCAAATGGCTCTGATTTAATAAAAGAATACCATAAACAAGGTCTTTTAAGTGACACCAACCGTAAAAGAGTTGTGTCTTGAGTTGTTAGTCATTTAAAGTGTCATAAAGACAAAGTTCAACGATCACTTCATGCATGGGAAAAAGCGGAGTGCGCTAAGGCGATAGTTGAACTATTTCCTAGCTCCAGAAATAACAAAGGTGTTTTGGGATATGTAAGTGGGAATTAATAAATTGAAATTCCAATAAAATTCTATACTTTTCAATATTCAAAACCGTATATTACTTTTAAGATGTATTTATTGTAATTATTTCATTTTTAGGAACACTTCTTTGATCCAAAGTCCGGGAAAGGTTTTTTGGCAACAAGTTTATCAAATAAATCAAGAAAGAAAAAATCTTCCTTAACTCCAGAGCATCTTCTTACCACTTCTGATAGTGGATTAGCACTAAAAAATACTTCTGTCAACGAGACTTCTGATATCAAAGCAGACATTGACTTTATGAAAACTGCTACACCGAAAGAAAAAAATTTAATTATCGAAAAATCTATAAGCACATTTAATGTACGTAGAGATTTATATCTTAATGAAAATTTCTTCCGGGAATTCCCGCGCTTTCTGGATACTCCAGAGTTGGTAAGTAAATATGAAATTTTTTACAAGAAACCATAATAGTTTTTAATTCAAATTCTTATTTACAGATTGATGTTGAGTTTAAACTCATTTTTCCTGAAATTGATCTAAGTAGTTTTAAAAATTCTTATCCTCAGAAAATTGATGCTATATTGAAGATTTTTAAGACGGAAAAGTTTGATGAAACATTACTTGGTAATTATAATAGAAAATAGGTGATAGGTGATAGCAAGACAACCTTGATTATTAGAATCATATGCCAGATATTTTTTTTATTGCATTTTCAACTTTATTAAATTGTTTTATATTTTTCAGAATGGGATCATGACACCAACTCTATCATAGCATTAACTCAGTTACTTCCACCAACAGCCAGAGGAAAGAAAGGTGCCAGTAGGGGAAAAGCAAAAGGTGTTGTTGATAAATTAATAATTTTTAAACCTGTAAGTATTGTTATTATTATTATGCCAGAGGCCCGGTACTAATTTATGAAGATTGAATTATAGTATCAGCAACATTTTTTTTATTTAGATTGGAAGTCCAATACAATCAGTATATGAGGAACCTTCACGCCAACCAAAGCTGATTGCAGTTGGATCAAGCAAACTTTCTGTTACTCAGTTTTTTTTAAGAATAGACAATCATCACATTTCACTTAATTTATCTAACATCTTGGAAGCTATTGACTTTTTATTTAAAGCGTACTACGTCTTTAATGTCGAATTCGACCCGGACTTGCTAAATTTTTGGATTTTTATCCAAAATTTTTTGTATGGTATTTCGAGCAAGTGTACCAATAAGGTTCAGGATTTTTATACTAAACTTGAAGCGTCTTAAATGGATTTTAAGACTATTAGATATAAAGCTGAAACTTGCAATATAGAATTTTTATTTTTTGTATTTGGTAAATTAAGACGAATTTAGTCACTAGATTTTAAATTTGTCTGTGATACTTGATATAAGTAATTTTTAAAACTGTTACTTTTATGTCAAAGGTTGACTTTAATTTTATATTTTTTATTTTATTAATTTGTTCTTAATATGTCGTTCAAGTGTTATCTCTGTGCTATACTGTTTTCGAGTGTAAATGATTTATGCAAACACTTACGTAATTATCACTTACTTTATGAAGGACCGAAATTATTATTAAGTTGTGCTACTTGCTTCAATAAATATTCAAGTTATAATAGTTATAGAAAACATATACAGATATGTTGTCAGAAAAAAAATAATATGCAAATGGTTTGTGCTAATTCTAAAATCTGTGTACCAGAAAGTAATGAAAATAATGACCTTCAAATTTCTGAATCTGACGAAGATGATAGTGATGATATTAAATTCAAAGAAATTGAAATGCAAAATAGAATAGAAGAATATATTAAAAAATTATATACATTAGGATTGCCAGAATCAACTATTAATACTATTGTCAGAGCTAATACAGATTTAATTTATCCTTTGCTTAATGATTTAACAGCATGTTCGAATTTGGATAAACAACTTTGTTTAATAAATCAGTTTAAATATCCTTTAGAAAATCAGTTGTCAAAATATTTACGCGATAAAAAAATTTACGAATTGGTCGTTCAACCCTTAAGAAAATCACATGGTTTACGTTTGGATAGTAAATATGATGGAGAAAAACAGCATTACAAACAAGTAATAACTCCATGTACTTTTTCATACGTTCCTTTATTGGAAACTTTAAAATTTATATTTAAATTTTCCGCTGCTACTAAGTATTTAATTCATCCATTAAAATCAAATAATAAAGATTACACTCATTTTATTGATGGTGAAGTTTATAAAAACCATCCATTTTTTAAAGAAAACGAAAATGCAATACAATTACAGATCTATTTTGACGAATTTGAGGTCTGTAATCCTCTGGGCAGTAGATCTGGAATTCATAAAATTGGAGCGTTTTACTTCACTATTCTAAATTTCCCATCATATGTTAACTCAAATTTGAACAATATACATTTACTGGCGTTATGTTACAATCTTGACATTAAAGAATTTGGTATTAATTCAATTCTTGATGTTATTATGAATGACATTAAGATTTTAGAAACAAAAGGCATATTTATCGAGTCTTTAAACTCTGTAGTGAAAGGTACACTTGTATCTCTATCGTTCGATAATTTAGGTGGTGCAATGCTACTTGGAATGAACGAGTCTTTTTCATCTACTAACTACTGTAGAATTTGTTTGCTGCCGAAAACTGAAGCTCAATGCACGTATGATGTGGAAAACTATAAATTGCGTACTTCCGAAAGTTTCAAATATTTAGCAAGAAGACTTCATTGTGCTAATAGTGGAACATTGAACTTTTTTGGCATTAAAAATTTCAGTCCTTTCTGCGGATTAAAAAACTTTAAAATATGTGAAAACTACAGTATTGACGTAATGCATGATTTTCTTGAGGGTATTGGTCAAAGAGATGTTAAATTATTTTTAAGTTATTGTATCGAATCAAAATTAACAAGCCTAGAAGACATTAATAATAGGATTCATGCGTTTGATTACGGCTTAGAAAACCGACCGAACAAACCAAGTTCTATTAAGCTTAATAAATCATCAAATGGCATCGGACAACACGCAGCTCAAACTCTTTGTTTAATTTCTTTTGTACCTTTAATTATGCAAGATATTGTTTTGAAAATTAAAAAAGAAGAGCACAATAAATGGAAACTAATTTTATTAGTCTTAAATATTTTAAAAATTGTTCTCGCGCCTAAAATTACTCAACGAATGTTAAAAAAATTACCAGATCTCATTAAGGAGCATCATAAAATTTTAATTGAAGAGTACTCTGTCAACTTAACACCAAAAGATCATTTAGCTCTACATTATCCTCTCATTATCTCAAAAACGGGTCCTCCCAAAATACAGTGGACAATGAGATATGAAAGTAAAAATGGTTTTTTCACAAGTTTAGCTGAAAAATTGAAAAATTTTAAAGACATAGCCCAGACTTTATCAAATCGACACCAAAAAACTCTATTGTCATACTGAAATGAAAATTTAACAACCTTTGAAAGCAAGCCGATTCTTTTAAACGCTCAAGAACAAAAACTTGATGACCTTATGTTCCAAAACATCGTAGTGACTTGTTTTCCGGATGTCAATTTTGAAGAACAATCAATTATTGTTGGAAATAGTATTAATTTTAGAGGTACAAAATTAATACTAAATAAGTTTATTTGTACTGGTTTTATCAATGAGTTGCCAGCTTTTGGAAAAGTTTTATTATTCTTTGAAATAAACTCAGCACTATTTATTGCATATGAATCTTGGCAAACTAAAGAATTATTAACTTCTTGTTTTGGATATTCTATTAAGCAAACACATAAAATATTAGTTATTAACGTGTTAAATTTACCGTATACTAAAAGTTGGGAACTGCATAGGTTTAATGAAGATCACTCTATTATTATAACTAATTATTTTTTATAATCTAATGTGAAAATATAATAAATATTATTGAATAATAAAGACAATTATATTTTTTAATTTGCTGCTTCATTTTTAAAACCTATAAATTGTTTTTTGGTTTAATTATTTAAAATTTTACCGACAATTATTTACATTCGGTAACTGTTGGTTCATTAAAATTTAGATAATAAAGAAAAAAAAAAAAAAATTTTAATAAATATTATTAACTGCAGTTGAGGAAATGAAAACAAATTATTTTATAGGTATGAAACAGTTGATTAGAATAAATAAAATTATTTAACATTTATTTTGTGTTAAGCTTAACACTTTAAAAGTGTAAGATTCTTCGCGCCCTCTTGTGGCGATATTTCAACACAATCTTTGTGTTAAAAAGGGGTTACACAAAGTTTGTGTCAAAATTTCAACACAAATTTAGTGTCATCCGTTTTTAACACACAAACTGTGTTGATTTAACACAATATTTTTTACTGTGCAGTCCCGAAACTTAAAATTTTTATAAGTCTGAAAAGTTTAAATTGTTATAAGTTCCTGTGCCCAAAATGTAGAAGACAACAAATTTTATAAAAATTTGTGTATATCAGTCGATTTGGAATTTCGTGACATGAATTTCTGTTGTATAATCAAAAATTTTTTTTTTTAGCGTGACGTGAATTTTTTTAAGTCTTTAAGGTTAATATGTGAGCGAAAATAATGGTTGCCGTAACTAAATTAATTTTGTTGCTGTAACAAAGTGAGTACTTGTAGGCTTGGCTTATAAGTTAAGTAAGGTAGATGGCTACTCATCGGTTTTTTGGTTTTAAAAAGGATTTTATTTTTTCAATATTTTCTCTCATACATCAATAAGTAATAATATCCTTAATTAAAAACTTATACACTAATTTATATTTTAATTTTGATTTGGCACCAATGATGTTCTTATCAATAAACAGTAACTGAAAATAAATATTCTCTCTAAATTCTTGATTTTCTTTAGTCTAATAAATATTAATTTTAAAGATATAATTTAAATGTTTATGCTATGGAAAAATTTTAAAATTTTAAAAATATAAAAAACCATTGCAACGTTAATTTGCCTTCTGGAGGCTGAGTGAAGGGGTGGGGATGGAATCAGGAAGGGGTATTAGGTATGGGTAGATGAGGGGTATAATTATTTACATGGCTACTCATCGGCCGCGTAGCGTAGCGGTACATTGTCGGTCTTGCGTGCGTAGGGTACTAGGTTCGAATCCTTCTTAGGGCGAATGCGAAATAATTATTTAAGCGTAGGCGGAAGGTTGTTAAACTTTCAAGTTTAAGTATGTATGTAAGATAAATTTGACCAAAATGTACATAATCCATCTCCCATTACAAAAAAAAAAAAAAAAAGAAAAAAAATCTGTCTATCGGTTGACCCTGCGGGCCAGCCCCAAAACTTCCCGCTGTTTTCGAGCTCCTCGAGCTCGAAAACATTGTTGTGGATACATTTTCGAGCTATTCGAGCTCGAAAATACTTTTGTGTGCCATTGTTTTCGAAAAAAACCGATATTAGCATTTCTTTCTCCCACGATATCTCAGGAACGAATTGACTGATTTTGATGGTTGAGGTGGCAATCGGCGTATTTTATTGAGTTCTAGAGCTGATTAGATTTTGGAGTTGATCGTATAAGTCGTTTCTGAGAAATCAATGAAAAACCAAAAAAAAAAAAAATTTTTTAATTCTTATTCTTTGTATAACTTGTAAACTACATGACCGATTTACCCCAAAATCTAATCAAGACTAAGTTTTGGTGAGCTCTTTCGATCGCCACCAAGTACGTTCCAATCGGTTCATCCGTTCCAAAGATATCGTCGGACAAAAAAAAGTTCACACACACACACACACACACACACACACACACACACACACATACACACGGACGTCCATCCGGGAATAGTCAGAATAGTTTCCTAGGACCTCAAAACGTCGACATCTGATGAAAACTCGATTTTCGAAAATCGGACCGAAACCAATAACTTCCCTTTTTTGAAAATTTGCAATTTTCTTAGCGGGAAGTTAAAAAACCTAATAAACCATTAAAACTAGACATTTTAAACGAAAAATAATTTTTTTTCTTAAAATCCACTTAATTTTCATAGTGAGAAAAAGTTTTTTTTGTGAGGACAAATATAATTTCATCATACTGATGAATAAAAATTAGTTGTTCTCATAACTACATATATATGGTTTACCATACTATCCTACTTTAGTTACTGTGACTAAATATTATTTGTGTAAGTAATTATGAAATAATGTTATTATTGATTATTGTTTTATAGTCTTATTACCTTGAAAACTTTTGTTATGTTTAGTAAAAAATCTCAGTTGATTCAAAGATTAGGATTTAGTTCTGTCAATGACTTCTTTGAATTTAATATGACTATTTTTAGTCAGTTCCATTAACAATAAAATAGTTGAGTTAACTTCAAAACAGTAACTGTAACTAAATTTCATTGTTACATTAACGAAAAATGATTTGTTCTTGTAACTAAAAAAAAATATTTGTATCCGTATTTCACTATTTTTTTGTAGTTGCAGTTACTGATTTTTTCTCTGTGAAGCGTCAACGTCTTTAAATTCCCAAATTTATTACGAACTATAGAAATTTGTAAATATATTTTAAGATGAATCTACTGAAATAGTAATAGTGGAGACCGGGGCACGACGGCCTCTTCAAGTCGGTAATTATTTTTTATGGCTTTTAATCTACAGGTCAACCTGATTTGGTCTTTTCTCAACAGGGGTTCGCACTTATTTCTCTGTTATACTCAAGTCCACGAACGGTACTATCTTTGTTGCACTTGTGCAGTAAATGGAAATTTTGGTCGAGTTTTTCTCTTAAACAAACGAATATTATCAAATAATTGAAGCGCACTTCGCTAGATTAGACAGTAGTGCATCGATGTACAGTCTGTATTGTGTATTTAGAGATTTTGCTTGCGAAAAAAACTCAGCCAAAAATATTTGATAACCCCTGTTAAGCCATTAAGGTTTTACCAAAAATAAAAAAAATTTTTTTTTTCTCTGGGGCACGACGGCTTCCTCCAAAAAAAGCTTAAAAAATTTTTTGTTTTTTTTTATTGAAAAAAAAGATTTTAAGTACAAATATACTATTTCCGTAGCATTTATAATCCCATGGACTTTAAATTTATTGGAAAAAAAAATTATTTAGCTGATATAACCAGTTTTATTGTAATTTTTATTTTTTTATTTTAACCACAATATAATCTGTTGACCGAAAAGAGCTTCAATCAATCAATTTTCCAAATTCATTTTAGTTTAGAGAATAAAAAATTTTTTCTACAGCAAATTTCTTTTTGGTGGTCCATTTTGCCCCAGATATCGCAGATCATCTTAAAATATCTTTAAAACATTGGAGGTATCATGATTTGACTGAAAATGGAAAAAAAAATCGTTCTATCGGTTGACCCTGCGGGCCAGCCCCAAAACTTCTCGCTGTTTTCGAACACAAGGAGCTCGAAAACATTGTTGCGAATACATTTTTGAGCTCTTCGAGCTCGAAAATATTTTTGTAGGCTTTTGTTTTCGAAAAAAACGTTTTTTACTATTTCTTTTATCAACGATATTTTTTAACGAATTAACCGATTGAGACGGTTTTGACGTTTTTGAGAAATTTCTAAAAAACTAAAAAAAATTTTTTTTTTGAATTCTTTCGTTTACGGTTTCTCTTGAACGAATGAACCGATTTTGATGGTTGAGGTGGCATTCGACGCAACTTATAAAGTCTTAGAGTTGATTAGATTTTTGAATCGATCCATTAAGTATATTAAAAGTTATCTGAAAAAAACATTTTTGGAATATCTTCGAACGCACTTGATCGATCAAGCTCAATTTTTCACAGCTTCTAGATATTAACAAGCCGCGTCGAATGACACCTTAAAGATCAAAATCGGTTCATCTGTTCAAAAGATACAGGTACTTACATACATACGTACGTACGCACATACACTCGACATAATTGGAAATTAGTCAGAATTGGTTCCTAGAACCTCAAAACGTCAAGATTTGATAGAAATTCGATTTTCGAAAATCGGACCGAAACCAATAGCTTCCCGAATTTTTGAAAATTTCCAATTTTCTTAGCGGGAAGTTGAAAATTTTTACAAAATTTTTGAGGGTGGCCACGGTGCCCCAGGGGGTCGTAGCGCCCCGGTCTCCCCTAAGTACTTTATTATTGATTCTAAAAATTAGACAGGCAATTTGCAATCGCTAGAATTAATTACTCGACAATAAATCTGTCAAAGCGACTGTCATAATTACCCACAAACTAATAATAATATTTATTAAAATCTATAATAATCATGTCAATTATTGCAAATTCAATCTCCAAGTTAAAAATAAATGACCTAAAAACAAAAATAAAATCTTATTCTATAAATATCCAGCAAAATCCATAAATTAAATACAAAATAAAAATATTCTAAACCTAATTTCCATTATCACTTCCGTTGCATCATCAATTAATTAAATGAAGCCTTAAAATTATTTGTTTGAAATTTTCATAAAATTTATTTCTTTTATCAATACATAACCTAAATATACCCAAACAATTAACAAATTAAAAATCGACATCCGTTAAATAAGTTATGATTTTAGAAATGAAAATTTAAAAGTCGCAATAGATAAAAATCTAGAGCAAACGTTTTAAAAACCGTCGACTAAAACGTCTGCGAATTTAAAAACATCTGGCATTGACATTAAAATAACTGAATAATTATAAACTTATTCCTCACCTGCTATTAATTTTTAGTGAGTGAACTGCAGTACAATTTAATAATAATAATTATTGTTATTATTCTTTTTATTGTAATTAAAGTATTTTTCTTTAAATTTGAATTTTAATTTAGGACATAACCAAAATCACAGTTTCTAGAAAAAAAATATAACTACAAATCGTTGACGCCCACTGTTTTACAGATTCACTAAAACACACAAATCACAATTTCGTAAATGAAACGAATACTTGACACTTCTACGATTAATAAATAATTAAAATTTAATTTTTAATTATTTTATAAATTTCAGTGAAATTATAACCGATTAATAAATTGACAGTTAATATAGATGTATTAGGACCCACCTAATGAAAATTGTTAAAAAAATTTTGACTATTCTAAACTTTAAAACGTGACACAAAGACGAACTTTTTTTAAATGTTTTTTAAACAGTTCGAAATCAGTTTTTTCTGAACGTATTTTGCACTGAAAAATGTTAATATGTAGTATTAAGTTGATTGTTTTTTCTGTGTATTTTCAAAAGTTTGAAAATCGTTTAAAAACATTTCGTCATTGTATCACGTTTTGAAGTTTATAAAAGTCAACACTTCTTTTTGACTCGGGGGTCTTTCATTTTTAGGTACTATTTTTTTTCTGTCTTACTTGAAAAACTGACAATTTATAGAAAAAAAGGATATTGCCACTTGAAAAAAACTCTAAGTGAGTTAGGGGCCTAGCGCATCGGAAAATTTAATTTCCCATTTTGAAAACATGGGAATTTTTTTTTCTATTTAGACTTGATTTTTTGGTGTTATAAAATTTACCTAAAAAGAGTGAATGCAAAGTTTTTGTAGGGCATGAAATTTGCTACATAAAAGCTTATAAGAGCCAAGTGTGTACGACCAATAATATTCAAGTTACAGAGCTTGAAAGATTAACCTCAATAATAATTGGCATAAAATCGCGTAAAATTCAGAATTCCGTCGTTCTATACAACAAATTTATATAAAACTCTTTTAGGATGACATTAAAATTACAATTTTAAGTGGATTTCATAATATATAAATAAATGAGTATCACAAATTGCGTTAATTTTCAAGGAAGTAATTTCAAGGTCATAATATCTCTGCCAAAAAATAACATTATTCAATAATATATTATTTATATAAAAGTTGATATATATATAAATTTTCTACTGGCTATGTGTATTTGTTATATTTATAATTTCACTGAAAAATGGTTAAGGAATTATAATCATTTAGTTGAGACACGATTCACTCACAATTAAATATGTAATTAAATTTATTTTATTAAATTGACAATTACACTTTACTGCCCAATTATTCGAGCTTGAAGTAAGCATAAGTAAAAACGTATATGATAGTAATAAATAACACTGGTTTTAAATGGAGTATTATAGATTTTTTGATCTAGTTTAATTTTTATTTAAAATTTTTTGTATTCGCGTGAATCTCGACGCAGGGTTTAACGAACTGAGTTTCTCATATTCTGTTACCGCATACGTGTTAACAGAAACGGTTTTATATGAATACTGAATTGCGGATGTGTTTTACTGGTGGTATATACTTCTTTTATTATTCTGCTTTGTCGACTCAGTAGGTTTTGTTGACGGCAGTGTTACAATTTTATTACAAATTCATCTACTCAGTGCCATCTTTGCTCAGAAATTGAATCTTTTACCACCATTATTTAAAGTATTACGGCAGACTTACAACTCTTCTGTGCAGAAAAAATTCCTAAGTTATCGACTCTAAAGGAACGATAAAACAGTCAGTGAGTAGGTTTTGTCAGAGAGCAAATAGATGGCAAGCAGTACAGGACGAATTGAGTAAAGAGAATTTAGCAAAATTGGTAGGTTTTGCATTTAATAATTTTATTTTTGTTATATCTAATTTGTATTTAAGCAATCAGCGGCGGGTATTCATACCGTACCTGGTTACAAGCGTGCCTTTTACTTTTCCACTTTTAGTACTCTACCAACATACAACTCTCTTAAATAGATTTCTATGCGAAAATATCAATACTAAATATATTTATGTTGCAAAATAATTCTATGTAAAATTATCTCTATGTAAACTTATTCTATTAAGTATAAATATATGTGAAAATAATTCATGTCCAAAATATCTCTATACTATAAATCTCTATGAAAATTAAGTCCACAAAATTTACTATAATATGACAGAATTAGGTGTTAACATATTTATATTATGGAATTTCTCCATAACTATACAATTCTCCTTAATATTTTTCTATTCTGCATATCTCTATGACACAACAATTCTATAAAAAAATTTTTCTATTTAAAAATTTTTCTATGTTGACCAAAGTCAGTTTCAACATTTCTCTCGTAAAAAAAAAAACCAAGTTTTACGAATAATTTTGTGTCTTACTACCAGCAATCGCGTGGCGCTACCATAAAATTCCAACAACAATACAATAATAATGATAATGATTTAAGTAATTATAATTTTTTCTTTTTAAATGTCATTAAATTTGAATCCTGACTTTGTCAGTATTTTATTATAATTTCAAATTTAATGACATTTAAAAAGAAAAAATTATAATGCCTTAAATAAATGCAAAGAAAACCTTTGGTGTTTGGCCGGGGGTGTGGTGCATCCCTACAGAGAATTTCTCTACATTATAAAATCTCACAAAGTTTTTCCCTACACGATTCAACTCTACAGACAAATTTTTACATCGCAACAACTCTACAAACGATTATTTTCACATCGATCCATCTCTACATGAGAACATCTCTCATATTGAAAATCTCTACAGCGATCATTTCTACTAGGCGCTAAGTTCAAACAGTAGAATTTTTGTTATGACATTTCATTAATGAAATAGGTTAAGTATATAAAAGAAAGAATAAATTAAATTTAAATAAAAAGGATTGAACCCTGTGTATTATAGAAATGATTCCGATAGTATTAATATTAAGGGTGGCAGTCCATAAATTATGGACGTAGCTGCTATAACGGTATAAGAAAAAAATCTCATAAAATTATGAAAACCGTACCCGTAATTTTTTTTCCTTATAGTAAATTATGAGTGGAGATCAATTAATATTTTATTTAAAATAAAAATATAAAGACAACAACAAGTATTAATACTGATTAAATAATAAATTGATATGAGAAGTTGACATCAGACCATCACTTTAACATCAGTAATCCCTTGATTTTCTAAATTTGTTGTGGGGATGAGTCATCACTTTTGTATTATTTAAATAATTTTATTTCAATTTGATTTATTCTTTCTTTTGTATAATTAACCTACTTTATTAATAAAATGTGATAACAAAAATTCTACTGTTTGAACTTAGCGCCTAGTAAAAATGATCGCTGTAGAGATTTTCAATATGAGAGATGTTCTCATGTAGAGATGGATCGATGTGAAAATAATCGTTTGTAGAGTTGTTGCGATGTAAAAATTTGTCTGTAGAGTTGAATCGTGTAGGGAAAAACTTTGTGAGATTTTATAACGTAGAGAAATTATCTGTGGGGATGCACCACACCCTTTGGCCGGCCCTGTGCAACCACTGTAGTGTTCGTTGACGCCATTTTCTAGTCATTGTTGTTTTTAATATTATTATCATTATCATTGTATTGTTGTTGGAATTTTATGGTAGCGCCACGCGATTGCTGGTGGTAAGACATAAAATCATTCGTAAAACTTAGTTTTTTTTTTTACGAGAGAAATGTTGAAACTGACTTTGGTCAACATAGAAAAATTTTTAAATAGAAAAATTTTTTTATAGAATTGTTGTGTCATAGAGATATGCAGAATAGAAAAATATTAAGGAGAATTGTATAGTTATGGAGAAATTCCATAATATAAATATGTTAACACCTAATTCTGTCATATTATAGTAAATTTTGTAGAGACTTAATTTTCATAGAGATATATAATATAGAGATATTTTGGACATGAATTATTTTCGCATATATTTATACTTAATAGAGTAAGTTTACATAGAGATAATTTTACATAGAATTATTTTGCAACATAAATATATTTAGTATTGATATTTTCGCATAGAAATCTATTTAAGAGAGTTGTATGTTGGTAGAGTAATAATAGTAGAGAAGTGCAAGGCACGCTTGGAACCGGGTACGGTATGAATACCCGCCGCTGATTGTATTTGTTATGTGCATACTGCGATGTTACTAGAGTCGGAGCTGACGCCACCTTTTGGACAGTGGACAATTCGTTGTCAGGCGGGACCATTCTTGAATTCTAAACCAATGAATTCTTTTATTGATTGTGACGATTGTGATAATTACTCTAATTATTAATTAATAAAATAATGAAATTATGGATAAGGATTCATATAATTGATAAAATAACTTTTATCTGAGGACCGAGTTTTATTATAAAGTATTTAATAACACTGTTAAAAATTTTTGTAAAATTACAAATATTTTACAAAACAAAATATGAGTAGAAATACAAATTAGTGTGTTGTCAATACAATATACAATACAATTCGAGTATTTTACCAAAACGTGTTAGGAAACCTACTAAGATGAGTTGGTGTTTTATTATCGTTATGTAATAATCCTACACGTATCGTGATTTTACCGAACCGTTGATCAGTTTCCAATTAAAAGTTTTTAAAATTTACAAACATTGTTTGTAATTTGATTTACTACAATTTTTCGTAAATTTACAAAAAAAAAAATTGTAACTGAAATTACAATAAAGTCATTAAAAGTTTACAAATATTTTCAGTATTTTTTCAACTCTGACTTGTAAATTACATATCCCATTGTAATTTTGCCAAAAATTTTTATTTTTCTTACCAGGGGTTATCAGATATTTTCGGCTGAGTTTTTTTCGGAAACAAAATCTCTAAATACAAACCATAGACTGCACATTGATGCACTTCTGTCTAATCTAGCAAAGTGCGCTTTAATTGTTTGACAATATTCGTTTGTTTAAGAGAAAAACTCGGCCAAAGTTTCCATTGACTGCGTAAGTGCAACAAAGATAGTACCCTTCGTGGACTTGAGTGTAATAGAGAGAGAAGTACGAACGCCCTGTTACACGTCTTGTAATTTTACCGAACCGTTGACTACACAGAAAAAACAGTTAACTTGGTTCAAGAAAAATATTGTCTTCCGAATTTTCTTTCTTGATTTAATAAAAGTAAAACACTTGATTCAAAAACTTTATTTTGGTTCAAGACAATAAATTCTCTTGCTCCAAAAAAATTTATTTTTGAAGCGAAATTGAAAATTTTTTGGTTTAAGAAAAAAAATTCTTGGCTACAGAAAAGAAGTCATCTCTTGCCAAAAAATCAACGTTTTGAACGAAAAAAAGTTAACTTGGGCTAAGAAAAAATTTCTTGGTCCAAGGAAAAAATTTTCTTGCTCCAAAGAAAAAACGTCTTGATTGAAAAATAAAAATCCCTTGGGCCAAGAAAAAATCTCTTGGCCCAAGAAAAAAATTCTCTTGCTCCGAAAAATAAATTGCTTAAGTGAAAATAAAAGTTGCTTGGGCCGAGAAAAAAAAATTACTTGCTCCAAAAGTTTACTTCTTTAATGAAGACCTAAATTTTTCTCAGTCAAAAATGTATTCCCTCTTCGAAAGGTTGACGTGTGGATTTTTTTTATTTTTTGTTTTTATTTGAAACGTAAATTTTTGTGTTTTTTTTTCCTAGCAAAATTATTCAAGACTTGAATTTCAAGTAACTTTAATATTAAATATTAAAGTCATGAATCATGATGTATTATAGGATATACTATAGTACAATTCAAAAAGGTACTTGTAGTTCTGTCAAATGACAGAAGAGTACCCGAACAAAATCGTAATGAAATTTGGAATTTAACACTTCTGAAATAAATGTCTCACCAGGGACACTACATGTCGTAGGCGCGATCTCGTGGCGAGCACCAAACTACTCCCGCGGCTGCTGTCTAGCACCGGTGACTTTCCCCTTCTCCATATCGATCTTTTCTCCCAAGAAATTTTTTCTCTTGGCTTAAGCAACTTTTGTTTTCTTGGTCGGAGAATACAAAAATACTTGCGTAAAAAGAATAGTACTTGTTCCGAGAAATTTTATTTTCTTTAATTAAAAAAATGCAATATTGCTACAAAAAAATAATTTATCTTGCTCCAAAAAAAATATCTCTTACTTTAAGAAATGTAAACTCTTGAAACAAGTGAAAAATTTTTTGATTTAAGCGTAAAAATATGTTGACGTAAGAAAAAAAATTTTGATTCAAGATAAAAATTTGAAGATAATTGTTTACTTGGGGCAAGTAAATTTTTATTTTCCGAATAGATCAAAAAAAATTTCTTGAATCAAGAATATTTTCCTTGATTCAAGTTAACTGTTTTTTCTGTGTACCCGAGTCGAAATATCAAGTGTGATTCCAGCACCTCGAGCGTGTCGAGTGTAATTCCAGCGCCTCGAGCGTGTCGAGTGTAACTCCAGCGCCTCGAGCGTGTCGAGTGTAACTCCAGCGCCTCGAGTGTGTCGAGTGTAACTCCAACGTCTCGGACGTTGCAAATGTAAAATCCATGTTTTAAAAGCATTACAAACATGAATTTCATTTTGTAAATATAAAAAACGTAAATTAAACGTAAGATTTTCAGTACAGTGAAAATCCGAAATGGTTCATTGTTATGAAATCAATTTCCTCGAAACAGGTGGTCCTAAATAGATAAGTTTATCTATTGTGGTAGTGAAAAATTATTCGTTTTGGTGTTTAACCTTCCGTTACACGCGCTTTTTCTAGTGTCTCACTCGTATTCACGCCAACTCTATAGGGGTTTTTTCATGCTGACGCTTGACGCTGCTTTTTAGAGTCAAATTCTGTCACGTGATGAGAATTTAACTTGTGCGCCATCCAGAAAAAATGTAGCGATAACTTATAGCGTTTAGCGTCAAATTTAAGCGATAAATAATACACGAGTATCAAAAGTCGATGTATTGATGTCAAGTTTTTCATACTACAAAGTTGACGTATTATCTTTGTACTTTATAATTGATATTTCCCTCAAAACTCATTGTAAATATTTCCCCCGATAACCAGAGTTTCTGATCAGAAAGTTGGTGTACATGAGTTGCGACCAACTTGACGATGAGTTGTCGACAACTTTCAGCTTTTGTGACTGTTGACTGCAAATTGTTTCCAAGTTTTCCAGAAATTTGGCGACAATCTAACGCTGCAATCTGTCGAAATCTTTCTGAGAAACTTGCAGTCAATGGTTACAAAAGCTGAAAGGTGTTGACAACTTTCTCAGAAAGTTGCCATCAACTTATGGAAATGTCTACTTTGCGACAGGTTGCGGCAGTAGATTGCTGCCAAGTTGCGGTCAACTTGGCTATCAGGGGTCAAAGAATCAAAGTAACAGTCGATATTATAACTGGTAACGTAAAACAAAAACCTATCTGATATTTCTCAATATTTATTTTAGCACCCGCTGCATTTATGAAATCACAAAGTACCAGCTGATTGTTGTTTTGAAAAGATCGACTATTATCGATGCGATTGTTTGAGTGACTTTGACGCTTATATGACCCGGCAAGAAAAGCTAAACTAAATTTAGCTTTATCGCTACATTTTTTCTAGGTGGTGCACATGTTAAATTCTCATCACGTGATCGAATTTGACGCTAAAAAGCAGCGTCAAGCGTCAGCATGAAAAAGCACCTTATTAGGTTGAGTAGTGTTGTGCGGGGAATCCCCGTATAGCGCGTGTAACGAAGGGTTAATAAATGGTCGAGATCGAAACTACTCGTTGTATTAGGCTTATCGACTTTTCGACTGATCGATTATGTGAGGATCATTTGTGTACATTGTAGTATCGATTGTGACCAATCGAATGTAATCAGCTGACAGGCTGACAGGTCTGATAATTGTTGTTAAAATAAGAACACATATTTAAACTAAATGTTTATTCTTTAAATGATTAAAATAATAAATTTTAATTTAAAATATTTTATTGAAAATGATGGTAAGTGATTAATAAATTTTCAGTTGCCTATTTTATATATATTTCATCTTCTGAGTTAACCTGAAAAAAAAAACTCTTTATTTTTTATTTCTCTACTTAAAATACTTGTACTTTAAAGATTTCTACTTATAATAATTAATTAAAAAAAAGAAATCTTATGTCAATTCTAAAAAAAACTATTGAAACTAATCTTTGGTAACACTTTTATAAATTTCAATTATAGAAAGTGAAAAAATTTTATTGTTTTTTTTATTTATCACAACTAAAAAAATTAATAGTAAATCATTATACAAAGCATAATGTAATGCAGTTTTTTAATATCAATTATAACTTAGAACTAAATAGGTTAATAAATATAATTTATAAAAATGAAATTTTTAATTCATTTAATTTATTGTTACAGCTTTGCCGACATCTCAGTAATAAATCGTCAAACAAACTGACGATTATTATGTCTAAAGATTTAAAAGTGTCACAAAAAATTAAATACGTCAATGACTGGATGTGGTTTTGTTCAAAAAATTTTTCACGTGAAAATAATTTTTTAGAGTTTTTGAGTTTTTGAGTCATTGAATTAATCAGATCAACTCGACCAACTTATCTGCTGATCAAACTTGAGCTCATTCAGTCATTTAGTATAAAAAAGTGAAATGTCATTGAAATTTTTGTAATAATGCTCTTATAGACATGGAACTTCTAGAGGTTACTTATCATCGATTAAAGTTTGGGAAATAATTGATTCTATTGATTCTATTTTGGGCATACTCGCGTGGTCATCTTTGTACAGCAAATAAAAACCTTCTGGCAAACTGATGAATATCTTCAATGAACACTGGTACTGATCATTGTTTTGGTTGTAAGAAAATTCATCGCTTGTATAAATACTCGCTAATGCTATGATTTCATCTTTCTGTTATTCACTAGCCATTTCAAAATAATTATTTAATAAACCAACAGCTACTTAAATAAATGGAGCTAATATTTTTTTGGTAATTAAAAATTGAAGCGTAAAAAATTATGAGTTATGTTGGTTACTTTGTAAAACTAGTCTGTATCTATCAAAAAAATCGCGACTACGTCAACATAAATTTTATTGATCATTATGTTCAATAAAATATTTTAAAATGAAATTTATCATTTTAATCATTTGAAGAATAAACATTTAGTTCAAGTATGTGTTCTTATTTTAACAACAATCATCAGACCTGTCAGCCTGTCAGCTGATTACATTCGATTGGTCAAAATCGATACTACAATGTACACAAATGATCCTCACATAATCGATCAGTCGAAAAGTCGATAAGCCTAATACAACGAGTAGTTTCGATCTCGACCATTTATTAAACACCAAAACGAATAATTTTTCACTACCACAATAGATAAACTTATCTATTTAGGACCACCTGCTTCGAGGAAATTGATTTCATAACAATGAACCATTTCAGATTTTCACTGTACTGAAAATCTTATATGATAGAATATATGGATATTATAATGTGATATATTGTACAATATATAAAATAATATTTATATTCTTGCCGTATTACTATATGATAATATATTGAAAAAAAATATATTGCTAGAATATATTATCAATATATTTATCAATATATGACTTTTTATGTATGATTTACATATATATTTTAATATATCTTTTTTATATTGATATATTATATTGAAAGTAGTATATTAATTAATATATAGTATTTTTTATATTTTTTATATATGTTTTCCAATATATTGCAAAATATATGGTTTCCAATATATTGTACAATATATGTCACTTTTTTTACTTTTTTTAGGTTATTGCCAGTAAATATAAGGTCAATGAAAAGAAGGAAAAAAAATAATAAATTTGACTTTTTTGTAGAATTGTGTAGAAATTGAAAAAGTATATTGAAAAAATAAAATTTTCAATATATTGCGAAAAATATTAGTTTTAATATACTGGAAAAATATAATTCCAATCCCTGATTAAAAAAAGCGATTTAAAACGATTTGCAATGTTAAATGCCCATAAGAAGAGGGATTCAAAAGTATTCAAGGTATTCAAAAGCATTAAAAAGTATTTAAAATTTTTTATTTCGAATCGTTTTAAATCGCTTTTTTTAATCAGGGATACACCGCGAACCATATATTTAATCATATAAATTCGTTCATATATAATCAATTATATAAAGACCATATACCACTAATTATATGAGTCAATTGACTCATATAATATTTTAAAATATATGGATGGACAAGACTATTCGCACCCAGGCGTGTATGCAGCGTGTAAATAATTTTCAGATAAATTATCTATACGCAGCGTGTAAATAAGAGCTTTTATCTAAAGCTTTTTTTTAAAATGTTGCTAGTGCTTGTAGTTTTTAGTATATAATTTTGATTTTTTTGCAAATATTTACTCTGAACGGTTATAAATTTATCAACAGAGAAATATTTTCTCTCGATAATTTTTTATTTACAGAAATAATTTTACTATAAATGCATGTAATATATGGATATTACATGCATTTATAGTAATAAACTTGATGTATATATCCTATATGGATATATACATCAAGTTTATTAGCGGCTGAGGCAGCCGTTCGGCACGCGCGTGGCTCGGGCGATCACCGAAGTTAAGTAGCATTGAGCATGGCCACTACTTGGCTGGGCGACCGTTTAGCCACGCGTTGGGTTCGAATGAAGGTCTCTGACCGTTAGGCGCGGGATGAAGATCCAGTGATCGGTAAACTGGGAATTTTAGGAGCTCGGCACCAAATAACGAGGTCCCCGTTATCTGAGTAAAGGACTTAAGTGTCTTGACTCGAAATTAAGGGACTGTCCTATGTTATGTCTGTCTGGACGTAACACCCAAATATAGCAATAGATGTGTTAATTAACGAAATCAAAACTTTAACAAAAGAAGCAACAATGAAAACAAGATCAAATAATTCTAGAAATAAAGACAAATTTAGTTTACCTAGAAAAAATTGGATAACTAAGGGTATTGTTAAATCCTG
Organism: Microplitis mediator; assembly: GCF_029852145.1. Lineage (NCBI taxonomy): Eukaryota > Metazoa > Arthropoda > Insecta > Hymenoptera > Braconidae > Microplitis > Microplitis mediator. The sequence continues at coordinate 16,994,290 of NC_079969.1, read as the reverse complement.
TAACACTAAGGAAATGCTATATAACCTGTGGAAGCTCAATAAAAGTAACACAAAACTTAAAGACAACTATAAAACCTATTGTAAAGTTTTAAATAATGTAATTACGCAAGCTAAAAGAAACTATAATGCGGAACAAGTCAACAAAAACAGCAGCGACAGTAGAAAACTTTGGCAATTCATAAATAATAAATTAGGAAGAAAAAGCAAAACAGATAATGATATAAAAAAATCGATATATAAAGATAAAGAAGTGACAGATACCAAAGATGTGGCAGATGTGTTTGTTAATTTTTTCAGCAACATAGAATTAAAATTAGCTAAAAAAATCCATGTTGATAAAATAAGTGAAGGCAGGGCATCTAATCTAGTAGATAACAATTGCAAATCAATATTTTTTAAACCAACAGATTCAAATGAAATATTTAAAACAATTAAAAATTTAAAAGATAAAGCGGGTGGTCTAGATAAAATTAATAGTAAGGTATTAAAAATATTAGCACACTGTATTAGCAAACCTTTAGAGCATATTTTCAATATATGTTTAGCAGAAGGTATCCCTGATTAAACAAAATGATTAAAAATGATTTCACACGTTAAATGTCCATAAGAGACAGGATTAGAAATGATTTGAAGGATTAAAAAGTATTTAAAATGATTAAAAAACAAATCATTTTAAATACTTTTTAATCATTTCGTTTAATCAGGGATCTGGCCCAGGGCCCTAAAATCAGCAGTTATTGTACTCATTTACAAAAACGGTGATTATTGTGAGCCTAGCAACTACCTTCCGATATCATTGATATCGAATTTAGCAAAAGTATTAGAGAAACTTATACATATTCGATTAACTAATTTCATAACAGAATGTAATATAATTTCTGAGAGACAATTTAGTTTTTTAAAAAATACAAGCACTAGTGACGCTCATGCTGATCTTGGTCAGTACATATATGACAACTTAAACTGGAGAGATATGGTATAAGAGGTGTTGCTTATAACTTGATTAAAGATTACTTAAGCGATAGAGTTCAGAAAGTAATATACAAGGGAGTTCACAGTAAATTCAAAAGTGTAAAAATCGGTGTCCCACAAGGAACAATACTTGGACCTCTATTATTTTTGTTATTCATAAATGATATTTTTAGTGTGGTAGATAAAAAATACTTGACATCATATGCTGATGACACTGCTATCCGGTGTTCAGGTGACAATTGGGACGACGTGCAAAAGGACATGAACAAAGTTTTGAAATTTGTCTACAACTGGTTAAGGATTAACCAATTGACACTAAATGTGGGAAAAACTGTCTATCTAACCTTCTCCTGTTATAGTGATTCTATACCAAAAACTGTAATTAACATAAACAATGAAATAATAAGGAGAGTTAATAACTGTAAATATTTAGGTATTTATATTGATAGTTGCGTAAAGTGGGATATACATTGTAACGGGTTTTTCACCACCGGGGATCTACCGGAGTGAAGTCCGAATACACACGATTTTTAGCAACCTTGTTCTAAATTTTTATAGTTGGGCGCCAGGTGATTTTATAATCACCAAATAAACAGTTATCGAAATGTCGGCTCAGGGTGGCTGATCGGGAAAAGGTCAGGCACTTAAGATTACGATAAATAATTGATCAGAATTACAAAAACAATTATTCGTATATTAAACAGAAAATCAATTGATCGTTATCACAAAAAAAATATCGGTTACAAACAACATATAAATTTGCCGGTATCGGCTTGACTCGATATAAACGAAATTAAAAGTACTCGTAGAATAATACTTGATCAAAACACAAAGTCAGTTAGGTTGTCGAAATAAAATAAACTTATTTTATTTTTCACATAGAATACTTGACAAATGACGTCAAAGTATTGTAAACGGTAAGACGCTACTGCCTAACGAATGAGACACGGATAATCCGTAATTCTCAGAATTGCTCGGTGAAATAAAATAAAATATAAAATAATGTTTTATTTTGGTAACGTGTCAAATTGCACAATCATTACGCGTAATTAATTAGTTAATCTTTAATTGTTACACGCACGCGATTCACTTGTTCAATAATTATTGCACTCGTACACTTTGTTCAGATTCGCGCCGATGCTTCGGCTTGTTCACGAAATCGGTTATTGTCGGTCGAAACTAATTGTCGCGATTTATTGTTCGTTGATCAAACTCGGATTGATCTTACATGTCGTAATTCAAATCGTTCATACGTCGCAATCGAGAATTGTTCAGAGTCGAATTGTTAAAAAAAAACGTGGCCGTTCAGTTCGGCGTCTATCCCGGATCTCTCGTTTCAATCCATGCGTTGGATCGATTACTCGGTCGAAGTCGAAATTTTTAGGAGATCGTTAAAAAAGTCAAATATTTCCAATTTCTTGTGTATAAACTAAGTCTTTTTATGGAACGTAAAGTACTAAAAATGCTGTACCATTCTCTATTTGAAAGTACCATTAACCATGGTTTTATAGCTTGGGGTGGTGCGTACAAGAATTCTATCAAGCCACTTTTTACTATACAAGAAAGAATATTAAAAAAAATAAGAATAGAGTACAACCATATGTTAAACATAAAACAACAATTCGTTCTAAGTAGTCTGACAAAATACTTTAATATTTGTACACATAAATATAATAACTATGAAGGCAGATCTAGACACAAAATAACCAAGACTAAGTACCAAAATAGTCCTTAGTATACTGCAATTAAATACTTTAACCTGCTACCAAATGAAATAAAGAATGCTCTAACGTTAACTAAATCAATTAAATACTATCTAAGAAAATGGTTACTGTCTAGTCAAGAGCAACTATTAACTTTATAAATATTTTTATACGCCTTTTGAGTAATTGTTTTAAAATATTTATGGTGCTTTTCATAATTTTTTCGCTTCATAATTTATACTTAAGTAAGTTAGATCTATTAAATACTAAGCATATGTATTTCATTATTATAAACAATGTATATTTTTATCAATAAAGTAATTATTTTCGATAAGCAGTATGAGAATTTCAAAATTACAATTATGGACCATATTCTAATGCAGAAAAAAATTACTAGAAAGATTAAATGCGAAAAATGTCAAAACGAAGAAAAAGTATTGTCAGAAATATCGTTAATATCAATAGTTTAATGTTAGTTTTATTACTTCAAGTATAAAAACTATTTCTTGGGATCATAAAGGTTCCTAGAGAAATTGAATTAAATCCCTCGCGGACTCGGGATTACTCCGAAATCATGGTGAAATTTCGGTGAAATCATAGTGGAAAGATAGTGAACCCATAGTGAAATGACAGTGAAATCACTGTAACTTTGTGCCATTTGCTTACTGTGTGATAATTATCATCCGATGGTAATTTTATGATGATTTCACCATCGATTCATAGTAGAATCACAATAGCATAACAGTCAATTTACAGTAGTATAGCTGTAAGTTGACAGTAGTCTCACTGTGTATTTACAGTGATTTCACTATCAGTTTATGCTGGATCTGCAGTGCTTCAGTCATGCTTTCTCAGTAATAATACCGTGATTATACAGTGATTTCACAGCAGTCTTACTATAGACTCTTCGTGAAATCACAATAATATCGCTGTGAATTGACAGTAATATTACTGTGATTTCTTAATCATTTAATCGTGGATCTGCTTAGTTTTCATCGAGATTTAGGGGCAATATTGAGATCCTATATTTATTGATTCAAAGATAATAATAATAAAATTAATAATAATATTATAATAGCAACAATAATCCTAATCTTGGTTTTTCAATAAATAATTTTTCTTGCATAAAAAAATTATTTATTATCCCTTTGTATGACTTCATGTAATTCCTCTGGAGAATTAAATGCTATTTTTTACCCTCGGTAAAGAAGGAATTTTATTTTTTTTTTAACGTACGATGGGACTCGAACTGCCGACCCTTCGATTGAAGAGCAGCTTAAGTCATGTACTTTAGCCCACTCGGCCACCACACGCATTCGGAACTAAATATTTAATCTGTTACTTCATGCTATTCAATACTATATATACTCAAGACTAAGTTATAAGAAAAATTATTTTATTAAATACTATAAAATTAAAAGAATACGATATTCATAAAAAAAAAAATGTTTGCCTTCATTTGTAAATCATCAAGTTTTCTGAACTGAAGAATATTTTATTCTAAATTATGATAAATAATAAATATTTACTATTGAAATATTAATCTAAACGATGTTTTCTTTATTTTTTGCAGTAGTTTAAATTCAATTTATACAGTTTTAAAAAAAAAGTTATTCAATTTTTTTATTTATTTATTTTTTTTTATAATTCTGAAGAATTTTACCGTCTTAAGCTTTTATAAAATTAACTAAATTAGATAATTACAGATAAAGTTTCGCTCGGAAATTCCTAAAATAGCTAAATTTATAATAAATAAAATACATATGTGCCAAAATATTTGCTAAACTTACAAACAATTATAGGAGCATTTATGAAATAATTGATATTATTTTTTTTTTCAATTCCATTTTTATCGATTAATGACATTAAAAATTCAAATTTTGATTTTGAAATTGGATTAATGATAGATGTACCGTATCAGATCACTATCAAAGTAGAGTGAAATCATGGAGAAAACGCGAATAATTTGCTGTGAAAATATCATAGAGTCACAGTGCTAATACTACTAGGTTGTCATGGGATCACGGTAAATTCATGGTTAAACTACTATGAACTGACTGTGAAACTATTGTAAAGTCACAGAGTTAACACTATCAGATTACTATGGAATCACAGTGAATTCGTAGTGAAATCACGATAAACTGACTGTGAACCCATGATAAAGCCTCAGTGTTACCATTGTTGGGTTACCATAAATCGATAGCTGATCGACAGTAAAATTATCATGAAAGTATGGTAATTTTATTCTAAACCTACAAAAGAATCACAAGTGAAATCACTATGGAACTACCATAAAATTACTGTAAAATTACTATATAACCAGAGTGACGAAATGGCACAAAACGACTGTGAATTCACTATGAAATTACCATCAATACACAGTAAACTTACGGTAAAATTGATTTCACTGTGATTTCACTGTGATTTCACAGTAACCCCGAATCCGCGAGGGATAAGTTTCATAGATAGCAACATTGTTTTCTAACCGTTTAATAATAAATATAAATGTAAATTTTGAAAAAAATTAGGTTCAAATGGCGGAAGAAAAAAATTGGCTGATGTTTTTCATTCGATCAAAAGTTAGTTTTATAGAGAATTGAATCCCCTAAAATGGCACCTTGGCCATATTTTAATCAGTTATATTTAATGAGTTGTAAAATATTAAGTTGGCATAAAAAAAAATTTTATTAGAAAATTCTTATTTGCGCGAGCGCTAACTGAAAAATAGACATATCGAGCTGAAATTTTTTCAGGATTTTTTTTTTTTTAGTGAGACAATCTAATTTTCGTATGGGACCGAAAACAAAAAAATTTCGATTTCATTTGGCACAGTCTAATAACAATACATGGGAATATATAGTTTTCGATTGTTTCTAAGTATGGATATATATAACTATATATAGGTATATACAATAGTACATAGTCGTACATAAATATACAGATTTTTTATATGAAAAATTTGAACTGACTATTACAATTACTTATAAACAGGATATGGTAGTGCAAAAAACATAGGAAATTTTTTTGACATCACTAACAGCATATTAATGATTATATTTTGCTTTTTCGAAAGTGATTATATTCTTTCAATCTTACGTAGCACAACTAACCTCCGTTGTAACTGTCGGTCGCATAGCCTAGTCGTCAAAGCGTCGGTCTCTCGTACGGAAGGGTCCGGGTTCGAATCCTACTGAAGCGGGTGCGGTCATTAATAAGTCTAGCGTTTTTTCTCTGAATTAAAAATTTCCAATGCGATTGGGAATTCAATTATTCGCAGATCTGATAATCTCTGCATTGCCAAAATAATTAAAAAAAAAAAAAAAAAAAAAAATTTAATTCAGTCAAAATTTCTATACATAGTCATATCAAGGCATATATGGCCATATCAAGCTATATATAGTCATATCAAACTATATAAGACCATATATTGTCAATTTCTAGACATAGTCAGGTCAAGTTATATATGGTCATATCAAGCTATATATGCCCATATATTGTCAATTTCTATACATAGTTATGTCAAGTTATATATGGTCATATCAAGCTATATATGGCCGTATAAAATTATATACAGCTATATATCGCCAATTTCTACATATGGCCATACATAATTCTTTTTTCCCAGGCACAATAAATCAGTCATGTTAAAATGTATTTTTCCCTATGTTTTTCGTCGATTACTGTATAGAACAGTAACCAGTACTATTTATTCTTTTCCGTGTACTATACCTTTTAGAATCAAATGAATAAATAATCATTATTTTTCCGATATTTTAAATATTAAAAAAAGAATTTTTTCTGTTGGAAAATCTATGAGAAATGTGCCGATTACCTGAGTCGAAATGTAAAACGTATCTCAAACGTCTCAGGCGTTCAAAGCGTATCTCAAGCGTCGCAGGCGTTAAAACGTAAATTAAGCGTCTCAGGCGTTGAAAGCGCGTTTAAGAGATCTCAGACCTTAAGAGCGTGTTGAAAACTTTTCAATAATTTTTTAATTCCGATTAAAATTAAAAAGGTCATGTACTGGGTATTAGGTAAAATTTGGTTTTTCCATTTTCCATCAAGTTATGACCTCTATGATGTTTTTATGATATTTCGGGCCAATATATGATATATGGGGCATAATGGACCACTCGAAAAAAAATTAGGAAAACGGTTGACCCTAAATGCCATCCCTACAACTTCCCACTTATTCCATACTTAAGCGCTCAAAATTTCACTTATTACGTTTTTGAGCTGAAACGTTTTAATCACGCTTACAACGTTTGAGCGGCTTGACATAAGCTTTAAATGCCTAAGTCGCTTGAGATACGTTTTAAACGCCTGAGACACGTTTTATACGCCTGAGACGCTTAAGATACGTTTTAAATTTTGACTCGGATAATCGCTGACGCGAGTAAACTCGGACGTTACATTTGTTCAGATTTTCTGCGCAGTGTTGCCAGTTACCACCAGTGACTCATTTCCAGCTCAGTCAATTCATCTTTATCTTTAATAAAAAATTTTTATGTTATTAAAAAAATTCTAAAAAAATCACAATTGTGTTCAGTCACGAGTTTAATCATTTCGAATGGCTTCGTGCAATTCCGCTACATCCGGGAGCTGCCGAACACGCTACGGACTTCAAGTATGGTGAATCGGCCCCGGAAAGATATTTGAACGATACTTAGAGGATATGTAGGTACTAATAAAATACTAAGATCCTAAAAGTTCCAGATGTCTAACTAAAACCGTTTCCAAGAAAATAAATATTATGTAAAAAATAGATAAATTTTTTTTTTCTCAGGATTGGATTGGCCGATTGGTCTAAAAATTTAGTATGTTTTGGGAGTTCATAATAGCTTTCGAACAAAATAATTAACAGTTTTATAGCTTCATAAGATCCTTGAAAAAAAAATTGTTTTTTTCTAAATTGTTTTTCCTAACTATAATACAATTTTGGAACTATTATGAAACTATTTTTTTTCAAAGCCTTATGTACTCCCCTATAACACATAATTTTTTCAGATTTTTAAAAAAGGTACTCCATCGTTAAAAAAAATAAAAACCGTTTTCAGCTCAATTAATACATCTATTCAAAAAAGTTAGGCTATACTTTTTTAATTAAATGCATATTCAGATAGTTTGTAGCTATCAGAAATAATATTTTGTATTTAAAACAATGACAAAAATTTTTTCATCAATGTAAAAAATTAAAATAATTAAAAATAATTAATTATTCATCAATTTTAATAAATATTTTTGAAAACAACTTTTTGTTTCACAGCTTGCCCGTGTGAAAAAAATTTCTCCCGGAGGGATCCCGCATTTGGAGCCTGCTGCTCATGAGACTGACCGGAACTTTAAGCGGAAAATTGGCGGAACCTTTTGAATTGGTAAAGAGCATATAACATAGCCATAAAATTCTTAAGAAAAATGTTAGTATTTATTTTGAACGAATCATATAATAATATCCGATAAGAGTATTTTGGGTATTTTCAGGTGAAACTGCAAAATACAAAAAATAACAATACTGCTGCGTAAATTCCGAAAGGAGATCGTGGGGTACTTTCAGGTAAAACTGCAAAATACAAAAAATATCAAAGCTACCATGTAAATTCTTGGAATCTTCCAAAAGAGTTCGTAGGGTGCTTTCAGGCGAAACTGCGGAATACAAAAATACTAATAGCCCTGGTTAAAAAAGAGAATTAAAGAGGATTAAATAGTATACTCTACACCTCGGGCAGTAAAGTAAGAAATGTCTCAGATCTCATGTAATTGTTGGCCGAGGTGAAGCCGAGGTCAACAAACATGTGATCTGAGGCTTTCTTATTTACTGCCCAAGGTGTAAATACTATTTTTCTCCTCGACGGAGGCGGAAAGCGGAAACTTCGTTTCGCACAGCGGGAGAAAAGTTGACGCTTTTCGCCCGGAGGGGAGAAAAATTAATTGTATACTTTTTAATTCTTCGCAGAGAATTAAATAGAAATAAGGAGAATTCATATTTAGACATTTCCAATACTTTTCAATCCTCTTCAGAGAATTTAATAGAATTAAAATGAATTCATATTTAGCAATTTTCAAAACTTTTTAATCCTCTCCAGAGAATTAAATAGAATTAAAAAGAACTCATATTTAGCGATTTCCAAAACTTTTTAATCCTCTTCAGAGAATTAAATGGAATCAAAAAGAATTCATATTTAACCATATTCAATACTTTTTAATACTCTTCAGAGAATTAAAAAGAATGAAAAAGAACTCATATTTACCAATATTCAACACTTTTTGATCCTCTTCAGAGAATTAAATAGAATTAAAAAGAATTCATATTTAGCAATATTCAATACTTTTTGATTTTCTTCAGAGAATTAGATAGAATTAAAAAGAATTCATATTTAGCAATTTTCAGTACTTTTTATTCTCTTCAGAGAATACGAATAGAATAAAGAACTATTCCCAAGAAAAATATAGAGAACCCGAACTGGGATGGATATCCCGAACTGTTCATAGGGAAGACCACTGGTTATACCAAATATAATATACACTTATCCAACAAATTAAAGGAACAAAAAAAATTTATTAATTTTTTAGTGATTTTTGAAAGGCTACATTTTCGTAAAAAATAATCGTATTGAAAAAACAAAAAGAGCAAATTGAAGCTTGAAATCTCTAGTTTAAAGATCTTCCAGCGAAATATTTTTTCAAGCCATGTTTTTTGCGGAATCATAAGAAAAAGGTCGAGACAAAATTTTTCTAAATTTTTTGGTTTTGTTTTTAAGGTCTACGGGGCCGGGAAAAATTTTTTTTAAAAAACGAATTTATGGCTCGCTTAGGAAATTTATTCAGCTACAATTTTCTTTTTTTTGTTTTCCTGTACGTCAATTCGCTGCTGAGATATCAGCCTTCAAATGAAAAAGGATCCTTTTGTCTTTGATTATTGATATCTCAGCAAATAATGGCTGCACAGTAATTTAAAGGGTAGTTTAAGAAACTTAAATAAATTCACTACAAGCTCCGTTTTCGATTTTTTCAAAAAAAATTTTTTTTTATCCGTGATATCCATTTGAAAAACCCTTGAAAAATTGCCATTTTCTGGTTTTTTAGTCGACTCATCGCTACTCTGCACATATTGATAAAAAAAATAATGTTGCCAGGTAATTTTACAGCTTAATATACCCTCAAAAACTCTGGAAATTTTCAGATTGATCCATTGAACCGTTTGTCTGGTCCGATTGCTCAAAGTTTTGCAAAACAATTAAAGGAACAAGTTTTGTTCCTTAAATTGTCTAATCGTTATCAAAATGAAAAAATCAATTTTTCCGGATTTTCTTTCATTTTTGCGTTATTTATTCAGTAAATGTAAGGTAAAGAGGAAAAAAAAAATTTTCCGAAAAACGAAAAAAAAAAAACTGAATCAAACGTAATAAAAAAAAGTAAAAAAATTCTTGTTTTATCTCGTTTTTCGGAAAATTTTTTTTTTCTCTTTACCTTACATTTACTGAATAAATAACGCAAAAATGAAAGAAAATCTGGAAAAATTGATTTTTTCATTTTGATAACGATTAGACAATTTAAGGAACAAAACTTGTTCCTTTAATTGTTTTGCAAAACTTTGAGCAATCGGACCAAACAAACGGTTCAATGGATCAATCTGAAAATTTCCAGGGTTTTTGAGGGTATATTAAGCTGTAAAATTACCTGGCACCATTATTTTTTTTATCAATATGTGCAGAGTAGCGATGAGTCGACTAAAAAACCAGAAAATGGCAATTTTTCAAGGGTTTTTCAAATGGATATCACGGATAAAAAAAAATTTTTTTTGAAAAAATCGAAAACGGAGCTTGTAGTGAATTTATTTAAGTTTCTTAAACTACCCTTTAAATTACTGTGCAGCCATTATTTGCTGAGATATCAATAATCAAAGACAAAAGGATCCTTTTTCATTTGAAGGCTGATATCTCAGCAGCGAATTGACGTACTGGAAAACAAAAAAAAGAAAATTGTAGCTGAATAAATTTCCTAAGCGAGCCATAAATTCGTTTTTTTGAAAAAATTTTTCCCAGCCTCGTAGACCTTAAAAACAAAACCAAAAAATTTAGAAAAATTTTGTCTCGACCTTTTTCTTATGATTCCGCAAAAACCGTGGCTCGAAAAAATATTTTGCTGGAAGATCTTTAAACTAGAGATTTCAAGCTTCAATTTGCTCTTTTTGTTTTTCCAATACGATTATTTTTTACAAAAATATAGCCTTTCAAAAATCACTAAAAAATTTATAAAATTTTTTTGTTCCTTTAATTTGTTGGATAAGTGTATTATCTATACCAGACATATATTCAGTAGTTGAGGTGATAATATAAATTATTAAAACCAACTAATTAATATAAACAAATGTTTTATTTAAATAAACGGAAGTAACACAGTGATCGTAAGTATACAGTAAAGAAAACGGCCTGGATGCGTGTGTACAATTCCACAGTCTATTACTAATTGTCCCACCAATGTGGTAGAGATAGATCAATGAAAATATCGATGTTCGACGGAAACTGTCGAATTTTATCGATCGCGTCACCTAGTAGCAACGCTACAGAACTCCCTTTGTTTTTTTTTTTTTTTTAAATTTAATACACGATAATTTAAGTAATGGAATATTTACAAATGATATGAATAAATAAATAATTAAATGGATGAATATAATAAAGTGGTGAATTATTTCATTGTAAAAAAACAAACTTTTATGTTAAAAAAAGTAAATCGCGTAAATTTCTAAATGTTAAACCAGACTCAGCGTTTTTTGGGTCTCGGTTGCTGTGTTAATCGGCTGGGAGTTTGTTATCATCGTCGCCGTGTCGACTGGATTTGCCTCGTAAACGAGCTTTAATCTGTCCACAGAAATGGCGATTTGTCGTCCACGAAAATCGACGATGAAGTATTTGTCGTGCCGGGTTATGACACGATATGGACCTTCATACGGCGGTGAGAAAGATAGTCCAACCTGGTCATTCCGTACCAGTACGTGGCTGCAAGTACTAAGGTTCCTGAAACAGTAAATAGAATGCTTGCCGTGACGCGACATTTTGGCCGGTGCCAATGAATTGAAATGACGTTTCAATGTATTGACAATATCGTGAGGTGTAGTTTTGTTACTGGGAGTGAGTAACTCACCAGGTAAACGAATCGGCTCACCGTACACTAATTCAGCCGGGGTCGTCTGGATGTCGTCTTTCCAAGCAGCGCGTAAGCTGAGCAAAACGGCTGGTAATGCGTCATACCACGACTCTTGATGACACAAAATTGCTGATTTAAGCTGACGATGTAAACGTTTGACTAGACCGTTAGCTTGCGGATGATACGGCGTAGTGTGTAGGTGTTTTATGACGATTCAAATTGCGGACCTTGGTCCGAAGTTATGCGTTTTGGTACTCCGTGGCGTGATATCCAGTGCAGCGATAGTGCATGTGCTATCGTCTCTGCGGTTCCATTGGATAACGGGACAGCTTCAGAAAACCTCGTGAATCGGTCGTTGTTAGTCAAGCATTGAGTAAAGCCTCTTGACGTTTTTAAAGACACTAGATCGATGTGTATGTGCTTGAATCGTTCAGTTGGAGGTTCAAAATTGGCAACCACGATGACAGGTGTCTCTGAAATTTATTTTTCTGGCAATCGATGCGGGATTTTGCCCATTCACGGCAGTCTTTATTAATTGACGTCCAGACGTATCGTTTAGAGATCATTTTCAATGATCCTTTGATTCCGGGATGAGCTAGCGAGTGCAGTGAATTGAACACCTTCTTTCTCAGTGCCTCTGGAACGTATGGTCGCACCGTACCTGACGCGATGTCACTGTACAATGCTAAACCGTTGTCGAAATTGATTCGTCGAAGCTGCAACGCGATTGTCTGTTGCGGCAGTTGTTGAAGCTCGAGATCTTGCTTCTGTGCATCGGCAAGTTCTTCCAATGTGATAGCAGTAGACATTGCTTCAACTCGTGACAATGTGTCAGCGACAATATTGTCGTTGCCTGACACATGTCTAATGTCAGTCGTAAATTGACCGATGAAATCCAAACGGCGGAATTGCCATGGTGAAGCTCTTTCGGTACGCTGTTTAAATGCGTGTTGGAGCGGTTTGTGATCTGTGTAGATCGTTACGTGTCTACCCTTGAAAATATGTCGGAAATGTCTCACGGCTTCGTAGATCGCGTGTAGTTCTCGATCATAAGTCTACAATTTTTTGATCGACGGCTGTAATTTCCGGCTGAAGAAAGCCAGCGGCTGCCAGTCGTTGTTTATGCGTTGCTGGAGGACGGCACCGATCCCGATTTCTGATGCATCGGTAAAAACTGCCCAATTCACGTCGGTTCTTGGATGCACGAGAAGTGTTGCATCAGCAAGAGATCGTTTAGCGGCATCAAAAGCGATTTGCAAATCAGCTGTCCAGTTGACAGGATGCGATCCTTTGATTTTCGGTCCTTCTAGTACTTTATTAACGGCGCTAAAATTTCTGCAGCGTTCTTAATGAACTTTCTGTAGAAATCAATTGTGCCGAGGAATCTACGAAGTGCTTTAACGGTTTTTGGAGGCTGGAGATTAACGATAGCCTCAACTTTTTCCGGCAATGGTTTAATGCCGTGATCGTTGATTAAATAACCGAGGAATTCAACTCCGGTTTTGCCTAGCTGGCACTTCGGAACGTTTATTACTAGTCCATAATCACGAAGACTTTTAAATAACATCTTGAGGTGTTTTAAATGCTCCTCGTCGTCTTTGAATGCGACTAGTATATCGTCGACATATGGAAATACGAAATCCAGATCCGACATCTTCTGGAGCTACTCGAAGTTGGAGGAAAGCTTTGGTAAAATCAACGACAGAAAAGATTCGTTTCCCATGTAAATACGCGGCAAAATCATCCATATATCGAAGCGCATATTTATCGATGAGAGTACGGTCGTTTAATGGGCGATAATCGCCACATGGTCTTCATCCACCGTCCTTTTTCTGGACCATGTGTAATGACGATGATCAAGCACTCTGCGATGGCCGACAAATGCCTTGCTCAATCATTTTACGGAACTCGTCTTGAGCAATTTTTAATTTGTCCGGCGATAAGCGACGAGCTTTGCTAGAAACAGGTGGACCAGGTGTTGTACGAATATGATGCACCGTTGAATGTTTCTTTTTCTTATTGTCGGACGGATCAGGTCGTGTGATATTGGCAAACTCACGTAGCAGTTTCATATAAACGGAATCACCATCCACGGCCTTGATTTTGTCCAATGCTGTTGTTGCGTGGAAATAACCGGATGATGTCAAAGCTGTACTGCCGTCGGGTAAGCATTTGCGCTTGAGGTCGACTAGCAAGTCAAAATGACTCAAAAAATCAGCCCCATGTATCGGTTTGGTGACATCGGCAACAATAAAATTCCACGTGAAATCTCGACGCAGTCCGAGATTCAGTGTTTGTAAAGATAAACCATAGGTTTCGATAATCGTGCCGTTTGCGGCATAAAGCTAATAACCTATGAGAGTTGTTTGTGATTTCATCGAGCCGCGAGGATAAACTGATAAATCAGAGCCAGTGTCCACGAGAAACTCGGTCCCAGTGACTCGATCTTTAATAAATAATCGGCGTGAAATCGATTGAGAATCACTCTCCGCCGCTAGTGATTCTCGTCGGCATTTTCCCTGCCATTTACAGTCGGGTGCGCATGATCGGGCATTTTTACCATGCTTGAAACGATACCAGCAATAGTCGAAATTTTTAACATTCCGAAGTCAACGGTGCCGGTATGCTCTGGATCGTGTATTTGGAAGTTGCTCCTGAGCAAGCATTTCACTATAATCGGCAGTCAACAGCGCAAGTTGCTTACGCAAAGCAACGGCCTGGATGCGTGTGTACAATCCCACGGTCTATTACTAATTGTCCCACCAATGTGGTAGAGATAGATAAATGAAAATATCGATGTTCGACGGAAACTGTCGAATTTTATTGATCGCGTCACCTAGTAGCAACGCTACATATATATAGGACGTGGTGCAGGGTATGCTGCGCCATGACCAGTAGGTACTTCCCACTCTGTTACGTAAAGTTCACTTGGTAGCAGTGGAGTGCTGACTGACGATAACGTCCGCTGCATTTGCTTTTAACACTTCTACTATAAGTGTCCATATCCAAGAAGCCCGCACGCTCTAGCGGTAAGCGCGGAACTATCTTTCGCTCACTTACTCTCTCCCGCCAGATTGTCGGTCGGCGAGCGTCTCACGTTCACTCTTACATTTTTTTCCCGTTGCTTTTTACTCTTTTAATGACTTTTTTTTTCCAAAAATTTCTCCATAAAAGAAACTAAAATTTCACGTATAAAATTATTATTTCTTTTCTTTTCCAAAATAAAATTTTAATAAATAAATAATTACTATTCATTATTGTTTTGATTTCTTAAAGTTTAGAAGAAAAATAATTTTTTTTGTTATAGTTACAATTTTCTCAGATCCTCAGCGAGAACAGGAATTGCAACATGACTTTGAAATTAAAAAAAAAAAGTTAGAATTAAACTTTTTCGAATCCTCTTTTATTCTCTTGAATCCTCCGCGAGAACAGAAATTTAATATTATTTTAGAATTGAAAAGAATTAGTTAGAATTAAACTTTTTCGAATCCTCTTCTATTCTCTTGAATCCTCCGCGAGAACAGAAATTTAATATTATTTTAGAATTATAAAGAATTAGTTAGAATTAAACTTGTTCGAATCTTCTTTTATTCTCTTCAATCCTCTGCGAGAACGGAAATTGAATATTATTTTAGAATTAAAAAGAATTAGTTAGAATTAAACTTTTTTGAATCCTCTTTTATTCTCTTGAATCCTCCGCGAGAACAGAAATTTAATATTATTTTGGCATTAAAAAGAATTAGTTAAAATTAAACTTTTTCGAATCCTCTTTTATTCTCTTGAATCCTCCGCGAGAACAGAAATTTAATATTATTTTAGAATTAAAAAGAATTAGTTAGAATTAAGTTTTTTCGAATCCTCTTTTATCCTCTTGGATCCTCCGCGAGAACGGAAATTGCAATATTATTTTAGAATTAAAAAGAATTCGTTAGAATTGAACTTTTTAAATCCTTTTTGATTCTCCTGAATCCACCGTGAGAACTGAAATTGCAATATTATTTTAGAATTAAAAAGAATTAGTTAGGATTCAACTTTTTGAATCCTTTTTTATTCTCTTGAATCCTTCGCCAGAACAGAAATTGCAATATTATTTTAGAATTAAAAAGAATTCGTTAGAATTGAACTTTTTAAATCCTTTTTTATTTTCCTGAATCCACCGTGAGAACTGAAATTGCAATATTATTTTAGAATTGAAAAGAATTAGTTAGAATTAAACTTTTTGAATCCTTTTTTATTCTCTTGAATCCTTCGCCAGAACAGAAATTCAAAGTTATTTTAGAATTAAAAAAACTTAGTTAGAATCAAACTTTCTTGAATCCTCTTTTATTCGCTTGAATCCTCTGTGAGAACAGAAATTAAATATTATTTTCGAATTAAAAAGAATTGGTTAGAATTAAACTTTTTCGAATCCTCACTTATTCTCTTCAATCCTCTGCGAGAACGGAAATTGAATATTATTTTGGCATTAAAAAGAATTAGTTAAAATTAAACTCTTTCGAATCTTCGTGAATTCTCAACGAGAACAGAAATTGCAATATTATTTTAGAATTAAAAAGGATAAGTTAGGATTAAAAATATTTATTCCTTTTTTATTCTTCTTAATCCTAAAATGATAATAATTTTTTTACTAGATGAAGGAGAATTAAACTGGATTCGTTTCATGTTCGATCTTAATTCTCCGGAGAATTAAGAGTATTGGAAAGTATTAAGTAGCATTAAATATGTTTGCTTTTTTAATCCTTTTTAATTCACTTTTTTAACCAGGGAGTGCCGTTGCAGTATTGGTATTTTTTGTATTCCACAGTTTCACCTGAAAGCACCCTACGAAATCTTTTTGAAAGATTCCAGGAATTTACTCGGCACTTTTAGTATTTTTTGTATTCCGCAGTTTCACCTGAAAGCACCCTACGAACTCTTTTTGGAAGATTCCAAGAATTTACACGGCAGTATTGGTATTTTTTGTATTTCGCAGTTTCACCTGAAAATACCCAAAATACTCTTATCGGATATTATTATATTATTCGTTCAAAATGAATGCTAACATTTTTCTTAAGAATTTTATAGCTGTTATATGCTCTTTACCAATTTAAAAGGTTCCGCCAATCTTCTGCTTAAAGTTCCGGTCCGTCTCATGAGCGGCAGGTTCCAAATGCGGGATCCCTCCGGGAGAAATTTTTTTTACACGGGCAAGCTGTAAAACAAAAAGTTAATTATTTACAAAAATTTAACTATTTTAATTTTTTACATTGATGAAAAAATTTTTGTCATTGTTTTAAATACAAAATATTATTTCTGATAGCTACGAACTATCTGAATATGCATTTAATTAAAAAAGTATAGCCTAAACTTTTTGAATAGATGCATTAATTGAGCTGAAAACGGTTTTTATTTTTTTTAACGATGGAGTACCTTTTTTAAAAATCTGAAAAAATTATGTGTTATAGGGGAGTACATAAGGCTTTAAAAAAAAATAGTTTCATAATTGTTCCAAAATTGTATTATAGTTAGAAAAAACAATTTAGAAAAAAACAATTTTTTTTTCAAGGATCTTATGAAGCTATAAAACTGTTAATTATTTTTTTTGAAAGCTATTATGAACTCCCAAAACATACTAAATTTTTAGACCAATCGGTCAAGCTAATCCTGAGAAAAAAAAAATTTTTTATTTTTTACATAATATTTATTTTCTTGGAAACGGATTTAGGTAGACATCTGAAACTTTAAGGATCTTAGTATTTTATTAGTGCCTATATATCCTCTAAGTATCGTTCAAATATCTTTCCGGGGCCGATTTACCATACTTATACCCCTATGGCCTTATTTATTATTAATTTTGGTGTAATTTTTAGTTGATAAATTCCACCACACCTAAACCAGATTCCTTTTGTGCATTTGCTCACTTTACAGATTGTCTAGTCGTATAAGCTTGTGGTTTGAATTTTGAAAAATCATAGTTATGATACTTGGCAACACCGCAGTATTAAATACATTGTAGCAGAACACCACGGCACGACGAACAAAAGGTGTTGAGACCGCGCAACGAACGGAGCGTTAAGTATAACTTTCCTTAGATTGTTATAGCAAATGAAGGTAAAATCCTGTCTCGCGCTCGACACATGGGTTATATACCTAGTAGTCTTCAGCTGACAAGTGATTACAAGTTCAATGACTAATGAGTGTGAACTCTGATCAACAATTTAATCCCAATTTACTATAGATCTAGCTAAGCTGAACTTTATTTTGTACAACAATGATGTTACATAAGCACAGGGAATGATTATCGGTAGAAATAAAATATTCATAACTCGATTTCGCTAACAAACACTAAATAAATCTTAATTAATGAATTCGTTTGAGTAGATTCGTTTATTTTCGAGTTAACAAACTACTACATAATATGATGTACTGAAAGTATATACAAAAGTTACAAGATTATTTAAAAATAAGCGAATGAGTAAGAAGGTTAAATAAGGTTCCTATTAATCATAGTAGATTATTATCGAGATTTAACTACCAAGTTTTTTTAAAGCAGACCATGATATGGAGTAAGTAGAATTATTCCTATTTAAAATGGAATTTAACTACAGCTATTTTATTGAAAATCTCAAAGATGGACACGTCGAAATAAATTACAACAATTCATTGTTTTAGACAAAATAAATAAACATGGACTGCAGCTCCTATTTTATGCAATCGTCTTCACAGGGCTGATATGATGTGATCGCTTTAATCCCAAGTAGTAGCCCAAAATTTATGTAGTTGTTCTGTCTTTTTAAAATGGTGGTTGTTCAACGATTAACCATTAACATGCAACAAATTCCTTGGATTTTGTAAATGAGGTGGAGGTGGTGGTGGCCGTCCTTGACAATTCGTATTACAACTATCTTGGCTTTCTCCATCTGTCAATCATAACAAAATAATTGTCATTAAAAACTTCTGTCTTCTTTCGTCACGAAGTGGTTTATAATGAATCTTATTTCATTGCATTCTATATTTCAGTTCGAATTTAACCATCTGTTAAAATCAAATATAACACGCATGCGCTATATTGCTTATATTATTATTTATTATATATTTGTATACAGTACTGTGAAATTTTTTTGATTTTTTAATTTTATCCATTAGTGTATTGTTGCACGTTCATAGAGATACACGAATTGGTGCCCAACCGGTTTCTAACCCAGCCTGAGACGGGCTGAAGATACTATTTGTATTTTTCGTAGATTGTTAGAGTAAGGTACCCGCGGGTAATAATTATTGTCGGATAATAAGGCCTAAGTGACAGGAATGATATTTAAAATAATCGCCTCCGCTATAGGCTACTCTAGTCGAAGGGTCTTGTATAGAGATGTTACGACAAGTCTATAGAGTCCCGATACCACGTTCCCTGTCTTCTATATTTCATCATCTGTCATATGCTATCGTGCGGCAGAAGAAATAAAAAAAAAACAATCTAGTCTTCTGACTCTTAAAAAAGATGCTGATAGTTTTAAGTGCTGTTGAGCAAAGCAATCTAGTCTTTTGTCTTTAAAAACGTATTGTTGCTAAATTTGAGTGATGATTTATCTCTAACACCAATTTTATTAAGTATAGTTTAACTATTACGGTTTGTTTAATCCGTAGGCCTTATTACCCTATCGTAGTAAAATAAAGCCTATTCATATGTTTTTTGTAATAGTTTAATTTTTTGTTTGTTTATGGTAAAAATTACCACTACTTCATTATATTTTATGGCTACTGTATTGAAATAAAGATTAATATGATACATTTTGATAATTAAATGCAATATTTTCGATTCTATTCAAAATCTCCCTTAGCCTTATTACCCACCGGTACCTTATTATTTTATCCGTTTGTTCAGGGCCAATACGATATACTACATACTATCGCACTCTGCCGCAGTAAACTTGTGCTATAAAAATTCGTAAGAATCTATCATATAAACATATAAAAGGTTCAAAATTACATGATTGATTTGTTGTGTTAAGATAAAAAGGGTTTAGCTTGATCGATTAAAAGATTTTCAAATTCGTGGAGTATTTGAGAAATAGCGGCAATTTGAAATTTATGTCTTTCCCAAAAATTCCGCTTCCGTCAAAAGAACGTCAAAGCTGATTAAATAAGCTACATTTCCCGTTTTCTACTTTGTGTTCGAAAATTTATCGAATTTGGGATAAAAAATTTGAAGTTGCATGATTGTTTTCCGTGTAATAACTAAAATTCCATTATTCTATCTGTAACATTTTCTAACGTTAATAGACATAAGAAATGTAAAAAGAAAATTGATTTCTATTTCAATGTTATCGCGAAATTTTAAAATAAATTAATAATTATAAATTGACTTTTATTTTGAATTCTGAATGGCCTTCTTGAAGATATAACGCTATCCGGTATCAGTCTATGTAATAATTTAAACTTTAGCACTACTCATATTATTTGTTGTATTCTGACGAATTTAACAACTACCTTCGATATTAGTACCGTGTCCGTTGATTCTGACTGGTGAATCCGTAGCTAATTGGGATGCTGTCACATTCCTCGCTTGTAAAATTCCATTTTGGGACGCAGATGGCTGAAATATAATTATAGGAATTTAGAACTTGAAGATCTCAGTAAATCCAGTTTCAATTCAGGAGGTTCAGTTTTCTAAAAAAGTACGAATTCTTCCGTTTAGTTACTGTACTAAGTATATTTTTGTAAATAAATATGGCTGATGAAAACTATGAAACTGTGTCTGTGAAAAAGTCTCATTTGTGCTCGTAGATTCAAGTTTTAAAGTCTTGAGGGGCCAGTCGACGTTACGTGCTAAATGGAAAGATCCGGAGTTATCCGTAACAGGACAAAAGATACGGGCCACTCTTCATAGAAAGACATGGATAGTGCCATACTCATTCATCTTCACTTATCCTCATTTATCCTCATATGAGTCTGGACTTGAAAAATAAATATTATTCAGAACTTATTTTTGGGGTTGTTTCTACTAGAGGACTTTGTAACAAACAAAAAACGTTTGTATTGAATGCCCATGGCCTGGGGCCACACCGGCTGATGCTGCTCTGTTTTTAACTTCCCGCTAAGAAAATTGAAAATTTTCCTAAATTAGGGAAGTTATTGGTTTCGGTCTGATTTGCAAAAACCGAATTTCTATCCGATTTTGACGTTTTGAGGTTCTAGGAAGCTATCCTGACTAATTTCACGATGATGTCCGAGTGCATGGATGTGTGTAGGTACGTATGTACGTATGTATGTATGTAAATATTCATAACTCTTGAACGGATGAACCGATTTTGATCTTTGAGGTGTCATTTGACGCGGCTTGTTAAGATCTTGAAGCTATAAAAATTTGAGCTCAATCGGAAGGGTGCGTTCGGAGGATAGGCCGATTTTTTAGTTTGAATTCACGTGGCAACTTTAAATTAAATACAATCACCGATTACTGATTACCCCAACGGTGAGACCGTTGGTACTAGGGGA
The DNA here is from genome assembly GCF_029852145.1 of Microplitis mediator. Lineage (NCBI taxonomy): Eukaryota > Metazoa > Arthropoda > Insecta > Hymenoptera > Braconidae > Microplitis > Microplitis mediator. The sequence goes on along the minus strand of NC_079969.1, from coordinate 16,972,997 downwards.
CAACTCTACATTCTATCACTGACTCGATTATTACAGATTTGACATACTCAATTTTAGGTTGTTATTAAACAAATTTACTAGACTTGGTTAATGTACAACGAGTGGAGTAGACAAACGGAACTTGGATCCCATGATCAATAATATAATTATTTAGTGAATTGTGAGACGTAGAGTAAGGATTTCGCAAGAAGCCCTCAGCATTTTTCCACACCTTTTAACTGATTGCTGGTGAGGGGCCTAAGTCGTCAAGTCTGTCTAGGTAACTTTGTCTGGGTGCTTGTTCAACTTTATGTAACCTATTTTCGTGAAAGGAGTCGTTTACGTGACCTCGTCAAAACTGACGCTTATAATGTCTCGAACACTGACCCATAGGCCTTCTCGTAGTCTCGGTATACCAGGAGGGCGAATACATGCGTTCATAAGAAAAGTGTGAAAACTAAGAGGCTCCCTAAAATAGCAGGACTCATTTGAGCAGTCTAACCCGGGTAAAAAAAGTAACATAGACTGATCACAAAAATTAAGGGATAGAAAAAAAAGTCTAAATTTTTGGGCGATTTTCAACATGCTGTAACTCAGTGAAAAATGATCGTAGAAAAAAAAATAAGAAACGCAAATTGTAGCTTCAAGTTTTTAGTTTTCAGATCTGGACTTCAAATTTTTTTATCATGCACGGTTCCGGAGTAATCCTAAGTAAGCCGACGAAAAAAAGTTTTCAAAATTTTTGCTCGTCTTCCAACAAATCTATGGGCTTCAATAAATTTTTTTGGATAATCTGACCTTATGACTCTTTTAGGAAATTTTATGCCCTCTGAATTGCTGACCTCAATAAGTCTCTACAACGATTTGGCGCCGAGTTATCATTCATCAAAGCAAAAAAGTCCAATTTGGCTTTGATAATCAGTAACTCGAATCGTATTGGTCGTACAGAGAACAAAAATAAGGTTTTGAAAACTGCAGAACATTCTCTATAAGACAAAATTAGTGACTTTTGATGGAAACATTTTTTTGGAAGCGATAATGTTTATTAAAAAACAGGCGAAGATTCGCATATTGATTTTCAAAATTATTTTTTTTGTTCATATTTTTAAAAAAAATTTTTTTTTTTTTTCATATTTTTATTCCAAAATTGTTTTTTGGAAGACGAGCAAAAGTTTTGAAAATTTTTTTTTGTCGGTTTACTTAGGATTACTCCGGAACCGTGCATGATGAAGAAATTTGAAGTCCACACCTGAAAACTAGAAACTTGAGGCTACAATTAGCTTTTTCTATTTTTTTTCTACGACCATTTTTTACCGAGTTACAGCATGTTGAAAATCACCCAAAAATTTAGAATTTTTTTTCTATCCCTTAATTTTTGTGACCAGTGATTACATGTAATCATATGTGAAAAATGGACCAATGTAATTATATATAATTATATGCAATTACATATAATTATATATAATTACATGTAATCGGATGTAATTATATGTGAAAATTTGCCGGAATTTATCCAGTACAGGGTAATAAAAAAATTACATATAACATACATAATTATTCATGAAAAATGACTCCATATAATTAAATAAAACTATATATATAAATATATATTGCTTGACAATGTATTGTGTCACTTGTATACTTTCAAACATATAGTGGAGTTCTGAGCACTTTGCTCGTAAGATGTTATAGTTAAATAATAAGTTTGTATACCTCGATTAAAAGTTGTTTTAGTCGCTGTAATTGCGCTTCCAATTGACGATTATGGTCTTCAAGTATTCGCATACGTGTTTCTAATCTGCCTTTATGCTGTCTGAGTAATTTTGCTTCTGCAATCATGTCAGAGTCTGATTTTCGGATACTTTCAGATTTTTCAAGACTCAGCTCAAAATTTTCTTTCGATCGTAAATTTTCATATTCTGCTTGAAGTACGGAATTTTCATCTTCAAGTTCACGAATCATAGCTTCGAGTTCAATCTTTTGTTCAATATCGATAGCAGCTATAACTTGAATGGGACTTCTTGGAATATTTATAGCACTATCATTGAGACTTTGACAATAATGAGCGATAAGTTGGTGTTCATCGTCACTTTCGGGAGTAGAATTTTTCGTATTCCGAGCTAATTCAACTTCAGCAAGTCTTGAAGCAAACATTTCTAAACGCGAATGCATATCATGGCTTAATGTACCATGTTGAGGAGACGGAAAAGGGCTTTCTAAAGCATCACCTTCAAGAACGGTCTGGACTGGTAAATATCCAACTCTGGGATGTTTCTGGAAATATCTCTTTGATTTAAATTTATTACGTAAAGCTCTTGTGAAATCCCGAACATCTTCTCCTGATGTGGTCTGCAAAAATAAATTTAAAAAATTGTATTTTACGAAATTCTACTAAGTAGTTCTAACTTTGGCAGATTATTAATATTTACGGTAGTGCAATATTCTTGCATTGGGTGTGACAGTTTATGATTTTTGGCTTTAAATCCAGAAAAAAAACATTTTTGACACATGTCGAAGTTGAAACATTTCAAACAACGGTATCTGAAAACATTGACATTGTAACGAATGTGAGACTGATTTTTAAACATTTGAATCCCAGCCGCGCCGAGAGCTTCACTCAAGCCAAGACAAGACAAGATTGTATCAGTCTTTCCCGAGTTTGTTCTGAATTTTTCTTAAATTAATTTTAAATAGTACAAACAATTATATTTCATTGGTTTGTATTTGATAATAATTGGGATAATTTTTAAAAATGCCTTGAATTTGTTATTAAAGTCTTTATTCTTTTTTCAAACAAACGAGCTTCCATAGTATTTTCAAAATACTATTTTAATTTCATACAATAAAAAAGTAAACTATTTCGAAATAGTTAATAGACCCAAATTAACTGTCGAATTATAGTCATAGGTAGACACAAAATCTTGATAAAACTATATCACATATATTTATTGTATTGTATTAGTTCTTGTAAAGACATTGCAAGATTTTTTTTATGATCATGGTCTAGCTTTCAATATTGCAATCTATAGTATTGTCTTGGCCTCGTCTTGATAAGTCAAAACGAGATCAAGTCAAGATCAATAGAATCTCGATCTTGAGTAAAGCCCTAGCCGCACTCATTCAAACTCTAGAAAGAGGCCGAATGAACTGCAAAGTTCTAGGATATACAAGCTGTCGTGTTTGAAGAAAGATTCATCTAAAGGCAAGTGGTAAACATTTTTGATATCTTCCCTCTCAATTTAATCGAATAATACACACAACAAGGGCACTAGTTTTTTCGAAGACATTTGGGTTCTTAATTTTCGAAAAAGATCCACATTATACAATAAGTATGGAAAGAGTGAACGTGAATACTTTAGTAAGGGTGGAATATTAAAACTTACGGAAAGTTAAAAAAAACTAATATTGCAATTCAGGCTGAATTTCAGTCAAGCCTATGAGTTATAGAACAATCTAAACTTAATCGATGGACATATGTTTTTACCTGAATCCTATTATCGGATACTCTCTGCAGATATTGCACTTTGCTTGGTGTTTCGCATTTTCTGCTGCTGCTAATCGATGTAGCACTGGTAACCAAACCATACTTTGTGGCTCTTGCTGAAGCCAACATAAAAAGTGTGCTACTTGAATTTCACTTCTTTGCATTCCAGATTTTTCAAAACAACTTCGAACGCTTGGTTCAATATTGGACCCACCGAAAGCTGCAACTTCTCCAAGTTGACGTGGTACTTGAATACAGTCATGTAATAAAAGGCCTAACTTCCGCTGATTTACTAGTTTGTTCGGATCCGCAATCAAACGAAATAGATCTGTGGGTAAAGAATAATTATTTTGCAATCATGTATATCGTTTAATGATATGGCAAAGTTGATTCGGCAAAGTTCGAAGCTAAATCGATTATTATCAGATTTTTGTCGGAGTTTCTTATTTTATCCCATTCATACAAGATTAAAAGAATTAAGCGTTAGCTACCGAGACGGAAGACGCGTTCTTGTACTTCTTTAATTCTATCTATTTCTTGTTGTTTACTTTGTTACGTTGTTTTTGTTGAATACAATATTTTTTAATGTAATTATTCGGTTTAGCGGCTGAGGCAGCCGTTCGGCACGCGCGTGGCTCGGGCGATCACCAAAGTCAAGTAGCATCGAGCACGATTACTACTTGGCTGGGTGGCCGGTTAGCCACGCGCCGGGTTCGAACGGAGGTCTCTGACCGTTAGGCGCGGGATGAAGATCCAGTGATCGGTAAAATAGAAAATTGATCGATCACTGGAGCTTCACTAAAACCGAAACTGTACCGGCTAGGTTTTCTCTGTGGTTTTCCTACGCCTCTGCAACTCCATCACACACGGGAGGTAGTAGGGCATCACCGTAATGATGCAGTCCAAGATGAGCACAAGTCGGGCCACAGCCGCAAATTAAAGAGAGTAAGAGCTTAGAATGTATATAAAGGAAAAAATGAGCTTAGGGCGTTAGAAGGTAAACATTGTAAAAAACTGCAGAAGATGTACAATTAAAGCACTCTAATAATGTAATTAGTCAGTTTTATTAGGTCAATTGTATTTAATAGACTCTCAACCGCTAAATTAGTGACGCCAACGTAATCTATTTCTAAGAGAAGCGACGAACACGTTTCTTTCACAGTTAATAAAAAATTCCATGAAATCTCGCATCGTTTTGCTGTAAATATTTTGTCTTGTTGCCAATTACTCGCCAAAATCACGATTTTAATTCACATTTATCGCAGTGAAATTGTTTTGAGCTAATTAGTGTGGTGAGTTCGTTATCATTATGCAGTTTTCGTTTTTTATCACCACTGGTACATTGCTAAGCATCTTATGGACATTATGCTGCATCACTGTTAATTCGAGAGAGCATTGATGCAAATCTAGTTGTGATAAAAGTGTTGGCGAGATGTAATCAAATATTTTAATTGTTTTTTTTTTTGCAGTGTCGCGTTAAATTTTCCGGTATCTACGTCATCGGAAATAGTTTTGAGGATTAAACCAAAGAGCCAGCCGAATGCTCCTGAGTAGTGAGTCATCGCTGGATTCGTAGAAAAATTAAAATGGGATAATTGTGTGTGCAGGTGATATTCATATTTGAAAAATTATTTCTAAATTTTATATTTCATCATGTATGCCTCCACCGCAGAGAAAATCGCTGATTTTAGCAAACAGATTGCACTACTGATTGTCGAGTGTATCGAAATGCTTACTCAGGAGCAACGTTCGAATAAACGGTCCAGAGCATATCGACATTCACGACCTCAAAAAGTAAAAAAAATCGATACTTTGCTGGTACTATTTCAGATTTGGTAAAGGTGCGCGTTCATGCGCACTCGGTTGTAAATAGCAGGGAAATTCCAATGAGAATCATACGTGGTGGAGAGGAAACACTTAGTGGTGCATCACATTGATACGACACTTGGTCCATCCGTTTCCAAAAATAGCTCAAGGCTAATTCCGTAAAATGATCGAGCAAGGTATTTGTCAGCCATCACAGAGTGCCTGGTCTTCGCTATTACACCTAGTTGAAAAGAAAGGCGATGTATGGAGACCATGCGGTATATACCGACCGTTAAATGACCGCACTCCTATTGATGAATACGTACTGCGATATATTGACGATTTTGCCGCGTATCTACATGGAAAACGAGTTTTTCCCATCGTCGATTTTTCTAAAGCTTTCCTTCAACTTCTAGTCGCTTCAGAAAATGTCGATAAAACGGCCATTATCACTCTATTTGGCTTATTTGAGTTTTTATACATAACTTTTGGAACCTAAAACATTTTGGAAATGCATATCAAACATGGTGTTACAAAAGCTGATAAAAAATGCTTTGTTTAGTTGATATAGAATTGTCTGCCTAAGGTAGTTTTTTAAATGGGATAAAATAGAATTAATGAGATATTTTGATAGTTTCGTTCTTAGATTTCTATTTCTAACTATTCCTAGAATTGAATTGATAAATTTGTCTTAACGATGGGCTTTAAAGAACGCTATTAACGATTTTTCAATTTGTCCGGAAGCTTTCTGACAGCAGTAAATAGGGTAAGAGCACCAGTACCCAGCCCCAAACCAGTAGCCAGCCACTTGATGTTAAATTATATCTATATATATTTTGAACCAATGTTAAAGTATATGACCGACTGGCTACTGGTTAGGGGCTGGGTACTGGTACTCTTACCCTACCTATGTATGAATATTTATTTTTTCATGATATTTTTCTGAAATAGAAATTTTCACAATAAACTTACATCGGTATTTTTCTTCTAAATTTCCATGACATAACAGGACTAAACCAACTTTGAATGATAACACTCGGATGTGACCTGTTCTTTGACTATCATACACATTTAATAGCCAATTCACAGCTAAATCTATACAAAGAGATATAGAAATTTGGACTGTGCTAGTAGTGGCAATGAATGAGTATAGTGATGTTAGAATGGTAACCATTTCTGGTATATCAATTAATTTATCATTTTGAGCGCGTAGTCCATGAGAGTCAAAATTATCCAAGGCAGAGGTCATACTTAAGACATCAACTGTAACAAAAAATACTAGAATTTAATGAAGTATTTGACAACAGTTTTCAATTATAGTTGGGCTGTGAAAGAGTGTGAAATTTTTTTTCGATTAATATTCAAATCAAAACGATCTGTCATTGATATGGCATCATGTCAATGGTGCTTTTCATGCACCTTCAATTATTTACGAAACATGACCTTGGTCTTAGTTCTAAAAAAATAAGAGACTTCAATACTTATTTATTACTCCTTAAACTTTTTCAGATTGTTTGGAGCTTCGAATATATGAATTAATAGCAAAAAATAACACACTGGCCACAATGTTTGAAGATTATGGAAATTATCTTCACTTCTCATTGGGTATTCAAATCAAAATCACTAGACAAAAAATAACCGTGAGTTTACTTTAATAAATCAACGTGAAAGTTGAAGTTTGTACTTCTCTCACGAAAACTATCCCAGGTAGTCGCTCCCGATTTTGCAAGGAAATATGTAATTCTACGTAGAATCTTAAGAAACAAGCATTGTTGTTGTTTCTGCGGAACAATATGTAGGGAATGAAACAGGCCCTCAAAGTTGATTATCTTAAAAAGAGTAGTTTTAATGTTCCTGTATGTAAAAACATGTTTTTCGCAAATGATGCATATTAATTTACAGAACAAATGATCAAATCGGCATATGAGTACACATTCATAAGTTAGAATTGATTAATATTGTAACAAAAGTGGAACTGAGTTTAAAAACATTTGAACAGCTAGAAAACAAATGCCCACTTCTTATTTGATTGAGACGTGACCAAAGTCAGTCAGTCAGATATTGACAACTAAATAGCGCTTATCTTGTGTCTCAATAAACTATCTTTCCTTGCTTTTTTTTACCGCTGTAAATTGTGGTGATGTTATTTCTTATTCAAGTGTGACGTTATTGTAATATAAGTGATTAATAATTATAAGATATTAAGATAACAATTTGATGTCAGAAATGTGTTTAACCTACATGTGTGTGATGTAAATATACATACAGAAAAAAAAAACAAATAATGATGCGATGGACAAGGTAAACGATCGTCAATGATAATTCAGATATCATCGAAGATACAAGGAATAATAAATTGAAGACAGAGTTTAACAATAAATTGGATGATTTCCGAAAAAATATTACATGTCATTTGCAAAAGAAGTACAATGAAGACGACAAAAAATTCGACTGTCTGGAATTCAAATTTTCAAGAGTGGTGAGATCCCTCGGACGAATAGCGGATAAATTCGAGAACACATCTCAGAACAAATCCGGTAATGTAGCCCTTAATGATAACTTTCGTAATAACAACGAAGTAATTTCTGCTTCTACTAATGAAATTCCATCTTGGACTATTATTGTGGAAGCTCAGCTTCATGTTGATGCAACAATCAATAAAAATTAAAAAATTTAATCAAACCGGATAATAAATAAAAGTCAGCCGAGAATTATTGCAACATCCGACTTATTTTTTGGTTCGGGACCGATCGACTCGGTTAAGCCACACATATTTGACGCTCCAGACTCTGCTGATAGATACATTAAACGTTTTAAAATAATTTTAAATCACAACGGTTCGACCAATCAATATAAAGCATCATATCTAGGAGCTTCTTGCGATAATTAACGCTTTATATTGTGTCCTACAGCTTATATAATTTTAAAACTGATTGATCAATTCGTTTTTGATAAGCTTGGAAAAAACTAAAAAAGACTGCAGGATAGCCCTTCAACCTCATCCTATTTTCGAGCTCGAAGAGCTAGAAAGCGTGATTGTGAATATACTTCTGAGCTCTTTGGGGTCCAAAACATTCTTTAATGCATCAGGTTTTTTGAGCACTATGAGCTCGGAAAAAATCATTTTCCTTATGCACAAAATCCAATTTTCAAAGGACTCTTTCGAATGCCGCAAGAATCATCGATATTGGTTGATTTATCAAAAAGATATGAGAGGTTGATATCACACAGACGCACAGGCGCAAGCCCACACGTACACTCAGGCATCCCTATTGAAATAGTAAAAATAGCTCCCGAGGGCATCATAACGTCTACATCTGATGAAAACTCGATTTCCACAAAACAGGGTAAAAATGACAACATCCCAAATGTTCCAAGAAAATTTTTACTTGACCCAAAAAATTTTTTGTATTATAAAATGAAAACGAAAGTTTTCTTGGGGTGAACAAAAATTTTCTTAGAACAAGAAAAAAATTTCTGAGGCGAGAAAAAAATTCTTGAGCCAAGAAAAATTTTTGTCATCAATTCATAATGCAAAATATTTCTTGCACCAAGTAATTTTTTTTCTGTGTAGCATCTTATATATTGTTTAGATGGTTCGGAATATCTTTTTTTTTCATGAACCTGAAGGTCCCAACGTTGGATGCCAACGGATTTTCAAATTCCTTAAAAGCGGAAAAAATATTCCTGACAACAAAAAAAGGTGCTAGATGTTGTAAAAATTGAAAAAAACTCTCTCTGTATACTGGAAGCCAAATCCCACCCGCACAAATCAAGGCTTCAAATTTCGAAATCGGAATAAAATACTCGTACGTTTTTGTTCACTGCGAATAAATTATGAAGTGTTTGTGACACATGTAGAAGCTCAAAAGAAATCCCCGTCACCCTCCGTGCTCCGGAACCCAGTCAATCCACCCTTATAAGACAATGTTGAAATTTTAAAATTCGAGAACACTATCCTGACTAGAAAGTACTGTGGGATCGCCCAGAGTATACATGTGGACCTCATTGAGTTCCAATAAGGCATGCCCAATAGGGAAATCCATATGAGGACCCAATAAAAACCCAATTGGGCAATCCAAATCAAAAAGAAATTAAATTATTGTAAGTTTTATTCTATTGGGGCTTGTAGGGGATCTTAGTGGGAAAACCCACCATGAAAATGAAAAATAATAGCCATTTTTCCCCATGGGGTTCTGTGTGGGACCTAAGTGGGAAAACCCAATGTGAAAATAAAAAAATTATTACCGCTTTTCCTCATTGGGTTCTGTTTGGGATCAAAGTGGTAAAGCCCAGCGTGAAAATATAAAAATAATTATCATTTTTCTTCATTGGGTTCTGTGTGGGATCAAATCAGGAAAGGCCAACGTGAAAATAAAAAATAATAGTCTTCTTTCCCATTGGGTTCTGTGTGGGATCTAAGTGGGAAAATCCAACGTGAAAATAAAAAAACTATTGTCATTTTTCCCCATTGGGTTTTGTGTGGGATCAAAGTGGGAAAGCCCGACTTAAAAAAAATTTAACAGTCAGTTTTTCCTCATTGGGTTTCATGTGGGACTAGAAAGGGAAAACCCAATATGAAAAAAAAATCATTGTGTTCACCTTATTTACGATTTTACAAGAAAATTGATTGCAAAAAATATCTGGATAGAATGATTCATAATTTCAGTGAAATTAGAAGTAGTATAATCAATTTCGTATGTAAGTATACGTTTACTTGATTTCAAGTGTAGCTGCTTCAATTTTTTTCTGGACTCTTCAAATATCATAAAAAAAAAGATTCACCGTATTTGAGTCCCCGAAAACTTAATATTTCTATTAAGTACCCCGTTTTGCCCCCTGCCCCTGTGTTTATACAAAGAGTACGTCGATTATTGCATCACGGTTTTTTCAATATCGTCATCAGTTATTTTATGGTGTCGTAATAAGCATACTATTTACACTAACGCGATCACATACGTGGGTCATCACAGTGGATAGCATCGAAGACTTTGAATCAAAAAGATGCAGGTTCGAACCTAGCAGTCACTGGGATTTTTTCATTAACTAAATTCATGTAAACTTCCTCTAAGTAAAGTTCCTAATACATTAAATCATGTTTCGGATCAAATTAAAATACTCTTTCCCAATTTAATATTTTTTTTTAAATAGGGATGCGCTAGTAGAATCTCTTGGGGATTTCCCTATTTGGGCATAGCTGGGACTGCCCAATAAGGGCCCAATAGGTCTTTGCGTTACATCCCTATGTGCGGTCCCTATAGGGCAACCCCATAAGGACCCAATAGGTCTCGCATAAAAATTTCTAGTCGGGTACTCGTAAGATTTTGTTCACCGCCAAAAAATTATGAAGGGTCTATTACACTCATATGAATTCAGAAAAAAATCCCCGTCACCCTCCGTGCTTCGGAACCCAGTCAATCCACCCTCACAAGTCAATGTTAAAATTTAAAATTCTTAGAACACTACTCGTAAGATTTTGTTCACCGTCAAAAAAGCACGGAGGGTGACGGGGATTTTTTTCTAAGTTAATATGAGTATCATAGACACTTCATAATTTGTTGTTGGTGAACAAAATCTTACTAGTAGTGTTCTCGGATTTTTAAATTTCAAGATCGACTTGAGTAGGTGGATTGACCGGGTTCCGGAGCAAGGAGGGTAACGGGGAATTTTTTTTGAGCTTCTACATGTCTCACAAACACTTCATAATTTACTCGCAGTGAACAAAAGCGTAGGAGTATTTTTTTCCGATTTTGAAATTTGAAACCTTGATTTGTGCGGGTGGGATTTGGCTTCCGGTATACAGAGAGAGTTTTTTTCAATTTTTACAACATTTGGCACCTTTTTTTATTGTCAGGAATATTTTTTTCCGCTTTTAAGGAATTTGAAAATTCGTTGTCAAACAACGTTGAGACCTTCAGGTTGATTTTTTTTTCTCCTGATTACTCAGTTAGCATTCGTCAAAAATATATAGAAGCTCTCGAAATAAATTAACACATTTAGAAGGTGTTTCAAAATAAAAAATTATTGATGCTACAACCCAATTATTGAAAATGCAAGACAGTGTATTTCTACTCACGACATAATTTCTTTTGGACCGTTCGAAGCTTCATAGCAGTTCTGTAAGCTGAAAAGCGTATAACATTCAAATCAGCTAATGATGACATTAATTCGATCATTGCAGGATGATCCCAATGAGTAGTTTCTGAGTGATGGCTAAAACATTGAGAAGGAAAAGAACATAAGAACATAAAATATTGCAAATAAATATAATTGTTTTAAACGCATTATACTATACTTTATATAATAAGGCACTTTAGATGGCGTAAGAGCTCGTTCCCAAGGTTGTTCTACGCTAGTGGTAAGAAACTCCTGGTTATTCGGAGAATCTTTCTCCATATCAAGTACATTAGGTATCTTATATTGACCGTCAACTGCTAACTTGAGTAATTTCCATCTGAAATATAAGAAATTATAATGACTTAATAACGTTTTGGAAAAAAAATTTCATTTAATATTTTTGTAAACCCTGGTCATTCAGAATTTTGAATACTGAGATAGAAGATTTTTAACTACACGGTAAGAAATATTTTGCGGATATCATTATGCCAGTATGGGCATGAACGCCATACTGTACGGTATCAAAGATTTTTATAGGTTATCGAATTGTATGCATAGATGATTCAACCACTGCGAAAATAGTAACATTGGCAATAGTTGTCGCGGACGCCACAATGTCAGTATGGCCGTCAGGCCTATACTGCATTGCCGTAACCACATTTTTTCTGGCCGATAAACCTAGTCTAACGACATCTATATAGTTTTGGTGGTAATGCGATAGTATGCATTGAATGACGCGCAAGAAATTATGGCGGAAAAACCTATTAGCATTGTGCCCTCAGCATTGCAGTGTGGGATTCAGGGCCATGATGTTTCGCCATGCTTGCTATGCATACGTGTAAGCAATACAATAGCTTTAGTACTATAAAGTATAGTGAAAAACGCTATACTTCTGGGACTCGTTACAATACTGTCTTGGATTATTTCACATACTATTTCAGTATCTGTGAAACCATACCAGCATGGTGGTGAACGCCATGCATTTCTCACCGTGTACATATCAAATCTAGAAAATCAAGTTCACTTGTGGGATTGTGTAACGGACGTGCAAGCAATAGTTCTAATCAAAGAAGTTAAGATGTGCCATTAGCCTCTCTAAATTTATATACTAATTCGCACTGATTATAATAAAAATGTTTAATTTTTTCTATTGAGTGACGAGGGATTGATACATACTAATCTTTACTCAATTTATGAACCGTGGAAAGTGCAGATAGAGTTCTTACGTGTAAAATATTTTTATTTAATTTCATAATTAGAAAATCATTCACACCACACGGTGGAGTCAAAATTTTTTACAGTGTCATGTCAACTTGAAAACGGATACAAACAACTTCAGCGATCAGTTATAAATTTTATATTTATTCTTTCATTGGTGATATCTTGAGAACGAATCATCCGATTGAGACGTTTTTGATAGCAATCGAAATATTTTATCATGTGAACTTCTGCAACGAATCTTGATTGTTTAAATATTAACAGAATAATTCGCATTATTTTATAATCGTATTTCTTTACCTTCCCGACTAGAATTTTTCATAAGGACCTGACGAGGTCCTTATCAGGTTAACCTTATTTCAAATAAGGTCCCGATCAGGGTATCCTGATATGGATGTAACGCTTAAGATCCATGAGGTCCTTATCGGAATTGCCTTATCAGGATATCCTCGTCAAATCCTTATAAGAATAACCTTATTAGTAATTATTTTTTTACAAATGTTAGATTGCAAAAAAAAATAAGAGAATTTTAATTCGAGCGAGAATATTATCTATTGTATTGAGAGCATTAATTAAAGGAAGTAAACATGTTTTTTATTGATGAAAAAATCCCGATGACTGCTGGGCTTGAACCAGCGTCCTTCCGATCTAAAGTCCTCGATGCTATCCACTGATTTTGAAAGTGTAAATATAATATTCATTACGATGTCAAAGAGTAACTGATGAAGAAGTAAAAAATCTGTGTTGCGATGATTGACGTGATTTTTATATAATATTCTTTTGTACTTTGTTTAATTTTTAGCCTCTAAAAAAAATATTGAAAGGGATGGGATAACTTTTTGTTTGAATAAGGATATCCTGATGAAGTCCTGACAAGGAACTCGTCAGGTTGACCCGATGGCAAATAACTTTTCTTTCAATAAGGATATCCTGATGAGGTCCTGATAAGGAACTTGTCGGGTTTGCCCTAATATGGCAAACCTTATATTAACCTGACAAGGTCCTTACGGTACTTCAGGCAAATCAGGAAGAAATTCTAGTTGGGTTATGGATAATCGGCGAGTAAACGTATTAATACATATGCTTGTTATCATACTTTGTTCCCAATCTTGTACGTACGATACGCCTGGAACCCGATCAATTCGTATCGTGAGTTGTTCGATCATAGTTTGTTTTGTAAGGCTCATTTTTGCACAAGTTGATGTTAAAGGCGGTCATCAAAATTATGAACGATAGAGGATTTTCATGTCTGATTAGAATTTAATGACAATTATGTTTCATGTATTAAATAGTATTCAATCGACAGCAAAATGAAGTTAGGGGAGTACATATTTTGAGATCTTTCAATAATGGACCACCCTGGTTAAAAAAGAGAATTAAAGAGGATTAAAAATTAATTGAAGCGGAACTATCTTCCGCTCACTTACTCTCTCCCGCCAGATTGTCGGTCGGCGATCGTCTCACGTTCACTCTTACATTTTTTTCCCGTTGCCTATTTTTCTTTTAATTACTTTTTTTTTCCAAAAATTTCTCCATAAAAAAAAATAAAATTTCACGTATAAAATTATTATTTCTTTTCTTTCCCAAAAGAAAATTTTAAGAAATAAATAATTACTAATCATTATTATTTCGTTTTTTTAAAGTTTAAAAGAAAAATAATTTTTATTGTTATGGTTACAATTCTCTCGAATTCTCAGTGAGAACAGGAATTGAATATTATTTTAGAATTGAAAAGAACTAGTTAGAAATAAATTTTTCCGAATCTTCTTTTATTCTCTTGAATCCTCCGCGAGAACAGAAATTTAATCTTATTTTAGAGTTAAAAAGAATTAGATAGAATTAAACTTCTTCGAATCCTCTTTTATTCTCTTGAATCCTCCGTAAGAACAGAGATTACAATATTATTTTAGAATAAAAAAGAATTAGTTAGAATTAAACTTTTTCAAATCCTCTTTTATTCTCTTGAATCCTCCGCGAGAACAGAAATTTAATATTATTTTAGAATCCCAAGCGAATTTATTTATACCGAAAATTCAAGTGCCATTTGGGTTCATTTCCGGTGTAGTAGAAAATGATAAATATTTCGGTATGTTTTAAGAATTATACCCAATTCATACCCAGATTATACTCAAATCGTCTCATGATTTGGGTATGTTTTTGAATTTTTTATACTTAAATGATACTAAAAAAATATCTATTTCAAGCACGATTTATAATCAAATTATACCGAAATCAGAGAGGTTGAGGACAATATCTTTCTATATAAAGCTTTACCTGGTAAAAAAGAAAAATTTTTCTTTGAAGTAAATAAATTTATTGAGTACATAGAAAATTATAAAAATACTATTTCAATTGAGTGTTTAGTATTATAATGCTTTTTAGTAGTAAATACTTATTTACTTTTTTTTTTTTTTACCAAAATAAAAAAAAAATTTCACTGTTATAGGAAATGTTTCTGTTTGTGTTTGATAGTGTTCAGTCACGAGCTTAGGCAATTTGAAAAGCTTCGTGCATTTCCGCTACGATCGGGAGTAGCCGAACTCGCTACTGACTTGAGTGTCAGTATAGTGCCGGGTCACTCGCTATTTGGGCCCGACACATACAATTTCTTGCTCATGACCGTGCCACGGCGGCATGAGAACCCGCTACCAGCCAGCCAATCAGAGAAATTGGCGGCTAACTATTTCCTGTTGGCGCGCTTTTAAGCCAATGGGAAAATTCGTTACTGCAGCCATGCTGCCACGTCACCACCGAGCAGCCACGAAGGAAGAAGACGCCGTCTCAATATCCAATCTACATCGTGCAGTCTTACTAACCACCACGCGTTTTTAACCGCTTTACTTGTCGCATTCGCTATCGCTTATCTATCTTGTCGCATTCGCTATAAAGTATTTTCTTACAGTTTAAGTGTAAATAAGTGTAAATAAATCTATAATTTATATTTGATAAATCTTGAGTAATTTTTAATTGTTTTAAACCTTCACGCCATAACCAGATCCATTTTAGTTATCCTCTCATTTTACATTTTGGTCCTTCGAGCCGGATTTGGTGTGGTTTTTAACAATTAAAAATTATTAAAATTAAAACATCTAAAAAAAATTGTGAGAAAAAAGTGCGTGATAAAGTTTGTTTTGTGCAGTGAAAATCGCTAAGTGTCGTGGGCATTGCTGAGCACTGCTAGAGTGCTGCCCGTGGCGATCAAAATTACACGACGGTGTAATAAAGACTCTTAGATTTTTCGATCGAAAACTTAGCGTCGGTTTTACTGTGTC
Organism: Microplitis mediator; assembly: GCF_029852145.1. Lineage (NCBI taxonomy): Eukaryota > Metazoa > Arthropoda > Insecta > Hymenoptera > Braconidae > Microplitis > Microplitis mediator. The sequence continues at coordinate 16,957,121 of NC_079969.1, read as the reverse complement.
GCGTCCATTTTGTGCCCAACGCTGAAACAAGATGGCCGCCGAAGCCCAAGTCGCTCTTCAAATGAACCGCATCGACACGATGCGCAATATGTCCAACCGCTTGACCGACGCCGTACTCACTACCCAAGGTGTACCCGCTATTGACGCTGAACTCGCTTTTCTCAATGATCTCTAGACTCGCTTCAACAATACCAACGAAAGGATGTACGAGGACATCCCAGAGATACTAGAGAATGAATACCATACAGGTAACGCGTTTGGTACCGCTAGTTTAGTGTACACCGAACTCCTGGTGAGACTCAACGCAGCTAAACCCACTCCAGTTCCTGCTCCAGAACCTCAAGCCATCAACCACAACCAAACTGCGTATTTTGGAGGCGCACACAAGGCGAACTTGCCTCAAATAAAATTGCCGACGTTCCAGGGCTCATATGACGAGTGGGACTCGTTCAAGGACTTGTTCACCTCTCTGGTCATCCACGAAGATTCGCTTACCGGCTCACAGAAGATGCATTACCTGAAAACCCAGGTCAAAGGTGAGGCCACGTCGTTAATCGCTAACATACAAGTCACGGATGACGCGTTCCAATCTGCTTGGGAACTATTGAACACTCGCTACACCAACCCACGCAGATTACTCGACATGCATGTCGATGAATTACTGTACAGACAACCGCTAACTGGCCACTCCGCTGCCGAACTTGACGCTTTGTTACTCGCTAATAAGAAGTCACTGGGCGCTATCGCTGCCTTGGGAGTACCAATCAGCGACTCAGACCCATTCTTGATTCGCTTAACGGTACACTGTCTACCTGAAGACCTACGAGTGGAGTGGATGGCCTCGCTGGGACTCTCGAATGAATTCCCTACCTACCAGCAGCTGCACGACATGCTGAAGGCCAAGGTACGTGCTTGGGAAAATTCTGGCGTTGGTGCAAGAGCACCCTCAGCTCAATCAAAGGCAGTTACTGACCGACCACAACCACCGAAGACATTTTCGAGATCAGCCGCTACCAACAAGGCTGGTAGTGCCACTAGTAAATCCGCTTCCCCCTCCAATGCATCTACTTCGAGAGGAGGCGCCAGCTATACCGCTTTCACTCCGAAAGAGAAGACGAGTGAACCAGGACTGTGTCCTATTTGCAAGCAAAAACACTTTGTGTTGTTTTGCCCAAGCTACCAACAGGCGACGCCACAAAACCGGAAGATGATGGTCTATCACTACCGGCTATGCTACAATTGCTTGGGACGCCACCGCTTCGCTGACTGCAAGACTAAGGACAGATGTCAACACTGTCAGAAGCCACATCACACGTCCACGCACATTGATGAGGAGACTTCCGCTAAATCGGTACAGGAACCTACCGTACCGACTCAAGGTAACAAATAGTTCCAATTTTGGTAACTTTTGTTTTGAATTCGCTAACCTAGTCTGCTTTCAGCTCATTCGCTCAATGTATTACTCGCTACCGCGCTTATTAAGTTGAATTCGCTAACAGGATGTACATGCACTGCTCGTGTACTGATTGATCAAGGATCGGAGTTATCCTTTGTGACGCATTCGCTAATTAAGAAATTGGATATACCGCTAAACAAGGCAGCTGTACCATTACGAGGGATTGGTAATGTGTCAGCTGGACATTCACTTGGATCATGCCAGGTGTCGCTGCATTCGCTACATAGTTCCGCTTCTATCACTATCCAAGCCCATGTGCTTGCTCTATTGACGGTGAACTTGCCGCCATTCACGCTAACTAACAAGAAATGGCCGCACATAAACGGTCTACAACTCGCTGATCCAGACTTCTTAACATCTCGACCTATTGACATCATTCTGGGTGCAGCACCAGCTGCACACATAATCAACGCTAAAATAAGGAAGGGTAATAACAATGACTCAATCGCTCAGTCAACGACGCTTGGCTGGATCATCTATGGATCTGTGGACACCGCTACATCAAAATTGACAGTTTATGGTCATCATGTTACCGTTGATGATCAATTACAAGACTTACTGAGCAAGTTTTGTTATCAAGAAGAACCACAGACAGAATTCGCTATACACTACAATGAAGATGAAGAAAAGTGTGAACAACACTTTGTCAATACACACTACAGACAGACTGATGGTCGATATGTCGTTCGCTTGCCGCTTAAATCTTCTCCAAGTCAACTGGGTGACTCGCTTCGAGCTGCACAATACGCTTTACTACGTCTTCGCAAACGTCTGGATAATGATCCAATCTACAAGAAGTTATACTACGACTTCTTGAAAGAATATGAAGACTTGGGACACATGAGACGCGTAAAATTAAAGGATTTACCACCAAACAGCTACATGTTGCCTCATCATGGGGTTCTTAAAGAACAGAGCACCACCACCAAGCTCAGGGTGGTATTCAATGGGTCATGGAAAACAACATCAGGTGTATCAATCAACGAGATACTTCATGTGGGTCCCAAGATCCAAGTTGACATCAGTGATGTAAGATCATCATCTACAGTGCATACTCTGGTTTGACGAGGATGATATCCCAACAGTATTTGCACTCGCTACGGTTACTTATGGAACCACATCAGCTCCATATCTCGCTGGAAGAGCACTTTTACAACTCGCTGAAGATGAAGGAAATAAATTTCCAAAGGCTGTTGAACCGCTGACAAACACCCGCTACGTTGATGACATCTATGGAGGCGCAGATGAACTCGCTGAGGCAATTCAAGTTGCTCTCGATACAAAAAATATGTGTGCCGCAGGATGCTTCCCGCTTGCAAAATGGGCAAGTAATTCAACAGGATTATTGTCTCAAGTCGCTCCAGTGGAAACTCAAGAAGATACACCACGAGAACTTGGGGATACTACAGTAAAAGTGCTCGGGTTAACCTGGAATTCTATTCAAGATAAATTCCAATTCGGTTATTCGCTACCAGAAGCATCTCCAACTACTAAACGCACAATTTTATCTGAAATTGCTCGCTCGTTCGACCCGCTTGGGTTTTTGGCACCTATCATCGTAAGAGCCAAGATGTTCATGCAGAAGCTATGGCTGCAGAACTTCGATTGGGATGCTACGCTATCACCGTTGCTTCTTCAAGAGTGGAATTTGTTTCGAGATGAACTACATCAGATCTCGAAGATTCAGATACCTCGCTGGAATCATGTAAGAACTGGTGTATCGATTGAATTACATGGATTCTCTGACGCTTCTCAACTCGCTATGGCTGCTGTCGTCTACTTAAAGGTTACTGACGCTACAGGAAGCTCCAATATTTCGCTAGTGTGTGCCAAAACACAAGTTGCACCACTGAAACCAATTTCAATACCAAGAATGGAGCTCAACGCCGCTGTCTTACTCGCTCAACTGGTACTCTACATTAAGAATGTCTTGAAACTTGAAAATGTACCAATTTTCTTGTGGACAGACTCCGCTGTATCCTTAACGTGGATACGAAACAACCCTGCTAGATGGAAAGTCTACATTCGCAACAGAGTTACCAAGATTCAAGAATCGCTACCAAGTGTCAACTGGGATTTTGTTCCAGGGAAACTCAACCCAGCTGACTGCGCTTCGAGAGGTTTAACAGCAGCTAAACTGGAACAGCATTTGCTATGGTGGACGGGACCTAAGTGGCTCAGTCAATCAAAAGAAAACTGGCCATCTTTTGACATCCCTACTCAGACGGTATCACATCTTGAAGAACGTCCAGGTCTGGTTTTTACCATCTTCAAGGCAGATTCACACCCGCTACACACGCTATTGGACAAATTCTCTAAGTTGTCACCACTACTTCGCACGCTTGGAATCTGCCTACGTGCCATCGCTCAATTTAAAAAAGTGCCACAGTCCACACTGGCCACACTCTCTACACCACTCTCTACAGTTGACCTGGAACTCGCTAAGACTTTGCTGATCAAGTATACGCAAAGTCAGTACTATTCGCAAGAGCTGAAACTACTGAAAGATGGTAATTCTCTATAACGAAATCATCATCTCGCTAAATTGATTCCCTACGATGACTACAATGGAGTACTCAGAGTCGGCGGTCGCTTGAAGAATTCGCTACTGGATGATGATCAGAAAAATCCAGCTATTTTACCAAGATCATCACGCTTAAGTACGCTACTCATAGAACATTCGCATCAAAAAACATTCCATGGGGGAGCTCAATTGACTCTCGCTAATCTACGGAGATCTGTCTGGATAGAAGGTGGGCGTGTTCCAGTCAGGTCTCACATTCTTCGCTGCGTCGTGTGCACGAGACATAGAGGTGTTCGTGCACAACAACTAATGGGACAATTGCCATCCGCTCGTGTAAGACCATCGAAAGCATTCTTACACACGGGAATAGACTACGCTGGGCCAGTGACACTAAAGACTTTTCAAGGTCGAGGTGCGAAAACCTATAAGGGTTGGATCGCTGTCTTCGTATGTCTCGCTACCTCCGCTATACACATTGAAATTGTCACCGATTATTCTACTGACGCTTTCGTCGCAGCATTCAGAAGATTTACTAGTAGGAGAGGCGCCTGCAGTACCCTATACTCGGACTGTGGTACAAATTTTGTAGGAGCAGACGCCACGCTAAAGAGAGAATTCGCAGCAGGATCAAGACAGCTACGGGAACTTCAGTATCTACTCGCTACAGATGGAACAGACTGGAAGTTCAACCCGCCAAGTGCTCCCCATTTTGGTGGCAAGTCGGAAGCAGCCGTCAAGTCAATCAAGTTCCATCTTATTCGAACTATTGGTGAATCGCTATTGACTTACGACTAACTCGCTACAGTTTTAACGCAGATTGAGGCTGTATTAAACTCAAGACCGATCGCTCCGCTATCCGAAGATCCTGCAGACTTAACCGCTTTGACTCCTGGACACTTTCTCATCGGTGAACCTCTAATCGCTGTACCAGGACCGTCGCTACTGGAAAACAATACCGCTACGTTGTCACACTGGCAACAATTACAACAAATGTTCCAGATATTTTGGACTAGATGGTCGTCTGAGTATTTACAACGACACCAATCAATCTCTAAGTGGCATCATCCATCTAATATCATCAAAGTGGGCTCATTAGTCCTGCTGACTGATGAGAGGTTCCCACCATCAAAATGGCCACTCGCTAGAGTACTCGCATTACATCCAGGACGAGATGGGTTGACTCGAGTAGTCACCCTGAAGACCGCAACAACTGAACTTGTTCGACCAATCGCAAAATTGTGTGTGCAATCAGTTCACTCTCCAGACGACAATCCTGTCGACACCGTCGCCAGCGCTGGGGAGAATGTTCAGTCACGAGCTTAGGCAATTTGAAAAGCTTCGTGCATTTCCGCTACGATCGGGAGTAGCTGAACTCGCTACTGACTTGAGTGTCAGTATAGTGCCAGGTCACTCGCTATTTGAACTTACGCGCGAGATCTTGGCCAATGAGAAAATTCCATCATTTAAATAAATTAGTTCTAACTATGAATAAAAGAGTTGCGACATGAAACACACTCATTGGCTCAAGATCTCTACAAGCTACGTGGATTTTCGCTATTGGCTGAAATTTCGTCAGCGTCGTCTATTAATTTTCTTATTGGTCTACCGCTCTGACGTCACAAAGAAACCGTTGTGGGCTTTCATTTTACGACGTTTTCTCATTATATTCACAACGTGCTCTTCTACAGTTCACCTCGTGCTTAAAACCGCTTATTGATTCAAGTTTTCTTTTGTGCTAATTAAATAGTAAAGCGCTCAGCTAATTACTCTCAATATTTAGTCAGTGAATTAAGGCTGCTATTTATTGGGAATAAATAAATCGTTTATTCACGCGTTATTAAAATTAAAGTAATTACGTGAATTTAACCGCTATCAACCACGTGTTGCTTTTATACGTGCGTATTACGTTGCATTCGCTCTCGCGTGTTAATTAAGTTGAATTCGCTCATAATAATTATTTCTCACAATAATTTGCTGTATAAAGTGTAAATAAATAGTTAATTTATTTTTCCTAAAAAGTGTTTAATTTTTAATTGTTAAAACTACCATCACCTACACCAGATCCATTAAGTTTATCCTCTCATTTTACAGATAGACATACAATTATCATCAATTTATTATTTATGTGATTCTATTGCGATAATAGTTTAGATAGTTAACATAAATATAATGCATAAAAAAATCAAACCATAAATAGACCTGTGACAGCGCTATGAGTACTTCACGAGACTCTCAAGTAAGAAGTCACAAGTTCGGAACCTCAGTCAATTATCGCTTTTTTTTCTTTTTTTTTTTTTTGAATTATTTATTAAAAAAACAAATAAATAAATTATTCAACTAATATACTTAAACACATTAAACATATCGATATCTAAGAAATTTTTTTTTTATCTCAGTATAGCTTCGGTATAAATTGTTTAAAAAATTAAAGGATTAAAAAAAAATTCCAAATTTTTGGGCGATTTTCAACAGGCCCTAACTTTGAGAGAAATGGTCGTACAAGAAATAAAAAAAAAGGAAATTGTAGCTCCAAGTATCTACTTTTTGGATTAGAACTTCAAAATTTTTTAGCTTCAGCGGTTTTAGAGTAATCTTAGAAAAACCAGCGACAAAAAAATTTTCAAATTTTTTTAATTTTTGTTTTTTGGTCTTCGGGCGTGGAAAAAATTTTTTTTGCTTAACCACTATGAGGATCGGATACCTTCATTATTCAGCTTTAATTTCGTTTTTTATGGACCTTGATACGTTCACTTATCGCCGAGATATTAGTCTCCAAATGGAAAAGGATCCTTTTGTCTTTGATTATCGATATCTCAGAAACCACTGATCGCACAGAAAGTTCATGGTGGGTTTTAAAAACTTGAATAAAATCTCTTCAACGATTGGCCATTGCTCTTTCGAAAAAAAAATTTTTTCCTTACGTCACATGAATTTAAAAATGCAAAAAAAAAAGGGCATTTTGTGGTTTTTCGGAAAATCAAGCGCTGAAACGAAAATATTGTGGAAATCGATAATGTTAACTGTGCATTTTACAGTTCAATATGTCCACAAAAACCCTACAAAGAGCCAGATCAATCCAACCAGCCGTTTTTTTGTTTCACTCGATCAAATTTAAAAAAAAATTAAAGGATCACGTTTTTTGCTCTGAAAAGCTCATAATCTTTGACAAGTTGAAAAAAACAAACTTTTCGGAGCTTTGTCCACAATTTTATTGCAAACAGTGCTTTAATTTCCAAAAAAAGCAGCGGCGGAAACGTGTTAAGAAGAAAAAAGTTTTTTTCAAAAAAAAATTTTCAAAAAAAAAAATTTTTTTTTTAAATAACTAGAAAATTTAAAAACCCAATCATTTTTAACACGTTTCCGCCGTTGGGTCCCGTGATTTTACTGATCTCTCGGTCATTAAATTCGAAAAAAAATTTTTTTTTTGAAAATTTTGTTTTGAAACAAAACTTTTTTCTTTTTTGGGAATTAAAGCACTGTTTGCAATAAAATTGTGGACTAAGCTTCGAAAAATTTGTTTTTTTCATCTTGTCAATGATTATGAGCTTTTCAGAGCAAAAAACGTGATCCTTTAATTTTTTTTTAAATTTGATTCGATTTTTTTTTTAATTTGTTTCGAGTGAAACAAAAAAACGGCTGGTTGGATTGATCTGGCTCTTTGTAGGGTTTTTGTGGACATATTGAACTGTAAAATGCACAGTTAACATTATCGATTTCCACAATATTTTCGTTTCAGCGCTTGATTTTCCGAAAAACCACAAAAAGCCCTTTTTTTTTGTTGCATTTTTAAATTCATGTGACGATAGGAAAAAATTTTTTTTTCGAAAAAGCAATGACTAATCGTTGAAGGGAATTTATTCAAGTTTTTTAAACCCACCATTAATTTTCTGTGCGATCATTGGTTTCTGAGATATCGATAATCAAAGACAAAAGGATCCTTTTCCATTTGGAGACTGATATCTCGGCGAAAAAGGAACGTATCAAGGTCCATAAAAAACTAAATTAAAGCTGAATAATGAAGGTATCCGATCCTCATAGTGGTTAAGCAAAAAAAATTTTTTCAACGCCCGAAGACTAAAAAACAAAAATTAAAAAAATTTGAAAATTTTTTTGTCGCTGGTTTTTCTAAGATTACTCTAAAACCGCTGAAGCTAAAAAATATTGAAGTTCTAATCAAAAAAGTAGATACTTGGAGCTACAATTTCCTTTTTTTTTTTTTGTACGAACATTTCTCTCGAAGTTAGGGCCTGTTGAAAATCGCCCAAAAATGTGGAATTTTTTTTTGATCCTTTAATTTTTTCCATTAGCGTATTAATTTTGATTATGGTCTCAATACAATAAGTGTCCTACACATGTGCAAAACTTAAGGTGTTTTGCAAACCTGTCTAGCTGAACTCAGTGCCTCAGGACGAGGATAAGCCCCGTTTTGGACCACACAGTATTAAAATTAGGAGAGAATAAGTCTTATACCTAAACTTGTCAGGAAGGTTGCGATAAATTAGTTTAATATATCAAATTTAAATATAGAAACAGTGACATTTATTGAAACGAAGCCGCTTTACAGATAATTTGATGAAAGATGAACAATAACCAAAATGAATGATGAAATTGACTCGACTACTTTTATTAACAACAATTTGACTCGACTAATTTAACAAACTGACTCGACTACTTTTATAAATAACGACTCCTCAATTAGTAAAATATTATCTAACAAATAAATAGTTAACCCGACAATAAAACAAACGAGTTCACTTACTCCGACAATCTCCAACCTTAACCAGTCCTTCGTTACACCGATCCTTTTCCTCCAAGACCAAAACCATACCCAATCCTCCCTTCCAAGTCCACCAAACCATTCCAATCCTATCCCATCCACCAGGTCCAATCCACAATAAATATTATATAATTAACCAATTTAGATAAACGTAATTAAACTTAATAAAAGGAATAAGCTTCCACGAGCCGTGGGCTTATATGGTCTTGGCCCATTTTGATGATGACTAGCAGCACGTGTAGTAGTAGTAGTAGTAGATAGAAATTTGTGGAAACCAAGATGTTAGTGGTAATCGCAGTAAGGCACGTCCGTCCACGGCGGTTGCTGCGAGCTAAGAGACCGATAGCTCGTCGTCTCTGGCCCCCGTACCTCTCCACTCAGGTTGGCCAACCCCTAAAACCAAATGTCGGGACTCGACCATAGCGACCCCGGCGCATCAGTGACTGTATTTTCGACAGTTGTTGAAGAAGGAGGGCAGATCTTTTAGCGCGAGTCAAAATTTAATTTAAAATGTAATGTGGAAGGATTCCACCCCGTTACAAATTAGTTATAATTAAACTTTTTCGAATCCTCTTTTATTCTTTTGAATTCTCAACGAGAACAGAAATTGCGATATTATTTTAGAATTAAAAAGGATAAGTTGGGATTAAAAATATTTAATCCTTTTTTATTCGTTTTAATCCTAAAATGATAATAATTTTTTCGCTAGATGAAGGAGAATTAAAAAGGATTCGTTTTATGTTCGATCTCAATTATCCGGAGAATTAAGAGTATTGAAGAGTATTAAGTAGTATTAAATATGTTTGCTTTTTTAATCCTTCTTAATTCACTTTTTTAACCAGGGCATCCTTCTAATCATCAATGTCGTTCGAAAAACTATGTCTTGTACAAAATTTAGATTTTAGAAATGGAAAGTAATAAAATACTAGAAACTTACAAACCTTTTATTCAAATCTTCAAGTTTCAACAAAAAATTTCGAGACGAAATTATATTCGTTGAAGAAAACAAACTTGCATAGTTGTTAACATCTCCTATTTTCTTTTCAATAAAACTTATTTTATTTTTAACTTTTTGCAGGTCTTCAGATATTTCACTCGAACCTTCTGCAGTAGTGGGATATTGTAAGTATTGTCGTATAACTTCTGCAGCAGCCAGTTCAGCTGCAAGATCTTCTAGCGTTTTTTGAAAGTCGTCCATTTTCTGAAACAGTTTTATTACATTCAGCAGATATTTTTTGAAACAGGACACCGATTAAGATGTTAGCTTCAGCATTTACCATAGATAGTATTTTAATGCCTGTAGCCGTTACAACTATTATAACCAAGCCCTTTCCATGTATTTAATCTTACATTCGAAAGACTTGATTAAGATTCACCACCCTATCGGGAGGTATTGTTTTTTTCATTGTCACTAAAATTATTTACCCGATTTCCAGAACCGAATGTCTGACTAACAATCGTGAGATATGGGCTTACAAAGCTTGTCATAGACCCCGCGTAATAAAAACTTTTTAAGGAAACGGCTGTTAATTTTTACATATAATTGTACTACTGTTTGTCTTTATTCATAATTTAATTTTTGTATACTATTTCTTCATTAATTAGGGCTTGAACCACACTAATTAATACTAGTCATAAATTTTTAATATCATTATTCACACGTTTACTTCCTACTGAAAAATTTTTTCACTCACACGACCAACCCCTAGACTTACCCTAAAATGATATCTGCCAGTCTTTAAGGTAATCTCACACACAATCAACTCATACAACTCAGGTGCAAGGCGTTCCGCAATCAATGTTCGAAATAGGAACTATAATGTACAAATTACATATTATTTTCAACTCTCCGAAACAGCTACCTCCAACCTCCATCTCTTTAGCAACCCTGATTGACCCACACAACGTTAATGAATCCGCTGTGCAGGATTGTCCGAAGGTAGCTTTAGGTTCATTCTCCAGGATTGCTACTGCTGAGTTTGCAGCATTTGCGATTTTAGCATCTGAGTGATTTGCTGGAGTCGGAGATTTGAACCGAACTCAAGTGGAATAAAACTCAATAAATTCCGTAAAGAGAACTCAGTGTTAAGAACTAATTTCCATTTTGTGAGCTGAGTGCTGTGAGCCTATACAGTTAATCACAAATAAACATTTATGATTGAGGAAAACCTGTATGTTAGATTATGTCTCATATTAAGTACCGTCTCCTTCTTTCTGGACTAAACCTTCATTCTTGTCAGGGGTCACAGGAAGCCGTTCACGAAAGATCCAGTCGACACATCACGAAGGTCAACTTCTAAAGTAAGCAGTTAAACATTAAAGGTAGATAACGTTACCAATTCCTTTAACATATAAAATTAAAATTCTGCATCGAATATATGGAGAGGCCCCTAAGAGGAAAATCGTTCGAGTTCTCATTATAAAAATAAAACCTAGAGCGGACCCTCTTGGAAAATCACCCTGTTTGTATAGTGTCTCTCACTTAGGGGCTACGCGACCGTGAATAATAATTCTTTATTTATTAATTGATTAAATCCAGACATAACACTCTGCATTAAGTTTTAAAAAATAAGAATCAATGCTCAATAAAACAAAATAATACTATTTTTCTCTTTGTTTAGGCTGTTGATGAAGATACGATCTTAAATAACGCTGCAGATTTTCGAAATGTTGATAATTCGGATACTGAAAGTGTGGCCTCTTCTACTGCATCTGTATCAATCTTTAAACATAGACTTCTTGCGTAACAAATATAAAAGCATTTAAAGGTAAGATATGAAATTGAAATCTTTGAATTCTTTAATCTGATGTTAAGATGCATACTTGACAGACAATTATGATTTTCTTTTATTTTTAGATAATGACGTAAGTGTGGTGAAATAAATAAAGTAATAGTCTTCATGATAGCAAAAGACAGCTCGCCTCTAAATACTCTGAAAAAATCAGGATAAAATTATTTAATGGAAGTGGTGATACCACTATATAAAGTTCTAGCTAGAAAAATATTTACGCATTTAACTGACGATAAATATGACATCATTTCAACACAATTCGAACAAAAAAGTAGAGTGCGCATAACCTTTACGCGCAGTTAAAGTAAAACTTCTTCGACATTGTGACTGATGACGAAGAAGTTAAAAATAAATAAGTCATGTTAGGATTTCAAAAAGTATATATTGACAATATAACAACAGTTATATATGAATTCATTAATAATAAGCATTATGCATAATAAATACTTTAATTTAATTATCATTATACTTTAAATATGAAATGATAGGGCTACACGGAAAAAAATTAATCGTGAATGCAACATGATGCAGTCTTGGTAAATAAACATGATGAAATCATGTCGCATTCACATGATTTATCATGTTTCGGCTACATGATAGTCATGTTGTGGTCCCTCGCGGTCCTGCAACCACCGTGGATTCACGGTAAAACCACCACATCGTGGACCCACCGTGGAACCACTGTGGATCCACCGTGGTTTCGTGACATTTTACCACAGTTGATCCACAGTGGATCCACAGTGGATCCACGGTGAATCCACAGCGAATCAACGACAAAACCACGGTGGATCAACGGTGAATCCACGACAAAACCACGGTGGATCCACAGTGGATCCACAGTAGACCCATTGTGGATCCACCGTGGTTTTACCGTGGTTTGACGCGAGATCTTGATATGAATTTTTCAGTTGAAATAGTGATAAATGAAGACGTTTCTAAAAATCTAACTCAAGTAAAAAAAATTTTCCGTAGTTTTACCGGATGAAAACGTAAAATGAATTTTTGTACGCGTGTAATTCAAATGGAAAAATAGAAATTCATTGAATCTCATAAAGAACTGAGATATAAAGCTGTGCTTTGAAGGGAATTTTTTTTTGTCTAAAAGCAGTTTTTTCTTTGGACCACTCTAGTATGTATAAATAATAGTGATACTTTACATAATTTTCTTATCGACTTAATTAACCTAAAATATGATGCAGCAATCATAAGACTTTTTTTTGTCCAACTTTCTGTAAATAATAATTAACGTTACCTCGTTGATTTTCAACAACCTCACGAATAAAATTATCTATAACATTGTTTTGGAGTGATAACTTTTACGTAATTTTATTGATCAATTCCTGAAAACTAACTAGTAATTTTATTCAAACACGATATCAAATGTTGCAAAGCATGTAATAATTAGCTGATTTGCTCAAAAAATTCTGCGGACGAAGTCTTTCGAAATTCAAAAAATTTTTATCCCAATTTTCTTTTTAATTATGTATTTGTTAATTAACAGAATTTGTAAAAATGAAAGTAAACAATAAAACCTCGAAAATTCTTAAACCGGAAGTCACAAATTTTTTTCTTCTTTTGGACTTGTTCGTTGAAGGCTTTAGAACAGATCCTCGTTGGAAAAATTGAAGATTTTCTATTTTTCATTTTTTTACAATGAAAAATGCAGAAAAATAAAAAACATAAATAAAGCAGAAAAAAAATTTTTTTCTCATGATCCCGAGTGATTCGGTTTTTTATTACAAAAAGCCATACGAAAATAAATTTAAAAATTTTTTTACCATAATTGTTTAAAATATTTTTAAAAGCAAATGCGTTATTTATAAGATAGTTGAAAATTTTTTTTTGGAAGTATAATTAATAATCAAAATAATGATTTTTAAGATAAAAATCATTTCTTAAAAAAATTTTTTTGTTGCTTAAAATTGCATTTGTTAGTTAACAATTTTTTTTTGCAAATCAATATGAATATTAAGGAACCGTTTTTTTTTTTAAATCATAATTTTCATTGCCCTTTATAAATGTAAAGAGTAATTTTTTTATTTCAATTTTTTATTTGTTTTTTAAATAAACAATTTGTTAAAAACAAATGAAATTTCGCCCTATATTTTTTTTTAAATACTATAAAAATATATAAAAACGGTCATGTGACGTTTTTTAAGAAAAAAAAATTTTTTATATTTTTTGTATAATTTATAAAATTCTCATGCTTCGAACTTGCAGTTTTCTTCCGTGTTTCTCATTCTAATAATTATTATAACTTATAAACTTTCGAAGATACGACCATGACCGTTCGAGTCTTTATTGTTTATCATAAAACAAAAAATAAATTAAGCTATAATTTTAAACTCTTGATCAATTATTTATTTCGTTTTAAGTAAATGTTTATAAAAAAATTTTGAGAAATTTTTTTTTTTGCTTTTAAATTGGAACTTCGTTGAAACTATGAAAGATAAGATTAAAGTACTCAAAGTCAATTTTGTTCTCCATTAAGCAATAAACAATTTCAGTTTTGTTTCAATGCTTCAGCTCAATTTTTTTCTGAACAATGAGAGAAATTATTCGGAAAAAAGAGATATTCTTGTGTTTGAAGAGTTAGTATCTTAATAACTAAAAGTTACTAAAAGTTAATAATCATATAAAAGTCAATAAATAATTGAGCTGAAACATTAAAAAAATTTTTCTCAAAATCTTTTTATAAACATTCACTTAAAACTAAATAAATAAATGATCAAGAGTTTAAAATTATAGCTTAATTTATTTATTGTTTCATGATAAACAATGAAGACTTGAAGGGTCATGGTCGTATCTTCGATAGTTTATAAGTTATAATAATTATTAGAATGAGAAACACGGAATGCGTTACTCGCTGAATGTTAGCAGAGAGATAATAATCCATTTTTGATAGTAATACAGGGGTATCTTGTATTACACTATGACATTAATGTTTTCTTGAACTATTTTTGTCAAAGTACAAAAAATAAATTTTGAAGTGAGACCAAAATATACATACGCGCTATCGCGCTAAGGCATGTGAAAATCGGTCTTCGGTCACTTACTATCAACCCAGCAAAGATGAATCTAGCTTATAGTAAATTTAATTTTTTAAGACTTATAGCTTTACATCGTAATTCAATTGTAGTTTCACTCTCGAATTTTTCATTTTTTTTATTTGATAGTTGGTAAAATCTATTTTTAGTTGGTGCTTATGTATTAAACGGTATAACTATACCATAAAAGTACGTTGAAAACGTACTGCAAACACGACAAAAAAAACCATAAAACCACTATGAATCCACGATGGATCCACGGTGAAACCATCGTGGTTTTACCGTGGATCCACCGTGGATTTATAGTGGTTTCACCGTGGAACCACGGTGGATAAATGTCACAAAACCACGGTGGATCCACGATGGATCCACGGTGAAACCACGGTGGATCCACGGTGGATTTATTGTGGTTTCAAGACCGCGAGGGGTAACATGAGAAAATCATGTTGCATTCACATGATTTGTCATGTTTCGGCTACATGAAAATCATGTTGCTGCCACATGATTTTCTCATGTAGCCTTAATAGTATAAAATTATGATTTTCTCATGTTACCACAACATGACTATCATGTAGCCGAAACATGACAAATCATGTGAATGCAACATGATTTTCTCATGTTACCGCAACATGACTATCATGTAACCGAAACATGTCAAATCATGTGAATGCAACATGATTTCATCATGTTTATTTACCAAGACTGCATCATGTTGCATTCACGATTAATTTTTTTCCGTGTATGGTAACTGAAATGAGTAACATAAACTCTACTTTGCAAATTTTCTAAATTTCTTGAGAATACCTGATTAAAAGAAATGATTTAAAACTATTAGAAACGATTAAAAACCTTTTGAAACGATTCAATTTTAGTACTTAATAGATTGTAATATGAGGAAAATTCGACATCAACCCGTGGTTCAGTATTATTTAAAACTTATTTGAAAAAAATGACACCTATGATAAAAGATGATCGAGCAATCGACCCGAAGCATAGATTGAGGAGAGATCCGGCAGAGACGTGGTATAGAATGGCCGTGTTTTATAGTTTGAACTATCCGACAGTTAAATTAACTGACATTAAATTAATTCCGACTGAACAATAAATCGCCTGCTGTGAACAAGTGAACATTCCGATAAAACGTACATCGTATTTGTGCCGGAAAAATAAAATAAGAGTTTTATTTTATTTCATGAACAGACATTTGTGTTGAGTATGAACTAACTCTGTCCTTCGATCAAGTGTTATTATTTTTTTTTGACAAATCTTGTTTATATCGAGTCAAGCCAACAGCGGCGATTCATATGTTGTTTATAACCGATAATTATTTGTGATACCGATCAATTGATTTTCTGTGTTCAATATACGACAGTTTATTTTCTTTTAAATCTGATCAATTATTTAATCGTAATCTTAAGTGCTTGACCTTTACCCGATCCGCCACCCTGAGCCGACATTCTCGACATTTGTTTATTGGTGGTTATTAAATCGCCTGGTGTCCAACAGAAGAATTCGACAAGGTTGCTAAATTGTACGTATGTAAGGTTATCACTCCATTCAAAAGGAGTGAATTTAGCAAAAATTGTTAAGAGAAAATTTTTGTGGAGCATTCTATTTCCTACGAGAAATGTCCCGGGAAAAAATGATTTTGCCTAATCATATATGATTATATATGTTCATATATATGATCATATATGATTATATATAATCATATATGAAGTTATATATAATCATGCATGATTATATATGGGGTCATATATAATTATATATGACCCCATACATAATTAGATCTGATCATACGTGACTGATATAAACCTATATGTAGTTATATATGTCTATGATTAAATCTGATCAGATTTCATTGATATGAAACCTATAAATATTTAAATATATATATATATATATATATATTTAAATATATATATATATATATATATATTTATATATATATATATATATATATATATTTATATATATATATATATATATATATATATATATATATATATATATATATATATATATATATATATATATATATATATATATATATTAAATAATATGACAATTTTTTAATATCAATGTTATTAAATTTTTATTATGTCAACTATCAATCAAACTTAAATCCCCAATACTTAAAAAATGTTCAAAGGTTTCGGCAGTAATTTAATAGTATAAAGTATCAATTTGATTATTTGAGTTAAGTAATGCTATAAACGTTTCTTAATTGTAAGTGTATAACAGACTAGAGGATCAGACTACAAACCATCGATAACCAAAGTTAAGCAGCATCGGCGTGGGACATTAATTGGATGGGTGACCTCGTAGTAAAATAATTGTCGATGGTTAATAATTTTTTTTTTTTTTTTTTATTTAATTTTAACCGACATTGATATTGATGAAGACAATAAATCCTAATTAAACTACTTAATTAATAATTTACAGATATTCTAAATGAGATTCTAAAAATGACTATATTCGTTCATGCATGATTATATATAATCATATATGATCATGTATAAACAGATCAAGTTATGTATGATCAGACCTGGCCAATTTTTGGATCTGATCATATATAGACAATTATGCATGATCATATATGATTAGGCAAAATCATTTTTTCCCGGGGTATTCGAGTCAATTTCATTTATCTCGATTTCTTGAGAGTTATGAGACAAAAACCCGCTCATTAAAAGGAAATCAGAAATTCCGATGATACACCTCTTAATATTAATATTACGGGCTCAAACTCGCCGATAATTATTTTTCGTCATCATGATTAATATTTGCACAGTATCGTTAAAAAAAAAAAAGTTTTTGTTTTTTTTTTGGCCCAGTCTATTGTATATATTGTAACCTAAATATTCAAGAACGGTTATCGGATAATTTTGTCCGATCATTTCTCTGAAATAAAAGCCTTAAACGCCAAATAAAGACACAGACCCGATGCTTTACTCTATGAACTAGCAAAGTGTACTTCAATTTTTTGATAACTTCCATTTGTTTACGAGAAAAACTTGGACAAAGTTCCCATTTACTGTACAAGTGCAACAATAATAGTACTGTTCATCAACTTGAGTGCGAATAGAGAAACAAATGAAAACGCGTCTTAAACTCGAGCCTGAATAAGATATCCGAACTAAATAAATTCAGGGACATAAAACAAAATCTGACTGCGAAAATTGGCAATTTTCTTAGCGGGAAGGTGCGATTTCACTATTGTCGAGTTTAAAAATGTATTGACAATAGTATTTTTGAGCTCAAGAGTTTGAAAATAAAGGAAAATTTCAGGGCTGGCCTACAGAGTCAGGCGGTTTTCTGATTTTTTTTTTTATAATCTCTGATTCTTACGTACTTTGATGTTTTCTATGTTGGTTGAAGAGAAACATGCTGAAATTTGAAGTCAAAATATCAATATTTGAAGGTCACTCAATATCTTTGCAATTTCACGAAAGATGTTTTAGTTGATCTTGTAACAGGGAAAATTTGAATTTCCCGCGTTCAGATTACCACGATTAGCTATTATGCGCGCCGTCGATAAAAACTATAACTACTCCACGGTTATCCGGGGTAGAGCGCGACTTGTCGTCAGGAGTGGTAATTGTAGGGGCTTGTCCGTCAATCCCCCCCCCCCCCCTAGTTGCAAGTAGGAGTTTCCAGATTTCCGGAAGTTGCCGAATTTTATCCAGTGGGTACACAGTGATAAGTGTTGATGAGAAAAATCGAGAGCAAAAGACAACCGGACAGACCTCCGAAGGATTGAGACGCTGCACTAACTCAGGTAATTTATTAATTTAGACTTGGATTCTAATTGTGGAACCAAGCGATTATAATATTTATTTATTATCGATACCAGGCCATTAGCCGGTATCCTTTATAACATCTAATTAATTATACTGGAAAAGCAGGTGAAGGAGAGTACGAGTAAATTTGGTATTTTGAGAGACGAGAATAAAGGAGAGTCAAGACCGAGACAAAGGAACCTGACAAGACGAGACAAAGGAACCCAACAACACGAAACGGAGACAAGCTACAGAAAACTACGCATCTGAAATTAATAGGGTTACCAACTCAAAATTTTTTTAAATCCGGAGACTGTTCCGCCCAGAGAACTCTGTGACAAATATGTAGATGTAAAAAAAAAAAAAAAAGGTTATTTATTTTGGATGGCTAAAATAACAAATCAGAGTAATTAGGATTATTAAATAAATTATTTTAAATTTATAAATAAATAATTTAAACGTGTAACAAATTAATAATTTTGAAGTTAAAAGTTTTTTCTTCAATTGTTTGATATCATATATCAATAGTTAAAGAATGTTATTATTATTAGTCAATATTGTTGTCAATTTGTGATAACATTAAAATTTAGTTAGTTTTTTTTAATAAAATCATACTTAGAGCTTTTTTGAGTTGCTTCTAGCAACGATTGCTGTTCAGGTTTACATATAAAGTCAAAAAATTCATCACAGTTCATACTAATATTAATTTTTACACATAGCTCAGCTTTAACCATGTCAACACTCAAGTTATTACGTTCGTCAGTCCATAAATTGTTCATCAACGAAAATATTCTTTCTACAAATGCATTACTAATAGGTATTGATAAAACTTTACTAACAATTTTAAATAATTCAGTAATTTCGGTGCACTGAAATAATTCTACCCATTTTTTATCTATAGATTTATCACTATTATTAACTTTTTCACGGACTAGATTCACAGCGCTGACTTCGTCATATAAACTATCTTCATTTTCATTAATTAATAGTTTTTGAGACAATTCTAGGACTTTGTCATAGATTAAATCTTGTTTTAAATCTAAAATACTAAAATATCGATACGGACTACCTTCATAATCATAATATTTATCTAGATAATCTATAGTTCTTTGGTAAACTTTATCAGCTTCCGCAACGAATTTTTTTCGTTGAGAATCAGTTAAATATTTTAAAGCTTGTTTTACTTTTGCACCATAGAAACCATCATTTAATCGAGTCTGTAATTTATTCTTCAAGTTTTTCATTGTATTTTGAAAATCTATACTAGTCAAACTTTTAGTTTCGAGTATTAGAATTGACTGGTTTAAAATATTCATATAGTGATGTACGAAATATATATAATAAATTGTTAGAAGCATCACTTGCGATTGAAAAGTACAAAGGATCTTGTTCAAGAGGCTTAATATCATTTATCACCATCTCAATTGACTTTGGAGATAACACGTTTTTAACGATAGCTTCAGCCTTAGTTCTACCACAACGAATCTCTTTGCTAACCATTGAATCATTAAACATTTTTGAACTCAGTTTAATTCCACAATCAGTACTTAAATAGCTGTGGTGATGTTGGAGACCATGATAAACAGAAGCAACTTCAATTTGAGCCTTCTTGTTATCAATTGCTGTTGATTTTACTGGAGCAAATTGAGTTATTAAACAATTTTTTTGTCGTTCAGATGTATTTTTTTTGTGCATTGTAGAATTCATATGCTTAGTAAAAGCAGTTTCACCATCCCATTTGATAGTAAATTGAGATGAACAGTAAACGCACTTGACTGTTTTTTCATCAATTTTTCTCATCCAATCCGCATACAAATTATTTTTTTTCCATCTTTCGTTGAAAGATGATTCGTACTTAACTTTTTTTGGTCTTGGCTGTTCTGCCATTTTTTAAAATTGCACTTTTGTATTCAATAAATAATTTTAATGATAATTTGTATTTTTTGTTAAAATTATAAAATCTCTGATAAGACAAAACTATTATTTAGCAGCTACCTGAAAAAATACATGATATATGAGAATACATATTAAGGTTATAAAATGTCATTAATTTAAAAACCCGAAGTAAATCAGGTGATAATAGGTAATGAAAATCTATGATATCAATACTTACATTTAAATAATACTGATCATAAGTGATGCCTTAAAACTAATAATCACATAATAATTAATTAAATATTCTACATTTTAAAAGTGCGAATTTACGTACGTCAACATCAACATTATTTACTTGTCACAAGTACGTACGCGCAAGCGTGAGAATTCAAAATGCGAAACTTGATTAGCGCGACTAACGCGCTCTATATTCTCGGTAAATTATTAATATAGTTCCGTACATTTTGTTGCGACAGAAAAACAAAACTGTATTTTTTTCATAAAAGTAAAAAAATCCGGAGATTATTTTTGTAAACTGGAGTCCGGAGAATACATTATTTTTCTGGAGTTTCCGGACTAAAACTGGAGAGTTGGTAACCCTAGAAATTAACATCAAGTATTAATTAAATTAATTGTTCTAGGCCCAAGCCAGAATATTAATTTAATTCTATAAAAATACTTAGTCGTTCGTCGGGTAATCCGCGTCTAGGCCCGTAATAAATTAATTAGTTATAATTGTGTTAAAATTAATTTAAGCCAGACGTTGTCTAACCGGATCCAGGCCCTTTAGCCGGATCCAGGGCGTCGTTCATGATTCCAGGCCATTGCCGAAATTATTACGTCGTAGGAAATTCTAGGCCTATTGTGTGACAACACAAGCCAGAAATTTCGTGGTCGAGTCCGCGTTAAAAATAATTGTTTAATTTAAATAAATAAATAATATTAAATAAATTAATTAAACAAAATTAATAGAAATAAATAATTTAAATAAATAAGATAAACTAAACAGACGCGAGAAGTCGGAGAGAAAATTTAATTAATTAATAAACAAAATTATCAAATAAAATTTATTAATAAATAAAATTGTTAAATAAAATTAATTAATAATTTATCACAATAAAATTAATAACAATACAAGAGAAATAAGAGTCGGAAATCCAAAGTAGTCAGTAACGCATACTTTGGAGGATCGGGTAAACGCGGTATTGAGATCTCTGATGAAAATTTATTGTTGATACGGGTAATTACTAAATGAAGGAAATTGATAAAAGTAAAAGTGATTAAGTCAATTAAAAATAAATTAGTTAATTAATTTTCTTAATCTAAAATTAATTAATTTATTGAAAAAGGCGTGGCGGGAAAGTCGATGGTCGGACGCCATTTTAAAATCATTTAAAATCAGTGTGTGTGGAAATAAGTCCAGGGGGCTAGTGTGAGTGTGCGCGTGTATAGATCCAGGGGATCGATTTTTAATAATTATTATTGTTAATTAAGGTTGGTCAGGTACGACGATTTTATATTGTTTTAAACAAATGCCAAAGGTAGTTGGCCAGTAGTAGTAATAAAGTCGTGTGCGTGTGTGTGTGACGCCAAAGGTTGTTGGCTTAGTTAAGGTCGCGGAAATCGTCAAAGGTAGTTGACGAGAATAAGGTTTTAAAGACGTCAAAGGTAGTTGACGGTAGTAATAAGGTTTATAAATGTTATAAGGTCATAAGGTTATAAGGTATATGGTTATAAGGTTTATAAGGTTATAAGTTGTAAGGGTTATATGGTTATAAGGTCATAAAGGTTATAAGGTTAAAAGGTTTAAAATAAAAGGTTTGTCAAAGGTAATTGACGTAAATAAATAAAGGTTAAAAGGTTAAATAAAAAGTGTATAGAAATTATTATAAATTATCCTTCCTCTCCTCTCTCTTACAATTAATTAATTTACAACGACCCTGATGATCTAAGATCCGGCTCTGGGAGGCTGTTATCACTTCCAGTGGCGCCCTCGATAAAAGACGACCAGAGTAGCAGCATAGCCCTGTTATAATCTACTCCTTAGTAAAATTTGGCAATTAATAATAATAACAATTTTTGAACAAGTTAGGGTAGACGACACAACATTTTAAAGTTTCAAACAATTTGAAAATTTAAATAGCTTGATTCGATTGGATCTAAATAATTCGTAAGTTCAAACTATTCGCATACTCCTAATGCATAGTTATGTGCAATCATATTTGATAGTGCACTATCTGTTTCTATACTACTATCTTACAAATCATATATGCCCGTTAGGGTGGCCCTTAGCAGAAATGTTTTCGAATTTCTTTGTTCCCAGGGGCTCAAATGCTTCCAAATTGATAAAAAAAAATCCGGGCATTGGTCAGCCCTGTGGGCCAGCCAAAACTTCCCGCTGTTTTCGAGCTCAAAAAGCTCGAAAACATTAGTATGAAAACATTCTCGAGCTCTTCGAGCTCGAAAATGCTTTTACATGCAATTGTTTTTTTATAAGCCTTTTAAGCTCTAACAAGTTACGTTTTATGTTGAAGTTTGAAAATTTACGAATCGAAAATCATTAATTAACATGCGTTTTTAAAATTTTTAGTTCTGATTATGTTCAATAAAATAAATAAATCGAGGTAGAAATCAATATCAGTAATAAAAATAAAGATTTAAGTGAGTTTTGACTCAGATCATAGCAATAATATATAAAATATCCATGAAAAACTGTGTTTTTAAAATTTTTAACTTCCCGCTGAGAAAATCGACGATTTTCGAAAAATTGGGAAGTTATTGTTTTCACCCCAATTTTCGAAAGTTGAGTTTTCATCAGATGTCGACGTTGTGAGGTCCTAGGAAGATATTCTGACTATTTTCAGAATGATGTCCGAGTGTATGTATGTATGTATGTATGTGTGTGTGTGTGTGTGTAAACTCTTTGTAACATTTTAACTAATGAATCGATTTGGATGGTTGAGGTGGCAATCGAAAGAGCTTGTTGGCCCGCAACTTTCCTGAAAATTTCAGATCATTTGATTAAGTAGACTCGAAGATATTGACGAATTAATAAAAAAAAAAAATTTTTTTTTTTGATTTTTTAGTGATTTCTAAGAAACGACTTGAACGATTGATTTCAAAATCTATTCAGCTCTAGAACTTTGTAAGCCGCGTCGAATGCCACCTTAACCATCTCAATCGGTCAATTTGTTCGAGAGATATCGATGGCGAAAGAAATGGTAAAAAACGGTTTTTTTCGATTATCTTTGAAGTGATTCATCCGATCAATTTCAAAATTTAATCAGCTCTAGAATTCAAGAAAACGCGCCGATTGCCACCTCAAACGTCAAAATCGGTTGATTAGTTCAAAAGATATAGGCGCTGAAAAGTTAAAAAAATAAAATAAAATGTTATTTTTTCCGAATAAATCAAAATATAATGTGCTAAAATGTGTCTGAAATCATATCAACTCTTTCTCTTTATAGTCTCTTTCGATTATCAGATAATGTCATATAACTTGTTCCTTAGTTTTAAAGATATCGTCAGCAAAAAATTGAAAAAACCCAGTCGTTAATGTTTTTCTCGGATATTCTATCTATTATTGCTCTGACCTAAGTCAAAACTTATTCAAATCACGATTTTGATCACTGACAGTGATTTCTGCCTCAATACATTTATTTCAGAGAACATAATCGATAATAAAAATTTAAAAGCCGCTTCTTCATTAATGATTTTCGATTCTTAACATTTCAAACTCTAGCATAAAACGTAACTTGTTAGAGCTTAAAAGGCTCATAATAAAATGATTGCATGTAACAGCATTTTCGAGCTCAAAGCGCTCGAAAATATATTCACAGTGATGTTTTCAAGCTCATTGAGCTCGAGAACAGCGGGAAGTTTTGGGGCTGGCCCGCAGGGCCAACCGACGCCCAGATTGTTTTGTTGATAATATGATTCAAACTAAAGAACGAGTTAGATGAAATTATATGGGGATCGAAACAGACCATAAAGATGATGAGTTGGTATGATTTTGGACATATTTTAGTACATTATATTATGACATCCGGAAAAAATAACATAAAATGTTATTTTTTTAACATTTTGACGCCGATGTCTTTCGAACTAATTAACCAATTCTAACGTTTGATGTTGCAATCGACGCGTTTTGTTGAAGTCTAGAGCTGAATGAAATTTGAAATCGATTGGTTCAGTCGTTTCAAAGATATTCGCAAAAAGCTGTTTTTCATCATTTCTTTCTCCCGTGATAACTCTCGAACAAATTATCCGATTGAGATGGCTAAGGCGGCAATCGACGCGTTTTATCAAGTTCTAGAGCTGATTAGATTTTGGAGTTGATCATATAAGTCGTTTCTGAGAAATCAATAAAAAACTAAAAAAAAAAAATTTTTTTTTCGTAATTCGCCAATATTTTCGAGTCTACTTGATCAAATAATCGAAAATTATCAGAAAAGTTAATGGCCAATAAGCTATTTCGATTGCCGCCTTAACTATCCAAATCACACACACACACATACACACATACACACACACACACACACACACACACACACACACACACACACACACACACACACACACAGAGGAGAAATCGTCGATTTCCTTAGCGGGAAGTTAAAAATTCCTTGACAATATGAGCTCTTAATATTAACTCTAAGATAGTCCGCATTCCAACCAAAGTTTCTTATGGAAATAACATGAGAAAGTTTCGTTTGTTCTTTAGAATTTTATAACTCGGGAGCTCGAATAACTTTTGAACCAATAGACTTAGCGAAAAATCATAAGAGCCCTTTTTTGTAGAGCGTTAAATTCTCAAAAAAAATTTTTATTAGTTATTATTGTAGAATTAGCTGTTCCCGAGTTATAAAATTCTAGAGAACGAAAGAAATTACTCTCATGTTAATTCCATAAGAAACTTTAGTTGGAATGCGGACTATCTTAGAGTTAATATTAAGAGCTCATATTTTCAGGGAATTTTTTTATCAATTTGGAAGCATTTGAGTCCCTAGGAGCAAAGAAATTCGAAACTATCCCGTCTAAGGGCCCCCTAATGCCCATCTACGGCTATATCAGTGCATATATATTCATATATAGGCATCCAAGTTGTTTAAATAAATTTGAGCTGACAATCACGATTACTTATATACAGGATCTTATCGTGCAAAACATAGAAATTTTTCTGTCATTGCTAATAGCAGATTTTCAATTATATATTGCTTTTTTCGAAAGTAGACACATTCTTTCAATCTTACGTAGCACAACTTCGTAGTCACTGTCGGTTGCGGTTGCAACAGTCACTTAATGGTTGAGGCAGCATTAAGCTCTGCTTATAGAGATTTATAACTGCTTAGATTTTTGAATCAATCCATCATGTATACTAAAAACTATCCATAAAGGAAAATTTTTCAGAGTTTTATTTTGAATAGTTTGAAATGTACTATACCAACAATCATCAATCTTCCACAGCACCTAGGAATTAATAGGCCGTGCCGAATGCCACCTCTAAAATCGCTATCCTTTTATTCGTTTGAAAGCAATAGAATATTTACATACGTACATATACACATGCATACACTTGGACATCCTTTCGAAAATAGTCTGGATCGCTTCTACATGATTAATAATAATAATGAAAATAATGATAATAATTATAATTATAGAGGAAGGGGGGCAAAGTAGTGTACAAATTATTATTATTATTATTATTATTATTATTATTATTATTATTATTATTATTATTATTATTATTATTATTATTATTATTATTATTATTATTATTATTATTATTATTATTATTATTATTATTATTATTATTATTATTATTATTATTATTATTATTATTATTATTATTATTATAATGATAATAATTACAATAATGATGTCACCTTGATGAAAATATTATATTTAGCGCGAATAAGAATTTATCTGTTAGTCATATTATCAAAAAGTCACCCTTACTTCTGATACTTACATATACAGACATAATTCTAGAAGATTTAACCATAAGTTCTTGCTACCGGTTTTCAAAATTCCTTTTTAGTACAGCTTGTGTTTTTGATGTCAGCCATAATTTTCATATATTCCAAACTTATAATCATACTTGAAAGTTATTCTAATCAACTTCAATTTTAAACGAAAAAAAATTTATTTGTATTCGGACGATTAGTAATATTTTTTCTACGTTGACGGCCGGTACGATACTGTACTACTGGAAAGGAAAGCAGTTTCCATATCGATTTCAAGAAGGATTTTAGACTGTACTCAGAGTGGCAAATAAGCTAAGCTTACGCCAATGTCCCAATGGTCCAAACACATTTTCGAAACTATAAACAATTAACAAAATATGGGGTGTATGACTAACAATAATGCTTAAATCTAAACTCAAACTTAACGCAAATGTGTCATATAGAAATGTGGTAACACATTTAACCATTAAATTATATTGTAGATACTCATATAATTGAGCATCAGTTCATAGTGGCGCGATATTAGTTAAGAGAAAAGTTTTACGACGACTGAATATTAAAGAATACCGACTGCCGTAAGCATATTACTCGTCGATATGATAGATTTGAGTGAATAATAGAAAACTCGTGGAACTCTAAACACTACAACAGTTCAACCAAGGGATAGAATTTTATCAGAATGTGTAAACTGATATGAATAAACTGAATAATCAGAAACTATTCTCAAATATTTTTGTTGTAATGAACGGAAATAATCATGAAAGTTTTTTTCATATCTCGCACGAAAAAATATATATCAGCAAAATATTATACTTCCGGCTTATATCTTTAGTATTGTCGTATGCTATTTTGCCGGCATATATTACCAGATATATATTTTTCCGTGTGGATTGAAGACATGTCATATAGAATACGAAGTAAATTTATTCAATTAATACTTCTAACACGTATGTTTAAATATGGACCTTTAAATTATATATGAGAAATTTTTCCTGACAGAGATAAATGGACAAGTTTAAATAAATAATGAAACCCTCGATATGAATGTACTCATTAGTTTTCAGTGTTAAAATACAACGAATGTGTATAAAAATTTCTTTTTATGAAAATAGAATTTTGTTAAAGAATTGATATTGAAAGAAGTCATAACTACCATTGTATAGGGTCATTTCATATCATATCGACCGATAGTTGGTCAAACGTCTTCTTTCTAAAAGGAAAGTTTTACCAACGGAATAAAATTTTAAAAATTTTTATCAAAAATTATGTAAAACTCAAAATTTTATCATTTTTCAAATTTTCCAAGTTTATTTTTCAAATATCTCGAAAACTATTAGAGTTACAAGAATCGGCCTGGTTCATTTTTAAGAGAATACTTAAGGCTACAAGAAAAAAACATATTAGAAAAAACAGTTTTGAAAAATCGAAAGAATTACACAATTTTGAAATGTTCAAAACTGAATAATTCAAAAACTAATTTTTTTTTGGCTTCAATTTTTTTATGTAGACTACCTCTATCTATTTTTCAATGACCCTGAAATTTTCAGAGAGTTGTTTTATTTTCTGAAGATATGACTTTTGAAATTAGAATTTTTATTTTTTTTTTTTATTCGCAACCTCTTAATGAAATAATTAGTCCAAGTTCAATTTGTGGAATTCTTCGAAATGATATGAACAATTAAAAAATTAAACGTTACTGCAAGAAAATAAAGCTGTTTATCAGTCTATGAGTTGTATGACACTGTTGTAAAAATCCTTTTCTAACGTTTAATCAAACACGCATGCACATACACATACATAGTCAGATGGACAGCTTCTCGAAAACGGTCGAGAAAGATGCTCTTGACTTTAAAACGTGGACATCTGTTACACATCCGGATTTTAAAAATCAGACTGAAACCCATCATTTCATATAGTTTCCAAGTGTCAATATTACTATTCGGAAGTTCAAAATTGATTGACTATAATAACGAGCAGTTCTTACTGATTAGTATTCAATATGTGAAAGGTCAGATAGATAGCTCATTATCTTATTATATTAATAAATTAGAATGAATAACATCATAATTGACCCTATATCGATTTGTGTATTAGAGTTGTAAGAAAATAAATGTAAGAATTCACTTTATAACGTTCAGCTTAGTTACGAGATTAAATGTGCATTGAATGAGGTTTATTAATCGATCCGAAATAAGTGCTTTCTTCTTTATGTGTAGAAGACTCTACATAAAATTATAAATTATGATATTCATAAATTCATTAAGTGTGGAAGTTCTTATTTGAAGTTTTAAATAAAGTGAATACACTGATACTATGAATACATCTAGAGTTTTCTCAATTTACTTACTCTGGTGGAATATTTATTACTCCTCAATATGTGAAGGTCAAGAAATAACGTAAGATTATATTTGTTATTCGTTAATCAAGTAAATTACATACTTGAATATTCTCCTGATATGAATCACATAATTTTTTACATTGTTAGCCATCAAGATATAAAAGAAGCCATGTTGAAACTTTCCCTCCTAATGCGGGAAAATACAGACAAATTAGAGCGACACGAGGTTCGAGAACGTCACTTAGGCGACCAAATGAAAAAAGCTATTGGAGTGTTATCTAAAAAAATGAATGCTGTCGAAGAGATACAAATCCAGATCATCGATTCAGATAAAAGGATTACAGAGCTCGAACAATTATATTCTCAGGTTAGCTCTTTAAGTACTACCCTCGCAGATTTGAATCACGGTGGAAACACCGTGGAAGTGTAAACACTGTTGATCCACCGTGGTTACACGGTGGGTTTGTTCCATTTTACCACCGTGTATACACAG
This sequence comes from Microplitis mediator, assembly GCF_029852145.1. Classification (NCBI taxonomy): domain Eukaryota; kingdom Metazoa; phylum Arthropoda; class Insecta; order Hymenoptera; family Braconidae; genus Microplitis; species Microplitis mediator. Next base: position 16,928,071 of record NC_079969.1, on the reverse strand, counting down.
CGTATCCACTGTGATTACGCGGTGTATCCACCGTGATTCCACGGTGGCTTTGTGCCATTTCACCACCGTGGTCCAACGGTGTATCCACGGTGTAATCATAGTGTAAACCGTGTATACACGGTGATAAAGCCACCGTGAAATCACGGTGGATACACTGCGTAATCACAGTGGTATTATGGAACAAACCCACCGTGTTTCCACCGTGATTCTAAACCACCCGGGTGTCAGGTATTCAGGTTTAAAGGGAAGTTTGTACAATTACTTCTACCCTCGCAGATTTGAATCACGGTGGAAACATCGTGGAAGTGTAAACACCGTGGATCCACAGTGGTTACACGGTGGGTTTGTTCTATTTCACCACCGGATATACACAGTGTATCCACTGTGATTACGAGGTGTATCCACCGTGATTCCACGGTGGCTTGACCACTGTGTATACACGGTGTTTCCACTGTGATTCCACGGTGTATCCACCGTGATTCCACGGTTGCTTCGTGCTATTTCACCACCGTGGTTCTACGCTGTATTCACCGTGGAATCACGGTGGTAAATCCACCGTGGAATCACGGTGGATATACCGCGTAATCACAGTGGAAAAATAGAACAAACCCACCGTGTTTCCACCGTGAAAAAAATCTGCGAGGGTAAGTGAGTAACAATATTTTTCTCATTGTACTATAATGAGAAAGTATCATTACTTACGCAGGATTAAACAGCGTTGGAATACATTTTTTTATTTTTTTTTATTTTATTGAATTTCAAATAAATGACTTACATCACGACCAAGTAAACCGAACTAATTTAAGAGATAACGGACACCCTCATGGGCATATATGAACTATATATAGGTATATATGATCCCCGAATGACTTTATCAAATAAATTTTATTGTCTACACATACCCATAAATGGTCATATATCACCATATACGAGCATATATAGTCCATTTACGGTTTTGAATAAAAAGAATTCATGTTTATATAAGACTATAATATATTATGGCCATATATTAGCTATATATGGAATAACTTAATAAATATATATGTTCATTTATGGTCACTTATAGAATCGCTGGAAAACTATATCTGCCCATAAAGGCTATATATGTTTTGGTCAAGTCATATATGGCCATATATAATTTCTGAGACGAGAAAAAGTAAATGGTGTACTCTGATATATGACTATATATGGGTATACATGGCCGTATATAATCATATAATACCATATATAGTAGGGTGGCGCAAAAAAAACGACTATTTTTTTTTTCGATCTCGCATGAAAATTTGTTATTTTACGATGTTTTGAGAAGCCTCTCCAAAAATCAGCTCGATAAAAAATTTTCAAGAGGTCGCTCACAAATTTTGAAAATATCAAAAATAATCGAAATTCGGATTTTTATTTCTAAATTTTTTTCTTTCTCGTGGCAGCAATAGTTTATGTTTGTGAAATCATGACTACGCTGAGAATTTCAGCTCAAAATTTAAATATTTAAACCTCGCTCAAGAATTTTGAATGTTTCCGAGTGCTGTCTTTCGGACGTTGTTGAGCGACCCGCAAATATTAATAATAAAGCTTTTCGATTTATTCACCATCAATTTGCATGACAATGAATAAAAATATAACCCGAGAAATAGAAATAATAAGTTTTTTACATACTTTTTTATTTTTTAATTTAATTTGTAGGTTTTTTCACTTATTCAAAACTTACCAAATTTTATTGTTTAAAACTGTCCTGTACATTTTTGGTTATGCAAAAGTTATATTTAAGTGAAATGACAATAATTGAGTTATAACAAAATAAAAAAACTAATTCAAACTATTAGCTACACATTATCAGTTAATATTCAAAATTCTTGAGCGCCGTTTAAATATTTAAATTTTGGGCTGAAATTTTCAGCATAGTCACGATTTTACAAGTACAAACTATTGCTACCACGAGAAAGAAAAAAATTTAGAAATAACAATCCGAATTTCATTAATAAATATCAGGTTGATCAGACCAAAAACGCAATGTTGACAATTATTTCACACTTTATTGCAACGTTTCGTCGAAAATCCCGACTTCCTCAGGCAATCTACAAAACATACATCAAATAAATACATTAATACATTTTGTAGATTGCCTAAGGAAGTCGGGATTTCCGACGAAACGTTGCAATAAAGTGTGAAATAATTGTCAACATTGCGTTTTTGGTCTGATCAACCTGATATTTATTAATTAATTAACAAGCATGGACCCGAATTCAATAATAATAGATCATCCGAATTTCCATCATTTTTGATATTTTCAAAATTCGTGAGCGACCTCTTGAAAATTTTTTATCGAGCTGATTTTTGGAGAGGCTTCTTAAAACATCGTAAATTAACAAATTTTCATGCGAGATCGAAAAAAAAAAATAGTCGGTTTTTTTGCGACACCCTAATATATAGCCATTTGGAAACTTTACATGGCCGTATATGATCATCTATGATACAAATATATTAAGGTGATCCAAAAAATAACAGATTTTTTTTCTCTCGAAGACAGGTTCAAAAGTTTTGGTTAGATAAAAAAAGACGCCTGTGAAAATTAGAGCTCTTAATATTAACATTAAGAGGTTCCTCATCGCCCTTTTCTATTTTCCATAAGAATAACACGGAATCAATTTTTTTTACGTCTTCTGATTTTTATAAGTAGCTAACGATACGTCATAAGAATAATTGGCAGGCATATTTTTGTAGGTAATTGAATGTTCTACAAAACAAGTTTCTTATCATTTTTCGATAAATCTATTTGTTCAAAAGTTATTTAAGGTTGAAATCAAATTCATATTGAATTTTGAGATCTTTTTACTTTTACGGCGAAACTATCCGACCTATGACAAAATATTATGGGACCTTTTTTGTAGACAATCTTATTCCCTGGAAGTTATTTTCAATAAAATTTTGTCGAATTCCGCATTGTTTTCTAGTTATTTTTATTTTAATGTCACGCTCTTAAAATCGATCAGAAGCCTATTTTTTTATGAGCATGACATTAAAATGAAAATAACTAGAAAACAATGCCGAATTCAAAAAAACTTTGTTAAAAATAACTTCTAGGGAATAAAATTGTCTACAGAAAAGGTCCCTAGATATTTTGTAATAAGGTCTGATATTTTCGCAGGAAAAAGTAAAAAGATCTCAAAATTTAATATGAATTTGACTTCAACCTTAAATAACTTTCGAACAAATAGATTTATCGAAAAATGATAAGAAACTTGTTTTGTAGAGTATTCAATTACCTACAAAAATATGCCTGCCAATTATTCCTATGATGCATCGATAGCTACTTATAAAAATCAGAAAACGTAAAAAAAATTTTTTCCATGTTATTCTTATGGAAAATAGAAAAGTGCGATGAGGAACCTCTTAATGTTAATATTAAGAGCTCTAATTTTCACAGGCATCTTTTTTTATCTAAACATCCACAAAATTTAAAAGATTTAACTGACGATAATTTCAACTGCCAGTATATTTTGTAACCACAAAATAAATAAAAAATCACTACAAATATCGTATGTCTCATTTTTTTTTTTAAATTATTTTGCAGATTTCAAATGTTCCAAAACAGGTTTCTACTATCGATAGTTCATCGGGATTTCTAACAGTTCATTTTAAAAAATGGCAAGATGATGTGGAGAAAAAACTTTTCGACCACAATATGCTAGTCGAGAAACAAACTCAAATGATAGATAAATTGATGAATATGGTTGACGATATACCGACTACTATACAAAATATTCTTAAGTAAAAAAATTTTTTATCTATAATACATTAATTTAATTTTCATGATACCAGCATCGAAACTTAACGTTGCAGTGACGCTACAGGCAGTCAAAACAAGCTAATTTTAAGCCGATGCTGCAAACAACTGCTAGCGAATTCGTAATTCACAAATACTTTCATACAGTGAGGAGAAACATGCGCGTTTCTTCCCTTAGGAAAAAAACCCAATTGTTTCTTCCCGGTGTCAGTTATATTTAATGTTCATTTGCAGCCCTATTACTCTCATTTGTTTACATGTCACTTCTGTTTACTCATTGCATTTTTTAAGTTCCCGCTGAGAAAATCGACCATTTTCAAAAAATTCAGTTATTGGTTTCACCCCGATTTTCAAAAACCGGGTTTTCATCATATGTCAACATTTGAAGGTGCTAGGATGCTATTCTGACATTTTCAGAGTGATGTCTGTATGTATGTATGTATATATATATATGTGTGTGTGTGTGTGTGTGTGTGTGTGTGTGTGTGTGTGTGTGTGTGTGTGTAAACCTGTCATATCTTTTTGATGAATGAACCGATTTAGATGGTTCTTGCGGCATTCGAAAGATATCTTCTGAACTTAGATTTTCAAAAAAATTTTAGACCATTTAGTCAAATAAACTCTGAGATATTTAAGAAATACGGAAAAAAAAACTTTTTTTTTCGTTTTTTTTGATATTATGAAAACTATTAGATCGATCAATTCTAAAATCTAATCAGCTCTAGAACTCGATAAAAGCTTTTGATTGCCACCAAGAACGTCTCAATCAGATAATCCGTTCAAAAGAAATCGTCTACGAAAGAAACAGTAAAAAACGGTTTTTTGCAATTATCGTCGAAACGACTAAACCAATCATTCCCAAAATTTTATCAGCTCTAGATCTCAATAAAACGCGCCGATTACCACCTCAACCGTCTTAATCGGATAATCCGTTCGAGAGATATCGTCGACGAAAGAATGAAAAAAAATCGTTTTTTTCGTTTTTCGTGAATATTTCGGACACTATCGAATCGATCAATTAAAAAATCTCATCAGCTCTAGAACTCGATGAAAGCTTTCGATTGCCACCTCAACTGTCTCAATCGGTTAATTCGTTCCCGGGATATCGTGGGATAACGAATTGGTAAAAAACGGTTTATTCGAAAACAATGGAATACAAACGTATTTTCGAGCTCGAAGAACTCGAAAATGTATTCACAACAACGTTTACGAGCTCAAGGAGCTTGAAAACAGCTGGAAGTTTGGGGGCTGGCCTGCAGGGCCAACCGATGCCTAGATTTTTTTATAACAGTTTCAATTAACCAAATAAAAATACTAAAGAATGAGTGAAAATAATATTTTTGTCCTATTTACTATTTAATAAGTGACAGTAAATCACAGATTTCTCATTCTCTAACAGTTTTTCGCATCATCGGCTTGAAATTAACTTGTTTCTTACTGGCTGCTGACACTGAATCTTAAAGTTCCGATGCAGGTAATCATGAAAAATCTAGAGTGACTCAGGATAAAACACGATTTTAGACCGCGGGTTATGTCAGCCCTCACCTGTGGCTTCGGCAGCCAACCTCACTGAAATCGTTTTGTTTCATCTCTTGTCACACAATATACTATTATAATAAATTCCATAATGCCAAAAAATATTTACTTATTGTGAGATACTGAAATTTGTCAGTAATAATTTACAAATTTTTAATTATTTTTTTGTTATCGAAGTCCAAGTTGGTCCTCATTGAGGTGTCGATAAGCCCTCATCGCTGCCCTGTTATGACAAAACGACGTATCTCGAGATACGCTGTTTTGTCGTAACAAAGCTAAAAAGGTTTATTTAGTACCCGGTGAATACATGACCTTATTTTGACGTCATACGTAGGTCATAGCAATGTCACGGCATCTGATGTAAATTTGATGTCGATTTTAATATGATGTAAAGCTTGTGACATTATATTGATGTAAGCATGACTCTTGTATGACGTCATAGTTATGACTTATGTATTACGTACGTTTGACATAAAATCTACATCACATGGTTACGTAGTAATAAAGTCATTATCGTATATCATAATGACGTAATTTTAAAATCATAAATTCATGTCAGTAGCAAAGTCACGGTTATACGTAATATGGATGTCACTCTTAAATCATATCTTTACATCAGTGACAGGTCAGTATTTTACGCTATGCTGATGTAATTTCCGAGTCATAGTTTTTTATCATCTATTTATTGAAATAAAACTATCGTAGAATGAATTTTCAAATATGTGTAAATGTGTGAAAATAACAACTAAACGTCGAACATTTTTGGGGTCAAAGTAATCGATAAACTCGATAATAGATTATTCAGACGTTTTAGATTAAAAAATTAGCGTGAGCATAAAAAAATTAACTTTATTTTCAACTTCCCGCTAAGAAAATCGACGATTTTCGAACAATTGGGAAGTTATTGTTTTCATCCCGATTCGCGAAAATCGAAATTTCATCAGATGTCGAAGTTTTGAGGTCCTAGGAAGCTATTCTGACTATTTTCAGAATGATGTCCAAGTGTCTGTATGTATGTATGTATGTGTGTGTGTGTATGTGTGTATGTATGTGTGTGACCGGTCGATAACTTTTTAATTAATGAACCGATTTGGATGGTTGAGGCGGCAATCGAAAGAGCTTGTTGGCCATCAACTTTTATAAAAATTTCAGATCATTTGATCAAGTAGACTCGATAATATTGGCGAATTACAAAAAAAAAAATTTTTTTTTTTTAGTTTTTTATTGATTTCTCAGAAACGACTTATACGATCAACTCCAAAATCTGATCAGCTCTAGAACTTGATAAAACGCGTCGATTGCCGCCTTAGCTATCTCAATCGGATAATTCGTTCGAGAGTTATCGCGGGCAAAAGAAATAGTAAAAAACGGTTTTTTGCGAATATCTTCGAAACGACTGAACCAAACAATTTCAAAATTCTATCAGCTCTAGAACTCAATAAAATACGCCGATTGCCGCCTCAACTATCAAAATCGGTCAATTCGTTCCTGAGATATCGTGGGAGAAAGAAATGCTAATTTCGGTTTTTTTTTAAAACAATAGGATACAAAAATATTTTCGAGCTCGAAGAGCTCGAAAATGTATCCACAACAATGTTTTCAAGCTCGAGAAGCTTGAAAACAGCGGGAAGTTTTGGAGCTGGCCCGCAGGGTCAACCGATAGACAGATTTTTTTAAATGATATATATCGAAAATATCATTTAGGATGACAAAGAAAATGTAACGACAGTCTGAATTCTTTTGTTATTATGATTCAAAAGTTTAAGTATCACAATTTTTCAATTGATTAAATTTCATACGATTTTGTGGAATTATTTAATGTTTCGCAAAATTTTATATAAGATTTTTAAAATTTCACATCACAACAAAAAACTAAAAAAATTTAATGAAACTGAGACAAATCGCCTTTTTGCCAAGCAAAAAGGCGATTTGTCTCAACTCGCGCGAACAGTGACTTTGCAGTAGTTCAAACGGGCAACGAAAAATCTTTATTGATTTTTCTCACTGCTTTACGGTAGAATTTCATAAATTTTCCAGTAATAACTTTTATAAAATTCTTACCAGTATCAAAAAAAAAAAAATCTGTCTATCGGTTGACCCTGCGGGCCAGCCCCAAAACTTGCCGCAGTTTTCGAGCTCCTTGAACTCGAAAACATTGTTCCCGGGTCGAAAAATTTGATCTGATTTTAGTCTAACTGGACTGTATTTGGACTACTTGGTCTGTTATTGAACTTCGATGAAAATTTTAATCTGTTTTTGATCTACCCGGACTGAAAAATTTGACCTGATTTTAGTCTGATTGGACTATTTGATCTGATTTTGATCTTTTATGAAAATTTCAAGCTTCTTTCGACCTGCTACTTTAAAAAACAAACGCGTTACGAGCAGACTAAATTAGATTAATTCGTGAACTATAAAAAATTTTAGTTCTGAAAATTTACAAGGACAAAACTAGATTAAATCATGGACTTATAAAATTTTTATTTATGGGCAATATTTATGAAAAAATATTACGTTGCAGGATTGATTATGTTTTATTTACTATCTATTCACTATCTTTTGTTTAAAAATGTCGGCAGTTAATGAAAATTTGACAGCTTAATTTTTTAGTTGTCTTCATTGAATATTTATATCATTGAATAAAAGTGATAAAACAACTCTTAAAATGTCAAAAATTTTCTCTTATCCACTAGATAAAATTGAAAATATTTTGGCATAAGAAAACATCAAAATTTTTGTGCTACGGAGAAAAATGTTGGCTCGAAATCTACCAATTTTTATTATGCTGTCGACCAAACTTGAAACAGAAAGTGAAGTATCCAAAAAATTACTATACTCTTATAAAAAATTATTATGCTGCATCAAAATTATTATAATGTATGGAAGTAATTGATATTGAAGCTCATCGATACGTTTCTCGCGCGTAATAAGTAATGTGATACAGTATAATCATTTTTTGTAAGAGCACGATAATTTTTTGGATGCTTTACTCCCTGTTTCAAGTTTAGTCGCCAGCATTGTAAAAATTGGTAGGTTTCGAGCTAACATTTTCTCTGTTTGACATCTTATTATGGAAGCGCATTAGCATGTTTTAAATACCAAGAAAATTAAAATAAATTAATAAATCTAGATTATTATTATTATTATTATTATTATTATTATTTTATTTTATTGAATTTAATTTACGACCAGACTTTTTAATTCTTTTGTTTGAAAGGAATACGGCTTTACTGATCTGCTTAATTGACATATATTTATTGAAAACCTTACTGTCGTAAAAGTAGTTACATGTGGATTAATATTATTTAATGTTTTATAAATACGGTTTCGCCCCGAATATACTTGCTGTTATAATATTAACATCTTTGACTAAAAGAGTCCTTACAATACAAGTATAGTATTACAGTGCGCATTAAATAATATTAATCCACATGTAACTACTTTTACGACAGTAAGGTTTTCAATAAATATATGTCAATTAAGCAGATCAGTAAAGCCGTATTCCTTTCAAACAAAAGAATTATTGTTATTATTATTATTATTATTATTTATATTTATAAAAAGTCCTGTATTTGTCCTTAAAAACAATTGAACACAGACTAAATATTATAGAAAATAACGTCTGTTTTTGTCCTTAGAAACAATTGAACACAGACCAATAATTATAATAAAAAAGTCTGTTTTTAGTCTAAATGCGATTTAAAACAGACTAAATATCATACGAAAATAAGTCTGATATTAGCCTGGATAAGGAATAGTACGGGCAAAAACAGATTAAATTCTTATATAAAATAAATACGATTTATAAACTTGAATTAAAGGAAAAATATTTGAATTTATCATTTATTTTAAAACAGATCTAATTTTTTGACCGGGATCGCGAATACATTTTCGAGCTCGAAAATACTTTTGTATCCCATTGTTTTAAAAAAAAACCGTTATTAGCATTTCTTTCTTCCACGATATCTCACGGGCGAATTGACCGATTTTGATGTTTGAGGCGGAAATCGACGTGTTTTATTGAGTTCTAGAGCTGATTAGATTTTGAAGTCGATCGTTCAAGTCGTATCTGAAAAATCAATAAAAAACTAAAAAAAAACAATTTGTTTTTCGTAATTCGCCAATATTTTCGAGTATACTTGATCAAATGATCTGAAATTTTCAGAAAAGTTGATGGCCAACAAGCTCTTTCGATTACCGCCTTAACCATCCAAATCGGTTCATTAGTTAAAAAGTTATAGACCGGTCACACACACACACACACTCACACACATACACACACACACACACACACACACACACACACACACACACACACACACACACACACACGAATACATACATACATACAGACACTCGGACATCATTCTGAAAATAGTCAGAATAGCTTCCTAGGACCTCAAAACGTCGACACCTGATGAAATTTCGATTTTCGCATATCGGGGTGAAAACAATAACTTCCCAATTTTTCGAAAATCGTCGATTTTCTTAGCGGGAAGTTAAAAAATAGATTCCCATTCCCCTACAATTATCATATCATAATATGTCATAATCATCATCTAATTTCACCATATAATTAATCTCCAAATTTTTTCCTATTATAAATTATTTATTCTATTTCTAAAATAATATAAACTAAAATTTGTCATTGTAATCTTGTGTGCCAGTTTCGTTCCCATAAACATTTTGTGCATTTCGACCTTGAGCGTATATTAGCCATACGCGTCGTGATCCAAGACACTAGAGTTTATTTTTTTTCCGGCTACGATCTTGTGCTTCGCACAAAACAACCTAAAGTAAATATTAAAATAAATACCTAAAATTTAAAAATAAAATCTTTGTTCGTACAGTAAATAATTTCTTTGTGACACAAAAGATTATCTACGTTTTCGATTTAAAATAAAATATCTTTTGCTCGACAAAATAAAATAAATATTTAAACAAACTACAAATAAAATCTTTGCGGTAATAAATTAAAATTTATTACTCATCAAGAATTCTGATTACCAAAATAAATTATTAATTTGCTACATTTAATAAATAAATAATCTTTACAGGTTTGAATAAAACTCTCGGATTAAAGAAAAGTATCAATTATACAATGTTGATAAATTATTGCTGCAAAGAGTTTATTTTTGATTAATAAAGAAAAATTTTCGGTCAAATTATGCTGTTACCAAGGACGCCGACTGTACAACCACCCCCCTCGGTCAGTTCAGCTAACAACCCCACTGATCTCTTACACTTCCCCACTATATCGGGCGCGGCAATCGCAAGTACGAGTGCAATAGACGATCTCGTTGGGCTTATGCAGGAAGACGACGTACATATCAGCACTACATTTACTCAAAACCGAGCTGTAAATAACCATAATAATGTCACTACCACCAGCGCGGGCGGTAATGTTCATGTTAACCCTCACAACGTTAGTGGGGTTGTACCCATCTCGGAATCTCAAAATACGACTTCCGTTGCCGTATTGCAAAACGTAGTTTCGGGACTACGGACAGAAATTGAAGCTCTGCAAGCCGAACGTCAACATTTGCTTCGGATATCGAGTACGGTCTTGCGACCCTCAGGTACACAATTACCACCCTCAAATATTCAGCCAAATGTATCAAGCATGTAGATGCCGAGGGAATTATTTCCCGCTGCCACTGTGACGTCACAAGCACCAAACACTCTCCCCACCAGCTACGTCAATTCATACCCACATGCATTTATCCCGGCAACGTAAGCGAGCGGGCAGCATCCCGCCATGTCTAGCTTACCTGCGCGTGAACCGTACGCGCACTCGATGGTCACACCACCAATTCATACGTTACCGCCACATATGAATTTTTAGCCGTCGCTCCCATACACATACACACAAGCACACAGCAGTAATAATGTACCAGCATATGCGAACATCAACGCACAAGCCCTATTGCCGTCCACATACCCATAAACACAGCCATCAGCGTGGTATAACACGTACACAATGTCAGCGGGAAATTCAAACACGAGCGGTTCAAATTCTATGCGACTATACGATCTCAGTCGTCTTGTCAAATCTTGGGGTGTCTCGTTTCCTTCTCGTGATCGATCTTCCCCTATCGATGCAAGGAAATATTTAAAATTAATTGAGCAGCGGATGGTTAGTAATGAAATTTCGTTCGAAAACTTCCACGCAGTCGTAACCAACACTTTCAACGGCGACGTCCTGGAATGGTACTATTACAACGAGCATTTATTTCACAGCTGGGCAGCGTTCCGAGAATAATTTAAAATTTGGCAAGTTCAACAAACAGATGAACCGGTACTGCAGGGGATTTACTCGGCCAAACAAAGCAACGACGAGACAAGAGTTGCATTTATTAATCGGATGCAAAGTGAATTTGCAAAATTAGAAGACCCGTTACCGCAAACAAAGCAAATTCGAATTATAACTTCGAGATTTAACCCCCATTTTTTACAAAAATTTTCGGATACGACCATAATGACGTACGCGAAATTGTACACATGGATCAGTGCTTGGCACTCAACGGCTGATACATTGAACTCTCACTTTAAAATTCATAAAGAAAATAACAGTAGAATTAAAACGCGTACTCAAGTAAATTCTATCAAAGATTCAGAAATAGACCAACTAAACAGTATGGAAACTGCACAGTCATCTATTTCACCCCCCGGTAATAATAATTTTTCAAATAATGATTCCAATAGAAATAATTTTAATAGAAACAATAATTTTAATAGAAATAATAATTTTAATAAAAATAGAAATTTCAATAAAAATAGAAATTTCAATAAAAATAGAAATTTCAATAATTTTAAAAACATGCGAAACCCGGTACAATCTGATCCACATTTCAAAAATCCAAATTCCGAGTCTTCTATTTTACTAAGCAACTTTGAGTCTATGATGAAAACTATTCTAGAAAAATTAGATCAAACTACTGTTAATACGTCACCGGGAAAAGTCAGTCCACCCCCAATATCACCAAATATTACACCAAAAGCTCCTGTCTGCGGTCGTTGTGGGAGAATTGGTCATGTTTCTGAAGTTTGTTGTGGGCCCGTAACCGATGAGTTATGTATTAAAGCGGGATTGCCTCTCCGTCTCCAAAAAACGCGTAAGCGCCCTGGTAGACATTAATCACGTTACCAGGGCTTCTGAGTCAACAGATAAACTGAATAAGCCAACTGAAATTAATAACGACACACTTGAGCCGTCTAAATTAAATCCCGACGCGCCTGAATTTATGATCAGCAACGGAAAATTCTTTTTAAATTATCCTATATCCCGGGAAAAAATCAGCATGCATGATCATGCCTGAGCAGGCTCAAATCTCATGCATGATCAGGCCTGAATTTTGGCCAGACATGAACAGGTATGATTTTGCCTGAGCAGTCATGATCATGCATGATTCTGCCTGAGAAGTCATGATCGTGCCCAGTCATGCATGATCAGACCTGGATTTAGGCCAGGCATGATCATGCATGACCATACATTATCATGCATGACCATACATTATCATGCATGACCATTAGGGTGGGCCGAAAATACGCTTTTTTTAAATTTTCATTATTAATACCAAAAATATTTTTCTTTGTACAAAAAAAAAATTTTTCGGAAAACAAAAAAAATTTTAGGTCGATATCTAAGGCTCGCCAAATCCCGCTAAAGTTAGAAGTTGTTTAAAAATTTTTTTCCAACTTATTTTGATCGGAAATTTAATTCTCTACATAAAAGTTCCTATAATAAAATATCGTAAAGTTGATAGTTACTGAGATAATTGCAATTTTGTTCTAAAAAATATAATTTTTCAAGATATTATCACTTTTTCAGGGTAAAATATGAATTTTATCACATAAATTTCATTGAAAATCAAATTTCTTACAAAATTGGCGTTCTGGTAAAAACTTGAAATTTATAGTTATTCAGAAACTGGCAATTTTATGTTTAGATAGTCACATTTTTCGTTATTTGGTGGTTTTCACCAAGAATTGCTATTTTCTTTGTATCTATCAAATTTGAATAAATTTTCATTAGGTCTGTTTTGTAAAAAATTAAATTTCCTACGAAATTTTTATGATAAAATTAATTTTTTACCCTGAAAAAGTAATAATATCTTGAAAAATTTCATTTTTTAGAGCAAAATTGCAATTATCTGAGTAACTATCAACTTTACGTGATTTTATTATAGGACCTTTTTTGTAGAGAATTAAATTTCCGATCAAAATGGGTTGGAAAAAAAATTTTAAACAACTTCTAACTTTAGCGGGATTTGGCGAGCCTAAGATATCGACCTAAAATTTTTTTTGGTTTCCGAAAAATTTTTTTTTTGTACGAGGAATAATATTTTTGGTATTAATAACGAAAATTTAAAAAAAGCGGATTTTCGGCCCACCCTAATGACCATACATTATCATGCATGATCATACATTATCATGCATGATCTTCCCTGAGCAGGCATATGATTTTATAATCTGTGATTCCTCTCGAGCACGTTTGGTCGTATTTAAATATTGGCTGCTTATGAAAAATACGATCAGGCATTCCCATACATGAGCACGCGTTATTATGCATGCACATGCATTCCCATAGCTTATTTATTTGAAAGATGTTGCTGTAAGTATTAGAAACTAAGGTATATAATTAATCGTACTATACAAATGATAGAGAGTAATTTATCAATTTTCATTGGTTCTTTTATTTTGAACTATCATTAAAAACTGTTTTTAACATATTATTCACTTAATGCATTAAACAATTAATATTTATGAATACAAATTGTTTTTTTATTTATTTAACTATTAATATGTTTAGTTTTCCACTATAATTAAATGATGTATTACCGTACGATAGACGGTGTGGCTCAATAAGTTATAGATCAAATTGAATGGAATATAGTATAGTGCCGGATAGCTCAACTGGTAGAGCACTCGGCGTGATACCGAATTGGTCTGGGTTCGATTCCCAGTTCGGGCTATCTATATTTTTCTCAATTTATCTATAAATTGTCTTATTGAGAGGTTTGCATGTTTAGGTTTCCACTACATTTAAATGGGTTTCCACTATATATAAAAAACTCGAGATACAATGATTTCTAACGTAAGTCATGAGCAAGCCTGATCTAGAATGAATCATGCATGATCATGCTTGATCACAAATGAGTTATACATGATCAAGTATGAACCATGTATGGTCATGCATGACAGAGCATGCTCAATCATGACCTTTCCTGATAAATAATACCTCTGTAGACAATTATTCATAACGTAAGTTATGAGCAAGTCTAATCTAGAATGAGCCATGCATGATCATGCTTGATCACCAATGAGTCATGTCTGGCCATGAATGAGTTATGCATGATCAAGTATGAACCATGCATGGTCATGCATAATAGAGCATGCTCAAGCATGACCTTTCCTGATGGATAATATCTCTGGATACAATTATTTCAAACTTAATGCATGCGCAAGCTTGATCTAGAATGAGTCATGCATGATCATGCTTGATCATGAATGAGTCATGCCTGGCCATGAATGAGTCATGCAGGATCAAGCCTGAATTATGCATGAATCATGCACGATCAGGCACAAATCATGCATGAATCCTGCATGATCATACATGATCATGCATGGTGATTTTTTCCCGGGATCGCTTCGGATGCTCCAAAATTGGTCGGTAACGTTTCGGAAAATCCCAACATTGATTTAATTGATTTCACAACTCCTCTCGACCAAATTACTGACAAACTGGCAGATGCAGAGTCCAATTGGGAGACGAGTTCTGAAGCGTCACAGCAAATTCGAAATGTCAAAACACCAAAAATTAAAAATCCGATAAAAACTCTAAAATCTAAAATTAAAAAATCCATAAATCCGTCGCGTAATTCTAAAAATGAAACTAATAAAAATCAACTTAAATCATTACTTAAAATTGCATTACTAGACTGTGAAATCGACGAATGGCAACGACAAACTGTCACAAAGTTTGAGACTGACTCAGAGACAGACGATACCCCTCTCTGTGATCTAAGGGAAGATATTAGTCCTTTATATGACTCAGAGATTGATGAGTATCGCTCTGATTCCAGTGAAGAAATTGCCCATGCCCCAAAAATTATGATACAAATGGATGCAGACAATACCCAAAGTACATTACTACCGATGCTCAGTAATGATAATAAAGCCG
Source organism: Microplitis mediator (assembly GCF_029852145.1). NCBI lineage: Eukaryota > Metazoa > Arthropoda > Insecta > Hymenoptera > Braconidae > Microplitis > Microplitis mediator. The sequence continues at coordinate 16,912,568 of NC_079969.1, read as the reverse complement.
GTCATATGACGTCCTCAGCAAGCCTCAAAGCACCGTCAACAGTCAGCCGCATGATCGCTAAAATTTCCATTGGCAAATACGAACTTGAAGCGTTACTGGACAGTGGGAGTGAGCGCAGCTATATTTCTGAGATTGCTTATGAACAAATCAAAGAAAATCAGCTGCAAGATCTCACGCCTGATCCCACTAGCACTCATGGGGTAACGATGGCTAACTCCAAGTTCACGCAAACACGCGGTGGAGCGCCATTTAAACTAAAACTTGACGGTCACGATATCATTACTTGGTTGAGTGTCTTATCTGAATTATCTACTCCAGTTATTCTTGGTCTTGATTTCCGGCAGCTAGCAGATATTCAAGTAAATTCCAAGGAGAATACTTTGAAATTAAATACCAGTAATGTTTTTCATTCATTTTTCTCTCGGTCTGGATTTACTAATCTCGCAACATTGAACGCATTATCTTCAGCTGAACGTGATGATCTTGAGAAATTTTCAACAACTGAATTTGGGAAAGACAAACAAGTTCAGTTGGGTCTAACACACGTGGTTCAACATCGTATCGAACTAATAGATGACACGCCAGTGCGTACCAAACCTTATCGTAGAAGTCCTCCAGTAATGAAAGCGATGCATGACAGAGTAGACGAGCTACTCGCGAAGGGTTATATTCAGCCTTCGAATTGTGCTTGGGCAAGTTCACCGGTAATGGTACCGAAAAAAAACAATACTTGGCGCATGTGCATCGATTACCGGCCACTTAATAAAGTCACGAAAAAATCCGTTTATCCGTTACCGATTATGCACCGCATCTTATCAAGTCTTCAAGGTGCTAAAGTAATTTCGGTACTTGACGTCAGTGACGCTTTCCATCATGTCTTGGTAGAGCCAAATAGCCGTCAATATACAGCATTTTGCGTAGATGGACGAGGTTTATTTGAATGGATGCCATTTGGTCTTACAAATGCCCCCAGCACTTATCAAGAAGTCTCGGATACGGTACCACGAGATATTGTTGAGTCGTTAAAAACACAATTTTCTCACATTGAAGCTGAAAATAAAATTTTTGCTTATTTCGACGACTGGATAATTACACCGGCACACAAAAAAAATTAAGTAGAATGTGCATTTGACCGGACCTACCTACGGGTACGTATTTTGGTCTGCTGAATCCGAATTCGAGGTCAGTTTGACCCCTACACCCTCGAAATTTCGAAAAAACTTCAAAAAACCGTAAAAATGATGAAAATTGGCAGTTTTAATGATAAAAAAATGTTTTGAAACTAAACTAAGCGTGATTTTTATGTAATTCGATCCGCTGAATATGAATCAAAACTTTATTGAGACCACGAGCCATTTTAAATGTTAAAAAATCACACAAAACTCTCAAAAATTCCGAAAAAATATAGTTTTCATGATAAAAAAACTTCTTCTGGTCCAATTCAGATAAAATTTTATATCTTTTGATGTCTTTAATTCGCATTTTAATTTTTTTAGTCTATTCACCCTCTAAAGCTGGAAAAATTCGAAAAAATTGTAAAAATTACCATCCATAACAGAAAAAAAATTGATTGAACATGATTTAATGCCTAAAATAAATACTCTATAACGTAGATATATCAAATAACTTGAAATCTGTGAAAAACACAAGACATAAAAAGATAGAAAGAAATGATTTTTACGAATCCTAAACTTTCCTTCGTTTGTATCGCACTCTTATATCCTTAAATGATCTTCGTAGTGGATTCCTCTTTCGTTTACGATTTTCTTCGGGTACTTCTCTTTTTAACATCCAACAAAAATCTGCCATCATGTTAACACTCCAATTTTCTTGGTATCTACTCTCTATTTCACTGATGTCTTGGTGAAAACGTTCTCCCTGTTCTTCAGTATAGTCTCTACAATTAGTAATTCTTCATAAATTTGTTTGATCTTATCAGATAACGATCTTCGATTCCTTTCCAAATTGAATTCTCCACAAATGTAACAAAATGAATCAGGACTTTTATTACACAGATGAGAATTACTCCTTGTAATAGTATACTCTCCAGTAGCCAAGTTTCCCACTTCTGAAGAGCTGCAGTCGCTTGATGACGACGCCTGCAAGCCTGCTTTCTCACCCTGACCAGACGCCGATACTGGGGCTTCGACTCCGTGCACGGTAAAGTACTTATCACTTGTACCTGCCATGACGGCACACACCCCGTTAACCCAGGGACTCTGCCAGATGGTTCTGTTGCCCACAGTCACCACGTGGAGGTGCCCTGGTAACAGGCACAAGCAATTAAGTCTTCAAAAGTCAAAAACGACAGTAAAAAAACCAAAAAAATTACTTTTTTCGGAATTTTGGAAGGTTTGTGTGATTTTTTTACATTAAAAACGGCTCGTGGTCTCAATAAAGTTTCGATTCATATTCAGCGGATCGAAATACATGAAAATCACGCTTAGTTTAGTTCCAAAAAATTTTTTTTATCATTAAAACTGCCGATTTTCATCATTTTTACAGTTTCTCGAAGTTTTCTCGAAATTTCGAGGGTGTAGGGGTCAAACTGACCTCGAATTCGGATTCAGCGGACCAAAATACGTACCCGTAGGTAGGTCCGGTCAAATGCACATTCTACTTAATTTTTTTTGTGTGCCAGTGTTATCAGTGATGACTTAAAAGAACACAAAATTCTTCTTTAAGCTGTCTTTGAAAGCTTCCGCAAGGCTGGAATAAAGATGAATGAAGAAAAAAGTCATTTTGGATGCTCTGAAGTTCATTTTCTAGGCTTCATGATCAATGAAAAGGGTTTGAAACCCGATCCAGCTCGATTGGAACCGATTGCAGACTATAAGCGACCTACCAACCGTGAGGAACAGAGAAGATTTAATGGATTAGTTAACTGGTACCATAAACATCTTAAAAATGTTGCACAAGATTAAGGTCCTTTGAACAAGTTGACGAGTATTCGAGTTCCGTGGGCATGGACAGATGTCGAAGAAAAAGCTTTTGTGAAACCGAAAGAAGCTCTGTTAAAAGCTGCAACACTGTCACTACCACGTCCAAACTTGCCTTATCGTTTATATACTGATGCCAGCAACACCGGGTTAGGATCTGTTTTAACTCAGTACGATCCAAAACTCGATCGGGAAAATTTGATTATCTGTTTAAGTCGACCGTTGAACACAGCAGAAATGAATTACACGACAACAGAGAAAGAATATCTTGCTGTCGTGTGGTCCTTACGGAAATTACGCAGTTACATCGAGAGTTTACCAGTCACGGTTTATACCGATCATTCCGCATTGAAATGGCTTCACTCGCTAAAAGATCCGGCAGGTAGATTAGCCAGATGGGCTATTAACATTTCTGTTTACGATATTGAAGTTGTCCACTATCGGGGTACACAAAATTAAGCTCCAGATGCACTTTCACGTCGATATGAAGAACCAAAGACCACTGATTTACTTGTTTCAGATTCCAATCCTTCATTGCTGTGCGTAATTGCGCAAAATTCCGTTTGGTATGATAAAAAAGTCCACGTTGTTCAATAATACCCTGATAATTGTCGCGAGTGGAAATACGAGAATGATAAATTGTATTTCTATCGCCCATTAGCTATCAAGGAAATATTGGGTGAATTAAATCCTTGGAAAATCGTTTTAACTGAGCCAGAAATCCGTCCAGCTATCGAGAAAGCCCACTGCAAAGCCCAATCAGGCCATCTCGGGATCGATAAAACTTACCAACGGAGACGGCATAATTTTTACTGGCCAGGAATATTTAAAGATGTTGCATCTGTAGTATTGGAAAATAGGAGTAAGAGACAAGTTTGATGTTTACAGTATATTTAAGTTTATTGAAATTCCAAAAACACAAAACGTTATAATGGTTCACAAAAATGAAAAGGTTCTAGGCACGTCTTAGCCAATTGCTGGTTAAAAACCTTCTGCCTGACCCAGGTTAACTCTCATTCATCCTTTCATCCTGCACTCTTGCACTCTGTACCTACGCCCCCACTCTCTGTCTTGACAATCCCAAGACGCATATCTTAGGTCTAACACACTTTCTCTCTCACACGCACATTTTATTTCTCTAAACGTAACGTAAAGTTCTTACATCCTAAATATCAAAACTCATAACATATTATCTTAAAAGGAAACTTAGACTTAAACAGGAACCTTCAGAAAAACGAGCATACTCTTTTTTTTTTATACTACACATCTTACGTCTCAGCTTGTGAGACTTGTATAACGACTAAAAGTGACCAGACAAAACCGCAAGGATATATCGGAACGAGACCACCAACCCAACCTTGGTCCATTATCTCGATTGACACCATCGGCCCATATACTCTTTCAACTATGGGGAATCAATATGCTCTCGTTATTGAAGATTTGTACACTCGCTATCTCGAAATTTTTCCCTTGAAACAACAATCGGGTAAAATTATAAAACATCACCTGACGGCTGTCTTTAATCATTGGGGTCCTCCTTGTCAAATTGTTTTAGATAATGGCAAAGAATTTCTAAACAAAGACATAATTAATTTAATCAGTCAATTTAATATAAAATTCACACCAACCCCTATCGGTCGCCCTTGCGCAAATCCCGTTGAACGCTGCAATCGTACGATTAAACCCATGATTGTCGCGTTCACTAGTAAAAATCAATAAGACTGGGATGAACATCTCGATGATTTAAAATTCGCGTATAATACCTCGGTACACACTGCTTTAGGTGTGTCACCATTCTATTTGAATCACGGACGTGACGCACGACTGATTAACGATACCGATCCCCTTGAAAATCTAGACGTATCTGACGTTACCGTTTGGCAAGCCCGAATGGACCGTGCGATTGAATTAAGACATTTTGTTGAGCAAAATATGTTGAAAGCTCGGGACCGCACGCGTAAACAATATAAACAAAAATTTTCTGATACCCCAATAGACTTAAAAATCGGTGATGAAGTTTACTACTTAAATAAAAAATTGAGTAAAAAAGTGGATGGTTACGGTGCTAAATTAGCACCAAAATATTCGGGACCCGCCATTGTCTCTAAAATTTTAAGTCCTCTAGTAGTTCATGTACAAGATGATGCCGGTAACGAGATTGGCACATATTATTACAATGACTTAAAAATTCCTAGACGGTCTCGAAGACGTCACTGATTACTTTCGATATATTTCAGATCACTCATCATGAAAGTCAAGTCATTTGGAGATTCAGGATCAAATACTGAAGTCTCAGTTTATGAGTCTGAGAGTGAAGTGTCTGGCCTTGAAGTACCATCAACTCATTCAGCCACACCATCATCTGATTCATTACCACACTCACTAAACATTACATCAGAATTACCATCTACTGCTGAAACAACCTCATCGATTTCGTCACCGGCTGCACCGGTCATTACAACAACAGTCGCACCATCACTAGCGTGGTCAACTGGATCAGCATCATTCGCTGGGTCTCGAACTTCGTTGCCGCCATGGCAAACTACGACTGGTCTGGAGTTCAATCGGCCATCGTCAGTATTATACGCACCAAGGCCTGTTACAACACCTACGTCAGTGATAGTCGAAACACTGACCAAATTCATGAAAGATGAATTTAGCAAACTCCATACCCGCATTGATCGTGCTACAAGCCAGCGTTTTACGGCCACGTCAACATCATTTGGGGTATCAAGGCTCAATACTCAGTGGATGGAGCGCATTGATGAGAAACTTGAAGACCTCCAGATAATCATACAAACCAACACCGAGCAGGTTGCAGACCTACAGACACAGCTGGAATCATTAAAACCACCTCCAACTGTTCCCGAATCAAGTTCGATTGCTCACCTCATGGCCCAACTTCAACAGTTATCGGAGCAAGTCCAGCAAAGTCAGCAGATAATCTCTGAACTTAAGCTGCCAAGTCCGGAAGTATTCATGCAGAAGCTTCAAACCGTCACCGTACAAACACCACCAATCATCAAAGAAATCAGCTGTCAGACAACACAGACACAGGCTACAACTTCTACTACAGCCCAAGTGGAGTATGATATTGATACTACTTCAAATAATAAATCAGTTTTACCTCTACTGGCTCAACAATCGTCAGCGTATGGTCAAAATCCTGGACTTAAAATCCTTGAGGGCGCTTATCAACGTCCATCACCAGAAAATGCCCGATTTCCACCATCATCGCTGCTTGCCCGGAGAATGGCGCGTCAGGAGTTGACCGAGAAGGAAGTGACGACATTGCGAGCTTCAAGTGCTATTCCTAAGGACATCAGGACCAAAATCCAAATGGTAACGTTCGCCAATTCGTTACCGTATTCCCAGACGACTGCAGCTCCAAAGTTCAGGTCCCACTGCAACCAAAAGAGGACTACCAACAATTTTTGTCTAGCATAAAAACTGTACCATCGCCAAATCCTACCGCAGCGGCTCAAGATACATCACAACAAGTCGTAATCCACAACGGTCTTCACTTTATAGATTTTAACACCTTCTGCGAAGCCATTGAAAAAATCTGCGTCACCGTCAAGCCTCGTGTATGCCACACCAAGCTCAGAGAGTCATGGACACAAACGGTAACGACGCAAGCTCAATCGCTATATATCACGAACGCGTGTCAAAATTGTTGGCAACGGGATCATAAAATTGCTGAATGCCAGTTACCATGGCGGCCTGACATGTGTCATGTCTGCTATCAAGACCAAGTAACAACGGCAACGTGTTTCCGTCCCCATGATAAACAGTACAAAGACTATATTCGGGGACACTGTCAAGGTTGCGGCATCCCAAGCCAATTGTTCGATCCATACTACAACGCTTGTAATCGAAGATATCCGGGGTATAAGGACTGGATCTCAGCGAAATACAGCCAAGAGGAAGTAGAACAGTTTCACCGGAGTCACCTGCGAGCAACTGAAAAATTTGAATAAAATTACTTACTTTACGTTACCGATTTAGATGTAAATCTAAATGAAATTACACACATTAAATCACATCCATCTCATTAATTCATTTAATTATTGCCAATTGTAATAACTTTCATTTACAGCTTCGAGTCCTGTGGCAGTTGGCAGATAAATTACAAAAAAAAAAATTTTTTTTACAGCCTAGAGGCTGCTGGAAATTAAATATTTCAAATGATATTTTTTGTATTTAGCATTAAGTCAAAATATTTTACAAATTATTTTTTTTTTTGTTCATAAGTTAGGAATAATTATTGATCCAGGTCGAGGTCCGAGGATTGAGGTGGGCCTGAAATTGAGTGGCTGGACTCAGAAATTTGATCACAGTACTCCCAGCGGCTTGCGATCGATCTGAAAATTTCATATTGGCAATCTACTTGCACAACTGGCGATTGACCTGCACTTTTAAAATAACTGGCATATAACTTGCATTACTGGTGCTAGACCAGTAATTTTCTTTACTTTCTATCTGGCAGTATTCCTGCAATTAAAGAATTTTTTTTCAATGCTGGCCAGTCACTTGCAATCCCCGGGCGATTTATTCGCACTGTTGTAAATAATTTGATGTAAATATTTTTTCTATTATTATTTTGTATTATTATTACAGTCGGACAACCCAGACGGAAGTCCAAAAGGGTAACCTTGGCTTGGTAGGAGGGATTGAGACAATGTGAATTGTCTTCATCGTCCTCAGCCTTGCGGTTCCCGTTTTTATCCGTCTCATTGCCGTCTGATATTGTATGTTATAGTGCTGTGGTCACATGACGAATTATCACGTCGACGCATGTCTGTCAGGAGGAAGTGGGGACAGTCCCGAAGCTGGTCCTACGCCCAAAATTATTGGCACTCACTTCGATCCTGGATCAATTAGCGTTCAGACGTCTTTATTATAGTTATTTAGTATCGATTATTAATCAGGCAATTGTACTTGCAATATTTACATATTTTATATTCTGTAAACCTTATTTTCCTTCCTGGCAATTAACTTGCTAAGTAATACTTTTATTGTTTATTAGTTAGTAATTATAATTAAATTTAAGTATATTGAAAACTTTATACGTTACCGGCGACATACTCGCGGTAATAATATTAGAATTAAGAAATAAAGTCAGTGTATTAATTGGCGTTATTACACGTGGCCACTGATTGAATACCCAGCGATCAAACTAGGACCATAATTGTACTTTGCGAAAACTTCACTGTAAGTAAATGAACTTTCGTTACGATTGGCAATAAACTTGCGTAATTCTAGAAAATTAATCCTTTACATTATACATTGCCTTCTGTTCAATCCTTATTCTAAAAAACTGGTAAGACTACCGAATAGTTTGATTTAATGATTATAATTTGAGTTACAAATAGTAACTCGACCATTGATAAGTTCAATCTATAATTTTATAATAAGCCGTGAGGTAAGTCGATAAGCTTTTTATACGTTGCCGAGTTTGAATAAGTGCGGGTTCTTACTTTGCAAGGACCCAAGCTCATTGCTCTGACTTCTAACTAAAAATTTCGTAGAGGCCAGCCTAAGCCAGGGTTCAACCCGCGAATCCTGGTGGCTGCTGGTTAGAATCGCCAAGCAAAAAGGCGATTTGTCTCAACTTGGCTCAGTTGACAGCTCAAACTGTAAGGTAAATAAACACTAACGTCTCATATTATGACGCGTGTAGCTAGTAGACACTTATTATCTGATACAATTAATAATAAATAAAAGAAATTTGGAAATTAATTATTTTGTGAAATTAGATGCTGGTGATGAATCATAAAATGAAATGAAATTATGAGTGTAGAAAAGTATATTTTTTCTAATACTGGTAAGAAATTTTTTAAAATTATTACTGGAAATTTTTATAAAATTTTTACTGTAAAGCCGTGAGAAAAGTTAATAAAATTTTTCGTTGCCCGTTTGGATTACTGCAGTCCCTGTTCGAGCGCCAGTTAGAGACAAATCGCCTTTTTGCTTGGCGATTCTAACCAGCAGCCACTAGGATTCGCGGATTGAACCCTGGCTTAGGCTGGCCTCTACGAAATTTTTAGTTATAAGACAGAGCAATGGGCTTGGGTCCTTGCAAAGTAAGAACCCGCACTTATTCAAACTCGGCAACGTATAAAAAGCTTATCAACTTACCTCACGGCTTATTATAAAATTATAGATTAAACTTATCAATGGTCAAGTTACTATTTGTAACTCAATTTATAATTATTAAATTAAACTATATTCGGTAGTCTTACCAGTTTTTTTAAATTTTGTAAAAATCCATCACAAAAACTTATGAACTCTGTCTTTTCCGGCATTTCACTTGAAATACATCAATTGAGCACGAGATTTGAATTCTCGTGATGTGGACCAGTGAGCAACGTTCAGGACTACCAGCCAAGAGGAGCCGTGTTTGAACCCAGCAGATGCCCAGGATTTTTTTATCATTCAACGTTATTTAATCTTGTTTCAGAATTCACAACGCGTTCGCGCGGTAATAATCAAATCAAAAATTCAGTAATTCATTTTTTTTTTTTTTTTTTTTTTCAAAAATATTTTTTCCGAACCGGTAATTTTTACATCACCCATATGTCATATTGGCGTCATAGAATGTCAAACTGACATCACATTTACGTCATGTATACGTCATTAGTTTTACATCATAATCTTACGTAAAAAAACGTGAAATAATGAGTCACACCTGACTCATTCGTGACTTATATCTTACGTAAATGATGACTTAGCGTAACGTTACTCTGACGTCAAATTTACGTCAATGTGTTTACTGGGTATCACTTAATAATAGGGTATCATCCAAATTTTAATAATTTAATTAATTATGCCAATAATATTGATCAAATGTGCGTATAAAAGAAATGAAAAAAAAACGTATCTTTTTTGCATTGGAAATTTCATTCTTTTGTGATGGTCGAGATTATTTTTAACATATATTGTGTGTCGATTTGACAGTTACATATAAAAACTGTTACTTTTGTATAAAATACTATTTTTGTGTCTTAAAAAATCAAACGATTGCGACAGTTAAAGCAAGATAAATACTATGTGTTAAATTGACACACAAAAGTGTTAAAAATTCAACACTCAGAATTTTAACACACGCTTTTTTACACTTTGACAATTCGTTTTTTACTGTGCATAAACAGGTGACCCGTGTTTTGTTAAAGGGGCCCAGAAATTAAAGTAACGAGAAATTTCTGTCCGTGTAGCATAATCAGTTGAACTCACAACAGTTGAATATTTAAAGCATTCAGATTTTTAATAAAAAAATTCAAATGTTCTGAAATAATATTTGCATCCAAATTAATAAACTGAATTCGTATGCTATTACAGGATAAATGTGGAAGAACAATCTCGCTTCGTGGACCAAGAACTATTGAAGCTCAATAAAACTCAAGCTCTTATTTTGGCAATGGCTGATGATATATTGAATACAAAAAAGATGGTTGAATATAGTGTTCATCAAATTTTACTTGGAGTTGAAAATTCGATGAAAAGTGAAAGCCTCATATTTAACAATGCTCTTGATACAAATTTTAATTTTCTCGCAACGAATTTAAGCAATAGTCAAAACAATATGGAAAATAATTTGACAGATACAATTGAACGAGAAATGTCTCAGGTAAAACAAGCTTTTCTGTAATCTTTTATTATTACTATTTCTGAATTCTAACAATATTCGAAATAATTTCTAATTTTTTTACGAAGATGTGCGAAATTTCTCATAATAATTATACTTTATACAACTACAAAAAGTAAAGCAAAACTAGGGCTGCACTTGAGCCGAGACAAGACAAGATTGGAACGATCTTGTCTCGCTCTTGACACTTTCCTTCTCGTCTTGATCTCGAACTCAAAATGTAAGTCTCTTATTGATCTCGGAAATGAGTCAATTCGTTATATCGTCTTGTCATGTCTAGTCAAAACCTTGTCTTGGTCTTGAATTACTCTAAATTTTTCTTAAATTAATTTGAAATAGTTTACACAATTATATTCCATCGATTTGTATTTTATCCCTCGCGGTTTTGGAAATACCGAAATAATACCGGAATTATACGGTATAAATACTGCAAAAATATGGTATTACTCAAGTTATTTTGGCCAGTTTTTTTGCCGCATTACTACCAAAAATTTACGAAATAAATTCAGAATATTTACGGTAATAAAACAGAAAAAATACGGTATTTTAACCGCATGAAAACCATAATTATTTAGCATATTTATCGTATATTTTCGGCATTTTTGCAGCATCAAACCGTTCTACCCGAAAATAAAATTATATAAAATTTAATTTAGTTATATACAATTTTATATAATTATATATAACATTATGAAGTTATATATACAATAACTGTCATGAAAAAAAAAAAAAAAAAAAACTCGTCAACTCGTGGGCTCGATCCGGAGTCCTAACGATTCAAAGTCTGATCTGTTAACCATTTTGCCAAATCGCTTACTTAAAGGCTGATACTAATTGTATTTATATAGATACAAACTTAAGAAAATTGAAAACCTCAATTTTCCCGGATTTTTATTTTCACTCACATTCTTTTGTTTGAATAAGGAATGTGTGAACTAATAGAATAAAATAAAAAATTTTACAGTTTGCACATTTTCGATGATTTTAAATGCAGAAGCAAACAAAAAATAAAACCAAATTTTTTACAATTTTCCATTATATCAGGATAAATCTGGCAAAATCGCAGGATATCTACGGTATTGTTACCAAAAAATATACGATTTTATTATTATAAAATTATCGTATTATTACGGTTTTTATATAGCATTTTTTCGGTAAAAGTTCAGCATTTTTATAGTTTTTTTACAGCATTTTTTTGATAAAATTTCAGCATTTTTATAGTTTTTTTACAGCATATTTTTGGTAAAAGTTCGGCATTTTTATAGTTATACTACTGTAGTAATCTGGTAACTCTACAGTATAAGTACAGTAAATATATGGCATAACTACAGAAAAAAAAACTGGCCAATATAACCATATTACTACCAAATTATTACGGTAAATTTACGGCATGTGCATAAATTCCGAAAATTTACGGTATTTTTACAGCATTTGCAAAACCGCGAGGGATAATTGGGATAATTTTTAAAAATGTCTTGTATTTGTTATTAAATTTTTTCTAAATACAGATTATTTTTTTTATTATATTTTCTAACTATATTTTTTATAACTTTTACTCGCCCCAAGAAAATTTTGACTTTCCCTAAAAAATTTTTTGCATAATGAATTGAAAACGAAAATTTTCTTGGGGCGAGAAAAAATTTTCTTAAGCCAAGAAAATTTTTTTTTGGTAGAAAACGATTTTCTACACTTATTCTAAGGGCAATTATCTTGATCGAGTTCAAAGATGAGCTGAATCGGTCGATTAGTTTAAAAATTATGACTGTCAGGAATTCTTATGATTTATCGAAAAAATCAGTTTTTTACCATAAAAGTTCATATAGCTTTAAACTATCTTTTTTTTCTTAATACATTTTTTTTTTAGGTATGGCGACAGCTGAACTTGATGTATCAACAAATGAATTCAAATGGAAATATTCTGCACCAACTTCATAATCAGACTGATTTTTTTGCGAATGGAACTACGGTCACGATAAACGGAATGAATTACAAAGTAAGTTTTTTGAAAATGACAAAAAACACGTTCATTTTGAATATATTTCTTGCAGATCTCAGAAATTTCGAAAAAAATCACTGAAATTGATGGAAATTTAAACTATCTCCTCGGGCGCCTCTCAATAACTACGCAGGAGTTCAAGAAAATTAAAACTGAGTTAGGATTTGCATTAGATGACATTAACCAATACTTCAAAAAAATTTCGAAAAATGATACAGATCCCATTTAACAAAGACAAAAAAATTCTTAGATTTCCATAACTAAGGTTATATCTACAACATAAATGAATCAAGATAATAATTGAAATTCGGTTGTATATTGTTTAATAAAGCTTTAAATACAAAGCCGACTATTCAAAATATAGAAGGAATTATGTTTTAAGTTGCATAAAATAAGAACTGAATTGCGAATGAATAAAACTATGAATCACCCCATTGTTAAATATTCAATCTCTCAAGTTGATAGTGCTGTAGGATCTCAATATACATTACATACACGGATGAACATTCGATGCAAGTAGGCATTAAACTGGCTATGTCCAGAAACTGGGTGAGATAATAATCAACCTCTTCAAGTTTCCTAAAAATCCAGGTATTGACCGGTCCAATGAGCCTAAAAGTCCACCACCCCGTAAGAGCAGAGGCCCAGCGCTCTTGCCACCGTACTAGAGTCTCTTCGCATTCTGGAGTCCTTGTGTCTGTCAAAGTTCTTCGTCAGCCCACCGAGCATCCTAGATGCGTCTCAAACCCTAGGTCGATTGAAATCACACCTACGATGCCAACATGGCTGCCTCGGATACCGTTCGATAAGCACTAGCTTTCCTCAGCAGACTTCTCCGTTGTACTGATGCAAGTAGCTTACGATTTTTCTCTACTCTGAGTGTCTCTCCCGAGATCTCTACTCCGTAGAGCATGATCAAGTTCGCAACACTCATCATCTAAGCTGCAAATATACAATAACAATATGATCACTTAAAATGCAACATAAACTAAAAAATATGGGCAACGGTTGACCCTGCGGGCCAGCCCCATAACTTTCCGCTGTTTTCGAGCTCCTTGAGATCGAAAATACTCTTGCATGCAATTGTTTTGTGTTATAAGCTTTCCAAGTTCAAAAAAATTACGTTTTATGTTAAAGATTGAAAATTTAAGAATCAAAAATAATGAATGAACAAGCTTTTTTTAATTTTTATTCCCAATGATGTTCAATAAAAATAATATCCATGATGTATATGTCCTTGTCTTGTTAATACTATAATACTAAGAATTATACACGGAGAGAAATTAATTATTGTATCTACTATACAAAAATTGTAATTTTAACTATCTAAAATGGTAAAAACATTTTTCAGTGGTTATAATGATCGGTATTATAATTGAAAATAATAACAGTTACAATTGATGATGGTAACGGTTACCATTCAAAGTTGTAAAAATTCTTAACTAAGAATGTGTGCATGTGTACGTGCGTGGGTATATGTCTGCGCGTGTGTGTACATGTGGTCACGCCGGTGTGTGCGCACCCGTGTGCTTGTGTGTGTGTGCATGTTCGCGGGCGAGTGTGCGCATTTGTGCGCGCGTGTGTGTAAGTGTGCGCATGTGTGCTTGTGTGCGGGAAAGTGTGCGCATGGATGTGCGTGTGTGGGGGTAAGTGTGCGCATGTGTGCGGGTGAGTGTGTGAACCCGTATTCATGTACATGTGTGCGTGCATGTGCACGTGCGTAGATATATGTATACATGTGTGTGTGTGTGTGTGTGTGTGTGTGTGTGTGTGTGTGTGTGTGTGTGTGAAATTAATCACTTCCCCAGTTAAACAAATTACACATAGACAAGCGTCAGACTATAACGTTTATATTCTGATTTTTTATTGGCTTAGATGGTCATCATTATTTTGGCTGATAGTAACCATTGCCATCAGGTTATTAAGAATTACGATTTTTCATAATAGTAGTAATTATTTAAGATAATAACAGTTATAATTTCGGGTTATCATAAATAATTGTAAACTTTACCATATAGATGGTAGACACTACCATTCAGATTGTTTATTTAATAATTTAAATGATATTATCAATCATATAATTCAGTTTAAAAATTGTACTGTAACTTGATCCCTGTGGAAAAGCTCTCATAAATTCTGATAAGATATTGAATATTTTTTATGAGAATCTATGAGCTTCGAAAATATCTATGAGATTTAAAAAAATTCTCATATGAATTTTTATGAGAATCTATGAGTCAAAGCTTTTGATGTGTTCCTATCATGATTTCCGTACTAGATTTTTAAAAGAATGAGTAAGATTTTTTAATTTATGAGATTTTGTGACTCGAATTCCGCCAACGATTATGAGATTGAATAAGTACTTTCACTTCTATAAGATTGTTACAGTTTATTCTAATCTATTTTCAATAAGAATTGATCAGGCGAATTCCGATGTTATAATACTTACAAAATCTCAATAAGATTATTTTTTTATATGAAATTTCCAGAATTTATAAGTTTTAGTAAGAGTTATCCTAGGAGATAATATCTTATTGAATATCATAAAATATTTGTCATATTTTATGAGAAAATATTTAACATGTATTTCTTCGAAAATTTATGAGACTGAATCAGGAATCACATGGACAAATGCAGACCTTTTTCTCATAAAAATTTTATGAGAATTAGTAAGAAAATCTATAATCGAATTAACTTGTAAAAACTTAAAAGATTTAATTTTAATTTAAAAGCTATGTGATTTATGAGTTTTTGTAAGTTTTAGTTAGAAGGCTATTACTTATAAAATATTATGGAGTACTTATGAGATTTTATAAATAATTTCCATTCACATAAAATATTAATTTTATCAGATTCATTCAAAAATAATTGCTTAACTTCATTTTTTTTTTATAAGAATTTACACCAAAAATACTAATATTATCACTATTTCTTGTACTTTAAATATTTTAACTGTTCGGAGATGAGTGAAAATATAAGTTTCTATGTGATTTTTTACAAACCCAGTAATTTATCTTGCCCCATTTTTTTTTTTTTTTGGTGCATTATTTTTTTGTAGCGATATTGCATTTTTTTGGTTAAACAGAATAAAATTTCTCGGAACAAGTACTATTCTTTTCACGCAAGTTTTTTTGTATTCTCCGAACAAAATAACAAAAGTTGCTTAAGCCAAGAGAAAAAATTTCTCGGGAGAAAAGATCGATATGGAGAAGGGGAAAGTCACCGGTGCTAGGTAGCAGCAGCGGGAGTAGTTCGGTGCTCGCCACGAGATCGCGCCTACGATTTGTAGTGTCCCTGGTAAGACATTTATTTCAGAAGTGTTATATTCCAAATTTCAATACGATTTTATTCGAGTACTCCTGCGTCATTTAACAGACCAACAAGTACCTGTTTGGGTTGTACTATAGTATATCCCATAATACATCATGACTTTAATATTTAATATTAATGTTTACTTGAGTAATTTTTGATGAATAAATAAACGGATTCAATTTCATAGATTTTTCGTGAATAGATTGCTAAATATTTTCCGCGTAAATACTTATACAAATATTCTTGAGTATACATAATAGAAACTTTTTGAATTCATGCTAAAAAATTCAATCATTTAGCATATAAACTATATGGAAAATAACTGTACTCACATTAATTAATCAGTATCAAATCTTGTATGATTACTTCAGAAATCGTCTCATACAATCTTATTCATTTCCAAAATCTACTCAATTGTAAACTTTACATTTTTCGAAAACTTATAAATACTTATACTCACAATATTACAGCTTCTGTTTCTTATAGATTCTGATAATTTATATGAGAATTTTAAGAAAAAAATTTTTTGGATGCACCATCTATGAGAAAATAATTGTATCAGAATTTTTGAGATTTTTCGTGGACAAATACTGATCGTTTTCTCATAGTCAATTTTTTTTATGAGATTTTATAAGACCTTTTCCACAGGGATGGTAACTTTTACCATACAATTTTCTCCGTGTAGTAATAAAAATAATGTATTCAGACAGAAATCAATGTAAGTGATTAAAATTATTTGAATGAGTTTTGACTCAGGTGAGAGTTAAGTGAGAGGTTAATAGATAAAATATCCAAGAAAAATATTACAAACGGCGTTTTTTCAATTTTTTTGTTGATAATATTATTTCAACTAAAGAATATTACATTATGTGGTGATTGAAAATGACCATGAAGACGAAAAGTTGGTATGATTTTAAAGTTATTTTAGTACATTATATTATGATGTATCCGGAAAAAATAACATAAAATGTTATTTGTTAAGCTTTTCGATGCCGATATCTTTTCCCTGATTCAACAAAACGATTTGTGACGGTTAAAACTGTTTTAATCGTTTTGAATCATCATGAATCGTCAATTGATGATTAAAGAGGATTAAAAACGATTAAACTTTTAATAGTTTTTAATCGTCACAAATCGTTTTTTTGAATCAGGGTTGAACTAACCAACCGATTTCGACGTTCAATATAGCAATCGACGCGTTTTATTGAATTCTACAGCTGACTAGAATTCGGAATTGATCGGATTACACTGTAAAAAATCCGGAGTGAATTCGGAGTGAAATTAAATCCGAATTCACTCCGCATTCACTCCGCCACTCGGAGTTCCGGAGTTTTGAAAAAATCACTCCGCATGCGGAGTGAATTGGGAGTTTTTTTTTAGCGGAGTGATCTCGGAGTGACGCGGATTCTATTTCACTCCCAATTCACTCCGGTCCGGAGTTTTAATACTTAAATAAATTGATACTAATTTATATTAAACTGCTAAACAATGTGTGCGTGTGTGCAAATTTGTGCGTATGTGTGTTCGATTGTGTGCTTGTATGCAAATGTGTGCGTGCGTGTGTGTGCGAGTGCGCGTGTGTGCCTAAATATATATGTGCGTATGTGTGTGCATATCAGCTGATCAATTATGTAATACGCGAATTTTTACTTCGATTTTATTGAGTGGAGTTATATTTTATTAATAATATTTTCAAAAGTTCGCTCCGGAGTGAATTTCACTCCGGAGGGATTAAATTAATAAAAAATTATCTACTCCGCGAAAACTCCCCTGCGGAGTGAATTTCATTCCGAGGGGAGTGAATAATTAAAAATTCATTCACTCCGCATTCACTCCGCATTCACTCCGCATTCACTCCACATTCACTCCGGATTTAATCCGCGAATTTTTTACAGTGTAGTAAATTCAAAGATAATAAAAAACAAAAACATTTTTCACTATTTCTTTCTCCAACGTTATCTCTCGAACGTATGAACCGATTGAGATGATTGAGGTGGCAATTGACAGGTCTTATCAAACTTTAGAGTTGATTGAAATTTGTAATTGATCGACAGTCTTTTCTAAGATATTTGACAATAACTGTTTTTTACCATTTGTTTTTTCAATGATATTTCTTAAAGTAATGAATTGATTCTGGTGTTCGAGGTGACAATCAGCGTGTTTCATTGAGTTCTGGAGCTGATTGAATTTTGGAAGTATTTGATTTAGTAGATTCAAAGATATTCGTAAGAAACTGTATTTCAGTATTTTTTTCTTCAACGATATCTCTCGAACAAATAAGCCGATTGAGATGGTTCACGCTCATAATAAAAATAGTCTTCTGATCGATTTTAAGAGCTTGACATTAGAATAAAAATAACTAGAAAACAATGCGATCTTCGAAAAAACTTTATTAGAAATAACTTCTAGGGAATAAAATCGTCTACAAAAAAGGTCCAATAATATTTTGTAATAGGTCTGATAGTTTCGCCGAAAAAGTAAGAAAATCTCAAAATTTAATATGAATTCGACTTCAACCTTAAATAACTTTTGAACAAATAGATTCCTCAAAAAATGATAAGAATCTTTTTTTGTAGAACATTTAATTCCCTACAATAATTAGCCTGTCAATTATTTCTATGACGCATCGTTAGCTACTTATAAAAATCAGAAGACGTAAAAAAAATTGATTCCGTGTTATTCTTATGGAAAATAGAAAAGTGCGATGAGAAACCTTTTAATATTAATATTAAGAGCTCTAATTTTCACAGGCGTCTTTTTTTATCTAAATGAAACTTTTGAACCTGTTTACGAGAAAAAAAAAAAATTTGTCATTTTTTGGATCACCCTAATAAACACACATATATACATACATACATACAGACACTCGGACATAATTTTGAAAATAGAATAGTTTCTTAGTATTTTAAAACGTCGAAATCTGATGGTAACTTGATTTTCGAAAATCGGGATGAAAATACTAACATCCTTAATTTTTCGAAAATCTATTACGACTTTCTTAGCGGGAAGTTAAAACAATATTATTATTATTATTATAATTATAATTATAATTATAATTATTATTATTATTATTATTATTATTATTATTATTATTATTATTATTATATACACCGATTACGATATACACCAATTATAGATATGTTAAATGCACTTGGATGGATGTCCATTAAGCAACGTATGGTGTATAATACCTGTATACTCATTTATAAAATGATAAATAACTTGTCACCTTCCTACTTATGTGATCGCATAAAATTAAACAATGAGAGGACTCAATATTATACCCGAAATAGTACGCTGATTGATATTAAGAACACCAAAACGCACACTGCGGAAAAATCAATTACATATATCGGCTATAATTGGTATAATAAACTAACAGCTGAAGTAAAGAATCAGAGTTCTTTGGCCAGTTTTAAAAGAGAACTGAGTAAATATATTAAACGAGAGATCGATATCTGACTGTAAAAACTTTTGTCATTTTGTTGTTATTGTTATTGTTATGTTTTTTTAGATAACTAAACTTTGAATTTGTAAATGAATAGCAAATTGCTAAATAAACTATATATTATTATTATTATTATTATTATTATTATTATTATTATTATTATTATTATTATTATTATTATTATTATTATTATTATTATTATTATTATTATTATTATTATTATTATTATTATTATTATTATTATTATTATTATTATTATTATTATTATTATTATTATCATTATTATTATTATTATTATTATTATTATTATTATTATTATTATTATTATTATTATCATTATTATTATTATTATTATTATTATTATTATTATTATTATTATTATTATTATTATTATTATTATTATTATTATTATTATTATTATTATTATTATTATTATTATTATTATTATTATTATTATTATTATTATTATTATTATTGTTAATAATAATAATAATATTATTATTATTATAGTAACTTTTAATTATCAAGTGGGAGTGTGATAGGGAAAATCCGGAACAATCCCACTATGCGGAATCAGTCGTAGCCTTTCTCTTTGATTTATAAAACATGTGAAAACTGTTCTCTCATGACATTCTCTGTATGTTCCTGTTTCATTCGATCGTCATGCGGGTTTATATTTTCTTCGGTAAGTAACTAATACTACTTATGGCTCTATTAATCTACAGTTTGCATTTTTTATGAGATTTATTATAAAGTTACTTAACCATCGCGGGATTTTTTAACGGGTGTTTTTTAATTTTGTTTGCACTTTCCAATAGTTGACATGAATTTTTTTGTCACCGTTTTATTTCTGATAAAACTTCTTATACTCATTTTTGTGCCGTTCACTGCATGGCATATCGTACTGTACATCAGGCTTTGTCTCTGAAATAGTAGAATCTTTCATTCGCGTTCGAACAGATGATCCATTTTTTTGTCTGTTTTTATAATCGATTTTACAATTCTCGATAAATTAAACACGATAAAATTTATTCCTGGAAGTATTCGAAGAACTTTCATTTTCAAGTGTACAATCCACCATTCTCTTAATTTTTGATCCTTCATTCACATTAAGACTTAAACGATTTATTCACATTTTCACTAATTACATAAAAGTTCTGAGATATTATTTTTTTTTACTGTTTGCCCATACGAAATGTTTAAAACGAAATTCAATTTTTATCTTATATTGTAGAAGAGATTAACTCAGTTTCAATTTTTTTAATACAATATGGCAGCTTAATATCTATCGCAATTTCTCTGTTGTTTGCTGTTTCAATTTTACATTTTTGATTGCATTTGAAATGTACATTCGTTATGAACAAAAAAAGTACTTTATGGCGATTGCATACATTTTTTTTTCGGATTCAGTTATTTACTTTTGCGTTGCAAAAAAAAATTATTATTCTACAAAAATCACTTGTGTAGTTATATTGACTTCGTGGATTCTTATTAATCATGACCGTCCCAGACGAATGAAAAATATTATGATTTCAGATTAATAACCCAAAATCTAATATCGTTTTCAGTTGAAACTGAGTTATTGAAAAAATTAGAACAGACAAACTGTTTTTCCCAATAGCATAATATGACATCAGTATCGTGATTTGAGTAAAAATCGTTATTTATGCTTAGATCTGAATAATTGGAACTAGATCGTAAATTTCAATTTGTGATAAATTCTATATTTAGTGTTTTGAAAATCTGATGATGTTATTTTATGCAAAATTAAAGAGCTTTATTGAATAAATTTTTTTTTCATGTAAGCTACTTTTTCAATTAAATGAAAAAAGACCAATTTTTTTTCTGTACATAAAATTTTTTTTACGGCCTTGATAACGTCTTTTGGATTTTGATGACATGAGAAATTCTGGAAGGTGATAGGTCATATACAAAACCTAGTTGTGGCGAAAAAATAAGATGTTTATAATATTTATGTCTATTAATATCAAAAGTCGCATCATCTATCAGTAATGATAATTATATATTCATCCAATAATTAAAAACTTCTTTAATTATTGTATTTTATCTGATCGTATCGAGAAGAAATATTACTTTCATAAACTGGTGTACTCGCAAATGATAATAACCCTGATGTTCTCCAAATTTTTGGTACATCCTGTAAGTAAATTTTCAGCAGTTAATCCCTTCAAAATAATTATTAATGTCACAGTAAGAGAGTTACAATTGTCAAATTTTCTAGAAATTCATTTATATCAGTGAATATCTTTTAACTTTAATAATTAATTATGCATTAACCTAAAATTTCGTTAAAGTCACTCTGTGTGCAATAAAAATATGTCTCACATTCGTCTATCTCATGGTGCTTTTTTTCCAAACATTTTTTATTTTCTTAGTCTATATGAAATTTTTATTGTAGATGACGAAAAAAAAAAATTCCCTGAAAATTTGAGCCTTTAATTTTAATTTTAAGTGCTCATGATTTATTTTTGAAGTTTTATTATTTAAAAAGCATGGAAACGATATCACATTCTTTCGAAAAAATTTCTACTCAGGCAGTTGTTAAGCAATCAACTCATTTTCGGGCTCTTTTTGAAGTCCTCTTTAGAATTATTCTAAGTAACAGTAGAGATGCATTTTCATGAGAGTGAATAAATTTTTGTCATAAAGACTAAAGAAAGAGCTACATAAAAATTGATTAAGCTTGATTAATATAATACCAACAAAAAAAAAGGAAGTAAGTACGAAAGTTTGACTTGTGACGAAAATTAAATTAAAAGTGAATAATTCTATAATCCTTCAAAAAAGAAAAATTAAAAAAATAAACAATGACGTTGAAAAAATTGAATTGATTTAGATATTTCTTGTAGGGTATTTAACACACTACAAAATTTTTATGAATATTTTTTCTGGAAAGTTAATATTTTGCATAATAATAGTCAACAATTATGATTTTTTAGTAAAAATAAACATTTTTGAAGTTAGAAATTTCATAACTTTTGAATAGATATCAAATAAATAAGAATATAAGTATCACTTATAGTCTTTTTTCACATTATTATATGAAATATAATAATTATATTTAGTAGATAACAAATAAATTAGAATATTACCGTCAATAATGGTCTTTTTCCACATTATTATCTCAGTAAGTGAAATTTTTACTGGTAACATTTACAAAATTGATTGATTTTTTGACTTGACTTAACTGAAAATAAAAAAAAAAACTCATTTGGTAGAGTTCAAGAATTCACATTTTTTTAAAAACAAAAAACACAGTTGATAGATTTCAAAGATTCTTGACGAATTTAAAGAATTCAAAATTTGTCATTTTTCAAAATTTTTTTTTTCATAGCTCCAAGCATACCCTTCAAAACAAGCTATGGATCATTATTGTAAATATCATAGTTTTCAAGATATTTGAAGATTAAAGT
Organism: Microplitis mediator; assembly: GCF_029852145.1. NCBI lineage: Eukaryota > Metazoa > Arthropoda > Insecta > Hymenoptera > Braconidae > Microplitis > Microplitis mediator. Next base: position 16,889,791 of record NC_079969.1, on the reverse strand, counting down.
TGAAAAACTGGAAAAATCGCGAAATTTTGAATTTTGCCTAACTTTTGGAGAAAAATTTTCAAATTTTTTTTCCTTCAGCAGAATTGCGTTATATGGTCATAGAAAACTTCTGACCAAAATTCGATCAAATCGAAAGGGTTCGATTTCAACTATTGGTCGATTTGACATAGAATGACCTACATGTAGACATTTATGCCGACATTTATCAAGAAATATATGCAGACATATGTGCACATATATGCAGACATATGTGCACATATGTATATGCAGACATACATGAAAACATATGGGTCAACGTATATACGAATCTATATATTAATATATTAACAAATTCAATGTCGATATATATGTAAATATATATTTTAAAAATTTTTAATAATATTCTACTATACGTATATTCATATAAGAATTGAAGAATGTGTAGAAATGCTTAACGAATATATACTTGTCTGATGAGAAGCATATATAAAAATTTCACAAATTCCGCTGGGTACTGGATGGCGTGACTTAATTGATAGAAATAACTTGAACGGTACTCGGTACAAAGTCTGGTCCCTCAACTGCAAAGTACTCGCGTGAGAACAAATTGGTCTGGGTTCGATTCCAAGATTGGGCGAACCAAAATATTCTTCTTTAATTATCAATAAACCCTACACTAAGTAATCCTTTCCTGCTTATTCCCAAACCCTTTTCTATACCAATTTCCATAAGCAAAAACAAAAAAAATTCCGATTCCTACCAACTAAAAAATTATTTTTGAAAATAATTATTGTCTGTATATGTTCATGCGTGCATATATGCATTCCTATAAGTATGTATACATGCAATCACATATGTGCGCATATATGTGCACGTATATGTTGGCATATATGTCTTCATATATGAAGACATATATGTACACACCTATGTGAGCATATATATGTAGGATAGAGCGGAGCTAGTTGATCATTGGGGCAAGTTGTGCAATCGAAATATCTCGAAAACAATGCAACTTACAACAAGAGTTTAAATGGTGAAAAGCAAGGGTTACGGGAGGAGAAGACATTGCATGATTATCAATTGCCATCCGGTGCTCAGACTAATTAATAGAAAGCTTTGTTTCTTTTTTTTTTGCGTCAAAAAAAAAGGCAGGTCTTCAGAATTTTTCTCCTATACTCGTATGAAAATACTTTTTCGTGATCACGTAAGTATTTAAAAATAATTTAATTATTGCTCTTTCGATTATATATAGTGATTTATTTTTAACTCTTATCATCTTTTGATAATTGAACTTTTACTTTGTTGCCTCATTTGGGGCTAGTTGAGCAAGGCGCGCTCAATGCAATTGTAATAGGGACAAAAATGGTTTAATAATTTGGGATTGTTAATCATCTAGCAATATTTTTGATCTCATAATAAGTCACTACTTTAATTTGATATTTATTTACTTAATAATTATTAATAAGTATATAATTTTAAATACAAAAAGTGTTATAATAATCCAAAGATTGGGAAGTTTTAATTTTGTTTGATTTTATTTTAAATATGAGAGTTATAATAATAATATAAGTATGTAATAATGATAATAAATGAATATTTGCTTGTTAATCACAATTTTATGTTGTATACATATGATTTTATACAGTCATTTCGTTCATTTTAGCCGTTGCACAACTAGCCCCATACTATGCTCAACTAGCCCCATTAGTGAGCGCTCGCGAATTTCTGGTAATAACTTGTAAATTTACACTCGAGTCGTTTTTGTGTCGCTAGAACTTTTAAAGAAGACTAAATTACGAACCTAACAGCACATGAATTGATTAAATCCGATGCATCGTCTTAAAGTTATGGGTCAAACGAAAAACTGATCAACTAGCCCCGCCCTACCCTATTTATATGTATGCATTAGGGTGTCCGTTATTACCCAAATTAGATCGTTTTACTTGGCCATGATATAAATCATTTCTTTGTGATCGAAAAATAACAATAAAAAATAAGAAAGCTCATTCGAATGCCGTTTAACCCTGCCTAAGTAATGATACTTTCCCATTTTAGTACAATGAGAAAAATTTTATTACTCTCTTAAAAACAAGTGTACAACAGTAACTAATACATAATTTTGTATCAAATTTACCGCTCTTAAAAAAAGGTCTCTTATGTTTTTTTCATGAATCCAACCATTTAAGAAATATTTAAGATCAAACTGATTTGTTTAAAAAAATTGGCGTTTTTGTTTGAGATTTTATTATTCTCTAACACATTGATAATGAATTAAGTGATAGCACTTAATTCTATGATTTTTCTTGTAGGAAATTTATCGCTCTTCAAAAAAGATTTCTTAAACTTTTTCGTAAATCCAACCATTTAAGTGATATCAAAGCTCAAAGTTGATACATGCTGAAAAAAAAATGGTAATACTTGCCATCTTAACGAAGTAACTATTCCCGTCCTTACATTTTTATGATTCTCATGTAGATAGTAACCATTCTTATCCGTGATGATTATCATTACTATCTTAGAAGGCAAAATCAAAAATTTTTCAGACAAGAAATATTACTATCTAGATGGTAACTATTACTATCGGCATTAGTAAATATTACTATACGAGAAACGAATAGTTAACATAAAAGCATGATAATGATTATCACATACAGATGGTAATCATTCCCTATTGTAAGATGGTAATAATTAGCATTATCTTTTCAGCCTGTATATTTGAAAAATAATGTTTTTTGATTAAAATTTTTTAACTCGTCAGATAACAGATACAGACTTAGATTCCTAACAATTATCGGGCAGAAATTTATCGCTCTACAAAAAAGGTCTCTCAGATTTTTTTGATAAACTCAACTGTTTGAGAGATATTTGCTCTCAAAATATAAGGAATTTTCTATATTTTATGATATCACAGCAAAATTTTGAGTTGGTTTGTGAATGTTTTCTTTCAATTTAGAGCTTAAATATCTCTTGAACGGTTGAGTTGATCAAAAAAATCTAAGGAACCTTTTTTGTAGAGCGGTAAATTTTCGACAACAAACTGTTGGAAGCCTAAGTATATGTCTGTTTTCTGAAGAGTTACAGAATTTTAATCGAAAAACATTATTTTTCAAATATATCAACTTTGAGCTTCGATATCCCTTAAATGGTTAGATTTACGAAAAATGTGTAAGAAACCTGTTTTGAAAAGCGATAAATTTCCTACATATAAAATCATAGCACTCAATTCTATGTCAATGTGTTAGACAATAATAACATCTCAAACAAAAACGCAAATTTTTTTAAACAAATCAAACTTTCGCTGAGAAAATCAAATAATAGGAATTACTATCTACACGAAGAGAAATTTATGGTAACGATTACAATAAATTATGGGAATGGTTCCCATAATGTATGGTAACCGGTTTTATTGAAATGAAATTACCATGATATTATGGTAACTATTACCATAATATATGGGAACCATTACCATACTATTATAGTAGCGATTACAATAATATTATGGGGACGATGACCATAATATTATGGTAATCATTACCATAGTTATTTCACATGCGATATGGGAACTGTTACCATAATTATGGGCCTATATCCCATAATTCCAAGTAATCATTACCATAACGGTATGGGATGATATTTCATAAACATACTAGGAACGGTTACCATAAATACTATAGTTTTATACATTTATAGTTTAACACCCACAAAACCTGTGAAAAAAGGGCGCAGTTGTATTTAAAGCGTTTATAGCGTCAATTATTTAATTTTATATAATTTAAAAAAAAATACCACACATTGATAAACGATTATTTTTGGAAGAAACGTAACTTTGTTAAAACCCTGGTGGGAATTTTTCGGACTTTTGTCTGAAAAACTTAGTTTTAGAGTTCTAAAGACTTTTTTTGGACAAAAGTCCGAAAAATTTTCATCAGGGAAATCTTTATTTTTAAAACATAGTAGTTAAATTATAAAAGTTGATAACAAAATTTCATGAATTTTTAAGAAACAATTTTTGAAATATGAGATATGTAATTCTTATTTTTATAATAATTGATTTATTATCATGAAAATTATTATCTTTATAACAAAAAATCCACGGAAAAATTATTTATATTTGAAATGCTATGGTATCATAGTAATGCTGGACCAGGTTGGGTATCTCTCGGAGATTAAAATTAACATTTGCAAAAATTACTATGGCTATAGTAAAATCGACAATGATACTGTAACCGTTGAAAATTTTGCTATGGTCATAGTAATTTCTGCATATGTTTATTTCTATTTCCGTCAAGTGGCTAACATGGGACGGCTTTACTATGACATTAGAGCATTTCAAACAAGAATAATTTTTCCGTGAATAAACTAATAATAAATATTAATTATTAAGCTAATGTTGGTCTATTTTCATTTTTACAGTTAATGTATAATTGATTGAGTATATTAAAAAATTCATGAATTCTCATACAATGGTCCGGAAATCCAACGCGAAACATGAATTCGGCAATATATCCAAACATATGATAGTCATTTCTACCGAATCTTGGAATGATTGATCGTGCTGTCCGCCATGTTCGCTCAATATTTTGAGTATGAGCGCCAGTATCAGGGTCGACAAAATTGTAGGAGTGGTTCACAGTTAAATGACGATATCCTAATAATAAGTTAATTGTAAATTAATTATTACGAGACAAAATTTTGAACAGTTGAAAATATACAAACGAATGTATATGAAAATATTCAACAATTATACCTTCATCTTTTAAGCAATCGTATGATTTCCAGCAATCAGATATTATTGTTGTTCCTTTTCTTATTTTTCTTTTGATGATTGCTAAAAGAGTTTCAGATGATCGATTAGGTACCGGCTCAGTAAAAAACTCTTTTGTTTCTCGGTCAATTCCGCCAAAAAGCCAGGTTCCATCGATTATTCGACCACGATTATATTTTCTTCGACCAAATTTGGCTTCATCGATTTCAACAATTTTGTTTCGACCACCAATTTTGGCCGAAGAATTTATTGTCGCCCAGAGCCTCGAGACCTTCCCGAATATACGAGCACGAATCAACTACTGTAGTTGAGGACATTTCAAATTCTCGCATTAAAAATTCTTGATGCGGAGGATTATTTAGTAAGAACATAGCTATAAACAAACAGCTACGTTCTAACGATAAATTTGAATATTTGAACCATGAATTTTTCCTAATAGATTGGTTAAAGTTGCATTTCACATGACTTACATGTCGGTTTTTTACAATTTTCCTGCGTTTTTGACATCTCCACAATAACCTTGTAGAGTCCGAAGTACAATTTTCATTGCAGGTTGAACAATGCACGTCAGAATTAATGCAATTGTGGGCAGTTAAAAATTCAACCGTAGATTCAAAATTATTGAACATTATTACAGCATCCATGAGGTTATAAGAACACCCTGATTAAACAAAATGATTAAAAATGATTTCACACGTTAAATGTCCATAAGAGACAGGATTAGAAATGATTTGAAGGATTAAAAAGTATTTAAAATGATTAAAAAACAAATCATTTTAAATACTTTTTAATCATTTGTTTTAATCAGGGCAATTACGACAACTCATTTTAAAAAGATAATTCTTTAATTCAACATATAAAATATTTAAAAATTAATTCCAGTGAATTTTTGTCACAAATATATTGATGAAAGTTTTATGATATAAATAAATCAAATATATGAAAATATATAATTTATCATATTTTGAAAATACAACTAGCGCCACTCAGTATTCATTAATTATTAAGTTCGATTAATAATGAAAATAACTTTATTTGTTGAAGGTAAAGTAGAATACTTCAGTAATTTTCGAAATAAATTTAATAACTATTTTGTGGGTCTTGAACTATAAAATGTATAAAACTATATACTTGAAATTGAACTGTGCCCTTTTTTCACAAATTTTGTGGGTGTTAAACTATAAATGTATAACACCGTACGCTTGAAATAGAACTGCGACTTTTTTTTTTAATTGTTAACAAATATGTACTTTTGCAATTTGTAAAATTAATTTACCAACAGAAAACCAAATTCTCACAAATGAATAAATGTATCTTCAAATGCGCCAAAAAGTAGAATGATTTAAAAAAAAAAAAAAAAAAAAAAAAAAGTTGAAAAATATGCATTTTTCGATTTTTATGGCCGAAAATAGTAAATTATGAAATATTTAAAATTTGTGAAATATTCAAAAAATCATAGAAAATAGAAAAATTAACATTTTAATAATTTTTTTTTTCAAATTGTTTGTTTTTGAATGGATTTTACAAAAAAAAATACAGGACAGCTAAAAAAAATTTTTTTTACAAAATTTTCAACAAAAACATCAAAAATGTGTATTTTGGCACGTTATAAATTGAATTTGCTAATAGCCCTGGTTAAAAAAGAGAATTAAAGAGGATTAAAAATGAATCGAATCCTTTTTAATTCTCTTCAGAGAATTAAATAGAATTAAGGAGAATTCATATTTAGAAATTTTTAATACTTTTAAATTCTCTTTAGAGAATTAAATAGAATTAAGGAGAATTCATATTTTGAAATTTTTAGTACTTTTAAATTCTCTTTAGAGAATTAAGGAGAATTCATATTTTGAAATTTTCAATACTTTTAAATTCTCTTCAGAGAATTAAATAGAATTAAGGAGAATTCATATTTTGAAATTTTTAGTACTTTTAAATTCTCTTTAGAGAATTAAATAGAATTAAGGAGAATTCATATTTTGAAATTTTCAATACTTTTAAATTCTCTTTAGAGAATTAAATAGAATTAAGGAGAATTCATATTTTGAAATTTTCAATACTTTTAAATTCTCTTCAGAGAATCAAATAGAATTAAGGAGAATTCATATTTTGAAATTTTTAGTACTTTTAAATTCTCTTTAGAGAATTAAATAGAATTAAGGAGAATTCATATTTTGAAATTTTCAATACTTTTAAATTCTTTTCAGAGAATTAAATAGAATTAAGAAGAATTCATATTTTGAAATTTTTAGTACTTTTAAATTCTCTTTAGAGAATTAAATAGAATTAAGGAGAATTCATATTTTGAAATTTTCAATACTTTTAAATTCTCTTCAGAGAATTAAATAGAATTAAGGAGAATTCATATTTTGAAATTTTTAGTACTTTTAAATTCTCTTTAGAGAATTAAATAGAATTAAGGAGAATTCATATTTTGAAATTTTTAGTACTTTTAAATTCTCTTTAGAGAATTAAATAGGATTAAGGAGAATTCATATTCTGAAATTTTTAATACTTTTTAATTCTCTTCAGAGAATTAAATAGAATTAAGGAGAATTCATATTCTGAAATTTTTAATACTTTTTAATTCTCTTCAGAGAATCAAATAGAATTGAGGAGAATTCATATTTTGTAATTTTTAATACTTTTTAATTCTCTTCATATTAATCGAAAAGAATAAAGAACTATTCTCAAGAAAAATATAGAGAGCCCGAACTGGGATGGATATCCCGAATTGTCCATGGGGAAGACCACTGGTTATACCAAAAATAATATATTATCTATACCAGATATATATATATATATATATATATATATATATATATATATATATATATAGGACGTGGTGCAGGGTGTACTGCGCCACTACCAGTAGGTACTTCCCACTCTGCTACGCAAAGTTCACTTGGTAGCAGTAGAGTGAAGACTGACGATTAACGTCCGCTGCATTTGCTTTTAACACTTCTACTATAAGTGTCCATATCCAAGAAGCTCGCACGCTCTAGCGGTGAGCGCGGAACTAACTTTCGCTCACTTACTCTCTCCCGCCAGATTGTCGGTCGGCGAGCGTCTCACGATCACTCTTACATTTTTTTCCCGTTGCCTTTTTCTCTTTTAATTACTTTTTTTTTCCACAAATTTCTCCATAAAAAAAAATAAAATTTCACGTATAAAATTATTATTTCTTTTCTTTCCCAGAATAAAATTTTAATATATAAATAATTACTAATCATTATTATTTTGTTTTTTCAAAGTTTACGGCCATTCTCAGACAGTGCCCCCCACTTCTTAAAAATTTTAAATGACTTTCAACTGTTATAAGCGTATCAAATTTTTAGCAATTAATTAAAAAAAAATTGAAGCATTAATTGAAAAAAGGACAACGTAGTTGTAATTTCGCCGATATATAGATATAAAAAAAAAATTATTTACACTTGATCAATTCGAAGTTAAACAAAATTCGTTGAATAAATTTTCGTGAAATCGTCCTGTCAATTTTATAATTAGAATTTTTTAATTTTGTTGGGTAAGTAATTTTTTGTAAATTCTATATCGCAACGAAATTACGACTACGTTGTCCTTTTTTCAATTAAAATTTTGATTTTTTTTTAATTGATTAATAAAATTTTAATACGGTTATGATAGTTGAAAGTCATTGCATATTTTTAAAAAGTGGGGGGCACTGTCTGAGAATGCCCTTAAAAGAAAAATAATTTTTTTTGTTATGGTTACAATTCTCTCGAATTCTCAGCGAGAACAGGAATTGCAACATGACTTTGAAATTATAAAAAAAATAAGATGGAATATAACTTTTTCGAATCCTGGTTTATTCTCTCGAATTCTCGGGAAAAACAGAAATTGCCACATGACTTTAAAATTAAAAAAAATTAGATGGAATATAACTTTTTCGGATCCTGTTTTACTCTCTCGAATTCATAGGAAGAACAGAAATTGCAACATTATTTTAGAATTAAAAAGAATTAGTTAGAATTAAATTTTTCCGAATCCTCTTTTATTCTCTTGAATCCTCTGCGAGAACAGAAATTCAAAGTTATTTTAGAATTAAGAAGGATTAGTTAGAATTAAACTTTTTCCAATCCTCTTTTATTCTCTTGAATCCTCCACGGGAACAGAAATTAAAAATTATTGAAGAATTAAAAAGAATAAGTTAGGATTAAACTATTTTGAATCCTCTTTTATTCTCTTGAATCCTCCGCGAGAACAGAAATTCAAAGTTATTTTAGAATTAAGAAGAATTAGTTAGGATTAAACTTTTTTGAATACTCTTTTATTCTCTTGATTCCTCCTCAGGAACAAAAATTTAATATTAATTTAGAATTAAAAAGGATTAGTTAGAATTAAACTTTTTCCAATTCTCTTTTATTCTCTTGAATCCTCCGCGAGAACAGAAATTGAAAGTTATTTTAGAATTAAAAAGAATTAGTTAGGATTAAACTATTTTGAATCCTCTTTTATTCTCTTGAATCTTCCTCGGAAACAGAAATTTAGTATTAATTTAGAATTAAAAAGGATTAGTTAGAATTAAACTTTTTCCAATCCTCTTTTATTCTCTTGAATCCTCCACGGAAGCAGAAATCAGGAGACACGGTAGTGTCTCGCGCCAAGTACACGTTTAAACACACATGTATATGTGTGAAGTGTCATGGCGCGAGCCTGCCGTGTCTCTATACCGTAGACCGAACGGTATTTAGCTCCAATTTTTAAAAACTTTTTTAAAAAACAATATTTTTAGAAAATTCCTTTTTCAGTCGAAAGATGATTGATTGTTCGTCATAAAATTATGAAACTTTACCCATTTTAGTAATGAGAACTAATTTAAATAATGAAATTAGGCCAGCATATACTATAGCACCCCCATTTTTAATAATTTTACAATTTTTTTCATGCGAAAAGGGCACTGCCAGAGAATAAAAACTTATAAGAAATGCCATGATTCAGTAAATGATATATATTTTTCTATAGCAATAATTAATTTTTTCGCCACCAGTGGAGCTCCAGTCTATATTTTTTACTATAGTTTGATATGAAATTTACCCGCATAGTCACCTCCACTGCAAATTAACTCCTCTAATAGCCACTTTAGCTTGAAATTGACTGTAACTTGACATCATTGAAATTACCTGCCCGAATTTGCCAATAATTTAACAGTAAAAGTTGAAAAGAAAAATTTGCGGTTAATTTTTGCTCGATTTAGAGGTAATTTTTTATAGAAAATAATTGTTGGTAACGTTCGTTCTTTGCATTTCAGATGATAAGCAAATTATACATAAAATGTCTATACAACTTGCTGTACAATATGACGTAAATTTACTACCCGAATTAGAATGCAAATTCACTTCCAAAGCTGACTAGAAAAAATTTTTCGTCAATTTTGAGGCAAAGTTTTACATCAATTTATTGTTAATTTGACTCAAAAATTGTTAAGATTTTTTTTTCCCTCAAATTGTAGACATATTCATGTATAAATTTGCTTTCCTTCTGAAATGATAAGAACGAACATTAGCGACTTTTTTTTTCTAGTAAAAAATTACCTCTAAATTTAGCAAAAATTAACCGCAAATTTTTCTTTCCAACTTTTTACTGTTAAATTGTCGATGAATTCAGGCAGCAAATTTCAGGCAATTTCAAGCTAAAGTGGCTCGGTGAAAATGTGCCACGGCTTGTCTAGGGAAACGTACATATTTCCCCTAGACAAGCCGTGGCACATTTTTGCCGAACTGCTAAAGTGGCTATTAGGGTTAAGCTTATTGAAAGTTTAACTTGAAATTAACGGTAAGTTTACATCAAGTTTGCATCAACCCTACCCTGATAGCCACACATTACTCAGTAAGGTCTACAGAGCAACACTTTCGGCTAACTCAACGAGAAAGTTTCTGGCAAACCTTAGCTGGATATAATACTTTCCATTGAGTTGGCTTCAAAATACGGCAGTGGCTTCGATGTAATTTGACAGAAAAACTTGTCGTCAACTTGAAATGAAACTTTCAATTAACTTAGCGTCAATGTCTGACAGTAATACTTGTAGTCAAAGTGAATTCAACTTAACAGACTATTTACTGTCAATTTGAAGATAACCTACTTGCTCTCCAACACTTTCCTTTAAGTTACCTATAGAATACGGCAATAGCTTGTAGTTAACTTACGGTTAGGGTGGCTATCAGGGTAATAGCACAATTTGCCTTAGCAAAAGTTTACTTACAAAAGTTTCCTTAAATTTTTCTCCAAATCCTAATCGCTACTTTAGCTTGAAATTGACTGTAACTTGACATCATTAAAATTACCTGCCCGAATTTGCCAATAATTTGACAGTAAAAGTTGAAAAGAAAAATTTGCGGTTAATTTTTGCTCGATTTAGAGGTAATTTTTTATAGAAAATAATTGTTGGTAACGTTCGTTCTTTGCATTTCAGATGATAAGCAAATTATACATAAAATGTCTATACAACTTGCAGTACAATTTGACGTAAATTTACTACCCGAATTAGAATGCAAATTCACTTCAAAAGCTGACTAAACAAAATTTTTCAGGCAGTTTTACATCAATTTATTGTTAATTTGACTTATAAAGTATTTTTTCACCCCCAAATTGTAGACATTTTTATGTATAAATTTGCTTACCTTCTGAAATAGTAAGAATGAACATTACCGACTTTTTTTTTCTAGTAAAAATTTACCTCTAAATTGAGCAAAAATTAACCGCAAATTTGTTTTTCCAACTTTTGCTGTCAAATTGTCTGCAAATTTGGGCAGCAAATTTCAGGCAATTTCAATGTCGAGGTACTTCAATTTCAAGCTAAAGTGGCTATTAGGGTGTGCTATTAGGGTCAGTAAGATTTAGTATAGAAATATACCCTATAAAAAGTGTGCTATTGCACAGTTTGCTTTAGCAACAGTTTACTTTACAAAAGTTTTCTTGAATTTTTCGTCAAATTTTCGTCAACTTTAGACTTTTCCATTTTTTACGTCAATTTGTGAGCAACTTGCTATTGAATTTGATGTAAATTTACTACCCGAACTAAAATGCAAATTCACTTCAAAAGTTAACTAGAAAAAAGTTGTCAATTTTCAGGCAAATTTTGTCAATTTATTGGTAATTTGACTGGAAAAATTGATAAGGATTTTTTTACCATGAAATTGTAGACAATTTCATGAATAAATTTGCTCACCTTCTCAAATGGTAAGAATGAACATTAACGACTTTTTTTTTCGTAAAAAGTTATCCCTGATAGCCAGAGTTTCTAATCAGAAAGTTGGTGTACCTGAGTTGCAACCAACTTGACGACAAGTTGTTGACAACTTTCAGCTCGTGTAACTGTTGACTACATGTTGGCTACAAGTTACTCAAAAACTTGGCGACAATCTACTGCCGCAACCTGTCACCAAGTTTCTGAGCAACTTGTAGACAAGTTGTCGGCAACAGTTACACAAGCTGAGAGTTGTCGACAAGTTCCTCGGAAAGTTGCCGACAACTTATGGAAATGCTAACTTTTGCGGCCAATCTGGCGACAGGTTGCGGCAGTAGGTCGTCGACAAGTTGCGGCCAACTTGGCTATCAGGGTACCTTTAAATTGAAGAAAAATTAACCGCAAATTTATATTTTCAACTTTTGCTGTCAAATTGTCGACAAATTTGGGCAGCGAATTTCAGGAAATTTGACAATTAAAATTACTAAAGTTTGCTGTCCGAATTTGCCGACAATAAAACAGCAAAACTAGAATAAAAGTTTTCTTGAATTTTTCGTCAAATATCTGTCAATTTCAGGCATTTTCGTTACTGACGACAGCTTGTATACAAGCTATTTATGTTTTTCAAGTTAACTAATTGATTGACAGATGGAGGCACTTGAGGCCACTGAGGACGTAACCACTTCCTTGAATTTTTTGTGAAATATCCGTCAACTTGAGGCTTTTCCATTTTTGACAACAATTACCCTGATAGCCACACCTTACTCAGTAAGTTCTGCAGTGAAACATTTTCGGCTACCTTAACGAAAAAGTTTCTGGCAAGCTTGGCTGGATAATGCTTTCTTTTTTAAGTTGGCTTCAGAATACGGCAGTAGCTTGAAATTAACTTGCGGTTCAGGTGGCTTTCAGGGTTAAAATGAAACTTTTAATCAACTTAACGTCATTGCCTGACAGTAACCCTAATAGCCACTTTAGCTTGAAATTGACTGTAATTTGACATTGAAATTGCCTGAAATTTTTTGTCCGAATTTGCCGACGATTTGACAGCAAAAGTTGGAAAGAAAAATTTGCGGTTAATTTTTCCTCAATTTAGAGGTAAATTTTGACTACACAAAAAAGTCGGTAATGTTCATTCATACCACTTCAGACGGTAAGCAAATTTATACATAAAATTGTCTACAATTTTACGGTAAAAAATTACTTTACAATTTTTTAAGTCAAATTAACAATAAATTGATGCAAAAATTTGCCTGAAAATTGACGAAAAATTTTTTTCTAGTCACCTTTTGAAGTGAATTTGCATTCTAATTCGGGTAGTAAATTTACCTCAAATTGTATAGCAAGTTGTGTATAAATTGTCGTCAAAAACGGAAAAGTCCGAAAGTGACGGAAATTTGACGAAAAATTCAACGAAACTTTTGTACAGTAAGCTTTTGCTCAAGCAAACTGTGCTATTAGGGAAAAAGTCCGACGTTGACGTATATATTTGACGTTAACTTTAAAGGGAACTGTCGTTAAACAACTGCAGCTCCTTGTTTTATAAAAATTGATTAATCAAATTATGATATTTAGCAGTACAAAATTACTATAGTTGTTAACAAACAATTTTATTGTTTCTACAAAATAATACTATAAACAATATAGGCTCACGTGTCTTAAATTATAACTCGATTTCTAATAGTGTAGATTAAAATCATTCTCAATCAATACGACAAAAAAAAGACAAATCCTACCAAAAACAGATTCTCTGTATAAAATCGCGCCAAGTACACGTTTAAAATTTTTTACAATTAAGACAAGATTCTTTTTACAAAAAAATGAATCAAATCGAAAAAATACCAAGTACCTAATATAATTCGAAATCATGGAAAACATTTTCATAGAATTGAACAAAAAATTGAAAAAAAAAAATTTCAATGTACTTGGTGTGCCTATAAACTGGAAAAAAAGAATATCATTCAATTTTATTGGAAAATAATTTATATGCGAAATCAATTCTAAAAATTTTGCTTGAATAAATTTAGTAACGCACACCAAGTACATTGAAATTTTTTTTTTTCAATTTTTTGTTCAATTCTATGAAAATGTTTTCCATGATTTCGAATTATATTAGGTACTTGGTATTTTTTCGATTTGATTCATTTTTTTGTAAAAAGAATCTTGTCTTAATTGTAAAAAATTTTAAACGTGTACTTGGCGCGATTTTATACAGAGAATCTGTTTTTGGTAGGATACTATATTACAATCAAAAATGATACTTGTCATTCTGTCGAATAACAGAGAAATGCTCATGCATAAAAATAAATTTTCTCGGAATAACTACTATTTTTTTAACGCGAGAATTTTTGTATGCTTCAACAAAAAAAAAAAAAAAAAAAAATTGTTTAAGCTAAAAGAAAAATTTATTGGGAGAAAAGATATATATTATCTTGATTGATTTTCACTTTAATAAATAATTCTGAATTGATTGGCAACAAAAAATTTTTACACGCCCTTTTGGTATAAAAAAATATTTTTTTTTCACTTTTTTAATCAATCTTCACATTTTTAACGATTCGGAATTGATAATGAAAAAAATGTTTGATATGCTTCTTTGGCTCAGCAGAACCAATAAGGCGTATATTTTGCAATACGCACTTTTGGCATTAAGATCGCAATATATAGCCAGGGAAACTAAATATTAATGGCATTCATAACTATATTCTCCTTTGAATTTTTTTTTACATTTGTTTATTAGTCAGCAGAAATATTCTATAATTATTAAATTAACTGGGAATCGATTGTTTAGAGAACTAAGATGAAATAGTACGGTTGATACTTTTGTCAGTAGTAAAAGGAACTAAATAAATGCAGTTCTATGAGACGACAACTATACTCTTATAGTTGAGTCAACTATTAAAATTATTTCTACCAACTATCACACAGTCACTAAGCTAACATAGTTACTGTATCTATTTTATGTTAATCGAGCCAATGATAAAGGTAATATTGTGTTCACTACTAAGCCTTGATTTAAAAAGATTGAAGTTTTGTAGCGACCATAATACGGCAAAAATAGTTTCTTAAGTTTAGTTAATGTAACTATTTTTTCGTGCTGATTCACACTAGTATATAGTTCCAGTAACGATAAAAATTGGTTAGGGAGACTATATTTTTATATCTGTCGCTGAATAGTTCAGGTTACTAAGCACTTTTCTCTCAGTGTACCGGAAGAACGTTCTGTTAAAGATATAAGGGTTGGAACCTTTTGCTTTAAAAAATTTTTAGAGTAGCCCAGCTAATTAGAAAGTATTCGACATCATTCTAGAACATTCCAGAAAATTCCAAAAAATTTAGAATGGAAAATAGAAAATTACCACACTATATAACTCCAATGATTGTTCTGGATTGTTCCACAACGATCTGGGTTGGTCCGGGATATTCCCGAACGTTCTGGGCTATTCCCGAAGATTCCATCCATGAAAAAGGTATCATTTTTTACCTAAAGGCTTTGCTACTGAAGGTGTAAGGGTTTAAAGTTCCACCCACTAGAAATTTCTAGAATAGTCCTGAATATTTGTAAGTATTCAAGAGCATTTTACAATGTACCAGAACATCTCAAACCGTTATTGAATGCTTGCGAATAGTCTGGAACGTTTTGAAATATTCTGGAACATTCCAAATCATTGTGGAACATTCCAGAATGATGAAGGGAGTTAGATAGTGTGGTAGCCCTCTATGTCCCATCCATGAAGAAGGTTCTCTTTGTTGCCTGAGGATTGTGCTTTTTAAGATCCAAGGACTGGAAGTTTCACCTCTAGAAATTTCCAGAACAGTTCAGATCTTTTAAGAGTATTCGAAAGCTTTCCACATTCCGGAACATCCTAAACATTTTGGAATGTTGCAGAATGCTGAGAAATAGTCATTGTGAATATTCCAGGACACTCTCGAATGTTGAGGAATGTTCTGGAACATTGCGAACTATTCGAAATCGTTTTTGTCTGGGTGAGACTACCCATTGGTAAGCATGTATAAAGTACGATCCGTCATGGGTTTAAATGTCAGTTCCTTGAAATAAGTGAAAGAAAACAACACTTGGAAACCCGACCCCCTTCGATTTGACTGGAATTTTTTTCTCATTCTACCTTTTTTCATGAGTGTATTATATTTGCCACCCCATATGATTCCATTCTTCGTTTAACTGCAACGACAGAATTATTAAATGAACTGACATAATCTCTAAATAGATCAAAATACTCTTATGGAATAACAAATTAAAACTGTATAAAATGGTTCATTCGATCTGCTGCATATGCATCTAATACATCAGAATAATAACAATTGATAGGAACAACTAGTCTTTATTCAATCCATCATGTGTGAATTTCGTTTTGAATAAGTCAAGATTAACTGTTATAATTGCAATGCAAGTCTCAATAGCATACATTTTCTAGTTCAAGCGGGTTAAAACTCCAAGAATGCTTCAGAAAACTTATAAATATCAATATTTCAGAAATCAATTTTCCAGAAATACACTGAAATACCTTCTTTTTCAAAGTTAACATTAAATTAAATTAAAAATAAATAATTCTTAAATGAAAAGTTCAAAATAGATGTGATATGATGTATGATGTAATCGTTGTTTTCTTGATTTAATCTTGATATTATTCATCAGGTTTGATATGTGCAATTATTGGAGAAGAGCTAAAGGAATCTCCACTTAAAGGAAAAATAGACGATATTCAAGATGTCCTGCTACTTGAGCTTGGACTTGACGGACCAAGTCATAACATTCGTAAAATTCGACAGTCAGAGGTAAAAGAAAACTACGACTAATTTTGCATGTCTTCAATGAACAATAAACCAATGAATTATCGAAAATCATTATTTTCTAAATGAATTTTACTTTTTCGCAATAGTATAATTAAATCACTTGAATTTTTGCGTATAATCATAAATTTAGTAGTCTTTAATAATGCTAGTATCCAAGAGACGCTATGTCCGAATCCGATAAATTGTAGGAAACGATCATTAATAAAAGAGTTGGGCCTGGTTAGTTAGGCACCAAGAAACCTATGCGAAACAAAGATTTTGGTTAATTATTATAGAACCAGATTGATAATTCCGTTTAAAACCAATAAATTTCAATTGAAATTAATTTAGTCTATTGGAAAACATTTGAATCGAAAACATATATTGCGTAAATTCTGATTAGGGGTATGCGAATCTTGTTCGAATCGAATCGAGTCGAATATCGAATAGTTCGAGAGATTCGAATAGTTTGAAGGATTCGAATAGTTCGAAAGATTCGAATAGTTTCGAAACTTTACCGAGTCTTCAGTAAATAGGAGAGACTGGGGCACGAAGGCTCCCCTCAGAAACTAGGTAAAAATTTTATTTTTATTTTCCGTCAAGTTATGACCTCTATAACGTTTTTATCATATTTGAGACCAATATGTGATATGTGGGGTAAAATGGACCACTCAAAAAAAATTGTAACGAAAAAATTGTTGTGTTTTATTTTCCGTCAAGTTAATTTTTTTTAAGTGGTCCATTTTACCCCACATATCACATATTGGCCTCAAATATGATAAAAACATTATAGAGGTTATAATGATAACTTGACGGAAAATAAAAAAAAATTTTTACCTAATTTTTGAGGGGGCCCTTCGTGCCCCAGGCTCTCATATTTACCGAAGATTCGGTAAAGCTTCGAAACTATTCGAATCTTTCGAACTATTCGAATTATTCGAACCTCTCGAACTATTCGAACCTCTCGAACTATTCGAACATTTCGAATCTTCGAGGTGAATCGAATCGAACAATTCGATTCACCTCGAATAATCCGAAGTTTCGAGTATTCGTACACCCCTAATTCTGATTGAAACCGATTAACTTCAATTAAAATCTTGAAATTGGAATCAATCAGGATTAATCGGAATGTTCGCAATATTACTTTTCGATTGAAACTTTTCAATCGAGAAATTTAATTTCGACTTTTTTATTCATGCTAAAGAAATTATTAGTTTAATAGTTTATTGTTAATTGTTACGTTCTAGCTTTAGTTACATTTAAATGAAATTTTTATAAAGTTTTTTTTTTTGAAGTCTTGAATCATTTATCCGTCTCAGTAGGCGAATAAACGGTTCAACACTTCTTGAAATAATTAATACATCAATAAATCGTTACTTTGTTGGTGAGATTATTTTTTTACCGCCAACAATGTGACGGAAATCTTTTGCGATAAGAAAATTGCCGTGACTCAGGGATAGTCTAAACAGATGACGATGCATGAATCCCGAGCCACGACAATTCTTTCATAGGGAACTTGAGATGCAACGCTAACATTTGATGAATGTATATAATCAAAGAGCGACAGAATCAAGGCAGTCAACAACAAGATATAGTAGACCCAAGAACTCTATACAAACCTTCTGGCTTGATCCAGTCACTTGGACTTTAAGGCAAAGTATAAATCCGTAGTTTATTAAAAATACGCACACTCCATTAAAAGTTTGGTCACTGCTACCGGCAGCCTAATACTCTTACCTCTTCTGGGCGCTAATACCGGCAGCCCAAACATTTCCTCTCCGAATCTTAAATTCATGTCGAGGAGCCGAAGGTCAGGCAAGAAGGTTCAGCTATGCCGCGTATTACGGATGATAGCCAAAGACCTCGGATGATGTCATCACGAACCTTCCGATATGAGGGTTGTTACCGAGGAAGTCCTCCTCGATCCGGTGACGTTGGTCGTTCAAAATCTGGTTAACGAATTACCAAATTCGAGTATCGCGTTAAGACAAGTTTGTGAGCCGTCGAAATCGTGTGTTGTTGAGCCGTCAGGCTCTGGTGGTGTGAACCAACAATTGGAATCGCTTGCCCTTGCGGAAAAACCGGGCCTTCAAAGCTCATCCTGGTCAGAGGAGGCATCAAGGGGAAAACCCGACCTTTTGAACTGGCATCAGTGAAGGTTGGCAGCTGGTTTCTGTGCACGTTCCACCCGTCCATCTACCAAGTGAGAGCATCCCGTTCCACGACCCTCGCTACGGGTACTACTCTGAGGCCTATTTCAAAGCCACCGGCAGGGACGCGTACGCACCAGCGGAGGCAAAGAAGTTACTCAAGAAAGAGATTATTTGGGCCGAATTATGGTTCATTATCTCCATCACGGTAGCTCATTAAAATTTACTCATCAAAACAATAGAAAGTCAACAGCTGACGCACCTGGTATTTATCGACACCCTAACGACGTTAGCCTGGCAATTTAAAAATATTCTGTCTTATAAATGGAGAGGCCCGAATGTAGCAAAATATTTTTTGTTTTACAAAATTTTAGGAAATCCGATAAAGTTTCAGGAAATCGTACAAAGTTTTGTGATATTTGATAAAATTTTACGTCATATAATTTAGAGAATCATATCAATCTTTGTAAAATATCATGAAAATTAATTTCATTTCATAGAATTTGGTAAAATTCTACTTTTCGGATGAAAATTGGTTCAATCAAAAGATCTAATATAAATTCGAATTTTCGAAAATCGGACCGAAACCAATAACTTCCCGAATTTTTAAAAATTACTAATTTTTTCAGCGGGAAGTTAAAAATTAATTTAAACGAGAGTTTAAATTATAAAAAAAAAATAGTTTTATGTGTCATCGGCCACGAAATAGACAAGTTTAGTCTGTCAATTGAAATTGCAGTATTTGTGCGTTTGTAATCTACAATGAAATATTTATTGTGTCACGACTCCAATTTGTCCGACTCGCACCAGTACGTGGAAACAAGTCTTGAGGTCTCTGGAACAGAAAAGAAAACGCTTTTCATGATGCAAGGTTTTAGCTGGTACCAAGTCATTAAGGGGTTATATCCACTTGCGAGGCAGAAAAAACGCGTTTTTTTGTGAATTTTTTTCCAAGAGGCATTTTATTTTATACATTAATGGAAAAAATGTACTTAAACAGAATTTAATGTACTTTAACAATCAGCGGTTTATTTAAAAAAATATTGGATCCCCTAGCTCCTGTATATGATCTGCGGAGAGACCTCCAAAAAAAGGTGCTTGGCGGTAAGCAAGATATCTCTGGTCCAAATTATCTGAAAACCAAAAACCAAAAATATTTAGTTTTGTAATAAATAAATACAGGTAATAATCGAAGGTCTAGTCAAAATTTTGATTTTTGACAAAATGGCGGCTGTTCAAAAAAAAAAATTCAATTTTTCATGAAAATTTTTCACTTCGAAGTGGCTTAAAAAATCGAAATTATTGTCCAAAATCTTATTCCTTCGATCATTACCTGAAAAATATATCTGAGTAAGTCGTGTAAAAATTTCAAACCGATCGGTTTAGCGGTTTCGGAGAAATTTTGCTCACCGACTCTGAAAACACGGTTTTGAGATAAACGCGTTTAAAGTTTCGGGAACGATTTACACTAAATTAAAATTTTTTTTTTTCAACTTACATCGTGTCATCTATTCCAGCATCATAAGAGGAACCCTCTGCTTCGTCGTTTGCCTCCAAAATGTTTAATTGTTGTTGTCTACGAGCCATTCTCCCCTCGCGCGTCGACCCTTGCGCTATTGCGTCCGAAATTGAGATGCGCTCTGCGTCGTCTTTACTCGCGTAGGAATGAGCATTGGGTCCAAGTGATAATCCCATAGCACTCATATAACATTTACTTGAATTAACTAAACTTTACACACTGAGAAATACACAAACTGAGCACAAACACAACTCGTCTACGTGGAAATCACTTTTAACTGATGAATTCACATATTTTTAATTTAAAATTCCTCAACATAGGTTTCAGGTATAAACTAGACCTTTTGTATTATTATTTTAGGGTCCCAAACACAATATAAGTTGAGAACAAAAGTATAGCGGCTACGAGAAATAGCTGCTACTCCGGCTCGCGCTCTGCCTACTTTCGAACGCTCGGAGACGTCCTTACTAATACGCTCATATCTCCGAAACTAATTGTCGGATCGATTTGAAATTTTCAGAGAATATTCTTGAATATATGTACATTCAAAAAATGACAAAAAAAAATTCGATTTTTTGAAAATCACAAGTGGATATAACCCCTTAAAATATGCTTTGAAATCACGCAAAATACTATCAGCATTTGCGTGTTTATTTGACAGAACAAGTAGTTCACCTGGGAGATGAATCGGCTCACCGCATACAAGCTCGGCTGAGCTAGCCTGGATGTCCTCTTTCCATGCTGCTCGTAAACCAAGTAAGACAACGGGTAGCGTCTCATACCGTGTCATTGTGTCGCAACAGTGCGGCTTTGAGTTGCCTCCGTAGGCGTTCCACCAGTCCATAGAACTGAAGATGATACGGTGTCGTTAATCGATGTGTTAATAGATGTGTAATGCCGAATAATTTGTTCAGAGATTAGAACAACGTTGATCTGAATAGGCTTTCTTGATCGAACGTTATTCTGCTTGGTACACCGTATCTTGAGATCCATTCTCTAAACATTGCGAGTGCGACAGTACCTGAGTCTCCGTTTTTAAGTGCCACGGCTTTTGAAAACCAAGTAAATCTGGTGACGATCGTCAGGCACTTGTCGTAGCCGCAAGATTCCGGTAAGGAGACTAGATATCGATATGGATATGCTCAAAACGTTGCGTTGGTAATTCAAAACGAGCCAGAGGTGATGAAACTTGACGATGAATTTAGTTTCACTGACAATTTATGCAAGCTCTGGCCCATTCTCGACAATCTTTCTAGATTGATGGCCAAACGTAGCATTTGCTTACCAGTTTCTAAGATGCTCTGGTACCAAATGTGCCGGAGAGTGCAGCGCGTCGAAAACTTTCTTTCGGAGTTGACCAGGAACGTATGAACGTGGTTCACCTGATGAAATAACACAATAAGCTGCAGCCGGATGGTCGTTGAAGACAATTCGTTGCCGCTGTAGTGACGTTGTTGCGTTGTTAAGAATATCTTGAAGCTCAGGATCGTTCTTTTAAGCATTTACCAGCTCGTAGCAGTAATCTGCGTCGAAATGGATTTAACGCGCGACAGCGTGTCTGCAACGATATTCTCGTGTCAAGTAATGTGTCTAAAATCACTCGTGAATCGGCCAATAAAATCCAGGCGACGAAAATGCCTCGATGATGCAGCAATGGCTATTGGATGCGTCCGAAAAAAAGGGCACAAGTTGCATCGTCGTTTGGATGCGCAAGCATTGCAGTATTGGATAATGCCTGCTTTGCGTTGTCATAAGCCTATTGAAGTTCTGGTGTCTCAACAATCAGCGTTGATCCTTTGACTTTTGGCCTTTCGAACAACTTATTTAGCGGTACAAGGATTTCCGCAGCATTTTAGATAAATTTTCTGTCGAAAATTATGGTACCTAGAAAACAACATAGTACAGAGATCGTACTAGGAAATTTTAAATTAATAATTGCGTCTACCCTGTCGGGCAACGGCTTGATACCTTTTCCACTGATGTGGTCTTGTAAGCGCTGAAGTAAAATTTTTGGGTGCTCGAGATGTTGCTCCTCGTTCTCTGAAGCTACTAGCACGTCGACGATGTATGGAAAGATGAACGGTAGGTCTCGAGTGGCCTTATCGATGAAACTTTGGAAAGTTTGCGCGGCGTTTCGAAGTCCAAACGTCATGTATGGGAAGTCGAACAAGCCAAAAGGTATGATGATGGCTGTCTTCTCGATGTCTTTTTCGACGACGGAAATTTGGTTTAAGGCTCTAACCAAATCTAAGACTGAAAATACCTTGTAACGATGCAGCGTTGCGGTAAAATCGTCAAGCCGTCTAACCGGGTAGTTATTGTGTATCGTGCGCGCATAGAGTGGTCGATAGTCGCCAATCTCCAGATATCTTGGGTACAAGATGGAGTGGAGATGCCCAAGGACTGGTCGATGGACGTGCGATACCCAGTTGAACCATCTTGCGAAATTCTTCTTGTGCGATTTTTAATTTATTTGGCGCAAGACGTCGCATTATATTTTTATCTATATTTTTCTCAATTTATCTATAAATTGTCTTATTGAGAGGTTTGCATGTTTAGGTTTCCACTATATTTAAATGGTGATTTAGACGTCGCGCTTTGCACGATACTGGAGGTCCAGATGTCGTCTTCATATGATGCACTGTTGAATGCTTCTTGACTGAAGTGATTCTTTTAGGTCGAATCATTGCCAGGTAGTTTGATAACAGTTTTTGGTAAAGTGTACCACCTTCGATAAATTTGATGCATTTTGCATCCGAGCGTACTGAATCCACTCATGTTTGGAGACCAGTGAAGCCGTCACCTAGTTCTTTCAGCTCGATTAACAAGTTAAAATGTCTTAGGAAATCGGCACCAATGATTAGCTCCGTAACGTCAGCGATGATAAATCTCCAAGTGAACTCTCGAGATAAACCGAGACTTAACGACAGTGTGGTACACCCATATGTTTCAATCAGCGAGACGTTTGCTGCATGAAGTTAGTATCCTACTAGTGTAGGCTTGTATTTCATCTACCTGTATGGATAAACAGAGAAATCTGATCCGGTTAGATCGACGATGAGTAGGCGGTTCGAAGATGCAAGAGAGTCGCTTTTCGCCGTAGTAACTCACATTCACGTTTCCTGCAAACTTGCAGCCTGGCGTACATTCATACGTAGTTTTACTAAACTTGGTGCGGTCATAACAGACACCTATTTTATCAAGTTAACGTACCTTTGATTTTCTTCGAGAGCGCTCATTTTGTCCTCGTGCTGGAGATCCTCCACGGCTCTGGTTGAAAGATTTCGCCAGTACTGCTACGTGTCAAAATAATTTGTTGACTTGTTTCTGTAGTGCCATCATCTCCTGTGACGGTGATGATGAGATAGTAGCGGCAGCGTGAGTCACTGCAAACATCTCCTGTAGCTTACCGACAGTTTTGGCTAACTCGTTAATCGTAGCTATTGATGGAGAGATAGCTAGAAGTTCTTGGGTCTTCTTGGGAAAGTTTGCAAGCCAACTTGCCTTTAGGACCGTGTCATCAATGGTCGGCGCAAGTGATTTAAGATGGCGGAGGAACTGTGATAGTTTTGAATGGTCATTGATCGTCCATTGATTATTAAAGATGATTAAAAAAGATCAAATTTTTAATCGGTTTTAGTATTCATGTAGCACCGAAACTGTAATATCATTTTACGATTAAAGACGATTCATGACGATTAAAAATTGTAAATTGTCATGAATCGTTTTTAATCCTCATTCGAGACCAGAAATGGCACTATTATTTTACGATTAAAGACGATTTATGACGATATGGAATTTTAATCGTCATTAATCGTTTTTAATTGTAAAATAATAAATCGTCTCTTGACGATTAAAGACAATTAAATGTAAAAAACCATGACGATTATGACTGTTAAAGACGATTAAATTTTTAACCGTTTTTAATCGTCACAAATCGTATTTTCTAATCAGAGATATTTCATCAATATTAACATTTGCTTCGAACTAAGATGGTTGACATGATTTTTTATGTATTGAATTATCACAACCAGATTGAGAAATATCTGAAGAAATCAATATTTTTCATGTTAATTCATCAAATTATAGTATTTATGAAAAATTAGCAATATTAATTTATTTAAACAAATTTTTAAGTTAATAATAAATGTAAACAGCTATTCGATTTTTATTGTGTAGAAACTATCATGTAGTTATTTCGTAGAAGAGCAGATGTTACAGCTATTGTATCGAGTTATTCAGGTAAAATATGTAATAACAATGGTATAAAATAATGCAGTCTTCGTTGTATCATGAGTAAATCAATGTAATGAACATTTTTCGTTAATTGAAAACTATATATGTATTAGAATATTATTATTTAGTTGATTAAATTCATTAAATAGCTTTTTTGCAACTTATGGTAAGAAAGTACGTCTCTGATTGGTTAAAAATGACACTACAAAGAATAATTATCGCGAAGAATGTCCACATTGTTCGTGAAAAATATGACAAACGTACGCTTTTACATATATATATATATATAGATATACTATTTATTAGTCATTAAACGATCCATCAAAAATTACAATCAACAGCCGTTTCGAGTTAGGACAACAGAAAGTCCCAAACTATAGATAATTATTTTACTGTATTTAATTATAATGTACAATTCACTATATAAACTTTAACTCGAAACTCTAGCTATTTTTTTCTGAATATCAATATTTTGAAAACAATTAAAATAATGTTAAATTATTATAAAAATCAATTAAATCATGTTTGATTGTTACTACACTTATCCAAAAAATTAAAGGAACAAGAAAATTTTATAAATTTTTTAGTGATTTTTGGAAGGCTGTATTTTCGTGAAAAATGATCGTATCGAAAAAATAAAAAAAGCAAATTGAAGCTTGAAATCTCTAGTTTGAAGATCTTTCAGCAAAATATTTTTTTGAGCCACGGTTTTTGCGGAATCAGAAGAAATAGGTCGAGACAAAATTTTTCTAAATTGTTTGGTTTCGTTTTTTAGGTCTACGGGGCCGGGAAAAATTTTTTCAAAAAAACGAATTCATAGCTTGTTTAGGAAATTTATTCAGCTACAATTTTCTTTTTTTTCGTTTCTCTGTACGACAATTTGCTGCTGAGATATCAGCCTTCAAATGAAAAAGGATCCTTTTGTCTTTGATTATTGATATCTCAGCAAGAAATGGTCACACAGTAATTTAAAGGGCAGTTTAATAAACTTGAATAAATCCCCTACAAGCTCTATTTTTGATTTAAAAAAAAAAAAAATTTTTTTTCATCCTTGATATCCATTTGAAAAACCTTTAAAAAATGGCCATTTTCTGGTTTTTTAGTCAACTCATCGCTACTCTGCAAATATTGATAAAAAAAATAATGTTGCCAGGTAATTTTACAGCTTAATGTACCCCCAAAAACCCTGGAAATTTTCAGATTGATCCATTGAACCGTTTGTCCGGTCCGATTGCTCAAAGTTTTACAAAACAATTAAAGGAACAAGTTTTGTTCCTTAATCTGTGTAATCGTTATCAAAATGAAAAAATCATTTTTTTTTTATTTTCTTTCATTTTTGCGTTAGTTATTCAGTAAATGTAAGGTAAAGAGGAAAAAGAAAAAATTTTCCAAAAAACGAGACCAAACAAGAATTTTTTCCAATTTTTTTTTTTTTATGTTTTATTCGAGGGGTTATTTTTTTTTCGTTTTTCGGAAAAAAATTTTTTTTTTTTCTTTACCTTACATTTACTAAATAACTAACGCAAAAATAAAAGAAAATAAAAAAAAAATGATTTTTTCATTTTGATAACGATTACACAGATTAAGGAACAAAACTTGTTCCTTTAATTGTTTTGTAAAACTTTGAGCAATCGGACCGGACAAACGGTTCAATGGATCAATCTGAAAATTTCCAGGGTTTTTGGGGGTACATTAAGCTGTAAAATTACCTGGCAACATTATTTTTTTTATCAATATTTGCAGAGTAGCGATGAGTTGACTAAAAAACCAGAAAATGGCCATTTTTTAAAGGTTTTTCAAATGGATATCAAGGATGAAAAAAAATTTTTTTTTTTTTTAAATCAAAAATAGAGCTTGTAGGGGATTTATTCAAGTTTATTAAACTGCCCTTTAAATTACTGTGTGACCATTTCTTGCTGAGATATCAATAATCAAAGACAAAAGGATCCTTTTTCATTTGAAGGCTGATATCTCAGCAGCAAATTGTCGCACAGAGAAACGAAAAAAAAGAAAATTGTAGCTGAATAAATTTCCTAAACAAGCTATGAATTCGTTTTTTTGAAAAAATTTTTCCCGGCCCCGTAGACCTAAAAAAAGAAACCAAAAAATTTAGAAAAATTTTGTCTCGACCTATTTCTTCTGATTCCGCAAAAACCGTGGCTCAAAAAAATATTTTGCTGAAAGATCTTTAAACTAGAGATTTCAAGCTTCAATTTGCTTTTTTTATTTTTTCGATACGATAATTTTTCACGAAAATACAGCCTTCCAAAAAATCACTAAAAAATTTATAAAATTTTCTTGTTCCTTTAATTTTTTGGATAAGTGTATTATTATTTAACAATCTTTTGCATCAGAAATAATACAGAAATTAATTTTATATTAATAAGATTTAATATTACTTCAGGTTAATTAATAGATTAAATTTAATGTAGTGTCCTTTTTTCCCAATCAGAGACATTCTTATAACAGGGCTATGCTGTTACTCTGGTCGTCCTTACCAAGGGTGCCACTGGAAGTAATAACGGTCTCTCAAAGCCGGATCTTAGATCATCAGGGTCGGTGTAGTTTTTGTTTAATTGTAAGAGAAGGAAGAGGAAGGATAAATAAATTATTATAACTTTAATTTAACACTTTAAACCTTTTATTCTAACCTATAACTTTATACCTTATAAACCTTTTATTTTATAAACCTTATAAGGCTTTTATATTTTATAGACTTTATAACCTTTATTTATAAACCTGGTAACTTTTATTTATAAACCTTGTAACCTTTATTTATAAATCTTGTAACCTTTATTTATAAACCTTATAACCTTTTAAACCTTATATTTCATAAACTTTATTATTTTAAAACCTGCATTATTTTATATAAACCTTTATTTTATAACCTGCATTATTTTATATAAACCTTTATTTTATAACCTGCATTATTTTTTATAAACCTTTATTTTATTAACCTGCATTTTAAAATATTGTCAATTACCTTTGCCTAAATTATTTAACAACTAAACCTATTACCTTTAGTAACTTCACACACACACAAACACAGACGTCTTAATAAAACTACTTTTATTTGGCCAACTATCTTTGGCATTTTTTTTAATACTACTTTAAAATCGCCTTGCCTTCGCAAGACCTTATTTACTAAATTTCAAAATCATTGATCATCCTGATCTATTACATACACTCTCTCACTCGAGTCCCCTGGACTATTTTACACACACACTGAATTTAAAATGGCGTCCTGCTGCCAACAACTATTTTCCCGCCACAATTTTATTAATAATTAAATTATTTAATTAAAGTTTATTTAGAGAGATCATTATGAATTAATTAATTATTTAATATTATTGACTTTCCTCATCTATTATTATTCCTTTATATACACTTTTAATTTTTACTCTGTTCCATTAATTCAACGCCTCCGTCATCAACTTCCCCAATTCTACTCACTCAATAAAATCAGTAAATTTCTCTTTTCAGATACTTCTTTTCAAAATAATTAATTAAATTCTATTTTATTTTAATATTCAATTCTTAAATTTAATTTATTTTAATTAATTATCAACCGGTGACCTTGATCGCGGAACTTTTATCAATTACTAACGAGACAATTTTATTTAGAGTTATTTTATTAATTAATTAATATTATGTCGACTCGATTTATGACTAGATTAACGACAAATTCCGGTGCGTGGGTTACACGATCCACCTGGAATTTTCTAGAATATTTCCGGCAACCTGCCTGGAAATATTTTCTACGCAATGGCTCCGGTGACCTGCCTGGAGTTAATTAATTAATTTAATTAATTACGGACGATTGATTTAACGCGACGATACCGAACGTACGACTAGGACTTACTAAATTTTTCCGGCTTTCTGCCTGGAATAAAATTTAAATAAATAGTATTTATTAAATACAACAATTACTTTTTCCTCCGATCTGTCCTCGTTGGTGTGTTCGTCCTGGTTTTGTCCTGGTTTTGTATCCGTAATCGTCCTAGTCTCGTTCTGTATTATTCTGTCTCGTTCGAGCCCTTGTCTTTTTACCAACCCCCGTACTCTCCTTCAACCTGCTATTCAGACGCAAACAGTAACGTTTTCAAAAGGTACCAGCTACCTGCCTGGTATCTTGTAACAATTGAATTTTAATTATCGCTTGGTTCCACAATTATTAAAACCAAGTCACAATTTAATAAATTTACCTGATATAATTTTCGGCGTCTGAGTGTCGGCGTCTCTTTAGGTGTTGACTTTACTTTCCTTATGAACGTCTGTTCAGTCCGGGCGTTCCGGTCACAAGTATCGTTTTTCGTTCCATCTTCCGTTTATAATTATTTAATCCCGATCGACTTCGGACTTCGGGCACTCCTACTCAATTCTAATTGGGACTGACAAACGAGCCTCCAATTTTCACTTCCTGGTCGACTAGTCGCATCCTACCCCGGATAACCCTGGGTGGTTTTGCAACATTGTCGGCAGTGTGCATTAGGGTGATCTAAAAAATAACAAGTTTTTTATTTTTTCTTGGAAACAGGTTCAAAAGTTTCATTCATATAAAAGAAGACGCCTGTGAAAATTAGAGTTCTTAATATTAACATTAAGAGGTTCCTCATTGTACTTTTCTATTTTGCATAAGAATAACACGGAAAAAATTTTTTTCCGTCTTCTGATTATTATAAGTAGCTAACGATGCATCATAGAAATAATTGGCAGACATATTTTTGTAGGTAATTGAGTGCTCTACGAAAAAAGTTTCTTATCATTTTTTGATAAATCTATTTGTTCAATAGTTATTTGAGGTTGAAGTCGAATTCATATTAAATTTTGAGATCTTTTTACTTTTCCGGCGAAACTATCAGACGTATTACAAAATATCATGGGACCTTTTTCGTAGATAATTTTATTTCCTAGAAGTAATTTCTAATAAAGTTTCTCGAATCTCGCATTGTTTTCTAGTTATTTTCATTTTAATGTCAAGCTCTTAAACTCGATCACAAGACTTTTTTTTTATAGGCATGACATAAAAATGAAAATAACTAGAAAACAATGCGGCATTCAAAAAAACTTTATTGGAAACAACTTCTAGGGAATAAAATTGTCTACAAAAAAGTTTCTATGATATTTTGTAATAGGTCTGATAGTTTCGCCGGAAAATTAAAAAGATCTCAAAATTTAATATGAATTCGACTTCAATCTCAAATGACTTTTGAACAAATAGATTTATCAAATAATGATAGGAAACTTTTTTTGTAGAGCATTCAATTACCTACAAAAATATGCCTGTTAATCATTCCTATGAAGGATTGTTAGCTACTTATAAAAATCAGAAGACGTAAAAAAAATTTTTTCTATGTTATTCTTATGGAAAATAGAAAAGTGCGATGAGGAACCTTTTAATGTTATTATTAAGAGTTCTAATTTTCACAGGCATCTTTTTTTATCAAAATGAAACTTTTGAACCAGTTTCCGAGAGAAAAAAAATCGGTCTATCGGTTAACCCTGCGGGCTAGCCCCAAAACTTCCCGCTGTTTTTGAGCTCGTTGAGCTTGAAACTATTATGGTGAATACGTTTTCGAGCTCTTCGAGCTCGAAAATACTTTGATATGCCATTGTTTTCTAAAAAAACATTTTTTACCATTTCTTTCTCCCACGATATCTCGCGAACGAATAAACCGATTTTGATGGTTGAGGCGGCAATCGAAGCGTTTTATTAAGTTCTAGAGCTGATTAGATTTTGAAATCGAATGATTCAATTTTTTTGTAGATATCCGAAAAAAAACGTTTTTCACTATTTTTTTAATCAACGGTATCTCGTAAACGAATGGGCCGATTAAAACGATTGAGGCAGCAATCGATGTGTTTTATCAAGTCCTAAAGCTGATCAAATTTTAAAATTGATTTATCCTGCCGTTTTTGAGAAATTTCAATAAAACTAAAAAAAAAAAATTTTTTCATTTCTATCGTCAACGGTTTCTCTTGAACGAATGAACCGATTTTGATGGTTGAGGTGGCATTCGATGCAGCTTATAATGTTTTAGACCTGATTAGATTTTGGAATCGATCCATCGAGCAAACTAAAAGTTATCCAAATAAAACATTTTTGAAAAAATTTTATTTTTGAAATATCTCTGAACGCACCCTACCGATTAAGTTCAAATTTTTACGGCTTCAAGATATTAACAAGCCGCGTCGAATGACACCTCAAAGATCAACATCGGTTTATCCGTTCAAGAGTTATGAACATTTACATACATACATACGTACGTACGTACCTACACACATACATACACTCGGACATCATCGTGAAATTAGTCAGGATAGCTTCCTAGAACCTCAAAACGTCAAAATCTGATAGAAATTCGGTTTTTGCAAATCGGACCGAAACCAATATTTTCCCAAATTCTCGAAAATTTTCAATTTTCTTAGCGGGAAGTTAAAAATTTGTTATTTTTTGGATCACCCTAGTGTGCATAATAGATTTTATTTAAGTTTAAATTGAACGCGGTAAATCAAATTTACCCCGTTACATTATTTCTTACCATTCGATGCGAAAACTATTGTAACGGATTAAGTAGGAAGGGCCTTCGACACTCGTGTGTTGGCAACACTCGCCTAACGACTCGTGAACCAATCACACTCGTTGACGAATACACCTTCCACTCAATGCGTTAATATACTAATTTAATCTATTAAATAATTTATTTCATTAAAAATACATTTATAGTTATAATATAATCAACATACGTATATTGAAATTATTAAATGTAATTAATACCATGCCTGATGAAGAAGATGGCACAGCAGATATTCTAGAAGTGGGCTCATAATATTCTTTCATTATAATTCATAATATTTTTTAATACTCGATAAAACTTAATAATTACGCAACACTTGTACTCAATGAAATACTTTATACGCAAATTTAAAACATCGGGTTACGTTACACTTCGCCCACCAGTCACCCCTTTCATCTCCTTCAGATCCTCTCGTGCGCCAGCCGACTTTTCTGGTGCGGCATTTCCTGGTGCGCTCAGTATGCTAGGTTGTGGAGAGAGGGTCACGATTCTAACAATGTGAAAAGAAACCGATCAATTACATTAAAACTAAAATGAAATAAAGAAAAGAAACTAATCAAAATATCGTGAAAGTGACGCGGGATCAACGCTAAGGGCTCGAAAGGCCCGCGGTTTAGTACTCTCAGTCCGTCAGACGAATAAATACCTGAGTATGACATCGGGAACCTCTCGATGACGCCCGACTAGAAATTATAGTGTGGAATGCCGAAGAATTAGTGAGGGGCAAGTTTGGCTTGCCTAACTTAGGCAAGCCTAATATGCGCCTTATTACATCCGTGTTAGGCAGAGCGAAGATCGGTTTGCCAAATATGAATGGAATTCGGGATATCTACGGCAAGCCGAACTTCGGTAAACCTTCGGCTACCGTTACTTCCTGCAAGTTAGGCGTTCCAAAGATTTCTAGAAGTTGGCTTGCCAAGCTTAAGGGGAACTAGGGTCATATATGGCAAACCGAACTTCAGTAAATCTTCGGTTACCGTCACTTCCTGCGAGTTAGACGTTCCGAAGGTTTCTAGAAGTTGGCTTGCCAAGCTTAAGGGGAACTAGGGTCATATATGACAAACCGAACTTCGGTAAACCTTCGGCTACCGTTACTTCCTGCAAGTTAGGCGTTCCAAAGATTTCTAGAAGTTGGCTTGCCAAGCTTAAGGGGAACTAGGGTCATATATGGCAAACCGAACTTCAGTAAATCTTCGGTTACCGTTACTTCCTGCGAGTTAGACGTTCCGAAAGTTTCTAGAAGTTGGCTTGCCAAGCTTAAGGGGAACTAGGGACATCTATGGCAGGCCGAACTTCGGTAAACCTTCAGTAAACCTTCGGTTACCGTTACTTCCTGCGACCCAGGTGAAAATATTTGGCCGAAAAAAAGGCCGAAACAGCTTAACTTGGCCGTTAAACTTACTACAAGAATATTTATTGAGCATAAAAATCCGTTGATTTGTTTGTGAGTTGAAAAATTCTAAAAAAACAAAATTTTTTTTCCTGTGTTATTTAAATGAAAAATAGAAAAATGGAGCTTGAAGTGGTACTATAATTTTTATTTTTAGTCATACTTTCAATTTTTGGACAACGTAACAAAAAAAAAATTTTTTTTTTTTTAAATACTCTAAGGATTATACGTGGCCATATATAGAGCCTATATACTTTTTAAACGATTTTATACATAACTATATAACCAAAATTACACATATCACAATTATTTACATACAGGATTTCATAGTGCACGAAAAAAAAAGAAATTTTTTTGTTATTACTAATAATAGATTTTCAATTATATTTTGCTCTTTCAAAGTGATGTATCCTTTCAATCTCATATAGCACAAGTAAACGTAGTAGTCGCTGTCGGTAGCGTAGCCTAGTTGTTAAAGCGTTGGTCTTTCGTGCGTATGGTCCCGGGTTCGAATCCCACTAAATCGTGTGCGGTCGGTTAATATTTACAGCGTTTTTTCCCTAAATTAAAAATTTCTACTCGGTTAGAAATTAAATTGATCACAAATCTGATTGATTCCCGCATCATTAAAAAAAAAAAAAAATACAGAAATTGAAGTCTTTTTTTTTAATTTTGCCAAGCTTTGGCTTCCAAACTGCCACCGAATTCGGAAGCTAAGCTTGGGACACTTTAGGCTTAGGACCCTTGCAGCAAGTGTGGCTTCCAAACTGCCTTCGAATTTGGAGGCCAAGTAACGCTGAGTCTCGCAACTGCGTTACATCCCAAACATCGGCCTCGTTTGGATGCCTCACTTGTCCCAAGTTTGACATTCGGCATGCCTTATTTGGAGCAAACTACCGCCTCACTACAATTTCTAGTCGGGCAACGAGTCACGAAAACTTAACACACGTTAAGATAAATAATAAAATAAAATAAATAATGCGGTAATTCGGGACGACAAAAATCACGAGAATCGGCTCTCAGAGCACAATAGTTATAGCCACAGGTTTCAAAACGACATCAGGCAAGGAGCCGGTCGAGGCCCACCTTGGTGGCTCTCCGACTTGCAACCCCTCGCTTCAAAACTCCAAATTCTACTCTTTAGTCTACTCGTACCTATGACAGAGTGATTAGCTTGCCAAGTCTGGTCGCTCCTAAGTATTATAGACGAATATTAGGGCGCCACTAGAAGATGGACTCGGCCTTCCAGAACCGGATGTTAATTGGATTTTATTTAGAGACTCAGGGTCGTTGTAAATTTTATATTTGTGAGAGAGGAGAAGAATAGTGAACAGGCTGAAATAAATTTATTTAAAACTTTACTTTTAATTTTAATAATTTTAAGCACCTTGCTTATTATTTATTTAACCCTTTTATAACAATTAATTACCTTATAACAAACTATATCCTTATTACAAACTAATATTTCCTTATGACAAACTAATTCCGTCTCCCGGACGTTTTCTTATGACAAACTAATATTTTTCTTATGACAAACTAAATTATACCTCGTCCTCTAGACGGAATCTTATGACAAACTAATACGTCCCCTGGACGTTTTTCACACTCCCACACACACTCTTGTTAAAAAACCGTCCCCTGGACGTTAAACCTTAATACCAATTAATAAATTGTTCCCTGGACGTTAACTAAAATTATTATATATCATCCCCTGGATGTATAACTAAAATTTACTTTAAAATCATCCCCTGGATGTATAATTATTACTTAACTGTCCACCGGACTAAATCACAGATTTCCCTTAACATTAAATTTACTTTACTCGACTTTACTTTACTCAGCAATTTTCTCAGTCAATTTTTCCAACTCGAATTTTATCCCAATACTCAATATAGAGTTTCTCATCCTATAATTTACTGTCTTTTTAATCAATTAATTTATTTTTGTTTTTAATGTAATTTATAAATTAATTAATTTTTGCCACTTTATAATTTTCACTAATTATTTTCTCTGATTAAATTTTCATAATTAATTTGCCACAATTTTTATTCATTTATAATTTTCAATTTCTAAATTTTCCACTGACACTTTTCACAATTAAATTTATTTCACTTTCAAAATAATCCGTTTTTAACTTTACTCACAATTTAATTTACCCAAACTCTAGTATCTTTTATTTAGTTTTTAGATATTTTATTTAACTTAAAATTAATTTAGTAATCACGTAATGACTAGAATTTGATTTCGGGTTGACTAGAATTTTCGGCCGGTGAATTAGCGTCACGCGGTTTCTGATTTTTATTGACGTTTTCGAGTAAATTGATTGAATTTATGAATTATAGTATTAATGCGGCTGACGGAATAAATTCCAGCCTGTATTAACCTTAAGATAAATTAATTCATAACGGCTGAAGAGCCTGGAATAAATTTATAAATTAGTAATTTTAATTACCGGATTATTTATACGACAACTTTGTTTTATTCCGGCTGTAGAGCCTTGAATAATTACTATAGAGTTCGAACACTTAATGGTGACAAAACAAGACGTGATGGAACTTTCGAGAACACGAGATTGAACGGCTGGAGAGCCTGAACTATCCGTTTCTTTACGCGAGATCAACGGAAATATATTAAGTAATATATTATAATTAATTAGCCAGATTAATAAAATTAAGCAGAGGTCTTAATTAATTATAATTTACCTCCAATTATAATTTCAGCAATCCTTGGAACTTTTAGTGATGATCTGCTCCAGGCTGCGACTAATCTCTCGATGCTAGTGGTGTTTTTTTCCAGGTTTCCGTTGTCCGGCTTTCGTCCTCGTATTTCTACTTTCGCCACAATTTTATTAATTTCTTAGCAATGTGATAGATAACCTGTCAATGATCAGTACGTATAAGTAATTCTGTATATATAATTGATTAAGAGAATGGCCTCTAAGTGCCAGGTAACAATTAATAATTAACAAGTTAATCGCCTCGTTCCACGTAAAGCGGACGCAGACTTTTATATTTACCTTTAATTTATTCGGTCTGATCCCTTTGGGTGTCCGACGAACTCTCTTGATTTTTGGCACGGCACTTCCTTATAACTCTTCGATTCACCCCCGGAAAACTCATCCCTACTAAATTAATTAGCCAAAGAGAGGGGCGGATGTTCGGGTCTCACTGATTAGTGACACCCGGTGACATGTCGAATCACTCAATTTAATAAACCGGGTTATAATTAGGACCCGTTATCGACCGTGGACAAATCCAAGTTTAGATCTTAATAAATAGTCATTGGAATCTATTTCACCCTGTTACATACCCGAGCAACTTTAAACTCGACTAACTTACTCGACGTTATTCGCACAACTGATTCGCTTCAATCTCCCACTCTATTCACTCGCACGCTCTACTCCTCTTCAGTCACTCTCATATTCTCGCTTCTCCACCCATTCTTCTCCCACCCATTCTTCTCTCACCACATACAAGCCGTGGACTCCCAGACCTTCGCGGAATGTCACTCTCCGTAGTATCCGAAGTTAGCAAATTCTTGACTTCCTCGAGCATCGCAACGAGGCCTGCCATCCCCAGATAAACATAAGCGTACCCCAGCTAACTCCGAGTACCAATCCGAAGGGGCGGTGACATCTCAGTCACTCCTCCGCGATCATCACGTCAATTCCGAGGGCTAAGCCTGGGCTTAGTCGTCATAACTGGTTGGAAGGCACGTTATCTTGGCCACTATCCGTGACTCAGCTAGACCTTCCTCGTTAAATCCACGCTCCACCACAGACTCTCCAAAAACATACCACGTACCGTACACGCACTCCTCCGCACTCTTAACTTACCACACTCTCAACTCTCCCTCCTCGACACACGTACTTATTCTATCTCTCTCTAACACGAAGGCTTACTCTTCCTCTACTCTCAACTCCACCTCTTCGGCAATGTAACGTCACACGGTATAATAACACTATCATATTTAAACTTATTTTTATCCTGAATAATCAATACTTCTTCACATTTCGTTAGAGTTTTTTTTTTTAAATTAATCACTTTTTACAGAGTCTTTTAAACAAATCACACAATCTAATTTATCGGCACTCCTTGAGAATAATAAAATCAAGCAAATAATCTCACGTGGCTCACAAATACGCTTTATTCTTACGACTGAGATTCTAATTCTACTTTGAAATTACTACGGAGATCCCGCATGGACACTGTAGGTCACGTGGCGTCACGAGAGCCAATCGCGCTGTAGTTGCCTTGAGTGAGAGGAACAGCCGACATACGCTCTCTCGCGTGCCTTAAGCATAGTGCTATTCACACGCACTTACGTGATACTTTTACGACGATCTGGCAGCTCAAAAATTCTATCAAAGTGATCTGGCTTTTTTAGGATTATTTATCTTTAATTACCTATATTACTCTCACAAAATTTCAGAGTACCTCAAAATCATTTTTTGAATTCATTTAAAAAACCATTTTTCAATAGTCTGGTTAACATTTAGACCCGACTAATTAAACTGACTTTTTGATACTTCAATTGTTGAAATATCTCACTTGAAGATATAAAAAAATAAAAATGCTTCAAAAACATTTTTTGAGTAAGGAAATTTCCCTTTCGAAAAATTTCAAGGGTTGTTAGTGGGCCACTACCCTCCAGCCAGACCTCGACTTTCTTTTTTAGGGGTCTTTCAGGGGCACTCACAAAATATTGCTAAGTGCCTCAAGAACCTACCCAAAATTGTTCACCCGTTCTCCTACTATCAGAGCATCTCCCCGGACTCAGTAGCAATTAATTAATTAATGTAACGAGAGTGAAGTCCACCTCCGTTTGATGGGGGACATTTTCCTCCCCCTTTGGGCATACACGCGCTGCGAGGCATCCCTATCTTCTGACCCAGACGACACTCTTAGTCGAAAAATATAATCAAGTGACGACTAAGGTGGACATTAACCGGAGGTATAATCAAAAATCCTCATTGCGCGTAGTATCTAACCACAGCCATCACGAGTCGTATCTCTCTTAGGCTAAACACTACTTACATCTCAGAAAATAAAGAGACTCTGGTTGCAGTAGGCTTGGAATGGTCCCCCGTGGTACCAGACTCCCAGCTCTGGTCAACATGGTTGCATAGGATTAGTGGTGGGGTGCAACTTCTTCCCATACCTTATGTAAAGGGCTCCCCACAAGCAATTATCCGCTTGTTCATCTCCTGATAGATTTACTAATTTCCTGAGCTGAGACATACTCCCCTCTTCAGAGCAACTCGGGGAGACTCGCTAGCAGTAGCCATTGGAACGTATTCTCAACGTTTAGTATCGCTTGAGACCACTGACGTAGGCTCATCCGTATTCTGTTAGGTTGGTAGTCACCGGTCATTACGGCTCTGTGGGGGTGGGAATAACGACGTGTACAGTGTGGCAAAGGAGGATTTTGGTAGTCATACGCACGGCGTGAAGATGCATATGTGTCGTGCTGAAGTATATGGCCCGAAGCGTCACGCGGAACATCCGAACGACCGCCTGGGCGCTGATTCTACCCATGGTTTATATTCCCACTCTCGTCGTCGAAGAGTGAGTTAAAACTATCTATGCTAGAAAAAAACCGGGTTGTTATTATTATTGTTGTTGTAACTATAGCTCTTGTTATTAAAAATGTGTCCACCATTGCGACCGCCACAACTGCGTTTCACTCGCATCCTTTTATGTTGACTTTTGAGAAGACAGGAAACTTCGGATTTTGTTCAATATTTCATTAAATATAGATTGTTGCGGTTTTCTAGTTCTTGTTGTTTCTGGTAAGAACAATCGTTTGGCTTGAGAAGTTCTAAAATATTGGTTCCTTCCATTACTCTGTAACCAATGTTTGATTAATTAGAAATAGTGAATTTAATGAACCCCTTATTTTAACTTTTAGTTTTTTTATTAAATAGAAATAATTATCCTAATTTTGTAAAAACCCTCTTCATAAAATAGGATCAATGAGGATTAAAAAAGATTAAATCATTAAAATCTATTAACGATCTTTAATTCTCATAGTACTTTTTATTTTCAACATTCAATAACCTTCAATCTTAAAATGAGTACATACCATTTTCTGATTATAACTGATTCATGAGTATTAAATATACTTGATTCTGTTTAGTACCCAAGTAACACATGCTCGAGCAAGATTCTAGCCCCAGTGCCTGAAGCAAAACCCCTAGTCACTAGTGTCTTTTTCTACGTATGGGTCTTGCGCAAGATCATGTAGCAAGAAATCGTCATGAAGACTTGTGCATGACTTGTTCAAGGCATTGTACACTAGAACTATAAAGATTAGACCGGTTCAAAAAAATCGACTATTTTTTTTTTTCAAAACCCGCAGTAAAATATCTTCCTAGTCATGAAAAAAGAAGCCTGTGAAAACGAGAGCTCTTAATATCAATTTTGAAAGGTCGCTTATCGTAAATCTTCTATTTTACGTTTAAATAACATGGGAAAAAAAAATTTTTTATTTCTTTATTTTTCTAGCTCGGCATTCGCACGTCATATAAATAAGTCCATAGCATATTCTTGTAGAGAATTTAACGCTCTACAAAAAAGGTCTCTTATCATTTTTTGATAAATCCATCCATTCGGAAGTTATCGGAGCTGGAAGTCAAATCTATAATAAATTTCCAGATCTTTTTACTTTTCCAGCGAAACTATCAGACTTATCAAAAAATGTCATAAGATCTTTTTTATAGACAATTTTATTACCTACAAATTATTCCCAATAAAGATCATTTAAATTCCGCATTGTTTTCTAGTTATTTTCATTTTAATCTTAAGTTCTCAGAATAGAGTAGAAGACTATTATTTTTACGAGCTTGGCATTAAAATGAAAATAACTAGAAAACATTGCGGTATTTCAAAGAACTTCATTAGGAATTATTTGTAGGTAATAAAATTGTCTATAAAAAAGATCCAATGACACTTTTTGATAAGCCTGATAGTTTTGCTGGAAAAGTAAAAAGATCTGGAAATTTATTATAGATTTGACTACCAGCTCCGATAACTTTCGAATGGATGGATTTATCAAAAAATGATAAGAGAACTTTTTTGTAGAGCGTTCAATTCTCTACAAGACTATGCTATGGACTTATTTATATGACGTGCAAATGCCGAGCTAGAAAAATAAAAAAATAAAAAATTTTTTTTCCCATGTTATTTAAATGTAAAATAGAAATTTACGATGAGCGACCTTTCAAAATTGATATTCAGAGCTCCCGTTTCGACAGGCTGCTTTTTTCATGACTAGGAAGATATTTCACTGCGGGTTTTGAAAAAAAAAAAATAGTCGATTTTTTTGAACCGGTCTAATGAAGATATCTTAGATACGGTGCAATTGAAAAGTTTTTGGCGCATTTCTTGCACCAGTAACTTACGATAGGTACTTACGCATGGCTTGCTCAAGATCTGCTCGAGGCTCAAGGTCAATTTTTAGCCTTGAACAGATCTTGAGCAAGCCACGAGCAATTATTTTCAACTATAGTCTTCCTCCAGAATTAAGTTATAATCTGGCTCGAATTTCTTGTATAAGGTTTGTACTATACTTGCTATTGAAATCTAGCCACAAATATCTGCAGCAAGACACATAGGTAGGAAAAGGCACTGACGTCTATCGAACTTGAGACCAGGCTTGCTCAAGCCTTAAACAAGATTGTTATATGGGTACTTATTAATCTCAAATCATAAGGTAATATGATAATTTATTATCAGGCATAAGATTTCGAAATAATCGAAATTTCGAATCGTTTCAAATACTCAGTAATCAACAATTTCTGATTCATGAATAGTCAAAACGATAAAAATATTTTTAATCCTCATTAATCGTATTTTGAATTCAGGGAATGTTAACGTACGCTATATTTCAAAGTGCATTATAAACATATGGTAAAAATTAAAAATCATTGTATTTTTTTTTTGCTTATAGCAATCTCATGACTATGATACATATACGGGACTTTATGCAAATATACAAGCTCCACAGCGAAGTGCATCCATAAACAACAAGCCAGAATATAGTGAATATTATACAAGCGGCAATGAAGAACTGGAACGCCCCATCAATCAATATCGACAACAGAAATTTTCATACGATGAACCAAACTCTCAAACCGAATATTCAAATCTACCTAAAATAAATATTCAAAATCAATTACCTGCCCACATCTCCGCAAGTATGTTGCCTATTTCGAGAAATCAAGCATACGCACTAGTCTATAATGATCCAAATTTAGAAAAAACTTTAAAATCATATTTTCCTATATCTCCAAATGATAAACAAAATACAGGTAATATTTTATCATCCAAAAAATTGGACCGAACCGATTATTCAAGCGCAAGATATTCCGGAATCCAAAATTCACCAACTGAATCATATCAAGACACTTCAGAGTACGGCCAATACCACGTTGAATTAACAGCACCAAAAAATGTGCACCATTCTCCTCAACATCTGTTACAGAATCTACCAAATCATCAACCAGTGCCATTTGTGAAGACTCCTCCTACTCCATACATACCACAATCACAATATGTGAAATCTAATTCTAGGCCTAGCAAAATTCAATCAGAACAAAATTTGGTATCTGTTGCTCAAGCTCAAGCTCAAGCAGAAGCTCAAGCTTTAGCATTCCAAAAATTTTCTCATTCCGCTCACTTGGAGCATCAACGAGCTGCACTTAATCAGATTCGTCTCGGAATAGAGCGACATGAACAGCAAACTGCTCTCGATCAAATCAATCATGGTGATGTTAGTGATGCTGGTAGAGAACACATTGAAAAAAACTCCAAATTTTTAGATCCTCAGTCTGTTCAGAAAGCACAACTAATAAATCACTTATCGGAAAAAGTCGCAGAGAATCGAAAGAACCAAGAAGCTACGGAATATAAAGCACATTCTGATGCAATTATTGCTCTTCAAAAACAACAGGCGGCACATCTTAAGGCTCAAGAAGATGCTCACATTTTCGCTCTTAACTTTGAAAGAAATCAAGTAAATGCACAAGCGAGAGCACAAGAACTCGCTAATGCTCAAGCAGTAATCTTATACAAGGCTCATCGTGCAGCTCACGTCAAAGCCCAGAATGAAGCAACGCATGTGGCTCGTGCGCAAGCTGAAGCAAGATACCGAGACCCAGAGCATACTCCTGTTATTCAATATCTATTACCCGAAAGAAAGTCTTATCCTGAATTGCGCAGTAGTTTGACTCAACCAATATCCCATAAAAATTGAACTTCTACGATATAACCAGATGAAATCTAGAGTTCATCGAATAAACATAGAGTCGATTTTAAAACCGAGTTGATTTCTATATGCGAATTAATTGCAATAATTTTCTCATTAATACTGTTTTTTGTGTTTAATGAAAAAAATTTGCATCTACTAAATTATGAATGGTTATGAATTTTAAAAGTTTATTATTTTTTGAATTTGCAAAAAAGTTTACGGATTTAGGACATTGATATGAACAAAAAAATACATCAAATTTCCTTGATGACATGTTTATAAAAAAGAAAAAAACGCATTACTTCTTTGGTAATTTTGGGATTAACATAATAATTTGATCATGATGAATGAGAACAAAATTACCAATAAATATTGAGTTTCGAACGTTATGATTATTCATTTGCTTAATTTCAAAGTATAGAATCTTAAAGGTTACAAATTATCAAAATCTTAGCAATTTATTTACGATAGTTATGAACATGTCAATTTAGCTCAATAGAATCTTTAAAACTTCTAATTATTTGCATAAATTTTAGGGTTGCAATAATATTTCAATAAAATTTAGAAAAACAACTTAAATTTAAAAAGGTTAACGAAAAAGAAATTTATCAATCTCGGAAATGATTAACAGATTGGTAAGGAGGCAAAAGAAAACAGAATAATTCGTAACATCGAAAAATATACTTTTCTTAAAACTAGATGAATCTATGTTTATTATAAAAGTTTTGAATCAGAGTAATAAATGAGAATTTACAATAGATTATCATACGACGAGAAAATTCAGCAGATTTATTCACGATAGCTTCTCAAATTTGACTAAATTTCAGATGCAATATTACGTTACTTCGTGTTATAAACTGTTGGA
The DNA here is from genome assembly GCF_029852145.1 of Microplitis mediator. Taxonomy (NCBI): domain Eukaryota; kingdom Metazoa; phylum Arthropoda; class Insecta; order Hymenoptera; family Braconidae; genus Microplitis; species Microplitis mediator. The sequence goes on along the minus strand of NC_079969.1, from coordinate 16,847,068 downwards.
AATAAAAAGCAAGAATCAGTGAAGCACTTGAACGAACAATATCCATCGTTGTATACGGAATTTATAATCCAGCGAAAAAGTAGATGTCAGAAAATAAAAATAGGAGGAAAACTTCAAATAGAACTGGTTAAAGAGTACGTTTCTACTTTTGGAGTAACTTTATGTCTTGTATTCATCTGTATATAAATATATACACACAGTTCTGTATATATTATATACATATGAAAAACTGGTTCAACTATAATTCTCAAATTAAAATCTTGTAGTATAAGTAGAACGAAGATTTAAATAAAACTACGAACTCATAGTTTTAATTTCAAGCATATGTTAACCCGAGTCGAAATTATAAATGTAGCTGAGTCTCGAAAGCCTCAAATCTGTTGATGTTGTACTTGCCGCTGGATATCATATATTATTTAAGTCCTCAATATTCTGATAATCGAGTATGGGAGAGTAGATCACAATTTTAAAATAATATTAAAGTCCTCAATGCTCTAAAAAAAGCTTATGAAGAAGTAAATCATCATTTTGAAATGATGTTTCAACACTTCAAAGCCTACTATACATTTAATTTGTAACGTCAAATTAGCTCAATTCTTTATCATACGATTATCATTACAATAATAGCTGTGTTTAAAGTAGATAAAGATATTTCAAGCTGAACGTGAGCGTTCTATTAGTAGTACGGCAGCGGTCATGCTTCATGTTCGTTAGACCTTGGTTTCGAATATTAGTGTGAGCAGAATATTTTCAGTAGTATTTTTTAAATTCTTCAGTAGTTTCTGCTCTCCAGTCCATCACTCGTATTTATTGTTTACATAAAACAATAAGTTAATGGTAAGATACTAATAAGTCAAAGATGCTGATTATTTGTTTTCATAAAAAAACATATTTTACTAAAAAACTATTTGTGAAATTTAAAAATATCAATTTCTTTTCGATCATGGCAACTATTTTTAGTTAGTAGCCTCCTTTTCCTTTCTTTCTCTTCACCTATCGTACACGACCTACTGAGAATCTTTTTTACTTTGAAAATGCAGGCTCTTGAAGCTGATTTGATAATTTTAAAATCATCATCACAATCTAAAATGATAATTTCACCCCTTACTCTCATGTCAGATTTGAAGGCATAAATTTAATTTTTAATTTTGACGAGGGAAAACACTTGTTGATCACTTCGTTCCTATTATAGAAAAAAATGTTTCTAGCATTCTTTATATACGACAATTTGAATAAATGTATGAATTTACAAAACTTATATTGTTATTATTTATTATGATTTGAATAAATTGCTGACTTTGCGAAAAAAAAAACCGTGAATCTCCTCATATAGCAGTTTTTTTCAAAGCTTGCACAAGCTTGCTCTCAAGTTCAATAGTTGCTAGCCTCATCATTCACCTATGGGTCTTGTTCCTGATATTTGGAGGAGATTTGAATTGCAAGTCTTATGCTAGCCTTACACAAGAATTTTGGTGAAGTGATTATTCAATTCCAGGGGAAAATCGGTGCCAGAAGCGTTTTGAATCTACCTTGCGCATGGCTTACTCAAGATCTGCTCAAATTAAATCTGGTGGGGGAAGGAATAGTATGGAAAGCATCACGCGTCTTGAGCAGATCTTGAACAAGCCATCCGCAAGTAACTGCTGCAAGCTTCTTGGGTAAGAAATGCGTCAGAAACTTTTGCCTACACCATGTTAGAAATATCTTCTATATTCTTGTCTACAATATCATGAGCAAATCATGCACAATTTTTAAGTCAGCTCTTTGCTACATAATCTTGCGCAAGGCACATACGTAGAAGGAGACGTTAGTAATTATGGGCCTTGCAGAAGGCTCTTATACAAAACCACTTACTTGAGTACCTGTTACTTAGGTCAAAGCATAAGTGAATTTTTTAAAATCAGTACGATGTATTTGAATACGATAAAATTAACAAAAATTCAATAAATTATATTCTATGAAGTAACATAGTATAACTGTGAATTAATGAATATCCACAAAAGTTGGGAGAAGTTTTATCACATATCTATCAATAACTGCCTTCAAAGGAATCGATTGTAGTCCTGATCATAAACGCAATTTCTTTCTTATTGCTGAATCAAAATTAAAAATCTATTACCGCTATTAGTTGCAGCAACGATGTTTTTTCACAGTCTAGTAAAAAGTAATGAAGCGTGAAAAATCACCTAGATAAAGTTAAAATAATCTATCGAAGGAATTTTTGGATAATCATTGAAAAAAAGATTTGGAAAACGGTTGACCCGGGCCTGTGGACTAATCTCGACTTTCTGCTGTTTTCGAGCTCCTTGCTCAATAAAATTATTGTGAATATATTTGCTCCTTGAACTCCTTGAGCTTACAAAACCCAAATACTTAAAAAAAGTGTTACTTTGAATTTTAGTACCCTACTATTTCTAAGAAAACGTACAGACATGGACAGAACTTAATGTAAGTAATCCCAATAAAGAATGAAAGGAGTTTTAAGGGATCATTCTGGTTTAGGCGGTCAAAAACAGCTATTTTCATTAATTTTTTTAGAAAGGAATTGTTGTAAATAATTATAACTAGTGTATTAAGGTTGACTTTTTTTTTTAGGAAGAAGATTGAGGGAAAAATGCGTCACCGCACCGTAGAAAACAATATTCATATGAAAAACATAAGCTGCTCTCCATATGCCTATTGTTCTCCGTGTGCCAGGCTCCTCCCCCAAGGATGTATTTACTTAAATGATGTTTTAAGCAAATAACTGTATCCTTGGGGGCCCTACCGGCTAAAAACCTCAATCCCTCCCTTCTTCAGACCTAGCACTGCGGGACCGCGTTAGAATTACTTCGCAGTGCTCGTCTTCCTCTTCTTGTCGCCGTCGCTGTTTATCTTCTTCAATTCTACACAATCTCTTCTTTTATCTTCTCCGTTATCAGCTTTCGGGCGTATGTTGTCATTGTGTTGAAATTGTCTGCCGTCGCCAACATCCAAGGTATCACCAGGTCAGCGGCATTTGGCACTTCCTTCTCCTCCTGAAAGCGCAGCCGTATTTCAGACCAACGCTGACAGAAAAAGAAAGTGTGCTCGGCAGAGTCGACAACTTGCGGACAGTATTGGCAGTAAGGATCGGTTCGTATCCCCATGCAATACAAGTACTCATTAAACTGGCCGTGACCGGACAGAAATTGGGAAAGGTAGTAATCCACCTCTCCTTCTTTCCGTGAAATCCAGTCACGGACTCGTTTAATGAGCCTGAATGTCCAACGTCCCGTTTCCGCAGATTCCTATCGCTCTTGCCAGAGTCTCAGGGTTTCCTCGCGTTCTCGAGCCTTAACTCTTTCCAACGGTTCTTCCCCAGCCCGACGGGCATCCCAGATGCGTCTCCTCTCGAACCCTAAAAGGTCGATTGGAATCACACCCGCGATGACCATCACGGCTGCTTCCGAAACCGTTCGGTAAGCGCAAGCTATCCTCAGTGCGCCTCTCCGTTAAACAGATGCCAGTCGTCGACAATAGCATTCTACTTTAAGTGACTCACACCAGATTTCTGCTCCGTAAAGCATTATCGAGTTTGAGACACTTATGAGAGCCCGTCTACGGCTGCTCCTCGGTCCTCCGACGTTCGGCATCAACCGAGAAAGGTTTGCTACCAACGTTGCCGCTTTATTAGCCGCACCGACAGTATTAAGGTTGACTAATCCACTCTTAAAGTACATAGAAAAATTCATTTTTTTATTTTTTCACTCTTCCAATACCTTGAAAGGGCGGGTGAAGTTAACTCTGTTAAAAAAATGTAGTTCGCTGGCGGCGGTGATATTTTGATAATGGCTCATCTAAATAGACTGTAATCATTCAGTGGTCGTGTAGCTTTCGTCTAAGCTACAGATATTGATATTTACCAATAAATAAAAAAATGACGAACATTTGAAAAAAAATTCAAAAAACGCGGTTTTTTTCGCTGTTTTGGGGCCACAAAATTGTTCAAATCAAAATTTAAATTTGACCGTAGTTCATAGGAAAGCTACACGTCTACTGAATGTAAATAATTTTTATTTTTCCATTTTAGATGAGCCATTATTAAAATATCACCGCCGCCAGCGAACTACTTTTTTTCACGGAATTACCTTCACCCGCCATTTTAAGGTATTAGAAGAGTGAAAAAATGAAAAAAAAAATTTTTTTCTGTGTACTTTAAGAGTGTATTAGTCAACCCAAATAAACTTTTTATCAATATTGATGACAATTCCTTTCTAAAAAAATTAATGAAAATAGCCTTTTTTTGACCGCTTAAACCGGGAGGATTTCTGAAGTTAGATCAGAACCCTATAATGTAAAAATCCGAAAAAAATCAGAGAACCGTTTACGATAAATCATGAAGTAATAAAAATAGTTTAAGAAGGTGAGTATTTAATATAATTTTAAAAGCATCAAGTTTATTGCAAGGTATCTAGAAAAAAAAGGTATGTTGTGATGTTACATTCAGATGTGTAACCCCAAATTCATTAAAAATATGACTATACTTTCGAAAACGAAGCCCTTTATTTTAACTTGTAACTTTCACACAATCTTTATTTTTGTGGATATGAAAGTTACCCGAGCGAATTTATTAGCGACGGAGCCGGAAAAGCCACCATTTGATGTTTACACCCCGCACACACACAACACGTGCTCGAATAGATCACCAGCGAGACCACCAGCAAGACCTTCAGCAAGACCACCAGCAAGACCTTCAGCAAGACCATCAGCAAGACCCCCAGCAAGATCACCAGCAAGACCTTCAGCAAGACCACCAGCAAGACCATCAGCCAGATGTTCAGCAAGATCACCAGCAAAATTCTAAGAAAGATCACCAGCAAGACCATTAGCGAGATAGTCAGATAGCTAATCGCCGAGAAAGATCACTTGGAAGATGTTTAACAAGACAATCCGCGAGATCTTTACAAATATGTTTTGTATGACGTACAATGAGCGCTTAGCAAAGTCTTGAGCGAGACAGAGCAAGTGAAATAAAAGATTTTAAAATAATGTGTATATCTATATATTTGTCTATTTGAAATTGCTTTTATTCTGGTAAAACATAATTCAATTAGTTTTCAAATTTCTTTTTTTAATCTGGGTTGCTCATCATATAATTAAAAATCTGTAATTTTTGTTTTGTCGAATTTCCAAAAGCTTTATTTTTAATAAAATGTTGAGGGGCAAGGTTTATAGTGCTAGTATGTTCCAGAAATTACCAGAATGTATTAGCTATACTAATGACCATTGCCAATCTATGTATAGTGGTTAGTTCTTACCAGTACACCATCCTAAACGGATGTGTATCTTGTATCTATATACTTTGTAATATACCTGTAATACACTTAACGTAATAACCACGAATACTAATATCTTATTTGTTAATAACCTGCCCGTCCTTATCATCAGGTTATGGGCCCAGATAACGCGGGTATCCCATTGTAAAGATCAAAGCGGTTATTAATTAAATAAAGTGATTAATTAGAAGCACGTGAAAAACGCGCGGGAAGCATCAAGAAGTTTCGATAGCGTGCAGTGGCGTGGAGTTCGTCATTGTAAGACACTAGGCGTAAGAGCTCGAACAATTTCGGCGGGAAAACCGTTGTGTGCTGTGACTAGCGTAAAAGTTGATAGTGTCGATTGGTGGTTGTTAAGTAGTCAGTAAAAAATGGCTTTTTCAATTAAAATAGATCCCCTTACCAGAGAGAATTACCGGTCGTGGAAAACACAGATGAAGGGTATTCTAATAAGTCATGAAACGTGGGAATATGTTGTTGGTGAAAAAACCAAACCCAGATCAGGAACAGAAGACATCGCAGCGTGGGTCAAAAAGGACAGAAAGGCGATGGCGGATCTTTTGATAGCACTGGGGACAGACGAGGCAGCAGCGTACGATGACTTGGAGACGTCAAAGGAAATCTAGGATAAGATTAAGGCGACGTACGAATCTGAGGGACCGGCGCGAAAAGCGTACCTTCTGAAAAAGTTGACTTTGTCGAAGATGACAGAGGGAGATGATGTGAGGAAACACATCACCGAATTTACAGAGACAGTGAAAAGACTGCGAGAGGTCAAGCTGGAGATAGCCAATGAGATGTTGGTGATCTTGTTGTTAAACAGCTTACCAGAGAGTTACACAGTGTTCAAGACATCGATAGAAACACAGAAGGAGTTACCATCACTGGATGAACTCAGGGTAAAAATTCTGGAATACCAGGAGGGACATGCAGAACAACATGTCGAGCCAGCACAAGGAGCAATGTATTCGAGGCAAAACCAGAGGAGACAACGTGGTCAAAATGGCGGAAAGCCAAAGGCGTCGAGTTCTCGGGACGAGAATTTTCGGCGGGAAGTCGAATGTTTCAAGTGTCATAAGAGAGGGCACATCGCAAAGAACTGCCCAGAAAGAAACAGAAGAGAATACAGTAGTGCGAGAAATGTAAATGAGTCATCGTTAAGTACCAGTGAACAAGCTATGTACAGTAGTAGTGGTAACGCGTGTTGGTGTATAGACAGTGGTGCGACCAGTCATTTGTGTAATAGTAGAAATAAGTTTAGTGAGTTTAAACCTAAACATGCAGAGTTGAGCCTGGCAACGGATAAAAACACTAAAATATTGGGAACGGGAAACGTTTCGGTGAAAGTGTCGACGGGTAAAAGACAAGTGGATATCGGGTTTAAGAACGTATCATACGTACCAGATTTGAGAACAAATCTATTCTCGGTGGCACGGGCCACAGATTTCGGACATACAGTGACCTTCAGGAAAACTGAAGCGGTAGTGATAACTAAAAATAATGATGTGATCATGCGCGCGCAGAGACGCGGGAACCTGTACTTTATCAAAGACATCAAAGAGAGTGTTAACAGTGCTGTAACTAGTGAAAAACTAGGGATAGATAAGTGGCATGAAAAGTTGGGGCATGTAAATGAGCGAGACCTGAAGCTCATGGCCAAAAATAAATTGGTGTATGGCTTGGAAATAAGCGAAAGTGAAAAGTTATCAGAGTGCGAGGTGTGTATACAAGAAAAACAGACCAGATTACCTTTTCCCAAGACCAGCGAACAAAGAACTCAGAAGTTATTGGAAATAGTGCATTCAGATGTATGCGGACCAATGCGACATACATCTAACTCAGGGAAGAGATATTTCTTCACCTTCATTGATGACAAGTCAAGATGGTGTCAGATATACTTAATGAAAAATAAATCTGAAGTCCTGGAGAAGTTCAAAGAATACAAGAACGAGGTGGAAAACCAGACCGGGGAGAGGATAAAGGCGTTACGATCAGACAACGGAACGGAATATTGTAACGGGGAATTCAACGAATATCTACGGAAAAATGGAATTCGGAGAAGATTGACTGCACCTCACACGCCCCAACAGAACGGCATTGCGGAGAGAAAAAACAGAACACTGATAGAGATGGTACGATGTATGATGCGGCAGGCAGGGGCACCCCCTTACTTGTGGGCCGAGGCGTTAAGCAACGCAAACTATACCAGAAATAGATGTCCGACCAGTGCGTTAAACGGAGGAATACCGTATTGTGTGTGGTGGGGAAAACCCCTCACAGTGAAACACATGCAAGTGTTTGGAACAAAGGCTTTCGTCTTGGATAAGACGCAAAAGCGCGGGAAACTAGACTCCAGATCAGTACCAGGGGTATTTATAGGATATGCATTTGCCTCGAAGGCATATCGTGTCTATTTTCCGAAAGATAGATCAGTGAAAACTACACGGGATGTGAAGTTTGTCGATCAGATTGGTTTTAAGGGCGAATATAAGGAAATATTTGAAAACGAGAGAAACATTGAGGTAATAGAGGAGCAATGCGAAGAGCAGTGTGATGAGCAGTGTGAAGAACTCGAGATGCCGAGCGAAGAGCCGAAGAAGCCCGAACCAGAAACGAAACAAGAGAGACCCCAGAGAAAGAGAGGGGCAACAAAGTCTTGGGAAGGCGTAGAGTTACCCAACAAGAGAGGTCGGGGACGACCGATGTACATTCGGACAGGATCGGTAGGAAGACCGAAGAAAGTATACGTCACAGTACCAGACGAACAGAGTGGGGATGACCACGAAGCTGCTACCGAAGGAGAGAATGAAGGAATTGAAGATAATGCGATGGAAGAAGATGTTTTCGCATATCTGACAGTGACAGAAAATCCGACTACATGGAAACAAGCGAGCAAGACAGAAAATGCGGACTCGTGGAAGATAGCATTAGAAGAAGAGATGCTAGCTCAAATAAAGAACAAGACATGGGAAATCGAAAAGAGACCCAGAAACAGAAAAGTAATCGGAAGTCGCTACGTATTTTGCACTAAATCTGATGGCAAAAGAAAAGTCAGATTAGTAGCAAAAGGGTGTTCTCAGAGGCCAGGAGAAGATTTCACCGAGACATTTTCACCAGTAGTGAGGTCAACGTCAGTGAGGATCATGGCAGCGATAGCAGCGGAATACAATTTAAAAATTCACCAGATGGACATAGTTACCGCGTATTTAAACGGTGAATTGCGCGAAAGTGTATACATGAGATTATCGAAAAGATAAGTGCGGGTGAGCCCATCGGTTTAGGTGGAAAGATAATACGCGACGGGAAAATAATAGAAACCGTAAAGCGCTGGAGAGAGGGCTTGAAAGCGGGGAGTGACAGTGTATGTGCTCTGAAAAAGTCGTTGTATGGGTTGCGCCAAGCCGGGGTTGAGTGGCATCGAAAATTAGTAGATAGAATTAATGTATTAGGTTTTAATGCAGTGCCACAAGACAAATGTCTGTTTGTGAACCGGAAAGGTGACAGTATGATATATATAGCAATATACGTATATGATATCTTATTAGCTAGTGACGACGAGGCCTGGATAGGTGAAATAAAGAAAGCGTTGTCAAAATCATTCGAGACTAAAGATCTCGGACTAGTTAAAAGTTGTATAGGTATCGAGTTTGAGCGGGACGAAAAGTCACGTGTGTTCTTGAGACAGAGACAGTATACCAGGGCCGTACTTAAACGTTTTAGGATGGATGAGTGTAAACCGACAGACACACCCATTGAGGCTAAAAGTAATTTAGTAAAACCAGAACGTGCGAGTGAATCAGAAATGAATAAATATCCGTACCAGAGTTTAATCGGAGCGTTGTTGTATCTCGCGATAACTACTAGGCCAGACATAATGTACGCGGTGAATTATTTAAGTCAATTCAATACCAATTACAATGTCGAGCATTGGAAAGCCGCGAAAAGGATTTTGAGGTATTTGAAGGGTACGATAGATTACGGGTTGAGATTTGAGCAAACCGGGCTAGCTCTATTTGCCGTTGTAGATGCTAACTGGGGAGGGGACTCAACGGATCGTAAGTCGTATACGGGGTATGGATTCATTCTGGCGGGATCTGTAATTAGTTGGGAAGCGCGTAAACAAAAGACGGTGGCGCTCTCAAGTACAGAGGCAGAGTATATGGCGGTAGCGGAGGCTACTAAAGAGGCCCTATACTTGAAAGGCCTGTTAGTAAGTTTAGGTATACAGGAAGAATCAGAGACTGTCACGATACTGAATGATAATCAGAGCGCAATCAGTATGATCAAGAACGATGTATATCACCAGCGTACCAAACATATAGATGTAAGGCATCATTTTGTAAGGAATGAGTATGCGTGCGGTGTGATAGACGTAAAATATCTGTGTACAGAAAGAATGCCAGCAGATATGTTTACAAAAGGTTTGAGCGGCATTAAACACAGAAAATGTGTGAGCAATATAGGTATTGTAAATTAGTGTGTGTGAGCTTGGATTAGTATGCATGCACTATATACCTTGAGAGAGGGTGTTGAGGGGCAAGGTTCATAGTGCTAGTATGTTCCAGAAATTACCAGAATGTATTAGCTATACTAATGACCATTGCCAATCTATGTATAATGGTTAGTTCTTACCAGTACACCACCCTAAACGGATGTGTATCTAGTATCTATATACTTTGTAATATACCTGTGATATACTTAACGTAATAACCACGCATACTAATATCTTATTTGTTAATAACCTGCCCGTCCTTATCATCATAAAAGCATTATTTTCCATTAATAATTCTTTCTATAAAAAGAGAAAAGATAAAACAAAATATACGAATATATTCTATGTATGTTGTAATTGTATGTTTTGTTTCTCTTCTGTGACAAATCGAACATTTTAAATTAAATAAATAGTGTATAACTTGAAGTTTACTGTTGCGACGTTGCCAAACTTATTTATTATTCTTTTTAATTTGTTTTAAATCTCAAAGCATGTCTTTGATTGGTCAATTTAGATTTTAAATAACTCAAAAACTATTGAGAATTTTGAAAAATGGCTAAGGAACTTTATGCTTAGAATCGTCTCCTCTATTCACATTTTCCCGCTGTGAAGGTAATTCTGAATCACCCTATGTACTGGGCATTTATTCCGTCGAAGTTCTGCAACTATGGTAGATGATGCAGGAACGAATATTACAACTTTAAAACGCTTAGGGGACTGGAAATGAACAACAGTTGCCGAGGGTTACATTGAGGAATCTGTGAAAAACAAAGCTAAAATTGGAAGCATTATCGATAGTGATGCTCAATCGAGACCGAGACCGAGAATTGAGAAGTCTTGGTATTGGTATTGAATTAATTCAATTACATTTTTAGTAACTTTTGTTTTATTCGAAAAATGACAATCAAAGTATTTTTTTGATATTGATTTGTTACAAGAAGTATTGGTATTGGTCTTGGTATCGGTCTTGGTATTGACTGAAATTCTTGAGATAATTAAAGTATAACATTTTCATATTATTTCTTGATAGACACGAAAAAATAGAACTGCACGATGAATAAAAATTATAGACATACAAAACATTCCCCATGTATCAACATGTATTATAAATCTAGGAAGAATATATAGGAAAAAGAATTTAACATGTGAAAAAATATATGAGCTATTATATAAATTATATATTAATGTATAGGTGATATACTTAGAATATATAGAAAAAAATGTCAATGAAAAAAGACGATGTTTTGCATACAAATCATAGATAACACTATAATAAGTCTGGACTTATATACTAAGTGCTCCAACTGTCAATAGAGTAACAGATGGACAGAACTCCGCTTTCCCTTGTGGAAAATAATCTAAGGCTTGTAAAAAATAGAATTCTAGGTATTCTGATGGTGTAGCTGGGAGTACCAAGTGCTCCAACTGTCAAAAGAGTAAAAGATGGACAGAACTCTGCTTACCCTCGTAGAAAATAATCTAAGGCTTGTAAAAAATAGAATTCTAGGTATTCTGGTGGTCTAGCTTGGAGTACCAAGTGCTCCAACTGTCAAAAGAGTAAAAGATGGACAGAACTCTGCTTCCTTTAGTAGAAAATAATCTTAGGGTAGTAAAAAATAGAATTCAAGGTATTCTGATTGTCCATGTTGGTAATTAAAACTTTTACTGCTGTAATTCAAATATTGTACGCATCATTCATCAATTGTTGATATAAATCGAATTTATTTAACGAAAATTATTAAACTACTACACAGATATAATGCAGCATATTACAATTAAGCTGCCCATGAGTAAAATTAAAAAAAGTAATCGTTATCCGTTAGAAAAAGACCCTACGTCTTATGCCGACTTTCTCTCTCTAGCAATTCCCAAAGATATCCGAAGTCCAATTTTTTCTAAGTCCCGTAGCAAGAAATTTTTTTAAGTCCTTATGTTGAAAATTATAAAGGAAAAATTTCAAAAAATCGACAAAAATTCGTATATACCATTCGATTCAGAATTTCGCGAGATGAATTTCTGTCGTATCAAAAAAAAATATATATCTTTTTTTTAATTGTTGATAAACTTCAAAAATTTTCAAAACGGGTTTTTTTTATGAAAAAAAAATTTTTTTCAATTGTCATTACCCGTAATTGTTTGGGTAATGGTTCAAACAAAATTATCCATTAGGTCATTTTATTTATTTTTCATTTTTTCTATTTTTTATTATGACAGAGTGATTAGCTTGCAAAGTCTGGTCGCACCTAAGTATTATGGTCGAATATTAGGGCGCCACTGGAAGATGGACTCGGCCTTCCAGAACCGGATTATAATGTAATTTTATTGTATGCTCAGGGTCGTTCGTAAATTTTATAATTTTGTGAGAGAGGAGAGGAATGATGAACAGGCTGAAATAAATTTATTTAAAACTTTACTTTCAATTTCTTATTAATTAAGCACCTTGCTTATTATTTATTTCCTTTTTGATCACAACTATAACCTTATGACAAACTAAATGCGTCCCCTGGACGTTTCCACACTCTCACACACACGTATTTTAAGCGTCTTCCGGACGTAACACACACACACTCTCTCTTCAAAAAACCGTCCACCGGACGTTAAACCTTTAACCTTAATACACCTTGATAAAAAACCGTCCACCGGACGTTAAACCTTATTTTCCTTAAATTCTACTAATTTTAAAAAACCGTCCACAGGACGTTAACCCGCATTTCCTTAATTCTAGTGTCCACCGGACATATCTTAAACCTAACTTATATTTTGTCCACAGGACCTGAATCACAGACACATTTTCTTTCAATTAACATTACTTTATTCTACTTAAAACTCTGTTTTCCTTTTGTACCTTCAATATCATTACAATCTTTTTCACCCAAAATTTCATGACTCTAATTCAACTAAAATTCCAATATAAAATTTCCCACATTAACTCATTCTGATTACAATTTATCACTTCCTTAATCTACAATTAACTCACTGATTTTACACCTATTAATTGATTAATTTATTGTTCAAATTAAGTATTAATTAATTAATTTTTTCTTATAATTTTCCACTAATAATTTTACCAGTATTTTTATACATTAATTTACTTCACAATAAAATAATCCGTTTCTTTCCATTTTACTCAATAACAATATATCACAACTCTAGCGTCCTTTTTACGACTTCATTTTATTTAGATATTTTAATTAATTAACTTAAAATTAATTTGTAATTAAATCACGACTAGAATTACGTTATGAATTGACTAGAATTTCGGCCATTGAGTTGGCGTTACTCGGTCTTGAATTTTACTGACGGATTCGAGTAAATTGAAGTTTATTTATGAATTAATTCAGCCACTGGAATAAATTCCGGCCTCGATTAATTTATTGACGTTATCGAATAATTTATTTAATTGATTATTTACGCGGGAAAATTATTTTATTCCAGCCAAAGGCCTCGGATAAAATAAATTCAGAGTTATAGACACAATATAGCGAATGAGAGCGGCGCGACACTTTTGAAAAGACGAGGCGCGTGGTTGTAATGTCCAACGGCCTACAACTTCCAATTTATATACGCGAGAACCACGGAACGATATTAATTACATTAATTATAATTAATTCTGCCATTGGAATATAAATTCCGGCCTTAATTAATTATAATTTTACCTTGATGAATTTTACAGCAGCAACCAGATGAAACTTGTAGCTGATGTCCGGCTATTCCTCCAACTGTCGTCCAAATTTCCTTACAGGTAAATCGGCTCTTCTGGTTCTCGATTGTCCGGTTGTTCTTGCTCCAGATTATTAAGGTCCTCGTCTTGCCTCGTATAAAATGGTGTAGATGATGTGTCCAATCACTCTAGTTGTTCACTAAGTCTCACTTAGACTCTCTTTGGATGACCAACGAACTCTCTCGATTTTTGGCACGGCACTCCCTTATAACTCTTCGATTCACCCCCGGAAAACTCATCCCTACTAAATTAATTAGCAAAAGTGAGGGGCGGATGTTCGGGTCTCACTGATTAGCGACACCCGGTGACATGTCGAATCACTCAATTTAATAAACCGAATTATAATTAGGGCCCGTTATCGACCGTGGACAAATCCAATTTTAGAAATAATTAAATAGTTATTGGGATCTATTTTACCCTGTTACATTATTTAACAAAAAGTGATTTTTACTTTTTTTAAATTTAAAATTCGAAAAAATTTTTTTGGAAGTTACCAAATTTTTTTATGGTTGATATATGATTTACTAAGAGAATAAAAAAAAATTGTAAAAATTGACGCGCTTTTTCGTTTTTCGCGCTTTAATAATTTTTATCTCAGCAACTATTTGTCGTAGAGGCTTCGTCCAAAATTTAGTTTGTTCGTTATTAAATCCCAAAAACAATGATACTAGTTTGTCTCGATAACTTCTCAATACTTTCAGAGATATTTCATTTTACATCTAATTTTTTTATAAAAAAAAAAAAATCCACCAGCAAATTTATGGTAACTTTTTTCCTAATATTTTTTCTAGTATTTTAAAAAAAAAAATTTTCAAAATCGATCTTTACCCGCCGAAAAAAAAGATCTTTGACCATTTTTTCGTGCGCATCGACTGGACTATAAGCCAAACGCATACAAGTGAAATTTTCCTTTTTAATATTTTATTTATATTAAGTAATTTATGTCTTTAAGGTTGGGCCGTGGTCAATTGATAAACATAATTTTATTTTTCTAATAACGTCAGAGACAAAAGTTAAAATTAAATAAGTTTATCAAAAAGAACATATTATAAACTATTGAAGAAGCTAAAAATAATTTGATTTTAAAATTTCTCTAAAAACTTCTCAAAAAATTTATAAGAAAATAAAATTCTGAAAGTGAATAAAAAAAGAAATCAACTCATTATTAATAAATTTTTAGAAGTTTTAGAAGTTGGTAACAAAATTTTCTGTAGTTATCCAATACTAACGTGTCGGGTCTGATCGTATTAAAACGGATTGAAAAACGGAGATTTCAAAAACTTCATTGAATCGTGTTAAAGCGGATAGGATGTTGAATCCGACTCAATCCGATCTCGTTTGCTGGGATATGCCTGGGATCTAAAATCAAAGCAGAGCAATAGATCCAGTTGGTTCTGGTATAGAGCTTCAACATTTTGTTTTTTGCGGCTTCGAATCCTAAATACCAGTTGCTAATTTGCATTATTCTGATCAATTTTGTCATCAAGCTGTTTAGAGATCATTTCGATTTTATCCAGTAGGAGATTAAATGAAACAATAACTAACGGAAACGTTGTATATTTGTCACCTCCCAGTTTTTCTGATAAATTTTTAAAATTTATTAAAAATTCATACAATTTTTCTAGAATGAACCATTCTCGAGTGCGAATTTTGTATTGACTTAATTCTGGTGTTATACTGCACAACATTATGATTCCACCTTTCAGTTTCAAAGCGGTTCCGATCATGTCGTGGGTGGAATTCCATCTAGTTGGACAGTCTACCCAGTGAACACACCAACATAACAGTGATATCACGTCTAGAGAATATGTAACGTAACAAATTCAACATAAACTTTACATTCTGATGATATAAATTGGAATGTAAATGGTACGTCAAATTTGTGACATTAAGTAAATGTGACATTAAGATTACATGCATGTCACTGACCGAGTGATATTACATTAGTGACCTAAATGTGACGTTATATTTATATCACATACTAACGTTAGCTTTACATTCTAGATATTACCTCAAAATCACGTAGCAAAATCGACTTATAAGTGACATAATCTTGGTGATTATATTTTATCGTCACGTTTACATCACAATGTAATGTTTCGGATATGTTCATACTGTTACAGCACTCTAACATAAAAAATAGTTATATTTATTTTACATCGAAACATCTCATCCTATTTATGCAAAAAATTTTAATTTAAAATAATGTACGAATTTGACGACATTGCAATAGGAAGGCTTATGCGTAAAAATTATGTATTTGCTATAGTTAATAATTTTACATTTAATTTATGTAAAAAATAATATTTGTTATTGAAACGTGCTGAGGTTCATGTCGAATCGGTGAAGTATATTTTGAACCATAGTCTGAAGTTCAAATCGTTGCATTATTTGACAACGAAGAGTAGAACGTTTTGGAAATGTAATATTTGGATTGATCAGTTTAAAATAATCTTGCGTATCTTGATCATCAAAGAATGAAAACGGAAGGTACTTTTTACAGATCCAATCAACTGTAGCAGAGACAAAATTTTTACGTCCATCAGTTCCCTATAATAATGAAAAAAATATATATGGTTATGTTTACGTATATGTATACCTATACATTCGAGTGCATCAAAAAAACCAAATAACTCCTTTTTCTCATGATTGAAGCATAAATTTCAGCGAATAGTACGAAAACCTACATCTAAAAAAAAACTTAGGCACTCTATGTTGACTATGAAATTTAAATAGTTGGTTAGTTAAATTTAAAACAAATCACATGACCCAAACGGTCTACTCAATTTTTTGTGTTAAATTCAAAAATTATACTAGTGTCAAACAATAATACAGGTTTAAAACTTGTTGAGATCAGATAACACATTATGTTTTAGTTAAATTTACACTTGATGGTGTTAAATAATTGACACAAAATATTAAACCATTGAATTATTATACACAAGAACACAAAATTTTCAACTGTGTACAAATGCCAACATTTGGTCAATTGATAGACGAATTATATGAATTGAAGATAGTTACCATATTTAACGCTGATGATTCTTCGGAAAAAAAATCTTTGCATTTACTAGAATGTACAGATAAAAGATGTTTACGGAGTTCGGACGTGTTACAATGCTTCATTTTTAAATGTTTTTTTTTGTTATTCAATTTTTGACACAATTTAGATATACCAATAGCATCATTACTGACATAAATTATTTCAAAAAATTCAGTAAATTTACTTTTCGATTCTTTCTTCTTTTTTGGTTTATTTTTTTCAGTATTAATATCATCTCCACTATCAAACTCCATTTCATCTTCATCAGTAAGCATTTCCGGTCTAATCCCTTTTTATCGGTCGTATAATGCCAAGAGTACGTTGTTTATCGATATTAAATGAATGCAGTAATTACAAATGATAAATATGTCAGTTTTAGGTAAACACGAATATTTTTAACAAACGATAATCGACTTTTATAAATGAATAACAAAAAAATAAATGAAGATAGATACATTTATCCAAAAAATTAAAGGAACAAGAAAATTTTATAAATTTTTTAGTGATTTTTGGAAGTCTGTATTTTCGTAAAAATTGATCGTATCGAAAAAATAAAAAAAGCAAATTGAAGCTTGAAATCTCTAGTTCAAAGATCTTCCAGAAAAATAATTTTTCGAGCCACGGTTTTTGCGAAATCATAAGAAATAGGTCAAGACAAAATTTTTCTAAATTTTTTGGTTTTGTTTTTGAGGTCTACAGAGTTGTGGCAAGTACAAAGATAGAATTGCTCGCGTTTTTGAACTTCAAGACATAGAGACTTGGTCATGGGGGGATATATTAACCCCCCTTGGTGTCTGTTATTCAATAATGTCTATGCAATGACAGATTCTCGGATAATTCGAGAATGTTTCCCCCCAAGATCAAGTATCTATGTCTTAAAGTTGAGAAACAAGACCAATTCTATCTTTGTACTTGGCGCGACCCGCCTCGGAGTCTGTTATTCAATAAAGTCTATGCAATGGCGGATTCTCGGATTAGTCGAGAATATTTCGTCCCAAGATCAAGTTTCTATGTCTTAAAGTTGAGAAACGAGACCAATTCTATATTTGTACTTGGCGCGACCCCCCTCGGAGTCTGTTTTAAAAAAAAGTCTATGCAATGGCGGATGCTCAGATTAGTCGAGAATTTTTTCCGCTAGGAGCAAGTTTCTATGTCTTAAAGTTGAAAAACGCGAGCATTTCTATCTTTGTACTTACCACACCCACCCCCCCCCCCCCTTGGAGTCTGTTATTCAATGAAGTCTATGCAATAGCGGATTCTCGGATTAGTCGAAAATATTTTCCCCCAAGATCAAGTCTTAGTGTCTTAAAGTTGAGAAACGCCAGCATTTCTATGTTTATTCTTGGCGCAACGCCCCTCGGAGTCTGTTGTTTAATAAAGTCTATGCAATGGCCGATTCTCGGATTAGTCGTGAATATTTTCCCCCAAGATCAAGTCTCTATGTCTTAAAGTTGAAAAACGCGAGCATTCCTATTTCATGCCTTGAGTGCGAAGCGCTGAGGCTATGCTCTATACTCGCCGGAAAATGAAAACTTGATTTCGTCATATTAAATTGTTTCTAAATTTATAAATACACTTAACTGATACAAAATGTATTGTTACAAAGAAAAAATGATTAAACAACAGATTTTATACATTTTTAAGTCGACTAATTACGATTTTTCTATAAAATATCTGTTTTTAGTGACTTATCGCGTTAAATTCCTCAGGAGTCATGGGCTAGTAAACACTATAACTTCCGAAAAATACAATTTTCCAGCTTAACTTTTTTTTTAATATCTTCGTATAGTTAATGCGAAGACCCCTTTTGAAAATGGCAGCTAAATATCTTATGGCTTAATTATAATTAATATTTTTAGATAGGCATAACACGACAATTTCTACCCTTTGAGCAGCCATATTACTTATTTTTTTAAATATACATTTATTTCAAGAGTGAACATAGTCAAGATTAATTGTTTTTTTTTTTTTTTTACTTATCGTATTCTATGTATCGATTATTTTTCGATAGTATCGATAGATGGCACGGAATATACCTATACTAAAGTATACATACTAGCAGCTGGCGTTTCTTAGGTAAAATGGCGGGTATTTTATTTTAAAAACTTGTAATCTAATTGTTTTTAATTAACAGTCGATACAAAAAAATATGTTAAAATTCGAAATAATATAAAGGTTTTCAATGAAAAATTGTGGTGTATGTAATAAACTTTTACTTCACTTGAGTATCATTCACATGAATGCTCAAGGCATGTACTTTTGGATTTTCCAAACTTTTTTTGTACTTGCCCCCCTTGGTGTCTGTTACCCGATGAAAAAAGATTTTGTCTAATCATATATGATTATATATGTTCATATATATGATCATATATGATTATATATAATCATATATGAAGTTATATATAATCATGCATGATTATATATGGGGTCAAATATAACTATATATAAGTATATATGACCCCATACATAATTAGATCTGATCATACCTGGCTGTTATAAGCCCATATATAAGTCTATATATGATCAGATCTGATTATATATGAGTCTATGTATAATTAGATATGATCATACCTGGCTGTTATGACCCCATATATAATCATGTACAAGTCTATATATGATCAGGTCTGATCATATATGAGTCTATATATAATTAGATATAATCATACCTGGCTGTTATAACTCCATATATAATTAGATATAGGCCTATATATAATTAGATCTGATCAGACGTGATATAAACCTATATGTAGTTATATATGTCTATGTATGATTAAATCTGATCAGATTTCATTGATATGAAACCTATAAATATTTAAATATATATATATATATATATATATATATATATATATATATATATATATATATATATATATATTATTCTAAGTTAAAGTTAGATTGACGATAAATTTCTACATTTTTTTAATTTTTTGACGCAACCATCAACTTTATCGGAAAATTTTACAGGACATTTCTTGTAGAGCATTTTATTTCCTACAACTTATCTCAGAGAAAATTATCGATATTTCTCATAAGTCGTATGTTATTTGCAATTGTTTTTTACAAGTCTATATATACCCGATGAAAAAAGGTTTTATACAATTGTATAAAATTGTATACAAAAAATGGCCCAATCCAATTGTATACAACTGTATAGAAATAGTATACAATTCTATACAAGTCTACATAATTATATACAATTTTATACAAATTACATACAATTCTATATAATTGCAATATATAGAATTGTATATAATTATATAGAATTGTATACAATTGTATAGAATTGTATATAATTTCTATCCAAATTGTATACAATTGGATCGGGCCATTTTTTCTATCCAATTATATATAGTCTATATATAATTATATATAGTCCATATATAATTGATATATAATTCTGCACAATTTTATAAAATCTTTTTTCATCGGGTGATCAGATCTATTTATATATAAGTCTATATATAGGTAGATCTGATCATAACCTGGCTGTTATGACCCCGCACACAAAAAAAAAGTTCTCGACTGAAGGTAAATATTCTTGATTCAAGAAAATTTTTTTGGAGACCTAAATTTTCTCAGATAAAGTAGAAATCTTCTCCAACCAAGACGAATTCTCTTGGCTCAAGAAAATCTTGACTTGGTTCCCGAAATCGTTTGTCTTCAAAAATATTTTCTTGACTCAAGATATCTGTTTTTTCTGTGCGTATATAATCATATACAAGTCTATATATGATCAGATCTGAGTATATATAAGCCTATACATGATTAGATATGATCATACTTGGCTGTTATTACTCCATTTATAACCATATATTAGTCTATATATGATCAGAACTGATTATATACGAGTCTATATATAATTAGATATAATCATACCTGGCTGTGATAACCCCATATATAATCGTATATGAATCTATACATGATTAGATCTGATTAGACATGACTGATACAAACCCATATATAATTAGATATAGGCCTATACACAATTAGATCTGATCAGACATGGCTAATATAAATTCATGTATAGTCGTGCATAAGTTTATATACACGGAGAAAAAAATATTGTTCTCAGAAGTATACTGTATAGTTACAGTAACAATACGCTATAGTTATCTACTAGATTGTTACTGCAACGATCTACTGTATTAGTCTACTTGCCCTACTACGAAACTTTGTGGCGAAAAATTGCCGTAGTCAAATAAAAAATTGAATAGAATAGAGAATAATCTCGGGAATCTCCCGGTACAAAAACCCGGCATTTTTAAGAACTCTTAATTAAGAGTTCTTGAAGACTTCATAAATAAGACGTCAGTTTTGTGACGTCTTAATGTGTTCTTTTTTTAACTTTTTTGAAGTCAAAATGAAGTCAAAATTAGGAACTCCTTAAGACGTCATAGTAAGTTCACTCTGAAGTCTTATTTGCGGAGTCAGAAAAAAGAACTCTTTGAGAACTCTTCTTAAAGACGTCTTACTGAGTTCGTTAGGTGGCGCATTCGACATCTTGAGAACTTCTTAAAGACTTCTTTAACATGTTTTTAAGACGTCCAAATCATAAATAGGACCTCATTTAGAACTCATCAAGACGTCATTTTGCTATCTGGGTTAATTTTAAATTCAATAATAATTCAGATCTCATTTGTTTATTAATTATTTTCCTTCTATTTACGTATCACATTTAAATTATAAAACATCGACTATATATAATATTTAGATTTTTGGTTATGAATGTATATTTGATTACAAAAAGCATAAAAAAACACTTATCAATAAATAAATCAACATAGTAAAGGAGATTCTACTCTGTTAATTTATTGATTATCCGTGGGTCCATATTTTAACATTACAATCATTTTTTATACTATTCTTTTTATTAAACATCTGCTAGCAACAATTATACAATATTCAACAGTTGGCGCGAAAATGGATGTTTAGTTAGGTTAGACGGTGTCGTGTAAGGTGACGACTACGGAAAGTTGTATAGGGCTCACAGCTATCTAATAGATAGTTACTGGAACGATACGGTATTGTTACCATAAGCATACGTATTGTTGTGGTAACGATCTACGAGTTACTATACTTTAGATCGTTCGAGGAGCAATATTGTTTTTTCCGTGTATGATTGGATCTGATCATACATGACTGATATTAACTTATATGTAGTTTTGCATGCCTTGAGCGCGAAGCGCTCAGGCTATGCTCTATACTCGCCTGAAAATGAAAAACTCGATTTATATGTCTATGTATGATCAAATCTGATCAGACTTTATTGATCTGAAACCTATAAATATTTAATTATGTACACTGTAAAAAAATTCGCGGAGTGAATGCGGATTAAATCCAGAGTGAATGCGGAGTGAATGAATTTTTAATTATTCACTCCCCTCGGAGTGAAATTCACTCCGCAGAAGGGTTTTCGCAGAGTGAATAATTTTTTATTAATTTAATTCCTCCGGAGTGAAATTCACTTCAATTTTTTTCGACAATCAATCTTTTTGATCAAGGAAATGAAGGTTATCGGTAAAAAAAACATTTTCAAATCGAAAAAATGAACAAAAACCGAGAAACTACTAATTATGGTGATTTTTGACAAAATCGATAAATTTGAAGCTTCGGGGCACTAAGAAAGAAAAATCGCAGCGATTTGAAATTTTCAGGGTTTTTTCAGGACACTTTGAGGTTGAAAAAAAGACGTAGATATCCTTTGTTCATCCGCAGGGAAGGGCAAGTAAAATACTTGACGTATTATATATAGTTTCATACATGTATCATACTAGGTATAATACCTACTGAGTTTTCTACATGACGTATTTTACGTTTAGTGTTGTAGCGCCACCTGTTGACGTAAGACGAACTCGATAAACATAAATCCAGAGAGAAGACGCATTTTTGCAAAATTTAGCGTAAAAAATTTTTTCTTGTATAAATATAATCATCGTTTTCGAAATTTATTCAGCTACAATTTGCTTTTTTTGTTTCTCTGTACGACAATTTGCTGCTGAGATATCAGCCTTCAAATGAAAAAGGATGCTTTTGTCTTTGATTATTGATATCTCAGCAAGTAATGGTCACACAGTAATTTAAAGGGCAGTTTAATAAACTTGAATAAATTCCCTACGAGCTCCATTTTCGATTTTTTCAAAAAAAAATTTTTTTTCATCCTTGATATCCATTTGAAAAACCCATAAAAAATGGTCATTTTCTGGATTTTTAGTCGACTCATCGCTACTCTGCAAATATTGATAAAAAAATAATGTTGCCAGGTGATTTGACAGCTTAATGTACCCCAAAAAACCCTGAAAATTTTCAGATTGATCCATTGAACTGTTTGTTCGGACCGATTGCTTAAAGTTTTACAAAACAATTAAAGGAACAAGTTTTGTTCCTTAATTTGTGTCATCATTACTAAAATGAAAAAATTATTTTTTTTTGGATTTTCTTTCATTTTTGTGTTAGTCATTGAGTGAATGTAAGGTAAAGAGGAAAAGCAAAAACAGTCGCTCAAAAAAACATTTTGCGGGAAGATCTTTAAACTAGAGATTTCAAGCTTCAATTTGCTTTTTTAATTTTTTCGATACGATCATTTTTCACGAAAATACAGCCTTCCAAAAATCACTAAAAAATCTATAAAATTTTTTGTTCCTTTAATTTTTTGGATAAGTGTATTAATTATTGTAAAATGAATACTTTCTTTAATTAAATAAAAGTATAAATAATTATTAATAAAATATTTACCGCTGACTCTGTAATCGGAGTTGTGCAGTATTTTTTAGCATATGATTACACTTTAAACATCGAGCAATATTTTTCTTATCCAATTTTTCAATTACAAAATCATTTTCCTCCAAGAATGATTGATACATTTTTTTTTTTAAATAAACTCATTTCGGGTAAAATTATATACTTCGACCCGTCACTTGTGAAGCAATTGAAAAACGGTTAGAAATTAAAAATCGTGCAATTTCAAGTAATATCCGCTAGTTGGCACAAAAATCGACGTATAATACCGTAATTAAGGTATTATACGTAGTTTACGTAAAATACGTAAGAAACTGTCCGTTACGCATAACTACCCACCCCTGTTCATCCGTTATATCCAAAGTTATACCCTTGTAGGAAAAAAAATATTGACAACAGGGCCAGTCTTGGCACAATACTGGGCTACCGAGGCTCGGCCTTCCAAGGTTGGTCCGAGATCCGACCAACGTTCAAGTGACGAGTCTTGGTTTGCCAGTCTTGGGACAAGGTTCAGCCAATGCTCAAGTGACAAGCCTTGGTTTGCCAGTCTTGGGACAAGGTTCAGCCAATGCTCAAGTGACAAGCCTTGGTTTGCCAGTCTTGGGACAAGGTTCAGCCAATGCTCAAGTGACAAGCCTTGGTTTGCCAGTCTTGGGACAAGATTCAGCCAATACTCAAGTGACAAGCCTTGGTTTGCCAGTCTTGGGACAAGGTTCAGCCAATGCTCACGTGACAAGCCTTGGTTTGCCAGTCTTGGGACAAGATTCAGCCAATGCTCAAGTGACAAGCCTTGGTTTGCCAGTCTTGGGACAAGGTTCAGCCAATGCTCAAGTGACAAGCCTTGGTTTGCCAGTCTTGGGACAAGGTTCAGCCAATGCTCAAGTGACAAGCCTTGGTTTGCCAGTCTTGGGACAAGGTTCAGCCAATGCTCAAGTGACAAGCCTTGGTTTGCCAGTCTTGGGACAAGATTCAGCCAATTCTCAAGTGACAAGCATTGGTTTGCCAGTCTTGGGACAAGGTTCAGCCAATGCTCACGTGACAAGCCTTGGTTTACCAGTCTAAATAACAAATGGTACCTAAAAACCCCTGACTTCTGTGAATAGCGTAACAGCCTAGTGGATAAGACGCTTGCCTAGCAGTCATGAAGGACCAGGTTCGAGACCCAGCAAATGCAAAAAAAAAATTAGTTTCATCGATCCACCTGATTTCTCTGTGTACAAATTGATTTCCATATGTTACCATCACGCACATGTCTACTAATATTTTTTTTTTTTTAATTTATTTTTAATAAGCATTGGTGCTTATTTAGCAACAGTCTTGGCACAATACTGGCTCTCGATATTGGGCCAATACTTAGATGCAATCTTGGCACAATACTGGCATTGGTTATTGGGCCAATACTAAGATGCAGTCTTGGCACAACACTGCCACTCAAGCTTGGCTGGGTGTTATCATTTCGATGCTTAGACAGACTTGGGCCAAGCTTGGATTTCAAGCTTTCCCCAGAGTTAATAAGTCTTGCGCCAAGCCTCGGCCAAGCTTGGGCCTATTGTTTTTTCCTATAAGGGTAGCAAGATTTCCGAATATCCTTAAATTTGTGAATTTTGACCTGTTTTTTACTAAACAATATCGCTTTAAAAAAATTTTTTCTATCAAATGCCACTAATTTTGCTTTATAGAGAATGTTTTCCAGTCTTAAAAACCCTGCTTTTATTCTCTGTACGACCAATACATCCGGAGTTATTGATTATCAAAGCCAAAATGGACTTTTTTGCTTTGATCAATGTTAACTCGGCGCCAAATCGTCGTAGAGACTTTTTCAGGCCGCCAAATTAAAGGGCATAAAATTTTCTAGAAAAGTCATATGATCGAATTATTCAAAAAAATTTATTGACGCCCATAGAGGTATTGAAAGACCAGCAAAAATTTTGAAAATTTTTTTTTCGTTGGTTGTTTTATGATTACTCCAGAACAGTACATGATAAAAAATTTTAAGGTCCAGATCTGAAAACTAGAAACTTGAGGGTACAATTTGCTTTTTTTAATTTTCTTATACGACCATTTTTCACCGAGTTACAGCTTGTTGAAAATCACCTAAAAATTTCGGATTTTTTTTCTATCCCTTAATTGTTGTGACCAGTGTATATATATTAAATAATATGACAATTTTTTAATATCTAAGTTATTAAATTTTTATTTTGTCAACTATCAATCAAACCTAAATCCCCAATACTTAAAAAATATTCAAAGGTTTCGGCAGCAATTTAAAAGTATAAAGTATCAATTTGATTATTTGAGTTAAGTAATGCCAGAAACTTTTCTCTATTTTAAGTGTAGAACAGACTAGAGGATCAGACTACAATCCATCGATAACCAAAGCAGCATCGGCGTGGGACATTAATTGGACGGATGACCTCGTAGTAAAATAGTAAACGGATAAAATTTTAATTTTTTTTTATTATTTAATTTTAACCGACATTTATATTGATGAAGACAATAAATCCTAATTAATTTAATTAATTAATAATTTACAGATATTCTAAATAAGATTCTAAAAATGACTATATTCGTTCATGCATGATTATATATAATCATTTATGATCATGTATAAACATATCTGACTATATATAATTAGACATGGCCAATTTTTGGATTTGATCATATATAGACAAGTATGCATGATCATATATGATTAGACAAAATCTTTTTTCATCGGGTATCTTTGTACTTGGCGCGACCCCCCTCGGAGTCTATTTTAAAAAAACTTCTATGCAATGGCGGATTATTGGATTAGTCGAGAATATTTTTTTCCGAAGATCATGTATGTTAGTGTTTCGAAAAATTTTGAGTAATTGTGTGTGCTAGTAGTGAATGAGCGTAAATAAACAATAATCTCTTTTTCATTTACTTTGTCATTATTTCGCGCTCAGTCAAAATTCATAACAATATCAATCTATTATTTTTAAAAACATTGATACCACTGCGTAAGACTTTATTTTTTGTTTCCTCATTCCTTTTATTTTTGACTTCCCGCTGAGAAAATCGACGATTTTCAAAAAATTCGGGAAGTTATTGGTTTCACCCCGATTTTCGAAAATCGGGTTTTCATCATATGTCGACATTTGAAGGTGCTAAGATGGTATTCTGACATTTTCAGAGCGATGTCTGTATGTGTGTGTGTGTGTGTGTAGATGTCAACCTCTCATATTTTTTTAATGAATGAACCGATTTAGATGGTTCTTGAGGCATTCGAAAGATATCTTCTGAACTTAGATTTTTAGAAAATTTTAGATCATTCAGTCAAATAGACTCTGAGATATTTAAAAGATACGAAAAAAAAAAAAAATTTTTTTTCGTTTTTTTTAGATATTTGAAAAACTGTTGGATCGATCAATTTCAAAATCTACTCAGCTCTAGAACTCGATAAAAGCTTTCAATTTCCGCCACAAACGCCTCAATCAGATAATCCGTTCGGAAAATATCGTCGACGAAAGAAATAGTAGAAAACGGTTTTTTGCAAATATCGTCGAAACGACTGAACCAATCATTCACAAAACTTGACGAGCTCTAGACCTCAATAAAACGCGCCGATTGCCACCTCAACCATCTCAATCGGATAATCCGTTCAAGAGATATCGTCGACGAAAAAATAGAAAAAAATCTTTTTTTTTTCGTTTTTCGTGAATATTTCGGAAACTATCGAATCGATCAATTCCAAGATCTAATCAGCTCTAGAACTTGATAAAAACATTCTATTCCCGATGAAAAATAATTTTTTACAATTGTATAGAATTATATATCAATTATATATGGACTATATATAATCATATATATAATTGGATAGAAAAATGGCCCGATCCAATTGTATACAATTTGTATAGAAATTGGATACAATTCTATACAATACTTTATAATTATTTACAATTCTATATATTGCAATTATATAGAATTGTATAAAATTATATAGAATTGTATGTAATTTGTATAAAATTGTATATAATTATATAGACTTGTATACAATTTGTATAGAATTGTATACAATTTCTATACAGTTGTATACAATTGGATCGGGCCATTTTTTGTATATAATTTTATACAATTGTATAAAATCTTTTTTTATCGGGTTGCTGCCAAGAACGTCCCAATCAGATAATCCGTTCGAGAGATATCGTTGACGGAAAAGAAATGTTAAATCAATAACTGCTTTTTTCACTGAATAACATCATAATTACTGAACAAAATTACTCATAAGTAATATGTTCTTCTTTATGTAAGTCATTGGAAGTGATTGCCTAAAAATCGTCATGTTCGCTGGTATCACGATATACTTACACAATATAGATACAACGTATCACGTAAATACTTATTTTTGAGCTAATTATTGAACATAATTGTGAACAAATAATAAAAAACGCTCATTCATGAATTATTTTAGATTCTAAATTTCTAAACTTTAACATAAAACGTAACTCTTTTAAGCTTGGAAAGCTCATAAAGAAGGAAAACAAAGGTATATTCGAGCTCGAAGAGCTCGAAAATGTATGTATACGAATGTTTTCGAGCTCCTAGAGCTCGAAAACAGCGGGAAGTTTGGGGGCGGGCCTGCAGGGCCAACCAATGCCCAGATTTTTTTTTTTAAATGTTTGTTTCAATCTTATTACTTGATTTTAGGTCTTGGACTTGGCCTCGGTATTATTATACTTTATCAAATATCGATCTCGATATTGATTTAAAAATATTCGTCTTGGTCTTGTTATACCAACTCTAGTATTGGGTTTGATCTCGGTCTTGCAAAACTTTAAGTCTTGATCTTGGTCTTGAAAATTTCCAATACCAAGACTACTATTAAAAACCTCCCTGATTAAACAAAATGATTAAAAATGATTTCACACGTTAAATGTCCATAAGAGACAGGATTAGAAATGATTTGAAGGATTAAAAAGTATTTAAAATGATTAAAAAACAAATCATTTTAAATCATTTTTAATCATTTTGTTTAATCAGGGCTATCAAACTCATTTAAAGACCGCGTGAATTCCGATGAATTATTCGCAGGAAACTAAACCAAAAATTTTAATTTTCTACTTTATTACACTGAGAGAAAAAAACGGTTTTCTGAACTAAGGAATCGTAGTTCACAGACAACTCAGTTATTGAAGTCAGTTTCAGTAACTAATACGCCACAGTAAAGTGCTCTACGACTACATAGTCGTTCTTACTATTTTTAGTTACATATACTAAGATAGCAATAATGAACATAACTAGTTTAGGGAAAGTTTTTATTACTATCAGTTTAAAGTTAACATAACTATAATTTATATTGTAGTAAGCAATTTATTCTTAGTCTAATAAATATTAAGATTATTGTGATGTTAATAATGTACACTTAGTTCTTCAGATCATTTATAATAGTAGCAATAAGTATTTGTGTCTAGATGTACACACTAGAAAATCGAACTTTCTGCGAATGTACTAATTTGACTTATTGTAACTAAACATTCATAGTTACCATTGCCATAATTTAGTATTGCAAGAAACAAAATTATTTAGCGATCTGTAGTGCAAATTTTGTTTTATTGTTACTGAATTCTTTTTTCTTTAATAGCCAACATTTATGTGATAAATACAGAAAATTTTTTTTCTATTACATTAAATGTACTTGATGTTTTTCTATTATTACAAAAATTATTTTAGGAAACATTAATGTTAAACATTAATGTCATGATGTAATTTAGTACATACTATATTACAATCAAAACTGATACTAGTCACTCTGTCAAATAACAGAGAAGTACTAATGCCAGAATTGTTCTCAAGCTTGGAATATAATACTTCTGAAATAAGTTTCTTACCAGGGACACCACAAAAAGTGGGCGCGATCTAGTGGCGAGCACCGAACTACTCCCAATGCTGTTGCCTTGCTCTGATGACTTCCCTCTCCTCCATATATATCTTTTCTCCCAAGAAATTTATCCCTTAGTTTAAGCAACTATTCTGTTTTGGTTGGAGCATGAAAAGTTCTTCCGCTAAATAATAGTACTCATTGAGAGAAATTTTATTTTCTTTAAACAAAAAAGTGCAGATTGCTACAAAAAACTAATACATCTTACTTCAAAAAAATATCTAATATTAAGAAATAAAAACTTCTGTAACAAGTAAAAATTTATCTTGAATTTTTATCTCGAATCGAAATATTTTTTTTCAAGTCAACATATTCCCACGCTTAAATCGAAAAATTTTTACTTATTTAAAGAGTTTTAATTTCTCAATATATGAGATATTTTTTGTAGCAAGATATGTTAGTTTTTAGTAACAATTGCATTTTTTAGTTTGAAGAAAATAAATTTTGTCAGAATAATTACTATTTTTTTAACGCGAGAATTTTTGTATGCTTCAGCCAAAAAAAAAAAAAAAAAAGTTGTTTAAGCTAAAAGGAAAATTTATTGGGAGAAAAGATATATATCATCTTGATTGATTTTCATTTTAATAAATAATTCCGAATTGATTGACAACAAAAAATTTTTACACGCCCTTTTGGTATAAAAAAAAATTTTTTTTCACTTTTTTAATCGATCTTCACATTTTTAACAATTCGGAATTGATAAGCAAAAAAAATGTTTGCTACGCTTCTTCGGCTCAGCAGACCCAATAAGGCGTATATTTTGCAGTACGCACTTTTGGCATTAGGATTGGAATTTATAGCCAGGGAAACTAAATATTAAGGGTATCCATAACTATATTCCCCTTGAATTTTTTTTTACAGTTGATTATTAGTCAGCAGAAATATTCTATAATTATTAAATTAACTGGAAATTGATTGTTTAGACAACTAAGATGAAATAGTACGGTTGATACTTTTGTCAGTAGTAAAAGAAACTAAATAAATGCAGTTCTATGAGACGACGACTAAACTCTTAGTTGAGTCAACTATTAAAATTATTTCTACCAACTATCATACAGTCACTAAGCTAACATAGTTACTGTATCTATATTATGTTAATCGACCCAATGATAAAGGTAATATTGTGTTCACTACCAAGCCTTGATTTATAAAGATTGAAGTTTTGTAGTGACCATAATGAGGCAAAAATAGTTTCTTAAATTTAGTTAATGTAACTATTTTTTCGTGCTGATTCACACTAGTATATAGTTCCAGTAACAATAAAAATTGGTTAGGGAGACTATATTTTTATATCTGTCGCTGAATAGTTCAGGTTACTAAGCACTTTTCTTTCAGTATAATAATTTATTGAATATTCATGCACTGATCCGCTAGAACTCAGCTAAATTCAGCCAGAGCTTTTTCAGAATTTATCCGATGTTCAAGACGAAGTTTTAGGACATCGGTATAAATTAAAAACTTGTCAAACTCATTTAAAGACCGCTTGTATTCCGATGAATTGTTACCACCCAGATAGCAAAATGACGTCTTGATGAGTTCTGAATGAGTTCCTATTTATGATTTGGACGTCTTAAAAACACGTTAAAGAAGTCTTTAAGAAGTTCTCAAGATGTCGAATGCGCCACCTAGCGAACTCAGTAAGACATCTTTAAAAGTTCTCAAAGAGTTCTCAAAGAGTTCTTTTTTCTGACTCCGCAAATAAGACTTCAGAATGAACTTACCATGACGTCTTAAGGAGTTCCTAATTTTGACTTCATTTTGACTTCAAAAAAGTTAAAAAAAGAATACATTTAGACGTCACAAAACTGACGTCTTATTTATGAAGTCTTCAAGAACTCTTAATTTAGAGTTCTTAAAAATGACACCTTTAAGAAGTCATTATAAGACTTCTTGAAGACTCCTTCAAAAATACGTCGTAAAGCAGTCATTCTGACTTTAATGCTGTCTGGGCACCCTCATAGAAGTAAATAACGGTTTTTCAACGGTTTAAATACTCTCACTATTTACTAACAGTTTTTTAACCGCACGGAACAATTAAAACCCGACTGGTTCGTGTGCAAGAAAAAATGAGGGCAAGCACACGACTGGTTCAGGTGCGCACCCGAACCAGTCGTGTCTAGCACCGTACTCAGTCTGGTGCAGCACCCGAATTGCAGCACCGTAATCAGTCGTGTGCAGAACAATACTGATTCGTGTGTGCACATGAACCAGTCGTGTCTAGCACCGTACTCAGTCTGGTGCTGCCATTGTTGCCATTCGGGTGGCGCAGCAGACTGAGTACGGTGCTAGACACGACTGGTTCTGGTGCAACACCGTAACCACTCGTGAGCTACACTCGAACAGTTACTGTTCGAAATTATAGTAATCTACACAGTTACATGATTGACAGTATGATTTTTGCAATTTTCACCAGCAAAATTTAACACTGCCTTTTAGTAGCGTTCACGATTATTATATAAAAGAGGTTTTTATGATAGGAATTAGATGAAAAAAGTTATTCATATATGAATAAATTTCAATGACAAACAATCTAAATTACAATTAGTTAGTTTAAGTCAATTTTTTTCATCTAATTCCTATCATAAAAACCTCTGTTATATAATAATCGTGAACGCTACTAAAAGGCAGTGTTAAATTTTGCTGGTGAAAATTGCAAAAATCATACTGTCAATCATGTAACTGTGTAGATTACTATAATTTCGAACAGTAACTGTTCGAGTGTAGCTCACGAGTGGTTACGGTGTTGCACCAGAACCAGTCGTGTCTAGCACCGTACTCAGTCTGCTGCGCCACCCGAATGGCAACAATGGCAGCACCAGACTGAGTACGGTGCTAGACACGACTGGTTCATGTGCGCACCTGAACCAGTCGTGTGCTTGCCCTCATTTTTTCTTGCACACGACTGAGTCGTGTGCTGCACACGAACCAGTCAGGTTTCAATTTTTCCGTGTATGTACGTACGTACGTATGTACGTATGTAAATACCTGTATCTTTTGAACGGATAAACCGATTTCAAACTTTAAGGTGTCATTCGACGCGGCTTGTCAATATCTTGAAGCTGTGAGAAATTGAGTTTGATCAGTAGGGCTGGTTCAGAGATATTCAAAAAATAAAATTTTTTTAAAAATGTTTTCTTTGGATAACTTTTAATGTGCTCAATGGATTGATTCCAAAATGGACTGGGCTCTAGAGCTTTATAAGCCGCGTCGAATGCCACCTCAACCATCAAAATCGGTTCATTCGTTCAAGAGAAACCGTTGTCGAAAGAATTAAAAAAAAAAATTTTTTTTGAAATATCTCAAAAACGACTCGATAAATCGAATCCGAAATTTGATCAGCTATTAATGTTAAGAAGTGCCTATTTGCAATTTTCCATTTCCCATTTAAATAACATGGGAAAAATTTTTTTTTTTTTTTTATTTTTCTAGCTCGACATTCGCACGTCATATGAATAAGTCCATAGCATATTATTGTAGAGAATTTAACGCTCTACAAAAAAGGTTTCTCATCATTTTTTGATAAATCCATCCATTCGAAAATTATCGGAGCTGGAAGTCAAATCTATAATAAATTTTCAGATCTTTTTACTTTTCAAGCAAAACTATCAGACTTATCAAAAAATGTTATAGGATTTTTTTTTATAGACAATTTTATTTCCTACAAATTAGTTGGAATAAAGTTCATTCGAATTCCGCATTGTTTTCTAGTTATTTTCATTTTAATCTTAGGCCATACATTACTAAATGTACTATCATATATGTTAATGTATGATCCGCATCTTTACGATGCGCGCGCACAGGGTTTACACGAAAACTAAATGTTAAAGTTGTTACATACACAACACGTGTTTTAAAAGTGTGGATTGTATATGTGCTTAATAATTATATTCAGTATACTGAATCACTATAGTGATTTGAATTGAACATTGTGATAAGTATTATTTACTACTTATTTGTAAATATTAGTGAAGAAAATTGTGCTTATATACTTTTTCAAGTGTTCCAATATAATTAAGGTTAACTATCCGTATGTATTATTTATTGATATAAATTATTATATTATTATTTAATCTAATTTCTACTAATTATTAAATTATTAATTTAAAATATTTATTATTGATTATTTAATATTTAAAAAATAAATATAAAAATTATAAAAATATATTCAAATATACCCTGGTGGAAATTTTTCGGATTTTTCTCTAAATAACTCTGAAAAAGTCTTTAGAACTTTGAAAAAGTCGTTAGAACTTTAGAACTGAGTTTTTCAGAGAAAATTCCGAAAAATTTCCACCAGGGTACGTAAGATATAACCTGTAAAAAACGTAACGTTGTACAATTAAGGAAAAATAAATATTTAAAAAGTAAATCAATAAATTTAACACAAAATTTGTGATAAAAATTACAATCGAACATTAAATTAAAATAATACATATGAAAATTAATAATCTAATAATAATTTGCATAAAGTACATATATAATATATATTGATTATTCTCTAAATTTAACATTTTTTATAAATAATTAAATATTAAATAATAATGAAAATTAAATATTTAATTAAATTATTAACTTTTAATATTAATTTCTTTACAAGAAAATTTGCTCATTAACCTAAGATTCCGTTATTGTAGATTTTATGACTATTAATAGTACTATTCAATTTCTATTCCAGTTCTTAAGATGGATAAAACAAATGCGGAAATTTGTAAGGACTGTCACAATGCTATAACAGTGGACATAATTTAAAAATAACATTCGAACAATATAATAAAATTCATGTTATACTTAATGGAAGAAAATAAACATTCATTTATTTAATTTTTCGAATTTTAACTAATTTTTATTAAATGTGTTGACGATCTTTTTCTAGTTCTTTAATTATTTTATTGTCATTAATTATTTGTATTATACTGTATATTTTCAGATTCTGAATGATTTTTATAACTCAATAAATAACCAGTTATTTTAAAGTTACTTCTATGGTTTCTAATTTTTTTCAAGTGTAAACATTTTTTAGAGCTTTTTTTTTTGGACCCAAATACAAATATGTTTTTAATTTATACTAAATTCCATTTCTACTTTTATGCTGAATGTGTGATGCAATAGATATCTGAATCGTCTGATAATAAGAATATTATTCCAGGATATGACAACAATCAATAACCCCTGGTTAAAAAAGAGAATTAAAAATGAATTGATTCCTTTTTAATTCTCTTTAGAGGATTAAAAATGAATTGAATCCTTTTGAATTCTCTTCAGAGAATTAAATGGAATTAAGGAGAATTCATATTTAAAAATTTTTAATACTTTTTAATTCTCTTCAGAGAAATCGAATAGAATAAAGAACTATTCCCTAGAAAAATATAGAGAGCCCGAACTGGGATGGATATCCTGAATTGTCCATGGGAAAGACCACTGGTTATATACCAAATATAATATATTATCTATACCAGATATATATATATATATATATATATATATATATATATATATATATATAGAGGACGTGTTGCAGGGTATACTGCGCCACTACCAGTAGGTACTTCCCACTCTGCTACGCAAAGTTCACTTGGTAGCAGTGGAGTGATGACTGACGATAACGTCCGCTGCATTTGCTTCTAACACTTCTACTATAAGTGTCCATATCCAAGAAGCCCGCACGCTCTAGCGGTGAGCGCGAAACTAACTTTCGCTCACTCACTCTTTCCCGCCAGATTGTCGGTCGGCGAGCATCTCACGATCACTCTTACATTTTTTTCCCGTTGCCTTTTTCTCTTTTAATTACTTTTTTTTTCCAAAAATTTCTCCATAAAAAAAAATAAAATTTCACGTATAAAATTATTATTTCTTTTCTTTCCCAGAATAAAATTTTAATATATAAATAGTTACTAATCATTGTTATTTTGTTTTTTCAAAGTTTAAAA
This sequence comes from Microplitis mediator, assembly GCF_029852145.1. Taxonomy (NCBI): domain Eukaryota; kingdom Metazoa; phylum Arthropoda; class Insecta; order Hymenoptera; family Braconidae; genus Microplitis; species Microplitis mediator. The sequence goes on along the minus strand of NC_079969.1, from coordinate 16,811,948 downwards.
GAAAAATAATTTTTTTTGTTATGGTTACAATTCTCTCGAATTCTCAGCGAGAACAGGAAATGCAACATGACTTTGAAATTAAAAAAAATAAGATGGAATTAAACTTTTTCGAATCCTGTTTTATTCTCTCGGATTCTCGGGAAAAACATAAATTGCAACATTATTTTAGAATTGAAAAGAATTAGTTAGAAATAAATTTTTTCCAATCCTCTTTTATCCTTTGAATCCTCCACGAGAACAGAAATTGAGTATTGTTTTAGAATTAAAAAGAATTAGTTAGAATTAAACATTTCCGAATACTCTTATATTCTCTTAAATCCTCCACGAGAACAGAAATTCAAAGTTATTTTAGAATTAAAACGAATTAGTTAGAATTAAACTTTTTCCGATCCCCTAGCGGATCCGTATACACCGTGTAAACTTAGTGTAAACTCGATATATACCTAGTGTCAGTGTAAATTAGGGGTTTATTTGGTGTATACTCGGTGCATATTGAGTATACACCAAATACTTTCAAAGTTTACACTGAATTCACACGGTGTATATGCGCACGACATACACAGAGTTTACACCGAGTATACACTAAAAAAATTTTTGAAGTCGACTTCTGGATCCTCAGAACAAATGTTGTGAAAAAAATTTTTTTTTGAAAAAAATTGAAATAAAAAAAAAATCAAATTTTGAAAAAAAATTAACATTTTTAAAAAAATTAAAATTTTCAGAAAAATTAAAAAAAAATATAGACATAAGGTAAAAGACCCTGTTGTCGACCATGACACAGTTTCTGACCTTTTCAACTTTTTTCTAACTTACTTAAAAAAATATAACTTTAATAAGAAAATCGACTTTTTCTCAATTTATAGTAATCTATTCTCAGCCTAATTAATGGCAATTTGAAAAACATATAAATTATTAACTGAATAAAAAAAAATGATTTAGTCGTAGGTGGCTGAGGAAGCCATTTTTTAAGTGTAGTGTAGTCTAAGCAGTTGACGTTAGAAGGTGCGGCAATTGAATCTGTGCACTAATTATCATGTCAGTTAAAAAATTTAGTTAAAAATAATTTAATTAAAATTTATTTTAATATACTTATAAAACATATTAAACTAGTTTTGTTGCTAAAATTTGAGGGTTAATAACTAGGCTCAATTTTAAAGGCTTGATGAAGTTGTTGACCCTCAAATTCTAACCTACTACGAACGAGGTTATCTTTTTTATTACATGTCTATAAAATGTAAAAATAACAATATTTATAGTTTTATTAAATTATTTCTTATAATACAGGTATAAATTGACATTAAATATTTATTTTTTTAAATAAAAGATCATATTTAGATCTTGAAAGTATATTTTTGGAGTGATAAAATGGAGAAAAAAAAAAAAAAACCAGAGTAGTTTTAAGAAATAATTTTAATTTTTTCATTTATTGGTTTATAGCATGACTAATTATTTATATTTTAAATATTAAAAAAAACTATGTATTTGTTATAAAAAATTTTTTTCTAGTCACACTTAAAAAATTTTTGACTTTACTTACAGCACTTAAAAATTTTTATGAAAATGGGACTTAGAAAAAAATTTTTGGTGTAAACTTGGTGTATACTCAGTGTATATATACGCCGCGTATACACCGTGAATATTTGGGGTATACTTACCCTGTGGAAAAGCTCTCGTAAATTCTGATAAGATATTGAATATTTTTTATGAGAATCTATGAGCTTCGAAAATATCTATGAGATTTAACAAATTCTCATATGAATTTTTATGAGAATCTATGAGTCAATTCACTGCAAATCCAAGTGTTTTGTTTTAAAACACTTTAAGCGTTTAAATACTTGTAGTCACTTACTAAACACTTTTTAGTGTTTAAAGTGTAGTAAACGCTTTAAACGTTTAATTTTAACACACATAAAGTGTTTTAGATAATAAGGCACTTAAAGTGTTTAGGCATCAATACACACTTTAAGTGTTTAGTGTCATTAATTAATAATATAAATATTTTTAAAATAAAAATAATAATTTTTCCATTGAAGTACAATCAATGAAACTTTTATAATAATATTTCTAATATTAAAAATAATAGTTGCCTTTGAACAAAAGTCGTTATTGATTGTTGTCATATCCTGGAATCATATTTTTATTATCAGAAGATTCAGATAATTATTGCATCACATACATTCAGCACAAAAGTAGAAATGGAATTTAGTATAAATTAAAAACATATTTGTATTTTTGTCCAAAAAAAAGCTCTAAAAAATGTTTACACTTGGAAAAAATTAGAAACCATAGAAGTAACTTTAAAATAACTGGTTATTTATTGAGTTATTTTTTAACATCAGTTTATTTGAGATCCGTCTAAAAAACGATAATTTTTTTTTTTTTTTTTTTTTCAATTAAAGCCAGATTATTTTTAATATTATAATTATTATCATGATTCATATTTACAATAATTGGTAGTACACTGCAAATCCAAGTGTTTATCTTAGTGTGTTAAAATAAAACATGTTAGTGTTTTCTGCAACTTAAGCGCTTAGAAGTAAAACGGTATAAACGTTTGAACAATCGCATAAATCATTACAAGTGTTTTAAAGGTTCGCGTAACACACTTAAGTGTTTAATCCGAAAACGTTTTATCCGTTTAAAGCAAAAAACACTTCTATGTGTTTTATTATAAAGCGCTTACTGTTACATTAAACGTTTAAAAAAGCATCGAGTGTTTTAAATTAAAACAGATATTCCGGAACTAAACACTTTTTCAGAAAAAACGTTTAATCGAAAAAACATGTATATTATAAAACGCTTAAATTTCTGAAACAGTTTAAAAAAATTCTATCAATTTTGTCAATCGACAAATGATACAAATACTAATTTCAAAATATAAAAGTGTAATAATTTTCAAATATATTTATGCATTACGATATAGATGTATCAAAACGTATTTTTTTGTATTAAAAATAAAATTTTACAAATGATTGAACTCGGTTTATATCATCCAATGAATTCTAAACGATCATAATTTATTATTGAAATAAATGTTAGATTTTTAATTTTAAACGACGATAGAGATATTCTTGAATTAATACATTTTTTTTATCTTCAAAGTTAAGTTTCTGTGTATCAGCGTATTTTCTCTGATGACATTCTTTCTGTAATTAATAAGGAATAGTATTTTTAAATAAACATATGATGAATCGAAAAAAATAGCCCGGGAAAAAATGCTTAGATATGATCATTAGGGTGAGCCAAAAAAAACAACCTATCGAATTTATGTCTTAAAAAGGACCAATGTATCGAGAAAAAAATTCTCCCATTGGGCAAAATTTTTAGCTCAATTTTAAAAGGTGTCGGTAGCCATTTGAAATTTCCCATTCAAATAACATGCAAAAAAATTTTTTTTTATTAAAAATATCATAACTTTGGAACCGTGTGAGATAAAAATTCGGCCGTAGAATATTCTTGTATGGCATTAAATTTCTTTAAAAAAAGTCCTGAGAGTCGAATTTGTGAACTTGATATTTTGTATACTAACAGCCTATCAAAGTCTAGAGTAAACAGAATCATACAAATTTAAGGCTTTATTATTAAAATTATCAATACTACGAGAAAATTTGTTCTACATGTAGTGCAATGAAATTACCATCAATATCCACGTTGTGACAAATAATATTTTGTTATCGATCACAATAAAAGAAAAGTATTTGGAAAATCCAAATAAAACCTTAAATTTGTATGATTCTGTTTACTCTAGACTTTGATAGCCTGTTAGTATACGAAATATCAAGTTTACAAATTCGACTCCTAGGACTTTTTTTTGAGAAATTTAATGCCCTACAAGAGTATTCTAGAGCCGAATTTTTGTCTCACATGGTTCAAAAGTTACAATATTTTTAATCAAAAAAAAATTTTTTACATATTATTTAAATGGGAAATTTCAAATGGCTACCGACACCTTTTAAAATTGAGCTAAAAATTTTGCCCAATGGGAGATTTTTTTTCTCGATATATAGGTCCTTTTTAAGACGTAAATTCGATAGGTTGGTTTTTTTTCTTTAGTTACAGTAAAAATATTGTTTGAGATGATGGAAAAAAATTCTATTAAAATTTGAGCTCTTAATATTAATATTAAGAGGTGCCTATTTGCAATTCTCCATTTCCGATTTAAATAACATGGGAAAAAATTTTTTTATTTTTTTATTTTTCTAGCTCGGCATTCGCACGCCATATGAATAAGTCCATAGCATATTGTTGTAGAAAATTTAACGCTCTACAAAAAAGGTCTCTTATCATTTTTTGATAAATCCATCCATTCAAAAATTATCGGAGCTGGAAGTCAAATCTATAATAAATTTTCAGATCTTTTTACTTTTCCAGCAAAACTATCAGACTCATCAAAAAATGTTATAGGATTTTTTTTATAGACAATTTTATTTCCTACAAATTAGTTGGAATAAAGTTCATTCGAATTCCGCATTGTTTTCTAGTTATATTCATATTAATCTTAGGCCATACATTGCTAAATGTACTATCATATATGTTGATGTATGATCCGCATCTTTACGATGCGCGTGCACAGGGTTTACACGAAAACTAAATGTTGAAGTTGCTACATACACAACACGTGTTTTAAAACTGCGAATTGTATATGTGCTAAATAATTATATTCAGCATACTGAATCGCTATACTGATTTAAATTGAACATTTTGATAAATATTATTTACTACTTATTTGTAAATATTAGTGAAGAAAATTGATTTTATGACTATTAATGGTACTATTCAATTTCTATTCCAGTTCTTAAGATGGATAAAACAAATGCGGAAATTTGTAAGGACTGTCACAATTGGAAGATGCTATGGCAGTAATATGGACATAATTTAAAAATAACATTCGAACAATATTTTAAAATTTATGTTACATTTAATGGAAGAAAATAAATATTTATTTATTTAATTTTTCAAATTTTAAATAATTTTTATTAAATGTGTTGACGATCTTTTGCTAGTTCTTTTATTATTTTATTGTAATTAATTATTTGTATTATACTGTATATTTTTAGATTCTGAATGATTTTTATAACTCAATAAATAACCAGTTATTTTAAAGTTACTTCTATGGTTTCTAATTTTTTTCAAGTGTAAACATTTTTTAGAGCTTTTTTTTGGACAAAAATACAAATATATTTTTAATTTATACTAAATTCCATTTCTACTTTTATGCTGAATGTGTGATGCAATAATTATCTGAATCTTCTGAGAATAAGAATATTATTCCAAGATATGACAACAATCAATAACGACTTTTATTCAAAGGCAACTATTATTTTTAATATTAGAAATATTATTACAAAAATTTCATTGATTTTACTTCAATGGAAAAATTATTGTTTTTATTTTAAAAATATTTATATTATTAATTAATGACACTAAACACTTGAAGTGTGTAATGATGCCTAAACTCTTTAAGTGCCTTATTATCTAAAACACTTTATGTGTGTTAAAATTAAACGTTTAAAGTGTTTACTACACTTTAAACACTAAAAAGTGTTTAGTAAGTGACTACAAGTATTTAAACGCTTAAAGTGTTTTAAAACAAAACACTTGGATTTGCAGTGCATAAATTAATCTATTTGATTAAGCTTATAATTATAAAAATTTATAATTATATAAATTAATAAAAAAAATTTTGTATAATTAAAAATATAGATAAAAAAAAAATAAATAATTCATTTTCTAAGTAAAAAAAATTCCGAATAAATATAAATAAGAATAAATATAATATAGATAAATAAAAAAAAGAATAAGTATAGAATCGGAAAAAAAACACCAACTTTTAAACATTTGGATAAATATAATTATCTATATTTAAATATATAGATAAATAAAAAATTGCACAAAATTTTTTTCCTAAATAAATATTTATGGAATTAATCTGCTGGGTTTGTAACCGGAAGGACACAGTGTAACAGGGTAAAATAGATTCCAATGGCTATTTATTAAGATCTAAATTTTGATTTGTCCACGGTCGATAACGGGCCCAAATTATAACCCGGTTTAGTAAATTAAGTGATTCGACATGTCACCGGGTGTCGCTAATCAGTGAGACCCGAACATCCGTCCCTCTCTTTGACTAATTAATTTAGTAGGGATGAGTTTTCCGGGGGTAAATCAAAGAGACCCGAATCGAAGAGTTATAAGGGAGTGAAATGCCAAAAATCGAGAGAGTCAGTCGGACGACCGAAGGCGATGGACGCCTAAGTGAAGACAAGAGTTAGTGAACGACAAAAGTGATCAAACACATTGTAATACAAGGTTATCTATCATATTACGAACGAAATAATAAAATTGTGACAGAAGGAATTACGAGGACAAATAAAGCCGGACAACGGAAAACCTGAAAACTCAACTAACACCAGAGAGATTGGTAGCAGCCCGAAGCAAATCATCACCTAAAAATTCCAAGGACTGCTGAAATAAAATTTGGAGGTAAATCATAATTAATTCAGGCCTCTGATTAATTTTGTTAATCTGGCAAATTAATTATAATATATTATTTAATATCTTTCCGTTGATCTCGCGTAAAGAAACGGATAGTTCAGGCTCTCCAGCCGTTCAATCTCGTGTTCTCGAAAGTTCCGTCGCGTCATTTGTCGTTAATATCTGGTCTAAACTCTGTAGTATTTATTCAAGGCTCCACAGCCAGAATAAAATAAAATTATCGCATAAATAATCCGGTCATTAAAACTATTAATTTATTAATTTATTCCAGGCTCTCCAGCCGTTATAAATTAATTTATTAATTGATCTTAAGATTAATACAGGCTGGAATTTATTCCGTCGGCCGCATTAATTCTAAGATTCATTAATTTACTCGAATTACTCGAATCAACGTCAATAAAATCGGGAACCGTGTGACGCCAATTAACCGGCCTAAAATTCTAGTCAACCCGAAATCAAATTCTAGTCATTACGTGATTATTAAATTAATTTTAAGTTAAATAAAATATCTAAAATTTAAATAAAAGATACTAGAGTTTGGGTAAATTAAATTGTGAGTAAAATTGAGAAAACGGATTATTTTGAAAGTGAAATAAATTTAATTGTGAAAATTGTCAGTGAAACATTTAGGAATTGAAAGTAATAAACGAATAATAATTGTGGCAAATTAATTATAAAATTTAATCAGAGAAAATTAATTAGGAAATTTATAAGTGGTAAAATTAATTAATTTATAAATTACATTAAACAAAATTAAATTAATTGATTGGAAAGACAGTGAATTATGAATTGTAAAAATTTATGTGGGAAAAGTTACGAAATATTGTTAAAACTAGAGTCAATTAATTTGTAGAGTCAAGTTAAAGTAAAGAAACTGTGTCTGTGATGTAAGTCCGGTGGACAAAGATTAAGTTAGGTTTAGGATATGTCCGGTGGACACTAGGAAATAAGAATATGCGGGTTAACGTCCTGTGGACGGTTTTTTTAAGTAGAATTTAAGGAAAATAAGGCTTAACGTCCGGTGGACGGTTTTTTAATCAAGGTTTATTAAGGTTGAAGGTTTAACGTCCGGTGGACGGTTTTTTAATGAGAGTGTGTGTGTGTGGGAGTGTGGAAAACGTCCGGGAGACGTAGAAAAAATTAGTTTGTCATAAGAATATTAGTTTGTCGTAAGAATATTAGTTTGTCATAAGGATATTTAGTTTGTCATAAGTACACGTCCAGGGGACGCATTTAGTTTGTCATAAGTATATAAATTGTTAAACAAAAGGTTAAATAAATAATAAGCAAGGTGCTTAAAATAATTGAAATTAAAAGCAAAGTTTTAATAAAATTTATTTCAGCCTGTTCACTATTCCTCTCCTCTCTCACAAAATATAAATTTACGAACGACCCTGAGAATCAAAAATTACAATTAACATCCGGTTCTGGAAGGCCGAGTCCATCTTCCAGTGGCGCCCTAATATTCGACTATAATACTTAGGTGCGACCAGACTTGGCAAGCTAATCACTCTGTCATAACAGATTCCAAACCCAGCACACGGAGAGAAAAATATCGTGAGAGTGAGTATACGTATTAGTCTAGTCAACATGTGCCTTTTAGCTCAAAGTTTTTTATTGGCCTCAGAATATTATGATCGAGGTGTCATTCGATTCGTCATCGCATCTAGAAACTTTTTGAAAAATTTGGAGTGGCGCTTGCAAAAATTACAAAAGTTATAAACAATTTAGTAAAAAAAAAAAGGGGGTTTTGTTTTTTGCGAATATCTCAAAAAGTATTCAAAATTTTTTAAATAAAAAAAAAGATCCAAAAAGAGGAAGAAATTTCCGAAAAAAGGTCTACCTCCCCGAACTCTAGGACAAATATTTATAATTTTTCTAGAGGGTTGAAAATACACCCGGAAACGGGAACTTTCGCTTGCGTAAGCTCCGCCCACTTCGGACCTTTAATAAAAAAATATTATTTAAACTTATTAAATATGAAAATAAAGAAATGAAAAAATCCAGGCACCTACAGGATAGATCAATGAACAATAATCCAGCGATTAAAATTTTTTATCGCGGTTTTTCAATTAGTTATCCATTAATTAATTAACAATTTTTTGTAGCACAAACATCAGCATTGAAAGTGCGATAATTGTTAAACTATTAATCTGGGATTTTTTCCCTTTCATGGAGCTGTTTTATATCGAGTCAGCTATAAACTTATCTTCAATTTCTGCAGAAATAGAAAATATCCAATCAGCAAGTCAGCTTATAAAACGTAAAAAAGTTTACAGTCATTAATGTTGGAGCAACCTCGTCAACTGCTGTGAAATTTTCACTAAATGCAACCACAGTTAAATTGGAAAATTAGACTGTCACGATAATAAATAAATTATGACAGAGTGATTAGCTTGCCAAGTCTGGTCGCACCTAAGTATTATGGTCGAATATTAGGGCGCCACTGGAAGATGGACTCGGCCTTCCAGAACCGGATGTTAATTGTAATTTTTGATTCTCAGGGTCGTTTGTAAATTTTATATTTTGTGAGAGAGGAGAGGAATAGTGAACAGGCTGAAATAAATTTTATTAAAACTTTGCTTTTAATTTCAATTAATTTAAGCACCTTGCTTATTATTTATTTAACCTTTTGTTTAACAATTTATATACCTTATGACAAACTAATTTCCTTATGGCAAACTATATTCTTATGACAAACTAATAATCTCGTCCCCTGGACGGTTTTCCTTATGACAAACTAATTTCCTTATGACAAACTAATAACCTCGTCCCCTGGACGGTTTTCCTTATGACAAACTAAATTTTTCCTCGTCCCCTGGACGGAATCTTATGACAAACTAATACGTCTCCCGGACGTTTCCACACACACACTCCCACGTTAAAATACCGTCCCCTGGACGTTAAACCTTATTAATTTGTCCCCTGGACATTAACCTTAATAATTATTATTAAAATACCGTCCCCTGGACGTTGAACCTTAATACCAGTTAATAATTTTGTCCCCTGGACATTAACTAAAATTTTCCTTAAACAATTAAAACATCCCCTGGATGTATAACCAATCTAATCTTAACATGTCCACCGGACCTAAATCACAGACACAGTTTTCTTTATTCTAATTTGACTCTATAACTAAGTGACTCTACTCATTAACTTTCTCACTCAATTTTTCAACACTTCATAATTTCCAATACTCAATATAAATTCTTTCTTTCTACAACTTACTGTCCTTTCCAATCAATTAATTTATTTTTTTTTTTTTGTTTAATATAATTTATAAATTAACTAATCTTTTCCACTTTATAAATTTTCCTAATTAACTTTCCCTGATTAAATTTTTATAATCAATTTGCCACAAATTTTATACAATTATTATTTTTCAATTCCTAAATTTTACACTGACAATTTTCACAATAAATTTATTTCACTCTTAAAATAATCCGTTTCACTTTTTACTCACAATTTAATTTACCCAAACTCTAGTATCCTTTAAATAAATTTTAGATATTATAATTAACTTAAAATTAATTTAATAATCACGTTCTGACTAGAATTTGTTTTCGGGTTGACTAGAATTTTCGACCGGTGAATTGGCGTCACGCGGTTCCCGATTTTATTGACGTTAACTTGAGTAATTCGAGTAAATTAATAAATCTTAGAATTAATGCGGCCGACGGAATAAATTCCAGCCTGTATTAATCTTAAGATTAATTAATAAATTAATTTATAACGGCTGGAGAGCCTGGAATAAATTAATAAATTAATTGTTTTATTTACCGGATTATTTATGCAATGACTTTATTTTTATTCCGGCTAGGGAGCCTTGAATAATTATTACAGAGTTTAGACCGGATATTGACGACAATTGACGCGACGGAACTTTCGAGAACACGAGATTGAACGGCTGGAGAGCCTGAACTATCCGTTTCTTTACGCGAGATCAACGGAAAGATATTAAGTAATATATTATAATTAATTTGCCAGATTAATAAAATTAATCAGCGGCCTTAATTAATTATAATTTACCTCCAATTTTATTTACAGCAGTCCTTGGTAATTGCAGGTGATAATTTGCTTCGGGCTGCTCTCAATTTTACTGGTGTTCGTTGGTTTTCACGTTTTCCGTTGTCCGGCTTTCTCGTCCTCTTAATTCCTCCTTCGCCAATAATTTTAAAAATCCTTTTTTTGTAATTGATACCTGTCAATGAACAGTGCGTATAAGTAAATGGTAATTTATTAATTGTTTAACAAATGGCTTTAGAGAGCCTAAATACAAATTTAATTAATTAATGTAATCGCCTCGTTCCACGTGAAGCGTGTACAGACGTAATTATTTACCTTGTAATTGTTTTGCGTCCGATCCTTTTGGTCGTCTGATCAACTCTGTCTATTTCAGTTCAGTTTCAGTTTCAAATTATGTTTATTAATTTTCTTTAACTTCTACATTATATTTTACAATGTATTACAAATTTTAAGTATTTACTAGTTCCCGTTCTAAGAACTTTTACCTAGTAGAAATTTATTATATATTTTACACAATAGAGCTTTTAAAAGAAATAATCGATCTGCGTTAAATATGGGAAAATAAAAAATACAAAAACCCATATAAAAAATACAAAAACCCATTCTGTCTATTTCACGTTCCGTTGGTATTCTTATAGTCTCGTTCCACCATTTCGGTTCACTCCCGAAAAACTTAGTCTAGGGGAGTGGCGAATATTCGGGTCTAGGTGATCGTGCGACACCCGGTGACAAGTCGCATCACTAACTCGCAACTTACGAGGTCGTTGGCCGGTTAACGGCGGGAAACGAAATTCAAATTCAAATATTTAATTTATTTTAATACCAAATGTACCCTGTTACAAAATATCACCAAAAAAATCAACGATAAAATATACCTACAAAAAATATATGAATTAAAAATATAATATTTTATTATTTATTTCATACCAATTAATAAATTTATATTATAAACATATTACAAATGTTTAATGATAACAATAATAATAATTAGTTCATTGAAAATTAACATACCGATAAAAACAACAAAAATATACATCAAAATTCGAATACTGGTGCTTATTGGCACGAAACTACTGATGAATCTGTTACAGTCTCTGAGGACGGTGATTCAAATGAAGTTTGCGAATTATGAAAAATCTTTCCCATTTTCTTTTTAAATACTCTATTACAAGTTACGATCTTGCTGAATACACTCAAGTTTTGTAACTGCAAATAAAAACACACTTTCTCCATTATTTCCGTAATATTTATTCGTTTGTCGTTTTTTATAAATTATTGAACATTTACTTACATTCCTTAGCTTAAAATAAACATTTCATACATAGATCTTACATTTTTTATTACTATGAACGAAATCAGTGGGTGACCCCTTAGATCCACTTTGATTTGTTTGCTGTTAATCAAATTTTTTCACTCTTATTGATTGCTTTATTTATTAAATAAATACTCCCTTGAATGATCAAAAACTTATTATTCATTCAATAAGTTACATTTTTCCGTTTCGATTCCTTTCTAATACGAATTCTTTCTAATACCAACTTTAAAGTTTGTAAAGAGAATTGATTTTCAATTTGAACATTTTTATCACATTCAATTGGCTCGGCAGTGATAGATCATTATTTATTTTCCAATTTTGTGAATTATCGTCCTCTAAAACCTGAATATAGAATCACATATATTTCAGCTACAGCTATAACTCTACTATATATTATTTCTATAGCTATATTTCTGCTCAGCTATAATTTATAATTTGAATAATTTAATTTTCGAGTGTTTCTTTGTTCTTTTGAGATTGGAATTGTAGAAAGAGACTCTTCTAATGGAAATTTGATGAGATCCAATTGGAGTAGAAATTGTTGTTGAATTAGACGATCTTAAGCTTGTTGAGACATGACGGTGTAACTAGAACCTCTTTCTGGAGGTACTGGGGCATCGCTTCCACCGTTAATATGCAAATTGTCTAATTTCAACACTTCTGAAGACAATGGATGTTGATGATTTTTTAGATTTGATTGATTTTGTTGATATACTTGTTGACTTTGGTTTGTTTCATCTTCATTTTTTCGATAACTCTCCTCAAATTCTGTTAGTCCACATTTGTATTCGTCCATTCGTTGATTCTTTTCTTCTTGAAGTTAAGCAGTAATTTTTAAATTATTTGCCAGTTGTCCAAATACTAAAGGTAAATTATATGCTGAAGAATATTCTATAGAAACTTGTCTATAATCATTTATATTTAAAATATGCAGTGAATTTATATTCGAGCTGTTATGTAGATTTATATTTCCAAATTTTGTTTGGTCTTGCTGAGTTGTTACTGTAGGAAAAGAAATAGTAGATGACTTTAGTTGATTACTAATTGATTGAAATGGAAGAGTTCCTCGAATCGATTGATTAGCTACACTTGCTCGAGACAAAACGTTTTTCTCTATTGATTGGTAATTTTTCTCTGGAGTTGCTGACATTTTAAGCAATCCTTGAATACACAACGTATTGTGATTTTCAAGATCATTACTTTCTTCATCATCATCTTGTTGAGCTGCAGCTTCTTCAGCTCTTTTTTGAAAATCTCTTTGTAACTGGAGAGCTCGAAGTTGTTCCTCTTGCTGTTGTGTTCTATAAGAGAGTGAATTTAACTCAACGATTTGTTGATCCGACCATTATTTAGCTGCTTTTCGCCGCCGTGCTTGTTCTTTTTCTCTTTCTTCTTGTTGCCATGGATTGGTTGCATTGTATTGATGTTGTAGACTTTGTTGACTTTAACTAATGGTTGAATAGTAACTACTCATTGGAGTATCTTGCATACTTGCGGTATACTTAGAAAAAGAAAAAACAATATAAAAATCAATAATTATATCACGTTCAACATACAAAATTTCTATTATATAATCGACTTGACCTTGAATCGATTTGCTTTGTATATAATGGGTGAGTTGAAGTATTAATATAAGGGGCGGAGGTGGGTGACTTTCTTTATATTCATTTTCAAGAACTGAACGGAATGGTAAAGTTTCTTCATTAATATCATTTTCATTGTGTATTCGATTAACAGTATTCTCATTCATATTGCATTTATGGCTTATATCACTTGAATCATTTAAAAATTGAGATTTATTGTAAGGAGCTAATTGCTGATTATATTCCGTTCTTGATTGATTAAAATCTGATTCGTATTCTCTGTCTATCTCAACCGTTTTTTGGTTAGCATAAGATGCATCATTCTTCTTAGAAATAACGGCATCTTGATTTGAAATAAGTTGTTTATTATGTACGCCATGTGGATTATTTTGAGGATCAGAGGATCCATGATTCGAAGCAAACTGTCGTAAATTATAACTTAAAGAATTCGAATAGACTTGGCATTGAACGCGTTTGTTTGATGTTCATAGTTACATTGGCTTGAGCAGTAGTAGGGTGAACATTATAAGAATTTGGGCGATATTGATTAATCGAAATTGTACCAGCCCTTAACTCACGACGTCATACTTCCTCCTTCATTTCCTGTAACTTCGCCTCTTGTCTTATTATATCTCTTGATGGTTGTGATTTTAATCCTTGTTGTTAAATTTGATTAGCATTGTAATTAATTTGTTGATCTTGAGAAATATATGCTGAGACGGGGCGATCTTTCCCTTGATTAGCATCCAAAATCGTACGATTTAATGAATGTTGTGAGCTTTTTGGGTACCCGATGAAAAAAGATTTTGTCTAATCATATATGATCATGCATAATTGTCTATATATGATCAGATCCAAAAATTGGCCAGGTCTGATCATACATAACTTGATCTGTTTATACATGATCATATATGATTATATATAATCATGCATGAACGAATATAGTCATTTTTAGAATCTCATTTAGAATATCTGTAAATTATTAATTAAGTAGTTTAATTAGGATTTATTGTCTTCATCAATATAAATGTCAGTTAAAATTAAATAAAGAAAAAAAATTTATTAACTATTGACTATTATTTTACTACGAGATATTATTTTACCAATTAAAGACCCACGTCGATGCTGTTTAACTTTGGTTATCGATGGTTTGTAGTCTGATCCTTTAGTCTGTTATATACTTACATTTAAGAAACATTTATGGCATTACTTAACTCAAATAATCAAATTGATATATCCTACGTAAATAATGCACCTAATGATGAATTTGGTTTTGTACATAAAATACAGTAGAATTCATTAGATACATATAATCAAATCTATTTATCTATAAACTTATAAATATTCGTATATCAATCGATATCGATTTATACTTTTTAATTGCTGCCGAAACCTTTGAATATTTTTTAAGTATTGGGGATTTAAGTTTGATTGATAGTTGACAGAATAAAAATTTAATAACATTGATATTAAAAAATTGTCATGTTATTTAATATATATATATATATATATATATATATATATATATATATATATATATATATATATATATATATATATATATATATATATATATATTTATATATTTATTTATAGGTTTCATATCAATGAAGTCTGATCAGATTTAAACATACATAGACATATATAACTACATATAGGTTTATATCAGTCATGTCTGATCAGATCTAATTATATATAGACTCATATATAATCAGATCTGAGCAGATCTAATTATATATAGACTTATATATAATCAGATCTGATCATATATAGACTTATATATGGGCTCATAACAGCCAGGTATGATCAGATCTAATTATGTATGGGGTCATATATAATTATATATAATTATATATGACCCCATATATAATCATGCATGATTATATATAACTTCATATATGATTATATATAATCATATATGATCATATTTGATTAGACAAAATCTTTTTTCATCGGGTATATATTGCATTTCTAAACATAAAATTTTAATGAGTATAATACTGAATAACTTCCGGTTCATGAAAAATTCTATAACATTCTTTATAGTTTTTGACATAAACTATGAAGACTGAAGAAAATTAAAAAATAAATTACCGATCAATGGATGTTTAATAAGGGATAGTCGTTGTCTTTTTTAACCCTCACTCTAAGAAAACGAGCTTAATTTCATGTCATGACTATACACAAACATGTATCACAAGATATGTATGTATGTAACTTTTTATATAGATTAATTGGAAAATCTATCTTCCATTTCAGCTGCCGACCCTGGTGAAAATTTTTTGGACTTTTGTCCGAAAAAGTCTTTAGACCTCTGAAAAAGTCTTTAGAACTCTAGAACTGAGTTTTTCAGACAGAAGTCCGAAAAATTTTCACCAGGGATGACCTTTTTAAATTTTATAAATATTGTAATAAATATATTTTTAATAGGGGTGTGTGAATATTCGAATTAACGAATTATTCATCTCGAATCGAATCAAATTATTCGATTCGAATTTCGAATCGAACTATTCGAATAATTCGAATAGTTCGAATAATCTGAATTTAAACCAAATAATAAACTAATTAATAAATTGAAGAAGAATTGGTATTCGTCGTATTTATTAACATTTTTTTTTTTTTTTATTTTTTAATACATTTTTATGTAGAAAAATTAAATAAGATACTGATTCTGGTGTTAAAGAAGTTCTTTTCTGGGTTATCATATCTCCTGCTGAAGAAAATAATCTTTCCCTTTCGACAGATTCAAAGTAAATAAGAAAAATTTCAGTTGCCGTTAAAATAAAAAAATTTTTACTTTTGCTGGCAAAATGGGGTACCTTCAAATAAGAAAAAAAAATTTCTGCATATTAAATAATTTTGATTAAATTCATTTTTTTTGTAAGTAATTTTCATAAAGAAAAATTACGTTTTACACAATTATTGGATGCAAAGGAAGGAAAAAATATTTTTACTGGCTTTTATCACAAAACAAAAGCCATTAACATTTTTTGACTGCCACTCTATTTTTGAAAAAGTTTAACGAAAATATTCAAAACAATATTAAATTATATTTACAAAAGTCATTTTGGAATGTTTGAGAAACATTTAAAAAATAAAATTTTTTTTCCATAACATTTTGAGGGTACCCCGTTTTGCCCCCCCCCCTCCCTTCCCCTAAATAAGCTTCAATTTCGACTGCTATGACATAGTTCAATGATGTGTCTTAAATATACTACAATGTTTGAACTATGTTTGTATAATTCGGATAATACATGGAGAAAAATTCGCAGATGAAAAACTTATCGCAGACTGTCTGACATGGAAAATTTTAAAAAATTTTGCAGTGTAGCATGTTTTATTTAACTTATGAAGAAAGTAATTTTCCAATCAAATACGAAATTTACCTTTTCATTCCGGATATGACCAGATGAAACTTTTTTTAGCAATAAAATTTTTATTATTTTAGTCATGAGTTCTATGAAAAAAATATACAAATTGAGTCAAATACACCTGAACAAGACAAATTTTCCATCAAAATCAATTTATTTAAGAGTACAAGACAATTATTTGAACTGTTCGAATTATTCGAACTATTCGAATTAGTCAAATATTCGATTCGAATTTCGAATCGAATGTTACTATTCGATTCGATTCGGATGATATTCGCAGACCCCTAATTTTTATAAATAATTAAGTAATTTTCTAAATAATTAGGTATAATATTTTAAATAATAATCAAAGCATAATTAATTTATTCTACTGAACATTGATCACAATTATTTTGGTAATGGTCTAGAAGTGGGGCTCCACCTGTTTTTCCAAGTTCCAAGTGCTTACACCTTAAATATCTATAATTAAACTTTTTCCACGTGTTCAGCTACATGGCGGATTAAATTTTCTGTATGTTTTTTTTGCTCAAATAACACCTAAAGATGCAATTATATCTTCAATCCGCCGACAAATGCTAGAAAATGAAATTGGTTTCAAAGCGATTTGTCTATATTTGGATTTTTGCTTGATATAAACAGGTGGAGCCCCGATTATAGACCATTACCATTATTTTCAATATGTAACTTAAGTTTTATTTTATATTTCGTATTAGGTAGAAGTACTATTTGTGGCCACTTTAGCGCCAGTTTTGGTTACTTAAAAAATTTTAATGAAACGATACGTAAGGTACGTAATGATATAATTAATTTTTTTAATTCATTCAAAGGCAATTTTTTTACTGTATTGGAATGAAATTTTTTTTTATACTTTCTCATTATTAATGAGTCATTAATTAAAATAAAATATTAAAGGTCCGAAAATAAAGCACTGGCCACAAATAGTATTTCTACCCTAATTAAGTACACTTAATTTAATCGTTTAATACACATTGAACTCTTTAAATTCATATATTAAATAAAGATTTATACAAATTTTTCAAAGATGATCATTCCGCCAAAAACTCACATAATAATGGTAAGCTCACATGAGAAGTCTGTAATACCGACTGTCAGCAAAACTGAAAATTTTATGAAAAATGTTCTTTCGCATTAAAATGCCATTCATAAGAATTTCCGTTCGTAGTTTAAATATTGTTAATTCTTCATTACGAAAAAATAAATATTGTAAATTCTGAGTATATGTTGTGTTGTATAGCCGCCAAGTTGACTATAGCGTGAATAGTTCTTTTAATTCGCCCTTCGGAACTTGGAGGCGTTCAGCTCGCGGAGAAATGTGTGGGACTTAAAAAGCGCGCGATATTACCGTTTGAATTTGAATTTAGTTTTAATATACTAGTCGGAATTAATATTGACTATGAATTAAATTAAATCGTTCAATTTAAATAAACTGTATTATTTTATTCATATGTTTTACACAAAAAAATACAAAGACGAACTTATTAAAATATCGTTTCTAAATTACCAACGTTCAAGTTGGTTACCACGCTTGGAATGAATCTCCTATCCGAATATAGAATCAGCTTGTCCTCCGTCTTCTCCAGCGATCCTTTTTTTAAGAGAGGGGGTAAAAATGAGTAGTGAGAGTGTTCTTCGTGTGCTGCTGTCGAGTCCCACCGTCACTCGTTTTCATCCCCTCTCAAAATGAGCGAGTCCGTGCGGACTTTGACGTCACAGCAGCTTCGATTTCCCCGGACTGTCGCTGCCATGGAGTCTCGCCATATTGTCCGCAGCTTAGTCCCAGCAAAATAATCCCTTTGTTAGTTTTTTGAATATTTTGGGAAAGTTTTGCCAACAAGAGGATTATAGTCATAAAAATATGGATTTAAACGTCTGGCAAAAATCCTCATGGGTTTTCCCAAAATATTCATTTTATATTCTAAGTGACCATTACAATAATTACATTCTTATTTAAATATTTTATTTTATAACTACTATATTAATATATCTATTTTATATCTAGTTATTTATTTGTATTTACACATATAGGATATTCAAAAACTCCCGCCTATAAATATAATCGTTTTATTTTGGTTTTCTATAAGGTGATCATAGAGAGCGCAGTGTAACCCGTTGGCTACACAACAGTTGATATGAAAATTAGAAATTCGATGTTTTTGGCGAGGTAATAATTCGCCACTGTGAATTATGAACCATCTTTATTTTTTACGTTCGAAACTGTTGAAATTTTCTAAAGTTGGTATATTTCTCAAATTTATACTTTTGCCGGTTTGTCTACAAGCCTTTTTTTGAGCATTAAATTCAACTTTCTTTCTGTAAGATGGCAGTAGTTTGTTCCGGTCTCGTCATAACTTCATCGGTCACAAAACTGTTGTGACGGTCAAAAGTGAGTCATATTACTCGTCACCTGACGAGTATACATCTTTATACGCGAACGAGAGCATAATTTTTTGATGAAAATTTTGGCAACTTCAGCGCACTCTATATCTACTGTTAAAAAACCACAGGCTGACAAGCAGAGAGAAGACTTTTCACAAGTTCTATTAAGAAGTGTTCTAGGTTTTATGCAAGCAACTACGAAAATTTATTATTTTTTGTTCTTTATTTTTATTTTTTGAAGTATAAGGATAAACTGTGTGTCGACTAAGCGAATAAATATATATTCTTTTTAACGTAAGAAAAAAGTTTTTGATTAATATAACCAGTTAAAATTTGGATCTTTATCGATGGTGTAATTTAATTTTTTTATAGTTTATCAATTTATGTCCAATTTTTGTAATCATTGCATATGCCCGAATCGAAATCTCAGGTCTGTTTTAATCGTATTTTTTTCCGTGTATTTCAAACACAAATTTAACGAATAAAATCGATCTATATAGTAATATATACACAGAAAAAAAAATTAACTTGATTCAAGTGAAATATTCTTGAACCAAGGATAACTAGTTTGAAAAATTCCATTTTTTTGCTTCAAGAATTTATTTCTTGGCTCAAGAATTTTCAGGATTCTTAAATCAAGATTTGTATATGCTTGGTTCAAAAGTATATTTTTTTTCACACAATAAATCTAATTCTCAAACCAAGTAACAGATTTACTTAGGTGAAGTGAACATTTTGACGCCAGGTGGCGCCTCGATGGGAACAGCGTATTTGCTTGTTTTTCTCGGTCAGTTGTAGTTAGTTTTGAATTGTAAGTTCACAATATGAACATCAAAACATTAATCTCGCCGTTGATAATTATTTTTGTTTAATGTATATGCATATGAACAAATTTCGGTATCATAATACTTAAAGTAGTAAATAATTACTGTGTTCAAACTTTGAAGATTTTCACAGTAAATGTATTTAATTGTTTAATGTATTAAACAAAAATATTATTTAAATTTTTAGTGCAAATAAATTTTTTTTAAATAAAAAAATGCATTAAACTTCCAAATCAAAAATTAGTATAAGTAACCATTGTAGTAATAAACTGATTAATCATTTTTAAAAATATATTTGTATATTTCTAAATCGAATAAAATAACATCCTGATTCAAAAAATGCGCCATACTCAAACTAAGTCGGTATCATCCTGAATCAATATTATCGGCCTCAAACCAAGAGAAAAAAATTCTTGGCAGAAATAAATATGCATCTTGTTTGAAAGCAAAAAAAAGCTTCTTTTAAGATTAAAATTTTTAAAGGAAAAATTTTTACTCTCCATTGAAGAGTAATAATTTATTTATTCAAGACTGAAATTTTTTTGAATTGAGAAGTTTAGATGTTTCGAAACAAGAATAATATTTTGAAGAAAATAATTTACTTGAACCAAGTTAATTTTTTTTTCTGTGTAGTACCGATAGGATAGTAAGTCTGTTTTCATCGTATCTGTTAGTTTTGTCCACTTTAGACTGCTTTACGGCCCTGTTTAGAAAATCTCATAGAATCCAATAGATTCTCATACATTCCCATAGAGATTCTATAAGAATGAATAAGTTCTATGAGAAGTATTATAGTTAAGTATAGTGCCTTATACATACAGGTACAAGAATCTATCGGATTTTTTAAGCAGGCGGTGAACAAGGCCCAAAATAATGATAATGTTAATAGCTATTAACATTACTAGTAACAACAATGATCATGTTTGAGAATACCTAGACAGCATGGGTTCAAATCCCACGTAGATTTTATTTTTCTTTCTCTACTAAATCGAGGGGAAATCGATTCACAAAATTTTATAAAGTTTCATAAAATTTTATAGACAATAATTATTTTGGAAAAACTTTTCAAGTTGTGAAAAGACAAAAAAAAATTTTGACTAGATCCTGTAGTATAGATCTAATTGAAAGAAGATATTGACTGAAATGGCTTAAGGCTGGGCCGTACTAAACGAATTTTTGAATTTTACTTTTTTTTTAATTTATTAATCAATTGTTATAACAGAAATTTTTATAGCTTCCGAAAAAATATGAAAGACAAACTTTTTCGGAAGGTTTTTATCATTCGAGTGACGTAATTATTCAAAACGTAATTAGGAAAGTAAAATTCGAAAATTCGTTTAGTACTGCCGACCCTTAAGTATATATTTTAATGATGAAAAATTACACGGAACAAAATGAACCATAGAAATTGAGAACGACTAGTAATATAATGATAAACTGATCAGTAAAAATTATCATTCTAAATAGTAATTTTTTCGTTTATGATTAAAACGTGAATAATTACAGGATAAGTATGAAAATTTATTTCCTATGTAAGAAAATTTACTATTTGAACTTTAAAAATCGTAACTGATACATTGAAAATTGACGACACGTATTATAAAATTTATTATTTGGAATGTTAAAATTCCTCATAATTACGCCCGGGATTCGGGTTACAATTTCAAATACTAATTTTTAAAGTTTATCTTTTTCTGTGTAGGTAAAATGAAAAAACATAGCCGTCCAATTATCATGTGGCACTGCACGAATACATCTAAACTATGAAAGCCACCCTGACTGCAAGTTGACGTCAAACGGAAGTTCCAACTCGCCATAAATAGCACAACAGACATATCAGAAAAAATCATGTGACGTCAGTGACCGTCACAAGACGGTATTTGTGACGATCACGTCACATAATCTAAAAATACCGGTAATTGAACATCTTTATTCACGTAATGAATTAACAAAGTAATGAAGCCAACTTTACCAGACTGTTACGAAGTAATATTGTTATTATTTAACAATATCTGTATAGCTTTTTGTCAGTATAATTTACTGGGGGATTTCATATAATTAGTGACTACAAGCATAAAAACCATGTTATTGTGATTCATTCAATCATTTTGCCGCACTTGGGATCTAGATGTAGAATTGACATTGTTAAATGAAACATTAATAAAAGCAACCAAAAATTTTATGTCGAACAGTTAACTAATGTACAATTATGATATCAACATCATAAAATTTTTTTAGCTAATCGTGGTAGTATCGGGTTATCAGTACTTATTACCAACATGTGATTGTTTATCAATGTATCGAGTAAGGTTATATTTTAGCTAAGCACGTAAACAGTATTTTGCAATATTTTTAAATTACTATCATAAAAGTCTTAAATGAACAAAAATGATCCCTGGTGGAAATTTTTTGGATTTTTCTGTGAAAAACTCAGTTCTAAAGTTCTAAAGACTTTTTCAGAGGAAATTCCGAAAAATTTCCACTAGGGATCATCTCCTAAAAATTTTTTAAGAATAAAACATAAGCAATTATTCAACAATTGTACATATTTTTTTTATTTAATTAAATTCCAAGGTTGACAAAATAAGTAAATTACTAATACTTGTCAACAGTAAAGCAAACTGTTAAAAAATTTTCTGAGCTTGTAAATATTTTAATTAATAAAAATTAAAATATTTTGAAGTAACTTTAACAATACTTAGTATTGTTAGAAAAAAATTTTTAAATTACAAATCAATGAATTTTAAAAGTCTTTATGACGCGTTTTCATTTGTTTCTCTATCGTACTCAAGTGGATAAACGGTACTATCTTTGTTGCACTTGTACAGTAAATGGAAACTGTCCAAGCTTTTCTCGTAAACAAATGGGAGTTGTTAAAAAATTGAAGTGCACCTCGCTAGTTCATAGAGTAAAGCATCGGGTCTGTGTCTTTATTTAGCGTTTAGGGTTTTTATCTCAGAGAAAAGCTTGGACAAAATTATCTGAAAACGGTTCTTATGTGTATATCTTATTATATGATTCACTTTCATTAGAGTCATGTGGGGCAAGTGTGCGCAGTGGGTAAGTGCGCAAACCCATGCGTTTCAGTCCAAAATGAATGGATTTGCGCAAATTCGCCCTTCATGACTTTATGAGCCATGAGCCAGAAAAATATAAAAAAGTGCGGAATATGATAACCTAAAAATCACCACCTGAATTTTTTTTGTTTTATTTCAGTGTTCTTTAGAAATATAAAATAAAATTAAAAACTTCAAATTCAAGGTTCACTTATTTATGAAGAAGTAAACAAAATTTAAATCGAAAAATTTCTCGTTGAAAATAAGTCTATAGCAATTATCAAAAAGAAGAGTTAGTGATGACTTATAAATACTTAGTTGTACTTTTTTTATGATTAAGAATCAGATAATATTGAAAATTAATGTTAATAAGTCGTAGTATTTTACATAATAAATATAACATATTTTTTTAGTGTTGTTTGAATTTCGTTCGTTTATACGCGTGCGTGTTTGATTTTTTAAAGTGATTGGTTGATTACAGTGTATAGGGGTAGGGATAAAAAAATATATAAAAAGAAGTGGGAGTTTTACCTTTAAGAGGAAGTATGAAAGAAGGAGATAAAATGTGGTGGAAATTCACTAATACTACAACAATCTAACGACACTTGTTTGACTTTTTCCCTGTATTTCATGGAATAAGTTAGTGTATATAGTGTACGAAAAGGACCGAGTGTTTAAACAATAATTGAGTCAATATTCAACAAATATAATTAATATAAATCATTATCAGCCAGAATGGCATCAAATAAAGATATTAATACAGAAAACGTACAATTTTTTGAAGGGGTTGAAAAATTACTTGAAGTTTGGTTTACTAGTTCTCATGGTGAAGATCATAAAGGTGATCTTCGAGACATTCCGAGGTAAGTTTTTATAAAAAATTAGCTTTTTTAAAAATTATTCGTATTTCTGAATTCTTGTTTTGTTATTATTATTTTATACTTTACCCTGAAACCAGTGGTTGTTTTAATTCCACCCCTTTAATTCACTGTGACGCATTTACTAAATCATGTGTAAATTCTTTTGTCATGGTCAAATTTTATTAATTTATATGCATAAAAAAATCAGTATTAGAACATGATCCAGAAGTTGACAGACAACTGAAAATTTCAGATTTTTTTTACCAGAGAATTACAAAAAAAAAAAAAAAAAAACTAAAAATTTGCACTTGTTGAAAATTAAAAAAACTATAGGTGCGATTTTTTCAAATGTTTTTTTTTTAATGATTTGTTGTTTAAAAAAAATCGAAAAATTATCTGATGTCGGCCAACTTCCATTTCATATTAGAACAAAACAATTGATATGAATAAAATATAACCCAATAAATAAAATTATTACTTGCATGTGGAAAGAAATTTTTTTTGGAGTTATGTATATATAGATGTTAATATATGATCTTTTTTTTTTAAATTTCATTAGTATCATATTAGGTAATTATTCCGACGTGTTGCCGGCTTTTAGTTGTTGATGCCTTGACTAAACAATCCTATTCGATTTAAAACAGAATCTTATTTTTTGTATATTTGGAATATGATTTTTCATTACTATGGTGATCTTAAACTTTTTTAAAAATGTACTGATTAACATACATATAAAGTATCATAGCTTCTTCCGTCTTGTATTACAACTAAATTTATTTGGAATAATAACTACCTGATAAGTTTAATTCTTAGTGTTATTAAAATTATTTATTTTTGTACGTCTCTTATTAATTTCAAATTTTACACGGAAAAAAATAAACTTTAAAAATTAGTGTTTGAAATTATAACCCGAATCCCGGATGTTAATATGGTGAATTTTAACATTCCAAATAATGAGTTTTATAATACGTGTCGTCAATTTTCTCAGTATCAGTTACGCTTTTTAAACTTGAAATAGTAATTTTTCTTGCATAGACAATAAATTTACATACTTATCCTGTAATTATTCACGTTTTAATCATAAATGAAAAAATTACTATTTAGAATGATAGTATTTACTGATCACTTTATCATCATATTACTTGTTGTTCTCAATTTCTGTAGTTCATTTTTTTCAGTGTAATTTATCTTACAAAAACTCTGATCGTATTACATCGGAAAATTAAAAAAAAATTGTTTTTTTTTTTTTTTCTAAGACATCGCTGGGAATCACTTTTGAAAATTGTCCGATGTGAGATAATTAGTTTCTGCCGAAACGACGACATTGAAGCCTACGTTCTCAGGTAAAAAAAATTCTTTTTTTATTATCGACGACAAAAAAATATTTTTGTTTTATTTTTATTCAAATGCTTGAAATAATAAATTATATATGAATGAGTGCTTTTCATTTTGCCATAAGCTCTATAATTCAACAATCATAACAATGATGTCGGGTAATCAATTTTTGCTAGTATATTTCTTAACACTTCTATCAATCAGAACTGTAACATAATTCGTACATGCTATTATCTTATTATATAAATAGCCCTCATCAGTATTACGATCAACGGTGTATTAGCTAGTGAGTTTCTAAATGATATGATTAGGATATGAAGAATAGTATTGCATTGTTATATCGTCAAATATAAATTTTAAGAATCTTGATTTCATATGTTCATTTGTTGATAGTGGATCTGCGCAGCAAGTAGCTTCATAGTGGAAAGCAACATTCGAATCGATCAATGTTTTTACTCTAAAAACATCGCGCACGTCAGTCTTTAAATTCTAATTAGTTTCGATTTTATGAACTTTTGTCCTCATTTTCTAAATAATATTTTGATTTATTATAAAGATTTGTACTCATCGAAAAAATTGAATAATCTAATTTATTCTATGTTAATGTTCTGAAAATTACATATTACATTAACATGAAAATGCGGAAAATATATGAGAAATTTTTTTTGCGTATAAATTTTTGTTATATTTTAATTATATCCTAGTAGCAATCTTGGTCAAGACAAGAAAAAAATAGCACCATACTATATATCTATGTACACTGTGTTATTATAGATCTTGATTAAAATTGCCTCTAGGGTAAAGGAGGACGGATGGGCCAGCAAAGACAAAAATTTCAGTAGTGTAAGTTCTTTTCTAAAGCTCTACTTTTTTTTAGTCTCCAAATAAATATTTAATTTCAATATTACTCAGCCATAGAAAGATGAAAATTTTTAATCTTGGACAAGATGAGGCTTACTTGAAAAAATTAATGAAAGGTACGAAAATTATCTTAAGCGGGGCTTACACTTTTTTTTCTATTGTAGTCGAGTCGAAACTCCGAAATGGGAGACATTTCTCAAAAATTGGTGCAAATTTAGTTGAAGGTCTATGATGTCACCCACAATCATACCCCTAAATAAAAAAGTCATCACCCCAGGGGTTAATGAGAGAAAAAAATAAAAACACCTCCAACAACAGATTTTTCGCAAATATTTCATAAACAACAAAAAATTCGTGAAAAACTTTTAAACCAAAGTTGTAGAGAAAAAAAATCACATCAAAAAGTATTATAAATTTTTTTTGTATCTATAACAAATAACACGCAATAAATTTTTGAAATTTCGAAGCGTAAATATACTGAATTTTTAGAAGGCTACGCCGCTGAAGTAGAATATTATGTGTACGTATAGCTGCACTGCTTACCCTAAGTCCTTTGACGTCGCTAGGGTTGCATGCTCTTACATGTTAAAACCCATTGCTACAATGAGTGAGAATGAGACGATAGAGTCATTTTTTTGAAGAAAATGAACACGCCATTAATCTTAGGTTGTTTAAAAATAACCATTTTTCCGGGCACTACTATGTTGGCTGGAAAAGCAACTGATTTGTAATTATATGTATCATTTTGGAAGTAGAAGGTTTCGAAAAATTTTATCGTCATTTTAGCCACTTTTCTTTTTCGAATCACTCAAGTCCACGAATGGTACTATCTTTATTGTACTTGCGCAGTAAATGGTAACTTTGGCCGAATTTTTCTCTTAAACAAACGAATATTATCAAAAAATTAAAGCGCACTTCGCTAGATTAGACAGTAGTGCATCAATGTGCAGTCTCTAATTTGTACTTAGAAATTTTGTTTCCCATACAGAATCAGCCAAAAATATCTGGTAACCCTTGTTAAAATATTTATGACTTTTAATGATATTCAAGAAAGTTAAGTACAGTCGACTTTCAATGTGATTTTTTTTAAGTTTGGGTCGATCGAAAAGGGTCTAGGGTAATAAAATTTTAAGGCTCAGTTAGGCCTCACATCAGGAAAGGGTGAATCAGTTATAATAGATATTTACGTCATAAGGCCGTAAAGTGGTGACTTAACGATAATCTCGATGTTGTGATATGAGCCTGAAGTTTGTGGCGCGAATTTGCGAAAACGAGTATAAATATAACGTCCGAAGCGAAGCCGAGTCTGAATCGCCACTGAGCAGCCATATGACATCCCTAGTGAAAATTTTTCGGACTTCTGTCCGAAAAACTCAGTTCTAGAGTTCTAAAGACTTTTTCAGAGTTCTAAAGACCTTTTCGGACAAAAGTCCGAAAAATTTTCACCAGGGATACAATATTTTTTGTCATTATTGTTCAGAAAATTCAATTTGAGAGACGCGTAGCCTCAAAAATTTTATATTTACTTGTAATTTTTACATGCACTGTAAAAAAAGATTCCTGACGTCAAACCAGATTCGTTTGGCTCAAGTACTCCGTGCGTTTGGATACAGCCAAGCGCGTCAAGCGATTGAGTCTACCGCCCTCTAAGTTTGACAGTATATTTTGCTCCAACTGAGAGTTTCTTGAGGGAAGGTACCGAGTCGTTTGAACTAACTCTATAGTATTTGATATAACTCAATAACTTTTTTCATTTAAAAAAAATAGAAATTAGTTCAAGTCATTGATGCTGTTGATACAATAATGATTTTTGTTTTATATAAAATAATTAAAAATTTCACTCAAAGTAAATTGTAAAGTGATTGAAGGTTTGAATTTTCAGTTAAGTCAAAATTTTATTAAAGCAAATGAATTTTAGTTTTGAAAGTAATATTTTTGTAGGTCCGTTGAAACTGTCCTTGAAATTGATTCAATAAAAAATCGAATTATTTCAAATTGCTGTATTGCATTGATCCAAAAAAACAGTAATCTGCATTAAGTGAATATTGCCTTTAATTATTTCATCAATAATTAATTTAAAAAAAATTTTTTTTTTTTTTATGTACTTTTTTATTTTTGATTTTATTTTTATTATTATTATTCTTATTACTATTATGATTATTATATAATATACATTACACTTTACAAATAATTCTGACATACTCAGTTTTTAGTGAAAAATTAAATAATCGTAGAATTGGTATCCGGAGGATTCGAACACAGTACCTTACGCGCGAGAGTCAGACGCTTTACCGCTACGCTACGGGACCAGTAGGAAAGTTTGAGTTCAGTTGTGCTTCTAATACTTTGTTCTCATATTGAATAGATATATACAGTCAATTGCTTATACATTGATCTAAACGTGATAAATATGTGACTCTTTTTATAAATAAATTTTTTTATTTAACCGATAATATAAAGACTTTCATTCAAATATAGTTTGATATTTTGTAACGAATACATTTATATTCTCATCGAATATTTTTCAGTTTTAATGTGAGTGCGTCAAATTATTTCTACAACCTCGTCGGATTCTCTACCCAAGAAACTCGTAGGTTGACACGACACGTTCGGTATTATAGGAAACTACTTTTGTTTCATTGAAACATGTGAAGTTGTCAAACTTAACGTTTCAAGAGTTTCAGTTAAATTTCTTAAAATTGAAAAGTTTGCTTCAACAAATTTTTATTTTTAAATCAAGTACATCCAAACTTTAATTAAAATATATTTTACTATTCGTTCAAATGTTAATTTAATTACGGTCAAACTTAAAAACTTTAACATAGACGCTTAATCAATTTCTCTCAATCGAGTAGAGATTTTCATTCAATAAAAGTGATTTTCTTGAGACAAACTAGTTTTCGTTGGTTCAAACGAATTTGGTTTCACTGAAGAGGAAATTTGTCAAACTCTTAGGGAGTTTGATGTCAGTACCTTATTTTTTACAGTGTGCGTAAGCGATTACTTAAGGGTTCATTCTATCACTTACAGAAAAATATGCATTAATTATTTAATAAATATTTTAAATACTGTAATAAAAGACACACTAATCATTGGACTGCAACGTGTGTTAGTTATAAGTGAAATGGCGTTGTTATTAATAGTAATTAAATTGAAAAACTATTCAAAATCTCCGGTCGGTAAGCTAGAATGTGATTCTTTTCTTTCATTTTCGTCCGGTTGTCGAAAAAAAGTACAGTGAAGGGGCATTTTGCGGCCTAGGCCGTAAAATAGAGATAGTACATTAGGGTCTCCGGTAATCAGCACCTTTGCGGACGCCACCCAGTGCTCGAAAATTGAACTTTCTGAGCAAGTATGACAAAAAATAAATTAATATTAGGGTATAGACGCAAGAAATCGATTAAATTTCAGTCATTTTCACGCTGAAAGAAAAGTACATGGTATTGACAACTATAAAGGCATAAGTATAACAGTACAGTATAATCTCAACCAACGTTTATAGTTACTTGTACTACATCTAAAGTTCATAAGCTAATTAAAAATAGAAGAAGCAAATATACATTACTACCAGTTTTGGTTTCATTATGCTAACTAATGAACATTAGTTTCCAGAACTTAATCTTTAAAGATAATAATAACAACACTTGCATAATTCATCTGAACCGAAAAAGAAAAAATTATATAAAAACTTTTTTAGTTTAATTATCATTAAATAGTTCATTATCATAGTTCAAGATTATGAAATCAATCGATTGAGTCATTTCTGAGAAATTGTAAAATAACTGAAGAAAATTTTTTTCTTCTGTATTTCTTCCATATCTTAGAGTCTAATTGATCGATCGATCTGTAATTTTAAAAAAGTTGACGGCCAACAAGCTCTTTTGCAGCAAGAACCGTTTCGATTGGTTAATTATTTAAAAAATTCATAGCAAGTTTAAACACATAACATACACACACAGACACAGACACTCAGGCGTCATTTTGAAGATGGTCTGAATAGCTTCTTAGGACGTCAAATAGTCGAGATCTGATCAGAATTCGGTTTTCGAAAATAGGAATGAAAACAATAACTTCCCGAATAAAAACGACTCGATCGATCGACTTAAAAATCTAATGAGTTCTGGAACTCGATAAAACGCGTCGATTGTCACCTCAAACATGTCAATCGGCTTATTCGTTCGAGAGATACCGTCGGAGAAAGAAACGGTAAAAAACGGTTTTTCGCAAATATCTTTTAACCGACTAAAAAAACATTCCAAAAATTTAATTAGCTCTAGAACTTGATAAAACACGCCGATTACCACCTCGAACATCGAAATCGATTAATTAGTTTAAAAGATATCAACGGATCAAAAGACAACAGCGGAAAGTGAAAAAAATAACATTTAACGTCATTTTTCCTGTATAAATCACAATATAATGATGTACTTAAATGTATTCAAAGCCATACCAGCTCCTTGAGCTCGAAAACAGTGGGAAATTTTGAGGTTGCCCTGCAGGGCCAACCGTTGTTCAGATTTTTTTGCGTGTACCAAGATTATTAATATTCGGATACCTAGCATGTATATTTCCTGAATAAATCGGTCACCGTTGTTATGTCCGAGCAATAGATCATGCAAAGGACGTGTTACGGGGCAGCTAGAAATTCGACTTCTCAAATCGGTTGCGCCATTGTAAAAAACCTCTAAGTTCACTCACCACCCTTATCAACTCATGTAATCTTTCTCCTGGTACACCGAAAAAATAGGACCATGGGCCAGTGCTCCAGACATTTAGACAGCAGCTCAGACGAGGTCACGTGTATGACCCCTCCTAAAAATTTCGACTATATAAGGGCGAGCAAATGTCAGTACAGACACTTACAACTTGGCACTTACCACTTAGACTTAGAAATTAGAGTTACTTGGTTTGACCTAGAGTTGGAGACTTAGGCTCCTAAACGGCAACTAGTTGGGAGGTTTAGAGAAGGACTGAGAGTTCCTAGCGCAGTCCTTACTCTAAACTCCTTAAATTACTAAATACGTAAAACCTATTTTGAACTCTAAGTACAAAATAGTCTTCTCTGTTCGTTGTACATTAATCAAGTCCAGTCAATTTATTTATTGTAACTACACATAACATGCTCGCTTCGCTCGCCTTCATTCTTTCAAAAATCCCGCCACTATCTCAGTCGACCAATCGACAAGCGAATAAAATAGTCACAGAAGTGACGTGAAACGATACGACATCCGGTCATCAACTTTTTAGAAGAGGATGTCTGAGTTGTTTATTTATTGAAATATTTAGTCAGTTTATCTAACAGCAACTTGTAGTCTAGTACATCAAATCTGTATTAATCCAGTCAGTGTTATACTGTGGAGTCGTCTTGTACTAAGCTTTGTGTCTATGAGGGCTACTCATCTCTAGGGTTTTCCAATTTCGGTGTCCACGTCTAGGATACCCTGTGTTATATTTGAGAGAACATCAATTCTTTATATTCAAATTATTCTTTCATTAGTATTATTAACGCTACTTTAGATTATTGTTCATCATCGCTACCAGTTTATCGTAAATTATCGCTAAAACTCGCTATCAGCGAATTGCAAAAATAAGTAATCGTTTGTGAATGAGTTCATAGTACTGTTATAAGCCAGATATTGTAGGAATACAATATCATTCACCTAAATGTCGTTATACACATCGAAACATAAATTCCCTCAAAGTTTGAGCCTTTAATATTAATTATCAGTACTTCCTTTTTCATTTTAAATTTTTCCCATTTAAGAAGCATGTAAATCGAACAACTTTTTTTTATATACTATAAAATAGCTGAATTCGAAGCTATCTTTTCAAAATCAGATTTAATTTGTAGAGTATTTGTTGCTTTTTGAAAGTGTATAAAATGAGTTTCCTCTAATTTAGTTTATGTCGATTGTATTAGCTCCGCCGGTCAATTTTTTCCCCTTTTCCAATTTATTTTTATTAATAGTGAAAAAACGGCTTATCTTATGAAAAATATGCATAATGCCAACCTTGTAGGAAGTTTCGTCTTCTACAAAACTGTTTGTTACACTTACATTGCTTAAGCGCACTGTTGATAAGAGACAAACAGTTAAAAATTTAACATGAAAAAAAAATTTGTACTATGTTAAGCCTAAGAATTTTATTTTACTGAAAAATTAAAAAAAAAAAAAAAAATTCGAATAAATTTACAAACGAAAAAAGTTAAATTTTTTTTTTTACATTTTTTGGAGTTTCTACTTTTTTTTCTCTTTACATTTTAAGGAACTATCGCAAAAATAAATAAAGAAAACCGGAAAATAACAAGTTTTTCATTTTGATGGTGATTACACAATTTAGGGAACAAAACTTGTTCTTTTAATTGTTTTGTAAAACTTTGATCAATCACCCCGGGAAAACCGTCCGATTGATCATTTTGAAAATTCACAGGATCATTAGGGATACATTGAGCTTGACCCTCTTTCGGTTGACCTTGAGTCCCTACTCTTAAATTGAATCGTACGTCTTTGTCTTATAGTGAGAGAGTGCTAGCCTGTTTAGTAGAAAAGTGGCAGAAAAAATAGTAAAAGGGGGCGCATGCATGCACTACCACGATTGAACCGTTATTCACACAGCCTTACTAAGAACTATTATTGGTTTTATCCCCAAACAACTCACACCGATACTCCTTGAGATGGATTATTGGGAAAGAGTTAAAAAAACCTGGCAACATCAGTCTTTTCATCGATATTTTCAAAGTATCGGTTAATTTACTGAAAAACAAATAAAAGTCATATTTTGTACTTATTTCTAATGAATGTTAAAAATAGAAAAAAATTATTTTCATAAAAAATTATAAAAGGCTCTTGTAGGGAACTTATTAAGCCGCCCTTTGATTTACTGTTTAATAATTGGTTGCTAAAATATAGATGATTAAAACTCAAAAGATTCTTTATTGTTTGATGGCTGATATCTCAGCGACAAATCATCCTATAAGGCTGAAGAAAAGCAAATTGATGCTAAATAAATTTGATAACTAACCTATGAATTGGTTTAGCTAAAAAAAATTTTCCTCGGTCCGTGGACCCTTTGAAAGAAATAGAAAAATTTGGAAAATTTTTGTCTCGTGGTATTTCTCATTATTGCGCAACAGCCGTAGCTCTGAAAAAATTATATTATATATTTTAAAGATTTAATTCAATTATTTGTGCATACTTTTACAAAACTGTTCTATCTCTTATTCAATTTTATTATTCTTGAATGGATTCAATTGTGCAATTAAAAAATACAGTTCATTTTCACTTTAAAAAAAAACTTTTTTCAAACAAACATCTCTTATATTCAAATAAAACCTTTTGAAGCAAGTTAAAATTTTTCTATTTTAAGTATAAAAATATGCTGACTTGAGGAAAAATAACATTTTCACCATACCTGCGTTGAAAGTTTACATTCATTCCCTGTTTAGAGGGAAGAAAGTCGTTCTTTTCTTTTATAAAAAAACAAATGATAGAAGTTAGCGCATGCGCCATTCTTCTTTCAAACAGAGGCAAAAATTTAAACTTTCAGGTGCAGATCTGGTGAAAAATTGTATACACATCACGTGGGAAGGTAAGACGTCCTAATTCGCGTGTTTGTCACCATCGCCATCGGCTTAGGTAGGCAATTATACACGCGGATTGGAATGCCCCACTATTCTCTTTTGGTATGTAATATAATATTAAATATTTCCGAAATGATATTTCAAAGAAGGGCCATCAATTCAGGAATGAAACTTTTTTTTTGTCATTTATATTGAAAGATAATCAATAATTATTAGTGTGGAATCACAAGGTGAAGGTTGAGAAAAATTTTAAAAATTATTATAAAAATGATTACGGATTGTGTCATAATTATAGATTATTAGTTTTATCAATTCTGCGTTTGATAGAATAGAGGTTAAGTAAAAAAAACATCGAATGAACGAACAAATTATAAAGAAGTATTATATTTAAATATTTTCTTGACTTTAAAAATTCTAAATAGTGGCATTTTGCTTCTTTTTCAACAAAAAACTATTTTAAAAATTGTTACTTCTTCTTCGTTTGTATTTTTATGGATTTATCCATTTCTTGATTTGACATGATCTTTAGACGGATACTAAGAATACGCCTATGGTTATCCGCTTGATAACCTACGATAATCTGAATTTATTTTTATACGAAACATTGTGATAAACTTACGTCGCGTGTAATATTAAAAATAGTAGATGAGTAGTTATATCGCGGCTAAGAAATTTTTATAAACTATTGAAATAAATTAATGTTTTTCACAATGTATAAACTCAGATTATCTAGAATAATATGTGAATAGGTCACAGTAAATTTTTCAAGTAAATATTATTTCCTTAAACAAGAATTCTGATCCTAAAAATCACATCGCGACCTTATATGTGTGTTTATATAAGAAATATTTCTCTTTACACTCGGTGTTTTATGGTTGGAAAACATTTTTTTTCAATTCCCGTCATTTGTCCAAAAGTGGACCAAAAGATAACTTCTTTTTTTTCATTTTCTTCGTTTCTGAATGCAGTTTTCGAAAAAAAAACGGTCTATCGGTTTACCCTGCGGGCCAGCCCCAAAACTTCCCGCTGTTTTCGAGCTCCTCGAGCTCGAAAACATTATTGTGAATGTGAACACATTTTCGAGCTCGAAAATACAAAAGTATACCATTGTTTTCGAAAAAAATCTTGCGAATGAATAAACCGATTTTTATGGTTGAGGCAGCAATCAACGCATTTTATTGAGTTCTAGAGCTGATTAGATTTTTAACTCGATCGTTCAAGTCGTTTCTGAAAAATCAATACAAAACTAAAAAAACAAAATTTTTTTTTCTCGTATTTCACCAATATTTTCGAGTCTACTCGATCAAATGATCTGAAATTCTCAGGAAAGTTGATGGCCAACAAGCTCTTTCGATTGCCGCCTAAACTATCCACATCGGTTTATTAGTTAAAAAATAACAAAGAGTTTACACACACACACACACACACGGACATTTATACACAGGTTACGTAACAAATGATCCGACGACAATTAATCCGCGACAATTGATCCTTGCGATGATTGATCCGTCGATAAAATGCGTGTATCATGAAAAATTACGCCCTTTTTTCATTAATTTTGTGAGCGTGTAACATAAAAAATATACTCACACACAAATTAGTGAAAAAAGGGCGTAATTTTTCATGTTACACGCATTTTATCGACGGATCAATCGTCGCAAGGATCAATGGTCGCGGATTAATTGTCGCGGATCAATTGTCGCGGATGAATTGTCTTCGGATCATCGGTCGTGTCACCTCATACACACATACTGACACCTCGACATCATTCTGAAAACAGTCGGGATAGCTTCCGAGTACCTCAAAACGTCGACAACTGAACCTAAGTTCTATTGACTCAGGATAAAACACGATTTCAGACTGCGGGTGATGTCAGCCCTCGCCTGCGACTCGGGCAGCCGTTCTCATCCTAGTTTGAAATTGTCTTGTTTCATCCCTTGTCACACAATTATTATTAAATGCAAGCATAGGTCTTTAAAGCTAATTCCTCAAGCTTTCCAAAACCCTATAATGAGTCATAATCATCATAATTAAAACATCAATTGAAGCTATCTGGAAAGTACCGATCTATTCTATTCCGAATATAGTCGGATGGCACTTTTTTTTAGTTACATTTTAAAACCTTTCTGTATAATGCAAGCTATTTAGATCGTTAGAAATTTTATATCGCATTCGTAAGTTTCATTTAATTTTTTTATTTATAGTGAAAGCAGTATGTTTGTGGCAAAGCGTCGGTTGATTTTGAAGACCTGCGGTACAACAACTCCATTGCAGTGTATAGTATCATTACTGGATCTTGTTGAGGAATATACTGGATTTGATGAAGTAGAAGTAATTATCATTATTTTGTCTCATGTTATTTATTTATGTTTTATAAAATTCGACATTACTATTCTGCAACTTAAATATTTAATAAATTGAAAGTTTATGTTTATATTATATCATCGAACTGCGTGGCTTTCAATTCATTTCTAATATGATTCAGCCTCGTGAATGTTTGAATACAATAGTATTATTGGTGTGTGCAGTTAGTCTATTCTTTTTAAACAGAACATTCAATGACTTTTTCTCAGTTTATTAACTCATGAGCTAATCCAAAATATATAAATCAGATACTCCTGCTATTGAATTCAAAATTCTTATCTTATCAAAAGTTAGGAGAAAGTTATTTCCAATACATTTTTTTTAAATAAGCTAGAATGCTCTTTATTATCAGTGTTTCTGACTGACAAACTGATCGTTTGTCAAAAAGTGAAATATATTTTTGGAATTTTCAGAGTAGCATTTGTAAAAACATCAATACTATTACAACAACTTAAAATTACATACCAAGTCTAAGGTGTAGCATGATTACTAAGTATAAACTTGTTTAACACTGATTTTAGGATTTGTTTTACTCCCGGAAAAACTACAAAAGACCAGAGTTGCAAATGTCTCCTCATTGTGCTTTTGAAGAAGAAGTTGCATTATTGGACACGATTTTTTCTGGTAATATTTCAAGATAATATATTTTCGAAAGTAAGAAATTCTATGAATTATGAATATTTAATTTTTATAGATGGAGAGGCATATTGTTTAGGCAATGCTGATAAAAATTGTTGGTATTTATATACTTTGAACCGTGGAAAATCTTTTCACTCACCAAAAGAACCCGATCAGACTTTGGAAATATTAATGACTAATCTCAACACTGACATAATGTCTATTTTTACTCGTGAAAGATGTTCATCTGCTGCTGAAGCGACCCAAAAATCTGGAATAGATAAAATCATTCCAAATATGAACATCGATGATTTTCTTTTTGAACCCTGTGGTTACTCTATGAACGGAGTCGCAAAAAATGTAAGTTTATATATATATATATATATATATATATATATATATATATATATATATATATATATCATATTCTCATAAATTAAAAAAAAAACTTATTTCTATTTTTTTTAATGTGACGGAACCTAAGTCCGCCTCCGCTGACCGGAAGCCAGTACCTCGCCCTTTTGGGCATACTTGCACTGCGTAGCATTCCCATCTTCTGACCCAGACGACACTCTTAGTCGAAAAATATAATCAAGTGATGACTAAGGTGTTCATTAACCGGAGGTATAATCAAAAATTCTCATTGCGCATGGTATCTAAGCACAGCCACCACGAGTCCTACCTCTCTCGGGCCAAACACTATTCCCATCCCAGGAAATGAAAACTCTGGTCGCAGTGGGCTTGGAAAGGCCCCCCGTGGTACCAGACTTCCAGCTCTGGTCAGCATGGTTGCGTAGGATTAGTTGTGGGGTGCAACTTCTTCCCATACCCTTCGTAAAGGGCTTCCTCCACTTGTTTCTTTCGGGTTTCCAACAAGCCATTATCCGCTGGTTCATCCCCTGATAGATTTTCTACTTTCCCGAGCTGAGATATACTCTAATTATTCAAGGCAAATCAAAGTTTAGAGCAACTCGAGGGTTATCATTTCTATGCGAAGATAATTCATGTCGAATCAGTAAGCTTTCCTGTATATTGAGTAGGATATAAGAAGACGCCAGTTAAAATTTGAGTCCTTAATATTAATATCAAGTACTCCCTGATTGCAATTTTCTATTTCCCATTTAAATAACATGGAAAAAAAATTTAAGTTTTAATCTTAATATAATTTAATTTTTTATCTCCGCAATGACGTATTGCATAAATAAGCCCAGGATACATTTTTGTAGGAAATTTAACGCTCTACAAAATAGGTATCTTCCAATTTTTTAATAAATCCATCTATTTGACAGTTATTTGAGCTTGAAGTTAAATTTATAGTAAATTTCGAGATCTTTTTATCTTTCCGGCAAAACTATCAGACATATCACCAAATGTCGTCGAACCTTTTTTGTAGACAATTTTATTTCCTACGAATTATCGTGAATAAAATTTTTTAAGATTCCACATCGTTCTCTAGTTATTTTAATTTCCATGTCAAGATCTTGAAATCGATCACAACACTAATTTTTTTATGAGCTTAAGATTAAAATGAAAATAACTAGAAAACATTGAAGAATTCGAAAATAGCATATTGTACAACTAGTGCGGTAAGTTGTCGATTGCCCACGAGGGCGAAGTTGAGCGCACGAACGAAGTGAGCGCACGCAGATAATCGTTTAACGCACACAAATTTCGTGGAAACAGTTGAATGGGCAAACAGCTATTTGGCGAACAAAAGAGCGTGCGCTAAGATAATACCTATATTGCATTAATGATAAAAAATATTTTGTAGAGAATAACATTTTCTACAAAAAGGGTTCCATAATATTTTGTGATAAGTCCGATAGTTTCGCCGGAAAAGTGAAAAAATCTAAAAATTTAATAGAAATTCGACTTCAAGCTCGAGTAACTTTTGAACGAATGGATTTAACAAAAAATGGTGAAAGACTTTTATTGTAGAGAATTCGATTCTCTACGACATATGCCAACAGATTTTTCCTACGGCGCCTCGTTAGCTAGTTATGAAAATCGACGCAAAAATAGTATATTACACACCTAGTGAAGTAAAGTAAGAAATGTCTCAGATCACATGTTAGATTACATGTGATCTAAGACATTTCTTACATTACTTCCCTAGGTGTGTAATAAACTATTCCATGTTATCCCTGGCGGATTTGAATTACGGTGGAAACACCGTGGATCCATGGTGGTTACTCGGTGGCTTTGTGTTATTTTACTACCGTATATACACGGTGTTCCCACCGTGGTTCCACGATGAACCCCCCGTTGTTCCACGGTGTACCTCCCGTTGTTTCACGGTGCATCCACTGTAATTGCGAGGTGTACCCGATGAAAAAATATTTTGTCTAATCATATATGATCATGCATAATTGTCTTTATATAATCAGATCCAAAAATTGGCCAGGTCTGATCATACATAACTTGATCTGTTTATATATGTACACATATGATTATATATAACCATGCATGAACGAATATAGTCATTTTTAGAATCTCATTTAGAATATCTGTAAATTATTAATTAAGTAATTTAAATAGGATTTATTGTCTTTATAAATATAAATGTCGGTTAAAATTAAATAATAAAAAAAAAAAATTACTATCCGTTGACTACTATTTTACTACGAGGTCACCCGTCCAATTAATGTCCCACGCCGATGCTGCTTTGGTTATCGATGGATTGTAGTCTGATCCTCTACTCTGTTCTACACTTAAAATAGAGAAAAGTTTATGGCATTACTTAACTCAAATAATCAAATTGATACTTTATACTTTTAAATTGCTGCCGAAACCTTTGAACATTTTTTAAGTATTGGGGATTTAAGTTTGATTGATAGTTGACAGAATAAAAATTTAATAACGTTGATATTAAAAAATTGTCATATTATTTAATACATATATATATATATATATATATATATATATATATATATATATATATATATATATATATATATATATATATATATATATATATATATATATATATATATATATATATATATATTGGAACTATATACATAATTAAATATTTATAGGTTTCATATCAATAAAGTCTGATCAGATTTAATCATATATTAGTCTGGTAGATAAGTTGAAAATGGTCGAAAATAGAGATACTGCTCTTAAAATTAGGTGAGATAGCTCATTGGATCCGGAATGACGTCTAGAAAAATGTGCCAAAAGATTGTATTAGCACGTAAAAAATTTAAAAAGTTATAAACAAATTAAGATGAAAAAAAACAGGCTTTTCGTTTTTTGCCAATATTCCATAAACTATTAATATTTAAGAAATCTAACAAAAAGATTCTTAAAGAGGAGGAAATTTCCAGAAAAAAACTCCCACCTCCTGGATTTCTATTTCAATTATTTATAATTTTAATTTAACGCTGAAAATGGGTCTCCGCGCAACATTATTAAGTTGCGCGCGCAGCGTCAAAAGCGAGTACGACACATTAATTAATTTATTTAAGGTATTAAATATTTTTTTTTAATTTTAAAAAATTATGGTGTATTCTGA
This sequence comes from Microplitis mediator, assembly GCF_029852145.1. Lineage (NCBI taxonomy): Eukaryota > Metazoa > Arthropoda > Insecta > Hymenoptera > Braconidae > Microplitis > Microplitis mediator. The sequence goes on along the minus strand of NC_079969.1, from coordinate 16,771,744 downwards.
ACACTTTAAATAATTTATTCCCGTTGGAAATTTTACTTAAAGTTAATTTTTTAACAAGTTGAACGATTGTTAACTAACAAAATTTTCTCGAACTTACGTCTTCATTGTAAATGAGAAAAAATGTTTAAATAATTGTCGTATAAATTTTTCGCTTCGTGGAGCCTTTCTTACATACATACTCAACAAGATCACGCGATAAAAAATGAAAAAATATTCATACTTTGTTTATAATAATTTTTGTACTTGAACAAAAACCGAAAAATCCAAGTAATGTTGCTAAAAAAAATTTTTTTTTTCTTAATCATCATATTATCGTTGTTTCATTAATACAAGATATCAATTCAGTTGAAAAAAAAAATTTTTACGTCATTTGTTGATAAATTTTTTTTTAAACAAATTGATTATTTCAATAATTTTAAAAAATTTTTTTTCACAAATTCATTCTATTACAAATATTATGATTTAAAAAAAAAAATTTTTCCTTAATAACAATTTTTAATTATTTATAATCGTTTTTTTTATATTTCGATGGTTTGAATAATTAGTTAAGAAATTATTTTTTATCTAAAAATCATAATTGACAGACCTCTATAAAGTAACAAAAAAAAAATTTTTTTTATCAACAATTTCATCGTTTATTAACTTACCAATTTGTTATAAACAAATTTTCTACTTTGTTTTATTTATTTCTAAATCTTCTCAAATTTACAAATACGACCACATATAACAAAGTATAGAAAAAATTTTTTTTCAATTTTTATTGTACTTTTAAAAAATACGTGCTACAAAAGTTGCAGCGGCTGCTTCATTTGTCTATTAAAAAACTAACATAACTTTGAAACTATTAGAGATATGAAAATAAACATTTTAGTGGATTTTATAAAGGATTAAACGATCTTTCTATATAATTATATATGACCCCATATACACTGGTCACAGAAATTAAGGGATAGAAAAAAAATCCGAAATTTTTAGGTGATTTTCAACATGCTGTAACTCGGTAAAAAATGGTCGTATAAAAAATCTAAAAAAAGCAAATTGTAGCCTCAAGTTTCTAGTTTTCAGATCTGGACCTCAAAATTTTTTATCATGTACGGTTCCGGAGTAATCATAAGAAAACCAACGAAAAAAAAATTTTCAAAATTTTTGCTGGTCTTTCAATACCTCTATGGGCGACAATAAATTTTTTTGAATAATCCGACTGTCTGACTTTTCTCGGAAATTTTATGCCCTTTAATTTGGTGGCCTTAAAAAGTCTCTACGACGATTTGGCGCCGAGTTATCATTGATCAAAGCAAAAAAGTCCATTTTGGCTTTGATAATCAATAACTCCGGATGTATTGGTCGTACAGAGAATGGAAGCAGGGTTTTGAAAACTGGAAAACATTCTCTATAAGGCAAAATTAGTGGCATTTGATAGAAAAATTTTTTTTAAAGCGATATTGTTTGGTAAAAAACAGGTCAAAATTCACAAATTTAAGGATATTCGGAAATCTTGCTATAACTTTGGATATAAGGGATGAACAAAGGATATCTTCGACTTTTTTTCAACCTCAAAGTGTCCTCAAGTTTCTCGGTTTTTGTTCATTTTTTCGATTTGAAAATGGTTTTTTTTACCGATAATCTTCATTTCTTCGATCAAAAAGATCGATTATCGGAAAAAATTGAAAAAAAAAAAATTTTGAAAAAAATTTTTTTTTTTCAAAATTTTTTTTTTCAAAAATTTTTTTTTTTCAAAATTTTTTTTTTTGTTGTATCTGAAATGATTTATCATTGTCAAAAAAAAATTCCGAAAATTTTTTTTACCGCCGGCATTAGAGTTACCCAAAGGGTATGTTTGTTAAGTTGACATTTGAAGCAGATGCAGTTACAGCGGTAAAAAAAATTTTAGGAATTTTTTTTTGACAATGATAAATCATTTCAGATACAACAAAAAAAAAAATTTTGAAAAAAAAAAATTTTTGAAAAAAAAAATTTTGAAAAAAAAAAATTTTTTTCAAAATTTTTTTTTTTTCAATTTTTTCCGATAATCGATCTTTTTGATCGAAGAAATGAAGATTATCGGTAAAAAAACCATTTTCAAATCGAAAAAATGAACAAAAACCGAGAAACTTGAGGACACTTTGAGGTTGAAAAAAAGTCGAAGATATCCTTTGTTCATCCCTTATATCCAAAGTTATAGCAAGATTTCCGAATATCCTTAAATTTGTGAATTTTGACCTGTTTTTTACCAAACAATATCGCTTTAAAAAAAATTTTTCTATCAAATGCCACTAATTTTGCCTTATAGAGAATGTTTTCCAGTTTTCAAAACCCTGCTTCCATTCTCTGTACGACCAATACATCCGGAGTTATTGATTATCAAAGCCAAAATGGACTTTTTTGCTTTGATCAATGATAACTCGGCGCCAAATCGTCGTAGAGACTTTTTAAGGCCACCAAATTAAAGGGCATAAAATTTCCGAGAAAAGTCAGACAGTCGGATTATTCAAAAAAATTTATTGTCGCCCATAGAGGTATTGAAAGACCAGCAAAAATTTTGAAAATTTTTTTTTCGTTGGTTTTCTTATGATTACTCCGGAACCGTACATGATAAAAAATTTTGAGGTCCAGATCTGAAAACTAGAAACTTGAGGCTACAATTTGCTTTTTTTAGATTTTTTATACGACCATTTTTTACCGAGTTACAGCATGTTGAAAATCACCTAAAAATTTCGGATTTTTTTTCTATCCCTTAATTTCTGTGACCAGTGTATAATCATGCATGATTATATATAACTTCATATATGATTATATATAATCATATATGATCATGTATATGAACATATATTATCATATATGATTAGACAAAATCTTTTTTTCATCGGGTATCCACTGTAATTACGCGGTGTATCCACCGTGATTTCACGGTGTATTCGCCGTGATTAAACGGTGTAACCGCCGTCGTCCCACCATATAACCACCGTGGTCCCACCGTGTAACCACCGTGATTACACGATATACCCACTGAATTTATATATAATAACATAAATCATTATAGTTCAATTTCATAGAAATATATAAACTACATGATTTTGTGTGTAATCTTTCATATTTATCTATCCAGTCAAAAAACGTTATTATATTTTTTAAATTTTTTATATAATTTTATAAATTTATATAAAATTTTAGATGATCATATAGAATTTTTAATAATTGTTATTCGAAAAAACTGATTTTATAATGATTCATAAATCTTGTAAAGTCGATAAAATTTTTTAATTTACCGCATTCATAAATGTTATAAAGTATACATCCTTTTTTAAAATTTGTGGAAATAGACAAACAAAACCCTTAGCGGGAGAGTTGAGGGAATTTCGAAATTTCAATAATGAATGTAGTTATAAAAAATGCCACTTGGCACCTGAATGGAAAGTAGATTTTTCGAAAATTTTTAGCACTGCCCTGATTTTTCGCTAGCTCGCTCTTAGTTTCAAATGAAGGCGACCCTTGTTCATTTTTATTATGCTTGATAGAATATTTTGTATATAGTAAAACTGTTAGGTTATAATCATCATCTAAAAATTAATTAAACATTGTAGACTATGGATATAGCAATACTTTATTTGCGTAAAGGTTATACTGGTATATTATCTATATTATGTTTTGTCAAATTAACTATCTGAAGTTCTCCGAGAAAGTAAGTCGTTGCTCTTCTTTACCCTCACTCTTAGAAAACGGGCCTAGTTTCATACGATGACTACACACTAACATGTATCACAAGATATTCATGTACGAAATTAACTTATTCGATCGATTGAGTAAGAAGTCTACCTTCCATTTCGGCTGCCGAAGGTCCTTTTTTTTTGAAATTTTAATAAACGATAAATGAAGCAATGAAGTATTCACAAATGATATAAATAAATAAATAACTAAGTGAATATAATAAAATGATGAATTGTTACTTTGTAAAAAAAATACTTTTATATAAAATAAAATTAAATCGCGTAAATTTTTCAAATATTAAACCGGACTCGGCGTTTTTGGGTCTCGGTTGCTGTGATATTATTCTGCTGGGAGTTGTTGTCGTCGTCGTCGTGTTGACAGAATTTGCCTCGTAAACCGGCTTTAATCTGTCCACTGCAATGGCGATTTGTCGTCTACGAAAATCGACGATAAAGTATTTATCGTGTCGAGTTATTACACGATATGGACCTTTGTACGGTGGTGACAAAGATGGTCCAACCTGGTCATTTTGTACCAGTACGTGACTGCAAGTACTAACGTTCCTGAAACAGAAAACATAATGCTTGCCGGGACGCGACATTTCGGCCGGTGCCAATAAGTTGAAATGACGTTTTAGGGTATTGAAAATGTCATGAGCCGTAGTTTTGTTAGTGAGAGTAAGTAACTCACCAGGTAATCGGATAGGCTCACCGTATACTAATTCAGCCGGTGTCGTCTGTGTGTCGTCTTTCCAAGCAGCGCGTAAGCCGAGCAAAACGACTGGTAATGCATCATACCATGACTCTTGATGACACAAAGGTGCTGATTTTAGCTGGCGATGTAAAGGTTCGACGAGACCATTGGCTTGCGGATGATACGGCGTAGTATTCAGGTGTTTTATTCCATACATATTCATTATCGATTGGAATAACGACGATTTCGAATTGCAGACCTTGATCCGAGGTAATGCGTTTAGGTACTCCGTGGCGAGAAATCCAGTGCAGCGATAGTGCATTTGCTATTGTCTCTGCAGTTCCATTGGATAATGGGACAGCCTCAGGAAACCTAGTGAGTCGGTCGATGAACGTTAATCACTGATTAAAGCCTCTTGACGTTTTTAAAGACACTAAGTCGATGTGAATGTGCTCGAATCGTTCAGTTGGAGGTTCAAAACTGGCGATTGGCGATGACACGTGTCTCTGAATCTTATTCTCCTGGCAATCAATGCAAGGTTTCGCCCATTAACGGCAGTCTTTATTGGCAGATGGCCGGACGTATCGTTTCGAGACCAATTTAAGTGATCTTTTTATTCCAGGATGAGCGAGCGTGTGTAACAAGTTGAATACTTTTTTCCTCAGCGGTCCTGGAATGTAAGGTCGCACCGCACCTGATGCAATGTCACAGTTGCAGCAGTTGTTGAAGCTCGAGATCTTGCTTCTGTGCATTGGCAAGTTCTTCTGATGTAATGACAGTAGACACTGATTCGACTCGTGACAATGTGTAAGCGACAATATTGCCGTTACCCGACACATGTCTGATATTAGTCATAAATTGACCGGTGAGATCCAAACGGTGGAATTGCCATGGTGAAGCTCTCTCCATACGCTGTTCAAATGCGTGTTGAAGCGGTTTGTGATCTGTGTAAATCGTTACGTGTCGACCTTCGAAAATATGCCGGAAATGTCTCTCGGCTTCGTAGATCGCGTGTAGTTCTCGATCATAACTCGGCAATTTTTGGATCGACGGCTGTAATTTCCGGCTAAAGAAAGCCAGCGGCTGCCAGTCATTGCTTACGAGTTGCTGGAGGACGGCACCGATCCCGATTTCTGATACATCGGTAAAAACTGCCCAATCCACATCGGTTCTTGGGTGCACGAGGAGTGTTGCATCAGCGAGAGATCGTTTAGCGCCATCAAAGGCGTTTTGCAAATCAGCTGTCCAGTTGACAGGATAGGATCCTTTGATTTTCGGTCCTTCCAGAATTTTACTTAACGGCGCTAAAATTTCTGCAGCGTTCTTAATGAACTTCCTGTAGAAATTAATTGTGTCGGGGAATCCACAAAGCGCTTTAACGGTTTTAGGAGACTGGAGATTAACGATAGCTTCAACTATTTCCGGCAACGGTTTAATGCCGTGCTCGTTGATTAAATAACCGAGGAATTTAACTTCGGTTTTGCCTAGCTGGTACTCCGGAACGTTTATTACTAATCCGTAATCACGAAGACGTTGAAATAATATCTTGAGGTGTTTTAAATGCTCCTCTTCGTCTTTGGATGCGACTAGTATATCGTTGACGTATGGAAATACAAAATTCAATATATACATACATCGACCCGTGGTTTAAAATTATTTGAATATAATAAATAGTTACTCGGTGAGAAAATTATGGTGACATCTATAATTAAAATTTCGATTTCGACCGAGCACTCGACCCAACGGATGGATTGAAACGAGAGATCCGGTATAGACTTCGAACGGAACGGACACGTTTCTGATTAATTCGATTCGCGACTGAAACGAGCACTTTCGATTCATGAAAAGAACAACTGAATCGCGAGAAATAATTATTGTGAATAACCCGATTATTTTTGTAAACAAATAACCGCCTTTTTGTGATCAAGTGAACAAGCCGTAGTATTGGCGTGAAAACTAAACAAAGTGTACGATCGAATTTGTTAATGAATAAGTGAAGTACGTTCGCGGAATGATTAAAATTAATTAATTAATTACGTGTAATAATTGTATGATAGTGCAATTTGAACGCATTACCGAAATAGAATCTTATTTTATGTTTTATTTTATTTCTTTCGACATTTTCCAAGAATTATGGATTATGTGTGTCTCATTCGCACGGCAGTTTTGCAGCCTAAACGTGAAAGAATACTCTGACGTCACTAGTCAGATATTCCAGTGAAAAATCAAATAAGATTATTTTATTTCGTGAACTAACTGTTTCTTTTTTAATACGAACTGACTTTGTTTTTTCAATCAACTACGACTTTTGTAAGAAATTTCGTTTATATCGAGCCAAGCAGACACCGGCAATTTATATTTTGTTTGTTACCGATAATTTTTGTGATACCGATCAATTTATTTTGTTTTGTTCAATATACGACTAATTATTTTGTGTTAATTCTGATCAAATATTTTATCGTAATCTTAAGTGCCTGATCTTTCCCCGATCCGCCACCCTGAGCCGATTTGTTTTTGGTAATTGTTATTTGTTGATTATTAAATTACTTGGCACCCAACTTAATAATAATTGAACAACGTTACCAATTGTAAGGGTATTGGGACTTCACTCCGGTAGATCCCCGGTGGTGAAAAACCCGCTACATATTTTGGCGCCGAACGTCGGGCACAAAAGGTCAGGAGACATGGATCTACACGAGATTACGACCGTCATTTTCGAACAAGCCGTTTACGGATCGACTAATTTGATCGACTTCGTCAAGATGTTTTGTACACCGCCAGCGACTTGCCAGACCAATCTGAACACGACATCGAACAACACTCGTCTGCGGAACAAATACTGATACCGACTGACCAGATCAATCCAGCTAGGAGCAACGACCGATACCGATCACACCACAGGTGATCATCTGAACCGGCACGACGCCATTTGCTTCACCGACACTGTCCAATCGAAAAAGTCCGACCTGTACTTGCGTTGAAGCCATGATAGCACGACATGCTAGCCTATCTGCCGAGCGAACACGTCTTGGAGCCATCGAACGAGAGATGGGACAACAAATCGAAGCCCTCCGTCTCCAGGAGGAAGCTGCCGCTGCAGCATTGCGCGAGCTGGAAGTTCATGCACCGAGCTCGGTAGGATCCGAATCCGGTTACAAGTGGATCAACGACTTGACATCGACGCAGGTACGCGAACTTCTGCTCACCTTAAATGCTTGTACCCTAGGTACCGAAGAACTACACCGGGACTGGCTATATCGTGCGCTTCGACTGAAGCGACTCCCCGACACACCCTGGACAACCGCCTGACCATACGGTTTTACTTGCATACGAACACAGTATGGATTTTTTGAATCGCTTAGCTGTGGTGAGCACCGTTCAGGCGACCACAGCGTCGACTACAACCGTGACCAGTACGTGATCTGGCTTACTGAGGATGTATACGAACCCCAAATGGATCAGGGGATCCTGAAATTTTTAGAACTATGTTTCTTGTTTTTTAAAAAATATGAATTTTTGAATTTTATCGGAAAAAATTTTTTAACTTCCCGCTAAGAAAATTGGAAATTTTCCAAAATTCGGGAAGTTATTGGTTTCGGTCCGATTTTCGAAAACCGAATTTCTATCAGATCTTGACGTTTGGAGGTTCTAGGAAGCTATTCTGACTAATTTCACGATGATGTCTGAGTGTATGTACGTACATACGTATGTAAGTATCTGAAACTTTTGAACGGATGAACCGATTTTGATCGTGAAAGTGTCATTCGACGCGGCTTGTTAATATCTAAAAGATGTGAAAAATTAAGCCTGATCGGTCGAGTGCGTACGAAGATATTCCAAAAATAAAAGTTTTTCAAAAATGTTTTTTTTTAGATAACTTTCAATGTGCTCGGTGGATCGATTCCAAAATCTAATCAGCTCAAAACTTTATAAGCCGCCTCGATGGTCACCTCAATCGGTCAATTTGCTTGAGAGATATCGTTGGAGGAGAAATGGTAAAAAACGTTTTTCTAACTTCCCGCTGAGAAAATCGACGATTTCCAAAAAATTCGGGAAGTTATTGGTTTTACCCTGATTTTCGAAAATCGGGTTTTCATCATATGTCGACATTTGAAGGTGCTAGGATGGTATTCTGACATTTTCAGAGCGATGTCTGTATGTGTGTGTGTGTGTGTGTGCGTATGTGTGCTTGTGTGTGTGTGTGTGTGTGGATGTCAACCTCTCATATCTTTTTAATTAATGAACCGATTTAGATGGTTCTTGCAGCATTCGAAAGATATCTTCTGAACTCAGATTTTCAGAAAATTTTAGATCATTTAGTCAAATAGACTCTGAGATATTTAAAAGATACGAAAAAAAAAATTTTTTTTTTTCGTATTTTTTAGATATTTGAAAAACTGTTGGATCGATCAATTTCAAATTCTAACCAGCTCTAGAACTCGATAAAAGCTTTCGATTGCCACCAAGAACGTCTCAATCAGATAATACGTTCGAAAGATATCGTCGACGAAAGAAACAGTAGAAAACGGTTTTTTGCAAATATCGTCGAAACGACTAAACCAATCATTCCCAAAATTTCATCAGCTCTAGACCTCAATAAAACGCGCCGATTGCCACCTCAACCGTCTTAATCGGATAATCCGTTCAAGAGATATCGTCGACGAAAGAATGGAAAAAATCGTTTTTTTCCGTTTTTCGTGGATATTTCGGAATCTATCAAATCGATCAATTCCAAAATCTAATCAGCTCTAGAACTTGATGTAAGCATCCTATTGCCACCTCAACCGTCCTAATCGGATAATCCGTTCGAGAGATATCGTCGACGGAAGCACAGTAAAAAATCGTTTTTTTTTTTTTTCATTTTTCGTGAATATTTCGGAAACTATCGAATCGATCAATTACAAAATCTAATCAGCTCTAGAACTCGATAAAAGCATTCGATTGCTGCCAAGAACGTCCCAATCAGATAATCCGTTCGAGAGATATTGTTGACGGAATAATAAATGTAAAATCTATATCTGCTTTTTCCATTGAAAAACATCATAATTACTGAACATAATTACTCAAAACTAATATGTTCTTCTTTATATAAGTCATTGAAAGTGATTGCTCAAAAATCGTCATGTTCGCTGGTATCACGATATACTTACACGATTTAGATACAACGTATCACGTAAATACTTATTTTTAAGCTAATTATTGAACATAATTGTCAATAAATATATAATAAACGCTCATTCATTCATTATTGTGGATTCTAAATTTTTAAACTTTAACATAAACCGTAACCCTTTTGAGCTTGAAAAGCTCATAAGAAAAGAGAAACAAAGGTTTTTTTGAGCTCGAAGGGCTCGAAAATGTATTTATACTAATCTTTTTGAGCTCTTAGAGCTCGAAAACAGCGGGAAGTTTAGGGGCTGGCCTGCAGGGCCAACCGATGCTCAGATTTTTTTTTCAAAAGAACGGCATACTAAAGTATTATCGAGCTCAAAGAGCTCGAAAATGTATTCACAACAATTTTTTCGAGCTCAAGGAGCTCGAAAACAGCGGGAAGTTTTGGGGCTGGCCCGCAGGGTCAACCGATAGACAGATCTTTTTCTTTATTTTTTTGTTAAGTAAAGTTGAGCAATCACGTAATTTTGTAAGTTTCAGCAGTAAAAATTTCACTTGTTGACGTAATAACGTGAAAACGACCATTATTGACGTTTATGACGAAGTTCACTGACACGAACCCGACATCACTGCTCAAGCAAAAAGCAGAGTCGAAGCATCGCTTCATAAATAGTTTTACTTCAAACAAAATTCTCACCAAGCTTCCAAATAAAACGTCAAGTGGGGTTGACAGCATCCCAACAATCGTATTGAAACACCTGCCTGGCAACGCTATTCGTGCCCTGACAATCATATTCAATAACACACTCAAACTGTACTATTTCCCCAAGAACTGGACAAGAGCCAAAGTACTACCGATCATGAAGAAAGACAAGGATCCATCAAAAGCAACAAATTATAGGTTGATCAGCCTCACTCCCACCCTCAGCAAAGTAGTTGAAATAATCATGAATATCCACATCAGCAAATTCTGCACCTATAATAAGATAATACTTGAACAACAATTAGGTTTCAAACACAATCACTCAATAGTCCACGCAACTAATATACTCATCTCAGATATACAACAACTTCACTAAAACCAATTAGTCGGAGCGATGCTAATCGACCTAGAAAAAGCTTGATTCCGTGGTTAAACGGATTTTTAATCTAATAAGACTGGGTTTCCCAGAGTAGACCCGTACATTACCTCTCCAGTAACAGTAAACCAGGATTGAACATCTTCTCGCTTAAGGCGAAGATTCCTGGCACAGATAAAGTGATTGAAGTCCCGCATAAGACAATAGTAAAATATTTTGGCGTGCATCTTGATGAGTTGTTACAACCCAACAAGCATATCGATGTACAAATTGATAAAGCCAAGGCAGCATTCATAGCGAATTGACTATTGTTCTACTGTAAGCATTTACATAGAAGACTTAAAATTATTCATTACTAACTATTGATAAGGCCAATACTCACATACCTAGCACCAATATGGTAGAACACCAGGGCAGCTGTAATGAAAAAACTAAGAGTATTTGAGCGCAGAATTTTAAAGTTAGGGGTATGCGAATAGTTCAAACTATTTTTATAATTCGAACTATTCGAATAATTCGAAATATTTCATTCGAAACTGGAATATTCGTACACCCCTAGTTTAAAAGCATGTCTGAGCATACACAGATCCAGCTCCCTGTACGATTAACATATCCCGAGTTATTGATTGTCAAAGTCAAAATGGACTTTTTTGCTTTGATCGGCGATAACTCTGCGCCAAAGCGTCGTGAAAACTTTTCAAAGATAGCCGATAAAAAGTCATTGAAGTACCTTAGAGAGCTTTAAAATAAGATTATCAAAATAAATTTATTAAAGCCCATAGACTGTTTTTAAAACAAGCAAAAATTTGGAAATTTTTAACTTCCCGTTAAGAAAATCGACGATTTTCGAAAAATTGGGAAGTTATTGTTTTTACCCCGATTTTCGAAAGTCGAGTTTTCATCAGATGTCGACGTTTCGAGGTCCTAGGAAGCTATTCTGACTATTTTCAGAATGATGTCCGAGTGTATGTATGTGTGTGTGTGTATGTATGTGTGTGTGTGTGTGTGTGTGTGTGTGTGTGTGTGTGTGTGTGTGTGTGTGTGTGTGTGTGTGTGTAAACTCTTTGTAACTTTTTAACTAATGAATCGATTTGGATGGTTAAGGTGGCAATCGAAAGAGCTTGTTGGCCCTCAACTTTCCTGAAAATTTCAGATCATTTAATCAAGACTCGAAAATTTTGGCGAATACCGAAAAAAAAAATTTTTTTTTTTTAGTTTTTTAGTGATTTCTCAGAAACGACTTGAACGATCGACTTCAAAATCTAATCAGCTCTAGAACTTCATAAGCCGCGTCGAATGCCACCACAACCATCTCAATCGGTTAATTTGTTCGAGAGATATCGTTGGCGAAAGAAATGATAAAAAAACTGTTTTTTTCAATTATCTTTGAAGTGACTTATCTGATCGATTTCAAAATCTAATCAGCTCTAGAACTTAATAAAACGCGCCGATTGCCACCTCAAACGTCAAAATCGGTTGATTAGTTCAAAAGATATCGGCGCTGAAAAGTTAAAAAAATAACATTTTATGTTATTTTTTCCGGATAAATTAAAATATAATGTGCTAAAACGTGTCTGAAATCATACCAACTCTTTCTCAATATAGTCTCTTTCGATCATCAGATAATGTCATGTAACTTGTTCCTTAGTTTTAAACATGTTGGCAGCAAAAAATTAAAAAAACCCAGTCTTTAATGTTTTTCTCGGAGATTCCATATATTATTGCTCTGACCTAAGTCAAAACTCATTCAAATCTTGATTTTGATCACTGACATTGATTTCTGCCTCAATACATGTACTTCAGAGAACATAATCGAAAATATAAATTTAAAAGCCGCTTCTTCATCAATGATTTTTGATTCTTAACTTTTAAACTCTAGCATGAAACGTTACTTGTTAGATCTTGAAAAGCTCATAAAAAAAAAAATGATTGCATGTAATAGCATTTTCGAGTTCGAAGAGCTCGAAAATATATTCACAGTGATGTTTTCAAGCTCCTTGAGCTCGAAAACAGCGGGAAGTTTTGGGGCTGGCCCGCAGGGCCAACCGACGCCCAGATTTTTTTTACAGTAATTTTCTCAGGATTACTCCGAAACCATGCATGATTAAAATTTTTTCAAGTCTAGATCTTAAAACTAGACACTCGAAGCTACAATTCGCTTTCTTGTTTTTACTGTACGACCGTTTCCCTCCGAGTGACAGTATGTTGAAAATCACTTAAAAATTTGGAATATATCTAGGTACCTTGATCTCTGCCTTAATGCTTAGTCAAGAGTCTGTGAACTTTGCAATCAAAAAAGCTAAAATGGCAACCGGAGCAACCGTAGCAATTGAAAGTCTAGCAGAAAATGTATCTTGGTATTCAAATGCCAAATTACTTAATTCAATGGTAACATTAATTTTCTTCTATGCCTTTCCGGTGTGGGGGCTTGCTAACGTTGAGAAAATAGAGACATCCTAAGCAGATCACTACAGAAAAGCTCTATATCTACCAAATAGTACACCTAAGTACGCACTGAAAGTCGAACCTGGCCTTTATAAACTATGTTTTATGGCATATAAACTTTATGAAGTTTTTGATACATATACTGGAGTCTATCCACAACAGACTGACTAAAACTGCTTCTTTCATCAAGTAGAATTGTATGATGACCGATGAGGGATGATAGGTGATGTTAAGTTCAACTGGGCAGCACAAATAAAAATTATTCTAGAAAAACAAACATTTGCTTTTGGAGAAACGAGAAACACTGCAGTATGGAAAGCAAACTTGACCTCGGAGTAAAAAACCTCAAATTTTCTCTAAGACAAGAAGATATCAATGTACATGAAAACTCATGGAAGTGTCTCTTCAGCTTTCCTGCGCTGATGCACGTCAGTCCTGCTTTCCACCGCGCTTGACACTCTTCAATGCTACAAAAGCACATGGTTACCCTAGAGCTGCACTCTAGCCGAGACAAGGTAAGATAGGAACTATCTTGTCTCGATCATGACACTTTCCTTCTCGTCTTGATGTCGAACTCAAAATATAAGTCTCGTATTGATCTCGAAAATCAGTCAACTCATTATATCGTCTTGTCTTGTCCTGTCAACATCTTGTCTTGGTCTTGAATTACTCTGAATTTTTCTTTAATTAATTTTAAATATTTTACCCAATTATACTTCATCGGTTTGTATTTTGTAATTAAGGTGATCATTAAAAATGTCTTGAACTTGTTATTAAATTTTTTCTGAATACAGATTATTTTTTTATATTTTCTAACTATATTTTTTATAATTTATAACATATGAAATATAGTTTATAAGTAATTAATTCAATAACTAATATTTATAATAAATCGTTTTCTCCACCCATATAACAATCTTTTTCCATTCTTGAGCAAGTCTGCTTTCAAGATCGATAGGTTTTAGTGCCTTTTTCTACGTGTGTGTTTTGCTGCAGATAGTTGTGACCATGACCAGATTTGAATTGCACTAGCAAGCCTTACACAAGAAATTCGCGTCAGTTTATTCGATACTGGAGGAAGACTAAAGTAGAAAATAGTTGCACATGGCTTGCCCAAGATCTGCTTAAGGCTCAAAATTGACCAAATCTTGAGCAAGCCATGCGTAAGTACCTACTATAAGTTACTGGTGCAAGACATGCGTCAGACACTAATTCATTGCACGTGTTCGATATATCTTTAATGTTCTTGGGCACAATACCATGAGCAAGACATACACAAATCTTGACACAGGTTTTCTGATACATGATCTTGCGAAAGACACATACGTAGAAAGAGACACTAGCAGCTAGGGGTCTTACTCAAGAGACTTATTCCAGAATCTTGCTCAAACACGTGTTACTAAAGTGCACCTCTAGTATATCGTAAGATCAAAATTCTGATTTATTTAATGCGAAAAATCCAGAAATCAAAACTAAAATATCCATTTAATGTTTCCCAATAGAATATGTAAATTTAAATAAATATTAGATAGATAGCGAAATGTACAAGCACTATCACTATCATCGTCACTATTTGATTCGTTCCCTTATTATTTTATTCCAATCATATTTTTCACAAATTATTTTGTAAAAATAATCACCCAGTATGTTGACTTACAATCAATTCCAATTAAAGTAAAATAAATGACAACACAATGACTCTTTCAAATGCTAAAAACTAACTGTATAATAATGTTCCAAATATATTTGAATTTACTAGTATACATTCAAATATTTTCATACTAATATACTCAGACACTTTATATCGATAAAAATATAAATAATCCTATTAAGTTTAAGTTTTATCTCTACTTTAAATTAAAGTATTTCAGAAAAGTCAATAGACCAAAATGAATTGTCGAATTATAGTCATGTGTAAACACAAAATCTTGATAAAACGATTTCACATATATTTATTACATTGCATTGGTTCTTGTCAAGACATTGCAATATTTTCAATGATCTTGGTCTCGATATTGCAATCTATAGTATCGCCTTGGTCTCGTCTAGATAAGTCAAGACGAGATCAAGACAAGACAATATGATCTCGATCTTGAGTGCAGTCCTAGCTCGCCCAGGTGAGATTCACCAATCAATACATGTCCTTTATTTCCACCAACCAAGGAACCCGCAAAATAGAGCCAAAGAGTATCTGTCAGCTGTGTACCCAAAATAACATCAAGACAGTGGACCACATTCTGTTCACCTATGATTTTTATAAAAAAGAACGTTCCAGCCTCTATATACGTATAAATGTGTTGTAACGTAATATTCTCTTATTACTCAATTAAACCCAATAATTACTCAAAAAAAAAACGTTACTCAATAAAATTACTCGATAACTCAAAACTCAAATTACATAAAATCGGGCTACGTTACACTTCGCCCACCAATCACCCCTCTCATCTCCTCCAGATGCTGACGGGCGCTATCCGACTTTTATTTCCCTGGTATCGGCAACCGGTCTAAACGTACACGTAAATTAAAACCTAAAACTATATCCTCTGGAGATGAGTAACATGACCGGTGGTAGTGGCATGTCCTGGTGCGCTCAGTATGCTAGGTTGTGGAGAGAGGATCGCGGTTCTTTTAATGCGAAAGAAGCCGATTAATTAAATTAATATTCCAATAAAATAACAAAACAAAACCAAATAAAATACCGTAAAGATGACGCGAGAGTGACGCGGAGGGCCCAAAAGACCCGCGGTCTAGTACTCTCGGTCCATCACGTAAATAAATACCTGAATACAACATCGGGAACCTCTCGACGACGACGAATCACAAAACTTAATACACTACTAGATAAAATATAAAATAAAATGAATTATGTGGTAATTTGCGACAATCAACACGACAGAACGGCTCCAAGAGCACCATACACAGGGCTACAGGCTCCATTACGACGAGTCTAGGGTGGCGGTCGAGGTCCACCTTGGGGACTCTTCGACTCACTACTGCTTACTTCACGACTCTAAACTCGACTACTGGGTCGACTCGTTTATGAGCAACGCCAAGTCTCAACTTACTTACTCGCCGGTACTTGCACAACCACTACTCCATAATCTCCCACTCTAACTCGCTCGCTTCATTCCATCTCTTTCAATCTCACATTCTCGCTTCTCCATCCATTCTTACCTTCACAAGCATACAAGCCGTGGACTCACGGGCCTTTCCGCACGGTCACTCCCCGTGATATCCGAAGTTAGCGAATTGTTGGCCTCCTCGAGCATCGCAAACGAGGCCTGCCATCCCAATAAACGTACACGTACCCCAGCTAACTTCGGGTACCAACACGAAGGGGCGGCGACATCTCAGTTGCACCTCCGTGATCACCACGTCAACCCCCAGGGCTAAGCCTAGGCCTAGTCGTCATCACTGGTCGAAAGGCACGTTATCTTGGCCACTATCCGCGACACAGCTAGACCTCCCCCGTTAAATCCACGCTCTACCACACAGACACTCCAAAACATACCACATACTGTACACGTACTCTATCGCACACTTAACTTACCATAAACACTTATACTACATATGCTCAGCTCACTATCTACTACACTCAACTCAATACACATACTCACGTTATCTCTCTCTATCACACAGACTCACACGTACTCCAACCTTCAACTCCATTTCCTCGGCAATGTAACGTCACAGTGTATATACAATGTTACATATAATTATATATTATTGATGAACTTTTTTAAAATATTTAAAGATGCATTATTGCAATTTTCGATTTTTATATTTAAAAAAATTTTAATTTTTAATAACTTGTAATCCTTTCAATTTAAGGATGAAAGACTAAGATTTTCTCAATTTCATGCTCTATAAAAGAAGTGTTATTCGAAATAACCGTCAAATGACTGGTTTCAATGACATAAAGACTAAGACAAGTTTACTTGTCGCACTCAAATTTATTTGTAGCATGCAGATTATCGTATAACCCACAAAAAATGTCGCGGCAACAGTTGAATCAGCAAAAAGCTACTTGGCGAACAAAACAGCGAGCACTAAAATAGTACTCATATCGCATTAATAATAAAAAAAAAGTACACAGTAAAAAATATTGTGTATTTGTGTCGAAAACGGTTTGTGTTAAAAATTGTAGTGTGTTAAATTAACACAACGTTTGTGTCACTTTATTTTGTAACATAAAAAATGTGTTATACACTCTTTATTAACACATTTTGAGTGTACTGTGGAATTCTTTGCGCCCTCTTGTGGCGATATTTCAACATAATCTTTGTGTTAAAAAGGGGTTACACAAAGTTTGCGTCGAAATTTTAACACAAATTTCGTGTCAACCGTTTTTAACACACAAACTGTGTTGATTTTACACAGTATTTTTTACTGTGTATGTTCAATTCGTGCGGTGGTGCCGATTACCCACACGAGCAAATGAGCGCACTCACTTCTTTCGTGCGCTCAACTTTGCTCTCGTGGGCAATCGACAACTTACCGCACTAGTTGTACAATGTACTATTGTTTAAGAGAAAAACTTGGCCAAGGTTTCCATTTACTGCACAAGTGCAACAAAAATACTACCGTTTAAGGACTTAAGTGTAATAAAGAGAAAAGTGCAAACCCCCTGATTAAAAAAAGTGATTTAAAACGATTTGCAATGTTAAATGCCCATAAGAAAAGGGATTCAAAAGTATTCAAGGTATTAAAAAGCATTAAAAAGTATTTAAAATTTTTTATTTCGAATTGTTTTAAATCGCTTTTTTTAATCAGGGCCCCTCGAAAACTTATATTTGTGCTGTTTTTTTAGAGTTTAAAGAAAATATATATATATGGGCCATTCCATGCCAAATCACCTGGTTTTAAAAATCATATTTTTTGATCCGGTTGAATTTTTTATATGTTTTTGTACATTTGAAAAGACACCTAATCCTAAATTTTGAACCCTTAATTTTCAAAAACCTTGGAGGTATGAATTTTTGAAAATCGCGAAAAAATAACGATGAGGTAATTTTCAGAAATTCATAACTCCTGATTAAATTATCGTAATTTCATTTCGGCAGTGGCTATTTTCTTCACGTTTAAATGTAGTTTTCGAAAAAAAAAAAATTCTTTTTCACCGTTTTTTCTTACATTGTAACTCAAGCTTTGACTTTTTTTGAAGACGGAACTTTTTTTTTTTAATACAAAATTCGAGTTTTTTGAAGATTTTTCGTAGTTTTTTTGTAGTTTTTGTAGTTTTTTGAAGAAAACCATTTTAAATATGAAGACCATTTTGAGTACAAATGATTGGTACATTATAGTTTTCATTTCGTCGTTATTAAATTTTATCTTGAATGCAGTAATTTTTATAATGAAAATATATTATTATTCTAAATAATATGTTGTAATTTTTACTTTGAGTTATGTAAAAGCTTTGATTTTTTTTAACATTTTGAGTTTACTTTCTCAGATTGTAATTTTTTTTTTCAAATTTAGTAAAAATTCTTTAATTTTTTTCTCCGCATTTGATTTCAGGGAAGCTATATGACTATCCACATCACACCAGAGCCAGAATTTTCATATGTTTCATTTGAAACTAACATTCCTGAAGAAAACTATGCAGATGTAATTGAGCGTGTTCTCAAAGCATTTAAACCTGAAAATTTCGTCGTGATATTGTTCGCCAATAAAGCATCTATTGCAGCCAACACTCCACGTGAATTCAAACAAGCGAGTTATCTCAACTTCGATGGCGAGTGGTTACGTGATGATATTCAATATTGTCGTTTCAAAGATTATGATCTCATATGTGCATTTTATTCTAAATTTCCAAGCTGATGGTTTAGAGATAGCCTATCTCTAGTTCATAATATACAGAACATAGATAGGACACATACTAATCCTAATTCTTTTTTAGCTTCAAAGCCAACTAACAAAATTTCTGTTTATCAAAAAAAAATTCCGAAACAATTTTCAGTATCTCTACTCCAACAGAGAGAGACTTTGAAGACTGAATCGAAATTATCTGATACAGATAAAAATCAAAGAACTCGTCAATTTAATAAAAATAACAAACATACCATAAAAAGATTTTCTTATGAGTCAATTACAAATTTTGCTATTTCAGAAGTCAAAGAAAACATTGCTTTAGAATCAACACGAAACTCTATTATATTACATCCAAAGCAGTTGGCCCCAGTAATTCAACTATTTATAAAAATTATGACTATAAATAAAATACATCGAAAAACATCTTTAAAGTCTCTAGTAAATGAGCACACTGGTAATTCTTCCTCACGAAAATCATTAGTATCTAGTGACATTTGTGTTTATCATAGGAAAGTATTACAACTTTTAATTGTAAATAATTTAACAAATAATGTTTCAAAATCAAAAATTAATTCTTATGAATTTAAAAATCAATTGAATATAAAGCATGTAGGTAAAATTTGTGATTCCTTATCTAAATCGTTTCCTCACTATACTCCTTATTATAAACTATCAGTTTGCAATTTATCAAAAAATTCAAAAAAAGAACCAAAATGTAACTCGGGAACTTGTAGTTATTTTTCTATCCCAGTGTATACAACTCTTACGGTTATTAGTTTCCACTGTCCCAACCCAAAGATACGATTTTCATGGTGGCGAAATAAAATTTCGTGAAGGCATGAGTTATTAGAAAAAAATGATTATGAATATCAATAATTATTTGAAACTAATGGTGCTACTTAAGTTTGTTTACAAGTAGTGATTTCTAATTCATTATTATTGATTCGCTGCACTAAGTTAATTTTCATTCATCATTAGCTTCGTGTTCCTGAATTGAGTCGAGAGATTACTATCTACTCATGATTGAGGATGGTTAATAAAATTTTCTTCCGTTACCAATAAACCTATCATAGTGTCAAACGGCAACGGAAGTATTTTTGAGTCATTTACGAGCTTCACGATCGTCTTAGAATATTTTTTACTACGCCTCAAACAGACAAAATAAATTTTGAAGACAAAGGAATTATGTTCGGAAAATTTTTGCTTTATTTTAAGTTTATTGTTGTTATATTATGATTTATTTACTTATTTAGAGCTTTTAATGAAACAACAAAATGATTCAATAACTTGTCTGATTATAACTAGTTATAAAAAGTTTCAGATTTAAAACAGTGATCATTTCATATCGAAAAAACAAATGGAAGTGATAACTATAATATAAACTCAGGAAAAATTTTTTATATGATATTCTTCATCTGTCCGAAAAAGTCCCTGGCAGATCTGAATTACGGTAAAATTACCGTAATTTACCACATTTAGCCGTAAATTACCGCATATACGTCATTTATGCGGCGAATTTTACTGTAACTTACGGCAATGCACAGTAATATACGGTATTTTACGGCGAATCACAGTAAAAAATATATACACCACAGGCTTGCCGCAATTTAACGGTAAATTACCCTTTTTTTACAGCAAATTTACGATAACAGTACTTTTGCCGTAAAATGCCGTGCGTTTACCAAAGAGTACCGTCTCTGACGATAAATTACCGAATTTTACAGTAAATTAGAGTATGTTACCGTAATATACCGTAGATCGTGTTCGCCAGGGGTTGCTATAAGATACTTCCAAGATTTCTACATATAGTAAAAGTTGCATTTATGATTGTAGTTTTAGATTTCGTTTAGTTTTAAAAGAACCTTAATTTTAAAAACCGAACATTGAAAAAAAAATATCTTATATTGATCTGATAATTATATTGTCTGCAGTCATCATATTCTCATAGAAGTAAGCTAATTCTTCTAAAGAAATTAACAAAAAATGATTTTACGTGTAAATAGATTATATCAGATTTGAAAAATTTCTATTTTTCAAACAATTTACTCTTATTGTACATTCATGAACGTGCGATTATCGAAGAGTTTTTAAGGGAAGCTCTAGAGAATGAAATAATATAATTCGGAAGTACCAAAAAACTTACTTAATAATTAAAAATTTAATAAAATAGTTGCAAAAGAATATAAAATGCTAATTTTTTAAATTTTGCTTGTCAAGATGTGCTCATTTAAAATTTATGGAAATCATTCTTTACGAATAAATTTAAAAGTATGTTCATTCAATTATTTTTTATTTCGATATACGTTAATAAATGATTCCTCTATTAATTTTGAAAAAGTCTCATTCCTAAAATAAAGCTAACAAACAAAACAAAAATGAAAAACAAAAGAACCATGCAAAAATGTCTTAATACCCTAGTTAAGAAAGCTGATTTAAAGTGGTTTATTCAACTCATGCGCGCTATTCACGTTTTACTATGCCTAAAATTCGAACCCTAAATTGCCGTTTACTGACTGGTGAAAAATTATTTGTCAAAACGCAATAATGATGTCTACTATCCCGGCCATTGTGACGTAATAAAAATAAACGTCACTATCTTTCGGGCTCTAACTCAATATTGAGTAATCACAATTCTCTGTTGTTACCCATTGAACAGCCAAGATTGTGATGCCGAATGTTTTTAACGTGAAATTAAAACTTTGACTTATTGAATTTAAATTTCCGTGGAATTAAATCTACATCTCTATAATTTTGTCACATGAGTTGAATAAAATTATGGGCGCAACATGTAGGTTAAGTCATAGTCCGTCATCCGCGAGCTGCTTAGCATTTAGCACTCATCTTGTGCCTGCGCACCTGCAACTTGTACAATCCAAATCAGGCTGACAGACTATGAATAACACTTTACTAGTTACGCCAATAACTATTACACCGTTAAATGTCCATATGAAAGATGATAAAAAATTATTTGAATACTTGAAATGATGTAAAATGATTTTAACTCTAAATACTTTAAACAATTTTAAAACATCTTTCTTAATCAGAGTAGTATACTAGGCTCATAATTAAAAATAAATTTTGGGTAACGAGAATGAATTGATTCAAAATCCACAGGTGAGTGTTAACAAAACACGAGTGTTAAATTCAATCGCTACTCAGTTAAACAACAAATTTTTACATCAAATGTCAAGACATATATCTTCTATTGGTAGAAAAGATTGCACAAGCTGATTTACAAAAACATACCATAGAGTTAGAATTAATGTCAACTTGATTCATGGTCATGGAAGCACTTATCCAGACGACTCTTTCCAAGCTTAATATATGTATTGTATTTACATGTAGTCTGCGATTTTTCGCTATCATAACTTGAAACCGATAATCAATATATTTTCTCTGTTGGATCCGAATTACGGTGATTACCGTAATTTACGGAATTTGGAAGAAATCCGGTATTTTACGGTAAAATACCGCAATTTACGGTAAAAGCACAGTATTTTTCAGAAAAAGTTATTCAGCAGAATTGCTATAATTTACGGTCCAATGCGGTAATTTATCTTAATCCACGGCGAATTACGTTATTTACCGTAATATAGGTAAATTACGGTATTTTACCGCTCATAACCGTAATTTACCGTAGATTGCGGTAAATTGCCACATTTCTACCTAAATTGCGGTAATTCTGCTGGATACCGTAAATTACGGCAATTTACCGTAATTTAGATCCGCTAGGGCTGTAAAATCCCTGGTGGATCTCGATTATGATATCCGGCAAAACTACCGTAATTTAGGTAAAATGCGGTCATGTACCGTAAATTGCGGTAGTTTTACCGTAAATTACGTCGAAAGGTCGCAATTTACCGTAAATTACGGTAAGTTGCCGCATTTTATCGTAGATTACGACAAATTACCGTATTTTACGGTAAATTGCGGTACTCCTGCTGGATACTGTAAATTACGGTAATAACCGTAATTTACCGTAATTCGGCTTCGCTAGGGATACCATAAATGACTTTATATTACAGTAAAATGTCGTAAATTGCGGAAAATTCGCCGTAGAAATACCGTAGTTTGCGGTAAATTACGGCAAAATCTGGTTAATTACCGTAATTCGGATCTGTCAGGAAATCTTAAAATGGTAAGTTCATAATGACCCTCGCAGATTTGAATCACGGTGGGAACACCGTGAAAGTGTAAACATCGTGGATCCACTGTGGTTACACGGTGGGTTTGTTCTATTTCACCACCGGGTATACACAGTGTATCCACTGTGATTACGCGGTGTATCCACCGTGATTACGCGGTGGCTTGACCACTGTCTATACACGGTGTTCCCACTGTGATTACGCGGTGTATCCACCGTGATTACGCGGTGGCTTGACCACTGTCTATACACGGTGTTCCCACTGTGATTACGCGGTGTATTCACCGTGATTCCACGGTGGCTTTGTGCTATTTCACCACCGTGTTTCCACGGTGTATCCACCGCGTAATCACAGTGGAAACACCGTGTATACACGGTGGTCAAGCCACCGTGTAATCACGGTGGATACACCGCGTAATCACAGTGGTAAAATGGAACAAACCCACCGTGTTTCCACCGTGATTCAAATCTGCGAGGGGAAAACAATAAAAAAAATCTGGGCGTCGGTTGACCCTGCGGGCCAGCCCCAAAACTTCCCGCTGTTTTCGAGCTCAAGGAGCTTGAAAACATTACTCTGAATATATTTTCGAGCTCTTCTAGATCGAAAATACTTTTGTGTGCCATTGTTTTCGAAAAAAACCGATATTAGCATTTCTTTCTCCCACGATATCTCAGGAACGAATTGACCGATTTTGATGGTTGAGGTGGCAATCGGCGTATTTTATTGAGTTCTAGAGCTGATCAGATTTTGGAATCGTTTACTTCAGTTGTTTCGAAGATATTCGCAAAAAACCGTTTTTTACCATTTCTTTTGCCCGCGATAACTCTCGAACGAATTATCCGATTGAGATGGCTAAGGCGGCAATCGACGCGTTTTATCAAGTTCTAGAGCTGATTAGATTTTGGAGTTGATCGTATAAGTCGTTTCTGAGAAATCAATAAAAAACCAAAAAAAAAAAAAATTTTTTTAATTCTTATTCTTTGTATAACTTGTAAACTACATGATCGATTTACCCCAAAATCTAATCAAGACTAAGTTTTGGTGAGCTCTTTCGATCGCCACCAAGTACGTTCAAATCGGTTCATCCGTTCCAAAGATATCGTCGGACAAAAAAAAGTTCACACACACACACACACACACACACACACACACACACACACACACACACACACACACACACACACACACATACACACGGACGTCCATCCGGGAATAGTCAGAATAGTTTCCTAGGACCTCAAAACGTCGACATCTGATGAAAACTCGATTTTCGAAAATCGGACCGAAACCAATAACTTCCCTTTTTTGAAAATTTGCAATTTTCTTAGCGGGAAGTTAAAAATACGTGAAGAGTGCGAGTAGCGTCTAAAAGAGTGGAGTACATAGAAAAACAATAATAATACACATAAAATAAAGGCAGGAAAATCTAAGAAACGTTAATTTGAAGACTAATCTCAGAAAATTCATCGACTTTCAGTAATCTCTTTGAAATAATCAAGAGTCGGTCAATGATTTCAAATAGGATTTTTCTTAAGGATGAGTTGAAATGACTATAATAAGAAGTCAGTTGTTTTTCCGTTTATAACGGCTTGTATCTTGACGACTTATGAGCTCACATTCCCTTTTCTTTGAAAGGATGCAAAGTGTATGGTAGGGACAACTGAATTATCTGCAAACTACTCTGTAAAGAAAATAAGCGTTGAATTATTTTCACGTTTTGATTAAATAAATAAAATGTTATTAAACAAGTGGTAAACCAAATTATTGAAAGACATTTTTATAATTATAAATTTTAAACCTTACATTTATAAAATCATCGAGAGTTTAAAAATAACAAATATTATAAAACGCTACTATTTCTTAGTAAATTCAAATGAAACGTTATAAAAATTTAAAAAATTATTATTATTCTAGCTCAACTGCAGTGGCTATTATTGTTACTCTTGTCAGCTAACCTTATTCTATTTGAAATAAAGTAAATTTTATATTTATTAAATTTTTTTAAAACTACTTTTTTTCTACACAATACGTAACATTTATAAGCCACTCCCAAATATGGGACTGCACTTACATTTTTTAGCAATCATAAATGTTTGTTTTTTTATTTACAGAATTTTATTATACCGCTATCGTTTATAGAGCATAACTGAGTGCGGTCGACTGCTGTCATCTTTATCACATAACCTGCTGATATGAACAACTTTTTGCTTATATTCGTCCCAAATCCTAAAAATTTACTAGCAAGAACTGAAGTAGATTTCTCATTTAACACTCACTGATTAAGATACAAAAGTTAATACAATAAGGATGAAATTGTCCCATTGATTCAAGGTCTTACTCAAAGTATGCTTTTATGCTTGGAGAAGCCGCTGTTGGAGATCATAGATGAGAAACAGTAGCTTCGTTGATGATGAAGGCAAAGTATAAGGCCTTAACTGAAGTAACCAAAGAATTCATATACCTGCAAGGTCTTGTTAACGAATGAGGCATTCTTTAGTTATTCAAGGGTCTGATATATTGTGATAACCAGGAAGCCAAGCGACTAGTGTTACGTCTAGACTGACAACAACATACGACAGTTCCTTAATTTTAAGTCAAGACATGGAAAACCTTTATTCGGGTAACGAGGACCACGTTATTTAGAGCCGAGCATGGATAGAGATCGGGACAACGTGGATAAATTACATAAATAAAATAATAACTGTCAGGACTTACAAATGAAATCATTTCATTATTTATTTATGCTCAGAATTACTGCAACAGATGATGGCTGCTCTGATTTGCTGCTGTCTGGTCAAGTCGTAGTGGGCACTCGAGATTTTGGAGCGTATACGTGAGCAAAGTTGTACGAAGGTAGTTGCGCTATTGTTTTAACTCGCGATTCTACTTGCAACTTTATATTTCATACATTATTGATAAAGTAAAGAATAAATAATAAATTCAGTGCTTTAACTGCGTTGTTTCACGTAAAGAAATATTGAATATCCAGCTTAGACCAGGTCGATTTCGATATTGTATCTTGCGGAAACGTTTATTGTAAGTAACCGCATTTTATTATAATTGGCAATAAACTTGCATATTTTTCTAATTAATTCCTTTATGCTATCTATCACTATTTATCCTGTTTATATCCTAATATACTGGCAAAATTATTAAATAAATTAAAATAAATTTTAATTAAATTATAAAAGATAATTTAGTCAACAATAAGAAAATAGTATATAATTATAAGCCGTGCACGCATAAAAATTTTTTATTAGTATAACAAAAGATCGGATAACAGAAAAATACGTTTCAATAACAAATGAATTTATTAAAGATAACAAATCGATTAGTTCATTTAACAATATGAACTAAGTTGCAATAAAAAATCAGTTTGAATAACCTACAAGTTAATCTGTTGTCTCAACAAAATCGCTTTGTGGTCGTAATAAATGAATTTGTTGCAATAACAAAATTGTTTCGTAATCATAACTTATTCGTTTTTGTTGTCGTAACAGAATCAATTTGTTGATTTAACAAACGAAATTTGTTATGATAGCTAATCACTTTAATTATATTTGTTATTATATTTTCTGCATATATATAAGAGATTTCGACGTATATAGTCACTCATCACAATATCTCTGGAACCATAAGACATATAGACTTGAAATTTGGTAGGAATATTCTTTCCACCAAGTAGAGGTCAGCTAAGAACGGATTTTATGAAATTCCACCCGCAAGAGGCGTTGCGGGGACGTTACTTAAGAAAAATTCATATTTTTAAACTACATCTCTTATAGGTATAAAACAGCCAGGATATTTTGTTGTGCGCAGAATTGGAAAAAGTTTAATTCTAACTGATTCTCTTTAATTCTAAAATAATATTTAATTTCTGTTCCCGTGGAGGATTCAAGAGAATAAAAGAGGATTCAAAAAAGTTTAATTCTTACCAATTCTTTTTAATTCTAAAATAATATTTAATTTCTGTTCCCGTGGAGGATTCAAGAGAATAAAAGAGGATTCAAAAAAATTTAATTCTAACAAATTCTTTTTAATTCTAAAATAATGTTGCAATTTCTGTTCTTCCCGAGAATCCGAGAGAATAAAACAGGATTCGAAAAAGTTTAATTCCATCCTATTTTTTTTATAATTTCAAAGTCATGCTGCAATTCCTGTTCTCGCTGAGAATTCGAGAGAATTGTAACCATAACAAAAAAAATTATTTTTCTTTTAAACTTTGAAAAAACAAAATAATAGTGATTAGTAATTATTTGTATATTTAAATTTTATTCTGAGAAAGAAACGAAATAATAATTTTATACGTGAAATTTTATTTTTTTTTATGGAGAAATTTTTGAAAAATAAAAGTAATTAAAAGAGAAAAAGGCAACGGGAAAAAAATATAAGAGTAATCATGAGACGCTCGCCGACCGACAATCTGGCGGGAGAGAGTAAGTAAGCGAAAGTTAGTTCCGCGCTCACCGCTAGAGCGTGTGGGCTTCTTGGATATGGACACTTATAGTAGAAGTGTTAAAAGCAAATGCAGCGGACGTTATCGTGTCATCACTCCACTGCTACCAAGTGAACTTTGCGTAGCAGAGTGGGAAGTACCTACTGGTAGTGGCGCAGTATACCCTGCACCACGTCATATATATATATATATATATATATATATATATATATATATATATATATATATATATATATAAGGGTGGTCCGTTTGGAACGACTTTTTTTTTTTCGCTCCCACTGAAAAATATTGTTGTAGACATTGAAAAAAAAATTCTCTGAAAGTTTTAGCTCTTAATTTTAATTCTAAGTACTTTACATTTGATTTTGAAATTTTCCCATTTAAAATACATGGGAAAGTTGGGATTTTTTTTTTAATTCTCTATAACTCAGCCGCATTTTAAGTTATCGGGTCGCCGTTTGCGGCATTTTTTAGGTAATTTGATACTCTTCAAAAGTTTCCTTAATAGTTTTACTCTGACTTTAATTGTTTTTTCTGTATCGGTTCTGAAAATAATTTTTTCAATAATAATTTGGGTTTTTAGTTGATATTAACTAAATAACGAAATTTACAGAAAAAGTGCAGATAACGATTTTTTAGGAAATTTTATTCGCTACAAAAAAGGTCCTCTTAGTTAAGTAGCTTAAGTTCTCCGTTCACGTGATATAAGGATTTTAGTAATTTTGTAAATAAAATATTTGTCAAAAATTTTTCCGAAGTTCATCAATTTGACCCCTTTTGATTTTAATGACTGAATTAAATTAATGAAAGGAAAATTATTTACCGATTTAAAATTGAAATGAAATAGTATTTGGTGGAATTTTTGGACAAATATTTTATTTACAAAATTACTGAAATCCCTATATCACGTGAACGAAGAACTTGAGCCACTTAACTAAAAGGACCTTTTTTGTAGCGAATAAAATTTCCTAAAAAATCGTTATCTGCACTTTTTCTGTAAATTTCGTTATTTAGTTAATATCAACTAAAAACCCAAATTATTATTAAAAAATTATTTTCAGAACCAATACAGAAAAAACAATTAGAGTCCGAGTAAAACTATTAAGGAGACTTTTGAAGAGTATCAAATTACCTAAAAAATGCCGCAAACGGCGACCCCATAACTTAAAATGCGGCTGAGTTATAGAGAATTAAAAAAAAAATCCCAACTTTCCCATGTATTTTAAATGGGAAAATTTCAAAATCAAATGTAAAGTACTTAGAATTAAAATTAAGAGCTAAAACTTTCAGAGAATTTTTTTTTCAATGTCTACAACAATATTTTTCAGTGGGAGCGAAAAAAAAAAATAGTCGTTCCAAACGGACCACCCTAATATACACTTATCCAAAAAATTAAAGGAACAAGAAAATTTTATAAATTTTTTAGTGATTTTTGGAAGGCTGTATTTTCGTGAAAAATGATCGTATCGAAAAAATAAAAAAAGCAAATTGAAGCTTGAAATCTCGAGTATGAAGATCTCAGTATTCAGTAAATGTAAGATAAAGAAAAAAAAAAATTTTTTTCCGAAAAATGAAAAAAAAAATAACCCCCCGAATAAAACATAAAAAAAAAAATTGGAAAAAATTCTTGTTTGGTCTCGTTTTTTGGAAAATTTTTTTTTTTTCCTCCTTACCTTACATTTACTGAATAACTAACGCAAAAATGAAAGAAAATCCGAAAAAAATTGATTTTTTCATTTTGATAACGATTACACAGATTAAGGAACAAAACTTGTTCCTATAACAGGGCTAAGCTACTACTCTGGTCGTCCTTACAAAGGGCGCCACTGGAAGTAATAACGGCCTCCCAGAGCCGGATCTTGGATCATCAGGGTCGGTGTAAAATAGATTTGTAAGAGAAGGAAGAGGAAGGATAATTTATAATTAATTAATTTATTTTACAATCAACAATTTTAACCTTTATTTATTCAACCTTGACAATATTTATTTAAACCTTTATTCTATAAATCTTATAACCTTTTATTACCTTATTAAACCTTATTACCTATAAACTTTATTACCTAATGTCAACTACCTTTGACTATATCACACACACACTCACACTAAGTCCCCTGGACTATAATACACATACACGACTTAATACTTTCCACGCGGTCGACAAGACCCTCTACGTGGCTACTATTTTCCCGCGCGGTCCCCTGGACCCTCTACGCGATATAAAACCTTAACTAATTAATTCACGCGGTCCCCTGGACCCTCTACGTGATTACAAAACCTTAATAACTATTTCACGCGGTCACCTTGACCCTCTACGTGAATAAAACCTTATTTAATTAATTCACAAATTCCATAATTACACTATCCACTCCCACACACTTTACAATATAAAATTCCACTATTAAAATTTAACCATATTCAAATTCCTTATCAATTAATTTACCGTTTACAATTACCACATTATTATTTACCAAATTAAAATCACTAATCAATTACTAACAACTAATTTCTTATCAACGTTAAACTTTCTTTTAACAACCATTTTGTTAAGCCGGTTTTAGGATTTATTTTAGTTTACCGGTTAACATTTTATTCACTGACTCTATATCCAATACTCAAACTCGAACACGTTTTACTTAACGACACTTTTTAACGTTTATATATTATTTGATTTTTATTTAATTACTTAACTTAATTATAATTAATTTATCCTATTATTAGTGACTAGATAATTTTGACTAGATCGCAATTGCTTTTCCGGCGAATGCCTTACGCAACCTGCCTGGAAAATTCCAGAAGAATTTTCCGGCGATGCTTTATACAACCTGCCTGGAAATAACAAAGCTAATTATATTGAGACCGGTTTTCGATTGAATATTACACGAAAATAGACACGACAATACTTCGCGGACACGACGTATAAGTGCGTATTTAATTAATAAATATTCTGGGAATATTCTATAAAATACTTATTACGATTTATGTTGAATTCTTACACCGTCGATTGTCCAGTATTAGTTGTCCTGGTCTGGTTATTGTCCTGGTCCATGTAATTGTCCTATTCCGTGTAGTTGTCCTGGTGGTTACTTGGTCATCCCGGCTCGGTGCTTCCTGGTTGAAACTTTGGGCGTCTGGATGTTTGCCCGATCCTATGGACTCTGTCCTGAACGTCTAGTCAGTCTGGTCGTTCCGGTCACTACTGTGCTTTTTCACTGCTGTCTTCTAGTTTTATTAATTCCACTCGATTATTTTCGGCAATGATCGGAAAACTCCTCCCTTAATTAATTATGATTGGGCCTATCGTGAGAGTATTTTCTATTAGCGCGCCCGGCGACAAGTCGAAAAACTTAATCGAATGCTCATTTGGGGTAGCAGGTAAGGTAGGTGGCCATCAGTGATAAATCACGATTTTGGTCAATAAAATGACCCAATTTACCCCGTTACATTCCTTTAATTGTTTTGTACAACTTTGAGCAATCGGACCGGACAAACGGTTCAATGGATCAATCTGAAAATTTCCAGGGTTTTTGGGGGTACATTAAGCTGTAAAATTACCTGGCAACATTATTTTTTTTATCAATATTTGCAGAGTAGCGATGAGTCGACTAAAAAACCAGAAAATGGCCATTTTTTAAAGGTTTTTCAAATGGATGTCAAGGATGAAAAAAAATTTTTTTTTTTTAAAATCAAAAATGGAGCTTGTAGGGGATTTATTCAAGTTTATTAAACTGCCCTTTAAATTACTGTGTGACCATTTCTTGCTGAGATATCAATAATCAAAGACAAAAGGATCCTTTTTTATTTGAAGGCTGATATCTCAGCAGCAAATTGTCGTACAGAGAAACAAAAAAAAGCAAATTGTAGCTGAATAAATTTCCTAAACAAGTCATGAATTCGTTTTTTTGAAAAAATTTTTCCCGGCCCCGTAGACCTAAAAAACGAAACCAAAAAATTTAGAAAAATTTTGTCTCGACCTTTTTCTTCTGATTCCGCAAAAACCGTGGCTCAAAAAAATATTTTGCTGAAAGATCTTCAAACTAGAGATTTCAAGCTTCAATTTGCTTTTTTTATTTTTTCGATACGATCATTTTTCACGAAAATACAGCCTTCCAAAAATCACTAAAAAATTTATAAAATTTTCTTGTTCCTTTAATTTTTTGGATAAGTGTATATATATTGAGACAATGTGAATTGTCTTTCATCACTCTCAGCCTTGCGGTTCCCGCTTTGATCCGTCTCGTTGCCGTCTGACGTTGATGTCATAGTGCCGTGGTCACATGACAATCCGTTACGTTGACGCATGCCTGTTAGAAAGAGGTGGGGACAGTCAGGAGGCGAGCCCTATGCCCAAAAATAATCGGTCACCACTTCGATTCTGGATCCGTTAACGTTCAGGCATTATTAATTGTTATACTTGCGATATTTTAGATTTTGTAAACCGCATAATTTTCCGGGCAATTAACTTGCAAAATAATATTATTTGTATTGTTTATTAGTTCTTAATTATAATTAAATTTAAGCATATAAAATATTATTCGTTACCGGCGACATATTCGCGGTAATATTATTAAATTAAATAATCAAATCAGTGTGATAAGGATTCATTCCACGTGGTCACTACTGCGTATCCTGCGTGCCAGCCAGGACCACTATTCTTGTATTCTGCGTGAACCGTTATTGTAAGTAATTGAATCTATTATAATTGGCAATAAACTTGCACATTATCCTAATAAATTCCCTATTTTATTCATCACCTTATTCTATCCCTATCCTAAATTACTGGTAAGACTGCCTAATAGTTTGATTTAACCATTCTAAATTGAGTTACAAGTAGTAATTTGATTATTAATAAAATACTCTATAATAAAAATACCATCTATAATTTTATAATAAGCCGTGAGGTAAGTTGATAAGCTTTTGATACGTTGCCGATCTTGAATAAGTGCGGGTCTTTGCTTTGCAAGAACCCCAGCCCACTGCTCTGTCCAGCATAAATAAAAATTTCGTAGAGGCCAGCCTAAGCCAGGGTTCAACCCGCGAATTCTGATGGCTGCTGGTGAAAATCGCGAACACAAAAAGCGATTTGTCTCAATATATATATATTGTAACGAGGTTTATAAATCCTCCTTATCGTACTATGATAATAGGCAGTTACCAAGGGTATTTACCTCGTGTTACCTGGTTTACCCGCTTTAGTTTTACCTAATTATTATTATTATTTAATAATCCCTCTCCATTCGTATTTTTAATGGAAGGGATGCGCATCACGTCGACGCGTAAGCATCGACGTGAATCTATAAGAAGGCCTGCGCGCCTCTAATTATTCAGCTTTTTTCTCAACTTTACTACCACTATGAATTTATAATAAATACAGTTTATTCTTTTAACTCTTTTTCTTTTAACTTTTAACTTACCTGATTACGACTAAGTATTCATTATTATTTAAGTATTCTTTTAAATAATATAATAATCATTAACTACAATGATTATTCTCTCGTAGAACTACCTACATTTCCTAGCCTACATACCTTCCTGTAGAAGACGGTAACCCCGTAAAGATGTATACCTGCTACATCCTTTTCCCACGATACCTGCTCGTAGACGCGTGTACCTGCCACGATATTCTCCTACAATACCTGCTTGTAGAGGTGCATACCTGCTGCACTCCTTTCCTACGATACCTGCTCGTAGAAGCGTGTACCTGCCACGATGTTATCCCACAATACCTGCTTGTGGAAGCGCGTACCTGCCGCGACCTATCCTGTAATACCTGCTTACAGAAGCGCGTACCTGCCGCGATTATTATCTGCAATACCTGCTTGTAGCTATACCAGACAATTGTGATACAGAGCTCACAATTGTCTTAATTATTTTTTGCTCTCAATCATCGATACCAGTGAACCAACACCTCACAGGTAAGTATAGTAACACTATTATTATACCTTCTGTAATTTCTTGTGCTTCTCACTAGTTTGGCTTATTTGCAAACACCTGTAGTCTATCTTCTCTTTCTGGTATATTATTACCCTATATCATGCCCCACGACTCCCGATCCTTTATATGCCTTTTGCATATATAAATTTATAGCCAACCGGTCGTCTGGTCCTTACGAACCGGGTAACACCAGGATCAGTTACCAAATAATTAGCTTACTAGCTAAAAGGGACACGGGCCCATTTAATTTAAATGGGTAACGGACGGTTGATTCATCCCTACTAGGGGGGTGGACCTCAACTTCGTTTCAATATATATATATATATATATATATATATATATATATATATATATATATATATATATATATATCTGGTATAGATAATTTATTACATTTGGTATAACCAGTGGTCTTCCCCATGGACAATTCGGGATATCCATCCCAGTTCGGGCTCTCCATATTATTCTTGGGAAATAGTTCTTTATTCTATTCGATTTTTCTGAAGAGAATTAATAAGCATTCAAAATTTCTAAATATCAATTCTTCTTAATTCTATTTAATTCTCTGAAGAGAATTTAAAAGTATTGAAAATTTCAAAATATGAAGTCACCTTAATTCTATTTAATTGTCTGAAGAGAATTAAAAAGTATTAAAAATTTTTAAATATGAATTCTTCTTAATTCTATTTAATTCTCTAAAGAGATTTTAAAAGTATTGAAAATTTCAATATATGAATTCTCCTTAATTCTATTTAATTCTCTGAAGAGAAGTTAAAAGTATTAAAAATTTCAAAATATGAATTCTCCTTAATTCTATTTAATTCTCTGAAGAGAATTTAAAAGGATTCAATTCATTTTTAATCCTCTTTAATTCTCTTTTTTAACCAGGGATATATGATGACGAATCACTACAAATTTAAATCCTATTATTTGCTCTTTTGTTACTTTTTTGGCTAATGTAAAATCTAAAATTTCTCGCAAAAAGATGTATAAATTCCAGTAAGGATTACTTTCATTAACTAAATCTTTTATCAAAATTCCAAGATATTTTACGAACGTTGTTAATTCGGCGGCCGTCATTTTTAATTTAGTTTCACTCTTAATATCTTCCTCTCGAATGTGGGGAGGATTATTAGAGCAATCAATTGGTCCATAGTCAAACATTAGCAAGCGACTATTCAATTCAGACAAGGAAAAAGAATAAAATTGGCTATTTTCGAAAGTAAGTGCTCTGAGAATGGCAATTGTATTTCATCTACACTAAAATTTGGAGTATAATGAAATGACTTTACTTTGTGGAATACACATTCTTCTTTGATACCTGTCTTCGAAATATTATTCAATTTGATATCTTCTTCATAGTTTTTAGGAGTTCTTTTCAATTCAGGTAAAGTAACAAAGGTCTTTTTACATGCATCTTTACTTAATTTACAAAATCTACAATAATATGTTGCCACGAATGATTCGGTGAATCCTAATAACCCATGCAACCAAAGGTTATCACCTAATATAAGACCTAATACAAAATAAACTGTTTTGGTACCTGTACGCGTATTAATTTGTATCCCTTTTTCTTCTAAAAATTTAATTCCACTTACGAGTGAACGATAGATGTTATTCGCACTGATCAAGGAAAACACAAACCGTTTAATGCTAAATTTTTTTTAATTTTTTCCAAAATATAATTATTATTTTACATAATATACATTTAAAATTGTAGTAAGCTGCGTGTTTATGAATTATCTTATGAATTGATTTACTGTAATGTTTTTTAATACAAAATTTGTTTAATAGTCTAGTCAACGAGTGCCTTTTTGGTCAACTTTTTTCAGCAGTCTCCGAAAATTATGATTGAGGTGTCATTCGATTCGGAATAGCATCTAGATGATTTTTGAAAAAAATGAAGTTCCGCTTGCAAAAATTGCAAAAGTTATTAACAATCAACTAAAAAAAAAGGGTTTTGGAAATATCTGCAAAACTAATAAAGATTTTTCAAATTCAAAAAAAGATTCAACGAAAAGAGAAAATTTCCTAAAAAAAGTCCCGACTTCCGGATCTGTAGGACCAATATTAATAATTTTCCCAGAGGGATGAAAATACGGCCAAAAATAGGTGCTCTGGCTTGCGTAAGCCACAAATAAAATTAAAAAAAAAATCTTACTATGCCAAGTTTGTCAGTTACTTTAACAAAGATATTTGTTGTGTTTACTAATCAGTATTTGTTATACCAATTGCAAACTTTTTGGTAAGCCAACAGAAAAATTTATTACTCAGAAAAAGCAATTCTGTTGCTTAAACAAAGGGATTTGTTAATTTAACTAAACTATTTTCTTAAAACAATCGAAGGATTTAACACAATAATAAAACACTTTTGTTGAATCAACATATAAATTACTTATTGTAACCAATTTATTGTTATCATAACATATCATTTGTAATCCCTATGTTAACATAACGATTTGTTACCTAAACTTATTTTTTGTTGCTCTAACAAAAAATTTTTATGCGTGTGAGGTAAGTTGATAAGTTTAACATACGTTGCCGTGATTGAATAAGTGCGGGTCTTTGCTTTGCAAGAATTTTAGCCCATTGCTCTGTCCCAGTAAAATAAAATTTGTAGAGGCCAGCCTAAGCCAGGGTTCAACCCGCGAATTCTGGTGGCTGCTGGTTAAAATCGCGAAGACAAAAAGTGATTTGTCTCACTATATATGAGTCGATTTGAATTTTCCCATGCAGGAGCTGCCAGAGTTGAACGATGGGGCTCTACTTGGCCCAGCACTGGGAAACCTAGCTTTGACACACCTATATTGGCCCATGCTTGGCTCAAGATTGGGTACTCAGTTCTGGCCGTGATTTTGTCAAAAATCACCATAATTGGTAGTTTCTCGGTTTTTGTTCATTTTTTCGATTTAAAAATGTTTTTTTACCGATAATCTTCATTTCTTCGATCAAAAAGATCGATTATCGAAAAAAAAATGAAAAAAAAAATTTTTTTTCAAAATTTTTTTTTTTTTTTAATTTTTTTTTTCAAAATTTTTTTTTTGTTGTATCTGCAAAGATTTATCATTGTCAAAAAAAATTCCTAAAATTTTTTTTACCGCTGTAACTGCATCTGCTTTAAATGTCAACTTAACAAACATACGCTTTGGGTAACTCTAATGCCGGCGGTAAAAAAAATTTTAGGAATTTTTTTGACAATGATAAATCATTGTAGATACAACAAAAAAAAGACTCTTTGAGGTTGACAAAAAGACGAAGATATCCATTGTTCATCCGTTATATCCAAAGTTATAGCAAGATTTCCGAATATCCTTAAATTTGTGAATTTTGACCTGTTTTTTACTAAACAATATCGTTAAAAAAAAAATTTTTCTATCAAATGCCACTAATATTGCCTTATAGAGAATATTTTCCAGTTTTCAAAACCCTGCTTCCATTCTCTGTACGACCAATACATCCGGAGTTATTGATTATCAAAGCCAAAATGGACTTTTTTGCTTTGATCAATGATAACTCGGCGCCAAATCGTCGTAAAGACTTTTTCAAGCCACCAAATTAAAGGGCATAAAATTTCCTAGAAAAGTCAGGCAGTCGAATTATTGAAAAAAATTTATTGTCGCCCATAGAGGTATTGAAAGACCAGCAAAAATTTTGAAAATTTTTTTTTCGTTCGTTTTTTTATGATTACTCCGGAACCGTACATGATACAAAATTTTGAGGTCCAGATCTGAAAACTAGAAACTTGAGGCTACAATTTGCTTTTTTCAATTTTCTTATACGACCATTTTTCACCGAGTTACAGCATATCGAAAATCACCTAAAAATTTCGGATTTTTTTTCTATCTCTTAATTTCTGTGACCAGTGTAAATTATGTAAACATTTTTATTTCAATTGTAATTAATTAAGCACCTTGCTTTATTCTTATATTTCTTATTACAACCTAATTTTCCTTATGACAAACTAATCGTCCCCTGGACGTTTCCACACTCCCACACACTTAATTAAAAAACCGTCCACCAGGCGTTAAACCTTATTTTCTTAATTCCTAATTTTTAAAAACCGACCACAGGACGTTAACCTGCAATTTCTTCATTTCTAGTGTCCCCTGGACATATCTTAAACCTAGCTTAATTTTTGTCCACCGAACCTACATCACAGACACAGTTTTTTTTTTTTCTTAACATTAATTTGACTCTAATTAAAACTTTACTTTGTTTTGTACTTTCAATACCCCCGGGCTGTCTAATCTCCGTAAAGGAGAGCGGACAACAAGGTTGAGGGCCGACCGGGCGCGTCCCCAGGTGGCGGATAGGGAGGGATATTGTGGGCAGGCCACGACTACTTTGGTCAACATGTGCTACAGGAAACCCGGCAGGTATAAAAACCAGCCTAGGGGGACCAAGGCCATGTCGCGGACCAACTTCCCAAGCCAAGGTGTAAGCGATCGTGCTGAGGGCTGAATGGCACAGGGGTACTGTGTCGCTAACGATGCACCTTGGGGCACCAGGTGCAACCCCATTGTATCTATGCACCTTCCGCTGTGCAATCAGGCTCTGCCGGCGGTGACCGTATATTTCCTTGACTACTCGTGGGACCAAAATGGAAACAACAATAACAACACCAAATAAAAACTCTGGATCGGAGGCTTCGAAAGAGGACTCCGATCTTCTAAATGTCCACATGGACGTAGTGGAGGGCACGGGAGGCTCAGCTAACGCCGGGACTCCTGGAACTCCAACGGATGGAGGCAAGAAGAAGAACCGCAGTGGAGCTGCGAAAAAGAGGGCCCGGAAAGCCAAACTGGCCGCACGGGAACAATTTTCGGAGCAAAACAGCGGGGACGCTTCTTCCCCCATCAACGTAACCTCGGTGGAGGATGGCTCTTCAGGAACTGGTAGCTCTAAAAGGCCCAGACCTGAGAACCAAACCCCACCAGAGGTGAAAAAAGTGACCAAACGTGGCAAGGTGACCTACAAACCGACTGGTTTCGGTGACGCAGTTAGGGCGGACAGAAAGGTAGCTATTGTGCCTTCTGGATACCCTGACGCGTTGCTGAGCCAGGAGACGGGTGATCTGATCACACAGGCGTTAGTCAGGGCGCTGGACGCTGTCCCTACAGGACAGCCCGTCCCGTGCTTTGACGGATGCCGGTGGGACCAAGGAGCTCTGTGGGTTACCTGCGCCGATGTCAAGGCCAAACAGTGGTTGCTGGGGACTGTTCCGGCTATTAAGGCTGGGGGGGGACTCGTTCTTCAAGCTCTGGAGAATGAAAAACTCCCTAGACTTAAGAAGCTTACGGCGGTTCTCAGTACCACTGAGGATACCAAGGTCATCCTGAACAGGCTGGCACGACAAAATCCTGGGCTCACCACTCAAATGTGGCGGGTCTGGGATCGTAGGGTGGTAGGTAAAACTGTCCACCTTGTTCTGGGTGTGGACCAGCGGTCGCTGGCGGCACTCTCGGGGTGCAACTACTCTCCCCACTTCGGTCTTGGTAAGGCCCGTTTTTACGAGGTCACATCCGGGAACGCAGCTGGGGCGAGTGGGGGTGCTTCGGGAGGGGCTGCTAGAAAGGCAACGAAGACCACGTCCGGAGCAGTGCCTCCTGGAAAGGAAAAGGCAAAGGCAAAGGTAGGAGAGCGGGGCCAGGAGACTGAAGCGGCTGGCGCTGCTCAGGAAACTGGCACTGCTCCGATACCTCCAAAGATTGTGGTCGTTCCGCCTCCACCTCCTCCAGCTGAGGAACCTGCTGGGTCCCTCGGTGGGGGGGGAGAGGGAGGAGGAACGTCACAATTCGCTTTGGACCTCGATAGTAGGGCCAATCATCAAGCCACCTCGCCTGATAATGAGTGGGACTTCCGATGGGGAAAAGACCATGCCTCCGGCAAGATCTGGATCCAGAGGAAGGCCCACAAAGGCGAAGGCGGTTGCCAAAGAGAGCCTGTCAGGGACTAAGCAGGGTAAGCAAGCTACCCTCGCTCAGGCGCTGGCGGGAACCCTCCAGTTGTCCGGCACACCGAAAAAGGGGATAGCCGAGACCAACAAGAAGGAAGACGATGGGCACTAAACTGTCCCCTTCCTTCTCCAACCCACCAGCCCCCACCCCTCCCCATCCTATTTCCCATTTCCCTCCCCATAATAAAAGCGATAAGACAACCAGTGCTGCAGATTCTGTAACTGCAGGACAGACTAGTTTTTCGCAAATAAATTTGCAACACTGCAAAGCGGCCTCTGCATTACTTAGTAGAGATCTGGCGGTGTTGCAGACAGATGTATCCCTAATCCAAGAACCTTGGGTTTACAAGGGCCAAGTCTTAGGGATAGACAGAAGAAATGGCTGTTTGATCCATGGTGATGCAGAGCTGGGGCCTAGGGCCTGTATCTTTATCAATAAGAAACACACAGCGCTCAAGTTGCACCAGCTTTGCACCAGGGATCTAGCCGTTGCTTCCATGATAATCTCCATAGAGGGGACTAGGACGGAGCTGATCGTCGGCTCTGCCTATTTTCCATATGAAGATGCCAATGTACCTACCAAGGAGGTCACTGACTTGGTAGAATACTGCAGGTCCAAAGGGCTACCACTCCTGATAGGTTGTGATGTAAATGCACACCATACGGTTTGGGGTAGCTCGGACATAAACGAAAGAGGCTCAACATTACTAGAGTACCTTTCTACCACTTGCCTAGAGATCCTAAATGTGGGATCTAGGCCCACTTTTGTTACCTCTCGGAGGCAAGAAGTGATTGATATCACGCTGGGCTCTAATAAGATTGCACAGTCTGTCACGAATTGGCGGGTGAGCGAAGAAAATTCTCTTTCTGATCACCGTCGAATTCACTTTTCGTTGGAAGGCAGCAGGAACGGCGGAACTGGGGGCACATATAGGAATCCTAAGGCCACAGACTGGATTCATCTATAAGAAAGAGCTAGTAGGTAGGCTGGGAGAGCCTTGCGGGACCCTAAGAACGGCTGGTAGGATTGAACAGGCGGTCGAGCATTTACAAACGGCCATTGTTCAGTCCTATGAAATTGCATGTCCTCTGAAAACTAGGAAATGTAGCAAGCGGGTAATATGGTGGAATGCAGAGCTGAGCAGGCTCCGTTCCTGGTCCCGGAAACTACTTAACAAAGCGTTAAAAACGAGAGCAGACCAAAACTGGGCTGAGTATAAAACAGCCCAGATTCAATACAAAAGGTGTATTAAGGTCTCCAAAACTGAGGCCTGGAGAAAGTTCTGTGGGGAGATTAAGGATCTACCATTGGTGGCCCGTCTCCGTAAGATCTTCACTTCGGGCCCTACAGTTAAGCTAGGTGGTCTGACTCTCTCGGATGGGAGGGCAACAGCAAACCACAGAGAAATACTCGCTCATCTCTTTGAAGTACACTTCCCTGGCTCGGAATTGACGGGACAGGAAGGAAATCAAAGAGAGGAGAGAAACCTCACAGTTACCAGACATGGTGACTGGAGAACTGCTGCAAGGGTGGTAACGCCCAGCAGAATTGAATGGGTAATTGGCAATTTTGAGAAGTACAAAAGCCCAGGGGTGGATGGGATTTTTCCGGCTCTCCTGCAAGAGGGTGGAGAATCACTTCGCAAACACCTCCTACACATATTTAGGGCCTGTCTGGCCCTAAGTTATGTGCCCGAGGCATGGCGTGAGGTCAGGGTAGTCTTTATACCAAAGCCTGGGAAAAGCTGCTATGACCTGGCGAAATCCTTCAGGCCTATTAGTCTAACCTCCTTCCTTTTAAAAACCCTGGAAAGGATGGTAGACAGACATATAAGGGACGAAGCGCTGAGTCGAACACCAGTGCATCATTCACAACATGCATACCAGGCTGGTAAATCCGTTGAAACGGCTCTACACGAAGTAGTTAGCTACGTCGAGAGGGCCTTTCGGCAGAAGGAATCAGTTCTGGGAGTATTCATTAATATCGAAGGGGCATTTGATAATACACCCTTCGAAGCCATCTGTGAAGCAGCGGAACGCTTTGGGATAGAGGAATCTATCACAGAGTGGGCCCACAATATGCTCCGCTCGAGAATGGTGACAACCGAACTTAGTGACACTAAGGTACGGGCCCGTGTTCGAAGAGGCTGTCCGCAAGGAGGCGTGACCTCTCCTCTCATGTGGCTATTAGTCATTAACGAGCTTCTAGTAAGGCTGGAGAAGCTAGGAGTACACTCAGTGGGCTACGCGGATGACGTTGCTTTGATGATCAGAGGTAGTAGTCCAACAGAGATAAGATGGAGGATGCAAAGAGCACTCGATCTTGTACAGAATTGGTGCACCGACAGATCTCTGAAGGTTAACCCTAACAAGACAGAGATGGTGCTCTTCACCAAAAAGAGGAAGCATAAGTTAAATGCGCCTTCAATTTTCGACACTGAGCTGAAGTTTTCAACAGAGGTACGCTACCTTGGAGTAACTCTGGACAATAAGCTCACGTGGAGAAGCCATATAAGGAAACAGGCTCAAAAAGCCACTGTCACTTTTTGGGCCTGTAGAAGGATATTTGGCACAACGTGGGGTCTAAAACCAAAACTAGTAAGGTGGATCTACACGGCTATTTTGATACCCCAATTAACCTTTGCCTCTGTCATTTGGTGGCCCGCAATACGAAGGGACGTCAATATCAAGGCATTAAATAAGGTCTACCGACTTGCTCTGCTAGGTATAACAGGAGCGTTTAAAACAACTCCCACCCTAGCTATGGGGGCACTCCTGAATGTAGTCCCCCCAAATATAACTATAGAATCTCTGGGTGTGAAAACGGCTTTGAGACTGCATTTTGTTGGGTTGTGGACGAAGGCTAGGACGGGACATGCGTCCATCCTACGGAACAGAGATCTCGAAGAGGTCCTGGCCCAAGGAGGGGACTATGGCTCTCGTGGCTACGACTTCCGACACAAATACAAAGTCCTCTTTCCAAACAGGCAGGAATGGGAAGAAGGAAGCGATGAAATCCTATCACCCCAAGGGCTAGTCTGGTTTACGGACGGGTCCAAAAGGGTAGAGGGAGCAGGTGCAGGAATTTATAGCGGCGGACCCAAAACTGAGATATCCCTCAGACTGGGTCACACTGCCTCTATTTTTCAGGCAGAAGTATATGCGATTCGGGCCTGTGTAAAGCATATTTTAGAGCTAAATCACAAGAACAAACACATATACATATGCAGTGACAGCCGTGCAGCTCTCAAGTCTCTCACATCGGTTGTGGTGACTTCAAGGCTGGTACGAGACTGCATCACACTCGCTAACAAACTAGCGAGCGCCAACTACGTCAATCTCATTTGGGTACCGGGTCACAGCGGTATCAAAGGGAACGACATAGCAAATGAATTGGCAAGGACAGGGGCCTGCAAAACGGACCCTGAGCCAGTCTGTTCAATTCCGGTGCCTCTGTGCTTTATAAGAAGCCACTTGGCTCAATGGACATGTGACAGGTTCTGGGACCTGTGGCTTGAAGCCGGAGGCATGCGACATACGAGGGCACTAGTTCAAGGACCATCGAAGTCGCTTGGTGCCAGTCTAGTAGAGCTCGACAGATCCAAATTGAGGATCATTGTCGGGCTCGTTACAGGACACTGGTTTACCGGGAGGCATCTGAAGCTCATGGGCATTACCGATGACTCGATATGCCCGAGATGCAATTTAGAGGATGAAACTCCCCTTCACCTGCTGAGCCAATGCAGAGCCTTAGAGGATGTAAGGAAAGACATCTTGGGCATCTGTGATGACACTCGGCCTAACTTATTAGAGGTTGGGATGGGCAGATTTCTGCGATTCTCGAAATCCATAAATCTGCTAACCCAACCTTAATTTTAACGAGAATTGACCTAGTAAGGCCGAGTACAATGGTTCAAAAGAACTGAGTGCTCGGCTCTACACCAAACAAAGACGTCAATCTCACTCTCAATTCAATTCAATTCACTTTCAATACCTTCATTAACTTTTTCACCCGAATTTTGATGACTAAATTCTCAATATAAATTTTCAACATTAATTTATTCTAACGATAGTTTCATTAATTAATTAATATTCACTCATAATTTTTCACCAATTAATTTTCCACAATTGTTATATACTAATTTTACCTCACAACAAAATAATCCGTTTTCTTTAATTTACTCAATATTAATTTATCAAAATTCCTAGCGTTTTTTTGTAACTTCAATTTATT
This sequence comes from Microplitis mediator, assembly GCF_029852145.1. Lineage (NCBI taxonomy): Eukaryota > Metazoa > Arthropoda > Insecta > Hymenoptera > Braconidae > Microplitis > Microplitis mediator. Next base: position 16,728,177 of record NC_079969.1, on the reverse strand, counting down.
TTATTTAGAAATTTAATTACTTAACTTTAAAATTATTTTATAATTAAATTTTTGACTAGAATCAAGAGTTGTAAATTGACTAGAAAATTCCGCCAGGCCAGTGAGTTGGCATCACCCGGGCCTGAATTTACGGACGGAATCCAGTAAATTATTTAATTAATAATTAATTCAGCCAAAGGAATAAATTTCGACCTGAATTAGTTATTTGCGTGAGATTAACGGAAAGATATCAAGTAATTGATTATAATTAATTCGGCCAATTAATGAATTAATTATAGGCCTTAATTAATTATAATTTACCTCGGCGTAATTTTCAGCAGCAACCAGATGAAGACTGTAGCTGGTGTTCGGTCTTCCTTAGTACCCGATGAAAAAAGATTTTATACATTAGATTTTAACTGTATAGAAATTGTATACGATTCTACACAAATTGTATACAAGTCTATATAATTATATACAATTTTATACAAATTATATACAATTCTATATAATTATTTGCAATATATAGAATTGCATATAATTATATAGAATTGTATACAATTTGTATAGAATTGTATACAATTTGTATAGAATTGTATACAATTTTCTATACAAACTGTATACAATTGGATCGGGCCATTTTTTCTATCCAATTATATATAGTCTATATATAATTGATATATAATTCTATACAATTGTATAAAATCTTTTTTCATCGGGTACTGTTGTTCGTCTTTTGGCTGATGACCTGCTCGTTTTTGGTTCTCTGTTTGGTTGGCGGGTTCTCGCTCCTCGTTTTCTCTCAATGCCTCGTACAATTAGTTCTTGAATATTTGTGAATGAACAGTACGCATTAGAATATGTAATTAATTAGTTAATTAAGATATCGGCCTATGGGCCTGATAGTCAAAATTTAATATAATAATCACCTCGTTCCACGTGAAGCGGAAACGGACTTATATTTACCTGAATTTTGATATGCATCCTGCTACTTTAGTCGTCCGACTGTCTCTGATAAAATCCACGTTCCGCAGTCCTAGACATCTTTGGTTCACTCTCGGAAACTTATTCCTACTCTTACTTAAATTAGGGGAGTGGCGAATGTTCGGGTCTTAGTGATCCATGCGACGCCCGGTGACTAGTCGCGTCACTAACCCACAACTTACGAGTTCAACGACCGGTTATCGACGGTAAACAAATTCGAAATTCAAATATTTGAATTTACAGGAGTTTCTAATTTACCCTGTTACACTCTCCCCTGCCAGACTATCACCCGGGTTCCGGATGATCACAAAGGCCTGAACATCCTAAGGATAGGGAACGGCCATGTACTCAAGACTTAATAAGATATCGATATTGTGGAAAGATAGAAAAATATTTATTTTAAATTTCAAAACAAAAAGAAAAGAAAAGAAAATTAAAGAACATTAATTTCTTCTTCTTGTTTGATTTAGGTGGGGGTGGACCCGTATACAAGGGCTCGTCGAATGAGCTTAGCCCAATCTCGAGGACATCATCCATCAAAAAGTCCTCGTCCTCATAGAACTTGGGGCTTTCACACCCAGAATCACCCGAACAATATTTCCGCTGTCGAATATCTTCATCTCAGCTCAATTAGGTCCACATTCCCGGTTCTTCTTCTTCTTGCGTCGAGTCTTCTTTTGTTGGTCCATGCTGCCAGTTTTGGAACCAGAGACCTGACCAGCGGCCTCGGGTGAGCATTGCTGGACACCCAGTTCCTCCATTGCTGGACGTAAGGGCTATTGAACTGCCTGTTGTTGCGTACCGGGAAGCGCCCTGGCCTCCTCCTATTATAGTTCAAGACACTGGGAAGATGACGATGCCAGTACCTCCGATTCGGCAGGTGTTATGGGAGGAGACCCAACTTCCATCGGTTCACGTACACCCTGGACTTCCGCAATGAGGATTTTACCCTCACGCGTAATGATATGCTTCATCAATTTTTTCAATTTCACGGGATCCACCGACTCGGGCTGGTTAACTAGTTGGCGAAGTGTATTGAGACGCTTTTCCCTACGTTTCGCGCTCTTAGACTTCCCCGGTACAGGAGATCTAGCGATAGATGGTGACGTGTTGAGAGTAGCTGATGATGTAGCTTGAGCCGACGGCAAATCGACAGAAATAGGTGGTGACTGAGTCGGCAATGGTACGAGCTGAACAAGAACGGGTGCTGGGCGTGATCGAAACGAAGCTGGTGGTCGTCGAATTTCTCTGGGGCCTGCTTGAGTCTCAATCAGGCGGCCTGAAGCTGGGTTTAACGGCCACTCCAATCCACTAGTCTGTGTTGCCACAGATCGACATACTGAAGCGCGGCCTGAGGAACCACGGTAACGGTCTGCATGGTAACGTCTGAGGCGGCCAGCTTGGGCTTGGGTAGCATCAGTCCCAGTCCAACCCGTTGGTTGATATCGATTCATCTGAAATATAATCTCATTGATAATCTTTCCACAATATTTTAATTATAATTAGTAATTATGTTTTATTTTTAGTCTTGGTGTTAAATCTTTCGCTTCTGCGAGGGAATTTCAAATCGGGAGTATAATGGGTACCGAGTATTTTACCGTTATTACTAATTCACTCGACTACTAATGGACTGACAATTTTTACTACGGTAGCCGGACCGAGATATTTATGGCCTATAACCTTGGCCTTTGTTACTAAGTTATTAGTATTATGTTAATAAAATGAAAAAAAATGTTGGAAAATCCAAAAGTGCACACCTCAATCACTCTTTTTATTTTTAATCATTACTTTTATTAAATAATATTAATGTATTTTCTTTTTATTATGAACTTTTATTCAACTTACAAATTATCCATTTGATTTTTTATTTCTTATTTTCAGTTTAATATTTTTTTACTAACATTTTTTTTAAATATCCCGCCTTTTGTCTTAGATGTCACTTTTTTTCAAACATATTAATACGCTAGTGCTGCCACCAGTAGTTGATAGAGAAAAACAATGAAAAAAATAATAACAACAGTAAAAATAGCAGCTAAATTTTTCACGAATAATCACTTTTACGTTGTTAATTAATTACAATTAAATTAAAAGGATTCATATAGTAATTTTCATAAGGGTTCTTGCCATAAAAAAGACAGAGATAATAAAAAAAAAGTTAAGCCGATTAATGGTGTCTATCGAGAGTTATCGTGCTTACGAAGATTCATATGTAACAAATTCACAGCACTAGTTTCTTGGATTAAAATAATTAATTTAAAATCAATGAATTTACAAATCGACTCAACGTTGGGTTTAAATTATTCCTTAATAAATTATCTGCATGCGAGTACACAATTTAATAATTTTTTGTGCTATGAAAAGGGTGTAGAAATGTTTTTGTATGAGAAAAATTGTCAACGAGGAAGAACCGTCAGTAAAGCACCCCTAGCGCTTTCGCGCTTGAGGTGTGCAAAAATTATATTACTGTCCCGGTTGCAGGTGTTATTGCTTAAAAATATTATCATTTATTGAAATTAAATAAAAATTTTTTTTTAGCTTTTTATTTTTTTATTATTTATATCCATTAAACTTTCAAAAGTAAGGAAATTTTGATTCTAACAATTATTTGAAATATCTTTCGTATCGTTTATCATGAAACATACTTGATTCTTAATCTTATACTTCCGACAAAAAATCTTATTGTAAAAAATTAACAAAAACTGCAGAACGGAACTAATAGTTATTCAAAAATAAATTTCCTTTTCTGTAAAATTGTTGAGGACATAAATTTTCGTATTTTTAAAAGTTTCATAGACATAAGTAATAGAAACATGAGAAATTAAATCAAATATTTAATTTAATTTAAAAGACAGTAAATATTTAGTGAACGATGTCAGCTGTTAACCAAGACGAAAATAAAGTTTTTCGAAAAATTTCTTTGTCAATAAAGTCAAGTTATTGTTTAATTTATTTGATGTCCAATCTGTTGATATAAACATTGCCGGTGACAGTAAATTTTAAACAAGTGTTTGGTTTGTAATTCGAAATAAAATGAGAACCTCTAAAACCTTTGGGGATCCATTTGTGTCAAACTAGGCCCAGGGGGCAGCATCATACGTTATTCGATGTCACGCAAAAATTTAACGTTAAAAACGATTTCTCAACTTATCGAACCAAATGGATACAAATAATAATTAACATTCAACTTCCCTAGCGAATTTGTTTATACCGAAAATTTTAGCTTCTTTTGGGTTCATTTCCGGTATAGTAGAAATTGATAAATATTTCGGTATGTTTTAAGAATTATACCTAATTCATACCCAGATTATACTCAAATCGTCTCATGTTTTGAGTATGTTTTTGAATTTTTCATACTTAAATTATACTGAAAAAAAACCATTTGAAGCTCGATTTATACTCAAATTATACCGAAATCAGAGAGGTTGAGATAATATCTTTCTATATAAGTCTTTACCTGGGAAAAAAGAAAAATTTTTCTTTGAAGTTTGAAATAAATAAATTTTTCGAATTCATAGAAAATTATAGAAATACTATTCCAATTGAGTGTTCAGTATTATAATGCTTTTTAGTAATAAATAGTTCAAAAATTATTTTCATAATAATTTAATTATTGATTTACTTATTTACTTCTATGTTTCTTTTTTTTTTTTTTTATACCAAAATAAAAAAAAATTTCAGTGTTAAAGAAAATATTTTTGTTTATGTTTGATAGACATACAATTATCATTAATTTATTATTTATTTGATTCTATTGCAATAATAGTATAGGGGGCATTCCATATCAAATCGGCCACTTTTTGAGGTCACCCCCTCCGATATTTTTAAAAAATTTATATGTTTTGGAGGCTGATAAAAAACGCTCTCATGAATTTTTTCAAATTTTTTTGACTACTCGTTTCCGAGATACCGATTTTTTTCTAAATACGAGGTTTTTATTTGAAACGGTTATAAATTTGCGAAAAATACACCAATCGGGTCGTTTTTTTTCCAAAATCTTCGTTTTTAAATGTTCTTTCATGTTATTAGTACTTGAAGAATGGTTAAAAAATAATCAATTAAAAATGAATATTAAAAAAACTGTTTACATGATTATACATGATCGAAGAATTCAAAATATTCGTGATAATTGTAATCTAATAATTGGTGATGAAAAATTAAAATATGTGAAGGAGACTAAATATCTTGGAGTGATAGTTGATGATAATTTAACATTTAATAGTAATGCCGCTTATACAAGTAGAAAGATAGCAAGTAAAGTTAATCTTTTATGTAGGCTTCGATTTACTGTGAGTAATTATATTAAAAGTCTTATTTATAAAACTATAGTTCTTCCTCATATAAACTACTGTAATACCTTAATGTTGAACTATACTGATAAAAAATTATGTACACTACAAAAAATACAGAATAAAGCAATGCGAGCAATACTAGGAGTAAATAAGTACACTAGCATTCTAATAATGTTAGAGACATTGAGTTGGCTATCGATCCGAGAAATGATATTTTACAATACTTGTATATTCGTTTTTAAAATGAAATATAGACTCCTACCTGATTATCTTAATGAAAGAGTTATATTTAATAATAATATTTATAATACCAGAAACCAAAATTTGTTAAAAATTGCGCATACTAGAACTTACACCGCAGAAAAATCATTAGATTATAGAGGATTTCAATGTTATAATTCTCTACCAGACGAATTATTAAAAGAAAATCGGTTACTAATATTTAAAATGAAATTAAAACTATATATTAAGGATAAAATTGATTATTTATATAAATTATAATTTTATACCAAATATGACATGTATATTTGTGAAATTGCTGTAAATAGCTGATGCTAAATAATAAATCATTCATTCAAGAAAAAAAATACGTTTTTATTCTTAATCAATTTTTTCATTGCTTATTTTGAGTTTTAAGCAAAAAAAACGTTTTTTCGAAATGTATGCCCCCTTCGAGTTTTTTGAAAAAACTCTCAAAAGAACTTGGATGAATTTAGAAAATTTTGAGACCAATCCGATCATGGGCAAACAATTCGTTCTTTTTTTTTTCTTAATTCGAAAAATTTTTTTTTTCCCTAAATATTATTTTTTGACTTAATTTGAACAATCAACATTCTCAGATCGGTCTATTTAGATGCTATAGTTTTTTTTAAATACTGTGCCGTTCGAAGTGTACTATTTTTTGAAGTTTTTCCACTCATTCAATAAATGAATTATAAAAATCAACTAAAAACTACTTATGAGTAGTTCATTTGGTATCACACAATGAAGTTTAATAGAACAGCAACTACAAAAGGAACTCAAAAACTTGATTGTGTGATACCAAATGACGATGGAAGTTTACTTGTAAAACAATACTCTAATTCCACTGAATTTAAAATTCAAAAATTATTTAAGCGTCAAAAAAAAAAAAAACTTCGTTTATTACTTTGGAGTTTAAATACGGATCAATTTCATTTACTATCCTTTCCTGGGTTTTTTTTTTATTCCTTATTGACTATCGTCCCAACAAGGCCAAGTACCACTTCTCCTACACGTAAAAAAATGTGTAGTTAAATTTACTACAAATGGAGTTCCATCTACTACACCGACTAGTAATATATAGGATAACTACAAGTTTAGTAACAGTTACTAGTATACTGTGGTACACAACTTGTAGTACCATTTACTACAGTAAGTAGTAATAAGAACTTGCATTAAATAACCACTGTGGTTCTTTTTACTCCACAACATAGTTGAATATATGTTATTCTTAATGTATTAGTTAACGATCATTAGTTTTTATGATATTGAAAAAAATATATAAATTTATCTTACATTCTTCGGACTTACAGTTTATCAAATTGAAATGATTTAAAATTGAATTTATTAATGAATAACTTAAAATAATCAGGACTCAAATTTTAAAAGCCTACTTTTAATCAATACCTGATAAGGATAATTTTTAAAATATATTTATAATCTATGAATTCTCGTATAAGCATAAACTTAGAATAATTACGTATTAATTTTTATTAATAGGAAATATAAAAAACATCGTTTTAAAAGTTATAATTCCAATAAATAACATATACCAATAAGCAATGATTTCAAGAATTGCATTAAAATCATTGAGTTTATTTATAACAAAAGTGTCAGTCGTTTTAAATTATATATATTATTATTTTTAAGTATATATTAGGCCCTAACGGATCGCTATCTACTAAGTATACACCAAATATACACGGTGTATACGCGGCGAATATACACTGAGTATACGCTAAGTTTACACCAAAAATTTTGTTCCAAGTCCAATTTTCATAAAAATTTTTAAGTGCTGTAAGCAAAGTCAAAAGTTTTTTAAGTGTGACTGGAAAAAAATTTTTTATAACAAATACATATTTTTTTTTAATATTTAAAATATAAATAATCAGTCATGCTATAAAAAAATAAATGAAAAAATTAAAGGTTGCACCTTCTAACGTCAACTGCTTAGACTACACTACACGTAAAAAATGGCTTCCTTAGCCACCTACGACTAAATCATTTTTTTTTATTCAGTTAATAATTTCTATGTTTTTTAAATTGCCATTAATTAGGCTTAGAATAGATTACTATAAATTAAGAAAAAGTCGATTTTCTTATTAAAGTTATAGTTTTTTAAGTAAGTTAGAAATAAGTTGAAAAGGTCAGAAACTGGGTCATGGTCAACAACAGGGTCTTTTACCTTATGTGTATATTTTTTTTTTATTTTTCTGAAAATTTTATTTTTTTTTCAAAATTTTATTTTTTTTTTTTATTCAACTTTTTTCAAAAAAATTTTCTTCACAACATTTGTTCTGAGGACTTCAAAAATTTTTTTTAGCGTATAACTCGGTGTAAGCTCTGTGTATATCGTGCGCATATCCACCGTGTAAATTCAGTGTAAACTTTGAGTGTATTTGGTGTATACTCGATATTCACCGAGTATACACTAAATAAACCCCTAATTTACACTGACACTTCAGGTATATATCGAGTTTACACTAAGTTTACACGGTGTATACGGATCCGCTAGGGGGGTGGTTCGTTTCAGAGCAATATTTTTTTTTTCAAGATGCTGACTCAAAATCTTGTAGAATATATAGAAAAAAAAATTCGGTCAAAATTTGAGCCCATAACTACTATTTTTAGAGGTCGCCGATTAATTTTCCAGTTTTCCCATTTAAATAACATACAAAAATCATTTTTTTACACTTTTCTTTACCGCAACCTGTGAAGACATTTGTTTTCTACTTAGATCATAATTTATTCTCATAGAGCATAAAATTCTCTAAAAAAAAAGTCTGTCACGAAAAAAATATCTAACGAATATTTTTATTACGTAATTATATTATATTTATTATATTATACTTGAAATTTATATTAAATAGCTCATAACTGTTGAGTTATTGATAACAGAATTGAGTCCCATACAACAAATTTGTAAAGCTCAATGAGCTTTACAAAATTGTCATTTGACTTTTGTTCATAGAGTCAATAATTTAGCCCTTGAATCCAATTGAAGATAAATTTTCATATAAAGCACATTCAGGACTAATTACGTACTAAAAATATTCGTCAGACAATTATTTCGTGACATACTTTTATTTAGAGAATTGTATGCTCTATAAGAATAAATTATGATCTAAGTAGAAAAAAAATTTCTTCACAGGTTACGGTAAAGAAAAGTGTAAAAAAATGATTTTTGTATGTTACTTAAATGAGAAAACTGGCAAATGAATTGGCGACCTCTAAAAATAGTAGTTAAGGGCTCAAATTTTGACTAAATTTTTTTTTCTACATCCCTGGCGGTTTTGAATCACCCTGGAAACACCCTGGGAGTGGAAACACGGCGGAATCACGGTCGATCCACGGTGGTTACACGGTGGTTTTGTGCCATTTTACCACCGTGTATACACGGTGATTACACGGTGTTTCCACGATGGTTACACGGTTTATCCACGGTGATAACGTGGTGTAGGTGGAATCACGGTGATAAAATGACAAAAAACCCACCGTGTAACTGCCGTGGAAACACCGTGTTTCCAGGGTTTCCAGGGTGATTCAAAACCGCCAGGGTAAGTATAATTTAAGTATACTTTTAGAATTCTACTGAAAACATACCGAAATCATACTGAAATACCAGGTATGTTTTAGATATTTTATCGGTGTAACCGAATTCGCTAGGGTTCACACAAATATTAAATAACGAAAGATAACTCAACTATTTATTTACCTGTGTAATAACTTTCAGTTTTTAAAAAAATAACATTCTTCGCGAAACGGTTAGGACATAACCTTGGTGATTTCGAAGACCAAAAATTTTCATTTATAGTCTTTTCCCAAAGGGTTCAACATTTTTTATCTTGGTGTAAAGTAAAAGTTGCTTTTCCTTTACAAAAAGGAACACAACACACCCATATTCTGTATAATTTTGTAATTTTTCTGATATTGAATATACATGACAATTATGCGACACTTGTAGCTACTCCAAAACACAGATGTAACTGAAAAATATACTGTATATTAATGATGGTCCGAAATCTATATTATTTATGGAAAATATCATAGAATTGATTATAAATTTGAAAATTTCTTGTGTTGTTTTTTCCTAAATCATTCGAGAACGAATTTTTTATTTCTTTTTAAATTTGACATTTAAAAATGTGCTATCGACCAAATTTGCTATCATGCTGCTCTCAAGCGGAGGAGTTTGACAAAACGGATCCCCATTGGGAACTGACAAACTGGATCACGCAGTCTAGTGGCAAAAAATCAAACTAATGATAGCTTACAGTCAAGTAAATACACAGTAAATGCATGCTGTTGACATCATCAATAAATTTTATAAATAAAATTATTAAGAAATAAAAATTAAAATAGAAGTTAGAATACTTAGAGAATGTAGAAAGTCAAAAAATTGAGTATTTTTTGCAGTAAAAAATTGTCGGAGTAAAGCAAATAAAAATTTGAACGCGATTTTCTATGAATTTCCGAACACTGGCGACCGTTCAGTGTTATTAGAAAATTTTTTCGATATTTTGAAACAAGTTGATAAATCAAAAATGTGGAAGAAGTTATTAAAAAAAAAGAAAGTTACTCCTTAAATGAAAGTTTGCTCCTTACATTTAAAAAAAAACCGATTATATGTTGCCAGATACGTTTGTAAAGTTTAACCTAAAACTTAAAAACTGAAAATATTGTTTTTGTTTTTCAAGTAAATAAATATTAATTATAATAATATTTTTATTACTCTGAAATTTTTCAGATTTTTGTAATAATTTCACAAGATTTTGTACGTTTGTACACAAAGCACGATAACTACGATCACATATTTATCACTTTTTTTGCGGTTTATTCCACATTTAATTAAATAGCCGACAAAAAAAATTAGTTGGTGATCATGAATATTTTTTTTTTGTTTTGGGTTTTTACCCGTCGAAGATAATTTGTCTATGAAATTTAATAACATTTTATTTATTTACCCTACTATCACATGGGTGACGCGTTTAAAAGTGTCAGCTACTGTCCGACATGTTTTTTAAGCCACGCCTCCGTGTCAGTTCCTAATAGTACTAGATTACAGAGCTCTCGGTGTGACTTTCAGTAAGATACAAACCACTCTGGTCAGGAGACACGGTAGTGTCTCGCGCCAAGTAACGTTCAAACACATGTATATGTGTGAAGTGTCATGGCGCGAGCCTACCGTGTATCTATACCGTAGACATAGTCGTTTTTGGTTCTTTTTAGCTCTCATTTTTAAAAACTTTTTTAAAATAATAAATTTTCGGAAAATTCCTTCTCTGTTCGAAAGATGATTGATTGTTCGTCTTAAAATTATAAAACTTTATTCATTTTAGTTATGAGAACTAATTTAAATAATGAAATTAGGCCAGCATATACTATAGCACCCCCAATTTAGACACTTTTATAAATTTTTTCATGCAAAAAGGGCACTGCCAGAGAATAAAAAGTTGTAAGGAATGCCATGATTCAGTAAAACATTGAAATTTTTTTATAGCAATGGTTCATTCTTGCGCCACTAGCGGTGCTTCAGTCTGTATTTTTTACTATAGTTTCATTGAGTTATATAGAAATTCTGACATAAAATTCAAACAATCCGTACTTAAATTATCGATATCATATTAGGAGATGACGATCAATAGAATGTAAGAACGTTTTAGATTTCAATGATACAAATAAATCCTTGTTAATGTCTAAGATGAATTTTTTTTTATTCATTTCGTATTCAAAGTTTACTTGTATTTTTTAAATGTTTCCTGATTTTGCATACATATATAGATTTATACCTGTACCACAGAAATACCTATTTGTGGGTTGCTAAAAATTTTTTTTTTTATTTTCTTAAGTTCTATCTAGTTATATCCGCTAGGTGGTATCAAAACCGTATAATATTTAGCGCGATGGCAGATACAGATGCTCCAATAGTTACTTTAGCTTGAAATTGACGGTAATTTGATGTTGAAATTGCCTGAAATTTTCTGCCTGAATTTTGCCGACAGTTTGACAACAAAAAGTGGAAAGAAAAATTTGCGGTTAATTTTTTCTCAATTTAAAGGTTAATTTTTACTACAAAAAAAAAATCTGTAATGTTCGTTCTTACCATTTCAGAAGGTAAGCATATTTATACATAAAATTGTCTACAATTTGAGGATAAAAAAATACTTAACAATTTTTCAAGTCAAATTAACAACAAATTGACATAAAATTTGCCTGAAAATTGACGACAACTTTTTTCTAGTTAACTTTTGAAGTGAATTTGCATTCTAATTCGGGCAGTAAATTTACGTCAAATTCAATAGCAAGTTGCATACAAATTATCGTCAAATATGGAAAAGTCCGAAGTTGACAGAAATTTGACGAAAAATTCAACGAAACTTTTGTAAGTCAATTTTTGCTAAAGCAAACTGTGCTATTAGGGTGTTGACATTGGCTGTCTTCGACCGAACCTCCCTGATAGCACAGTTTGCTTTAGCAAAAATTTCTTTGAATTTTTCTTCAAGTATCCGTCAACTTCCGACTTTTCTGTTTTTGACGACGATTTGCATACACCTTGCTAAACAATTAGATGTCAATTTACCACCCGAATTAAAATGCAAATTCACTTCAAAAGTTGACTAGAAAAAATTTTTCATAAGGTTTCAGGCTAATTTTTACATCAATTTATTGTTAATTTGACTCGAAAAATTGTATAGCATTTTTTTACCGTAGAATTGTAGACAATTTTATGTATAAATTTGCTTACCTTCTGAAATGGTAGAAACAAATATAACTGACTTTTTTTTTATCATAAAAATTAACCTTCAAATTGAGGAAAAATTAACCGCAAATTTTTCTTTCTAACTTTTGCTGTCAAATTGTCGACAAATTCAGGCAGCGAATTTCAGGCAATTTTAATATCAAATTACTGGTAATTTCAAGCTAAAGTGGCTGTTAGGGTATGCATAAGGATATACATATACATACAATCAGCGGCGGGTATTCATACCGTACCCGGTTACAAGCGTGCCTTGCAGATCTCTACTATTATCACTCTACCAACATACAACTCTCTTAAATAGATTTCTATGCGAAAATATCAATACTAAATATATTTATGTTGCAAAATAATTCTCTGTAAAATTATCTCTATGTAAACTTATTCTATTAAGTATAAATATATGCGAAAATAATTCATGTCCAAAATATCTCTATATTATATACAATCAGCGGCGGGTATTCATACCGTACCCGGTTACAAGCGTGCCTTGCAGATCTCTACTATTATCACTCTACCAACATACAACTCTCTTAAATAGATTTCTAGGCGAAAATATCAATACTAAATATATTTATGTTGCAAAATAATTCTATGTAAAATTATCTCTATGTAAACTTATTCTATTAAGTATAAATATATGCGAAAATAATTCATGTCCAAAATATCTCTATATTATATATCTCTATGAAAATTAAGTCTCTACAAAATTTACTATAATATGACAGAATTAGGTGTTAACATATTTATATTATGGAATTTCTCCATAACTATACAACTCTCCTTAATATTTCTCTATTCTGCATATCTCTATGACACAACAATTCTATGAAAAAATTTTTCTATTTAAAAATTTTTCTATGTTGACAAAACTCAGTTTCATAAGATCTCTCAGCAAAAAAAAAACTAAGTTTTACGAATGATTTTGTGTCTTACCACCAGCAATCGCGTGGCGCTACCATAAAATTCCAACAACAATACAATGATAATGATAATGATTTAAGTAATTATAATTTTTTCTTTTTAAATGTCATTAAATTTGAATCCTGACTTTGTCAGTATTTTATTATAATTTCATTTGAATCCTGACTTTGTCAATATTTTATTATAATTTCAAATTTAATGACATTTAAAAAGAAAAAATTATAATTACTTAAATCATTATCATTATTATTGTATTGTTGTTGGAATTTTATGGTAGCGCCACGCGATTGCTGGTGGTAAGACACAAAATCATTCGTAAAACTTAGTTTTTTTTTTGCTGAGAGATCTTATGAAACTGACTTTTGTCAACATAGAAAAATTTTTAAATAGAAAAATTTTTTCATAGAATTGTTGTATCATAGAGATATGCAGAATAGAGAAATATTAAGGAGAGTTGTATAGTTATGGAGAAATTCCATAATATAAATATGTTAACACCTAATTCTGTCATATTATAGTAAATTTTGTAGAGACTTAATTTTCATAGAGATATATAATATAGAGATATTTTGGACATGAATTATTTTCGCATATATTTATACTTAATAGAATAAGTTTACATAGAGATAATTTTACATAGAATTATTTTGCAACATAAATATATTTAGTATTGATATTTTCGCCTAGAAATCTATTTAAGAGAGTTGTATGTTGGTAGAGTGATATTAGTAGAGATCTGCAAGGCACGCTTGTAACCGGGTACGGTATGAATACCCGCCGCTGATTGTATCTCTATGAAAATTAAGTCTCTACAAAATTTACTATAATATGACAGAATTAGGTGTTAACATATTTATATTATGGAATTTCTCCATAACTATACAACTCTCCTTAATATTTCTCTATTCTGCATATCTCTACGACACAACAATTCTATGAAAAAATTTTTCTATTTAAAAATTTTTCTATGTTGACAAAAGTCAGTTTCATAAGATCTCTCAGCAAAAAAAAAACTAAGTTTTACGAATGATTTTGTGTCTTACCACCAGCAATCGCGTGGCGCTACTATAAAATTCCAACAACAATACAATAATAATGATAATGATTTAAGTAATTATAATTTTTTCTTTTTAAATGTCATTAAATTTGAATCCTGACTTTGTCAGTATTTTATTATAATTTCATTTGAATCCTGACTTTGTCAATATTTTATTATAATTTCAAATTTAATGACATTTAAAAAGAAAAAATTATAATTACTTAAATCATTATCATTATTATTGTATTGTTGTTGGAATTTTATAGTAGCGCCACGCGATTGCTGGTGGTAAGACACAAAATCATTCGTAAAACTTAGTTTTTTTTTTGCTGAGAGATCTTATGAAACTGACTTTTGTCAACATAGAAAAATTTTTAAATAGAAAAATTTTTTCATAGAATTGTTGTGTCATAGAGATATGCAGAATAGAGAAATATTAAGGAGAGTTGTATAGTTATGGAGAAATTCCATAATATAAATATGTTAACACCTAATTCTGTCATATTATAGTAAATTTTGTAGAGACTTAATTTTCATAGAGATATATAATATAGAGATATTTTGGACATGAATTATTTTCGCATATATTTATACTTAATAGAATAAGTTTACATAGAGATAATTTTACAGAGAATTATTTTGCAACATAAATATATTTAGTATTGATATTTTCGCATAGAAATCTATTTAAGAGAGTTGTATGTTGGTAGAGTGATAATAGTAGAGATCTGCAAGGCACGCTTGTAACCGGGTACGGTATGAATACCCGCCGCTGATTGTATATATATATTCTAATAGCCACTTTAGCTTGGGACTGGCAGTTATTTGACAATTGAAATTACCGAAATTTGCTGCCCAAATATGCCGACAATTTGAAAGCAAAAGTTGAAAAAATCAACTTAATGTCATTGTCTGACGGTAACACTTGTAGTCAAGTTGAATACAAGTTACAGACAATTTACTGTCATTTTAACCGTAACTTTGCTCTCCAACATTTTCCTTTAAGTTGGCTTCAGAATATGGCAGTAGCTTGAAGTTCACTTGCAGTTATGGTGGCCATCAGGGTACTTCCCTAATAACCACTTTAACTTGAAATTGACAGTAATTTGACATTGAAATTTCCTGAATTTTCTGAAATTCTCGAAATTGATTTTGCTTGAATAAATTTAGTAATGCACACCAAGTACATTGAAATTTTTTTTTTCAATTTTTTTTTCAATTCTATGAAAATGTTTTTCATGATTCCGAATTATATTAGGTACTTGGTATTTTTTCGATTTGATTTATTTTTTTTGTAAAAAGAATCTTTTCTTAATTGTAAAAAATTTTAAACGTGTACTTGGCGCGATTTTATACAGAGAATCTGTTTTTGGTAGGATAGCCACCTTATCCACAAGTTAACTTCAAGCTAGTGCCGTATTCTGAAGCCAATTTAAAGGAAAGTGTTGGAGAGCAAACAGTTACCTTTAAGTTGACGGTAAATTGTCTGTAACTTGAATTCAATTCAATCTAAATATCAGGGTGGATGCTGTAGACGTCAACAACAGCATTTGCAATTTTATCATACGATGGTCACAGCATTACCACAATAGTGGGCGCGAAATTTGAATTATTTGTCGACAACTTTATTAAATACAAATAAAATTAAATTATCCTAACGTAACCGGAAGTTTTCATTCTATAAATGTGACATCCTTGTTACGTTGATGTGTTCACTGGGAGTGACCTCTAAGTGACATCATTTTCTATTAAATTGTACAAAGCACTTTTATGCGCTAGAAATTATAATTGCTATATTAAATAGAAATTAATAAAGAAAAAACATAAGAGATATTAATATGTGATTTATTGGCTGAAAAACATACATACTTTTTTTATATGAAAGTACATTTTTTAAAATAAATATTAAAAAATCTCCAAGTTCTTACTTTTGTTTATTTTTCTCGATACTGAAATGTTATTTTTTTTTTTTGAGTATCGTCCCATACAGGTCGATACCAGACAAAAATATATCCGTTGTACTGGTTACCTCGAATGTGCATTCGATTGGGGGATAAAAGTTGGATCATATGTATCCTTGGAGGAACAATTTGCGCGCCCATAAATTTCTTAGCGGTGGATTTTTGAACTACCAAATATTTATTGTGCAGCAACACTACATGTTCGCACGTCAGACACTTTATTAATTTTTCCGCCTGCTTGTAAATAATTATTTTACACTTATTTTTATTGTTATTTATTTGTATTTAATTTAATAAAAAAGAATAATAACAATAACAATTAGAAAAACCAAATAAAATGTCTAATAATAAAAGAAATATATTATAACAATAAAAATAATTATTTAAATTATTTACAAGCAAATGAAAATACAGATGGAAATTTATATAAATGAAAAAAAAAAGTTTACTTCACCGATTCGACATAAACCTCAGCACATTTCAATAACAAATATTATTTTTTACATAAATTAAATGTAAAAATATTAATTATAGCAAATACATCATTTTTACACATAAGCCTTCCTATTGCAATGCCGTCACATACGTAAATCATTTTAAAGTAAAATTTTTTACATACCCTGTGGAAAAGCTCTCATAAATTCTGATAAGATATTGAATATTTTTTATGAGAATCTATGAGCTTCGAAAATATCTATGAGATTTAAAAAAATTCTCATATGAATTTTTATGAGAATCTATGAGTCAAAGCTTTTGATGTTTTCCTATCATGATTTCCGTACTAGATTTTTAAAAGAATGAGTAAGATTTTTTAATTTATGAGATTTTGTGACTCGAATTCCGCCAACGATTATGAGATTGAATAAGTACTTTCACTTCTATTAGATTGTTACAGTTTATTCTATGTATTTTCAATAAGAATTGATCAGGCGAATTCCGATGTTATAATACTTACAAAATCGCAATAAGATTATTTTTTTATACGAAATTTCCAGAATTTATAAGTTTTAGTAAGAGTTATCCTAGGAGATAATATCTTATTGAATATCATGAAATATTTGTCATATTTTATGAGAAAATATTTAACATGTATTTCTTCGAAAATTTATGAGACTGAATCAGGAATCACATGGACAAATGCAGACCTTTTTCTCATAAAAATTTTATGAGAATTAGTAAGAAAATCTATAATCGAATTAACTTGTAAAAACTTAAAAGATTTAATTTCAATTTAAAAGCTATGTGATTTATGAGTTTTTGTAAGTTTTATTTAGAAGGCTATTACTTATAAAATATTATGGAGTACTTATGGGATTTTATAAATAATTTCCATTCACATAAAATATTAATTTTATCAGATTCATTCAAAAATAATTGTTTAACTTCATTTTTTTTACAAGAATATACACCAAAAATACTAATATTATCACTTTTTTTTGTACTTTAAATATTTTAACTGTTCGGAGATGGGTGAAAATATAAGTGTTTATGTGATTTTTTACAAACCCAGTAATGTATCTTGCCCCATTTTTTTTTTTTTGGTGCAAGATACATTATTTGTTTGTAGCAATATTGCATTTTTTTGGTTAAATAGAATAAAATTTCTCGGAACAAGTGCTATTCTTTTCACGCAAGTATTTTTTTATTCTCCGACCAAAATAACAAAAGTTGCTTAAGCCAAGAGAAAAAATTTCTCGGGAGAAAAGATCGATATAGAGAAGAGGAAAGTCACCCGTGCCAGGCAGTAGCAGCGGGAGTAGTTCGGTGCTCGCCACGAGATCGCGCCTACGATTTGTAGTGTCCCTGGTAAGACATTTATTTCAGAAGTGTTATATTCCAAATTTCAATACGATTTTATTTGAGTACTCCTCTGTCATTTGACAGATCAACAAGTACCTGTTTGGGTTGTACTATGGTATATCCCATAATACATCATGACTTTAATATTTAATATTAATGTTTACTTAGTAATTTTTGATGAATAAATAAACTGACTCAATTCCATAGATATTTCGTGAATAGATTGCTAAGGATTTTCCGCGTAATTACTCATACAAATATTCTTGAGTATACATAATAAAAACTTTTTGAATTCATGCTAAAAAATTCAATAATTAAGCATATAAACCTTAATTAATCTCATAAATTTTTTCGTTACTATATGGAAAATTACTATAACAGGGCTAAGCTGCTACTCTGGTCGTCCTTACAAAGGGCGCCACTGGAAGTAATAACGGCCTCCCAGAGCCGGATCTTAGATCATCAGGGTCGGTGTAAAATAGATTTGTAAGAGAAGGAAGAGGAAGGATAATTTATAATTAATTAATTTATTTCACAATCAACAATTTTAACCTTTATTTATTCAACCTTGACAATATTTATTTAAACCTTTATTCTATAAATCTTATAACCTTTTATTACCTTATTAAACCTTATTACCTATAAACTTTATTACCTAATGTCAACTACCTTTGACTATATCACACACACACTCACTCTAAGTCCCCTGGACTATAATACACACACACACACACGACTTAATACTTTCCACGCGGTCAACAAGACCCTCTACGTGGCTAATATTTTCCCGCGCGGTCCCCTGGACCCTCTACGCGATATAAAACCTTAACTAATTAATTCACGCGGTCCCCTGGACCCTCTACGTGATTACAAAACCTTAATAACTATTTCACGCGGTCACCTTGACCCTCTACGTGATAAAACCTTATTTAATTAATTCACAAATTCCATAATTACACTATCCACTCCCACACACTTTACAATATAAAATTTCATTACCTATTTTCCGACTAAAATTAATTCTCATATAATTAATTACTACACTTTAAATTCACTAATCAATTAACAACTAATTTCTTATAATCACTACCACTTTCTTTATCAATTCAATCAATCATTTTGTTAAGACGGTTTTAGGATTATTTTATTTTACCGCTTAACATTCAAATCACCGACTCTATATCCAATACTCAAAACTTGAACACGTTTTACTTTACGACACTTTTAACGTTTGTATTTTATTAATTGATTTTGTTTAATTACTTAAATTAATTTAATTTATCCTATTATTAGTGACTAGATAATTTTGACTAGATTGCAATTGCTTTTCCGGCGAATGCCTTACACAACCTGCCTGGAAAATTTCAGAAGAATTTTCCGGCGATGCTTTATACAACCTGCCTGGAAATAACAAAGCTAATTATTAAGACCGGCTTTCGATTGAATATTACACGAAAATAGACACGACAATACTTCGCGGACACGATGTATAACTGCGTATTTAATTAATAAATATTCTGGGAATATTCTATAAAATACTTATCACGATTACGTTTATTCTTTCCCCATCGGTTGTCCAGTATTAGTTGTCCTGGTCTGGTAATTGTCCTGGTCCGTGTAATTGTCCTATTCCATGTAGTTGTCCTGGTGGTCACTTGGTCCTCCCGGCTCGGTGCTTCCCGGTTGTAACTTTGGGCGTCTAGATGTTTGCCCGATCCTCTGGACTCTTGTCTTGAACGTCTGTTCAGTCTGGTCGTTCCGGTCACTACTTCTCATTTTCCACTGCTGTCTTCTAGTTTTATTAATTCCTCTCGATTATTTTCGGCAATGATCGGAAAACCCCTCCCTGATTAATTATGATTGGGCCTAGCGTGAGAGTATTTTCTATTAGCGCGCCCGGCGACAAGTCGAAAAACTTAATCGAACGCTCGTTTGGGGTTGTAGGTAGGGTAGGTGGCCATCAGTGATAAATCACAATTTTGGTCAATAGAATGACCCAATTTACCCCGTTACATTACTATAATCACATTGATTAATCAGTATCAAATCTTGTATGATTACTTCAAAAATCGTCTCATACAATCTTATTCATTTCCAAAATCTACTCAATTGTAAACTTTACATTTTTCAAAAACTTATAAATACTTATAATCACAATATTACAGCTTCTGTTTCTTATAGATTCTGATGATTTATATGAGAATTTTAAGGAAAATTTTTTTTTGATGCACCATCTATGAGAAAATAATTGTATAAGAATTTTAGAGATTTTTCGTGGACAAGTGTACTGATAAATACTGGTACTGGTAAATACTGATCGTTTTCTCATAGCCAATTTTTTTTATGAGATTTTATAAGACCTTTTCCACAGGGTAAATGTGTCGAAATGTTTCGATGTAAAATAAATATAACTATTTTTTATGTTAGAATGCTGTAACAGTATGAACATATCCGAACCATTGCATTGTGATGTAAATGTGACGATATAATAGAATCACCAAGATTATGTCACTTATAAGTCGATTTAGTTACGTAATTCCGAGGTAATATCTAGAATGTAAAGCTAACGTTAGTATGTGATATAAATATAACGTCACATTTAGGTCACCAATGTGATATCACTCGTTCAGTAACATCCCTGATTAAAAAAATGTATTTGACAGGATTAAAAAGGATTAAAATTTTAATACTTTCAAATCCTTCTAAATACTGTAAATCCTTTTTTAAAATTCACGATTAATCATATTAAATACTTTTTAATACTAAAATAATCGAAAGGAGTAGAAGGATTTGAAAGGATTTAACTAGCATTTAAAATTTCTAATGCTACCGAATACTTTTTAATCCTGAAATAATGTTTTTATTTCGTTATCTTTTTAGGATATGAAAGGATTCAACTAGCATTTAAAATTTTTAATGCTATCGAATACTTTTTAATCCTGAAATAAAGTTTTTATTTTAATATCTTTTTAGGATTTAAATGAATTTAACCAGTATTTGAAATTTCTAATGCTATCGAATACTTTTTAATCCTGAAATAATGTTTTTATTTCGTTATCTTTTTAGGATATGAAAGGATTCAACTAACATTTAAAATTTCTGATGCTACCGAATACTTTTTAATCCTGAAATAATTTTTATATTTCGTTATCTTTTTAGGATTTAAATGAATTTAACCAGTATTTGAAATTTCTAATGCTATCGAATACTTTTTAATCCTGAAATAATGTTTTTATTTCGTTATCTTTTTAGGATATGAAAGGATTCAACTAACATTTAAAATTTCTAATGCTACCGAATACTTTTTAATCCTGAAATAATTTTTATATTTCGTTATCTTTTTAGGATTTAAATGAATTTAACCAGTATTTGAAATTTCTAATGCTACCGAATACTTTTTAATCCTGAAATAATGTTTTTATTTCGTTATCTTTTTAGGATTAAAAAGTATTTAAAAGTATTTGACAGTTTAAATCATTTCAAATCCTGTTAAATCATGTTTTCAGGATTAAATAGTATTTAACAGAATTAAAAAATTCGAATCATGTTAAATCCTTCTGAATCATATTTTCAGGAATCGATAGCATTCATAAGGATATAAATTTTTTTAATCCTTTCAAATACTTTTGTTTAATCAGGGATGCATGTAATCTTAATGTCACATTTACGTCACAAATTTGACGTACCATTTAAATTACAATTTATATCATCAGAATGTAAAATTTACGTTGAATTTGTTACGTTACATGTTCTCTAGATATGATATCACTGTTACGTTGGTATGTTCACTGGGCTGTTATATAACCTCAACGTAAAATTTGTATTTTTTCATGACTTCTATGTTATGTAAATATGATATTCAAATAACATCACCGTTATATCACCAATGTAACATGTACGTTACATTAACATCACATTTACGTTCATTATGTTACGTCACGATGTTACGTAAATGAGTGTGAAATTGTAATATACATGGTATGAAGATGTGATGTACACGTGACTCACGATTTTACGTAACCGGAAGTTTTCATTCTATAAATGTGACATCCCTGTTACGTTGATGTGTTCACTGGGTAGTAGTCAACGGATAAGAATTGATTTTTTTTATTATTTAATTTTAACCGACATTTATAGTGATGAAGACAATAAATCCTAATTAATTTACTTCATTAATAATTTACAGATATTCTAAATGAGATTCTAAAAATGACTATATTCGTTCATGCATGATTATATATAATCATATATGATCATCTATAAACATATCTGACTATATATAATTAGACCTGGCCAATTTTTGGATCTGATCATATATAGACAATTATGCATGATCATATATGATTAGACAAAATCTTTTTTCATCGGGCAAGTTGGTCGCGAACTAATGAATACCAACTTTTGCACGAGAAACCCTGGTTATCAGGGTATGTCCTGGGAGGTTACTAGGATCGGAGCTGACGCCACCTCCTGGACAGTGCCAGGACGATTTATTATTTAAATTATTGGCTAAATATTGATAAGACGCAATAAGTGTTGTAAGATATTAATAATAATAATAATAATCATAATAATAATCTTTATTTGCATTTCACTGTACAACTTCCGTTTTTTTTACAGTTTTTTTCCTTATTCTTAGTTTTAGTCTTAGTTTATTTACTTATTTACATTGATTGATGTCATTCATACCTGATTTAGCACTTTTACAATCATTCATACTAAATTAGTGTAATTTGTTCCCTAGTTTTCGCGGGTGTATAGTATTATACTTGTAATTACTCTATTTTGACTTATCACTGATTAGCTTTATTCTTTTTATCACTTTTTTATTTATTTACACTTCTTTTGCTTCGTTCGCCTTTTTCCTCGCTAGACTTTCGAATTTTCTTGCGTACTCTATGACTTCTCTGCTTGGTTCTCCTATTCCTATTTCCTTCATTCTTTCTCTTGCTTGCTCTGTTTGCTTGCTTTGCATGAATCTTTCTTTGATTTTATTTGATAGTATGCGGTCTATTTGGTTGTGTATTTCCTCACATTCCCATATATGCTCCAATGTTTCTTCATGTTTTCTACATACTCTACATGTTAAGTCCTGGTGTCCTTTGGCTGTTGATTTACCCAGGTTTCCGCATCTGAGCCTTGCCCATTGCTCTTTATCCTCACTCTTTGGCTCGTGTTCTTCCCAATATTTTTCCTCGCCTAATTCTTTTTTTCAGTATTTGTACCATTCATTGTATTGCGATCTATCTATTTTGCACCAATTTAATTGCAATTCTTGTTCTATTTTTATTTTTATTCCTTCTTCTAATTTCTCCTTGATTTTTTGTATGTCCTTTCCTTCTTTTATTAGATCTATTAGGTCTCCATCTCCCGTTTCTTCTATTGCTTCCTTCAGTTCTTCTGCCTATGGTGATGGGTTGCCGTTTGCTGTGTTTCTTAACTCTTCTTGCAGGCGTTGTTTTGGCCATCTGTCGTCTTTCATCGCTATTGTTTCTACCAGGTATCTTGCTGCTCTTTTTCTTGCCTCAATTTCTACCCCCATTCTTCCTGATTCTGCCTTCCATATGTATCCCGGGGTGTTTTTATTGACTCCCATGGCCATTTTTACTAGCTTGCTTTGTACTCGTTCTATTTGCTGTCTTTGCTTCCATCCCCATATTTCTACTCCATACAATCCTCCAGATTTCGCTATTGTGTCATACAGATATAGTCTTTTCTTAACCCGCTTATCTTTGCCCTCTTTATAAGTCCCCATGTGCAGTTTATTGCCCTCTGCGCTTTTTGGGCCACTTCCGCTATGCTTTCCTGGTTTGTTCCGTGAGTTGAACCAGTATCCTAGGTACTTATAACTGTTGACTATTTGCAGTTGCTGTTTATTGATGTTCTATTTTTCTTTCTTGCTTCTTCTGCCTCCTTTACTGAATATCATCACTTTTGTTTTCTGTGTGTTTATTTCCAGCTTGTTGATCACCATGTATTTCGCTACCGTGTTGAGCATGGCTTGTAGCTCTTCTGGTTCCTCTGCTACTTGTGTCTGGTCAACCGCGAACTTTTTGATGTACGAGACATAACACGCTCACTTCGCTCGCCTTCATTCTTTCAGAAATTCCGCCATTATCTCGGTCGACCAATCGACAACCGAATAAAATAGTCACAGAAGTGACGTAAAACGATACGACATCCGGTCATCAACTTTTTGGAAGAGGATACTTTTGCTTTTCCTAGTACTGCCCCTCCCTCTTTTTTACTTTCCAGTTTGTAGTCTATGTCATCTATCATTATGTTGAACAGTGTTGGGCTAGCTGGGCATCCCTCTCTAACTCCTTTGTATGTTTCGAAGCTTCTAGTCTTTCCTTCACTGGTAATTATTTTATTGCTTGTTCTTCTGTATATTGCTTGGATTATTTTGTGCATTTTTCCCCTGATGCCCTCTCTCCAGAATTTTCCCAGTAGTATTTCTCTGTCGACTGTGTCAAAAGCTGCTTTGAGGTCTATAAATGCGATATACGGTATTCACCGTTTCTTTCTGCAAGAATATTTCTTGAGCAAATCAACCGATTGAGATGGATGAGGCGGCAATCGAGGCATTCTATCGAGTTCTGTAGCTGATTGGATTTTGAAGTCGATCGTCTCAAGTCGTTTCTAAGAAATCGAAAAAAAAAAAATAAATAAATAAAATTTGCCAAAATTTTCGAGCCTACTCGATCAAATGATCATAAATTCCCATGAAAGTTGATGGCTAACAAGCTCTTTCGATTGATGCCTTAACCAGCTAAATCGGTTCATTACTTGAAAAGTTATAGACCGGTCACACACACACACACACACACACACACACACACACACACACACACACACACACACACACACACACACACACACACACACACACACACACACACACACACACACACACACACACACACACACACACACACACACACACACATACATACATACATACATACATACATACATACATATGTATGAATATCTTTGAAACGACTCAACCAAACAGTTTCAAAATTTGATCAGCTCTAGAACTCAATAAAATACGCCAATTTCCGCCTCAACTATCGAAATCGGTCAATTCGTTCGTGATGTATCATGCGAGAAAGAAATGCTAAAAACGGTTTTTTTCGAAAACAATGGGATACAAAAGTATTCACAACAATGTTTTCGAGCTCAAGGAGCTCGGGAAGTTTTGGGGCTGGCCCGCAGGTTTTGTAACTTTTTTAAATTATATTCATAAAAATGTAAACTTAAGTGTCAAAATAATAGATCTGATTCGACACACTGTTAAGATACCTGATAATTTCATTGAAATGCTCAACGTTAAGATAATAAATGTGATTTAAAATAATGCTAGTAAATAACAATTTATTTCATAGTAGACAAAAAATGTTAAATATTAAAGTATTAAAGGTAAAATAGTAGAATGTTGACAAACATAATAATTAATTGTGGTTCAAATGCTTAAATGTTATTCAACTTGGTAATATTTAAAAAATTCCAAGGTTTTAAATGTTTAATAAAAGCAATATAATTTACTCTTTAAGAACAAAATAAAAAAAAATGTAAAATGTTGTTTGTAAAATGATGACAATTAAAAAAATATTAAATTTTCAAATTTAACAATAAAAATTTCATATCATGAAATGCTTAATACTTTTTGATTTCTATGTAACCATACATTGCTAAAATAATAATTAAAATTTTCAAAATATTGTAGATAACGTAATAAATACGTATACTTTCGTTTATTATTTCATTACAAATGTCGTACAGAATTCAACATACACACTTTCGAATTTTAAATTATATGCTTTGGATTTTTTAATACATCTACTTGAAAATTGAAAAAAAAAACATTTGACAGTTTGAAAAAAAATATTTGAGAATATACCGCGTATATTTAGAAATTCTGAAACGTGTATTTTAAGTACTTTATGGAATTTGCAATGCAATATCAAGGAAAAATGTATTTATTTACAGCGTTAAATACAGTATTTTAAAAATTCAGAAATTATTTTTTACAGTGCAAGTACAGGATTTTTTTCACAAGTTTTTCAAAAATAATGATAAATTTAAAGTAATTCCAGGAAACCCTGCTGCATAGTGGTAAACATTTATATGATCTAACTCTCAATAGGAAATATTAATAATTTAATTCTTTTAGTCGAACCAGTATTATGTTTTAAACGAAAATTCAGTTATACCTTGAAGAGTAAAACTATAAAAAAATTGTTTTCGAACATCCTTGCATAGCTCTGTGATTTCCAGTTTTTTAGAAAATTTACATATCGTCGGCACAGATATACATTGTAGTCACCGCCCTGTTGAAACAATCTCATAGATTCCCATAAAAAAATATTTACCCTAGAAATTTAATGAGAAATGGCAGTGTATTTGGCACTGAAATTCCTCATAGTTTCTCATAGAACGATTGTATGAGAAAAAACGCAAAACTCTTATTTTTTATTCAGTTCTCATAAAATCTGATAAAATTTTTATAAGAAATTTAGAATGTTTTGTATGTTTATGATATTTTATGAGACATGAAATCATAAGCAGAGCAGTCTATCATTTCAAGCGATTTTGAATAATCTTATGCGATTGAAAGGTATTTTCGTCTTATAATTAAATGAGAAAATATTAATAATCGACTGCGATTTTCCTATAAGGTTTTATGTGGAAATAGTACACTGAGAAAATAATTTTCTCCTGACAACTAAATTTTAGTTATGACAAGAAAATGATTTGATTGCCCGCATTGCCAATCATATATTTGGTTATTTTAACTAAATATTTTATAATCAACCAACAAAACTAGTTATTGGAAACTATAAAATATTTAGTAAAGATAATTACGTGTTTAGTAGAAAGCATAAAATCAAATTAATTATCTGTAGAGTTTATAAAGTAGTCATAATGAAATATATGAGTGATCTTTAGAGAATGTGTTATTAATAATAATTGAATATTATTTTAAAATGACAGAATATTTATTTTACAGTTAAATGAATGCATATTCAATAGAATAATTTATTTCCTTGCCACTTAATTTTTTTCGTACTATGACAAAAATTGTTCAGAAAAAACATTAATATTGAACATTAATGTCATAGTCTAATACAGGATACCACTATAATCAAAAATTTTCAGCGGATAATCCGTCCTATGAATGGCAGTGTTACCAGATGGACTCATCTACTTTCCCCTAAACGCCCGCGTAAAATCCCCTAGATTGAAATAAAATCCCCTAAATTAAATGACTGAAATTATCAGACGTCTGATGACTTTTTGAATTTATTTTTTTTAATAAATAAATTATATAAATATAATTTAAAAATTTACAGGTGAAAAAATTAAAAAAACTTGAAGAACATTTTGGGTGTTGTATAGCCGCCAGGTTGACTATAGCGTGAATAGTTCTTTTAATTCGCCCTTCGGAACTTGGAGGCGTCAGCTCGCGGAGAAATGTGTAGGATTTAAAAGCGCGCGATATTACTGTTGAAATTTGAATTAGGTTTTTAATATACTAGTCGGAATTAATATTGAATATGAATTAAATTAACTCGTTCAATTTAAATAAAACTGTATTATTTTATTTATATATTTTACACAAAAAAGACGAACTTTATAAAATATCGTTTCTAAATTACCAACGTTCAAGTTGGTTACCACGTTTGGAATCATTCTCTATCCGAATCTTGAATCCGCTTGTCCTTCGTCTTCTCCAGCGATCCCCTTTTTAGAGAGGGGGTAAAATGAATAGTGAGGGTGTTTTCGTGTGCTGCTGTTGAGTCCCACTGTCACTCGCTTTCATCCCCTCTCAAAATGAGTGAGTCCGTGCAGACTTTGACGTCACAGCAGCTTCAATTTCCCTGGACTGTCGCTGCCATGGAGTCTCGCCATATTGTCTGCAGCTTAGTCCCAGCAAAATAATCCCTTAATTGTTTTAAATATTTTGGGAAAGTTTTGCCAACAAGAGGATTACAGTCATAAAAATATGGAATTAAACATCTGGCAAAGGATCCTCGTGGGTTTTCCCAAAATATTCATTTATTTTATACTCTAAGTGACCATTACAATACTTGTATTCTTATTTTAGTTTTTTATTTTGTATCTTATATATTTATATCTAAGGTTTTCGAAAATTCCCGCCTATAAATATAATTGTTTTGTTTCATTTTCTATAAGATGGTCATAGAGAGCGCTGTGTAACCCGTTGGCTACACAACATGGGATAATTTTTTTTTATAAAAATTTATCTCTTAGAAACTTAAAAAATTTATAAAATGTCTGCTGACTTTAATATCATTAAATCAAAGATCTTATAATTAATATTGTAAAGCTTGTTGAAGAATCAATGTACTATACATTGTGTTTAGAATAAAATATGTTTAATTATGATTAAAAATACATTAAAGTCTTATTGTTTTATTAGTTTAAAATTTTTTTCCGAAAAAAATAAACCATTTTTTAGTACAGGTGATAAGAAAGTATGAAAAACATATTTTCATACGAAACTTAGTATAAATAACAAGTTGTATTATATTTTATAAATTATTTAATAGTTAAAATCTTTTAAAATTTTTCAATTATTGTTTAAAACTCTAATAAATTATTTAATAGGTAAAATCTTTTAAAATTTTTAAAACATTGTTTAAAACTCTAATAAATTATTTAATTCAGACGAGGACGCTGTTTAACATGTGGACAACGATTATTTGCCATTTTCCTTTTTTTTTAAAGAAAATATGTTTTTTTATCTATAATGAAGCATGTTTGTAATTCTCATTGATAATTTATTAAAAAAATTTTAAAAATTTCTGTTCTGAACTGAAATCGTTCTTCGTTCATTTTTTTCAACTTAAATTTAAGGAAGTTTGTAATCCCCTGATCAAATCCCCTAAAAAAATGTTTCCCCTAGATTTCCCACCAAGCCGTCTAAAATCCACTAAATTTAGGGGAAAATCCCCCAACCTGGCAACACTGATGAATGCTTCAAGCTGGCGAATATAAAAACTCTGAAATAAGTATCTTACCAGGGACACCACAAATGGTGGGCGCGATCTAGTGGCGAGCACTGGACTACTCCCGCTGCTGCTGCCTAACATTATAACTTTTCAAATCAATAATCATTAGGTTCAAATAGATATTTATTAACCTCGAACAAATATATATATTTATTCTAAATGAATATATTTTTTTGTATCTAAGTAATGTTTATTAGAGTTAATATAACAATACTTTGCTTCAATATTTGGATTTATTGGGACTATAAAATATTTTACTTGTCCCTTAAATAAATATTTTCTTAACTTTACCAAATGATTTTATTATCTTAGAGAAAGAAATATTAATGTCAACCAAATAGGGTCTATTAAATCATTTGTTAAAAATGATAAAATAGATTATATTGACGTAATAAAATTTAGTTGTCCCAAATAAATTTTAGTTTTTGATTTTAGATTTTGAATGAATTTATGGGAATGAAAGGGATTTTCGTCTTATAATTAGATGAGACGTATGAATTATCGACTGCAATTTTCCTATGAGGTTTTATGAAGAAATACTTAATCCTTAAGTCATTTCGAGTGATTTTGAATGAATTTATGAGAATGAAAGGGATTTTCGTTTGATAATTATATGAGAATGTATAAATGATTAACTGCAATGCCCCTATGAGGATTTATGAGGGAATAGTTGATTTTCATATCATTTCAAGCGATATTGAATGAACTAATGAAGTTGAAAACGATTTTCGTCTTATAATTAAATGTGAACGTACGAATAATCGACTAAAATTTTGCTATGAGGTTTTATATGCAAATCCTTAATCTTTCTATCATTTTACGCGATTTTGAATGAATTAATAAGATGGAAAGGCATTTTTGACTTATTATTATACGAGAACGTATGAGTAATCAACTGCAATGTCACTATGAGGATTAATACGGGAATAGTTTGTCTTATTGTTTTAAGCGGTTATAAAATATCATTCAACATTAATAGGCTTCTACACGGAGAGAATTTTATGGTAAAAGTTACCATCAAGTTATAGTACAATTCTTAAACTGAATTATATGATTGATAATATCATTTAAATTATTAAATAAACAATCTGAATGGTAGTATCTACCATCTATATGGTCAAGTTTACCAATTATTTATGATAACCAGAAATTATAACTGTTATTATATTAAATAATTACTACTATTATAAAAAATCGTAATTCTTAGTAACCTGATGGTAATGGTTACTATCAGCCTAAATATTGATGACCATCTAAGCTAATAAAAAATTAAAATATAAACGTTATAGTCTGACGCTTGTCTATGTGTAATTTGTTTAACTGGGGAAGTGATTAATTTCACACACACACACACACACACACACACACACACACACACACACACACACACACACACACACACACACACACACACACACACACACATATATATATATATATATATATATATATATATATATATATATATATATATATATATATATATATATATGCACACAAACACACATACACACACACCTACGCACGGGTTCGCACACATGTACATACACACGGGTGCGCTAACTTACCCGCACACTTACCTGCACACATACGTACACTTATCCGCACACATGCGCACACTTACCCGCACACATGCACACGCACGCGCGCGCTTGCACTCATACACCCACTCGGACATACACACACGCGCACACTCATGCACACACACATTCTTAGTTAAGAATTTTTACAACTTTGAATGGTAATAGTTACCATCATCGATTGTAACAATTATAATTTTTAATAATTACAATTAGCATCTTCGATAGTAACCGTTACCATCATCAATTGTAACTGTTATCATTTTCAATAGTAATACTAATCAGTATAACCACTGAAAAATGTTATTACCACGTTAGATAGTTAAAATTACAATTTTTGTATTGTAGATACAATAATTAATTTCTCTCCGTGTAGATATAATAATTTTTCTTTATGTAAAATCTTCAAACATTACGTAGGTAAAAACATTTTTTTAAAAATTATTTAAAAATTTTTTTTTCTAATCGATTTAAATCGTTCCTTTTAATAAGGGATGTCATTAAGCTTCATATTTTTCAAAAGTCGACCACAACAAATCCACTAACAGTAAAAGATTTTCTGAGAGTTACTGATTTTTAAAAAAGTCTCATCGAATCTCATAAATCTAGCGTTTTCGAAAAATAGATTTAATGGGAAATTTATGTCATTATGATATATACCAAGTTCTCATCGGATCTCATAGGATGACAATTTCAACATGAAGAAATAAAATTTATTATAATTCTTTCAAATTTGTTAAGTAGAAATAATATAGTTAATAATCATGTAGGAACTTTTTATTTACTTGAACATTTGAATAGTAATTTAAGAGAAATTTCTTGTTAGATAAGTCTCTTAGAAACTCATAAATCAAGTAACCACATATATATATTTTTATGAGAAATTGATGTGTATCTGGCACTGAAATTACTCATTAAATCTTTTAAAATTGTTGCATTCATTACTCTGCGGAAATGTCTTATAAAATCTTTTAAATACTCTAAATTTTTTTAAGAGAATTCAACTTTAGATAAAGTCCCATTCAAACTCATAAAACTCGTAGATGTTTTTATATGAATAGAATTGATGAGATTTTGAGAGACTTTTACGTATCAGGATATTCTGTATAAACTCTCATTAAGAGTAAAGTAGTAAATACTTATAAAAACTCATAAAGAAATTTTCTATATTCAATCTTATAGAAATTTCTGACGATTTAACTTATAGTGTCTCATAAAATAAAAATTCTCATTCATTCCCATGAAAATTGTATAAGATATATCGCTTAAGATCATGAACAAAATAAAAACCCATAAATTCTCATAAAGAGTTTTATGAGCAAATTTTTCGTTTCTCATAGAAAATTTTGTAGCTCATAAAGTCTCATAGAAAAATATGTTTTTTTTATGAGAATCTGTGAGTTTGTTTCAACAGGGGCGTAAATAGATCGCTTAATCACCTCAAATTCACCGTGAAGTCACTTGATAATCACCATGAATGAATTTTGGAATCCCGAGAAATATACCGTTTAATCACGGTGGATACACGGTGATAAAATGGCACAAACCCACCCTGGAAACACCCTGGATCCACCCTGTTTCCACTTCCAGGGTGGTTCCAGGCTGTTTCCAGGGTGATTCAAAACCGCCAGGGTTCCTCTAGTAAATCTTCTAATTTTTTCTCGTTCTTTGTCGTTTTATTGCTTGCTTTGTTTTTTGGCGGTGTTTTTTCCACGATTGTATCATTCAGGCTGCTTGAGAGTGACATGTCATTCCAGTACT
Source organism: Microplitis mediator (assembly GCF_029852145.1). NCBI lineage: Eukaryota > Metazoa > Arthropoda > Insecta > Hymenoptera > Braconidae > Microplitis > Microplitis mediator. The sequence goes on along the minus strand of NC_079969.1, from coordinate 16,695,821 downwards.
CTTCAAATTCCTGGTCTTGGTCTGCTGCTTTCTGTGGATCTTCTTCTTGCTTACTTTTCTCATTTTCTCTGTTTAAATTTGAGCTGCTTTTCCTTAGGAAGTAAGCATCCAGCCTGCCCGCATTATTTTTAATTAATCTGTTGCATTTTATTGTTACATTCGTACCTTTTGGCGGTCTACCCCTTCCTTTTTTAACTTCCCGCTAAGAAAATTGCAAATTATCAAAAAAGGGAAGTTATTGGTTTCGGTCCGATTTTCGAAAATCGAGTTTTCACCAGATGTCGATGTTTTGAGGTCCTAGGAAACTATTCTGACTATTCCCGGGTGGACGTCCGTGTGTGTGTGTGAACTTTTTTTTGTCCGACGATATCTTTGGAACGGATGAACCGATTTGAACGTACTTGGTGGCGATCGAAAGAGCTCACCAAAACTTAGTCTTGATTAGATTTTGGGGTAAATCGGTCATGTAGTTTACCAGTTATACAAAGAATAAGAATTAAAAATTTTTTTTTTATTTTAGTTTTTTATTGATTTCTCAGAAACGACTTATACGATCAACTTCAAAATCTAATCAGCTCTAGAACTCAATAAAACGCGTCGATTGCCGCCTCAATCATCAAAATCAGATAATTCGTTCGAGAGTTATCGCGGGAGAAAGAAATGGTAAAAAACAGTTTTTTGCGAATATCTTCAAAACAACTGAACCAAACAATTTCAAAATTTTATCAGCTCTAGAACTCAATAAAATATGCCGATTGCCACCGCAACCATCAAAATCGGTCAATTCATTCCTGAGATATCATGGGTGAAAGAAATGCTAAAATCGGTTTTTTTTTAAAACAGTGGCACACTAAAGTATTTTTTTTAAAACAATGGCACACTAAAGTATTTTCGAGCTCGAAGAGCTCGAAAATATATCCACATCAATGTTTTCGAGCTCGAGGAGCTCGAAAACAGCGGGAAGTTTTGGGGCTGGCTCGCAGGGTCAACCGATAGACAGATTTTTTTTGTTGCCGTCTGCTCCCACTGTTGACTTGTCACTTGGCGTACTTGTCGCTGTTGCTGTCTCTTCTATTGCTGTCTCATCCACGCTACTCACGTCATCTTTCTCCGGCGTCACGCTAGGCTCTCTGTTATCACTCCCGTCGTTCCCTCCCATTTTCTAATAAGTCTGCCTTTTCTTTTATTTTTTTTATTTTTTGCTTAGTTTTAAATTAATTTCTGGCACCTACCCTGGGTTTTGTTCCGCTTTATTTATATTTGTCTCTAAGAACCGGCACCGTGGGTTTTCTTTTTAATCACTCTTTTACTTTTTTTCACTACTTTTTTGTCTCAATCACTTTAAAATGCACAGCGGCTTTATCACACGCGTCTTATTGCTTTCGCTGCTGGAAGCGCCCCTCCTTGTAAGATATTAATATATAATTTTAAATGAAATTTAAATGCGCGCCTATTTATGGATCTCAAGTTCACTAATTAATTAACAGGTGGAGGCACCTGAGGCCACTTGTTATGACCTCCACCTATCGGGAGGTCGATTAATTAATTCTCTATAAATTAATTCGCGTATACTAGGGCCACTTCGCCCGGGAGTATTTAAATACTCAGCTCTGGTATGTTGATTATGAATTGGTGAAAGGCTGTTCAGAAAAACAAGGTTTTCTTAGTTGGTTGAACAATTTTTAATTATAAGTATATTTTTGCCTAGTACAGCGACGTTCGTGCTCGAGCTTCTGGCTAATTCTGCCTTACAAAATCAATCTTAAAATTATTCTCAGTTAGAAGGGGCGTCAGCCCTGGAGACTATGGCGGGGTAAGGTTTTCTTATTGGCTGATGTGGGGACGTAGTCGGGGCCTCATGACGTCACAGAGTATCTCCGCCCCTCGAGGTTGAATCCTCCGTTCCGTGGCTTGGTCGATCCTTTTCTACAGTTGCTACGTTGTCTGGAGTCATGTGGTATTTCCCGCCATTAGGTCCAAGGCTTTTACCCTTACAGATGTTTGGACCGCTCGAATTTTATTGCGGTCTCTAATCGGCTTACCCTCCATTACTCAAGTTTTTTATACATAACAGTTATAAGAAATTTTCTTATTAAAATTTATGGCAGGGTACTTGAATCTCTAGAACTACTTAAATACAAAATACACGGAATTTTTATAAATAACTTACAAATGTCTACAAAACTTACTCTTAATTTTAACGAACAAAGGATTTCAAACATAAGTTCCTTTTATGGTTTTTCCGTTTATAATTTTATTTTGAACAAGCTTCGAGTGACCAGATGTTTTATTACTCTTATTTATTACTTCCGAAAAACCCAAGAATTTCCCACGATTTATTTAAATATAATTATATTTAAATAACCCGCGTAAGAGATTGTTTGTTAACTCCGCGAGGGGTCATTTCGATCGGGCAGGTGGATCGCGATGGGACATCACACACTGAGGACTGTGATGTCCTATCACGGTCAGTACGAGCGATTAAAGCGACACCGCGTAGATTATGAGATAAACGCGATTCCGCGGGATTATTTAAAGATATCAGCATTTAATTTTACAATATAATATACTCTGTCGTGTTTTAGTTATATCTTATCATATTTTTCTTTGGGAATTTCCAAACCATTTATTTAAGCTAGGCCTGGTCACTTAAACATTTCTCTATTCTTCGAGGTCATAAAATTGTAAGATCTCGGGAAAACCCATAGTCCTAGAACTTATTTTTCCCAATTCTGTCTTTTTATTTAAAAGATAGAATTTGGTCTAGACATAAGGTTTTATTTTTTGTAAATGTAAAATATTTATAAATATTGTAACTGTAGTATTTAAGCTAAAATAGTTGAGCCGATTAGAGACCCTAATAAACTTGGGATACCCTAATGTCGGCAAAAAGGCAAGTCTAGAGCCATAAAAGATCGTACCCTGGGAAAAACCCTAACCACGCCGGATAACAGCACAGCTGCAGAGCAGACGGAGCCGGTGGTCAAGAAGAGATCCGATCCTGCTGGAGGAGGTCGCCCACGTGACGTCAGACGGACCCAACCCCCCACTCAAACCATCAGCACGGACTTGCCATAATTTTAAGTTATGCTAAGACAGAAAGATTGTGTAAGTCGAGTCGACAGGACGTATTTTGTAAACCAACTGATAAAATACAGATTTCTAGAGTCGTAACTATTTATTTAATTATTTTGTTTTATTTAATGAGCCTGCCATCAAGCTCAAGGATATTTATTATTTCTCTACTCATCGCGCTCTCGAAGTTGAATATTTTAATATTCCCGGGCGAATCGACCCCGTCGATAAATTTTAGACTTTAAAAATTAACTTCCAGCCAACCGCTAGGAGGAGGTGATTACAGGACATAAAAAGAGTATAAAAAAAAAATATTTAAAAAAATTACACTCATAGTTTTTTTAATTTTCTACATATGCATATATTTAGTTTTTCAATTTTAGTAATTGATTAGTTGAAAATAAAATCAAAAAATTGTCAATTGTTTTGTGAATTGAGGATCATTTAAAATCCTACACAATCGATTAAAAAATATCGAGAATCGAAACAAAACATCGGTGTGAAGCGGAAAGTTAAAAATTACCTTTAATGATAATCAGCTTTTGAAGAAGTTTTCAAAGTAAAATTTGTCGATTGCTCTGAAAAAATTACTCCTAATGCAATGGTATTACTTCCAAGAGACAAACAAATTCAACAAGCCAGAATCAAACTGCACAGTAAAAAATATTGTGTATTTGTGTCGAAAACGGTTTGTGTTAAAAATTGTAGTGTGTTAAATTAACACAACGTTTGTGTCACTTTATTTTGTAACATAAAAAATGTGTTGTACACTCTTTATTAACACATTTTGTGCGTACATACTGTGGAATTCTTTGCGCCCTCTTGTGGCGATCTTTCAACATAATCTTTGTGTTAAAAAGGGGTTACACAAAGTTTGTGTCGAAATTTTAACACAAATTTCGTGTCAACCGTTTTTAACACACAAACTGTGTTGATTTTACACAATATTTTTTATTGTGTGCAAGCAGATCCAACAACTGAGGAATTTCGGGATTCCAGTATAACGTGGAATAGCTATTTATCATGTGAAGATTCAATTCTATTTCTAATAGATCTTATTGCAAAATCATCAAGTAAAATTAAGTCTTCCAAAAGATCACAAAGAGGAGCAAGTGAATTCACCAGCGAGTTTTTCAGAAAGGGAACGGAGCCCACTGCCAGATAATTTGTCTCGAATTGACAAAGAATTTAAAGAAAGTTCTATTAAAGAAGTAAATATGATTCTCAAACTGCAGACAGCCACCTGTTTTTTTTGTTGTTATAAAAAAAAATGTTTGTCTCTAAATATTTTCCATAACCAAACGAACATCAAGTACAAATACATTTCAGCACGAAAAATAACAATTACTGTCAACAATCAAAGCTTTATGATTTTAGGTCTTGTCGGTCAAGGTATGAGTGCAAATGTTTTCCATGTACAGAATTTCAAATTATTTGAAATGAGGTCTATTAAAGTCGTAGATTTGTCTCGAATAGACGAAGAATTTAAACAAAGTTCTATTGAAGAAGTAAATATTAGGGTGGGCCGAGAATCCGCTTTTTTTGAATTTTCATTATTAATACCAAAAATATTTTTCTTTGTACAAAAAAGAAATTTTTCGGTAAACAAAAAAAATTTTTAGGTCGATATCTTAGGCTCGCCAAATCCCGCTAAAGTTAGAAGTTGTTTAAAATTTTTTTTTTTAACTTACTTTGATCGGAAATTTAATTCTCTACAAAAAATTTACGTAAAGTTGATATAGTTACTGAAATAATTGCAAGTTTTATTCTAAAAAATATAATTTTTTAAGATATTATCACTTGTTCAGGGTAAAATATGAATTTTATCATATAAATTTCATGGAAAATCAAATTTCTTACAGAATTGGCCTCCCTGATTAAAAAAAGCGATTTAAAACGATTTGCAATATTAAATGCCCATAAGAAGAGGGATTCAAAAGTACCCTGATTAAAAAAGTGAATTGAAAAGTATTGAAAAAGATGAGAAATGAATCCTTTCGAATACTTTCTTTACCCCAAAGTTTTCATTTTGACATAAAATGAATACTTTTCAATCCCAAAACAATAAAAGAATTTCTGAACTTCCGAGGAATTGAAAAAGATTCAAATGAATTGATATTTTTAATCTTTCTGAATCCTTCTCGATACCTGAATAATCCGACATTTCGGATCAAGTGTGGGATTGAAAAAGATTGAAATGAATTGAAATTTTTGAATCTTTCCGAATCCTTCTCAATACCTAAATAATCCGACATTTCGGATCAAGTGTGGGATTGAAAAAGATTGAAATCAATTGAAATTTTTGAATCTTTCTGAATCCTTCTCAATTCTTAATTCTTTTCAATACTTTCGAATTCCACTTTGGAATTGGAAAGTATTCAAACGATCGAAATTTCACTTCCATTCAATACTTTCCAAAACCGCCGAGGGATTGAAAAGAATTGAAATAATTTTCAATACTTTTCAATTCACTTTTTTAATCAGGGATATTCAAGGTATTCAAAAGCATTAAAAAGTATTTAAAATTTTTTATTTCGAATCGTTTTAAATCGCTTTTTTTAATCAGGGCTTCTGGTAAAAACTTGAAATTTGTAGTTAATCAAAAACTGGCAGTTTTATGTTTAGATACACATTTCTCGTTATTTGGTGGCTTTTACCAAGAATCGCTATGATCTTTGTAACTATCAACTTTGAATAAATTTTTATTAGATCTGTTTTGTATAATATTGAATTTCTTATGAAACTTTTATGAAAAAATTTATTTTTAACCTTGTAAAAGTAATAATATCTTGAAAAATTTCATTTTTTAGAGCAAAATTGCAATTATCTCAGTAACTATCAATTTTACGTAATTTTATTATAGGACCTTTTTTGTAGAAAATTAAATTTTCGATCAAAATGAGTTGGAAAAAAATTTTAAACAGTTTCTAACTTTAGCGGGATGTGGCGAACCTAAGATAACGACCTAAAATTTTTTTTGTACAAAGAAAAATATTTTTGGTATTAATAGTGAAAATTCAAAAAAAGCGGATTTTCGGCCCACCCTAGTAAATATGCTTCGCAAACTGCAGACAGCCACCTGTACAGGCTCAGATTATTCTCAGCACTTGACACAAGCCCTGCGTCTAATCTTCCAAGCGACAAATTAATTCTCCTTGCATTTCGATTAATTTCATTGATTGATTCGTTTATTTTTTTAACTAATTTATTATTATTAGTTGATAAGAATCGTTTTTAGTTCATAGTTTAGAGTAGTTTTAAGTTAATAGATATTAAAGTATTTATAAGTGGTTAGGATTATTATTATTATTATTATATTAATTATATATATATATATATATATATATAATAATATAATATATATATATAATTATATTAATTAATAATAAAATAATAATAACATATATATTAAGACGAAGGATTGGCCATTTTTCAACGAAGGAAAAAGGTAAGAGAAAAATATCGTCCCACATAAATTTTCCTACAGAATTCTTAAATTCGAAATGGATCATGAACGAAAGTTTATTAGAACACGGTTCCAGAGCAAATGCTAATTCCATATTATTACAATCATTAGCAAACTGAAAAGCTTCGGTTTTCTCGTACGGGTCGAGATATTCATCAAGTTTTTCCAATAATAATTTGACCATTTCTTTGTTATTATTGTAAACAGTTAGTTGTAACAATATGCTAGCATCGAATATATCTTCGTAATACTCTTGCAAGGGAGGGCAAACATCGCCCGCGTTTAATAATTTCTGAAACAACTCAATGTTGTCAGAATTTACTGTACAATAAATTGCTCGCATACGAAATGGTTCCCCAGGTAAAAAAATTTATATTTTTTGTAAGTCCAAGTTTAATATCTAACAAAAATTATTCATGGAAACATTGATAATAAATATTAATGCCACGATGTAAAATAGAATATAGGATGTTACCATCAAAAAAGGTACTTTTCACTCTGTCAAGTAACAGAGAAGTACTCGTACCAAAATTGCTTTCAACATCTGAATATAATACTTCTGAAATAAGTTTCTTACCAGGGACACTACAACTGGTAGGCGCGATCTCATGGCGAGCATCGAACTACTTCCGCTGCTACTTATAGCACCGGTGACTTCCCTTTCCTGTTTCAATTTACACTAATTCCCTGGTGAGTGAAAAAATTGTAAACTGTTAATAATTTTGATAATATCTTAAATTATTGCTATTAATTAATAAAACATACGTTTTGCGGGAATAAATAAATTGTCACTAATTTTTAATTAAGTTAACAAAAAATTAATTTATTAGCAATAATTACAGTAGTATTAATTTTAGCATATAATAATTAACAATCATCAGTCTTTATTTATCTAAGTCTAAAATTTTTACAACTTAAATAAAATTTTTTAATTAATTTTAATTATCAACAGATTCTGATATCGGTTTATCAGCTTTTTTTTTACAAGTACAGTCTCTATTTTTATCAGAATTTAATTTCAAATTATTTTATTCATTTGTACATTCCGCAGGACTGTACTCAATTGACTCGCACACTGTATATATTTCTAAAGCCAGTTTACTTTCTTCAATATAAGAAAATTAATGGATTCAGCTCCTAGAGCACTTAACACAATAATAATAATAAAAAATTCAAAATCTGACATTGGTACTGACAGATTTCATTTTTACCCTTAATTATTAATTTTGATTACACAAAATCTTAAGATCCTTATCACTAAAGTAGTCCAAAATATCTTGTCGAAGAATATCTGATAGTGAATGACCAAATAAATCAGAAATTGTTTCGTCAGCACGAACCAACAATTTTCTACGCTGCTCAGCTTTCAACACACGATAATAAATAATTCCTCCATACAGTTTAAATTTACTACGTAGTGCATTTTCATCAAAAATAATATCATCTTTACTGATATATTTAATATTTCGAGATATTTTATTTACAAACAAGTGTAAAACATCATAGAAAGTAATTTTCCAAGAAAACCGTTGTGTCTTCATAAATTCAACTTCATCCAAACACTTAAAGTAAAAATCGTTAAATTGATTATCTTTCACAGCATCTAGATTTTTATCTATCAGATATAAATTAGCAGCTTTTAATTTAATAATATGTTGGATTAATGTCTGGGAGTTTTGAGTACTTAAGGAAGCATCAATTGCCGTCTTGCCATTTTCGTCAGCGACATTAACATCAGCACCAGCATCGAGCGAGAGACTGACAATTGCTGATCCAGATCGATAAAAGTTCCAATTTAATAATAATACAACATTTTTAGTGACATTGACATCTGCGCCATTTTCTATCAAATATTGAGATAATTTGCAGTCCCTCAATTTAATAGCTTCCATCAACGGTGTATTATTTTGTGAAATCAGATTTATATCAGCGCCAGCTTTTAATAAAATTTCCGTTATTTCAGACGTGTGGTTTTGAATACTTAAGCAGAGAGCCGAATATTTATGTTTAGGGGTGTAATTAACATTGGCACCATTTTTAATCAGTAATTTCACTATTTTTTTTCTTTTATTTTTAATAGCGCATATTAATGCCTCTGAATAGTCGCAAGTAATGTTAGCACCAGTGCAATGATTGACTAAGTATTCAGCCAATTGGTAATTGTTATGATCAATAGCTGATTGTAATGAGGAATATTTATCTAATGATATATTAATATTGGCACCAGCTTCTACTAATATTGTGGCTAACTCTAAATTATGACCTGCACAAACAGCATCTAGAGCTGAGCCACAAAATTTAGGCTGATAATTTACATCCGCGCCATTCTTAATTAGTAACTTCATCAGCTTTTTTGACTTTCGACAAGCAGCTATTTGTAATGGCCCAGGATCTCCATTGACACCATTAATATAAACGCCTCGAGTAATTAGGTATTTGGTAATTTTATATTTATTACCATATACAGCTCGCTTCATTAGCTCTTGGAGAGCAGAGACATTATTATTAATGTCAACATCTGCCTCCATTGATATTTTAACTAACTCTAAATTGTTTTTGTTAATAGCTGCAATGATCGCTGTCACTTGAATTTTAGCGCCGTTTTTGAGTAATAATTCAACTACAGGTTTATTATTTTTTTCAACGGCTAAAATTAACGGCGTTTTTCTAAAATATGAAGTGTCGTCAATGTTATCTCCATTTTTAATTAACTTTTCGACTCTTTTATGATCATTTTTAATAATGGCGATATGAAGTGAGTTATTAATATCGAATGTTTCGGTTACATCAAAGCCAGCAGCAATCAATATCTCAATGATTTCAATATTCTTCTTATGACAAGCCATTCCAAAAACTTTTTCTAAGATCGCCGGACTTGCCTTCGTATCAGCTATTTTTCTCATCAGTAATTTAACTATCGGTATATTTTTATTACCAATAGCAGTACGTAACGCGACCACCAAATCGTTGAGTGAATAATCATCATTATCGATTAAATATTCAACAAATTCATGCTTACTGAGAGAAGTAGCGGATACAAGTAAACCTGCAAGTACTAACTTTTGAGGATAACCAGCATTTTGTGACATCATTTTTTTAAAAATTTTTATCTTGGTCTGGTCGATAGCAGCTAATAATGCAGAATACGGTTCCAGAGCAAATAATAATTCCAGATTATTATAATCATTAACAAACTGAAAAGCTTCAATTTTCAGGTACGGGTTGAGATATCTATCAAGTTTTTCCAATAATAATTTGACCATTTCTTTGTTATTATTGTAAACTGCGAGTTGTAACAGTTTGTTGCCGTCTAATATTTCTTCGTAATATCCTTCAAAGGGAGGACAAACAGCGCCTGCGTTCAATAATTTCCGAGACAACTCAATGTTGTCAGAATTTACTGCAAAATAAATTGCTCGCATACGAAATGGTATGTCTCTATTAACGTCTACGTTGTGCTGGAGCAGGAAGTCGATGAATTCTGTATCTTGATTATTAATCGCTAATTCAAAAATTGGTAGATCAAAATCGGAGATTCCCGGATACTGTGTGTTTACGTCCATCTTACCCGCAAGTATTTTACCTCGTACTTCATCATATCCAAAACGTTTATTCTTATTCTGAACTTCAGACATCGTGTCAATCTGTTTAAAAAAAAATTTTATATAATTTTAACGTACTTTTTATTATGATATTGAAGTTAGCCGACGTCTAATAATTTTTAGATTTTTTTTAACCATAAATTATAAAAGGATCATTTTTTATTGGCGGCATAAACAAAAAAAGTAAGTCGAATCTTTATTTAACTAGATTTCGGAAAAAATTTGGAGGTTAATGTCTTGTATAGAAAAATAATATTATGCACTTACCCAGTAAACACGTAATTATAAATTATTTTAATAATAATAATAATACTTGTTTTTATTTTTTATTCATGCACTTGTGTTTATTTATTAATTTTTAAAATAACGCCAGATGTGACGGTTTAAAATAATGACGATGAATGCCGGAAAAATTCGGAGCTACCCGACCTTGGTCGAACCGTATTAATTTTTACGCATTACTTTAGTCGTGTGATGATGAGAAAAAGTCTCATGGCTCTTTAAAATAAATATTTTTTAAGTATTTTCTAAGCTCAAAATTCCTCTATTTTAATTTTGATACATAGATCAAGATGAATCCAAAATAGTTATGAAGTTAACTGAGTATCGAATCAGCGCAGGGACATGGTCCACGATTCCTTATTGGTTGAAATTAAGGAGCGCAATTTAAATTTCTATTAATTTTTAAATTTCATAATCATAAAAAGCATAACATTTTGTGAAAATAGAAAAAATTTCACCAGCAGGGTGGCCACAAAGAAATGATTTCAAAATTCCCTGATATTTCCCGGTTTTCCAGTAAAGTTTTTCACATTTTTCCCTGATTTAGAAATTTTATTCGTATCATTTAGATATTCAAAGTTTTTATGATATTTTTATTTTTAATAATTAAATTTGATAATTAAATCATGCGAGAAATCAGAAAAAAATAAATTAACATTGCCGACTTTTGATTATTCGATTTTAAAAATGTATAAGTTAAAATATTTAGTAAGAAATTTTATAATTTAAATAAATTCAAAATACACTGGATACAAAAATTAAGGGATATTAAAAACATTTAAAATTCTTTGGTAATTTTTAACAGTTTGTAACTTGAAGGAAAATGGTCGTATAATAAAAACAAAAAGTCAAACTGTAGCTTCAAGTGTCTAGTTTTCTGATTTGGGTCTTTTAATTTTTAGGTAGATTTTTCTAAAATCTAACTATTGTATTTGTCCTCATGGTCGATTTTTCAAGCAATTTTGTCACAACCTATCATAATTAGTTGAGTAGGGTTCGAAAATACCATCCGTTAAAAAATTTATATATGTATGTATATATATATATATATATATATATATATATATATATATATATATATATATATATATATATATATATATATATATATATATAACGCAGTTTTGAGGACACGATTACGCCGACCATTCTTATCAGATCTTAATGAAATTTTTCACACTTATTCTATGGGCGATTATCACGGTTAAGTTCGAAGATGGGCAAAATCGGTTGATTAGTTTAGAAGTTATGGCTTTTTGAAATTTCCATGATTTTTTGAAAAAATCAATTTTTTTCCACATTCAAGTTCATATAATTTTAAAACTAATACTCATAAACAATTTCCGTAAAAAGTATCTAAAAGCTTGTCTAATAAGCTTTAATTTATGACCTTAGACTTTATATTTCGACCATTTCATCCTATAATTTGATGGCCTTGAAAATTTTAATGGAATCAAAAAATGTTGAAAATATGGGTTTCATTCCACATAACTTATGAATTTCCCATTATAATCCGGTTTCGTCAGTTGTATTTTATTGTGCACAAAATAACCTGTAAATTTCACTGCTATTTTATATTTTAAAAGTATTTCTTTTATTACTTATGATGGATCAAATGTACCTCTACTCCCTATGATTATCACTGGTCTTGTCATTACGATAGCACCTACAGTTCTTATCGGATCTTAATGAAATTTTCCACACTTATTCTATAGGCGATTATCTTGATCAAGTTCAAAGATGGGCTGAATCGTTCAAATAGTTTTGAAGTTATGGCTGTTTAAAATTTTCACGATTTTTCGAAAAAATCAGTTTTTATTCACTTTTAAAGTTTATATAACTTTAAAACTGAGACTCATAGATAATTTCTGTAAAAAGTATTCTAAAGCTTGACTAATAAGCTTTAATTTATGACCTTAACCTTTATGTTTCGAGTATTTCTTTCAATAATTTGATAGCCTTGAAATTTTCATAAAATCAAAAAAGTTGAAAATATGGTTTTCATTCCACATAACTTATGTATTTTCCATTATACTACAATTTTGTCAGTTGTACTTTATTGTGAACAAATAACCTGCAAATTTTACAGATATTTTAGATTTTAAAAGTATTTCTTTTAATATTTATGATGTTTCAATCGTACCTGTAGTTCTAAAATTATATCTGATCTTGCCATCGTAATAGCAATTACAATTATGATCTCATACTAATTAAATTTTCTATAGTTTTTTCCGTGAAGGTTACTTTGTTAGGTTACCTATAAAATGTTTTGTCGAATCAACTATCTGAAGTTCTCTATCGAAAATAGTCGTTGTCTTTTTTTACCCTCACTCTAAGAAAACGAGCCTAATATCATATCATGTCTATATACACTAACATGTAACGCAAAATATGTCTGTATGTGACTTTTTATAAATCTACCTTCCCTGTGGAAAAGCTCTCATAAATTCTGATAAAATATTGAATATTTTTTATGAGAATCTATGAGCTTCGAAAATATCTATGAGATTTAAAAAAATTCTCATATGAATTTTTATGAGAATCTATGAGTCAAAGCTTTTGATGTTTTCCTATCATGATTTCCGTACTAGATTTTTAAAAGAATGAGTAAGATTTTTTAATTTATGAGATTTTGTGACTCGAATTCCGCCAACGATTATGAGATTCAATAAGTACTTTCATTTCTATAAGATTGTTACAGTTTATTCTAATGTAGTTTCAATAAGAATTGATCAGGCGAATTCCGATGTTATAATACTTACAAAATCTCAATAAGATTATTTTTTTATACGAAATTTTCAGAATTTATAAGTTTCAGTAAGAGTTATCCTAGGAGATAATATCTTATTGAATATCATAAAATATTTGTCATATTTTATGAGAAAATATTTAACATGTATTTCTTCGAAATTTTATGAGATTGAATCAGGAATCACATGGACAAATGCAGACTTTTTTCTCATAAAAATTTTATGAGAATTAGTAAGAAAATCTATAATCGAATTAACTTGTAAAAACTTAAAAGATTTAATTTTAATTTAAAAGCTATGTGATTTATGAATTTTTGTAAGTTTTAGTTAGAAGGCTATTACTTATAAAATATTATGGAGTACTTATGAGATTTTATAAATAATTTCCATTCACATAAAATATTAATTTTATCAGATTCATTCAAAAATAATTGCTTACCCTGATTAAACAAAAGTATTTGAAAGGATTAAAAAAATTTATATCCTTATGAATGCTATCGAATCCTGAAAATATGATTCAAAAGTATTAAACATGATTCAAATTTTTTAATTCTGTTAAATACTATTTAATCCTGAAAACATGATTTAACAGGATTTGAAATGATTTAAACTGTCAAATACTTTTAAATACTTTTTAATCCTAAAAAGATAACGAAATAAAAACATTATTTCAGGATTAAAAAGTATTCGGTAGCATTAGAAATTTCAAATGCTAGTTGAATCCTTTTATATCCTAAAAAGATAACGAAATATAAAAATTATTTCAGGATTAAAAAGTATTCGGTAGCATAAGAAATTTTAAATACTGGTGAAATCCTTCTATATCCTAAAAAGGTTATGAAATAAAAAAATTATTTCAGGATTAAAAAGTATTCAATAGCATTAAAAATTTCAAATACTGATTAAATTCGTTTATATCCTAAAAAGATAACGGAATGAAAACATTATTTCAGGATTAAAAAGTAATCGGTAGCATTAGAAATTTTAAATTCTAGTTGAATCCTTTCATATCCTAAAAAGATAACGAAATAAAAACATTATTTCAGGATTAAAAAGTATTCGATAGCATTAGAAATTTCAAATACTGGTTAAATTCGTTTATATCCTAAAAAGATAACGGAATGAAAACATTATTTCAGGATTAAAAACCCTGTGGAAAAGCTCTCATAAATTCTGATAAAATATTGAATATTTTTTATGAGAATCTATGAGCTTCGAAAATATCTATGAGATTTAAAAAAATTCTCATATGAATTTTTATGAGAATCTATGAGTCAAAGCTTTTGATGTTTTCCTATCATGATTTCCGTACTAGATTTTTAAAAGAATGAGTAAGATTTTTTAATTTATGAGATTTTGTGACTCGAATTCCGCCAACGATTATGAGATTCAATAAGTACTTTCATTTCTATAAGATTGTTACAGTTTATTCTAATGTATTTTCAATAAGAATTGATCAGGCGAATTCCGATGTTATAATACTTACAAAATCTCAATAAGATTATTTTTTTATACGAAATTTTCAGAATTTATAAGTTTTAGTAAGAGTTATCCTAGGAGATAATATCTTATTGAATATCATAAAATATTTGTCATATTTTATGAGAAAATATTTAACATGTATTTCTTCGAAATTTTATGAGATTGAATCAGGAATCACATGGACAAATGCAGACCTTTTTCTCATAAAAATTTTATGAGAATTAGTAAGAAAATCTATAATCGAATTAACTTGTAAAAACTTAAAAGATTTAATTTTAATTTAAAAGCTATGTGATTTATGAGTTTTTGTAAGTTTTAGTTAGAAGGCTATTACTTATAAAATATTATGGAGTACTTATGAGATTTTATAAATAATTTCCATTCACATAAAATATTAATTTTATCAGATTCATTCAAAAATAATTGCTTAACTTCATTTTTGTTTTATAAGAATTTACACCCAAAATACTAATATTATCACTATTTCTTGTACTTTAAGTATTTTAACTGTTCTGAGATGAGTGAAAATATAAGTTTTTATGTGATTTTTTACAAACCCAGTAATGTATCTTGCCCCATTTTTTTTTTTTTTGGTGCAAGATACATTATTTTTTTGTAGTGATATTGCATTTTTTTGGTTCAACAGAATAAAATTTCTCGGAACAAGTACTATTCTTTTCACGCAAGTTTTTTTGTATTCTCCGACCAAAATAACAAAAGTTGTTTAAGCCAAGAGAAAAAATTTCTCGGGAGAAAAGATCGATATGGAGAAGGGGAAAGTCACCGGTGCTAGGCAGCAGCAGCGGGAGTAGTTCGGTGCTCGCCACGAGATCGCGCCTACGATTTGTAGTGTCCCTGGTAAGACATTTATTTCAGAAGTGTTATATTCCAAATTTCAATACGATTTTATTCGAGTACTCCTGTCATTTGACAGACCAACAAGTACCTGTTTGGGTTGTACTATGGTATATCCCATAATACATCATGACTTTAATATTTAATATTAATGTTTACTTGAGTAAATTTGATGAATAAATAAACGGACTCAATTTCATAGATTTTTCGTGAATAGATTGCTAAAGATTTTCCGCGTAAATACTCATACAAATATTCTTGAGTATACATAATAGAAACTTTTTGAATTCATGCTAAAAAATTCAATAATTTAGCATATAAACTATATGGAAAATAACTGTACTCACATTGATTAATCAGTATCAAATCTTGTATGATTACTTTAGAAATCGTCTCATACAATCTTATTCATTTCCAAAATCTACTCAATTGTAAACTTTACATTTTTCGAAAACTTATAAATACTTTTAATTACAATATTACAGCTTCTGTTTCTTATAGATTCTGATAATTTATATAAGAATTTTAAGAAAAAAATTTTTTTGATGCACCATCTATGAGAAAATAATTGTATCAGAATTTTTGAGATTTTTCGTGGACAAATACTGATCGTTTTCTCATAGCCAATTTTTTTTTATGAGATTTTATAAGACCTTTTCCACAGGGTTCCATTTCGGCTGCCGAATGGCCTTTTTTTATTATGCACGTGTTACGTCCCAGCCTGCTCGTCAGATGTCTCTGACTATTTTCAATTACTAATTATTAAAAGACCGATCTGAGACCTAACTAATTAGTTAAGATGTATATTGATAATTTAGCAAGTTGCATAATTAATAAGTTACTCTATAATATAGAATAATAATATAATGTAATAATATAGAATAATAATATAATACAATAATATAACATAATATAATAATATAAAATGGACTTGGTTAGTTGAGCGGAATCGTGACGGTTGTACTTAAAAATACAGGAGAGAAAAGTTAGTGTAATAGAGGAGATACATCGAATCAAAATAAAGAAAGTAATCAAAGTGGTGAAGGAAAGCGTGGGGAAGTGAGTGTGATAATAATTTTGATTGGGGAACAAACAAAAAGAATAAAATTTAGCAGAAAAGTGTTGTTGGCAAAACTAAGGTTAGTTTACAACAAGACAAAGATGGGGAAATCGCAGAAGCAATTAGACAGAGAGAAAAAATCGTCGGTCGGCAAAGAGGGAACCGGGAAAACCACGTCAAGACCTGGTAGACCGACGCTAGAGGCGCTGAGGCTGAAAGAGGCGGAGAAGGCAAATAAAATTAAAGAGTTCATGCAGCGAGCAGAGAAAAATGCAGGTGGGGGGGGAGATAAATACAAAAATGATGAGATGTTGGAGCAAATTCTACATGAGATAGAGGGAATTAAGAAAACAATGGAAGAAAATAAAGAAGAGATCAAGGAAGCGATTAAAGGAGAAATAGAGAAAGTAAAGGAAAATATAAGGATGAGAGATAGCATAGGAAGCATAGGAAAAATTAGAGATTTTAAGGTGGAGGGAAGGATAGAATCGGACCATATGCCGATTGTGTGCGAGTTAAAAAAAGGATATAAAAATAAGAACCTGGAGGTAAAAAGTGAATTTAGAGAAAAAATTATATGGAATGAGGAGAGTAAAACTAAATATCAGCTTGCTACAATGAACGCGAATTTTGGGGAAGAGACGACAGAAGGAAGGTGGGAAGAGATAAAGAAAGTAATAAACGAAAATATGCACAAAGAATTATGGAGATGCAAACAGACAAAAATGGGGTACAAGAAATGGTGGGATAAGGAATGTAAAAGGAAAAAGAGGTGCGTGAGCGGATGCCTCAAAAGATGGAAAAAGGGTATAGAAGAAAAGGAAAGATACTTAGTGGAAAGGAAAGAACTTAAAAAGCTGTGCAAAGAAAAAGAGCAGAGGATGATTGAAAGGGAGTATGATGAAATAAGAAAAGCGCGAACTGAAAAAGAAGTATGGAAATACATAAACAAATACAGAAAGGAACACGTGCCAATAAATAAAGAAATAAAAATGGGAGATTGGAAAGAATATTTCATGGATTTGCTAGGTGGAGAAGGTAGTGGGAGATTGGAGCAGGATGGGAGTTGCAGAAGAAAAATACAGAGAAGAAGTCGAGGATAAGCTGACAGACGAGGAAATCAGGCGTCAAATCAGGAAACTGAAAAAAGAAAAGGCAACAGGAGAATATGGCATTCCAAATGAAGCCTGGCAATTTATGCAGGGTAAAACGGAGCAAGAGGTCTGTGACATGATGAAAAGGGTTTGGAGTGGTGAGGGCTTCCCAGAGGACTGGAAAGTGGGGCTAATTTCTCCAATTTACAAAAAGGGAGAGAGGGACAAAGTGAATAATTACAGAGGAATTTCGTTACTCAGCACCGGCTATAAGATATACGCGATGGTGATGAATGAAAGGCTAAAGGAGGAGATAGACAGAAAGAAGGTGCTGCCAGATACTCAAGCAGGATTTAGAAAAGGGAGAGGGACGATTGACAACATTTATATCTTGCAACACGTAATCGAGAAGGAGCTAGCAAAAGAAAAAGGAAAGCTCTTCACGTTTTTTGTGAACCTGAAAGCGGCATTCGATAAAGTAGACAGAAAGATATTGTGGGAAGCGATGGAGAAGCTAGGAGTAAGTCCAAAGCTCATTGATAGGATAAAAAGGATATACGAAGAAACGAAATGCAAAGTCAAAGTAGGAGAAGACAAATCAGAAGAGTTCTGGACAAAAGAGGGGGTCAGGCAAGGATGCCCATTGAGCCCAACACTATTCACCCTGTTAATGGCGGATCTAGGGAAGGAACTGGGAAAAGGACAGACAGGAGGGGTAGTGGTGGGAAAGAAAAAATTTTGGTGTCTGGAGTATGCAGATGATATTGTATTGTTGGCAACAAGCGAAGGAGAATTAAAAGAAATGATGGAAAGATTGGAAAAATACTTAGACAAAAAGAGGTTGATCTTGAGTGAAAGTAAGTCCAAGATAATGGTTTGCAAAAAAGCAAGAGGAAGAAAGAAGAAGTCAGATTGGCGTTGGAAAGGTAAAGAAATTGAAGAAGTGAGCGAGTTTTCATACCTTGGTTATGTTTTCAAAAGCAGTGGGAGCTGTGAAGGTCAGATTAACAATTTAGTGAAGAAGGCAACTATTGTGTGCAAAAGCACATGGAGCATAGGGGAAAGAATCTTTAGAGACGACTATCGCAGGAGAATGAAAATGTTTGATAGCCTCGTGGTGAGTGTCATGGCATATGGAGCAGAGATATGGGGGTGGAAGGAACGCACAGCACTTGAGAAAATACAACGGAAATACATAAAATGGTCGTTGGGGCTTGAACAAAGTACGCCAGATTATATTGTGTACGAAGAAACGAAAAGGGAGAAATCGTAGCTGAGGCTAGCAAAGAAAGCGGTAGACTTCGAGGAGAAAATACTCAAGAGGGAACAGGGGATCGTTAAAGAGTGTGTGGAAGAAAGAAGAAGAGGCAAAGGAAATAAAAATAATCTAGAAGATAGAATGGAATATGTTAAAGAATGTGGGTATAGCCAAGAGGGAATAGATAAGCTGAGAGAAGAAGGAGTAGGAATAGGAGCAGAATTAAGAGAAAGAGGATACGAGGTCCAGAGACAACTTCAGGTAGTGAGGATACAAACGCTAAAAAATAAGAGATACCAGGAAATCTACACGGGATCCAACGCGAGATACCTAGAGCAAAGAGGGGCGGGAGGTAGCCAAAAGATTCTGGCTAGAGCAAGATGTGGTAGCGCAGAAGAAGGAAAAAAGGTTTGGCTAAAAGAAGAAGAGAAAAAGTGTAAAATTTGTGGGGAAGGAAAAGATGTTTTTGAGCACTGGCTAGAAGAATGCAGAGAGATTGAAAAAACGGAAATGAATCTGAACGAGCGCCTGAGCGATAGTGGGGATGAGAGAGCAATAAAATGGCTAAGGGAAATTGAAAAGAAGAAGAGGGGGAAGAAAGACAAAGATAAGTGAGGGAGAGGAAAATCTACCAAAGAGTCAAATAGTATTTAATGGAAGAAAGAAGAAGAAAATCTAAGAGAATTTAATTCAATAGATTATGTTAGTAGTTGAACTTATTGTGTAAATTAAGTAAAAGCAAAAGTTTATTATTTGTTATGTTATCTTCTTAAAATATTAAAAAATATTAAAATATTAAAATTTTCTAGGTTAAAAAGTTTGATTTAATTTAATTTAATAATATATATGTCGGAGATAAAATAATACTTGGGTTTTTCCTGAGACTTGGGAAAGTCCCAACTATATTGAGTTTGTTTTTAGACAATAAAAACTTAGTAAAAATATTTTACAATTTAATCCGCTTAAGATTTTGTTAGTTTTCATATTTACGTTTATGACGGTAGACTTAAGTCGAAGGAGCCCGTCTGGGCATCCAACGTAGACACGATCGAGAGATAGCAATATTTTCGGTATAATGAGTTTTCAAACATATGGAAGTATTTGTACGAGTTTGTAAAAATTACCTGAGATATAGTTTTGGTCGATTCGGGGACTCAAGAATATTGGGTACAGAGAGTTAGTTCTAATTGAGCAAAGGAACGGACAACATTGCTATCCGACCGATCGTGTATTCGTTTCGATTTTAATTTTACCGCCGTATACATTTTACAACAGTAACTAGAATATTTTCAATAGTTGTTATTCTCTAGTAAACTAATCGCTTGTAATAATTTGTGTATTTAATATTGTGTAATATTTGATATTTTGTAATCTTTGATATTTTCTCGGATACTTTAATATTGTGTAGTTGTCCGATACTGATATTATTGCTTGTAATCTTATTGTTTAGTGTATACGATATTTGTGAGTAGTAATTACCTGTGTGTGTTCGTTAAATTGTTTAATAAATAAGATGAGTGGCAAAGATAACGGCGTAGACCCGAGTCTCATTAATACCTCAACTGGTAATTCGACATATATATATATGTAAAACCATGTAATAACCAGTCCTATTTCAAAGCCACCAGGCTGAAATATAAATAATAAATAAAATAAATAAATAATATAAAATAATATAATATTATTTAGAATATTTAAAATATATTGATAAAGTTATTTTTCTCTTAATATTTGTTATGTACAAATAAACACTGACGCCTCGAGTAAATTCTCGAGACGTGCAGCTGCACAAATACCTATTTTGCTCTAAGATAACTTTTGTTCATAGATAAGTGACTCATTTGTTAGTAACAAAAACGGAGAAAGCGCAAGAACAGAGCATGGATCATTCGAGAATATCCATTATCTCGATCCACCCCTCTATATCGAACGATGCGCGGGCCTGATGCCCAAGCGCCTCGTATTGATAAGAAACACTCTAGTTTTTCTCGATCAAGAGAAGACAGTCTGAAATATAGAATCATCGAGAGCAATCAGGCTCAATATTAAAAACCCAACTTCGTTCTCGCCCTTTTGAAATTATTGTTAAGAGTACATTAACAATTTTATAAATCAATTCAACTGTATATTTTCAAATCACTCAAAACTGTTCTTTTATTATTGAATAAATCGGATTAATATATATTAAGAAATATATATATTCAAACAACCAGTTTATTACAACCACCGAGTGGTGGCTGTTCAATCCATACTTAATTATTATTTATAATTATATATAAGTTCTCATTACGTCCAATTTAAATCGACCGCTCAACTACGCCAGCGCCAAAACATCAACCAGGACGTAACATACGGATCCGGAGCAATCAAAAATCAATCGTAATTATCGAAAAAAATTTATTGAATCTCGAAGACCGTTTTTAAGACGAGCAAAGATTTGGTAAATGTCTTTTTCGATAGTTTTCTTAGGATTTCTTCGGAACCGCACATCATAAAAAAATATAAAGACTTGAAGCTACAATTTGCCTTTTTTGTTTTTGTCGTATGACCATTTTGCTTTGAGTTACAATCTGTTGAAAATCACTTTAAAATTTGAAATTTTTTTAATATCCCTTAATTTTTATAACGAGTGTATAATTGAAAATTTTTTAAATTTTGAACTGTTACAATTTAATTCCCGGATACTTTTCGAAATTCCCCGATATTTCCGGTTTGTGGCCACCCTGACCAGGTCATTCCATTTGAAATTATTTTGAAAAAATATTTTAAGTCGAGTGTAAGAAAAAAAATTACAGCGCGTCATCAGATCAAGAATTGTTCAGAAACTTTTTTATTATACGCTTTAAGTATCAAATCATCGATTTCAGATAAAATTAATTAATTCATTTATAATACTAATAAATTACTTTTAAAATTATTTAAATTAATCACTGTAATATTATTTTGTAGTGTATGTTGATATTTTTTATTGAAAGTATTATACTAAACTTTATATATTCAAAAAACAATTTGGTAATTTCTATGATCTCTTATTTCAATTATTGTTAATAATTAATAATATATACTAGGGTGATTTGTTTTGAACGACTATTTATTTTTTCACTCCCACTTGAAAATATTGTTATAGACACTGAAAACAAAATTCCTTGCCAATTTCAGCCCTTAATTTTAATTTTAAGTACTTTATATTTGATTTTGAAGTTTTCCTATTTAAAATACATAGGAAAGTTGGGATTTTTTTTTAATTCTCTATAACTCAGCCGCATTTCAAGTTATCGGGTCACCGTTTGCGGCATTTTGTAGGTAATTCAATACTCTTCAAAAGTCTCCATAATAATTTTACTCGGACTCTAATTAATTTTTCTGTATTGGTTCTGAAAATAATTTTTTTAATAATAATTTGGGTTTTTAGTTGGTATTAACTAAATAACGAAATTTACAGAAAAAGTGCAGATAACGATTTTTTAGGAAAATTTATTCGCTACATAAAAGGTCCTCTTAGTTAAGTGGCTCAAGTCCTTCGTTCACGTGATACAGGGATTTTAGTAATTTTGTAAATAAAATATTTGTCAAAAATTTTTCCGAAGTTCGTCAATTTGACCCCCTCTGATTTTAATGACTGGATTAAATTAATGAAAGGAAAATTATTTACTGATTTAAAATTGAAATTAAATAGCATTTGGTGGAATTTTTTGACAAATATTTTATTTACAAAATTACTAAAATCCCTGTATCACGTAAACGAAGAACTTGAGCCACTTAACTCAAAGGACCTTTTTTGTAGCGAATAAAATTTCCTAAAAAATCGTTATCTGCACTTTTTCTGTAAATTTCGTTATTTAGTTAATATCATCTAAAAACCCAAACTACTATCAAAAAAATTATTTTCAGAACCAATACAAATAAACAATCAGAGTCCGAGTAAAATCATTACGGAGACTTTTGAAGAGTATTGAATTACCTACAAAATGCCACAAACGGCGATCCGATAACTTGAAATGCGGCTGAGTTATAGAGAATTAAAAAAAAAAAATCCCAACTTTCCTATGTATTTTAAATGGGAAAACTTCAAAATCAAATATGAAGTACTTAAAATTAAAATTAAGGGCTGAAATTTGCAAGGAATTTCTTTTCCAATGTCTATAACAATATTTCCAAGTAGGAGTGAAAAAAAAAAATAGTCGTTCAAAATGAATCACCCTAATATATACGCTTTCCGGGAGTAAATAAATGGTCGCTAATTTTTAATTGAATTAACAAAAAATTAATTAGCAATAATTACAGTAGTATTAATTTTAGTATAAAATTATTAACAATCATCAGTCCTTATCTATCTAAGTCTAAAATTTTTACAACTTAATTCAAATGTTATAATTAATTTTAATTATCACCAGATTCTGATATCGGTTTATCAACTTTTTTTTTACAAATGCAGTCTCTATTTTCATCAGAATTTAATTTCAAATTATTCTCTTCATTTTTACATTTCACAGGACTAGAATCAATGGACTCGCACACCTTATTTATTTCTAATGCTTGTTTACTTTCTTCAACTTTAAGATTGGAATTATCTAAAGTACTCTGTTTTATTAAATTAATTTCAACATCATGCCCATCATTTTTTAACGCCTGTATACTTCTTTCAAGCGAAACAGATTTATCAGCTTTGAAATTAACTGATGTCAAGTTCTCCTCGCTTGTATTTTTAATGGCGATTTCGTGGATCTGACCTCCGTGTAACTGAAAATAATTAATCAATTAATCAATCAGCTGTAAATTATTTTTACTTATTTTAAATTGCGATAGTAAAATAATTGATAAGTAATGTAAGTACGTTGAAATTATATATGGGTTGAATAGCTTGTCTTTCCGTACTCGGTAAATTTACATTCTGTGATTCCGTACTCGGTAAATTACTATTACGTGACTCCGTACGTCCGCATAATGAAAAAACAGAAAAAGGCCCAAAGCCCCAAAGGTTCAAAGATCCACCTCCGAGCACAACCAATACCATTCCAGTAATTAATATTATTCCAATTATTAATAATGGCGCGACGACCATTTGAATTGGGAACCAAAGATTTTCTGAAACAAAAAAAAAATTATTTTATTTCATTATTTTTTTTTTTTTTTCATTAAAAAAATTAAATATAAAATTTACTCGTCGCATTATTGACAAAATCTCCGACAGCATGGCCAATTAACCCAACAGGTGTTACTACACATGTCGCTATCATTTTAGACAGCGCCTGTGCTGGGGTCACTTGAAGGAATGGATTTTCCATCATCGCTTCGTAATATTTTTGACATTCATCTACAGCTGTAATAATAAATATATAAATTACATAAATAATTATAGTTAATAATAGTAGTAATAATTAGTAATTATTATAATTACAACTCCATGCTGTCCATAGTTTATCCCACCATGACATTTTATGCGGATTACATTGAATGGGTACCTGCGTAAACTGTACCTGCTTCACTGTCAGCTTTATCTCAGCTTCCTAATAAATTTAAATATTATTCTATAAATATAATTATTTAAATATATAATAAATATCCTGATAATTGACAAAAATCTACAATTGAAGACGTCAAGTTGACTGCTAAAAATTAATAATGCAAATAGCTGATGGTAACTTCAACTTGTCAGCTTTTTTCTCCCAACTTTCTGTCAGATTAAATTTAAATTTTGCCTGGCACTTTTTCCCGCCATTTTTTGATTCAATGTATTTTTATTACGCTGTAGATTTCTGTCAACTTGTAATTTATGTTCTAATCAAATTAAAGTCAAGACTTAGAACAGAAGAACTTGACGTTAAACTGACGGAAAAAACTAAACAGCAAATTGTTGAAGAGAAAATTTAATTATTAATTACTTACACGTAATAATTGTAACCACGTGATAATAAAACTCGCTGCGAATACCGTCAATAAGATGATAAGAGTTATTTTTAACATATTCCATTTTGTTGTTAATATTATCCATGAGATCCATAGGACAACTATTGTTATTAACGTTATTTCCTTCTGTAAAAAAATAAATATATAAATTGTAATATTTAATTATTTAATTACAGTAATTAATTAGGTATAAAATTCATGATTCTGAAATTAGCAGACGTCTAATAACATAGATTTTTTTTTAAACCGATAAATTATAAAAAAAAAAAAATTAATTTAAAAAATTGCACTAATAGTTTTTCAAATTTCCACATGTACATTTTTTTTTATTAATTAATTTGTTTGAAAAAAATCAAAAAATTGTCAATTGTCTACTAACTTCAGGAATAAGTGTAAATGTAGCAGAAATAAGATAATTCTTTAACAGGGTGGCCACAGAGAAGTGATTTCAAAATTCCCTGATATTTCCCGGTTTTCCAGTAAAGTTTTTCACATTTTTCCCTGATTTAGAAATTTTATTCGTATCATTAAGATATTTAAGAGAGTGAAATAGTCGAGTTTCAGATGAACTGTTTTCATAGACAAAGACCCAAATCATTAAATAAAATATTTCATTCGATGCCCAAAGTTATAAATTACCGAATGAAATGTTTCTCGTTCGGAAATTTGACTTTATGTCTGAGAACGGCTCATTTTAAATTTCCATTTGCTGATGCAAGTGCAACAATGACCGTTTCGTTTGTTCGCATGTGTGTGAGAAAGAGAATAGATAGCATATTCTCTTAAAGTTTTTATTATATTTTCATTTTTAATAATTAAATTTGATAATTAAATCATGCGAGAAACCATAAAAAATGGCAATAAAATAAAATAATATTGCCTACTTTTGATTATTCGATGTTGAAAATGTATAAGTTAAAATATTTAATAAGAAATTTTATGATTTAAATAAATTTAAAATACACTGATTACAAAAATTAAGAGATATTAAAAAAAATGTCAAATTTTTTAGTAATTTTAAACAGTTTGTAACTCGAAGGAAAATGGTCGTACAATAAAAACAAAAAGTCAAACTGTAGCTTCAAGTGTCTAGTTTTCTGAACTGGGTCTTAAAATTTTTTTTGTATGCACGGTTCTGGAGTAATAAAAAATCAATCATAATTATCGAAAAAAATTTATTGAAGCTCGAAGACCGTTTTTAAGACGACCAAAAATTTGATAAATTTATTTTTCGATAGTTTTCTTAGGATTACTCCGGAACCGCACATAATAAAAAAATATAAAGACTTGAAGCTACAATTTGCCTTTTTTGTTTTTGTCGCATGACCATTTTCCATCGAGTTACAAACTGTTGAAAATCACTTTAAAATTTGAACTTTTTTTAATATCCCTTTTCAAAATTTTCTGACATTCCCATGATATTTCCTGGTTGCATTAAATTCATTGATAATTTCAGATATTCCCGGTTCGTGGCCACCTTGTTTAATTACATCTAAAAAAATAAAATAATAAAATTTAAAAAAATGCATATAGATTTTTGAATTGTCTAATTGTATATTTTTTTATCTATATTTTATAAAAATTTAATTCTATTATTTCAAAGTTTCAAAAGTGTTCAGATGTCCGCTAACTTTACAGGATTCTGAAATTAGCCGTTTAATAATTTTTGAATATTTCTTTCAAAACAATAAACTTAAAAAAAATATACTTTGAAAAATTGCACTTATAGATTTTTTAATTTTCTACATGTGCATATTTTTGTTTTTTTTTTTTTCTTCAAATTTGATTGTTCCCAACTTCAAGATCGTGTGTGAATGCAGCAGACATCAGATAAATTTAAAATTACAGATAGAGTAAATAATTTAAAAAATAATATTTATAAAAAATGCACTTATTGATTTCAAAATTTTTTTAATTTGATTTTATTAATTATTTACTCTAGTTATTTGAATTTTTAAATTTGTCTGATGTCTGCTACATTCACACTCATGCTAACTTCAGAATCATGACTTTACTGTTTTACTTCAGGATCATATAAATACTTACGTGTATTATCAAAAAATATATGAATTCTTTAATAGATAAATAAGTATTTTGCGCATAAATTTTCTCTGGTTTTATAAAAATATGACCAATAATTGAATCTATTTCACGTATCGTAGATTTTCCGATGGCAAAATTTTTTAATTTTATTAAATCTGTCGTCGTTAATTCGACTGTTAAACTTGATGTCAACAAATTGCCATTTTTCTGAAAATAATTAAACAATTAATTACTTAATTGTAGTAATTACTTAATTCAAATAAAATTACCTCAAAAGATGTTGCCTCTAGTAACAAATTAACGAATCTACGAGAGAATAATTCATCTGGGATATCATTATTGCGATTTACGTTGACATTAAACGCATCAAATGACTGCTCTGTTGTTCTGAAATATATAAAATATGTGAAAAAAAAATGAATCAGTGTTTTGTTTAAATTAAAAAATCAAACTGTTGGTAAACAAAACCTACATTACATCAGTTGGTTTTTTTAAATGACTGCTTACTTCCAATTGCTGGGTATATTTGTTATAATATATAGAATGCGGGTCTATATAATGATCCCGGCTGTAATTATAATTAATTAATTGATTGATTAATGATTTAAATTTATTGACATGAGGTGTGAAGTAAATAAAGTTCTTACTTTTTTTTAGTTTCTAATGTTGGATCAATGAAACAATTTACTGTCTTACATATCAATAAAACAATGAATATTTTTAAATTATTATTAAGTTCAAACATTTTTACATTTTTTTAAATTTTTGGCAGATAAAAATATAATCAGGTGTTTATACTTTTTTTTTATACGTCATATATTTTTTGGTTATGAGTGATTATTATTGGATACATATATGTATATATATATATATATATATATATATATATATATTAGACTGTTTCAAATTAAGCGACTATTTTTTTTTTTTTGAAGAACTTTGAAAAATCGAAAGGGTATGTTAAAATATGTTGACAGTTAAGATATGAGCTCTTAATATTGATATTTAGAGGTGGCTGTTTATAATTTTCGGTTTTTCATTTAGTAACATGGTAAAAAATACATAACTTCCGAAAAAATCAAGATACAGAAAATTTCTTCCCAAATATTTTGTAGCAAATTTACCGACCTACAAAAAAGGTCTTTTATGATTTTTGCATAAATTCAACCATTCACAAGATAACCGACGTCAAAGTTTGATACAATTCGAAGAACTTGTTTTTGCTCGTTCTGAATTTTATACCATGTCGACTAATGAGAATTCAGCAATTCTTAATATAGTTTTTTGTAGGAAATTGAATGCTCTACAAAAAAAGTCTCTTATCATTTTTTGATAAATCCATCTGTTCAAAAGTTATTGGAGCATGAAATCAAGTTAGAGTAAATTTTTAGATCTTTTTACTTTTCCGGCGAAACTATCGGACTTATTATAAAATGTCATAGGATATTTTTTGTAGACGACTTTATTATCTAGGAATTATCATTGATAAAGTTTTTTGGAATTCTGCATTGTTTTCTAGTTATTTCCATTTTATTGCCAAGCACCGAAAAAAAAATAATTCTTATCGATTTTAAGAGCTTGGCAATAAAATGGAAATAACTAGAAAACAATGCAGAATTCCAAAAAACTTTATCAATGATAATTCCTAGATAATAAAGTCGTCTACAAAAAATATCCTATGACATTTTATAATAAGTCCGATAGTTTCGCCGGAAAAGTAAAAAGATCTAAAAATTTACTCTAACTTGATTTCATGCTCCAATAACTTTTGAACAGATGGATTTATCAAAAAATGATAAGAGACTTTTTTTGTAGAGCATTCAATTTCCTACAAAAAACTATATTAAGAATTGCTGAATTCTCATTAGTCGACATGGTATAAAATTCAGAACGAGCAAAAACAAGTTCTTCGAATTGTATCAAACTTTGACGTCGGTTATCTTGTGAATGGTTGAATTTATGCAAAAATCATAAAAGACCTTTTTTGTAGGTCGGTAAATTTGCTACAAAATATTTGGGAAGAAATTTTCTGTATCTTGATTTTTTCGGAAGTTATGTATTTTTTACCATGTTACTAAATGAAAAACCGAAAATTATAAACAGCCACCTCTAAATATCAATATTAAGAGCTCATATCTTAACTGTCAACATATTTTAACATACCCTTTCGATTTTTCAAAGTTCTTCAAAAAAAAAAAAATAGTCGCTTAATATGAAACAGTCTAATATATATATGGGTGCGTCATTTCGGAGAAACATTTTTTTTTTAAGTCGTGTGGAAAAAATCATAGTTCAACACAAAAAAAAATTTTCGGGCAAGAAAAAAAATTCTATGTCGATTACAGACCTAGCTCATTGAAAAATTCGATTTTCCCATTTAAATAACACGGGAAAATTTTTTTTTTAGCTTTAAGTATTGTTAACTCCTTAACAAATCAATAGATCAAATAGACTAATACATATTTTTGTAGGAAATTGAACGCTCTACAAAAAAGGTCTCTTATTTTTCGATAAATCCATTTGTTCAAAAGTTATTGGAGCTCGAAGTAAAGTTGGAGATCTTTTTACTTTTCCGGCGAAACTATCAGACTTATCACAATTTTATTTTCTACAAATTATTATCAGTGAAGTTTTATCAAATTCCACATTGTTTTCTATTTGTTTTCATTTCAATTTCAAGCACTTAAAAAAGTGGTTCTGATCGATTTCAAGAGCTCGTCATTAAAATGAAAATAACTAGAAAACAATGCAGAATTTGAAAAAACTTTACAAACAATTTATTCCTTAGAAAAACACTTTTTTATATATTTTAAAATTCAAATGAATTTAAAAAATTTCCCGCGCTTTTTATTTCTTACATGTCACCGTACTGAGCGTGTGTCTATCGAATATATGTGTAAAAAATTTTCCATAAAATTGTTTTATTATTCTGAAATTTAAAATTCTAGTATTTAAATTTATATGACTTTTATTATTTGACATATATCTATATGTTAACATATACCCTAATAGCACAGTTTGCTTTAGCAAAAGTTTACTTTACAAAAGTTTACTTTTCAAAAGTTTCCTCGAATTTTCCGTCAAATTTCCGCCAACTCCGGACTTTTTCGTTTTTTACGACAATTTGCATGAAACTTGCTATTCAATTTGATGTAAATTTACTACGCGAATTAGAATGCAAATTCATTTCAAAAGTTGACTAGATAAAAGTTGTTAATTTTCAGGCAAATTTTCTGTCAATTTATTGTTAATTTGACTCGAGAAAAATTGTCAAGTATTTTTTTACCCTTAAATTGTAGACAATTTTATGTAAAAATTAACTTACCTTCTGAAATGGTAAGAATGAACATTATCAAGTTTTTTTTTCTCAAAAAGTTACCTTTAAATTGAAGAAAAATTAACCGTAAATTTTCATTTTCAACTTTTGCTGTAAAATTGTCGAAAAATTCGGGCAGCAGATTTCAGCTAATTTTAACATCAAATTACTGTCAATTTCAAGCTAAAGTGACTTTTAGGGATATTTTAAGTATGGCTATCTGGGCATTTACATTTTAGTTGGCCTTCTTGTTGAATTTTAATTTCGGGCATATGCAGGCAACCGAATGCAGAAAAGAAAAAGAAAGTTTTTATCTAGTGTTTTATTCAAAACTTTGCGGGGACCTGAAAGATTGCGTTAACTTATTTAACATCAACTACATGCTGTCAACTTGACGATAAATTTTCCGGCAGTAGCTTCCCGTAAATTTTCCGCTAAAGTGACTACTAGGGATGGTACCTCAGATCACTTTCGCGGATATATCTATAGTTTTGAGTAAAACTTTGTCGACCTGGATAGAATAACTTTGCCGTTGTTCTTAATTAAACTTAAGGATATCATTGTTTATATTGGGTAATGCGGAAGGACAAACGAATGTTTAACAAGTCTCTTTGTATTGTGGTTACTATGACATAACTTAATGGTCATTTTTATATGGCTGATTCCTTTGAACATAAGTAAGTAATTCTAGTATGCTTATTTATAAAGACAGTACTTTTTTTCATACATAATAGAATTTAACACTCGTTTTACTACTTTATGACAATAGTGTTAATTACCTAACATATCAATGCAAATCATTTAACTGATCTGTAGATATATTGATAACTTGATATTTGGAAGAATAAAAAAGAGCTAACCAGATGACTTCTGAATAATTAACAAATTACGAATATATGTATTTGCACATGTTTATATATATACAAACATTGTGTTTACCACTTACAAAAGTCGATGAATGATCGATTAGTTTCGACAATCGTCGGACATCGTCGTTATTCGTTCGTTTGTAATCTATATTTTACAAACTTATTTTTGTAACATTGGAAAAAAATATTTTTTTAATATTCCATAGCAATATTTTGAAAATAGTTCTTTCAAATGTTACAGTAATATTTTTGAGATATAGTTTAACAATATTTCTGATGAATATTCTTAAGGAAGTTCTAAGAATTATATTTATTTAATATTGTAGATGAAATATTTGAAAAATATGTATCATAAATATTTTCGAAAAATATTTCTTAAATATTAAGACATATATTGTGTTAATGGATCATCAATCGATTTTTGTATGTGTTAAAGACCATACCCTGTTTAAAAATACTCATTGAAAAGTATTGAAAAAGATGAGAATTGAATACTTTTGAATAAATCCTATTTCACAAGGTTTTCATTTGGACTTAAAATTAATACTTTTCAATTATATTGAATCTAAAAATAATGTAAGAATTTCTAAACTTCCACAGAATTGAAAATGATTCGAATAAATTGATTTTTTTAATCTTTGTGAATCCTCGTCAATAATAAAAAAGTTTCGAATTTTAGGGTTACGAGTAGCATTGAAAAAAATTCGAATAAATTGACAGTTTTCAATCTGTCTAAATCTTCCTCAATACCATAATAGTTCCATATTTCGGGTTAAGAGTTGGATTGAAAAAGATTCAAATGAATTGACATTTTCAATCTTTCTGAATACTTCTCCATAACAAAATAATTTCACATTTCGGGTCACGTGTGGGATGGCAGGTATACGACCTAGCCATAAGCGACCCTACCAAAAATAAAACCCTACCCAATTGAAGTCAACCGCATCACACCTACCTAGAAAATTCCTGCTCCAATGAAATATTCTACTGTCCCAAAATCTCCACCAATGAAAAAATCTAGCATGATATAATCACTGCTAAAAAAAAAACACTACCAAGTTGCATTTATGAATAAACTTTACCGTTTAAAATCCCTACCATCAACTTTAGAATGTATATTTTACTGACATAAAATTTATTTTTAATTAATTGGGAGCCATTTGGGAAGATTTAGGAGTATGACTTTATTATTTAGGACTAATTAATTAGTGAATACTTAGCATTTGGGATTTTGAAACCAAAACAATTCATAACTTTCTTCCCGAATAGTTTCCTATTAACTAATGAAAAGTCGTGTTAATTATATTTTCTAACATGTACACTAAACGCTCAAACAATATTGAATAATTACTCTTAAATTAATTAGTGCTGAGTTATAAAATTATATTCCTAAATCTTCTTAAATGATTCCCAATTAATTAAAAAAAATTTATTGTCTGTAAATATACGTTTTAAAGTCGATGGAAGGGATTTTCAAACGGTAGAGTTAATTCATAAATACAACTTGGTAGAGTGTTTTTCTGGTAGTAATTATATCGTGGTAGATTTTTTCATTGGTAGAGATTTTGAGATGGTAGAATATTTTATTGGAGCGGGAATTTTCTAGGTAGGTATGATGCGGCTGACTTCAATTGGGTAGGGATTTATTTTTGGTAGGGTCGCTTATGGCTAGATCGTATACCTGCCGTGTGGGATTGAAAAAAATTCAAAGAAGTGACAGTTTTTAATCTTTCTGAATTTCCCTCAATACCAAAATTGTTACATATTTCCAATTATGGCTTGAACTGAAATAAATTAAAATGAATTGACATTTTCCAATCTTTCTGAATCCTTCTCAATACCAAAATAGTTCCATACTTTGGATCGATTGTAGGATTGAAAGAAATTGTGAATTTTCAATTTTTCTGAATCTTTCTCAATACTAAAATAGTCCCATACTTCGAGTTATGACTTGAATTGCAATAAATTAAAATGAATTCACATTTTCGAATCTTTTTGAATCTTTTCCGAAAATAATGAAAGATTGAATTCTTTTCAATACTTTTGAATTCCATTATAAGAATTAGAAAGTATTCAAATGATCGAAATTTCAATTCCATTTAATATTTTTCAAAATCTCCGTATGAATTGAAGAGAATTAAAATCATTTTCAATACTTTTCAATGAGTATTTTTAATCAGGGTATATATCTATGTTTATACACTAACGCAAAAAATTAAAGGAACAAAAAAATTTTAGAAATTTTTTAGTGATTTTTCCAAGGCTGTAACTTTGTAATGATAATCGTATCGAGATTTAAAAAAATATAAACATTTTGAAGCTTGAAACCTAGTTTGAATATACTCAAGTATATGTCTTTTGATCAAAAAATCTTTTTAGAGCTACAATTTTTGCGCATTCATGAAGAAAATCGCGAGACAAAAATTTTTGAAATTTTTTTTTTTTTTTTTTGGAGGGTCCACGGGCTGAGGAAACTTTTTTCTCTGCCCTCCGGCCGGAAAGTTGCAACTTTCGGGCCGCTGCCCTGAACGAAGTTGCAATTTTCCGGCTACGTCGCGCAGAAATAGTATATTGCACACCTAGGGCAGTAAAGTAAGAAAGCTTCAGATCACATGTAATTGTTGGCCGAGGCGAAGCCCTGTTTTGCACAGTGGGACACGAGCTCAAGGGGCTCGAAAACGTTAGTGTGAACCTTAAAGAATATTCCGGTTTGGAAAGATTTGTAAAATATTTAAAACCTAATAGGATATAAAAGCTCAATATGGAAATAAAGCATTAGAAGCACCGTCGAACTGTAATTTTTCAACTGGTCCCGTAGCGTAGCCGTAGCGGTATTATCGTTGGTCTCTCGCGCGTCCAGTGTTTTAGATGTTAGGTTCGAATTCTCCGTAGGGTAGTGGCGAAAATCCAATTCTCAGAGAGCATGTAGGTATGATATTAATATGTAAATGCAGTACAAACGTCACTACCCCTGTACTTCGCTTAAATTGAGAATAAAAAAAAATTAATTTTTTGAATTTATCATTGTTGAAATCATTCAAGGCGCTAAACTAATATAGTAGCTGAAACTATGAATTTTTAATAGTGGTTACTATATTTATATTGTGATGATAATTATATCGAATTAGCCTTGCTAACCATAGAAGTATGGTTGTCATAAAAATTTGCTTCTGGACATGCTGAATAAAGAAACTGTTAAATTTACTACTAAATAATTATCTTAACTATACTTTTCTGTTACTGTTAACTAATATCATATCACACGGAAAGAATTTTTCGATAAAAATTACTCTCTAATTTCGAGTAATCCTGGGCCGTTGCAAAAAATTGGTATTTTTTGTTTTAAATTTAATATTTTTTGTTTAAATATTAACGTTGCTAGACTATGTTTTACTCTACTACTGAGTAATTTTTTAAGTCTTATATTTAATCGATTATTGTGAATATCTCATCTTAATCTATTAATTTTTACTCCATGCGATTAATTTTTACTCCCCAATATACCATTCTTTTAAACCCATTAACTGTTTGATGAAAAACTGCTTATAACTCGAATAAATTTTCTAATCTATGGAAGTAATTTTTACTCTAAACTGCAGAGTAATATTTCAGTAGTCTCCGTTAATCTTCGGTTAATATCGGCTTCAATTAAATGTCTTTTATTTTGCTCGCGACAACTTACATGTTACGCACACAAACGTAAGGCTGAAAAAAAAGACGATCTCTGTATCTCTCTATAACTTAATATTTATTTAAAAAAAAAAAAAATTTGTATTTCTTCTTTTTCAACACAATAAGAGTAATATTTTTTTTTTATTCTTTTTCAAAATATTTATTTTAAGTCATATTCTAAGGCAATTAGATGGTTTTTAGATTTTTTATAGAAATTTCAGCCTATTAATTGTAATTTTTATTGTAATTCAATATAAATTTTATAAATTGACTAATCAACTTTTTATCATAACCTACGAGTAAAAATTGAATTAGAGAGAATTTTTTTAGACATCCGCTAGGGGTAATTTTTACTCGCAATTGTGAGTAAAAATTAATCTGATTGATTTTTACTCACTGAAAGAGTAAAATTTCGTAATTCGAAAGTAAAAAGTCGTAATGGCCCAAGATTACTTGATTTAGAGTAATTTTTAGAATAAATAACATGGCAATATTCATACGGAAATTCTTTCCGTGCATTTAACGAAACTGCACTTAATAGTGGAGGTCTTATTCAACTATGTTTTTTATAGTCCAGAAAACCATTTTTTTCTCTCAGTGATCTTCGAGCTTGAAAATCTTCTTGCATGCAACTTTTTTTTTATGAGTTGTTTAAGGTGGATGGGTCGTGCAAGCGAAAATTCAAGAAATCTTCCAAACTTTGAGTATAAGTATTTAAATGTATAATACACACGCTCTTAAAATTTAGAGACGATTCACCACGTCTAAAAAAAGATATTTGCAATGAAATTTTATGTTTTTTATATATGTAGCATGGGAGAAGCGTGGGAAAATGACAAACTTGTTAGTTTTTTTCTTGACGGAATTTCACTGTTTTAACGAAAAACTAATATAATGAAGAATAATATATTTAGAAAATTAAAAAAAAAAAAAAAATAGAATTATTTACCATGTAGTTTGTATAAAATATTGAAATAAATTACACTTTTCGAAGATTAGTTTTAGTGGAGAGGATCGGAGAAACAGTCACGAGTAAATGAAGCGGCCACGTTACAACGGGTAGAAAGCGCGAAAATACATAACGGCTAAATTCATATAGTAAAATATCGGGAATAATATTAGTGGATAAATAGTTATATATGTTTCATTAACAGTTATCAATAAAATGCAACGATTTATTAACAACAACAAAAAATGAATAAATAAATTAATGACTGAATTAATTAATTTAGAGTATATTTCAAAATGCGCTACAAGTAGCTACAGCTTCTAAATTTTGAAAATTTAATTAATTAAATAATTTAATTATAGTTAATTAGAACTTTAATTAGTTGAATCATATTTAATTTTCTTGATAAATAACCACCAAAATAATTTAATCGAACATTTACGTTTAGATCATGTGCATAAACTATTGGCAGGGAGTCTAGTATATGGTGGGGACAACTGAATCGATCGCAGCGCTCGATGTGGGCACAATTTCGTTGAATCATGCTCTTGTGGAAAATAAACATGTGAATATTAAGTTTAAAAATAGTTTATAATAATTATTGTGTCATTAATGTTTGCCTCTGCTCATCGTTTAAAGTTAAAACAATATTTTATAATTTACTGATTCAAATCCGTTTTGGATAATGATTTTTATGATTGCCTAAAAATAATTTTTTAAAAAAATATTATAAGTTAATACTTTCTTAGTTACGATTCATAAGCAAATTATCATGAATTACAATAAAATTATTTACTAGAATTTTGTTAAAAAACGCAAATTACTATTCTACTATTTTTAAACTTTTATTATTGTAGTTGTCATGTATTATTTGTTTTGATTTTATCGGTTAACCTTATTCTATCCCTAGCGAACCTGAAATACGGTAAAAAAACCGAAATTTCGTTGAATTTACGGTAAATTACCGTAAAAAACCGTAATACCGTAGTATTCCGTATTGCTACCGAATTTTGCGGTAAAATTGCGGTATCCCACCGAATTTTTACGTAAAATTACGGTAAGTTACGGTAATCTACCGCAAAAATTCCGGAATGGGTATAAAATTCTTTTACGGTAAGCCTACCGTATTCTTACCGTAAATTTTTAGTCTGCCACCGTAGAACACACTTATCTAAATGTATTTCTGTAAATTTGGCAAGTACTTAAAGTTTTACTACAATTTAATGACTTTTACCATCTGGGACTCAAAAATAAAAGGCTAGAAAAAATGGCTAAATCTACCAACAAATAAGATAAACATATCTTAGAAAATCTACTACAATTCAGGTATGGGTTAAATTGGAAATGCTATGAGGAAAATGGACACAAAAAAGTTGATGTACTAACATTTTCCACTTTTATTTATTCATGGTGTCCAAAAATAGAAAGTATAGAAAATTTAAAGCTCACATACCAATAAACGGATGTTTATGCAAGATTATTATGGTTGTAGGAAATTGAACGCTATACAAAAAAAGTCTTTTATTATTTTTTGATAAATCCAACTGTTTAAAAGTTATTTGAGCTTAAAGTCAAGTTTATAGTGAATTTTGAGATCTTTTTATTTTTCCGGCGAAACTATCAGTCTTATCACAAAATGTCATAAAAATTTTTTTGAAGGTAATTTTATTCCTTCCAAATTATTACGAATAAAGTTTTTCGAAATTCTGCGTTGTTTTCTAGTTATTTTCATTTCAATGTCGAGCTCTTAAAAGCAATCAGAAAACTATTTTTTTAAGTTTTTCTTTCTTTCAAGTTTCATACATTTGAATTTGCCGGGCTATTTTGAGACAGCTGAAACCTGAAACACGCTCCCTCGTGTGAGTAGCTGAAACTTGCTCCCTCGCCAGATAATCAGCCATTAGATTTTCTGCGCAGTGTCTTCTGTTCATTTTATAAGCGTTACATTATTGAATAATTATCATTGTGGATTTAAATGATAAATAAATTGATTTCAAATAATTGAAACATGAAAATTTATGTTATGTGATTTTTTACATTTTATGCGTGAGAATATGCTTAACAAGTGATTATAATAATCATTTTAATTTTTGTTTATGACATGCTGAGTTTATTGGTTAAGTTTAGCGTTGTTGTAATAAGTTAGGAAAAATAATCAAATTCGATTTATTACGTGCTATTTACAAGAATTATTTTATTCTTAACTTAAATTTAAATTTTTCTAATAAATTAATTTATTCTAAACTTAAAAGCCAGATTTATAGCAAATTTATAGATTTTTATTACTTTTCCGGTGAAACTATCAGGCTTATCATAAAATGTTAGAGTGTCTTTTTTGTACACAATTTTATTTTTTACAAATTACCTCCAATAAAGTGTCTCAAAACTTCGCATTGTTTACTAGTTATTTCCATTTTCATGTCAAGCTCTTGAAATCGATCAGAACACTAATTTTTTTTAAGAGCTTGACATTAAAATGGAAATAGCTAGAAAAAAATGCGGGATTTTAAGAAACATTATTGGAGATAATTTTTAATGAAGAGGATTCTCAACAAAAAAGATTCTATGACGTTTCGTGATAAGTCTGATAGTTTCACCGAAAAAGTAGAAAGATCTCGAAGCTTCCTATAAATTGGACTTCAAGCTCCAATAACTTTTAAACAGATGAATTTCGCAAAATTTACAGTACAATTACTGTTCCTGTGAGCATATCTAATTTTACGGTATTTTTCGATATCACTACCGTAGTTTACGGTAATGCCACCCTAATCAAGTACGGTAATTCTACGGTAAGTTCCGGTAAACTACGGTAGATTCCGCGGAATACCGTAGTTTACCGGAACTTACCGTAGAATTACCGTACTTGATTAGGGTGGCATTACCGTAAACTACGGTAGTGATACCGAAAAATACCGTAAAATCAGATCCGCCAGGGATTCTAAAATAATAGTATTTATTATTTATTAAAATTTTTTATCCTTAGTTTCTTTATCGAAATATATTCAATTTAATTTTCTCTATCAAAAATACAAGTGCACTTTTTCATTTATATCATTATAAATTTTTGTATTTTGATTTTATAACAAATTTTTATTTTTTAAACTGATTTTATGTATCTATCATAATTCTCGAGCATGATTTTTTGTAACCATCAGATGTCGTTTTCGTCGCGCTCCCTGCCAATAAGTGAGTCTTGACTGTACAAGGCGAGTAAGAGAATAAATATGCGACGTTGCCAGATTTTCAAACAGACTAATTTATCATAGTGTGAGGGTATTCGTTTAGGGAATACAGTAGTATTAGGAGTACAGCCCAGTTAAAAAAATATGGACTATAACGTTAGCTCCGCAGGTACGCGATACATGGGTAGTGATCCAAAAATTTTTGACTGTACTGTAGGGAAAGAACTACCTTAAGCTCAAACAAGTTACGTCATAAAGTTTAAAATTTCAAGAAGAGGAAATAATTAATGAACAAGCGTTTTTTAAATTTTCATTCACGATGATGTTCAATAAAATAAATGTATTTAGGCTGTAATCATTTTAAGTGACCAAACTAAGAATTTAAAAGAATTTGGACTCAGATCAGAGCATTAATATATAAAATATCCGAGAAAAATATTATTATAACAGAGAAATTTTCAACTTGTTAAGAGTTGGCCCCTTATAGATTTGTTATTAATTAGTGCGCCACTGAAAGATAAAACTCAGCCTTCCAGAACCGGATGTTAAATTGAATAAATTTTCAGAGTCATTGTACGTATTGTAAGAATAGGAGACGATGAAGGAATTAAATAAATTTTATCAATTATGTAACAAAATTTTATTCAGTTTATTTATAATTAGATTACAAGCATAATCTTAACATTATTTAGTTCCCTGGACTTTACTTAATCTAATTTAGTTTCCTGGATTTTTGTAGTTATTTAGTCCCCTGGACCTTTTACTTTATACCTTGGATACTTGAGCAATCACGATAGTTTGAGAGAGAAACTAATAGTCTAATAACGAGGTCCAACTGTAATATTAAATTTATTTTGATTACAATTTATTTAATTGTGATTTGAAATTTTATTTAATTAATTAATTTGTGATTTTACCCAATAATAAATTTTTTTCATTAGTGAATTTATAAAATTTTCCCGTTGTATTAATTGGTTCATAAAAAGTTATTCCTTTAGGAAAATTATTTTTTGAGTTCTGATAATTGTACTTTGATATAGTACTCTGGGCTCAACTATCTATCTCTTTCTAATTCGTGTACAATTTTCCATAGCTCTTTTATGTCTTTCTATTTTGTGTACTCACACAACTCACTAAATTTTATCACTGGACACTTTATTTTCGACATAACTTTTACAATAATTTATCGCCCACTTATAACTAGTTAATTATAAATTATTTAACAATGAATTTCCGGCGTACTCGCCAGGAAATAAATTTCTCGTCTAATTAGATACAAGAGTTAATTTGTGCGGCCACTCCATGCCAAGGCAATACGAACGAGGATTTATGATTTTAACCAAAATTTTCTGGCTTCCAGAAATATTTTATAACTTAATCGAAAACTTGAAATGAATTGATCAAATTTGTTCCGGCTTCACTGCCAGGAATAAATTTCGAAGCTAATGAAGAAGCTAAATTGAACTAAATTAATTACTCCGTCCTCACTGCCAGGAATATTTTATACGAAATTCAAAACTTAATCGAGACTTTCCGATTTAATTGACTACTACTAGAAAATGGTGACTAATGCAAGATGTCTGAAGTGCTAGAACTTTCTACGCGACTGATTACGCGCTGTTCCAACAAGTAATCAAATAAATTATGTAGATTAATCCCGGCAACTGCCAGGACTTAATACTCATAATTTACCCAAAGATCTCCAGATGACAATCGACCAAACTCGTTCCACCAATTCTCCAATTATTCTCTAGCCGGAGTTTTATTTGTACGTTTTTTTAGCCAAATAAGTCTCAATCGTCTCAAGAATCTCCAATTTACTTTCTCCAATAATTGCCAATAAATTCTCGAAAAACCTGCGTATCAGTACGCATCAGTAATTGGATAGCTTACAAAATTAATACCAGCAACTAGTAGGTGTATTAATTTTAAATAAATGAAAGAGTCATTGCTTGGTTCCTCTAGGTAACCCATGCGAATAAATTAATTACCTAACAATTAGATGTCGTTCCACGACTGGATGTCTTGGCGGTCTGACCCGTTCAGCTCTTGTCGTTACCTTATAAAAATATCACTCGTGTTCCTTCGGTAGTTTTTGAAAATTGCCCCTTTTCCTAAACTTACAAACAAAAAGAGAGGCTGAAGGACCGAGTCCTCTCAATTTGTGTTACTCGGCGACCAGTCGTATTAGATAGTAACGATCTGCTAGTAAACATTATGGCTATTTACCGACTGTGAAATTGATTAATGTCAAATGAATGAAAATCCTGACTTATTTTTATTTTTTACAATCACGTGAGCGATCGAGATGTGTGATTTTGGATTTTCCAACAATTTCTTTTTCTCCAATGAATTTACGTAATAATATACTTGAATAAACTACGAAACAAATAAAAATACTTATGGATATATCGTTATTAACACAATCAATTCATATGGATAATTTAACTAGAAATAAAAATTTTATTTTAAATTGTTTATAATAGTGATTTTCTTCCAGATAAT
Source organism: Microplitis mediator (assembly GCF_029852145.1). Classification (NCBI taxonomy): domain Eukaryota; kingdom Metazoa; phylum Arthropoda; class Insecta; order Hymenoptera; family Braconidae; genus Microplitis; species Microplitis mediator. The sequence goes on along the minus strand of NC_079969.1, from coordinate 16,654,454 downwards.
ACGACCTTGCTAATCAATATTTGTTTTAAATACTTTATTATATTCGTTCAGTAATCAGTATATTTGCTTCAACTTTTCTTTCGGGTCTATTTGCTTCGACACCAATATTTCGATGACGAAACAAATTTAAGGTCAACTCAGGGTTTAGCTAGAAATAGGATGGTCCGGGCTAGCTCAGAGCCGAGTTTTCAATCTATAGAACTCCGCTACTTAGCTGGCCTATCAGATAATTTGGAGGTCTATGACACTGAATTGATGTCTTTTATAGCCAATAGAGAAATCCAACGAGGCAGCAATGCTGCATACCTTATACTTTACGCGGCTACCGAGATGGAAGACGCCGCTACTACAGAGGCTTGTTATCTAGTACTCAACCGCTTCATGATGTATTTTGACCGCTAAGTAAAATAAATTACGTAAAACGACATCAAAGTGATCTAACACCGCTGATTAGTTCTAAATTATTCACAATGAATACCTCGAACTTCTGATGCGAGTATTTAATTATTGAGAGTACGCTGTAACTTAGGAAATTTAAGCAATTGCCACGGCAGCGGTTAATAGCATACTCAACAGAATTAAATAATTAATGACAGACGCATTTGCTACTGAAATCACCGCAAATATAAATTATTAGCTGCAGGATTAAGTGAAACTTACTGTAAATAAGCGTGAATAAAATTTAATTTGTTTTTTTTTATAATTCTGTGTTTGCAATTTTTTGTTATCATTAAGCCACACCTTCACCAGATCCCATCCTGTCACCTTCTTATCTATTGCACGACTCATGATGCGAAGCATCAGAGTGCTTTACGATCGAAAAATTTTTTTCGCCTCACTTCGGCAACTATCTTGTTATGTCAGATTGACATAAATTAATGATTTAGTGGGTATTTGGTCCAAGCCGAAGCCTATAGACCGGGAACCCCAGAGATCTTTTATTAAGGAGGATAGGTTTATTTTTTTATTAATAAAACAATATTTAATTTGAATCTTTCACTATATTAACAACTCGATTACAAAAATGTCGAGGTTTAGAGATTATGCTTCTAATTACAATGTTGGAATTACCTCCTGATTCAAATAAATTTCAATTATAATCCAAAGACAGGTGGCTAGTCAGCCGACTCTGATTTACAAGATTCAAAATTATATTTACTATTTTAATTTTTAATTACATATGCTCGAATTTTAATTTTGTGATTCTGATATAACTAACTGAACATTTCAAACTTTCAAATAACATTTTAATTTCAAACTACACGTGTTCGAATTTTCATTTTGTAATTCTGATATAATTAATTGAACATTTTAAACTTCCATTTAATATTTTAATTTTAAACTACACGTGTTCGAATTTTTATTTTTTAATTCTGATATAATTAATTGAACATTTTAAACTTCCATATAACATTTCAATTTTAAAACTGAATATTTTCAATTTATTTAATATTTTAATTGTACCTGCTTTCTCTGTGGGAGTCCATGATGTAGTACTTATACACGTTTAACAAACTCTTTTCCTTTTCTTTTTCTTCATTGTATAAAAAAACTTGTGCACACTCCGATGATCGCAGCCAGAAGAGAGAGAGTCTCTTTTTTGTTTCTGGGCCCTAAATTTCTTATCTGCCCCTCCATATTTTCCATTTTGGTCGGCGCACGCATTATTCTCCCCACTAAGGTTTCCCTTAGCAGGTATTTTGCTGTTCGCGTGGCTCATTGTATGTTAAAAAATTATATGAATAAAAATAAATTATTTTGGAAATTATAAAAATCAATCGGACGTAACAATCTCAATAATTATACCCTTGTTAGTTCACGGAATCAAGATATTTTGCACACTATTTTGAACATAATTTAATGGAGATTAGTTACATACTTTTCAAAAATTTATTTAGTTCGATAAAAACGGAAAAAACATCAAAATAGTTTTAAAAAAATTTCCTGTCCGTCAAGTCTGAAAATCAAATTTTTTTTTTTAATTCTTTGATAGATTTGTAGGTCCCCTATTGCAAATGGCTAGGTAACTCAGTGTCGTTTAATTACAATTAATAAAATAAAAAAAAGGCTGTATAACTATATCTATATATATCTATGTAAAATTAACATGAATGGTGATATATCTATACATTATACGTACATTTATCCCACCAGGGGCGCTTGCGAATTACCGTCCTAGTACAGCTGTTTTTTTTGCTAATTTGGTAAGCTTGAATTTTTTCAATTCAATTTTTTTTTATTTACATATATTTTTTTTGTTTTTGTTATTAATCGAGATATTTTAAGTAGGTTCTTTTGTAATTATAAAAAAAATACGAATATAATTAAAAAAAAAAAAAAAAAACAACAAATTTTAATGAAAAAAAATTGTATATATTTTAAATTTATTCGTGCTTCCTGCTATTTTTTTATTATTATTTTATAATAAATGAGTATTATGAGTCGTGCACTTCTGGATTTTCCAAATTTTATTATTTTAGTTTCGTTTTATAAAATGAATTACTAAGCAGGGAAGATAATTAAGCTGATCAATGAGTAAGCAATTTTTTGTTAATTTGTATTTTCTTAGCAGTAAGTTCTAAGCAGAAAATTAACGGGACCACAAAATTGTGATTATTTCATTGTATCGAATAACATCTTATTCGAAACATTAGACGCTCATTCAAACTCACTGGTAATTGAGTTATTAAAATTACTCTTATTTTCTTTACTTAAATACATCATGAAATACAATTTTCTCACAACATATTATGCCATAACCTCCGGTATTGCTTTTCAGCTTAAAGGTGTACCTGTTTAAGCCCAGGTACTAGTTTCACTTTCTTAACTTTCATGTGTCGTTTTCTTAACTCTTAATTCATTTAAATTAATTTTCGTCTTAATTAACAGCTGAAATTGTGCACAAAATATTTACAGTCTTTTAAATTAAATTAAATTAAAGTTGCTCAAGCAACTTGCACAATATTATTGCTACTAGGGTATGGACTCGTAGTGGCTGTGATTAGATGCCACGCGAAATAAGGATTTTTTATCATACTTCCAGTTAATGTCCACTCTTAGTCGTCACTTGATTATATTTTTTGACTCAGAGTATCATCTGGGGTGGGGATAGCGATGCCCGCATCGTGTGGATGCCCAAAAGGGCGCTGAAACGGTCTCACGTAAAACGGAGGTGGATTTCGGTCCCGTTACAGGAATGAATTATACGTGTCTGCGTTAAGAGATTGATCTTTTGTGGATACGTTTGTGAGTGGATCGATTAAACATTGGTTTTCCAGATCAAGCAGCAGGTTGAAATTTGTGAGAAAATTGGCCCCTTATTTTTAGTCAGCTATTACGAAGAACTAGGAAAAATTTCTACGAAGATTCAAATCCAGGTTGAGCGTTTTCGTACCGTCTATATTTATATCGGCTAACGGGATATTTCAACGCAAATCAGAGCACTCACTCTTCACTAGATTAACGACCGCGCACTTGTCCAACGCAAAAGGCATGCTGACATCCCGTGTATACTCTGCTACGATGTTCAAGGATGTCTGAAGGTGTTCCTCATCAGATCCATACACCTTCAGATCATCCATGTATAGCAAGTGATTATTATTATTAGTATTATAACTATTTTTCAATAAAAATGTCTTTCTCTCCTTTATAATTTTATAGCTCATCTAGCTTGATAACTTAATTTAGATTCACGAATTTCATATTCTTTTATTTATCTTGAATTACAATTGACTCTACTTCAAAGTACACTACGTTAATCATGTTTCACTTCCTATCTGTTATTATAACCACAGCAAATTTGTTGAATAACTGTAAGGGTTTGAGACATGAAAGTGCACTTGTAATTTAAATTCCTACTTCTACTTTAGTAAAAACTGGAAGATTTTATAGACAAATAGTTGAAGATTAGATAAAATATATAATTATATGATAAAATTACGCACTTGATATCAATATAATAGTGATAGTTGCTAAAGATAATATAAAGTACATATATTTACAAGTAAAATGAATCATTTATTATAAAGATAAGAGAATACCATAACCCGGTGAAAAAAGATTTTGTCTAATCATATATGATCATGCATAATTGTCTATATATGATCAGATCCAAAAATTGGCCAGGTCTGATCATACATAACTTGATCTGTTTATACATGATAATATATGATTATATATTATCATGCATGAACGAATATAGTCATTTTTAGAATCTCATTTAGAATATCTGTAAATTATTAATTAAGTAGTTTAATTAGGATTTATTGTCTTCATCAATATCAATGTCGATTAAAATTAAATAAAAAAAAAAAAAAGAAAAAAAATTATTAACCATCGACAATTATTTTACTACGAGGTCACCCATCCAATTAATGTCCAACGCCGATGCTGCTTAACTTTGGTTATCGATGGTTTGTAGTCTGATCCTCTAGTCTGTTATACACTTACAATTAAGAAACGTTTATGGCATTACTTAACTCAAATAATCAAATTGATACTTTATACTTTTAAATTACTGCCGAAACCTCTGAACATTTTTTAAGTATTGGGGATTTAAGTTTGATTGATAGTTGACAGAATAAAAATTTAATAACATTGATATTAAAAAATTGTCATATTATTTAATATATATATATATATATATATATATATATATATATATATACCCTTTTTAAAAGAAACGATTGAAACGATTAGAAAAAAAAAATTTTAAATACTTTTTAATGCTTTTGAATACTTTGAATACTTTTGAATCGCCCTTCTTATAAGCATTTAACATTGCAAATCGTTTCTTTTAATCAGGTTATATATATATATGTATGTATAACACTGTCTTTGATGACATTTTGTCATGAATAATACGGAGTTCGATGACATTTCCCGTCTTTGACGACAGTCGTCGAAATTTTTTCGAATTAACTCGGACTTTGGTGACAGTCACCGAAATTGAAAAAAATGAAGGATATTTTTTATCTCGGACTTCGGTGACTTGAGCATGTACGGATTATTTATGTGACTTTTTGTTCATAAGCACTTGGATTAATAGCTTATGTTAATGTTGATGAGTATGAAATCGTTTAATAACAATATTTATTGAAACTTAACAATCCATTAAATCTTATCTAACTAATTATAGCAATAAACCGTTTTTATCGTCTGCTAAAAAATTTTCTAAATGCGCGATACGATGTATGAGAGCATAGGTATTGATACGTATTTTCCAACTACTACAATATATTGTTATGATGTAATTGTTTGTGTACCTTTCATCGAACTTATAATTTTACAAAAAAAAAATCAACAGGCTGAAACATTGTAAAAACATGTTGTAGTTTTTTTTCTATTAAAAACTTTAATAAATTACAGTAATTCTAATATCCCTCTGTATTTTTTTGAGCCATATTTTCATAATAATATACGAAATACTAGGGCTTTTTCAAGCACGATGGTTTAAGATATGCAACATTCTACAAGAATATTATTCATGGATAAATCTCTTTTGATTGAATAGTTCAGTACATAACTAGAAGTACCACAAATAACCTAGTTGCATGAAATAAACTTCGAATATGGTTTTTGAAACCCAATCCAGACTATAAAGATGAAAATTTTTTGTGACAAATGCTGCATGTTTATGAACACATTCATAAAAATATAACCATCTTTAACATTTTTTAGTATTATACCGTGACTTGGGCGACTTTGTATCTGAAAATTACTTGCAATATATATCTGACTTCAGAGACATATTTGTATATCATACACTAACTTTGTATATCATACACTAACTTTGGTGAATTTGTACCTCAGTATTACTAGCGATATATATCTGACTTTGGAGACATATTTTTATATCATACTCTGACTTTGGTGACTTTGTATCTCAATATTACGTGTGGGGTATATCGGAATTTGGGAACATATTTTTATATCACACTCTGATTTTGGCGACATTTTTTAGTATTGCAATCCAATTTTGGTGACTTTTTATTGGAGTATTACTTGTAATATATATCTGAGTTCGGGGACATATTTTCATATCATACTCTGACTTTGGCGACTTCAAATTGTCGTGATAAGTACAATACATATGTATTTTAGTTTGATATTTTTTAGTATTATACTCTGACTTTGGTGATCTTGTATCCCAGTATTACTTGTGATATAGATCTGAGTTTGGAGACATATTTTCACATCACACTCTGACTTTGGCGACTACAAATGGTCGCGATCAGTACAATACGTATATATTCGAGTTTGAAGACATTTTTTAGTATTATAGTCTGACTGTGGTGACTTAGTAGATCAAAAATCGGGTATTTTGTCGCGGATATTATATCGTCGGGTCAAGTGTTACGCAGCCCTGTAGTTATATAGCATGAAGACAATATTGGATTATAGTAAAATTTACCGATAACATAGAAAATACTCATATTCAACGAGCAAAATTTACAATGCACATTGTAAACTTGAAAAAGCAGAAGACTTTATATTTTATCGAATATTTTTAGTAACTGCATCGTAATTGATACTGTTGTATTATGATAGTTACTAAAATACTCGTAAAATATACACTAGTAGGGTGTTTCAAAAAAAAAAATAATTTTTTTTTTATGGTACCCAAAAATTGATGGTATAACAAAAAATAAAAACTTTGGTACAAATCCGAGCTCTTAATAATAATATTAACGTTTGCCTCAATCCATTTTTCTATTTTCCATTTAAATAACATGGGAAAAAAAATTTTTTTTTTTTTAGAATTTTCTAGCTTACGTACCACTCAACGGATTTTTATGCACCATAAATAGTTTTGTAGAAAATTAAACGCTCTACAAAAAAAGGCTCTTATCATATTTCGATAAATCCCACCGTTCAAAAGTTATTTAAGTTTCAATTCAAATTTAAAGTAAATTTCGAGATCTTGTCACTTTTCCGGCGACACTATCAGTCTCATCACAAAATGACATAGATTTTTTTTTGTAGTTAATTCTATTCCTTACAAATTACAACGAATAAAGTTTTTCGGAATTCCGGATTGTTTTCAAGTTATTTTCATTATAATATCAAAAGCTCTTAAAATAATAGATTTCTGATTGATTTTAAGAGCTTGACATTGGAATGAAAACAACTTGAAAACAATGCAGAATTTCGAAAACCTACATTGTAATAATTTGTAAGAAATAAAATTATCTACAAAATAGTTTCCACGACATTTTTTGATAAGACTGATAATTTCGCCAGAAAAGTAAAAAAATTTCAAAATTTACAATAAATTTGACTTAAAGCTCAAATAACTTTTGACCAATGGGATTTATCAAAAATTGATATGAGACTTTTTTGTAAAGCGTTTAATTTTCTACGAAAACATTTATTGTGCATAAAAATCTGTTGATTGGTTTTTGAGCTAGAAAATTAAAAAAAAAAAAATTTTTTTTCCCGTGTTATGTAAATGGAAAACAGAAAAATGGATTGAGATAAACCTTCATATTATTATTAAGAGCTCGAATTTGTACCAAAATTTTAATTTTTAGTTATACTTTTAATTTTTGGATACCTTAAAAAAAATTGTTTTCTTTTTTTTTAAAAAAACACCCGAATACACTAGTCACAAAAATTAAGATACTAGTCACAAAAAAAAAAGCAAATTACAGATCTAAGTTTCTAGTTTTCAGATCTGAACTTCAATCAATAACTCAAGACTTATGAGCCTCAGACTCAGGAACCTGAAAAAGTTCCGGGCCTCGTTTCTAAAGGCGCTATCGTAATGTTTGTAAGCGTCGTTCACTGATAACTTAATCGTTATAGTATTTTCATGCACCCGGCAAACTTTCTGACTCTGTCAACAGATTTTTCGTTTAAGGAAGACCACTAGTGTAAAATTAAAAAAAAATCAATTATTTATTGGCATAATTTGAAGACAAAACATTCGATAAATTTCATTAGAGTTACAGTTTCTTTTATTAATGTTTCTACGCACCATGAACCTCCAGCTTTCCGAACGAATCAAAAATTTTTTTCAGATGATCACACTAGTGGTCGCTCTCTAGTTATTTAAATCGAAATTTAGATGAAACTATAAAGCTTACGTAAAGATTCATCATAATCTTTAATCATAATCTCTAATTAATCAAAATTTGGATGGACTACAAAAAGTTTATCATTTTTTGATAATTAGTAATACTTTGTAGGAAATGAAATTGTCTACAAAAAAGGTCCCATGATATTTTGAAATAGGTCTGATAGTTTCGCCGGAAAAGTAAAAAGATCCCAAAATTCAATATGAATTCGACTTCAACCTCAAACAACTTTTGAACAAATAGATTTATCAACAAATGATAAGGAACTTTTTTTCTAGAGCATTCAATTACCTACAAAAATATGCCTGCCAATCATTCCTATGACGCATTGTAAGCAACTCATAAAAATCAGAAGACGTAAAAAAATTTTTTTCCATGTTATTCTTATGGAAAATAGAAAAGTGCGATGAGGAACCTCTTAATATTAATATTAAGAGCTCTAATTTTCACAGTCGTCTTTTTTTATCTAAATGAAACTTTTGAACCGGTTTCCGAGAAAAAAAAAATTTGTAATTCTTTGGATCACCCTAGTATAAACACTAGGATATACTGGCATATAAACTAGGCCGAAGAAAGAAAAATCAACTATTTTTTTTTTTTTTTTTTAGGGACACATTTCAAAAATCTAATAGGATAAAAAAGTTGCATGTTTATTATAATAATAAGTACTACCTTATTGTAATTTACTATTTTCCACTTAAATAACACAGGGAAATATTTTTTTAAATTCGAATTTTGTAATTCATTAGCTAATTACTGTACTCGACAGACCAATACATATTCGTGTTGAAAATTGAAAGCTCTACAAAAAGGTCTCTTATAATTTTTCGATAATTTTTCAAATGTCATTCAACGCCAAATTTTAATTCATGGCAAATTCCAGTATTATTTGACATTCCCGATAAAAATTTCTGTTTTATTACGAAATGTCGTAGGATTTGTTTCCCGATAAAATTTTCAAAATGCAAGTAACGTAATTTTCAAGTGATCAATTTTTACAAAAGTATAGTGTAAAAACCTTGTAATAAAAAATGCATATAGTATTATAAATACGTAAATAAATGAAAAATCTGTTATTTTCGGTTTTAAAACTGGTCAGCAATGGTCAGAATATGATTTTCATCAAGAAATTGATGTGAAATTGAAATGCAAAGAACTAAAAAGTATTTCCGGATTTTAAAAACTTGGTGAAAGATAATTTATTGGAAATAAAATGGTCCCCAAAAAAACTCCTAAAATATTTTGAAATAAAACTGGTATTTTCGTCGGATCTGTTGAATAATACTGAAATTTACCATGAATTAAAATTTGGTGTTGAATGACTTTTGATTGAATTTATTAAAAAATTATAAAGGAACTCTTTTGTAGAGTTTTTAATGTTCAATAAGAATATGTATCGACGTTTCTGGTACAATAATTTACTGACGAGTTATAAAATTTTAAATTAAAAAAAAATTTTTTTATTGTTTAAATGGGGACTAGAATATGGCAATAAGGAAGTACTTAATATTTATAATAAGAGCTTTAGTTTCAACGGGAGTCCTTAATTATCCTATTGAAACTTTTGAGTGCGTATCCTTGAATAAAAAAATAACAGTATAATATATGTGGCGAATTTAACTATATTTTCTGATGCATTTTTTTTTTTTTATATTAAAAAATATAATATTCATCATATACGAGTTCGTATATGTTAAGCATATATAAAATATATATGTCAATCATATACAAAAAATATATTTTTATCATATATTCTTGTCCTATACGAAAAATTTAGTCTGCCCTGGTGGAATTTTTTCGGACGTTTCTCTGAAAAGCTCTGAAAAAGTCTTTAGAACTTTGAGAAAAACTTTAGAACTTTAGAACTGAATTTTTCAGAGAAAATTCCAAAAAATTTCCACGAGGGTGATCATATATAAAAACATATATTTTTATTGCGTATGGAAAAAAAACTTTCTTATTCGTATGACCAACTCAAATTAAATTAGATCTAAATTTTAATATACTCTTTAAATTGCAGCCAAAATTTTCAACATTAGTTAATTTGATGCGAATATGCATACCTATATACATATACATACACCGAATAAAATATCTGCTTAAATATAACAAAGAAAATATTTAGTGCCATATACAATATAAATTATATGCTACCATATATTTCATTTCATATAAAAATTTTATATTTTTTGAATATAAAACGAAATATATCAATACAATATATTATAAGGTAAATGTAAATGTAAATATAGCTTAATATAAAAAGCATGTAAGTTACATATATGGAATACATGTATTTACTACTGTATATAATTTTATTTTAAATCGGCGACAATCTCTATATGATTTTTTATAGTCTGACTTCGAAGATTATGAAATCGTAGTCGTGATTTTCATATATTTTTGTATTTGAGTACATTCCTTTAAGCTCCCATTCTAGAAAATTGAATGTATGATTCAATTTTTATTTAACCGAAAACTCAATATTTTTTAACTCAGATACTTTAATTTTGAGTTCAAGATAAGAAGAGGTTGGTGATTGTTTCCTGACTTATTCAAAAAATATTATTTTTGAAATAAAATCAAGTAAGTATATTTAAAACTTTCATTATTTTTGAGAAAACTTTTTCTTATTTTTGAGAAAAAAGTTTTGAACAAGTTTAAGAATAAAAAGAATCAACTGTAATAGTTAATTACTCTGTGAATAAACTTAGGATTTAACTGCTATTGATTTCCTAAAAAATCATGATTTACAAAATGATCGTTTTTATTGCGTAACTCAAATTATATCACCAAAAATGTTCTTTTCCTGTTATTTCAACAACTCGTTCCTTTAGAAGAACTAAGAAAGGTTACAGGGATTGTTTGGATATTCTTTGAAGTTCTGAAAACAAATTTTAAAAACTATTTTAATTTCATTGAAATTTATTTATCTTTACTTAATAAAAATAACCTTTAGTCTATAAGAAATCCTTGTGAATGAGAATATCAATTTTTATTTTCAATAAATTTTTAGCTGAAAAATTATTTTTCTTGGTCAAATTTTTAGTAAGATACCAAATTTTGTTTGAATATTTCCTTATTTCATTTTATTATATAGAGTACTCCAAGAAAACTATTAATTTTGTTTGATAAGATTTAATGGTATCTGAAAAATTTGAGCTGTTTTCCTCGATTAAGTTATGGAAAATTTAAAAATCTCTTGTTGCTATTATGTTATTTTCATTGTGAACGTCAACATAATATTTATTTTTTATTTGCGTAGAAAGTAAAAAACATTGCAGTGTTAAGCAAATCCAGTTAAATAAGTTAAAATTTTTTGTTGTATCATTAAATTCAGTTTAATTTATTAACACTCGTGATATATGTATCACCCATAAATTTATTCAGAATTATGACGAATTAATTGCTTGTTTTGGCATGCACAAAAACTTTTTAAAAATTTCAATAAATTTATAAATTTAAAAAGCATATCATTATTTATTGTCGAATTAACCAACAATTGAGTAACATATTTTTTTTAGAACAGGCTTCAATGAAAACTTTCATGTAAATCAGATTGGTGCTTCAGTAGAAAGTCGGTTAAATAGATATCTCAGTTCATATTTGTAATAATATCCACTAGATGTCGCACTATTCTCTGTCCATTTTTAATTTCACTTTATCGACATTTCACCTTCTATCTGCATATTGATTGCTGTTAATGGAATAGTCACAGCCATTTTCATACTAGAAGCTTTTTTGTAAAGTATGTCGAGTACGACAACTGCGTTGTTGATAAATAAAAATTAATTATTACTTCTGGCAAGGTTTAATTATACTTATATTGATTATTAATAATGTATTCCTTAATACGTGATGAAAATAATATATTTCATGTTACTTTAAAAAAGAAATGTAAAAAAAGAAAGCATTCATACAGTTTCGAAGATTCAGATGGAAATTTTATATCAGGACGCTTAGAATGTTCTAACGGTAATCGTAGACGTACTTTATTATAAGTAATAGATTTTTTAACATTAAATATTTTATCATTATTTTTTTAAAATTATTAAATAATAAAATGTAGAAAATTTGCTGATTTATCTATAAAATAATTAAAATATATGTGAAAAAGAACAAAAATAAAAATAAGTATAAAATTCTTAAGGGTTATATTTCTGTTGAGGATAGTTCATGTGAACGGGATGTATGGCGGACTTAAAACTAGAGATGCCATCAATAATACTGTTCACTGATGAAATACACAAAATTTTGTTTTTGAATTTTTTAATTTTAGCTTTCTTTATACACTTTTAATTATTTAGCAATTTCAATCAATTCATTTATTTTGACAAGAGCTCTGATTATTTACTTAAGACATAAATTTATAACCAATTAGCATCAAGAGATGCATTATGTATCATCAGTATATTAGAAAATTACAATGTCACCTTGTATTTCGATGCAATAACTCATTTATTTTATATTATTACAGATGATATAGAATCTTTACGTTCGATACAAAAAAATCTTACATCAAAAGTTCCTAAAGTTGAAGTCACTCAAACATTACCTAGCCCATCACACAAAAAAAAACTTAAAAATATAATTATATTAGAAAACACAAAATTACAAAATACGAAAAAAATTCATATAATTGAAAACAGTCTCAAACATTCCATTAAAAACAGCGATGGGAAAAATTTATTTCACGATTCGCCAAGATTAATAACAAGTACACCAAATACTTCAGGCACATTGACATCTAGCTTGAAATTAAACACAACCCATACATCAAGCACAGCAATAAATTTATCTCTTATGGAATCTGAATCAATATCTCAAATTAATGGAATTGATAGTGTATTGGCAAAAAATGATTCTCAGATCATATTAGTTAATGAATCAGAACAGTTATCAACTTCTCTCGATCCTTATTTAAATGATGGCGGAAATTTATCATTTGAACAATCTCTTACAAATTTAAATAACGATAACTTTATTGGTAATTACTTATGGCTGATTTACTTATTTTCCACTGAAATATATAACAATTCTTCTTTTTATCATATTTGAATGAACTGTTAAATTCTACAATTACATAAAATGTTTTTTATCATAAAGACATTTATTACTGATAAGTTTATGACTACTTATTCTAAACCATAAAAATTGTTATTGAAATTTCCTAGTACTGATTTTGCAAGCTGCTCACTAATTAGCAGGCTGATAAAATTTCTAGAATTTACTGAAAATTATATTCTATTAACTCAAATAAGTACGTATACTGTAAAAATACTTACGTTAAATTTTTTTCCACTCAAATCTTACACCAAAATAAATATGTATTTGTTGTTACTGAATTGTTCTCCATTGTCTATACATTCGAAATTATTCAATAATTACAATCGGTTAGAGTATTTACTAATAATGAAAACATTTTAATACTTCTGGTTGCAAATATTAAATAAACTATAAATTACAGTAATATTGCCTGTAATTTTTTTTGTTTAGTTTTACCCTTCTAAACATCAGTATCAGTAACTTTTTTTTTGTAAATATTTTGAAATAATTATTAGGACCGTAATTATTTCCATAATTATTGTTTTTTTTGCAATGTGGAGTGATTTAACTTCGAAAAGACGACATTTACCATGAATTTATTTATCTGTCTACCAATAAGTAAATTAAATATCTTGAAAACAAAATATAATGGAAATTTAATGCAAAATTTTTATGATAATAGAATAAGTAGAGTTGTAGAATTCTGTCATTGCCTTTTAAATGTAAATTCAGAAAGATTTTTTTTCTAGGTATAGTTGAGAAGTACAATCTAACAGATCAAAATAATTTTGATAGGTATGATACATTAGTTATCTTTATTTTTTTGTTATATTCAACACTTAGTTAATTTATTTTAAATACTAGGATATTTCTAAATTCTCAAGTTCTTGATTTATCCGAAACCGAGTTAGAACTATTAAAAACTATTGATAGTGAAATTTCAATAGATGTTTGTTTAGAAAATGTGGAAAAAATTGAGGAAGTATCAACTGAAATGGATTTTAGTAAAAAACAGGTTATGAAGACAAATGATGAACAGTTGATTTTAAATAAAGAAGCTTCAGAAAATCTAATGCCTACTGAAGTTGATAAGGAAGTGAACGGTAATATGATAAGTCTTATAAGTTATAGTTTAAATTTATTATTTCTAGTATATTTTTAACCAATGTAAGACGTGTTCTTTTATCAAGAGTTAAAAAAAAATTGAATCTCGTTCTTTAAATAAATAAAATTATCTCTATCTTGTATATCCTTATCATAAATATTACTTTCAATAGATTCGGATCCTAGTTATGCACCTGATAATGATTCCAATGTTTCTATTGATGAGAATCTCTACGAAAATAATGAACCCGGAGAAACTACTAGCAAAAAAAATGATGTTACAATAGTAATTCGAGAAAATATCATATCTCAAGGATTTGATGTATCTTTGCCTATTCGACACGTTCCCTCATCATCGAAAGTATCTGAATTAGAACATAATCCAAGTGACGGTGGTCTTAATGAAGAGAGATCTGTCGGTCAGATATTTAATGACAAAAATGGCACTAATGACACAGAAAAAAATGCAGGACGTAATTCTGAAGACGTCGATAAATCCTCTAAAATCTCTGAAATACCAGAGCAATTGGAAAATACTGATAAGAAAATTTTAGTTAAGCCGTCCAACTCAGGGAGTAAAGTTCATGCGTGTTTATACTGCATGAAACTACAAACACGATTACCCAGGCACTTAGAATTGATTCACCCACTGGAAAAAGATGTTAGAGCTTTCCTTGCGTACCCTCGAAAAAGTTCAATTAGACATGAATTAATTGCGACGATTCGGAACAATGGTGATTATATATATAATAGTAATTTAGAAGGTGAATCACTTCGTAATCGGATTGTGTCTAGGCGGCCTAATGTGTCAAATCCCAAAGATCCAAGTGAGTTTATGTTTTGCCCTAGCTGTCAGGTGTCAGTTCGTGAAAAAACTCTTTCAGCTCACTTCAAATACTGTACCGGACAAAATGGAAAAAAACGCAGAGTCATTAAAAAACTGGCAAAAATATATGATAATGATTTACATCCTGAAGCATGTAAAAAGTTACGCAATCTTATTGTTTGCATGCATGTCGACGATGTTTCAAAAACTTTAAAATTCGACACTCTATTGATACGATTTGGAAATACGCTTTGTGAAAAGTACAAACAAGATCAGCAAAATGAACTGATTCGGAATCGACTTAGACTCCTTTCAAAGCTACTTGTAACGACACAAAAAATTGAAAAACATACATTCGAAAAAAATAATCTTGGTAAATCTTTTATTTTCACTCCAAAAATAAAAAACATGACTTGTTTATTTCACCCACAACATATAAATACTTGCATAAAAGCAGTTCATCTCATGGCTGGAGGAAATGATAAAAATTACGATATGAAATCTCCGTCGGTTGCATCTTTAATCGGGACTTTGTTAAAACAGCTTGGAAATTTTTTGAAATGTGAAAATATCATGAGTAATTTGAAGAACAAAAATGAAGAGATTGATGACTTTCTGTTGGTTGTGGAAAGAAAGTGGGCAGACGTTATAAATAAAAACGTTCAAGAAGCGCAAATTAAAAAGAAGAGACAAAAAAAAATAATTCTACCCACGACAGACGATATTAACAAACTAATGGATCATTTACTAAATCAACAAATGTTAGCTTATAATTCTCTTAAAGAACAGTTTTCAACTGAAAATTATCTTTTGTTGGCTGAAACAACACTCATGATTGTTCAAATGTTTAACCGGAGAAGGGCAGGTGAGATGGAACGGGTTCTATGGGAAGATTTTAAACTGTATAATAGTCTCAAGCAAGATCGATTCAAAGAAATTATGGAAAGTATCTCTGCCCAGGCCAGAGAGTTCTGTAATAAATACGTAAGATTTTCAATCCGAGGCAAGCGTGGAAGAGATGTTACAGTTCTATTAGATGAGACTATGTTTAGTGCAATTGAAATGTTAGAAAAAAACAGATTGAAAGCTGGAATCCGTCAAAATAACCCGTATATCTTTGGGATACCTGGAAATTCCGACGATAAATATTGTTATTTACGAGCTTGTGTACTGATGCGTAAGTATTCAAAGCAATGTGGAGCTCAAAATCCTGGGTCTTTACGTGGAACAACATTACGAAAACACATTGCTACCTATTTAGTAAACCATAATGCAGCTAATATTGATCGTACTAAATTGGCTAACCATCTAGGCCATAACATGGGCATACATGAAAATTACTACCACCTTGTCAATGTTGCTGAAGAAATTTGTCAACTACCGAGAGTGTTAGAAAGTGCTTGTGGCGCAAAACATTCTAAAGACAAAAATCACGATTCATCTGATGATTCTGATTCGAACTCTGAAGATGAACAATCAGAAGCTGATAATTATGAGCTGTTTCAAAAAAATAGTCTCATGGCAAATTCATCTATTAATGCCGGCGAAGTATCATGTTCTAATTCTCCAAAAACTTTAAGTGGAGTTTCATTAGACAAAGGTATAAAATCCATTCATTAGACATGTCAAATTTTTTATGTATTTTTCTCTAGTATTTCGAAGTTAAAAAGTTCATTTTTTATTATCTTAAATAAAAGTATACTAGGGTGTTTCAGAAAAAACAAATTTGTTTTGGTATTCGAAAATAGTAAGTATATTTGAAAATACAAATTTTAGTGCCAATCCGAGTGCCAATCCTTAATAATGATACTAAGGTTTGCCTCCATATATTTTTCTATTTTCCATTTGAATAACACGGAAAAAAAATTTTTTTTTTTTAATTTTCTAGCTTAAAGACCACTCAACGGATTTTTATGGGCAATCAATATTTTTGTAGGAAATTGAACGCTCTACAAAAAATGACATTATTTTTGGATAAATCCAACTGTTCGGAAATTATTTAAGCTTAAAGTCAAATTTATAGTAAATTTTGAAATCTTTTCACTTTTCCGACGAAACTATCTGTCTCATCACAAAATCTCATAGAAATTTTTTTGTAGATAATTTTATTTCTTACAAATTACAACTAATAAAGTTTTTCGAAATTTCGCATAGTTTTCAAGTTATTTTCATTTCAATATCAAGCTCTTAAAATCAATCAGAAATCGATTTTTTTAAAAGCTTGATATGGAAATAAAAATAACTTGAAAACAATGCAGAATTTCGGAAAATTTTATTTGCAATAATTTGTAAAGAATAAAATTATCTACAAAAAACATTCTATGATATATTGTGATAGGACTGATAGTTTCGCCGGAAAAGTCAAAGGATCTCAAAATTTACTATAAATTCGACTTTAAGCTCAAATAATTTTTGAACAGTTGGAATTATAAAAAAATGATAAAAAACATTTCTTGTAGAGCGTTCAATATCCTACAAATTGTTTATTGTGCATAAAACTTCGTTGATCGGTTTTTGAGCTAGGAAATCCAAAAAAATAAAAAAAAAAATTTTCCCGTGATATTTAAATGGAAAATAGAAAAATGGAGGGAGGTAAACCTTGATATTATTATTAAAAAGAGCTCGAAGTGGTACAAAATTTTAATTTTTTGTTATACTTTCAATTTTTGGAAACCATAAAAAAAATTTGTTTTTTTCGTATTTTTTTTTTTAAACACCCCAATGTATACTTATGTAGTTGAGTTGATTAGTCTTTTTTTAGTTGTGAACTGTACCATCTGAATTATTCAAAATACTTTTATAATGATCTTGCATAGTCAACACTTGTGTAAAAACTGAAAATAAGTTATTTTGTTATTGTGAAAATTATATAAATAACAAAAAGATAGTTTTAAATAATTCTTGTTTTTTAATATCGCTTTTCATGTTCATATTCAGTTGATTTTTCACATGATATTCTTTGTACTACTAATTACGATAAATGTAGATACTCATAAACAATGAAACACAATTTCATTCTAAAAACAATTATGATTAGAAAAAGTGTTAGTTATTAATAATCGATAATAGGCTAAAACAAAAATTTGATTGAAATTCTTTTTATTTAGATTTGGATGAATCAATAAAAACTTCGTGCAGAAGGCAAAAATGGAATGAGCGCCACATCGATGCGATGCTGAATCATTTTAAAGACGAAATAAAAGATGGACGCTATCCAAACAATAAAAAAATGATGAAAGTATGCTCTATTGAGCCACTATTAAAAAACCGCTCAATTCCAGCCATGAGAACATGGTTTTCAAATTACTATAAGAAAATAAAGCCAAAAAAAGCAGAGTGATTTTGATATTTGATATTATTCGCAAGTTATTTTGAAAATTATTTAGTGAATAGAAATAGAGGAGTGTTGTGATAATGAGTCAATCGCTCTTAGGTTAGTTATATTGTAGAAGCAAATGTTTCTTAACTTTTGATAATGCTAGTTCGTTTGTTTACGATAGGATGAGTAGTCAAATCCGAACAGTGCAATGATACTTAAATATTTAAAAACGAAAAAAAAAACTTTGTAGTCTTAAAATAAGTGATTATTTTAAGTACCAGCTCCGAAATATTTGATAGTCAATTATATTTAAGTTCAGCGCTGAATTATTGATAAGTCATTATGATTATCTTCTTCTCTTTATATTATGTTTTTTAAAAACAAAATTTCTATTTAATTGTTACTAGCATTAAGGTGTTTACTGATTATGATTCGCTTAAATTATAGACATTTTTATATCATTCAATGCGTACGTAGCATGAAGCTTATTGATGAAAAAAAAAATTGTTATCAATAATTAACATAGATATACTTGCAAAAAATGTTCAATTTTATTTGCTAGGATTTTTGACAAATCCAATTTTTTTTTGTTTTTTTTTTTTTTTGTTTATTGAAATGTGAATTGCAGAACTATTTTTACAATTCAAAAACTATAAATGATTAATATGTCAGAATTATTTTGCTCACCATATTTTTTTTTTTTTTCGTTAATTTATGAAATAACTACATGATTATGATATATAGTATTTCATATTCTGCTTGGGTAGAAAAACGATCGTAATATTTAGAATACTATCATTTATCAGAGAACATATTTACATGATTATACTTCAGTTTGCCTCGAAAAGTTGATAATAAATCGTTTTTGTATTTTAAACGATGCATCCACAAATTGCAGATTAATAAAAAAAAGAGTATTTGACCACAGAGAATAGAATAATCTTATTAAATTGAAAAGAATGATACTACTAAAATCTTCACAGTTTTTAAGGTGCAAAAGTTGAAAATAAACAGTTTTCGAGACGTATAAGTAAAAAGTTACGTCATAACAATTTCCGTTTTAAATTGTCAATATTTTTTGTTTTGGGTGAACGGAAAAGTTATATTTCTACTAATTTTCTATTTATAATGTTGATTGTATGTAATCAATTACTTTAATTTAACTTTTTTCTTATTTTAATAATGATATAACGATTAATTTTCAATAAATAAAATTTCTCTGGTAATTAAGCATTATTAGTTAATTTCTGGTTCTAGAATATATAAGATTTTATACTTTTATGTTTATGCAATTACACAATGATACTTATATTCAGATGCATCTGTATTTTGTTGAAATAAACACTTTTCTTTAAGTACGAACGTTATACTGCCATACATCAATGTGATAAACAATTCGTTTCTATCTTATCTTAATAAATACGATTAGATGTTAATATTAAGACATTACTCTACCATCAAGAAAATAATTTTTGTTGCGAAATTTATTTGTCTTAACTTTGAAAATGATTATTTTTGCTACAAACCGATAAAAAATAATTGATAATAATAATTAACACAGAACTGTATTTTATTAAATTTGTGATTAATTTTTCCGAACTCAAACTCATATCAGTTCATGGAATCGCGGATTCAGTGATGTTGGGAAGTCAGCAAAATTACAAACTTTTATGTACTTTTCATAATATTGTTTTATTATAACGAACGTTAATTTGGAGACTACGCTGTGATTAATACAGTGAAATTTTCTACGATAATTACGGCATATGGTCGCTACAATTTACGTTTCAATTAGAAGTCTTAGAAGTTAAGTCAATATTACATGCCAACTTCTTAATAAGGATCATTTGCTCATCAGAAGTTAAGAATAACTAGGAAATAATAATTTTGAGGAATTTAATAAAATTTGAAGCCACTTATTTAAGGGAATTTTATCATATTTCACTGCTAAAAAAAATGACTTTTTGAAATAGTATAATAATTTTGTAAAGCTCTGTACGATGTCTAAAATTAAAAAATTACGTAAGATCATATAAAACATAAAAATATTTTAAATACATGAAAATGAAAATATATTGCATCGCAATATATTATTATTTTGCTATCATATTTCGGATGGCAAAAACAGGATTACCTGAAATTTGTGAAAGCATACAGATAATTAAAACGATTATAATATAAACGATCGGAAAAATTGTCATATAGATGTCATTTAAGTCCTTAAGTTGATTGGCATCCAATATAAGTATATCGTCAGCACTGATTCATTGAAGTGGTTTAATGACCGGTAAGTAGTTTAGACTTAGCGCCTGGATGTCAGGGTTGAATACAGTTGACATCAAGATTTTCCATTAAATAAAGAGACAAATTATCGGTTTTAACAACTAATTTCAGTCTAAGAACTTTAAAGATATTAATTCGTGAAGACCTATGAGTTTTTCACAAATAGATTTAAAAAAAAATATTTGCAATAAGTGTACAGTATGTATAATTTGATAAATTTTGTTAAAATTTAATCAGCAGTTCAACATTTTACATTGAGGCTTTATTCAATAATTTTTAGCGGGTGCTGCAAATTGAATATAGATCTCCAGTAATCCTTTAATGAAAATATCTCTTGCAATAAAAAATATTGAGAAAGAATGCAAATTTATATACAAGAGTTGTCCGTTTGGAACGATTATTTTTTCTTTCACTCTCACTTAAAAATTGCTGTAGACATTGAAAAAAAAATTCCCTGAAAGTTTTAGCTCTCAATTTTAATTTCAAGTATTTTCCATTTCATTTTGAAGTTTTACCCTTTATAATACACTCTCTAAAAATGAATTAGTGAAATTCTCGCGAATCAGTGGATAGTCACTATTTCTACAGCTATAAGTATACCACTAATTCAACCAGTGGTATACTCATAGCTGATTCCCAGTGAATATTCACTAATTTGAAGTAAATTTCACTGATTCATTTTTAGAGAGCATGGGAAAGTCAGGATTTTTCGATTCTGTATAGCACAGGCACATTTCAAGTGATTAAGTCGCCATTTGCGGCATTTGATAAATAATTCAGAACTCTTTAAAATTCTCCTTAGTAATTTTACTCAGATTATAACTGTTTTTTCTGTATTGGTTCTGAAAAGCTTTTTTTAATAGTCATTTGGTTTTTTAATTGATACTGACTGAATAACGAAATTTTAGGAAATTTTATTCTCTACAAAAAGGCTCTCTTAATTAAGTAGTGCAAGTTCGTCGTTCACGTAATATCAGGATTATGATAATTTTGTAAATATGTTTTTTTATATTCGACCGAATGCCTTTTAATTTCAAAATCTTCTAAATAAATAATGATATAAGCGATCAGTCACTGAAGTCAGAGTTGAGTAGCTCTGTTTAAATAGTCAATTTCAACGACTATTATCATGAACCGAGTTAATTCTGATAAATGTCGACGACAGTCATCGAAAATGTAGAATGTCGTCAAAGATAGTGCATGTTTATTCAAATTGTCATCGAAAACCGAGTTATCCGCAAATATCGTAGTTTAAATTAGGATATAAAGTCGCCAAAGTCAGTGTATGATAGGAAAATATGTCTCCGAACTCAAATATATATGCCAAGTAAGATTTGTATACAAAGTTACGAAAGTCAGATTACAATATTATTTAATTTAGCTAAAATCAGAGTACGATATAAAAATATGTCCCCGAATTCTGATATATAACACAAGTCATATTGAGATACAAAGTCGCCAAAGTCGGAGTATGACATAAAAATATGTCACCGAAGTCAGATATATATCGCAAGTAATACTAAGTTACAGAGTCACCAAAGTCAGAGTATAACATTAAAATATGTCACCAAAGTCAGATATATATCGCAAGTATTACTGAGATACAAAGTCACCAAAGTCGGAGTATGATATAAAAATATGTCACCGAAGTCAGATATATATCGCAAGTAAAACTAAGATACAGAGTCACCAAAGTCAGAGTATAACATAAAAATATGTCACCTAAGTCAGATATATATCGCAAGAAATACTAAGTTACAGAGTCACCAAAGTCAGAGTATAACATAAAAATATGTCACCAAAGTCAGATATATATCGCAAGTATTACTGAGATACAAAGTCACCAAAGTCGGAGTATGATATAAAAATATGTCACCGAAGTCAGATATATATCGCAAGTAAAACTAAGATACAGAGTCACCAAAGTCAGAGTATAACATAAAAATATGTCACCAAAGTCAGATATATATCGCAAGTAATACTAAGTTACAGAGTCACCAAAGTCGGAGTATGATATAAAAATATGTCACCGAAGTCAGATATATATCGCAAGTAAAACTAAGATACAGAGTCACCAAAGTCAGAGTATAACATAAAAATATGTCACCAAAGTCAGATATATATCGCAAGTAATACTAAGTTACAGAGTCACCAAAGTCGGAGTATGATATAAAAATATGTCACCGAAGTCAGATATATATCGCAAGTGATACTAAAATACAGAGTCACTACCCGGGTCAAAAAATTAAATCTGTTTTATAATATATGATAAATTTAAATATTTTTTCTTTAATTCAAATTTATAAATCGTATTCATTTTATATAGGAATTTAATCTGTTTGTGTCCGTACTAGTCATTATCCAGGCCAATATCAGACTTATTTTCGTATGATATTTAGTCTGTTTTAAATCGGGTTTAGACTAAAAACAGACTTTTTTATTATAATTATTGGTCTGTGTTCAATTGTTTTTAAGGACAAAAACAGACTTTATTTACTATAATTTTTAGTCTGTGTTCAATTGTTTTTAAGGACAAAAACAGGACTTTTGATAAATATAAATAATAATAATAATAATCTAGAATTATAAATTTATTTTAACTTTCTTGGTATTTGAAATATGCTAATGCGCTTCGGTAATAAGATGTCACACGGAGAAAAATGTTGGCTTGAAACCTACCAATTTTTACAATGCTGTAGACCAAACTTGAAACAGGAAGTGAAGCATCCAAAAAATTATTGTGCTCTTATAAAACATTATTATGCTACATCAAAATACTTACAACGCTCAAGAAACTTATCGATAAGCTATAATATCAATTACTTTCATACATTACAATAATTTTGATGCAGCATAATAATTTTTTATAAGAGTATAGTAATTTTTTGGATGCTTTATTTACTGTTTCAAGTTTGGTCGACAGCATAATAAAAATTGGTAGGTTTCGAGCCAAAATTTTTCTCCGTGGCACAAGAATTTTGATGTTTTCGAATGCCAAAATATTTTCGATTTTATCCAGTAAATAAGAAAAATTTCTTGACATTTTGAAAGTTGTTTTATCACTTTTATTCAATGCTATAAATATTCAGCCAAGACAACTAAAAATTAAGCTGTCAAATTTTCATTATCTGCCGACATTTTTAAACAAAAGATACTAAATAAATAGTAAACAAAATATAATCAATTCTGTAACTTAATTTTACTTCCTGCTAAGAAAATCGATGATTTTCGAAAAATTCAGGAAGTTATTGTTTTCACCCCGATTTTCAAAAATCGAGTTTTCATCAGATGTCGACGTTTTGAGGTCCTAGGAAGCTATTCTGACTATTTTCAGAATGATTTCCGAGTGTATGTGCGTGTGCGTGCGTGCGTGCGTGCGCGTGTGTGTGTGTGTGTGTGTGTGTGTGTGTGTGTGTGTGTGTGTGTAAACTCTTTGTAACTTTTTATCTAATGAACCGATTTAGATGGTTAAGGTGGCAATTGAAAGAGCATGTTAGCTGTCAACTTTCCTGAAAATTTCAGAACATTTAATCAAGTAGACTCGAAAATATTAGTGAATTATGAAACAAAAAAATTTTTTTTTTTAGTTTATTATTGATTTCTCAGGAACGAGTTGAACGATCAACTTCAAAATCTATTAGCTCTTGAACTGGATAAAACGCATCGATCGCCGCCTTAACCATCTCGATCGGTTAATTTGTTCGAGAGATATCGTTGGAGAAAGAAATGGTGAAAAACGGGTTTTTCCAAATATCTTCAAAACGGCAGATCGGATCGATTCCGAAATTATATCAGCTCTAGAATTCGAGAAAACGCGCCGATTGCCACCTCAAACGTCAAAATCAGTTCATTAGTTCAAAAGATTTCGGCGCTGAAAACTTAAAAAAAATAACGTAAAACGTTATTTTTTCCGGATAAATCAAAATGAAATGTACTAAATGTGAAATCATGCCAACTATTCCTTTTTATAGTCTCTTTCGATCATCATAGAATGTCATCTAATTTGTTCTTTAGTTTAAATCATATATTCAGCAAAAAATTAAGAAAACCCAGTTTTTAATATGTTTCTCGGATATTTCATATATTATTGCTCTGACCTAATCAAAACTAACTCAAATCATGATTTTGATCACTGAAATTGATTTCTGCCTCGATACATTTATTTCATTGAACATAATCGAGACTAAAAATTTGAAAACCGCTTCTTCATTAATAATTTTGGATTTTTAACTTGTCAAACTTGAGCAAAATACGTAACTTAGTAGAACTTGAAAAGCTCATAAAAAATAATCTCAGGCAATTGCATTTTCGAGCTCGAAGAGCTTGAAAATATATTCACAATAATGTTTTCAAGCTCCTTGAGCTCGAAAACAGCGGGAAGTTGTGGGGCTGGCCCGCAGGGTCAACCGACGCCCAAATTTTTTTTTATAAACATTGCCCATAAATTAAAACTTTTTAAGTCCATGATTTAATCTAGTTTTGTCCTTGTAAATATTCAGAGCTAAAATTTTCAAGAATTAATTTAGTTTGGTCTGCCTGTAACGCAATTGTTTTTTAAAACACCAGGTTGAAAACAGCTTAAAATTTTTGTAAAAGATCAAAAACAGATTAAACAGTTTAATTGGACTAAAATCAGATTAAATCTTTCGGTCCGGGTAGATCAAAAACAGATTAAAATTTTTATAGAAGTTCAATAACAGACCAAGTAGTCCAAATACAGTTCAGTTAGACTAAAATCAGATCAAATTTTTCGACCCGGTTACTGAGATACGAAGTCACCAAAGTCAGAGTATGATATAAAAATATGTCACCAAAATCAGATATATATCACAAGTATTACTGAGATACAGAGTCACCAAAGTCAGAGTATAACATAAAAATATGTCACCAAAGTCAGATATATATCGCACATGTACCCGAAGTCGATGTATAACATTTAGATTTTTGAGATTTTAGAATCTATATATATCAGATGTCATCAAAGTCAGACTATATCATGAAAATCAAAAATAACATTGGAATATCAATAAATAGACTAAAAAACTTAGTGTTATATACCTCAGGACAGTCAGTAGTAGCTATATATACGTAATATATATCGGCCATTTTGGAGTCATCAAAGACCGAGTTAAACATATATATATATATATATATATATATATATATATATATTTAAATAATTATAGGTTTCATATCAATGAAATCTGATCAGACTTAATCATACATAGACATATATAACTACATATAGGTTTATATCAGTCACGTCTGATCAGATCTAATTATATATAGGCCTATATCTAATTATATATGGGTTTGTATCAATCATGTCTGATCAGATCTAATCATGTACAGACTTATATATGATCATATATGGGGTTATAACAGCTAGGTATGATTATATCTAATTATATATAGACTTATAGATGATCAGATCTGATCATATATAGACTCATATATGGTTATATATGGAGATATACCAGTCAGGTATGATTATATCTAATTATATATAGACTCATATATGATCAGACCTGATCTTATATAGACTTGTACATAATTATATATGGGGTCATAAAAGCCAGGTATGATCAGATCTAACTATATATAGACTTATATATGAATAGATCTGATCATATAGAGACTTATATATGGGCTTATAACAGCCAGGTATGATCAGATCTAATTATGTATGGGGTCATATATAATTATATATGACCCCATATATAATCATGCATGATTATATATAACTTCATATATGATCATATATATGAACATATATAATCATATATGATTAGACAAAATCTTTTTTCATTGGGAAATAACCCCATCAACAAGTTATACAAACACTCCTACTCCAAGCAAAACCCTTGAAATGTACATTCTCGACCTCACATCCTCCTCCTTAAATCCAACAACTCAATCTACATTATCATACTTAACCCTTTCCCGGCTCGGAGTATCGGTGAGTCTAGGTGTGAGACATGTGGGGATAGAGCTAATCAAAGTCCGTTGTAAGGCTGTATGAGTGAAAGTTTAGTTGTGGTAGTGTAGACAAACGCCCCCTTCTACCGTTTTTCTGTCTCCCTCTCTAGAAAACAGACTATAGCTCTCTCATTTTAACAATAAGACGTACGATTCAAATTAAGAGTAGGGATTCAAGGTCGACCGGGAAAGGGTTAATTCTATATTCTCATGCCTAAATCAACACAATCACGCCCTATCCCCACCACAATTCTGGCCCCTATATTATGATGCCCAAATCTACGTTATTAACCCCCCACCAAGAGCCTGTCGTCAGTAACTCCAAACCACAAATAAACAACTACCGCCATTTTGATTCTGGGTAATTTCGATATCCAACCCCCTACTTATCAACCCAGAAACGGAATCGCATTGGAAGCCAATGCGATTCAATGTGATTCAACGCGATTCAATACTATTTTTGAAACCCATTGTATCGCGTTGGAAAGTATTGAATCGTATAGGATTTTCAAGACCCCGTAGATCATGCAGTTTAGAGGTTAAACTGAATAACCAACTAAGATTTTTGTGTACCATAAGCCGTTAAAGTACACAGAAAAAAAAAAATCTTCTCTCAAGAAAATTTTTCTTCAACCAAGAAATTTTTCAGCGAGTGGAATGAAAACCGAAAATTTCTTGAACGAAGTGAAATAATTTCTTGAATTTTAAATCTTCAATTAAGAAAAAAAATTCTTAAGCCAATACATATTTCATACTTGGTCCAAAAATAGAATTACTTGTTTTAAAAACTTGCAGTTTTTAGTTTAATAATAATTTTTCTTAATCTGAGTATGTTACTTACTTAAACCAAGAAATATGAATATTTAGTTCGAGAAAGTTATACACTTAATTAAAGAACTATGATGTTTTGAAACAATAAACGGTACGAACTCGAACTAAAAATAAAGGGAGTTGATTCAAGAAATTTAAACTCTTGGTTTGAGCATAGTTTACTTTCTCTGACCAATCACACGAAAAATCTCAAACCAAGATTACTAGAGTCTCAAGCCAAGAAAGTTTTCTCTTGGATTCTCACTCATAAATGCTCCCTCCTTCGCACCCGAAGGAATGAATACTCCCCACTCTCTCTCTTTCTCACACTAGCACAGCAAATGGATTTTGAGTTCACCTTTTTATTTTAAATAAATTAAAAATTAAATAACCAAATTATATTATTATAATAAATTAATTGATTAATGTAATTATATAATATTAAATAATTTCTCAATTTTTTTTGTAATTAAATTTTTTTTTTTTTTTTTTAACTTTTTTATATTTATGTCGAAATTCATTTATGAACGATTCATACAATCCGTTCAGTATTTTGGTAAAATGTCAAAACTAACATTTTTCTAAATTATTGGCGATAACATTTGTAATATTAATTCTGGGTTTAGGATTTAAAAATGTGACTGACCATAAGCCAGTGTGGTTCAGTATATGTGGGCAAAGTAAACGTAGCCTAGCAAAGGCTGGGATGGCTTAGTTGGTAAAGCTCTCGCGTGACGCCGAATCGATCTGGGTTCGATTCCTCGTTTAAGCGATAAAAGTTTTTTCTCAATTTGTTTAAATATTAACTCATTGCGAAACTTGCCCATCCCTTATAAATGCTTCTGATACAGTATTTATTTGCTTCACAGCATTGTTTGTAATATTTAAACAAAAAAAAAATTGTTCATTAAAAAAATGAAACAAAAAAAATAAATTTTTTTAGCTCGATAGATTTATTTGCTTAATTAAAGAAATTAATTTCTTGGCTGAAAATTTTTTTTTTGTTTGCGACAAATAAAAAAATTCTTGGCCCAAGAAAGTTTCTTCTTGGTTTAAAAAATTTTTTTTCTTAGTACTGTTATGCCCAAGTCTTAATATGTACTTCTATTATTATAATTTTTGCTGACAGTGATATTCTTACGCCTGCACTTAGTCGTAGCACGACTTTATCTTTGTTTTTTCTCATGGCGTAACAATACCACTGTTCAATGTTACAGATTCGCTGACGAATAATCGTCAGACGTTCGCTTAGCTTATGATATGAAACATCTATTGTAGTTATATAGTATTATCTTGATAACTCTGTACTTATGAATTAATTATATGATTTTTAATGTGGTATCATTACTGAATTTGTAATCCTGAAACCGAATGGAATCTAAACAATAACATTTTTATATTAAATATTATAAGATTATCAATAAACAATTGGGTAGAGATAATAAGAAGTGAAGTGTATTACTCATCTAATCATTTAAAACTCCTGGCATAACAAGAAAGTGGTGGCAGCAGTACGGATCTCAAACCAGTTCCAAGAATTAGAAACGAGACAGAAGAATGGAAATTACAGAACTACTGTAAGTAAGAATCTATATAGTACATTTTTATAATCATACATGAGTGGAAAAGAATTCTCTGAATATAGAGAGACTAGTGAAATCATTCATACGGACGATTCTAATTCTATCGGTTCCACCGTTAACGATTTATGCGATCTTGAAGACTCAACTCTAGTTACCAAAATGCCGAACACTATTGAAAGTCTTACAGAATTGGTAAAAGCTTTGCAAGAACAAATAACTACATTGCATGAAAAAATAAATAACCCTGATCGGTCATCTGAGCAACAAGATAACGTCTCGTTGTCAGCGGAGAATAGTGTTTCGTCTACGCTTGACATAAAGAATTTGAAACAGCAACTCGAACTAATTACGGAGTTTGAAGGCAATAATATTGCGGTTGAAACATTTATTTTTGAAGTAAAAACTGTTCTCGACGAAATACCGGAAGCTCAAAAAAATACATTTATTCGACTAGTGATATCTAAAAGAATAGTTCGACAAGCACGAAAAACAATTGACGGGCACGATGTTCGGTCATCCGATGATTTATTTCAAGTTCTTCGTAATAACTTCGGGGAATGTAAATTATACGACGTCGCCATTCTCGACAGAAGTCAGTGTCAGCAAAATTATGATAGCGTACTAACTTATAATAAACGATTTAACGAATGTCATCTAAATATCAAAAGAGCAATTAACAACAATTCAGATTTTACTACCGAAAGCCGAAATTTAAGTTTAAAAAATGAAGAGAAACAAGGTCTAGCTCAGTATGTGCGAGGTCTTCGCTCAAGTATTAAATTATTCGTCAAAGCCGGAAAACCGTCAACGATCAGAGAAGCTCAGAATTTAGCTTTAGAGACCGAAAAAGAAGAAGAAATATCGCGAGTCGTCTATAAAAAACCTAACTTTGAAAACAAAAGAAACCCTAATCCAAACAAATCCAATAACGCTACCAAGACAAATCAAGAACATTTCAAATCAAACACACAGCGAATTACAACAGACAACAAAAAACGATTTCCGTGTCACGGATGCGGTAGCTTAGAACACTTTATAAGAGATTGTCCGCGAAAACCATCGAGCTCAAATTTTCCATCTCGCCAACAACCAAACGTACCGAACCCTATCAAGTATACCGAATGTCGAGAAATTCACGGAACCCAGGAGCAAGCTTCATGCTTAGAGTCAACAGCAAATTCGGACAACGATCTCATTCAATCTTGGCAGACACAGGGGCAGCAGTAAACGTGATTAAGCTCAAATGTACTTCGGGTTTAAAAGTTAGAAAAACATCCGCACAATTAATCGGTATCAATAATACGCCTGTAAACTGCAACCAAGAATGTAAAATTGATGTAGATGGTGTAGAACATATATTTTTAGTGGTCCCAAATAATTTTCCACTAGAAGAAGACGGGATCGCCGGTCGACCTTTCCTTGAAAAAAAAGATGCTATTATACTAGCGAAACAGAAAAAAATTATTTTTAATCGGAAGATTCCACAGGCACAAATTTTCAAGTTTAATTGCAATTATTCAAAACCCAGAAGTAACCTTTTAAAAGGTAACACTCGCATCAATCATATTCTTAATGAAAAGGAAAGAAATCAACTTTGGGATATTATAGATTCTTATCAAGACGTTTTTTATTTACCAGGTGATTCACTTCCATGTACTAATTTAGCTGAGCATATTATAGAAACCATGGATGAGGTACCAATTAATGTCAAACAGTATCGATACCCACCAGGTCAAAATGAGGAAATCCTGAGACAAGTTCAAGAAATGAAAGAGAAAGGAGTCATTCGAGAATCAAATTCGCCGTACAACTCACCGCTCTGGGTAGTCCCAAAAAAACAGATGCTTCAGGTAAACAGAAATGGAGAATTGTGGTCGATTACCGTAAGTTAAATGAAAAGACACACACAGATGCGTACCCCATACCTAATATTGAAGAGATATTAGACCAACTTGGTAATGCTCGCTATTTTTCAGCCTTAGATTTAGCTAGTGGGTTCCACCAGATCCCGATGCGGAGAAAAGACAGCCCAAAAACAGCATTTAGCACACAACATGGCCATTACGAGTTCGTAAGGATGCCATTTGGCTTAAAAAACAGCCCTGCTACATTCCAGAGGACCATGGATGATGTTTTGAGAGGATTGATTGGTAAAAATTGCTTTGTATATCTCGACGATGTCGTCATATATGGCAATACACTGGAAGAACACAACTCAAATTTACGCACCTTCTTACAAAGAATGAGGGAAACAAACCTGAAACTGCAGCCTGATAAATGTGAGTACCTAAAACCTGAACTACAATATCTTGGTCATTTAATTACAGAAAAAGGAGTTAAACCTAATCCAGAAAAAGTTAAAAGTGTAATGGAATTTCCACGACCAAAGAATATAAAGAATATCAAACAATTTTTAGGACTCTCTGGCTATTATCGAAAATTCATTAAAGATTACAGTAGAAAATCCAAAGCGCTAACGGAACTATTAAAGAAAGACGTTCCCTGGCATTGGGGACCAGATCAAGAAAAAGCATTTATCACATTAAAAGAAGAATTATGCAGAGAACCAATATTAATATTTCCATATTTTTCAAAAGAATTTACATTGACAACAGACGCATCAGGTGTTGCACTAGGTGGAATTTTATCACAATACGAAGAAGGAAAAGAACATCCAATAGCCTACGCCAGTAGGACACTGAACAAGGCAGAACAAAATTACTCAACCACGGAAAAAGAATTATTAGCAGTAGTATGGTGCGTAAAACATTTCCGTCCGTATCTATATGGACGCAAATTTTAAATTATAACCGATCATAGACCATTAATTTGGTTGATGAATTTGAAAGATCCTCATTCACGGCTGGCCAGATGGAGAATAACCCTTGAAGATTACGAGTATGAAATCATTTACAGAAAAGGAATTCTCAATACAAATGCCGACGCCCTATCAAGAAATCCTGTTCTTATATACCAGAAAGGACGTGTTGAACATCCAAGTAAGAAAAGAAAACTCAGTGATCCCTCACAACCAGGACCTAGTAAACAAAGAAATTTAGCTACTGAAACTAGACAGTCAAATAAGGAAAGCCAGCAGAATATGAAAAGGAAAAGAATAGAAAACGAAGAAAAACAAAATAAAAAACTATGTTCCAGAAATCAAAGCAACCCAGGAAAACAACCACCAGAAAATCAATTAGAATTAGAAGAAGAAATTAAATTAGGAAAACAGCTTATTCTTACTAACACGCCCATACCTGAGGGTAGCGTGGATATATCATTCTTTAAAGGTGACAATCTTCAACCTCTTGAAGTTTATTCTGAGGAAGACACTCAAGAGTTACATATCATCATAAGAATTAGCCATAATACAACAGTAGAAACCTTAGACAATATAATTGCTGAATTGAAGTATTTAGTTGTGGCTGAAGAAATAAAGGAACTCCATGTCGATCACAATGAATGTGTTCAATTAAGTGGACTCCCCAGTCAAATAATCGAGAAGGTTTGGCGTGGACACTTTAAATATTGTAATACTAAAGTTTATTTACACGATAGAAGAAGAATGGTACCAAAACAGGAAGACCGAGGAAAAGTACTACAAGAAAATCATACTAGTCTTACAGGAGGCCATGGAGGAATAAAAAAGATAAAAAGCATATTATCGAATCTCAGAGAAATACTTTTGGGAAACACTAAGGAAAGACGTTGAAAATTACGTCAAAAACTGTGTGACGTGTCAAAGAAATAAAATTAGTCGACATCCGACAAAAATGCCAATGATTATAACGGATACACCAAGAAAATTCAATGGTAAAATTGCGATGGACATCTGCGGACCTCTTCCGGTAACACAAAATCGCAACAAATATATATTATCAATACAGGATCAACTCACCAAATTTTTCATAGGAATACCAATGCAAGACGCTACAGCTGCGAACGTAATCGATAAGTTCTTAAAACATTATGTAAGCTACTTCGGTACACCAGATAATATTTTAACTGACAAGGGAACTAATTTTACCAGCGAATTGATGAAGAATTTTGAGAAATTTTTAGGAATCAAACCAATTACAACCACAAGCTTTCATCCAGAAAGCAATGGAAGCTTAGAAAGAAGCCATCAAGTCATAAAAGACTTTTTGCGTCATTTCAGTAATGAAAATGCTGACAATTGGGATGAGTACCTACATTTCGCAAACTTATACTACAATACGTCGAAACATGAAAGTACTGGGTTCGCACCATGTGAATTAGTCCTCGGAGAAAATGCTAAAGATGTGTCATCAGTGAAGAAAAATGAAAATATTCCTTATATTGAGTATTTAAATGAATTGAAAGGAAAATTAACAAGAAATTTGAATGAATGCAGAAAAATCCTAACTGAAAGTAAACAAAGAACTAAAGATAGATACGATAGAATGATTAACCCCCAGACGTTCAGACCTGGAGATCTTGTATGGTTACGAAAGGAAAGTACCGCCAACAAAAAAAGTCACGCGCTGGGTTTACCATACGAAGGACCATACAAAATAATAGACAAGACTTCAGATGTTAATTATAAAATTGAAAAAAATAACAGACACATTATTGTGCATGCTAATAAACTAAAATTTGCTAACATTAATTTGTTTCAGGATCCTTCTAATTAGTATCGCCAGAATTAAGGCTAAAAACTACGAAGAAACAGAATTCTCTGTTTTGCCAAACATCTATATGGAGTACTTGGGAGAAGTCAGATTCTTTCACGAAACATACAATATCATCTCATATTTCAATTTGGATGAGTTAACGGTTGAAGAATCAGAAATTTTAAAAAGCCTGAACTTTGTTGATTATCACTGCGCCAAAAACTGCAGCGAAACAGGTTTAATTAAAAAATTATACAGCCAGTTCGAAACCATTAGACAAGATAAGTACAAGCTTTTTTCAGCAATAGGCGTACCTAATTTAATCCGACAAAAACGTGGTATATTCGATTTTGTTGGAAAAATAAGTAAAATACTTTTTGGAACCATGAGCGAAGATGATGCGACTTATTACAATTCAGAAATAGATGCTGTTCATAAAGACAATAAAAGAATTGGAGAACTATTTAGAAATCAAACATATATTTTACAACTGACTCTTCAAAAAACTGAACAATCTTTAAAAGACAATGATAACAAACTAGCTCAAATAAATTCGAATTTTCAAAATATTGACAAAAATATTCAAATATTGGCAGAAAAAGAGGAAATAATTGAAAGAAATTCATTAATTACGGAAACTTGTTTAGAAATAGAATTAGCTTTAATCGAGTTTAACAGAAATGTTGGTATGTTTATTCAAGCAATAATTTTTGCAAAATTTGGTCAAATAAACCCTCAATTACTAACACCAGATTCGCTCATGAGTTCAATAAAGTTAATTAGAGACGAAAGGGGAGCTAACGAAATGCCTATTGTAATTCAAAATGGCAACTATTTCGAATATTTAGAAGTAAGTGAAATTACCATAAGTGTAATAGAATATAGATTTGTTTATATTATTAAAATACCTATTTTAGAGATTGGGGACTACAAAGCATACAGAACAATCCCAGCTCCAAAATTGATAAAAAGTAACTTGTTAGCATACATATCAAATCCGCATGATTACATAATTACAAATAATGAAAAACTACTGTACACACCCAGTGACGAACACTTTCTTAACACTTGCAAAAAACACAAATCACATCATTTTTGTAGAACAATACATCCTAAATACTATATTCAATCACATGATACATGCTTAAGCAAAATTGTAAATGAACCGACGAAAATAAATAAAAACGATTGTGATATTAAAATGATTACAACAAAACAAACCATTTGGGTACAATTTAAAAGTAATAATAGATGGTTATACTCAGCACCAACGCCACAAAGCATAAAAATTATATGCGATGACACTGTAGAGAATAAAATAATAAACGGAACAAAAATTTTATGGATTTCACCCGGTTGTAGTGCCGTATCTAATGATGTTATATTAAATTCACACATTGAAAAAAATTATGATAATAATAAAGCATTTATTCCAATCATAACTTATAATTTTAGTGAACATTTTCAATTATTCGATGATCCATCTTTGAATCTGAGCTTAATAAAAATTCATACAATAGAAACCCCCGATGTAAAAATAGAAGATTTAACTAAATATGGCACTAAATTGAGTGAAATCAGTAGAGAAGCGATAGAAATTGGTAACCATGAAAGAACACAAACTACTTATGAAAAATTTATAAATTGGGGTACTTATGTTCTGTATGCATTAGTTGTACTAGTAATACTATTCTTAATCAATAAATTTAAAATTTTTAAGATGATTAAAGAATTAAGAAATGGAGTCTATGACCTTTGTTGTACATATTCAAAGAAAAAGAAACTTAACAAAAAATATCATTCGAATAACGAGCTTCCTATGGGGGCAATAAATCATGCTAACTCTATCTCGTCAGAATTAAATTACCATATAGATAATTTTCGACAGAATCATCAACTACATGAACAAAGAAACAAGGTACAAAGGTCAAAACTCCGAATATCAGAATTCGAAGACATAGCTCATAATTAAGTACTATGAAAAATCAGTTTATAAGAAGATTTTTCAGTCTAAGGGTAGGGGTGTTATGCCCAAGTCTTAATATGTACTTCTATTATTATAATTTTTGCTGACAGTGATATTCTTACGCCTGCACTTAGTCGTAGCACGACTTTATCTTTGTTTTTTCTCATGGCGTAACAATACCACTGTTCAATTTATCTTATGATATGAAACATCTATTGTAGTTATATAGTATTATCTTGATAACTCTGTACTTATGAATTAATTATATGATTTTTAATGTGGTATCATTACTGAATTTGTAATCCTGAAACCGAATGGAATCTAAACAATAACATTTTTATATTAAATATTATAAGATTATCAATAAACAATTGGGTAGAGATAATAAGAAGTGAAGTGTATTACTCATCTAATCATTTAAAACTCCTCCCTGATTAAAAAAAATGATTAAAAAGTATTTAAAATGATTTGTTTTTTAATCATTTTAAATACTTTTTAATCCTTCAAATCATTTCTAATCCTGTCTCTTATGGACATTTAACGTGTGAAATCATTTTTAATCATTTTTTTTTATCAGGGCTGGCATAACAGTACAAAAACTTTTTTTTTTAGCTCAAGACATTGTTTCTTGACTCGATAAGGTAACAGTCTTTAGATAAGAAACAAGTTTCTCGAGTTAAAAACAAACTTTCTTGAACCATGAAAAATAATGCTTTAAACCAAGAACAAACTTTCTTGGGCCAAGAAAGTTTGTTCTTGGTTTAAAACATTATTTTTCATGGTTCAAAAACTTTTTCGTTTCAGCTCAAGATATTTTTTCTTGACTTAAAAACGTAAAAATTTTCAGGCAAAAAAAAAATTTGTTGAATTGAAAAAAAAATCTTCTCGAACCAAAAAAAAATTTTTTGGGACCAAGAAATTTTTTTCTTGGTTTAAAGAATTTATGTTTTAGACTAAGAAAATTATGTCTTCCGCGAAGGAAATGATTTCTTGATCCAAATAATTTTTTTACTTCAATAAAGTAAGAAATTTTGCTTGGTTCAAGAAAAAAATTTCGAAGACATTTTATTTCTTGTTTCAAGATTTCCTTTTTTTCTGTGTAGTAATAATTGACATGAAATATCGAATTACTATTTAATTATCGCGGTCATTTATTCAAAGGAAAATATTCTCATAAAATGAAAAATAATAACTGTTATCATTTATATTTTATAATAAAATAAAGTTATATCGTCAATCCAAAGAGATTATTTTACGGTCAATTTTTAAAAAAATATTAGATTACAAGTAAAAAATAAATTTTTTACAGTAATTTTATTTAAAATAAATAAAAATTTATCGCATAGTAATTTTTTAATTAAACTTAACCGCGTAAATTTTAGAGAAGACAATTTTAAAAATGTGAAAATTTGTTGACAGTCGAACGTCAAAGTAAGACCTTGACAATTTTTCTGGAACTGTCATCTAGTGTAGTCGAGAAGTGAGTTTTCTGCGAAAAATCGTTAAGACACTCTTAAAAATATGGCGGTTGGTGCACTGGATTCAGAATTTAATTCTGGGAAATGGATATTTTTTTATTTATCCGCCATTACAAATTTTATTTGTTACAAACAAAAAACGAAGAGACAAAAAGGGAGTCTCCGTTTTGTAGCTATAACTTCAAAAATATTAAAGATATCTGAAATTTAAAAAAAAGATTCTAAAAGAGGAGAAAATTTTAGTAAAATAAGTCTTGACTCCCCGAGTTGTAGCTCCATTATTTATAATTTTAATTTAACGTTGAAAGTTGGGCTCCGCGCGGCCGTTTCGGTGCCTAGGCGTCGCCGCAAAGCAAAGTATGCAACACAAAACTCAAGTCTCCGAAAAATTTGTTAATTAACAATTAAATAACGTAAACAAAAATCTAGCTAAAAAATTATTCTTTTGCGGGGCTATATTCCTTCAAGTGTCTAGATGACACTATAATTTATTCGATTTTTAAATTAATATTGAATGTTGTAAAAAAATTATTTTGTGTTGCATACTTTGCTTTGCGGCGACGCCTAGGCACCGAAACGGCCGCGCGGAGTCCAACTTTCAACGTTAAATTAAAATTATAAATAATGGAGCTACAACTCGGGGAGTCAAGACTTATTTTACTAAAATTTTCTCCTCTTTTAGAATCTTTTTTTTAAATTTCAGATATCTTTAATATTTTTGAAGTTATAGCTACAAAACGGAGACTCCCTTTTTGTCTCTTCGTTTTTTGTTTGTAACAAATGAAATTTGTAATGGCGGATAAATAAAAAAATATCCATTTCCCAGAATTAAATTCTGAATCCAGTGCACCAACCGCCATATTTTTAAGAGTGTCTTAACGATTTTTCGCAGAAAACTCACTTCTCGACTAGACTATTTGTCTTTCTGACATTTTTAAGGGGGATAGTCACTGTGAGATTTAAAAAAAAAAAATATTTTTTTTTTTTATTAGATCAAAGTGTATATTCTTAAATAATCTAAATTTTGTTGCTTAAAATTAATTATATTAAATTTTCAATTAATTGCGAATAACTTACGACTTGTGAGAAATATCAAAAATTTTCTCTGAGATAAGTTGTAGGAAATAAAAGGCTCTACAAAAAATGTCCTCTAAAATTTTCGGATAAAGTTGATGGTTGCGTCAAAAAATTTAAAAAATGTAGAAATTTATCGTCAATATAACTTTAACTTTGAATAACTTTTGAAGAAATGAAAATATCGAAAAATTATAAGAGACCTTTTTTGTAGAGCGTCAAATTTCCCGCAAGAATATGGCTTGAACATTTGAAAGTATTGATCCCACCGAGGGCTACAAAATTCCAAAGCTTAAAAAATAAATTTTCCCATGTTATTTAAACGGGAATTAGAAAATTGCGATGCGGCAGTTGTTAATAATAATATTAAGAGCTCAAACTTTCACAGTATTTTTTTTCGTCATTTCCAACAATATTTTCGATATATATAATGAAGTATGACCGAGTGATTAGCTTGCCAAGTCTGGTCGCACCTAAATATTATAGTCGAATATTAGGGCGCCACTGGAAGATGGACTCGGCCTTCCAGAACCGGATGTTAATGTAATTATTTTATATGCTCAGGGTCGTTCGTAATTTTTATAATTTTGTGAGAGAGGAGACCCAGTGAACACATGACCTTATTTTGACGTCATACATAGGTCATAGCAATGTCACGACATCTGATGTAAATTTGATGTCAATCTGACGTTCTACATGACTTTAATATGATGTAAAGCTTGTGACATCATATTGATGTAAGCATGACTCTTGTACGATGTCACAGTTATGACTTATGTATTACGTACGTTTGACATAGAATCTACATCACATTGTTATGTAGTAATAAAGTCATTATCCGTATATCATAATGACGTAATTTTAAAATCATGCATTTATGTCAGTAGCAAAGTCACGGTTATACGTAATGTGGATGTCACTCTTAAATCATATCTTTACATCAGTGACAAGTCAGTATTTTACGCAACGCTGATGTAATGTCCGAGTCATAGTTTTTTATCATCTATTTATTGAAATAAAACAATCATAGAATGAATTTTGAAACATGTGTAAATGTGTAAAAATAACAACTAAACGTCGAACATTTTTGGGGTCAAAGTAATCGATAAACTCGATAATAGATCATTCAGACGTTTTAGATTAAAACATTAGCGTGAGCATAAAAAAATTAACTTTATTTTTTTAAATGATATATCGAAAATATCATTTAGGATGACAAAGAAAATGTAACGACCGTTTGAACTCTTTTGCTATTATGATTTTAAAGTTTAGTATCACAATTTTTCAATCGATTGAATTTCATACGATTTTGTGAAATTATTTAATGTTTCGCAAAATTTTATATAAGATTTTTTAAATTTCACATCACAACAAAAAATTAAAAAATTTGATGAAACTTAATGAAATTTTATACAATTATCATCGAGGTCGACAAATATTGCTTCTATAAAATTTCATATAAGTTCATGGAGTTTTTTAAATTTTGTAAAAATCCATCACGATAACTTATTAACTCTGTCTTTTCCGGCATTTCACTCTAAATACATCAATTAAGCACGAGATTTGAACTCTCGTGATGTGGACCAGTGAGCAACGTTCAGGACTACCAGCCAAGAGTAGCCGTGTTCGAACCCAGCCGACGCCCAGGATTTTTTCATCATTTAACGTTATCTAATCTTGTTTCAGAATTCACAATGCGTTCGCGCGGTAATAATCAAATCAAAAATTCGGTATTTCATTTTATTTTTTTCTTTTTCAAAATATTTTTTCCGAATTGATAACTTTGACATCACCCATATGTCATATTGACGTCATAGAAGGTCACACAGACATCACATTTACATCATGCATACGTCATTAGTTTTACATCATAATCTTACGTAAAAAAGTGGGAAATAATGAGTCACACCTGACTCATTCGTGACTTATATCTTACGTAAATGATGACATAGCGTAACGTCACTCTGACGTCAAATTTACGTCAATGTGTTTACTGGGGAGGATTGATGAACAGGCTGAAATAAATTTTATTTAAGACTTTGCTTTCAATTTTAATAATTATAAGCACCTTGCTTTATATTTATTTAACTCTTAATAACAATTATAACCTTATGACAAACTAAATTTTTATGACAAACTAATTTTCCTCGTCCCCTGGACGGTTTACTTATGACAGACTAAATTATACCTCGTCCCCTGGACGGAATCTTATGACAAACTAAATTTTACCTCGTCCCCTGGACGGAATCTTATGACAAACTAAATCTGCGTCCCCTGGACGTTTCCACACACACACACTCCCACGTTAAAATACCGTCCCCTGGATGTTAAACCTTAATTAACCTTTAATAAATTCGTCCCCTGGACGTTAACCAAAATTTTCCTTAAAACAAACTAAAACATCCCCTGGATGTATAACTAATCTAATCTTAACATGTCCACCGGACCTAAATCACAGATACAGTTTTCCTTTACACTAAATTGACTCTACAACTAAGTGACTCTACTCATTAACTTTCACTTCAATTTTACAACTCCAATTTTCAATTAATTAATTAATTTTTGGTTTAATATAATTTATTAATTAATTAATTTTAACGCTTATAATTTTTCCACTTTTAATTTTTGTCATTTAATCATTTACTTTCTTTTCCAATTGTTCATTAATTAATTTAATTTTCCACGCATAGAATTCTACTATTTTATTCGCCACAATTAATATTTATCAATAACTTTTAATTCATAATTTCTTCACTTATAATTTTCAAAACTAAATTTAATTTACTCACAAAATAATCCGTTTCTCACTTTTACTCAATATTTAATTTACCCAAAATTCTAGCGTCCTTTTTAACTTTTAATTATTAAATTATTCATTTAATTTTTACTAAAATTAATTATCACTAAGTCACGACTAGAATTTATTTACAAATTGACTAGAAAATTCGGCCATAGAGTTGGCGTCACTCAGGTCCAGAATTTTACTGACGGATTTGAGTAAATTGAAATTAATTATAAATTAATTCAGTCACTGGAATAAATTCCGGCCTCAATTAATTTATTGACTTTATTTTATAATTTAGTTGATTAATATTTCACGCGGAAAATTATTTTATTTCGGCCAAAGGACCTGAAATAAATAATTTTGAGTTACAGACACTATTTAACAAACGGAACGGCGCGACAACTTTTGAGAAACACGAGAAGCGTAATTGTAATGGCCAACGGCCTTCCAATACGAAATAATTATAATTTAACCGACGGAAAGATATCAAGTAAATTAATTATAATTAAGTTTGGCCATTGGAATAAATTCCGGCCAAACTAAAATTACAATTTTACCTCCAGAACGTTACTGCAGCAACTGATGATGTTAATTCGGCTGCTTCCTGGATGTCGGTGTAATTTTCCTCGGTGGACGGAATTTAGCCGGTCTCGTGTCGTCTCAGGCTTCTCTTATTTACTCTCTTTATTTACGGTAATTGTTAATATTGATAAACCTGTCAATGAACAGTACGTATAAGTAATTGATTTCAAGATTTATAAAATTGAAATTTATCGGCCAAAGGTCCAGATAATAACTTTATTATTAATTAACTATCGCTTCGTTCCACGTGAAGCAAACTTAAGCGTATATAATTACCTTGATTTTAATTAGTGTCCTGCCGTTGTCGTTGTCTGAACAAAAACTAGAACTCAACTGATGATTCCATGTTCCGCAGTCCTTTTTATATTATCATTCCCTCTATTCTGGTTCACTCCCGAAAACTTAGACTAGGGGAGTGGCGAATGTTCGGGCCTTAGCGATCATGCGACACCCGGTGACAAGTCGCAACCCTAACTCGCAACTTACGAGGTCATTAGCCCGTTAACGGCGGGAATACAATTCAAATTCAAATTTATAGTTTTAACCAAAGTGCATAATGTATCCTGTTACAGAAAAAATTAGTCGATTTTTTTGAATCACTCTAGTGTCTATGTTCAAAAATATGTATCTAGAGTTTTATATGAAAATTCCGAATATTTTCCAAGTTATAGTCATTTTTGTGACAGTGCGTCAACTGACCGTTGCATCGACTAAAAACTTTAGACGCGTTTTTCTCGAAACTACTTTTTTTGAACTGGTGGCATCTGTAATTTGCATAAATATGAACCGATTCGCAACTTTTTTTTATGCCGTATTCGTCTATTCAGTAGCTAAAGTTGCACGTAGGAGATTTTGAAAATTTGGATTTTTAAGATTTTTTAGGGCTGTTTGAATCCAAAAAAATGAGAAAAAAAAACGAAAAAATTTTTAATATGTCGCCATTTTTTTTCAAATCCAAATTTTCAAAATCCCCTACGTGGAACGATAACCACATGCATACAGATTACAACGCCGTTTGGTTTTTTTGTTTCTGATAATCCGTTTTTGAGTTAGAGATGACACCGTGGTGGGGAAAATTTTTTTGTTGCTCCACAAAAATGCTTATAACTTTGTAACAACATAATATTTTTTGATGAAAATTTAGGAGAATTATCTTCAATGTATACATTATAAAACAAAAAAACCCGATCCCCAAATTTCTTTATTATTCCAGTCAAAAAAATTCCCGAAAATCACCTATTTTTTCGATCCTCACAGTGGCTATCTCCCTTAATAATTATATTTTAACAAAGTTCAATAGTTTGTATTTTTTAAATAAATAAATACATGCCTTTAAACTTAAATACTTTTACAGTCATTCAATTTTTCGTGCTTAGTGAATTATTTTACTAAAAAAATTTGATATCATTAAAATGATTGCAAAAGCTATAATTTTACTAGATGTTTTCTATTTACACTCTGTATTAAAATAATTTTTTTTCTCTCAATTATTTTTGAGTCATATTATAATCGTATTGAAATTTTTAAATTTCGGCTATCGGTAATCTAGAATTTTGGGTTAATCGGTAAAAGAAAGTTCCTACTTAGCCTATATCAACGTGTCGCATTGAATCGCATTGATTCGGATTGACAAGACGGCCATTCCAAAAACAGGATTGAATCGGATAGAAAACTGAATGCGATTCAATGCGATCCCGTTTGCTGGGAACGATGCTTTTGCAGACACCTGTTGCTGGAGTAGGATTCCCTCCTCTTATCTACTGTTTTGGTAAGATTTTTTCTCAATTTCAATTATTATTTTAGATTGCCAACATGGCTGAGAAGAATGTTAATCGTCATAACACTGATAATAATGATGAAACAAGTAGACTTCAGTTATCACAAGAAATGCGGCAGCAGAACTTTGATAGTATACGATTTGCGTCTTATCGTACAGCATGTAAACTTCGATTTATACAGAAAAAAGTTTATCGTAAGTATCTTTTAGCCAATGCAAATATTTATACACATAGTTACGATAGTGAAACTTATTACAAACATTTGAATACTCCCTGTTTAAACAAAACGATTTGTGACGATTAAAACTGTTTTAATTGTTTTATATTGTCAGGAATCGTCAATCGATGATTAAAGAGATTAAAAACGATTAAATTTTTAATCGTTTAAAATCTTTTTTAATTTTCATGCAGGACCAGAAATTGCTATATGTTATTTTACGATTAAAGACGATTCATGACGATTAAAAATTTCAAATCGTCATGAATCGTCTTTAATCTTTATGCGGGACCAGTAATATTATTTTACGATTAAAGACGATAACAATTATAGCAATTTCTGGTTCTGCATGATAATTTAAAACGATTTCTGACGATTTGAAATTTTAATCATCATTAATTGTTTTTAATCGTAAATTAATAAATGGTCTTTTGACGATTAGAGACGACTAAATGTGAAAAATCATGACGATTAATACTGATTAAATTTTTAATCGTTTTTAATCGTCACAAATCGTTTTGTTTAATCAGGGCCTGTAAAACAAATGCCTTCTTCTTATGGGTAAGGGTAACGCAACTGTAGTCAGTCAATTATATTGTTATTGAAACAGCGATCATCATATATTTCGATAAATATTATTTTCTTTGTTTTTCCTTTCACCATTGTAAATTGTGGTGTTTTTATTTTTCATTCAAGTGTGTTGATATATTAATATAAGTGATTTATTAACTTAAGGAACTGGGTATTGCAATTTGGTATCATAATTGAGCGTTCGTGCGCGCGTCTATGTGTGTGTGTGTGCAGATGTGGTCATTAATGCCT
The DNA here is from genome assembly GCF_029852145.1 of Microplitis mediator. Taxonomy (NCBI): domain Eukaryota; kingdom Metazoa; phylum Arthropoda; class Insecta; order Hymenoptera; family Braconidae; genus Microplitis; species Microplitis mediator. The sequence goes on along the minus strand of NC_079969.1, from coordinate 16,610,090 downwards.
GGTATACTAAACGTAGCACTGCTATACTTTAATGTACCGGACATTAATGACCACATCTGTAAGTAAATTTACGTGCATGTAGTGTAATATATATAGACAAAAGAAACCTGATAATGCTTTGACGGCCATGCAACTGGGAAAAAACGATGATGATTCAGATATTACCGAAGGCGCAGTGGACAACAAATTACGGATGAAGTTTAATAATAAGAGAGATGAATTCCGTGAACACATTATGTGCGTTATTTGCGAGCGAAATTGAATGAAGAGGGGAAAATGATTGACAAGCATGGGGTCCAAATTTTCAAGAGTGAAGATTTAGTAGCAGTAAAAAGAATAACTCACATACCGCTTCTCGTACATGCCACTTCAGAACATTAATACTAAATCGCAAGTTTAGTTGATTCGGTGATAAACGAAAATGCGGAAAAAAAAATCAATAAAAATCAACCGAGAAGTATTGTGACATCCAACCCACTTTTTGTTTTTCGATCGATTGACTTGATACATTTGACGTTTCAGTGCACCATGACAGATGCTTGGATCATTTTGAAATAGTTTTAAACCACAACGGTTGGACTGATCAAATAAGAGTTTCTTATTAAGAAGCTTTTCAGAAAAAAAAGCTCAAACACCTTTAGAGATGCTATTAATTAAGGATGGGAAATTATTTAAAGTATTAAATAATTCAGGTCTGATCATGCCGGGTCATTTTTCATGTCTAATCAGGTCTGAAGACTCATGCCTGTTGGGGTCTGATCATTTTGTCCCGAGTAGCTGTTAACATAGTTCCGTGTTGCTTTTACACCATAGTGTTTCAAACAAAAAACAATTTTCCTACCTGAAAGTATGCTTGATTATAAAGGGAAGACTCTATTATAATAATATTCGAAAATTTTTTAGTATTTAAAAGAAGTTATTATTTTAATTTTTTTTTTCAACTAATTGAACGAACAAGATTATTTTTGTTGCACATACACAGTAAATTAATACTTCAGTCACTAGTTTCTCTCCAAGCAATTTATATTTCTAAAAAATGAAAATATAGATTGCTAGATTGTGGAGTATTATATCCAATCTCGAAGTTAATTTTTGATAATCTTTGAAAAAATTTGCTAGATTACAAAGCATGAATTCTTGCCGTGATGAGTTACCAAATTAGCTTGACGATTTCAAAGGCCGTGGGACGATAAGTATACCGAAACGGCCCCAGATAGGGATCGGGCTCATTTTTTCAGGGAATGTTTGTACCCATGAGATACTTCGATGCTGCGAGTTTCGGGTCTTTATCTATAACCACTTCGGAGTAAATCGAAAAATACTGAAAATTAGAAAAAATTGATGTTCTCAAAGCGTACTTATTCGTTTGATCTGAAAATTGGATATGTTTTGGGGGTTGATGGTAGCTATCTGGAAAAAAAATAAGAGCTATTTCGGCTCACAAAAACCTAAAAAAAACGAGTTTATATTTTTAATTTCAATTTTTAAGCATCTTACCATTACGACACAGTTATGAAAATATTTTTTTTGAATTCCTCATCCAATTTCCTATGAATCTATGGCCTTTCGAAATTTTTTAAAATGGTACTACATATTGAAAAAAAAAAAAAACCATTTTTTGCTCAAAAATCGGGTTTTTCTAATAATTTTACTCTTGAACTGATAAAACACAAAACTTACTCGTTTACTAAGGTAGAGAAAACCATAAAAGAAATAAAATATCCTTACATTATTAAAATAATTTTTTTTATTTATTAATTTCAACGCTGATATTTCATCCATAAACAATTAAAACTGCAATTAAATATATTAATCTACTACACGTTGTAATCCAGTAAATATAAAAAGTTGCTCATCAGTTATTCGAAAATCATCCATTTTATCGAGAAGTGTCGAATCACATTCTACAGCCAAACTTTCCATCATTTTAGACAATTCTGAAGATCTTAAGTAACTCCAATTAGAATAAACTTTCAAGTGGTTCAAATTCTCCGTATAAAAGCGTTTTTTTATGAGATGATCGCTGCAGCATCGATTCCCATTCGGAATAAAAATTCTTTTCTTTATAAAGCATATCATACGGGCATCTTGAGGAACAACGACTAGATTTTGATTTGAAACAGAACATACATAACAATATCTATGAGTCGCAACAGTTCTCTTCATTTGAACTTCTATACATTCTTCTATTTCATTATTACAGGCAACATCTAAATGAATAGATGGATCATCAGTACTTGATTGAGATAAAGTCATCGTTGATAAACTCGATTCTGTTCTTTCTAAAAGATCACTCCTATCTGAAGGTAGTTCATATTCCAACGATAATTCCTGATTCTCATCTTCAAGTTTGGTTTTTTTTTTATTTTTTTACGCGACAATTCGAACAAAGAATATCACCAACTACAATCGGACACTCAAAAACAGTTAAAAACTCTTCAGCTTCTTCGTCAGATTCTATATGTTTTGGAGTACCCGGCATTTTTTTCAGGTACTTCGAACAAATACAACACTTTGGATTATTAGCGTCAGGGGTCGACATATTTTCACTTAAATAGTTATTTAAACAATTAAAAATAATTACTAAATATAGATAATAGTACAGCCAATTCTTTGGAATGTCAACACTCAGTAATTTTTAGGTTATCTACAGATCTAGTGACTTTTCACAAAAAAAAAACAGTGTTACCAATTTCGAATTACAGTGCCATCTTGTGGTTGTTAAATTCATTGAATATTGGGCGGGAACGTTTAAGTTCTCTGAAACAACGTTGATTTACATAAACAATAGTAATGAATACTGATTTACTCATTACAGTTACTGATAGAGTTTTTAATAATAGTTAGGTACATTGAATGAAATTATTTTAATAATGTAAGGATATTTTATTTCTTTTATGGTTTTCTCTACCTTAGTAAACGAGTAAGTTTTGTATTTTATCAGTTCAAGAGTAAAATTATTAGAAAAACCCGATTTTTGAGCAAAAAATGGTTTTTATTTTTTTTCAATATGTACCCTGATTAAAAAAGTGAATTGAAAAGTATTGAAAATTATCTCAATTCTTTTCAATCCCTCGGCGGTTTTGGAAAGTATTGAATGGAATTGAAATTTCGATCGTTTGAATACTTTCCAATTCCAAAGTGGAATTCGAAAGTAATGAAAAGAATTCAGGTATTGAGAAGGATTCAGAAAGATTCAAAATTTTCAATTCATTTCAATCTTTTTCAATCCCACACTTGATCGAAATGTGATATTATTTAGGTATTGAGAAGGATTCGGAAAGATTCAAAAATTTCAATTCATTTCAATCTTTTTCAATCCCACTCATGACCCGAAATGTGAAATTATTTAGGTATTGAGAAGGATTCAGAAAGATTCAAAAATTTCAATTCATTTCAATCTTTTTCAATCCCACACTTGATCCGAAATATCGGACTATTTAGGTATTGAGAAGGATTCAGAAAGATTAAAAATATCAATTCATTTGAATCTTTTTCAATTCCTCGGAAGTTCAGAAATTCTTTTATTATTTTGGGATTGAAAAGTATTCATTTTATGTCAAAATGAATACCTTGGGGTATAGAAAGTATTCGAAAGGATTCATTTCTCATCTTTTTCAATACTTTTCAATTCACTTTTTTAATCAGGGTAGTACCATTTTTAAAAATTTCGAAAGGCCACAGATTCATAGGAAATTGGATGAGGAATTCAAAAAAAATATTTTCATAACTGTGTCGTAATGGTAAGATGCTTAAAAATTGAAAGTAAAAATATAAACTCGTTTTTTTTTAGGTTTTTGTGAGCCGAAATAGCTCTTATTTTTTTTCCAGATAGCTACCATCAACCCCCAAAACATATCCAATTTTCAGATCAAACGAATAAGTACGCTCTGAGAATATCAATTTTTTCTAATTTTCAGTATTTTTCGATTTACTCCGAAGTGGTTATAGATAAAGACCTGAAACTCGCAGCATCGAAGTATCTCATGGGTACAAACATTCCCTGAAAAAATGAGCCCGATCCCTATCTGGGGCCGATTCGGTATACCCGGGAAAAAATGATCAGACCTGATCAGACATGAACAGGCATGAGTCTTCAGGCCTGATCAGACATGAAAAATGACCATGCCTGATCAGACATGAAAAATGACCATGTCTGATCAGGCCTGATCAGGCATGTTCAGGTCTGATCAGGTATGTTCATGTCTGTTCATGCCCATCCGGGTAAAAAAATTATATATAAAAAATGGCCCTATATAATTATATATAATTATGTATAACTATATTCAATTATACATGTATATAATTGTTGCTATAAAAATAAAAAAAATAAAAAATTCGGGCGTGTGCAGGATTTGAACCGTGGACCTTGCGCTCGAAAGTGTATCTCGCTACCCACTGACCTAAGAGATTTAGTTGAAAAGTAAGTTTCGCATGAACTTCAAGTAATAAAAATCTTATACGTGATAGATTCTTGGTCAACAAAATTTTAGATCTATGAGCAGACATGAACAGCCATGAACAGACCTGAACATATATGACCAGGCATGAACAGGCAAGGACAGGTATGATCAGGCCTGAGCGTATTTAACGCTTCAGACATGAACAGGCATGAACAGACATGACCAGGCATGGACAGGAATGATCAGGCATGAGCGTATTTAACGTTTCAGACATGACCAGTCATGAACAGGCATGGACTGGTATGAACAGGCATGATCAGACCTGACTGTATTTAACGCTTCAGACATGAACAGTCATGAACAGGCATGATCAGGCCTGAGTGTATTCAACGCTTCAGACATGAACAGGCATGGACAGGTATGATCAGGCCTAATCATACATGAACAGGCATGATCAGGTCTAATTTCAGGCCTGATCATACATGAACAGGCATGGTCAGGTCTGATCATTTTTTCCCGGGTACTTATCGTCCCACGGCCTTTGACACTAATGATATAGGTTTGCAATCGTGGATTTTCCAAAATTTTTTTTTTATTCAATTTATTGTACTTCATCTACTTTGCCCAAAAACTCTGATCAACCTTTATTGAAAACACTAAAATTCAGGTTAATCACGATCGAAATTAAGAAAAAAAAGAAACTATAGTATATTACACACCGAGGGAAGTAAAGTAAGAAATGTCTCAGATCCCATGTAATTGTTGGCCGAGGCGAAGCCGAGGTCAACAAACATGTGATCTGAAGCTTTCTTATTTACTTCCCGAGGAGTGTATGCTATTTTTTTCCTCGACGGAGGCGGAAAGCGGCAACTTCGTTTTGCACAGCGGGACGAAAGTTGACGCTTTCCGCCCGTCGAGGAGAAAAGATGATTACTGTATCCTACAACGTTTGATTAGAGTTTTCGAGTTAAAAAAGTGAGATGTAATTCGAGATAAAAATAACTAGTTAATACAATATGCAAATTAGGGTGATCCAAAAAATAACAAACTTTTTTTTTTTCTTCCAAACAGGTTCAAAAGTTTCATTTAGATAAAAAAAGACGCCTGTGAAAATTGGTTGGGCGCGTTTTGGTCCCCGGACAATTCATCCCCCGGACAGGTCATCCCCTGATGGTTGACCCTGGGGACTTCTATTCAAAACGATTTTGGAATGAGTTTGTATGGTGATGTGGCACATAAACAATAGAAAAGTCCGCCGTGTACACATAGATGGCGTTTAATTACATACGTGTAGCCGGTTACTTACCATCTTGTAATAGATTAAATAAAAATTAAAATATTTAATAATTAATTTTATTTAAAACCGTACGATGGACGGTGGCGTTATAGGTCCAACCCATTTATAATTTTTTGGTAACTTCAGTGTTAGGTATGAGGCAGGATGTGTTGGAGGTGCCTCACTGACGATCCCTGTGGAAAAGCTCTCATAAATTCTGATAAAATATTGAATATTTTTTATGAGAATCTATGAGCTTCGAAAATATCTATGAGATTTAAAAAAATTCTCATATGAATTTTTATGAGAATCTATGAGTCAAAGCTTTTGATGTTTTCCTATCATGATTTCCGTACTAGATTTTTAAAAGAATGAGTAAGATTTTTTAATTTATGAGATTTTGTGACTCGAATTCCGCCAACGATTATGAGATTCAATAAGTACTTTCATTTCTATAATATTGTTACAGTTTATTCTAATGAATTTTCAATAAGAATTGATCAGGCGAATTCCGATGTTATAATACTTACAAAATCTCAATAAGATTATTTTTTTATACGAAATTTTCAGAATTTATAAGTTTTAGTAAGAGTTATCCTAGGAGATAATATCTTATTGAATATCATAAAATATTTGTCATATTTTATGAGAAAATATTTAACATGTATTTCTTCGAAATTTTATGAGATTGAATCAGGAATCACATGGACAAATGCAGACCTTTTTCTCATAAAAATTTTATGAGAATTAGTAAGAAAATCTATAATCGAATTAACTTGTAAAAACTTAAAAGATTTAATTTTAATTTAAAAGCTATGTGATTTATGAGTTTTTGTAAGTTTTAGTTAGAAGGCTATTACTTATAAAATATTATGGAGTACTTATGAGATTTTATAAATAATTTCCATTCACATAAAATATTAATTTTATCAGATTCATTCAAAAATAATTGCTTAACTTCATTTTTGTTTTATAAGAATTTACACCCAAAATACTAATATTATCACTATTTCTTGTACTTTAAGTATTTTAACTGTTCGGAGATGAGTGAAAATATAAGTTTTTATGTGATTTTTTACAAACCCAGTAATGTATCTTGCCCCATTTTTTTTTTTTTTTTGGTGCAAGATACATTATTTTTTTGTAGTGATATTGCATTTTTTTGGTTGAAGAAAATAAATTTTCTCGGAACAAGTACTATTCTTTTTACGCAAGTATTTTTTTATTCTCCGACCAAGATAATAAAAGTTGCTTAAGCCAAGAGAAAAAATTTCTCGGGAGAAAAGATCGATATGGAGAAGGGGAAAGTCACCGGTGCTAGGCAGCAGCAGCGGGAGTAGTTCGGTGCTCGCCACGAGATCGCGCCTACGATTTGTAGTGTCCCTGGTAAGACATTTATTTCAGAAGTGTTATATTCCAAATTTCAATACGATTTTATTCGAGTACTCCTGTCATTTGACAGACCAACAAGTACCTGTTTGGGTTGTACTATGGTATATCCCATAATACATCATGACTTTAATATTTAATATTAATGTTTACTTGAGTAAATTTGATGAATAAATAAACGGACTCAATTTCATAGATTTTTCGTGAATAGATTGCTAAAGATTTTCCGCGTAAATACTCATACAAATATTCTTGAGTATACATAATAGAAACTTTTTGAATTCATGCTAAAAAATTCAATAATTTAGCATATAAACTATATGGAAAATAACTGTACTCACATTGATTAATCAGTATCAAATCTTGTATGATTACTTTAGAAATCGTCTCATACAATCTTATTCATTTCCAAAATCTACTCAATTGTAAACTTTACATTTTTCGAAAACTTATAAATACTTATAATTACAATATTACAGCTTCTGTTTCTTATAGATTCTGATAATTTATATGAGAATTTTAAGAAAAAAATTTTTTTGATGCACCATCTATGAGAAAATAATTGTATCAGAATTTTTGAGATTTTTCGTGGACAAATACTGATCGTTTTCTCATAGCCAATTTTTTTTTATGAGATTTTATAAGACCTTTCCCACAGGGATTCCACCAACACATCTGGGATGAAACCTAATATTGTTCGGTGTCTATTAAACTTTAAGTTTGATAAAGATTATAAGTTTGGTGATTTAACGCGGCAAATTACACAAATTACACATTTTAATTCGCGATATCTACAAATTATCGACCAGTTTTCAGGTAGATATTTAAGTGTACACGTGTCAGTTTAACATCAAAATGGCGGTTTATGTGACATCATCTTTGTATATACTCACAACATCAATTCTTGTTTGGAATTGTTACTCTGAACAAGATTACGACTAAAATAACCGAGTGGGAGTTCTTGGGGATATTTTGTCGGGGATGAGTTGTCGGGGATGTATTGTCTGGGGATCAAAACGCGCTCAACCGTGAAAATTAGAGCTCTTAATATTAACATTAAGAGGTTCCTCATCGCACTTTTCTATTTCCCATAAGAATAACATAGGAAAAATTTTTTTTACGTCTTCTGATTTTTATAAGTAGCTGACGATGAGTCATAGGAATAAATGGCAGGCTATTTTTTTGTAGGGAATTGAATGCTCTACAAAAAAAGATTCTTATCATTTTTTGAGGAATCTATTTGTTCAAAAGTTATTTGAGGTTGAAGTCGAATTCATATTAAATTTTGAGATTTTCTACTTTTCCGGCGAAACTATCAGACTTATTACAAAATATCATCAGACCTTTTTTGTAGACAATTTTATTCCCTAAAAGTTATTTCTAATAAAGTTTTTTCGAATTCCGCATTGTTTTCTAGTTATTTTTATTTTAATGTCAAGCTCTTAAAATCAATCAGAAGACTATTTTTTTATGAGCATGACATTAAAATAAAAATAACTAGAAAACAATGCGGAATTCGAAAAAACTTTATTAGAAATAACTTTTAGGGAATAAAATTGTCTACAAAAAAGGTCTGATGATATTTTGTAATAAGTCTGATAGTTTCGCCGGAAAAGTAGAAAATCTCAAAATTTAATATGAATTCGACTTCAACCTCAAATAACTTTTGAACAAATAGATTCCTCAAAAAATGATAAAAATCTTTTTTTGTAGAGCAATCAATTCCCTACAAAAATATGCCTGCCATTTATTCCTATGACTCATCGTTAGCTACTTATAAAAATCAGAAGACGTAAAAAAAATTTTTCCTATGTTATTCTTATGGGAAATAAAAAAGTGCGATGAGGAACCTCTTAATGTTAATATTAAGAGCTCTAATTTTCACAGGCGTCTTTTTTTATCTAAATGAAACTTTTGAACCTGTTTGGAAGAAAAAAAAAAAAGTTTGTTATTTTTTGGATCACCCTAATGCAAATATTTAACTATAATTCTAATGCACTAAATTTTTTCACACATTTTTTCAGTTCACAATGTAGATATTTGGAATGTTATTGAAGCGTTTAGAGAAAATGGTTTGAACACATTGGAATCATCGTACATGTTGAGTGTTTCAAGACTGGAAACCTTATTATCTTCGTTGTTTCATGCACTTAATAAAAGAGTCCCAATAAATCAGCAATGTAAAGTTGATGCAACGACGGCCCTACTAATGAACTGGTTATTGGTTACATACATGAGCGGGTATGACAGAAATTTTATTAATACAATGATTTTGGCTACAATTTTTTGAAAACTTGTTAAAAAGTATTTAATAAATGTTGTGAACATTTACTAAACATTTGAATAGTTTGAGCTATTCAAATAAATCGAGTATTTAGTCATTAGTAAAGTTGTTAATTGAAAAAAAAAAAAATTTTTATGCTTTGAAGATTGGTTTTAATCAACTGTTACGTCCTGGTTGATGTTTTGGCGCTGGCGTAGTTGAACGGTCGATTTAAATTGGACGTGATGAAAACTTACATATAATTATAAATAACAATTAAGTATAGGTTGAACAGCCATCATTTGGTGGTTGAAATAAACTGGTTATATTTATATGTTATTAAACATATTATCTGGATCTGTTTTATTCAACGAATAAAGAGATAGTTGGAGAATTTGTGAAACGTACAATTGTGGTATTATAATATTGTTAAGTTATTCTTAACAATAGCTTCGAAAAGGTGAGAACGAAGTTAAGTGCTTTATTCTGAGCCTGACTGCTCTCGATGATTCTATAATTCAGACTGACTTCTCTTGATCGAGAAAAACTAAAGTAACTCTTATCAATACGTTTGGGCATCAGACCCGCGCATCGATTCATATGGAGGGGTCATTCGAGATAACGCATGTTCTCGAATGATCCATTTTAATATTTGTTGAATATACTTAATTCTTACGATCTCTCCACTTTTGTTACTTACAAATGAGTCACTTATCTATTAACAAAAGTTATCTTAAACAAAATAGATGTTTGTGCAGCTGCATTAACTCGAGGCGTCAGCGCTTATTTATATTTGATAAAATATAGAAAAATAACTTTATCAACTATTACTCATAACCTTAACGTTCAAATATCTTAAATAATATTATTCTATTATTATATTATATTATTTTATATGATTAATTAAATATTATTGGAATTACTAGATTATCGATATACAATATAATTAGTTAGATTTCAGGTCGGTAATTAAGGAAGTAAAAGCTTACGTCATCTGCCATACAGGCTGGGACGTAACACAACACAGATACAGAAAACTTCTAAAAATATGTAAGAAAAGTATATTTATTCTGAGATACATTTTTATGATAAAAAGTAGTGTAAAACTCCTTTTGGTGGCAAACGCGTTCTTTCCACGATTATTATTTTACCAGCTCGAGAAAACAATCTATAGCATTCGATAAAAGTACATGATATTGGCAAGTACCTTCTTGCGATCGGCAAAAGCTGTGTGAATACATATAATTCTTATCGTCACCATTGAAATGGATCGTTAGACTGAATGATTCTCGGCATTTCTTGATTAAATTCGTAAGTTAAACAAAGATTTCGTTCTTGGTACTTACTAGATCTTAGTTGTCTCATGAAATCCCAGAATAAATTACGGTCATCAGTACTGGGTTCGCGAGAGGATAAAGGCTGGGGTTCAGTAGCTATTTTGTCAGGATGGTATTCTCGAATTTCATATCTTGATTTTTCCACAGTGTTTTTTTTTTCACTTTCATCAAACAGAAGTCATTATATCGGAGTTCTAGAAAGGTACTCTTACGATGCCAAATTTCTTAATCTATTTCCAAAAATTTAACATCGAGAGTACTCAAAATATTTGCCCTAACGTTGTCGCTATCAGATGGGTATGATCATTCTGATAGTAGCTAAAAGTATCATCTTCATCACGTAATGATTACTATAAATCTATTTATCTCATAACCCTTCATTATATTTTCAATGCCAAAATTATTCGGATCAATGTCATATTCCATATGGTTTGATTTATTAATAATGCCCTATAGTAAACGTTCGGCCATTAAAAATGTCGGATATCGAGCAGTACAAGTGGATTTCGTTACTTTAAACGACGGTCATGAGACGTTCTTGACGTCAGTAATTCAGCTACTAGCTGTCACTTGCCGCCACATATCTGTCCTCATCCTCCATGATGATTCAAGTATGAAAATACAGTATTCATACGCTGACTAGGCCCGTCAGTGGCTGCAATACGTCATAATATAATTAATAGTCATTTTCTCGCATAACTATACCAGTACTTATAACGTTTTTTATTCTTATGTTTCATGAAGCGAAAGCAATAAGGTAACAGTATTTTCAATAAAAGTGGCATTAGCAACTTTATGTGCAGGAAAACTTATCGACAAGTTCCGTTGTAAGTTGCACAATATAGGAAAGGTTTGGATAAAGCTTAATTTATTCAAAAGTTTCGGTTCTTTCCAGATATTTACTCTCAAATATCGGATAGTAATGGACATATGATGCACTGGAAGTTTACCGAATATTTAAAAGAAATTTTGTCTTTACCGGCTGCGGTATACGAAACACCGTCTTTCCCATATTCAGAAGATCTTAGTACCTCAATTTTTAAACCAGTAAATACAATATAAGCTAAACTTCATAATAATACTAATATTTTGTCTACACTGAAAAAAAAAATTGCTATCATAACAAAAATCAAGACTACGCAGCTATTTGTTATGATAACAAAACTATCTTGGTTAACGCAACGAAGTGACATTTGTTGTGGTAAGTAAAGTGAAGTTGCTGTTATAACAAATGATATGTGTTCCGGAAAAATTTTTCGAACACGCATAGAATTCTGTGCTTTAATTAGGTAAACAATATCATTAAGAATTTATCACGAGTTTTTTATATTTGACATAAATTGCGGTTGTAAATTATGGTTAAGATATTAAACGCTATTTATTTTGAAAAATATACCAATATCTCTAAGTATAGCTAAGGGCGCCTTAAAGAAGTGATTTTTTTGACTCAAGAGAATATATCAAGAAGCGATAATATCTTAAGTGAAGTAAAATTTTCCCGAGTCAAGAAATTTTTCTTATCTTAGGAATTTCTTTCTGTTCTAAAACAACTCAGATCTATCTGAAAAATTCCTGGTTCCAGTAAACTTTTTTTTCCATCTAGTAAATTGCTAAGGTTGATAGTCTGTATTGAACATAGTTGTGAACGTGATGCTTGGCCCAATTTGGACAGACAGTTATTTTCCAGATAACAATTGTGAACAAAGTTTTTTGAGTTTCTTTTTTACTTATTTACTAATTCTTGCAAAATTAGTAATTCTTAATGATATTGTTCACCTAATTACAGCACAAAATTCTATGCGTATTCGAAAAATTTTTCCGGAACACATATCATTTGTTATAACAGCAACTTCACTTTACTTACCACAACAAACGTCACTTCGTTGCGTTAACCAAGATAGTTTTGTCATCATAACAAATAGCTGCGTAGTCTTGATTTTTGTTATGATAGCAAATTTTTTTTTCATTGTGTATATTCAACACTTATATTTTTCGCAAATTCATTTTTGCTTCATCAGACGATCATAATTTAAAATATTAATACCATCGATCTTACATTATGACCACCTGATAAAGCAAAAATAAATTTGCGAAACGTTGCGTAAAATGATGGTTTGTTATTCACTTTTATTTTTAGGATTCAAAGGTTACGGTTAACACTTTTCTCGATACATTTATGTCCGATGCTGGGCCTCATTGCTTAATATGGTTGCCACTGTACCATAGAATAGCAAATGTTGAATCAGGTATTTAACATTTTCTTATTCAGTTTAATTTTATATTATAAATTTAAATATTATGCAATCTTCTTTTAATTTACTATTTTTCTATCTTACAGTTTTTCATCCTATAATGTGTGACGCGTGTCACAAATCCAATTTTTCAGGGTTTCGTTACCGGTGTCAAAAATGTATCTCATATCAATTATGTCAAGATTGTTTTTGGCGAGGTAAAGTGTCCGGAGGGCATACAAATGATCACGAAACGAGAGAATATAGTAGTTTTGTAAGTCATTTATTAACTCTTCAATATTCATTCATCATTGCGATGATGGCTTAAAATCCGAATTCGTTATAGAAATCACCGAGCAAGCAAATTGGGCATTCATTACGAAAGAGCTTCAGATGTGTGCCAGAAAAAGAAAAGAACAGTCTTCCTAGATATCCCGAACAACCAGAAAAGACATTAGATCTATCTCATATTGTGTGCGTATCACGTAGCAATAGAAAACAACTTTTTTTATTTTATATGTTGTGCATGTGTCAAGGCCGTATTTAAGGAAACTGACATCAGTTATATATTTAAATGTCCAGAATTTTTGCACTCGAACGGTGGCATAAACAAAGATTATAAAGATACGTATCTTTTTTCGGGCAATCTATATTTTTCTCAATTTATCTATAAATCGTCTTATTTAGAAGGTTTGCATGTTTAGGTTTCCACTATATAAAATTGGTGGATTTAAATATAGTGGAAACCTAAACATGCAAACCTTCTAAATAAGATGATTTATAGATAAATTGAGAACAATATAGATAGCCCGAACAAAGATACGTATCTTTATAATTTTTGTTTATGCCACCGTTCGAGTGCAAAAATTCTGGACATTTAAATATATAACTGTTGTCAGTTTTATATTGCACGCCTCGGAAGCGAAGCGGAGAGGTTGTGCTTTATAACCGACCTGTCAAGGTCACACGATTTCCACTCATTAAAGTGCATATATGTTTTTTCTATTACTCTTACACATTATGAAAAGCACATCAATATAAAGCTGAAACACTAATGAATAATCCTGATACTTTTTTTAATTTGTCCAATATGTATTAATATAAAAAAAAGTTCATTAAAAAAAATTTATCGTGGACGTCCATTAGTCTGTGGTTCAAAAAAACGGCGTGGTACGGATATCTCGAGAACGACTTGACGAAACTACTTAATTTTTTTTTCAAAATTTTCAGAAATAAGCAAAGAAGGTTCCTTTCGAAAATCACTACTGTAGGCCTTCTCGTTTTTTTAAAAATAAATCATTACGGTTAAAACCGGCAATCTTACATGTAAACAAACACACACTGCCGCCATTTTTCATTAGGAATGTTCTCCTTATTTATTTTTTTTTTTACTTTTATTACCGTATATTTACCATGGAAATTTCTATGGGAAAAGAGCGGGATATTCAATTTTATTCGAAATTTAACTTTTAAAAAAAAACATAACATGAGCGTTCGAGGCGTGCACTTTTGGATTTTCCAAATTTTTTTTATTTTTTTCTCAATTTAAATTGAAAAAAATATAGATAGCCCGAACTGGGAATCGAACCTAGACCATATCGGTATCGCGCCGAGTGCTCTACGTACGTGATTAAGGGAACGGGGATAGCTTTGTCGTTCAGTTTATCCGTAAAAAAACTATCTATATTGTCCCTACCAAATTTTTAAGAATATTTGTGTGTATGTGTGCTATAAGCTATCACTTCCTAACTAAAATTGGAGCTCTAGCGGTTTCAGCGCTACGTTAGAATCTCGGTCGAACCACGGTGTTTTTATTATGGAAAAACGCTTTCAGTGTTCCGACAGTGTAGCAGCAGAGATTAGATGGTGGTTTCACGGTCGAACCACGGTGGTTTCTGTGCAGTCACGCTACTATGTTCCGACCATGTCCCCACTGTGTTTTACCATTGTTTCTAAGGTGGTTTAAGGGTCTTTCGAACATGAGTTCACGGTGTTCCCACGGTAACATTCCAGTGGTCCCACGGTGGCTTCACAGTAGTTTGCAGTATTTTCTACGGTAAGCTCATGGTGGTTTTACGGTGACCTGAAAGTACTTCTGCGTCGGTTTTTTGGCGTTTTCGCCATGGTAGCTCAGTATTTCCTCATTGTTTCCACGATGATTTCATTGCTTTCGCGCCATTGATATATTCTTTTTATAGTTTCCAAATCTCCGTATCAATCATATTTTCTTCTTTTCTCAGTATTTTTGATAATTATCTTTTTTAAAGTATGTAGTTAAAATATTAAATTGAACAAAGCTTAGTATTTTGAGTGATCTTATCAACATAAGTACACAGAAAAAGAGGGTTTCTTAGCGCGAAAGAGTTTTACTCACCCAAGAAAATTTTGACTTGCCCTAAAAAACTTTTTACATTATGAATTGAAAACGAAAATTTTCTTGGGGCGAGAAAAAATTTCCTTAATAATGATAAAGTCATTAGTAAATACGATTATTCTAAATAGTAATTCTTACATTTATAATTCAAACGTGAATAATTCAGAATAAATATTAATACACTGTAAAAAATCGTGAGCGAATCCGGATTGAATTTCAATCCGAATTCACTCCGCCACTCAGAGTTCCGGAGTTTTAAAAAAAAATCACTCCGCATGCGGAGTGAACTGGGAGTTTTTTTTAGCGGAGTGATCTCGGAGTGACGCGGATTTTATTTCACTCCCAATTCACTCCGGTCCAGAGTTTTGACATTTAAATGAATTTAAATTAATTCATATTAATTTATATCAAACTGTTAAGCAGTGTGTGTGTGTGTGTTCGGATGTGTACATGTGTGCGAATTTGTGCGTGCGTGTGTTCGAGTGTGTGTCTAAATATGTGTGTGCGTATCAGTTGATCAGTAATGTAATACGCGAGTTTTTACTTCGATTTTATTTAGTAGAGTTATTTTTTATTAATAATATCTTCAAAACTCCTCTCCGGAGTGAATTTCACTCCAAGGGGAGTGAATAATTAAAAATTCAATCACTCCGCATTCACTCCGGATATAATCCGCATTCATTCCGCGAATTTTTTACAGTGTATAAATGTATTAAAATAAATTTCAATTAAATATTGATCTATCCATCTATTTTTAGTTAAATTTTTTTACTTACATGATAATTAGTGCACAGATTAAATCGTCGTACTTCCTAACGTAAACTGTTTAGACTCTACTTAAAAAATGGCTTCCTTAGCCGCTTATGGCTAAAATATTTGTTTTTAATCAGCTAATATTTTCGATGTTTTTTAAATTGCCATCAATTAGGTTCAGAATAAATTACAATAAATTAAGAAAAAATTGATTTTCCTTTGTTGAAAAGTTGAAAAAGTCAGAAACTGGACCAGGGTTAATAACTGGGTCTTTTACCTTATATTTGTTAAGAAAATTATTGCATTAGATATTTACGTTTTTTTTCAACTTGAAAAAAAAATTTTATGACACTGAAATTAGCTGACATCTAATAATTTTTGGATTTTTTTTTAAAACATTTCATTTAAAAAAATTACACCTATATTGGAACGAAGTTCTTTATGGCGCGTTGCGGAGGGGTACCCTAGCCGGCAAAAAACGTCCGTAACGCGAGAAAAAAACGTAACCTTTTATGTATAGTCTATGTATGGTGGCTATACACTGTCTAATGTATAGTCTATGGGATGACTGTTATTATTATTGCCGTTTGCTATTATTATTATATCATTCGATAATTACACCATCTAGTGGTCAAAAGTGGAACCATCTGAACATTACTACTACGTTAAACGCAGGGAGGCTATACACAGGGTTGCGAATTCTTTAATGAGAATATTTGCAATCAAAAATTGAATTTTCACTCCGTAATTGAAATTATATCGATTAAAATTACAACGTTAATTTTTAATTCAACAACTTAAATTGAAAAATTGAAAAATTAATTTAAATATAAACACGTGGGATTAAGAATCGAAAAACCAATTTTTAATAAGAGAAGTGAAATTGAAATTTAAAAAAGTAGTTTTTAAATTGACACGTGGGTCTAAAATTTCAAAAATTAATTCTAATTCAGATACCTGGGATTAAAAATTAAAAAATTACTTATCAAATAAGTAATCAAGACAAAAAATTTGACAGCACTTATAACAGGAAAGAATATTGTTTTACTTGATCCTCAGGGTTGAATATTTTTAAACTTACTGTTGATCGTCAGATATAATAGAATTTGAATTAGGAAGATCATGCATAGTTAAGACATTTGAGCATTAAATTTTTTAAATAATTTTCAGCGTACCCTCGCGGACTCGGGATTACTCCGAAATCATGGTGAAATTTCGGTGAAATCATAGTGAAATGACAGTGAAATCACTGTAACTTTGTGCCATTTGCTTACTGTGTGATAATTATCATCCGATGGTAATTTTATGATGATTTCACCATCGATTCATAGTAGAATCACAATAGCATAACAGTCAATTTACAGTAGTATAGCTGTAAGTTGACAGTAGTATTACTGTGTATTTACAGTGATTTCACTATCAGTTTATGCTGGATCTGCAGTGCTTCAGTCATGCTTTCTCAGTAATAATACCGTGATCATACAGTGATTTCACAGCAGTCTTACTATAGATTCTTCGTGAAATCACAATAATATCGCTGTGAATTGACAGTAATATTACTGTGATTTCTTAATCATTCAATCCTGGATCTGCTTAGTTTTCATCGAGATTTAGGGGCAATATTGAGATCCTATATTTATTGATTCAAAGATAATAATAATAAAATTAATAATAATATTATAATAGCAACAATAATCCTAATCTTGGTTTTTCAATAAATAATTTTTCTTGTTTAAAAAAATTATTTAGTATCCATCCCTTTGTACGACTTCATGTAATTATTCCTCTGGAGGATTAAATGCTATTTTTTTACCCTCGGTAAAGAAGGAATTTTATTTTTTTTTAACGCATGATGGGATTCGAACTGCCGACCCTTCGATTGAGAGTAGCTTAAGTCATGTACTTTAGCCCACTCGGCCACCACACGCATTCGGAACTAAATATTTAATCTGTTACTTCATGCTATTCAATACTATATATACTCAAGATTAAGCTATAAGAAAAATTATTTTATTAAATACTATAAAATTAAAAGAATTCGATATTTATCAAAAAAAAATTTTTACCTTCATTTGTAAATCATCAAGTTTTCTTAATTTAAGAATATTTTATTTTAAATTATGATAAATAATAAATATTTACTATTGAAATATTAATCTAAATGATATTCTCTTTATTTTTTGCAGTAGTTTAAATTCAATTTATACAGTTTTAAAAAAAAAGTTATTCAATTTTTTTATTTATTTATTTTTTTTCATAATTCTGAAGAATTTTACCGTCTTAAGCTTTTATAAAATTAACTAAATTAGACAATTACAGATAAAGTTTCGCTCGGAAATTCCTAAAATAGCTAAATTTATAATAAATAAAATACATTTGTGCCCAAGTATTTGCTAAACTTACAAATAATTATAGGAGCATTTATGAAATAATTGATATTATTTTTTTTTTAATTCCATTTCTATCGATTAATGACATTAAAAATTCAAATTTTTGATTTTGAAATTGGATTAATGATAGATGTACCGTATCAGATCACTATCAAAGTAGAGTGAAATCATGGAGAAAACGCTAATAATTTGCTGTGAAAATATCATAGAGTCACAGTGCTAATACTACTAGGTTGTCATGGGATCACGGTAAATTCATGGTTAAACCACTATGAACTGACTGTGAAACTATTGTAAAGTTACAGAGTTAACACTATCAAATTACTATGGAATCACAGTGAATTCGTAGTGAAATCACGATAAACTGACTGTGAACCCATGATAAAGCCTCAGTGTTACCATTGTTGAGTTACCATAAATCGATAGCTGATCGACAGTAAAATTATCATGAAAGTATGGTAATTTAATTGTAAAATTACTGTAAAATTACTATATAACCAGAGTGACGAAATGGCACAAAACGACTGTGAATTCACTATGAAATTACCATCAATACACAGTAAACTTACGGTAAAATTGATTTCACTGTGATTTCACTGTGATTTCACAGTAACCCCGAATCCGCGAGGGTAAGCAGAGAATTTAAAATTAAACCAACACCAATCCGATGTTCAGAATTAAAAATATTTTATTTAATTTTTATCATCAAAAATAGAAAATTTAGAAACAGAATGTAATTTTCTAATCCCCTTTAGCTATGGCTAATTAAAATTTTTGATTGACTTTTCAATTATTAGATATGGAATTAGAGATTAGAAAGAAAGTTTTTAATCTGGTTTTCTGAATTGAAATTTTTTATTTAATGTTTTATTTGAAAACGTAGATTTAAAAATTAAGCCATTACATTTTAACGATACTTTACGAATTGAAAATTTGAAATTTAATTTTTAATTGAAAAATGTTGGATTAAAAATGAAATGTGACGTTTGCTACGTAAATATTAAAATCATTGGGTGTTTGATGTCGCAACACTGAGATCTCTAACGAAAAACAACCCTGGGACCCAGATCTCTCGGATGTCCCACGTATGGTGAAAGCATTAGAGAGATCTGGTGGCGTCACGAAGTGAATGTCCAAGGGTAACCTACCCCATTTGGTACCATACATTCACTTTACCTTCTAAAACATCCCTTCCAGAGACTCAGGGTGCGCAGTAGACCCCTAAAAATCTGTATATAAACCCCCGAGAATCTTCCAAAGACAGTCAGTCGCTCTCAGTTGTAACCAAGTAAAGACTGAACTCAGTAGTACAAGCAAGTCTGTTCTACGCTCGAATAATACCATCATCCAGGTCTAATTGGCACAGAGAAGTTGATTCACCAAGCGAATTGAGCCCCATGGTGGCAGCAGCAACGCTCAACTTGTAAGTACCCTGCAATTGATTCGCTAATAAAAGAATTACGCTCAATTTGTGAGTACGTTCTTCGGTGATCAAAACACTGATCTGTACCCCATTTGGACTCTGTGGCGAATTAACGCTCCGTGTGAGTAGTATTTCCGCACACAACGCTCAACTTGTGAGTACGGTGCGGAGTCGATTCGCTAAAAAGGAATTACGCTCAACTTGTGAGTACGTTCCGAATCTGATTCGAGTCGCGAATAGACTTGTTCACTGCAAGTGACTAGAAGATTCACGGGTCACACCCAAAAGGGGTAAGCAAACGCACTACTTAAAAATCTACCGCATTACTAACACTAGATTGTAACAGGAATTAATAAGCATTGTAAACACACTGGTAACAGAATATATTCTTCTCTTTCTCTAAAACAAGTTTCATCATTTTCACAAAACCTTTCACTTTCCCAAATCGTAGAGAATAAGACTTCTCGAGGTCTATCCGGCAGCCCACCTGTCTTTCATTCCTAATACCCTAGTAGCCACGCAGGGTAAATAAATTGGGAACCCGATAGAATTCGCATCCGCTCGGCGAATTACTATCAAACAAATCACGTCCATCAAGGTAGGCAAATAAATACTAATCGTAATAAGCGCGAGTTACGACACATGTATGCAACCACCCTCGATACTGAGTACGTTGCTTTAACACATTTTTAACGCCTAAATTGACGCGTATTAATTGAACGGGAACGAAGTAGCCCGCTATTTTCTTCTAATGATTTCTTTATTGTGCATCGATAACCGCGAATTATCTAATTTAAGTATTAAAATACCTACCCCGGACGTGACAGAAAAAATTATTTTTAATTTGTTGTTTTTGGATTATGAAATATAAAAAAAAATTTAATTGAAACACTAATGCAATTATAAATTTAATGCGCTATTTGCAACTCTGGCTATACACTATGTATAGGAATGTATTAGACGGGGCCAAAAAAATCGACTATATTTTTTTTTTTCGATACTGTGAAATTATTATTCCTGATGACTAAAAAAAATTACTGTGCAAATTTGAGCCCTTATTATTGATATTAAGAGGTGTATCGTTACGACTATTAGTTTTTTGACAGAAATTTCATTTTTTACCCAAAACTCGTAAATCATCTATCTGAAAAATTTAAGCAATGTATATTCTTAAAAGAAATTGAATTCCCTACAAAAAATTTCTCTTAGTAAATTGACGTCAAATAAGCCGTTTCCTTGTAACCGTGCCTTAAACATTGATTTGTTTTTTTAATTCGTTGATTCTATTTTGGATTTTTGTAACTACTAGAAATATTAAATTTTTTTTTTACGCAAGATTCATATTCTTGAAGAAAATTTAATGCTCTACAAAAAAGGTCTTCTAACATTTTTTGCTAAATTCACTCCTTCGAATGTTATTCAGGTTATTGACCTCGTTTTGACTCAACTTCAACCTTGAATAACTTTCGAAGGAGTGAATTTAGCAAAAAATGTTAGAAGACCTTTTTTGTAGAGCATTAAATTTTCTTCAAGAATATGAAACTTGCGTAAAAAAAATTTCTAATATTTCTAGTAGTTACAAAAATCCAAAATAGAATCAAAGAATTAAAAAAACAAATCAATGTTTAAGGAACGGTTACGAAGAAACGGCTCGTTTTACGGCAATTTCCTAATAGAGATTTTTTTGTAGGGAATTCAATTTCTTTAAGACTATACATTGCTCAAATTGTTCAGATAGATGATTTACGAGTGTTACGTCCTAAATTTGGTACGTAATTATTTAAGTTTGTGAGTATTTGGCCCAAGCCGAAGCCTATAGACCGGGAACTCCAGAGGTTTTTGTCTTAATAATATTATTGGTGAAGATTAAATTAAATGATAAATTCTCGGTTTAAATTTAATACATATATTGTAAAACCGTACAAATTATTGTTTGCTAAATAACTATTACAAAAATTTAGTTATTAAAAATTATTCAATTACAATTTTAAACGCAATATTAAGTGTTAAACAACACGTAATAAAATTAATTATCCAAATACAATATTAAACCGAATAAAAATTAATTATTCCAATATAAATTCTAAACGAAAATTAAATGTTAAACAACACTTAAATAAAATTAATTATCCAAAATACAATTTCAAATATAAAATTCGTGACCAGACTATTTCTTAAAGTCTTTTACAAAATTTAACTATTCCCATATAAATTCAAGTATAATAATTCGTGACCAGACTATTTCTTAGTCTCTTACAAAAGTTAACTGTTCCCATATAAATTCAAGTATAATAATTCGTGACCAGACTATTTCTTAGTCTCTTACAAAATTTAATTGTTCCCATATAAATTCGAGTATAATAATTCGTGACCAGACTATTACTTAGTCTCTTACAAAAGTTAACTGTTCCCATATAAATTCAAGTATAATAATTCGTGACCAGACTATTTCTTAGTCTCTTACAAAATTTAATTATTCAAATATGAATTCAAGTATGAAATTTAGTGACCAGACTCTCTTAAAGTCTCTTACAAAAGTTTATCTGTGGTATTTTATATTAAATATTTATTAACATACCTGGGTTTCCACCTTGCAGTATTTACCGTTGTGAAAATATTTAAATAAAAGGATATACTAGAGAACACTTAGTATAACGCTCACTGACTCTAATTAAAAATATACTTGTCCATTCTACGTGGAGGATCCCGGGGGAACCTGGCCACTGAACCTAAGTTTGATTTACGATCCGCATACCCGATGAAAAAAGATTTTGTCTAATCATATATGATTATATATGTTCATATATGATTATATATAATCATATATGAAGTTATATATAATCATGCATGATTATATATGGGGTCATATATAATTATATATGACCCCATACATAGTTAGATCTGATCATACCTGGCTGTTATAAGCCCATATATAATCATACATAAGTCTATATATGATCAGATCTATTTATATATAAGTCGATATATACACTGGTCACAGAAATTAAGGGATAGAAAAAAAATCCGAAATTTTTAGGTGATTTTCAACATGCTGTAACTTGGTGAAAAATGGTTGTATAAAAAAAATAAAAAAAAGCTAATTGTAGCCTCAAGTTTCTAGTTTTCAGATCTGGACCTCAAAATTTTTTATCATGTACGGTTCCGGAGTAATCATAAGAAAACCAACGAAAAAAAAATTTTCAAAATTTTTGCTGGTCTTTCAATACCTCTATGGGCGACAATAAATTTTTTTTAATAATCCGACTGTCTGACTTTTCTCGGAAATTTTATGCCCTTTAATTTGGTGGCCTTAAAAAGTCTCTACGACGATTTGGCGCTGAGTTATCATTGATCAAAGCAAAAAAGTCCATTTTGGCTTTGATAATCAATAACTCCGGATGTATTGGTCGTACGGAGAATGGAAGCAGGGTTTTGAAAACTGGAAAACATTCTCTATAAGGCAAAATTAGTGGCATTTAATAGAAAAATTTTTTTTAAAGCGATATTGTTTGGTAAAAAACAGGTCAAAATTCACAAATTTAAGGATATTCGGAAATTTTGCTATAACTTTGGATATAACGGATGAACAAAGGATATCTTCGACTTTTTTTCAACCTCAAAGTGTCCTGAAAAAACCCTGAAAATTTCAAATCGCTGCGATTTTTCTTTCTTAGTGCCCCGAAGCTTTAAATTTATCGATTTTGTCAAAAATCACCATAATTGGTAGTTTCTCGGTTTTTGTTCATTTTTTCGATTTGAAAATGGTTTTTTTTACCGATAATCATCATTTCTTCGATCAAAAAGATCAATTATCGAAAAAAATTGAAAAAAAAAAAATTTTGAAAAAATTTTTTTTTTTTTTCAAAATTTTTTTTTTGTTGTATCTGCAATGATTTATTATTGTCAAAAAAAATTCCTAAAATTTTTTTACCGCCGGCATTAGAGTTACCCAAAGCGTATGTTTGTTAAGTTGACATTTAAAGTAGATGCAGTTACAGCGGTAAAAAAAATTTTAGGAATTTTTTTTGACAATGATAAATCATTGCAGATACAACAACAAAAAAAATTTTGAAAAAAAAAAATTTTTGAAAAAAAAAATTTTGAAAAAAAAAAAAATTTTTTCAAAATTTTTTTTTTTTCAATTTTTTTCGATAATTGATCTTTTTGATCGAAGAAATGATGATTATCGGTAAAAAAACCATTTTCAAATCGAAAAAATGAACAAAAACCGAGAAACTACCAATTATGGTGATTTTTGACAAAATCGATAAATTTAAAGCTTCGGGGCACTAAGAAAGAAAAATCGCAGCGATTTGAAATTTTCAGGGTTTTTTCAGGATACTTTGAGGTTGAAAAAAAGTCGAAGATATCCTTTGTTCATCCGTTATATCCAAAGTTATAGCAAGATTTCCGAATATCCTTAAATTTGTGAATTTTGACCTGTTTTTTACCAAACAATATCGCTTTAAAAAAAATTTTTCTATTAAATGCCACTAATTTTGCCTTATAGAGAATGTTTTCCAGTTTTCAAAACCCTGCTTCCATTCTCCGTACGACCAATACATCCGGAGTTATTGATTATCAAAGCCAAAATGGACTTTTTTGCTTTGATCAATGATAACTCAGCGCCAAATCGTCGTAGAGACTTTTTAAGGCCACCAAATTAAAGGGCATAAAATTTCCGAGAAAAGTCAGACAGTCGGATTATTAAAAAAAATTTATTGTCGCCCATAGAGGTATTGAAAGACCAGCAAAAATTTTGAAAATTTTTTTTTCGTTGGTTTTCTTATGATTACTCCGGAACCGTACATGATAAAAAATTTTGAGGTCCAGATCTGAAAACTAGAAACTTGAGGCTACAATTAGCTTTTTTTTATTTTTTTTATACAACCATTTTTCACCAAGTTACAGCATGTTGAAAATCACCTAAAAATTTCGGATTTTTTTTCTATCCCTCGCGGACTCGGGATTACTCCGAAATCATGGTGAAATTTCGGTGAAATCATAGTGAAATGACAGTGAAATCACTGTAACTTTGTGCCATTTGCTTACTGTGTGATAATTATCATCCGATGGTAATTTTATGATGATTTCACCATCGATTCATAGTAGAATCACAATAGCATAACAGTCAATTTACAGTAGTATAGCTGTAAGTTGACAGTAGTATTACTGTGTATTTACAGTGATTTCACTATCAGTTTATGCTGGATCTGCAGTGCTTCAGTCATGCTTTCTCAGTAATAATACCGTGATCATACAGTGATTTCACAGCAGTCTTACTATAGATTCTTCGTGAAATCACAATAATATCGCTGTGAATTGACAGTAATATTACTGTGATTTCTTAATCATTCAATCCTGGATCTGCTTAGTTTTCATCGAGATTTAGGGGCAATATTGAGATCCTATATTTATTGATTCAAAGATAATAATAATAAAATTAATAATAATATTATAATAGCAACAATAATCCTAATCTTGGTTTTTCAATAAATAATTTTTCTTGTTTAAAAAAATTATTTAGTATCCATCCCTTTGTACGACTTCATGTAATTATTCCTCTGGAGGATTAAATGCTATTTTTTTACCCTCGGTAAAGAAGGAATTTTATTTTTTTTTAACGCATGATGGGATTCGAACTGCCGACCCTTCGATTGAGAGTAGCTTAAGTCATGTACTTTAGCCCACTCGGCCACCACACGCATTCGGAACTAAATATTTAATCTGTTACTTCATGCTATTCAATACTATATATACTCAAGATTAAGCTATAAGAAAAATTATTTTATTAAATACTATAAAATTAAAAGAATTCGATATTTATCAAAAAAAAATTTTTACCTTCATTTGTAAATCATCAAGTTTTCTTAATTTAAGAATATTTTATTTTAAATTATGATAAATAATAAATATTTACTATTGAAATATTAATCTAAATGATATTCTCTTTATTTTTTGCAGTAGTTTAAATTCAATTTATACAGTTTTAAAAAAAAAGTTATTCAATTTTTTTATTTATTTATTTTTTTTCATAATTCTGAAGAATTTTACCGTCTTAAGCTTTTATAAAATTAACTAAATTAGACAATTACAGATAAAGTTTCGCTCGGAAATTCCTAAAATAGCTAAATTTATAATAAATAAAATACATTTGTGCCCAAGTATTTGCTAAACTTACAAATAATTATAGGAGCATTTATGAAATAATTGATATTATTTTTTTTTTAATTCCATTTCTATCGATTAATGACATTAAAAATTCAAATTTTTGATTTTGAAATTGGATTAATGATAGATGTACCGTATCAGATCACTATCAAAGTAGAGTGAAATCATGGAGAAAACGCTAATAATTTGCTGTGAAAATATCATAGAGTCACAGTGCTAATACTACTAGGTTGTCATGGGATCACGGTAAATTCATGGTTAAACCACTATGAACTGACTGTGAAACTATTGTAAAGTTACAGAGTTAACACTATCAAATTACTATGGAATCACAGTGAATTCGTAGTGAAATCACGATAAACTGACTGTGAACCCATGATAAAGCCTCAGTGTTACCATTGTTGAGTTACCATAAATCGATAGCTGATCGACAGTAAAATTATCATGAAAGTATGGTAATTTAATTGTAAAATTACTGTAAAATTACTATATAACCAGAATGACGAAATGGCACAAAACGACTGTGAATTCACTATGAAATTACCATCAATACACAGTAAACTTACGGTAAAATTGATTTCACTGTGATTTCACTGTGATTTCACAGTAACCCCGAATCCGCGAGGGATCCCTTAATTTCTGTGACCAGTGTAGTTAGATTTGATCATACCTGGCTGTTATAACTCCATATATAACCATATATGAGTCTATATATGATCAGATCTGATCATCTATAAGTCTATATATAATTAGATATAATCATACCTAGCTGTTATAACCCCATATATGATCATATTTAAGTCTATACATGATTAGATCTGATCAGACATGATTGATACAAACCCATATATAATTAGATATAGACCTATATATAATTAGATCTGATCAGACGTGACTGATGTAAACCTATATGTAGTTATATATGTCTATGGATGATTAAATCTGATCAGATTTCATTGATATGAAACTTATAAATATTTAAATATATATATTTAAATATATATATATATATATATATATATATATATATATATATATATATATATATATATATATATATATATATATATATATATATATTATAACGGGTTTTTCACCACCGGAGATTTACCGGAGTGAAGTCCGAATACACTTACGATTTTTGGCAACCTTGTTCAAAATTTATAGTTGGGCGCCAGGTGATTTTATAATCACCAATAAACAATTATCAAAAATATAACTCGGCTCAGGGTGGCGGATCGAGGAAAGGTCAGGCACTTAAGATTACGATAAATAAGTGATCAGAATTAAACACAATAAGTAGTCGTATATTAAATACAAAATAAATTGATCGATATCACAAATAAAATTATCGGTTACAATCGAAATATATAAATGCCGTGGTCGGTATGACCCGATATAAACAAAATTATCAAAAAAAAATCGTAGTTGATCGAAAAACACAATTAGTTCATTGCTCGGAGGAAAAAAAAACTCGGTTCACGAAATTAAAATAAAATACGTTTATTGTCCGGAGACACACATACAGCGGAAGTATTAACGAAATACTTGACGAGTGACGTCAGAGTATTCTTACACGGTGAGGTGACAAGACTGCTGTTGCGAATGAGACACGGATAATCCGTAATTCTCAGAATTGCTCGATTGAAATAAAATAAAATATAAAATAATATTTTATTTCGGTAACGCGTTAAATTGCACGATCATATAATTTTTACGCGTAATTAATTATTTAATTAATTATTATCGCACTTCACTTATTTATTAACAAATCGGTTGTACACTTTGTTCAGTTTCGGGCCGAGGCTTCGGCTTGTTCACTTAATCGGTTATTGTCGGTCGAAATTATTGGTCGCGATTAATTGTTCGTTGATCAAACTCGGATTGATCTTACATGTCGTAATGCAAATGGATCATACGTCGGAATCGAAATTGTTCGTTTAGTCGAGTCGAATTATTCAAATAAAAATAAAAACGTGGCCGTTCAGTTCGGCGTCTATCCCGGATCTCTCGTTTCAATCAAGACGTCGGGTCGATTGCTCGGTCAAAGTCGGAATTTTCGCTCATAGGTGTCACCAGAATTGGCTCACCGGATAACTATTTATTTTATTCAAATAATTTCAAACCTCGGGTCGATGTCGAATTTTCCCCATGTTACAATATATATATATATAACCTGATTAAAAGAAACGATTCGAAACGATTTGCAATGTTAAATGCTTATAAGAAGGGCGATTCAAAAGTATTCAAAGTATTCAAAAGCATTAAAAAGTATTTAAAATTTTTTTTTTCTAATCGTTTCTTTTAAGAAGGGTATATATATATATATATATATATATATATATATATATATATATATATATGTGACAATTTTTTAATATCAATGTCATTGAATTTTTATTCTGTCAACTATCAATCAAACTTAAATCCCCAATACTTAAAAAATGTTCAAAGGTTTCGGCAGTAATTTAAAAGTATAAAGTATCAATTTGATTATTTGAGTTAAGTAATGCCATAAACGTTTCTTAATTGTAAGTGTATAACAGACTAGAGGATCAGACTACAAACCATCGATAACCAAAGTTAAGCAGCATCGACGTGGGACATTAATTGGACGGGTGACCTCGTAGTAAAATAATAGTCAATGATTAATAATTTTTTTTTATTTTTTTTATTTCATTTTAACCGACATTTATATTGATGAAGACAATAAATCCTAATTAAACTACTTAATTAATAATTTACAGATATTCTAAATGAGATTCTAAAAATGACTATATTCGTTCATGCATGATTATATATAATCATATATGATCATGTATAAACAGATCAAGTTATGTATGATCAGACCTGGCCAATGTTTGGATCTGATCATATATAGACAATTATGCATGATCATATATGATTAGACAAAATCTTTTTTCATCGGGTACTTGGAGATCCTGGTCAAGAGAGAGAGTTCACACGACCAATTTTTTGGGTCTCGACTTTCAGGGCGTTCCAGTTGACCTCAATTGGGGGAAAAAGCGTGACCAATTAAGTGTCCGAATTCCTGGGCCCTTACCCTCACTCTTAGATTTTCCAGAGAGTGTCGTATGAACTCCCACTACAAGTGGATGCCTTCGTATGAGTATGTGTACATATGCGTGCGTACATGTGTCCACCCACACGCAAGCACATTTACACGTGAGCAAAACACACACACGCATACATACACATACTCATGTACATCATATACTCATGTACATCATGTACTCATGTACACCATGTACTCATGTACATCATCTTTACCATTATGAATTATTATTTATTATTTATTAAAATATTATTTATTATTAGTTATTATTTATCAGGCCTGGCGAGCTGCCTAGAACCTTTGATTACTAATTATTATTTATTATTTATCAAATATTATTATCTTAGTTATTTTACTATTATGAATTATTATTTATTTATTAAATAATAATTTATTACTATTTATTATTTATCAGGCCTGGCGAGCTGCCTAGAACCTTTGATTATTAATTATTATTAATAACCTACTAAATTATTTACCAGGTCTAGTGTTCTCACTTAGAACCTTTTACTATTATTTATTAATTATAAAAATATGAAATGTTATATTATTTATTAGGTCTGGTATTTTTACCTAGAACCTTTAAACATTATTTATTATTTATAAAAATAATAAAATGTTATTATTTATCGGACTATGAAATAATTTTTTATGAATTATTTTTATGAAATATTTTCCCTAGCGGTTTCACCGCGACGGTGAAAGCACGGTCGAATTACGGTGTTTTTACCGTGAAAACACGTCTTCCGTGTTTTGACAGTGAAGCGGCGGAGATTCGACGGTGAATTTACGGTGGTTTCTGTGCAGTCACGCTACTATGTACCGACCGAGTCCACACTGTGTTTTTACGGTGGTTTAAGGGTGTTTCGAAAGCGAGTTCACAGTGTTCTGACGGTGAATTTCCAGTGTTTTCATAGTGGTTTCACAGTGGTTGGCAGTAATTTCCACGGTGAGCTCACGGTGGTCCCACGATGGCCTCACAGTATTTTCGCGTGGATTTTTCAGCGTTTTCTCTGTGGTAGTTCAGTATTTCCTCGTTGTTTTCACGATGATTTCATGGTGTCTTCACCATTGATATATTTTTTTCTTATAGTTTCCAAATCTCTGTCAATCATATTTTCTTATTTTCTCAGTACTTTTGATAATTATCTTTTCTAAAGTGTATTGTTAAATTATTAAAATGAACAAAGCTTATCATTTTAAGTTATCTTATCAATATGAGTACACAGAAAAAAGGAATTTCTTGGCGCCAAAAAGTTGCACTCACCCCAAGAAAATTTTGACTTGCCCTAAAGAAATTTAAGCATAATGAATTGAAAACAAAAATTTTTTTGTGGCGACAAAGAATTTTCTGAATTCAAGAAAAAATTTTTTTAGGCGAAAATAAAATGTTATTGCGTCAAAAAATTTTTCTAGTCCCGAAGTGAATTTTGTTTTTATTCAATAATGCAAAATTTTATATAATTGAGTTCTAGCAAATTCTATTTAATAGCGATTTCTGAGTAAATATGCCGCGCAGGTTTGTGAATCATTATATTTTGTAATATACTTTAGATACGACTAAATAATGTAACATTATTCGAAAAAAATGATTTTACAATGATTCATAAATCTTATAAAGTCTATGAAATTTTTCAATTTACCGCATTCATAAATGTTGTAAAGTACGCAAACTTTTTTAAAATTTTTGAAAATAAGCTAATAAGATCATTAGTGAGATAGTTAAGGACATTTCGATGTTTGAATAATGAATTTAGTTATAAAAAACTTAGATTTCAAATTTAAAATATTGTATGGTTAAGTTTGAAAAATTTTAACTTCTCATTTACATAATTTACCAAAAAAAGTATTTATTGCCCCGCTACTAGTGGGTATACCGGTATTGGTCTCGTTACCCTATAAACAATTATATAATTGAATGTAATACAAATCAGAAAATCAATCATTTATTAAATATCTTTAATTTTCTAAAGTTCATTTGTGCTTATATAAATACAATCAATCCCCACAATCAAGGGTGTGATTTGGCACAGTGGATAGCAGATCAGACTTTGAATGCGAAGGCGCTGGGATCGATCCTCCGAGTAGGCGTTAATTTTTTTTTTTTTTTTTTTTCGCTATAAAATTTATGGACGCATCATGAAACGATGAGCTGACTGTGGAAATACGGTGAATTCACGGTTAAAAAACTGTCAAGCCATCGGAAAGCCGTTGTAAACTCACCGTGGATATCGCTGAAAACCACTGTGGAGCGCACCGTAGTTTTACGGTGGTTTCACCGTAAAACCACCGTGAGATTACTGTGACCTTACGATCGAAACACCGTGGAAACACTCTTTAAGTGCAATGGAAACGCGGTCGGAATACAGTGGCGTGACTGCACAAAAAATACCGTGATTTCACTGCATTACAACCACGTTTTCACAGTCGTTCCACGGTGTTTTAACGGTGTTTTTACTGTAAGGTCACCGTGGCGCTAAAATCGCCAGGGTTTAGTTAAAACATTAAAAATGAGTCATTTGTTTTGTTAAAACATTTTTTTAAATGAGTTTAAAATGTGTCCAGCTCTTATCTAGTATTCGAAAACTGATAAAATTTCTATTTATTTGTTTGTTTTGGTTTAAGCCGTTAAAAGCTTTTGTGACGCACCAAAACGATTTCTAAAACTGACCATCGAGGCACTTAATGTATACTCTCATTATTCTGTTTTACTTATTTAAAAATTATAAAATTAAAATAAAATCGTCTAATTTTTGCCAGACGTAACACGAGTTTGGGGTAATACATGAAATTTCTGTCATAAAAATAGTCGTAACGATACACACACCTCTTAATATCAATATTAAGGACTCAAACTTGCACAATAATGTTTTTTGGTCATCAGGAATAATATTTTTACAGTATCGAAAAAAAAAAAAAAATTAATCGATTTTTTTGGCCCAGTCTATTGTGTATGCTTATTCTTTACAGCATACACACCTATCGAGAAAAAAATCATAATAAAAATGTATACCCTAATAATTATTTTCTTTATACTTCGAATAGAACTTGAAATTAATATTTTTATAATAAGGAACTTCGTTCCTATCTGGTGTCCCACGACACCACGCAATTTTTTTTTTAATTTTATATGTGTGCATATTTTTAGTTTGTTTTTTTTTTTTTAATTTTTTATCTGGAGTAATTTTTATTTTTTTAAATTAGAAAGTTATATTTTGAATTAAATTTTTTGTTTTTATTCTGCGTTCTTTAGAAGATTTTGGAAATATTTGAAATTTAGGAAATTAATTTTTAGTCTTAAAATTAAATTACTTATATAAAATAATTAATTATATTGAAATAAAAATTATTGATAAAATAAAAAATATGAGGAATTCATTTTTCTAATATTTTATTTTTCAAAAATTAAGATAATGCCTATGGTACATTATCGTTAATTTTAATTATAGTATTCATTCATTATTTACAAAAAATATATTAAAATTATTAAATATAAATTAAATTTTTTAAACGTAATTACGATTCATTTATACAATTAAAACTTATACTAAATATTTAATTTACAAAAATAATAAAAATTAAAGTAATATTTTATAGTAATAAATTACCGTGTCATGAAAAATTGTTTACAAAAAATTGCAATTATTATTAAAAACTCTTATTAAAACTATGCTAGCTTACGTTTTTTAGCAGAACAAAAAATGTTGCCCATATCATGATAACTCTCACGCTTACGGATGTAGTTTACTAGGACTTCGATTGTTATTTCTTGATCCGCTGCAGTTTCTGGTACAAGTTGTCAGGTACTTCCAACTGAATGATCCTGTACTTCTCCAGCAGCTTGAGGTGATGATGTCGATGACCCACCTGAATCCGCACATTTTTTCTTCATCAGTCTATCACGATACTCCTCATAGCTGATTTTCTGCCGAGTACTTGATTGCTTTACTTCAGCTTTAGCGGAAACACTTTCTTGATCCAATTAACTGGGGCTTGTCACTATCCGATTTATTGAGTTCATTCGGGCAGGTGGATTTTTAAATAAACACATCACCCGTTTTTGTATTTTCGGTGACAGTTGATTTAAGACCTCTTTGAACTCCCTGTTCATCTTTATCGGCAGATCGAAGGTCACTTTTGTATCGAGCAGCCAAAACCAAAGATTCCCATCAATGACTTCGGGAATCTTCCACTGCGACGATTGGATGGTGAAATAAATACAATACGACGCCACAACTGCCGGTTTGTACTTCAGGCACATTGATGTCATCTGTAAGGTGTAGTTCGCCATCTGCAGAAAAATCTTGCATAGTTGTTTGCAAGCTTTTATTTTTCTGCAGAATTTCATGATGTAATGATGAGGGTGATTAACCCCCATCTTAAATTTCAGTGTTGCCAGAAGAATGCGCTCATTTACTATGAGTGCCTTGACATTCTCCTGGAACTCGGCAGTCGTAGTGTCCAGTTGTTGATCCCTGGTTTTTTCCAAACAGATATGAAGAGCACTTATGACCGCCTTCGATTTTGGTGGCTCTTCTTCAACCTTTGCCGCCGCAAAAATTGCCGCCGTTGCAACTTCATAACGATGGAACTTAGCCAATGAATGATAGATAAAAAATCTGTGCATGTACACTATGGCAGTATGTACACACACTTCTGATAATTTAAGCCGCTTGCCCAAATCGTTTATCAAGTAAGCGGCTTGTTGCTTGTGGTCCAATTCCTTCTCCGCGCTGATACCATCCTTGAAGCTTGGAGAGTTCTTCAGCTCTTCTTTGTTCAAACACCACTTTTGCGCCATTTTTATACAAAATTTTTCAGGATCTATCGAACTTCACTGTAAACTTTCGTACTTTACACTGAAACAGCTTACGCACTTTGAAATAATACAATTTTTTTTTTCCGTAAGTTTTAATATATTCTCAGACGAACTCTCGGGTATGGAGTTCAAGAATAAAGTGAGAAAATATCGACAAGACTCTGATATTTAGAGGATTTTATAGCAAAGCAGTTTAAGATTTTGTCCCAGCGAAATTGTCACAACAATGGGTATGGGGGTAATTAGAAAGTAACAGTTTGGGGCTGAAGAAATGTACCTGAGGTAGAGAAGGTCATTAGACTAATGATTCAAAATATTATGGTCATTAGGGTTTAAATATTCAGGTGTGAACGTGATTAACATTTATGTGAAAGACCTGATGGTAAATAATTAAGTTTGTAATTAAATGTTTATGTCGAAGTCTCAAATAATGACTTTATAATTTCTTGAAACTTAAAGTACACGGAAATAAATTAACTGTGCACATTAAGGTAATTCACTCGCAAAACGACTTTTGTTAGGAATGCAATGAAATTACGAAATTACAACATGAGAGTAACAAAAATGTCTAATATTTAATAAAAAAAAAACAAAATTTTTCCACCGATTGTAAAACGAGATATTAACAATTAAAAAGGGCATAGTTAACATGCTGGAGATTTACCAAGTATAAAAAAAAACGTATAGTATCCTGAATATCTTGAAAACGGTTCTTACCATTTTTTTTTAAAACTTATGCACTGGTAAATAAAAAAATTAGAATTTTTTTTTGAAAAACTCATCATTATGTTATCTGAAAAAAGATATCTTTTAGAGGCCAGACAAATGTTATCTTTTTGACAACTCTTTACGGATATCGGTTTATCGAGATCTAAAAGATAACTTTATGATAACTTCTGTAGATGTCCTTATGCGGTCAGAAAGATATCTTTTTGTTAACATTTGATCATAACCTAAATTTATCAGCTGACGTTTGGTATTCATATATTTTATGTTTAGTTTAGTCTAACCTACAAAATAGATATACGTGCAAAAAGTGTTTGATGAAAAATGTCCTTCAGAAAAACATTTAAAGAATTATCTACGAGCCAACAAATGGACGTTTACGAAAATTCTCAAATAATTCAATAAACTATTCTAATCTGTAGGAATCTCAGATTATCGAGCTTCAATCATTACCCTGAATAAGAAAAGTGATTTAATCATATTAGTCATTTATATTAGTCGATTAAAATTATTTTAAATTATTTCAAATTGTTTTGAATCATTTCAAATAATTTTTCTTAATTAGGGTACCAAACTTTGAAGTTAATGGTAAATGTCAATTGGATTATACTAAAAATCATAGTATAAATAATAATAGCGATAATAGTGGTGACAATAATAATTATGGTGATAAACAAGCTGAAGTGAATTTGAAGATTAATATTATTATTGTTGTTATTATGATTATTATTATTATTATTATTTATTGTTGTTAAATGCTCAGGGGGTTATCCCCGGTAGTCCGACTCTACCGAGGGCCTCACCTGAGCGCCAAATCGTTACTGCTGCGATGCTCTATCAACAGGATAGTCAGCATGCGCAGCAGGCCAAGTTTGGTTGCCTAAGTAAACGGAGGGACCCGAGAATAACAGCCTTTTGCATCCGCGATGCCAGAAACTCAACTTGCGCTGAACAAGTTGGTATTCTAGCCAGTGCAGACACAAACGACTGTTTCATCCCTCCTAGGACGCCAACAATGAGGACGACAAGTTTGACACGGTAACCTGGGTGAAGTTTGCCAATTTCGAATAGGAGATCTTGATATATCTCGTATTTGTGCTCTTCTTTAACCGTGATGTTATACTCAGCAGGTGCTGAGAACTCGATGACATAAATGTCTCGAGTGGTTTTATCGAAGAGCACAATATCAGGTTTGTTGTGGTCTATTTTCCGAGTTGTTGCGAATGGCACGTTCCAATAAATACGGCAACGGTCATTCTGAACAACTTGCGGAATATCTCCTGGCAGATAAGGCAGCACTGGTGTTTTGTCGATACCGTGCGTGTGTCTGAGGTGGTAATAAAGTACTCGCAGAGCAGCGTTGTGACGTTGAATGTATGCATTTCTTGCCAACACAGGACATGCTGACAAGAGATGCATAAGCGTCTCTGGATGTTGCTTACATACCCTACACGATGTGTCGGGTAGCTGCATCTGGAGTACTTTCGCACGGTATTCGAGGGTATTGATTACACCATCTTGGCAGGCAAAAATATATTCTTCAGTCTCGGACATCAGGCCAGCCGACTTAAGGAAGGAAAACATCAGCTGGGTGGACAAGCCATGGTCACGCACGTGTTTAAAGAACACGCTGTGCATGGACTTGTCCATGTGTGTACTGAGCAGTTTTTGCTGCTCAGCATTCCTGACGACACTCTTAAATTCCTCCTTGGGGAGTTCAATAAGAGGGTTTACTCTTCCGAGACCGAAGGATTTTGCCGCGTACCTTGCTGCCTTATATAAGAACACTCCCTTCTGCAGATTCTCATGACTATGAACAATCTGCATAAGGAAGTCGTTCTCATCTGCTGTGAAATTGACAACTTCGTATGTTAGACCCAAAACTAAACGATCATGTACACTCCAAGCTCTGTAAACCTCTCTCTCCGATGTGCCGGGAAAGGTATAATCTGGTGACCGAGGACTTAGGGTGCATGCTCCGATTGATGTTCATGACTTTGCGTGTCTTGATATCGAGATCTCTAAGCTCTTTTCGGGTCCATTTAAGGACACCGAAAGAGTAGAGTAGTACTGGGACAGCAAGCATGTTTCTTGCAGAGACTTTGTTTTTTCCGGAAAGTTCTGATGACCAGATTTTCCGGAGTCTCCGCCCATACTCGCTGCAGAGAGTCGTTTTGATTTTCGAGACGTCCTGCATAGGACTCCCGTCAATCCCTAGATATTTGTACGACTCTCCGGCGTCAAGATGGTCAATGACGCTCCCATCTACTAACTCGATATCTTCGCGCAAATCAGAGCACTTACCCTTCACCAGATTAACGACCGCGCACTTGTCCAACCCAAAAGCCATGCCGGCATCCCGTGTATACTTCCCTACGATATTCAAGGCTGTCTGAAGGTGTTCCTCATCAGGAGCATATACCTTCAGATCATCCATGTAGAGTAAGTGGGTGATCGAATATTTCCGATCAGTTGGTGGGCCCACTGAGTATCCACGGGTACGGCGTAGCGCAACAGATATCGGCAGCAGTGAGATGCAAAACAGCAGAGGGCTCAGGGAATCTCCCTGGAAGACACCTCGCTTGTACTGTACAACTTCGGTCACACGTTTGTCGTTGCCACATGATATGTGGAACCGTGTTCGCCAAAGTTGCATTGTACGCTGTATGCATCCCACTGTATCGCGATTGACCCCAAGGCATTTGAGCAAAAAGAGAATGAGCTCATGAGATGTTGAGTCAAATGCCTTACGGTAGTCAATCCAGGCCATTGACAGGTTGCGCTGATAGTAGATTCTCTTTGCAACCTGACAGGCCTCTTTTACTGCCACGCTGTTCGTATATCTGCTGCCATACAGGATCTATCTCCTGCAGAATGGGATTGTTCAAGATTTTGGTGAAAATCTTATAAACCGCATTCAAACAGGTGATAGGCCTGTAGTTCGTTGGGTCGGACAAGTCACCTTTCTTAGGAATGAGCACGGTTCGCCCTTCTACAAGCCAGCACGGAATAGGTTTGTTGCCTCTGATAAACGCTGTAAAAATCCGGGCCAGATGGCTATGGGTAGAAGTAAGTTTCTTCCACCAAAATAAGTTAATGCCATCCGGACCCGGAGCAGCCCAGTTCTTACCATTATTCAGAGCCAAACGAACTTCTTCCACGCTGACTTCAGGGCTCTCTTCATCAGCATTGTCGTTTCGATGGTGGCAACAAAATGCCTCGAAGTCGTTGAGAGCTGGAGTGTCACGATTCACGTTCGGTTGATCACCATACAACTCGGACCAGAAAGCTTCTACTCGCTCGATAGATGGGGGATCGCCAGAAACAGATGCCTTAGGTGTCAGAAAGCGTGAAGGACTTAACCGAAACAAAGAGTTATCGGTAAGCCGCTTCAGCTTTTTCTCTAGTGACTTTTTAGCAGTCATCAGAGCCCGCAACCTGTTAAGGGAACCTTCTTTGATGTTAAGAAGATTCTCCTTATTCAGTGTGTGATGTTGATATCGTAGTCCAGCCGCAATACGACGGACTTTAGGCGTAAACGCTTTACGAGCATTTACGTACTCAATCACACACTGAATGCGGGAGACATGTTTCTGAATATGAATGTCATTCTGAATAATATTTTTGATATAGCTATGAAAAAAAAAAATAGTCAATTTTTTTGGCCCAGTCTACTAGATATATTATATATATATATATATATATATATATATATATATAGGTATATTGTATACATACAATGCATTCGTACGGTGCCCCGTAGGATACCCTATACTGTGGAGACTACACGGAAAGAATTTTCGGATGAATATTGCTATGTTATTTATTCTAAAAATTACTCTAAATCGAGTAATCTTGGGCCATTACGACTTTTTACTTTCGAATTACAAAATTTTACTCTTCCAGTGAGTAAAAATCAATCAGATTAATTTTTACTCACAATTGCAAGTAAAAATTACCCCTGGTGTATGTCGAAATAAATACTCCTGAATTCAATTTTTACTCGTAGGTTATGATAAACAGTTCATGATTTATTCTATAAAATTCATATTAAAATAATATAAAATTTATATTAAATTAAGATAAAATTTATATTAAATTATAATAAAATTTACATTAATAGGTTGAAATCTCTACAAAAAATTTAAATTCATCCAATCGCATTAAAATGAATTGGAATAACTATTTCAATAAAAAAAAAAAAAATAGATCCTAAACGATCTACAGTAACATATATCTCTCAAGTTTTAGGGAAAAAAAGTAATTAAAACTAAAAATGTATTTAAAATCAAGAATCAATATGAAATCAAATACGTGACTTTAAATTTAAACATATTGCGTCATTAAAACAAAAATATTATAAAAAAATTTTTTTTTCAGTCTATCGGATCAGAATAACTTAACATTAATAGTTTATGGAAAAAAAATATCATAGCAGAATAATAAAAAAAAAGTTCATGAAGCACCCTCAGCGCTTTCACGTTTGAGGTGTGCAAAAAACTGTCATAATACTTATATTATTCTCATTTTAAGATATCAAAAAATCATGTCGCCATATATTATATTAGATTTTTTCGCATTTGAACCGCTATATACATGTAATAATACGCAATGAAAATTTTATAAACAAGATTTTTATTAATGATCATAGTGATGACAAAGCTTACATAAACAACGTGTACATTTTTTTTGTAAATTTACAATTTTATATACTTATATTAAAACCAGTTTTGAACTACATAACTAGTACCATTATTTGTTCTTACGATATGGGTTGAAACACAACCATATAAATTAGACTGATTCAAAAAAATCGACTAACTTTTTTTTTCTTCATTATATTGAAAATATTGTTGAAAATGACGAAAAAAAAAATACTGGGAAAGTTTGAGCTCTTAATATTTATATTAACAACTCCCGCATCGCAATTTTCTATTTCCCGTTTAAATAACATAGGAAAATTTATTTTTTAAGGTTTAGAATTTTGTAGCTCACGGTGGGACCAATACTTTTGAATGTTCAAGATATATTCCTATGGGAAATTTGACGCTCTACAAAAAAGGTCTCTTATAATTTTTCGATATTTTTATTTCTTCAAAAGTAATTCGAAGTTAAAGTTAGATTGACGATGAATTTTTACATTTTTTTAAATTTTTGACGCAACCATCAACTTTATCCGAAAATTTTAAAGGACATTGATCAGACATTGAAAATATTGATCAGCGACCTATTAAATGTTAATATCAATTTATTAATATTTAGTCGATGGAAAGATCGATATTTGATATGTGTAGGATAGTATTTAATAAATACAGTCGAATATTTGATAAATCAATTTATCAAATATTAGTAAATTTTTCTCTCAGTGTAACTGAGCGGGTGTATCGACTTTAAGGTTTAGACTTATGACTATTTCTACAATAGCACGTAGCTGCAAGTAAAGTTTCCAAGCCTTATTTTCATAAGGAACTATAGCACCAAATATTAAACAAAAATATCGAACGAGACATAGAGTTTCTGATGCTGACATTGACAAACGTTTATTTTTTAAATGAGTCTCTAATATTTCTGAAGGTTTATTTTTATTAGGGCCATAATCAAATCCTCTAATTCTTGTATTAGCTTCACTCAACGAAAATAATTTAGCATTTCTAATTAATTCATAAAGAATAAGACCAATATCATATTGAGCTATACCTTCTAAGACATCATGCATAACGTCAACAGAGAGGTTTTTCGTGATATGAAAATTTTGTATATCATGAAAAACACACTCCTTAACAATACCAGTTTCTTGTACATCATTGCTTAATACATCCTCATCATAATTTATTTTTGTTCGAAGTAAACATTGAGATTCATCTACGACTGAATCTATATCTTTTTTATTAATTTTACAAAACCGGCAAAAATGAAATGAATTAAAACTTTCCGTTAGTCCAAATAGAGAGTGAATTCCTAAATTATCACCTAATACTAAAGCAAATTTAAAGTAAATAGTAACTTCATTATTCAGATAGTTGATAGTAATACCTTCTTTTTCTAAAAATTTAAGTTCACCCTAGCGGATCCGAATTACGGTAAATACAGTGATTTACCGTAATTTACGGTGCCTATCAGAATTACCGTAAATTACGGTAATCTACGGCAAATTACGGTAAATTACCGTAATCTACGGTAATTCTGCTAGGCACCGTAAATTACGGTAAATTACGGTAAATCACTGTATTTACCGTAATTCGGATCCGCTAGGGCATCTATCAATTTTGACAAAACTATTTTATTTTTGAAAGTTACACGGTCCAAAGAATTAAATAAAATGAATAAAAAAATATTTTCTAGTTTTGATACTAACGATGGAGGCAAACAAGGTATGGAAAGATATATGGCACCTCATTTAGAAATACCTTTATGACTACCAAGAGGATTGTTATTTTCGTAATCATCAAAGTACACAAATAAGGGAAACACTAACTTGTCAACAAATGGAGTACTGATTTCTTTCCATAACGTGCCTTGGATGAAGTTGGAATAACTATTATTCTCATTTTTAAGATGATTAACATATTTCAAAGTTTCTTCTAACATTCCCGGTATTTCAAAAAAAACTTTTAAAACTTTACGCATTGGTACATATTGAGCTGTCACTGAAACTGTTTTTAATACTTGGACGTGATTTTCATGACGATATTCTTGTCGAGTACCTATAAGATATTCTTCCGGTGGAATATATGAATTAAAAGATCGAAACGTTTTAAAGCAATGCCATTCTGATGAAATAGTTGACAGTCGAGAAGTTCTTTGTTGAATTATATTTTTAATATCTTCTGAAGTATTACTTTCACTATCAGCAGATTCAAGATAATGCAAAATTTCATTCTCTATACTACTAGTAATTCTACTAATTAAATTATTTGTATCGTTAATAATGCTCTGTGCTCGACAACATCAAACATCAGAATAACTATGTATTTTTGAAGCAAAAATTACGTGATCTGGTATTTTAGTATTTTTATATAAATTTGAATTGCGTAATAAAACATTCTCATTATTATTTACAACCTTATGAACTTGAAATATACACTAATGCAAAAAATTAAAGGAGCAGAAAAATTTTATAAATTTTTTAGTGATTTTTGGAAGGCTGTAACTTGGTGAAAAAAAATCGTATCGAAAATTTAAAAAAGGCATTTTATAGCTTGAAATCTCTAGTTTAGGTGTAATTTTTTCAAAATTTTTTAAAAGCTCCGATAAAATAAAAAATTTCCAAAAAATGTCAAAAAAAAAATTTAGAACACAAAAAAACAGTTTCAATTTTTTTTTTCTTCGATTTTTTTTGACATTTTTTGGAAATTTTTTATTTTTTTTGTCATTTCCTTGCACTTGCTGAGTCACCAACGCAAAAATTTGAGAAAAGTCGAAAAAAAAAATTTTTTTCATTTTGATTATGATTACACAATTAAAGGAACAAAACTTGCTCCTTTAATTATTTAGCTCAACTTTGATCGATGATTCCCAAAAAACGGTTCGATAGATCAATTTAAAGATTTACAAGGGTTTTGGGGGTACATTAAGCTAAAAAAGTCCCTGGCAACATTATTCTTTTTATCGATATTTGCAGAGTAGCGGTTGATTTACTAAAAAACCAAAAAAAGTCATTTTTTTGTACTTTCTTCTAATGGATGTTAAAAATAAAAAAAATTTTTTTTTTTCAAAAAATGATGACAGGGTCTTGTAGGAAATTTATTCAAGTTTTCAACGCCGCCCTTCAACTTTCTGTGCGATCATTGGTACCTGAAATATCGAGGATCAAAGCCAAAAGGATCATTTTCTGTTTGAAGGCTGATATCTCTGCGACAAATCGTCCTACGAGGTTAAAAAAAAAACCAAATTGAAGCTGAATAAATTTGCTAAACGATGTATGCATTCGTTTAGTTGAAAGGATTTTTCCGCGGTCCGTAGGCTCTTCGGAAAAAAAAATAAAATTTAGAAATTTTTTGGCTCGCGGTATTTCTCATGTTTGCGCAATAATCGGAGCTTTTAAAAAATTTTGAAAAAAATACACCTAAACTAGAGATTTCAAGCTATAAAATGCCTTTTTTAAATTTTCGATACGATTTTTTTTCACCAAGTTACAGCCTTCCAAAAATCACTAAAAAATTTATAAAATTTTTCTGCTCCTTTAATTTTTTGCATTAGTGTATTTTTTTTTATCGAAGCCGTTTTTGTTTTTAAGATTGGAGATTTAACTTTCTCTCTAGGAGTAGAACAGTCTGAAAAATTTACGAAATCTGTATTATTGTTATCACTACTATTAATACTTTTGCTACTACTAATGTCATTTACAGTAGTGGTATCATTATTAACTAAGCCTACATCATTATTTACAGCAAAAAAGTCATCATTAACAATTAAGTTATCATCAATAGGATCATT
Source organism: Microplitis mediator (assembly GCF_029852145.1). NCBI lineage: Eukaryota > Metazoa > Arthropoda > Insecta > Hymenoptera > Braconidae > Microplitis > Microplitis mediator. The sequence continues at coordinate 16,567,023 of NC_079969.1, read as the reverse complement.
ATTGTTAACCGAAAGATTATCATGGTTAGCTAAAATAATATTGCTACTTGAGTTCATATTATCAGGGATAGATGATTGGTGTGAAATATTACCTATTTTTTTTTTATGTTTAACTCTAACATGTTTCCTAAAGCCATCAAATGAGATGTATTGCCGTAAGCACGATGGTTCTCCACATTTATAAATTTTTTATAATTGATGACAATATTTCATATGATCTATATAGTTTTTAGGTTCTTTTAAGCGATCATCGCATTCAAAGCAAATAAACATTGTCTTTTAATAAAAAATTTTAATTATAATGCAGCAAAAACTAAAATCTAATTACCCTGATTTTAAAAAAACAATAAATTCTCATAGCTGTATACAGATATACATAAACTCATAAAATTTATCGAATATATACAACGAAAATGAATGATGAAATCAATTAATTAAATGATAAAATGATGAATACAATTTAATTTAAAATCTCATTCTCAACTAATTAGGGATCTTCGATTTCGGTGTCCGCTTGGGTCAGAAGTGTTCAACTTCACCAAGCAACACATTTACTGATCGATTACAATTATCAAAGTCTGTAGTGATATCATAAAGGCCTTTTTGTATAAAAAGCCATAAAAAATAACTTTGTTTCGGATATGCAGCTTCAAGTGCAAAAAATGATTGAAAGCACAGGTTAATTGCGTGGAGAGACGATTCAACTTTATAAAGATAATCGTTGATTGACACATATACAGCATCAACTGAATTTAATGGACCAACAAAAATCGGTAATGGCTGTAACGTGTGCCCTGCTTGTCTAAGCTCTTCCTTCCGTAAATCCAAAGCTGATTGTATATCAACTGTAAAATTATATTAGTGTACACATTTGAATTAAATGATAATTATAATTATAAATGAAACTCGTGATTTTACCTCAACATGTAAAATAAAAGAATCACGGTATTTTTGAAAAGCTTTATCTTTACTTGTATCTCCTTCCTGATTGTTTGTTAGAGCTTGTGCGGAATCATTTTCTTTATTTTTTTTTATTTTTTTTTGGGCCGTCAATTAAATTTGGCAAGAGATACAATATTAAAGTATCTTTATCTAAGAAATAAAATAGTAAATTAGAATTAAGTTTTCCTTAAAGAACTGAATGGATATTAAATAAGCAAAATTACGTGTTACTAATGTTTCTAATGAAGTTAAATAACAGTTATCATTAGGATTTTTCAAATTTTTTAAAGTTTTTAAACGTTAGATTAACCCTTCGTTACCCACGTTCTTTTACCAGCCGAATTTACCCACGTGGTTAGCGTCGCGCCGCCGTGTTAAATTGAACGCGCTGTTGCCAAACGTTCAACCACGACTATTATACAGTATTTAATAATTATCAAAGAAAAATTGTAATATAAATTCGCAGTTTTTTCATGGACCAGATTATTTATTATCAAAAATCGAAAAATTAACATTTTCAATTATATATATATATATATATATATATATATATAAATATTGTATTATTCTATGAATAATAATTTTTTCAGAACTTATTTGTACTAAAGTTTATATCATTATATTTCTATTTTATATAAATAGTATTAATTATTATTTAATAACAATTAATTTGTAAATAATATAATTAAAATAAAAATTAACTTGAAAAATCACTTCTCTTTACCAGTTGTGTTGAACGTGTGGTAAAACAGGCTAAAATACTGGCGGCAAAGAAATTTGGCTACAGCGCAGTTTGAAAAAGATCGGGAGACTTACCCACGATGGGCGGCAGAGCGCCGCTTTCTCAAACTCGGTCTCGAATTTTAGAATGTAAAAATATTTTCCAAGGGTTTTTATGCATGTAAATAGCATTAAAAATTTTTTAATAGATCAAAAAAAGAATTAAATTTTTTTCAAAACTACGAATTGAAGTAGTTACGAGAAAAAAAATAAAATTTAAAAAAGGCGGCGCCACGCTCATAGCGTGGGTAAGGAAGGGTTAAATAATGTCGAACATTGTCAAAGCGATCAAAGAAAGTACTCTCAGCTTTGGGATATAGCTTTTCAAAATCAACTTGCAACTGTAAATAATCATTATGAAATAATTAAAAAAATATTTAATTTGGATAATATCAAATATTATTAGTATTTAAAATTTAATATTACCAATTCGGAACCAAACTCAGTACTCAACGAAGGAAAGCGACCGTAATAATCAAGAATACTGATTTGATTGGACAGAATGTTACGCCGCGCATCAAAAGTGGAATTCCAATATTCTAAAACCGTTCGTTGAAGATCTAAATGATTACTCAACCACTCTAATTTATCGTTTACTGCTTCTACAAAAAAAAAATATTACAATCAGATTATAAATTATTAATTAATTATTAATCAAACTTTGTAGATTATTAATAAAAGTTTTTTTTTTACTATTAAATATTTTTTTTTATATTAAATTAAGTTATTATTTAAAACAATTTTAAATTAATTTTTTTTAATATTAAATTTACCTGTTGGCACAAAATCTACTGGCCTAGTGGTATTTTGGTTCAACGGAGAAGACAATAATCCATGTTTCCGTAATGTATGTTTAGAATATTAATAGTGGTCGTATAAACATCCGGAACAATTTTTTTTTAATTTTTTTGTGACTGAGGAAGAAGAATAGTATGTTTCAACTTTTTCTTGAAGAAAAAGATCAGCAATACTAGTTTCCAATTCTATGAATCGAGCTTTAGGGATTCTAAAGAAAAAAAAAAATCGTCAACGTTATTTGATTTTATATACTTGTAAGAAATTGAATGCTCTATAACAAAAATTTTGATCTACACTAATGGAAAAAATTAAAGAATCAAAAAAAAATTCTAAATTTTTAGGCGATTTTCAACAGGCTCTAACTTTGATAGAAATGGTCGTACAAGAAATAAAAAAAAAGGAAATTGTAGCTCCAAGTGTCTACTTTCTGGATTAGAACTTCAAAATTTTTTTGCGTCAGCAGTTTTTGAGTAATCTTAGAAAAACCAGCAACAAAAAAATTTTCAAATTAAAAAATTTTTTTTTTTTGGTCTCCGGGCGTGGAAAAAATTATTTTTGCTTAACCACTATTAGGATCGGATACCTTCATTATTCAGCTTTAATTTCATTTTTTATGGACCTTGATACGTTCACTTCTCGCCGAGATATCGGTCTTCAAATGGAAAAGGATCCTTTTGTCTTTGATTATCGATATCTCAGAAACCAATGATCGCACAGAAAGTTAATGGTGAGTTTTAAAAACTTGAATAAATTCCCTTCAACGATTAGCCATTGTTTTTTCGAAAAAAAAATTTTTTCCTATCGTCACATCAATTTAAAATGCAACAAAAAAAAGGTTTTTTGTGGTTTTTTGGAAAATCAAGCGCTGAAACGAAAATATTGTGGAAATCGATAATGTTGACTGTGCATTTTACAGTTCAATATGTCCACAAAAACCCTGCAGAGAGCCAGATTAATCCAACCAGCCGTTTTTTTGTTTCACGCCATCAAATTTTTCAAAAAATTAAAGGATCACGTTTTTTGCTCTGAAAAGCTCATAATCTTTAACAAGATGAAAACAAACATTTTTTTGGAGCTTTGTCCACAATTTTATTGCGGACAGTGCTTAAATTTCCAAAAAAGAAAAAAGTTGTTTTTCGAAAAAAAAATTTCAAAAAAAAAAAAAACACTTTTTTGAATTTAATGTCTGAGAGATCAGTAAAATCACGGAATGCAGCGACGTAAACGTGTTAAAAATTATTGGGTGTTGGTTTTGTAAATTTCCTATAGTTATTCCAAAAAAAAATTTTTTTAAAAAAAAATTTTTTTTTGAAATTTTTGTTTCGAAAAACAACTTTTTTCTTTTTTGGAAATTTAAGCACTGTCCGCAATAAAATTGTGGACAAAGCTCCAAAAAAATGTTTGTTTTCATCTTGTTAAAGATTATGAGCTTTTCAGAGCAAAAAACGTGATCCTTTAATTTTTTGAAAAATTTGATGGCGTGAAACAAAAAAACGGCTGGTTGGATTAATCTGGCTCTCTGCAGGGTTTTTGTGGACATATTGAACTGTAAAATGCACAGTCAACATTATCGATTTCCACAATATTTTCGTTTCAGCGCTTGATTTTCCAAAAAACCACAAAAAGTCCTTTTTTTGTTGCATTTTAAATTGATGTGACGATAGGAAAAAATTTTTTTTTCGAAAAAACAATGGCTAATCGTTGAAGGGAATTTATTCAAGTTTTTAAAACTCACCATTAACTTTCTGTGCGATCATTGGTTTCTGAGATATCGATAATCAAAGACAAAAGGATCCTTTTCCATTTGAAGACCGATATCTCGGCGAGAAGTGGACGTATCAAGGTCCATAAAAAATGAAATTAAAGCTGAATAATGAAGGTATCCGATCCTAATAGTGGTTAAGCAAAAATAATTTTTTCCATGCCCGGAGACCAAAAAAAAAAATTTTTTAATTTGAAAATTTTTTTGTTGCTGGTTTTTCTAAGATTACTCAAAAACTGCTGACGCAAAAAAATTTTGAAGTTCTAATCCAGAAAGTAGACACTTGGAGCTACAATTTCCTTTTTTTTTATTTCTTGTACGACCATTTCTATCAAAGTTAGAGCCTGTTGAAAATCGCCTAAAAATTTAGAATTTTTTTTTGATCCAATTAATTTTTTCCATTAGTGTATGTTGTTCTTATAGAAAATAGAAAAGTGCGATACGGAATTTCTTAATGTTAATATTAACAGCTCTAATTTCACTAGTGTATTTTTATATCTAAATGAAATTTTTGGACTTGCTTCGAAGATAAAACAAATATTTATTTTATTTTCAAACACCTTTCAGACTACCTATACATAGTTAGGTAGTCTCTGCAAATTTTAAATTAAAAAAAAAAAAAGTTTACTTACGTAAAATTATCTAATTTTTTAGGGCTTCCTCCTATGACGACAGACTTAAATACTTTATCCTTTTCTTCTTTTATTATCAATCGTGACAGCAAATTTCTTATGTCTTTCGTAAAGTACCCCAAATTACGATACGCCGACAAAACAACTTTGCCGTCAGTTGATTTCAATAAAATTTTACCGACTGGCTATAAGTATAAATTTTATTAAATAATTATTAAGAAAATAAAATTATAACAAAAAGTAATTTCATACGTGATTTTTCAATTGCTCATCTAGTGGATGCTGTTGATTCGTTGTATCGTGGACCTACCATTATATAAATACGAATAATTAATTAACTATAAAAATAATTTTGCCAACTTACTTTATCACTATAGAAGAATAATGTTAATTTTGAATTTCTTACCTCTTCAGTAATATTACTCATTATGTTAAAAAAAAGAAACAAAAGTTTTTTTTATTTTAAAATAAATATTAATTTGTACTCACATTAAGATTTAAATAATTATTTTAACCGTTGTTGATTTGAAATCTGTTGAGTTGCTATGGAAACTATTGAGTTAGAGAGAGACAGAGAGAAATAAAGAGATCGTCTTTTTTCCAAGCCCACGCTTGTGTGCGTAACATGTAAGTTGTCGCGAGCAAAATAAGACATTTAATTGAAGCCGATATTAACCGAAGATTAACGGAGACTACTGAAATATTACCCTGCAGTTTAGAGTAAAAATTACTCCCATAGATAAGAAAATTTATTCGAGTTATAAGCAGTTTTTCATCAAACAGTTAATGGGTTTAAAAGAATGGTATATTGGGGAGTAAAAATTAATCGCATAGAGTAAAAATTAATAGATTAAGATGAGATATTCACAATAATCTATTAAATATAAGACTTAAAAAATTACTCGGTAGTAGAGTAAAACATAGTCTAGCAACGTTAATATTTAAACAAAAAATATTAAATTTAAATAAAAAAATACCAATATTTTGCAACGGCCCAGGATTACTCGAAATTACAGAGTAATTTTTATCAAAAAATTCTCTCCGTGTATATATACGTATATAGTCTCCATACCCTATACACTCACGCCTGAAAAGTGAAAGTTGTAACGCGAATAGTCGTAACAAGGTCATTCGTTGAACGTATTTTACTCCTCATATTTTTTCCATACCGGGCTCCTTATATGAAAATCGATTCTTAAGGAGTAAACTCCAAAAACTCTTCGTGGTTACTTCAAGAAATACATCAACTTTAAAATGCATATCAATTTTTTTTTTTCCGATGATCCGGTAACGAGTTATGATGTTCACCGCAAAACGACTTTTTTTCGAGGCGCCTCCAGAGATTCAACGTCACCGGCTTATTAATCAATATTTTTCGTTGAAAATTGTTTCTGATATTCTCTAAAAGTAGCACAATAATATGTGATTAAGTTCAATGAAATTATATTACTCATCTCGCCGGGAAAAAATCACAAAAATATGCTTTTTTTTCGCCTTTAAAACCCTACCCCCCCCCCTCCCTTACTAGTGATTTCTGAGTGAATATGATGTACAGATGTGTGAATCATAATATTTTGTAAAATAATTTAGATACGACCAAATAACGTAACATTATTCGAAAAAAATGATTTTACAATGATTCATAAATCTTATAAAGTATAAATACTTTTTTTAAATTTTTGGAAATAGGCTAACAAAACAATTAGTGGGTCAGTTAAACGGATTTCGAAGTTTCAATAATGAATTTAGTTATAAAAAAAAAGCCATTCGGCAGCCGAAATGGAAGGTAGATTTCCCAATTAATCTACATAAAAAGTTACATATATACATATTATGTGATACATGTTAGTGTACGGTCATGATATGAACTTAGGCTCGTTTTCTAAGAGTGAGGGTAAAAATAGTCAACGACTATTTTCGATAGAGAACTTCAGATAGTTGATTTGACAAAACATTATATACGTAATGTATTAAACTAACCTTCATGTAAACAAAGTATAGAAAATTTAATAAGTATGAGATAATAAATGTAATCGCTATTACGATGGCAAGACCAGTGATAATCATTGGGATTAGAGGTACATTTGATACATCATAAATAATAAAAGAAATACTTTTAAAATATAAAATAGCTGTGAAATTTACAGGTTATTTTGTTCATAATAAAATTCAACTGACAAAATTGTATTATAATGGTAAATGCATAAGTTATGTAGAATGAACACCATATCTGCAACATTTGTTGATTCCATTAGAATTTTCAAGGCCATCAAATTATTTGAAGAAATCGTCAAAACATAAAGTTTAAGGTCAAATATTAAAGCTTACTAAACAAGCTTTATGATACTTTTTACTGAAATTGTCGATCAGTTTTAGTTTTAATGTTATATAAACTTCAACAGTAAATAAAAACTGATTTTTTCGAAAAATCATGAAAATTTCAAACAACCATTACTTCTAAACTAATTGACTGATTCAGCACATCTTCGAATTTGATCAAGATTATCCGCTATAGAATAAGTGTAAAAAATTTCATTAAGATCCGATAAGAACTGTGGGTGCTATTGTAATGACAAGACTAGTGATAATCATAGAGATTAGAGGTACATTTGATACATCATAAATAATAAAAGAAATACTTTTAAAATACAAAATAGCAGTGTAATTTACAGGTTATTTTGTGCAAAATAAAATACAGCTGACGGAACTGGATTATAATGGGATAAGCATAACTTATGTGGAGTGAAAACCATATTTTCAACATTTTTTGATTGCATTTAAATTTTCAAGGCTATCAAATTATTGGAAGAAATGGTCAAAATGTAAAGTTTAAGGTCATAAATTAAAGCTTATTAGTCAAGCTTTAAGATACTTTTTACAGAAATTCTCTATGAATTTTAGTTTTAAAGTTATATAGACTTTAAAAGTGATTAAAAACTGATTTTTTCGAAAAATAGTTAAAATTTCAAACAGCCATAACTTCTAAACTAATCGACCGATTCAGCCCATCTTCGAACTTAACCGTGGTAATTTCGCATAAAATAAGTGTAGAAAATTTCATTAAGATCCAATAAGAATTGTAGACGCAATCGTGTCCTCAAAAGTCCGTTATATTACATAAATATATATATATATATATATATATATACATACATATATAAATTTTTTAACGAATGGTATTTTTGAGCTCTACTCAACTAATTATGATAGTTTATGACCAAATACCTTGAAAAATCGACCGGTGTCACGCGTTTTGGTCCCAAAACATTTCATCCCCGACACATTATCCGCACGACTAATCATCCTCGGACAATTAATCCCCGACAATATATCTGTGAGATAAATCATCCCGACGACTGTTCATCTTATGACATCTTAACCATGACAATCTACCTTATATTGATAATTATTTCTAATCATTCTTTATTTTAATCAATATTTGTACGATTATCAAGCACATCAAATCCATGAAAAAAATTATCTATACTTTTTTCCATCAACCGAATATTATGTAACTTTGAGTTTAGTAACCCAATGATTTAATTGAAACATCAACAATAATAATAATAATAAGAATAATTACAATAATAATAACGATATTATCTAAAAGATCATTTAAATGTAGTCAAGTATCGCGACTTCTGGATATTATGTTGTCTTGTATATTCAGTTGTTTTGTATAAGTGCCTTAAGCAATTGTGATACTAATTAGTTAACTATATTGATCGCTAAAAATTAGTGTTAATAAGTAATTAAGAGATAATATTTTATTATTAATATAAAGTAAATAATTACTAATGATCGATTATGTACTATGGTGCTAAATGATGTGGTTATGAGAAAGTGTGTATTAAAATTATATTGATAAAATGTTCATAATTAACAATATTTATAGCTGGTTTATTGTATTTAATATTTTTATTGAAGTATCAATTGTCCAACAGGTAAATTATCGGGTATTATTTGTCTAAGTGTAAGTTGTCATTGTCATGAATCGTCGCGGGGATGAATTGTCGGGGATGACATGTCGGGGATGAAATGTTTTGGGACCAAAACGCAGTGAACCAAATCGACCACGAGGACAAATACAATAGTTAGATTTTCTAAAAAATCTACCTAAAAATCAGCGTTTTTTATCGGTTTGGAATGGAATGCCCCATGTATATCAGTTCTTGGTCTTCTAGACTTTTGAAAGAGAAGCTTTATTCTTGCCGTTAAATGTCATATTGATTGAAAAATTCTAATCCAAAGTAATTTATTATAAATATTTAATTTAAAAAAAATTGAAAAAAAAAAATTCTGGTTCTTGGGGGGATCGAACCTACGACCTTCGCGTTATTAACACGACGCTCTAATTTTTTTTTTTATTTTATTTTAAATTAAGTTTATTTGCAAAATTCATACAAAGTCTTTTTTTTCATAGTTAGCTGCAATATTTAACTAAAAAAATAGCTATAATTGTATCAAATGTATTTTTAATTGTTGGTCTCTGGAGGATGGGCTGCTCACAATCATTTCTGCTTAACCATGATGGTACTTTTGATGTTTTTTTAGTATTAAGTCTCTGGTATTAAGGCTAGTTAATTAGAAGTAAGTACGTATGCTAATATAAGATGTAAAAATATAATAAAACTTCATCATGTTTTTGTCTTATTGTTTTAGGCTTATAAACTATAACTGTACAATATTTACAATATATACATGCTGTAGAAGGCCATATCTACAGTAGGGCTGTCCACTCGTTTACTTTTCTTCTTTTTAGGTGCTTTCGGTGGGGTGTCTCTTCAGTGAGCCACCAGTATTTGTCATTCAGTCTATGGAAGTCAAGTTGGTCTTTCTCTGGGATTGCAGTTGAATAATTGGTACCAAAGTCTGTATGTTTATCGGCCTTATATAAAATTCTCTTGTCGTTGATTCTACGTGAGTGATGATATATTATGGGAATATTGTTGTAATCTTGGATTAGGTCGAGTCTGTCATTATAGATGAACATGTGTGGGAATATGTACCCAGCTGTGTTATATTTCTCACCTTTATCTGCATCTATGGAGTTGATTTTTTTTAATTCGCTGTTTTCCATCGTGATCAGGTTGCTGAAGTAATCCCTGTTTCGTTTGATGATGAAGTTATCTATTCTTGTAATGTTTGCTTTGTCATACAAGACTTTATTGCTGATGAATTTGCGGTAGTTTGTGGCTTCATCTCTATAGCAGTTGCAGCAGGTACGGAGACATTTCCGCTCAAATTTTCTCATCGTTTCCATCGTCGCTGCATTGGTGTTCCACCAAATTGGCGATCCATAAGTTAGTATTGGTCTTATGAGGAGTTGGTAGCAAATGACTTTTGCTTTTATACCAAGGTTGCGATTGTAGAAGATTCTTCTGTTGGCTTGAAAGGCCTTTGATGCTTTTAGTAGCTGCTTGTTGATATGTTCATTAAGTTTCATCAGATGGTCTAAGTAAAACCCCAGATATTTGACTTCTTTTTTATGTGGTATTGGGATGATTTGTTTCGTGTCCGGGTGTTCTGTACTAATTTGGAACTCTGCAATATGTTTCTTTCTGATCTAATTCATTATTGTAACTGGTCTTTGGAATATGATTGTTTCACACTTGTCCGGGTTAATCCTTAGATTCCACTGTTGGTAGAACTTGTTAATGTTATTCATCAGCTCTTCAAGCTTGTCCCTCAACACCAATGGGTTTGTCCCCATTATGTACACTATGAAGTCATCGGCAAAAGCTTTGCCATAGACGTCCGTCTTAGTGTTGAGGCCGAACATTCTCAGAAGTCTGCTGGTAAATATGTTGAAAAATATTGGAAAATTCACTGTCTCTTGTTGAAGGCCTTCAGTTATTCGGAATATGATCGAAGAAAGGTTGATGCCGTCCCAGGTATTAAAACTTTTGCCATGTATCATGTCGTAGAAGAGAAATATCATCCATTCTGTAGAGTCTTTTTTAATTAATGTGTAAATGAGGCCCGCCAGCCATACCGAGTCAAAGGCTTTCTCAAGGTCTACAAGTACCGCTGCTATGAGTTCTTGGTGGTGGATTCCTTGAAGGATGTCAGTGACTATGGTATGGGTGGCGTGCACTGTTGAGTGTCGCCGTTTAAAATCATACTGCTGCTCTGGGATGATGTTATTGTCCTCACAGACTTTATTGATGATTTTATTTATATGTATTTCATATACTTTGCTCAAGTTGCTAGTGAGACTGATTGGACGATAACTTGCTGGCTTTGTTGGGTCCTTATTGGGCTTCAGAATCGGTAGAACCTTAGCTGTTTTCCATTTAACTGGGAAATATGCATGATTTAGTGCGTTATTGAATATGATTACTAATGCTGTTATAACTGAGTCTGGTAGGTGTTTGAGTATTATTGCTGGTATGTTGTCAGGACCACTTGACGTCTTATTTGGTAATTTTCCAAGAATTTTTTTGATTCCGAATGAGTTGCAAAAGGTGAGCTGTGAGTCAGCTTCGTTTTTGGGGTGGTCTGCTCTGTTTTCCGTGTTGAAAATGGTAAATGTTGTTGCATTTGCTCTCAGTTGGTCTAGATTTACTTTCACCTTATCAACTGTCCGGTCAACAATCCTTTTCAGCGCCGTACCGTTGTTAAGATATCTTGGCGAGTTAATTTTCTGATAATGTGCTCCAATTATGTTTAGTTTATCTGTCGGATCCGTGATGGTAATAGAGTTTTTGCTTGAGTCGACAACTGCTTTATTACGATTTACTGCGCTTGTGGTAATCAGATCGGAGTTGATGTCCGGTGTCTGGTTTGCTATTTGTATGTTGTTGTTAGATCTCAGGATTCTGTTTATTTTTGGGAAGAATGTAGCTGGGTCCTTGTGGTTTATTTGCCTTGTCATGTTGTTCCAGTAGTCAGTGATTGATTTATTAAATTCTTTTTTAAGTTCGTTTTTTATTAATTTAATTGGTTCTTTAGTCGTTACTATTTGTTGTTGGTACTGTGGAGGGTGTGTTTTGTGCAGGTTATTGAGTTTAGTGATGAGAGCTGATTTATTTTTCTGGAGTTTCTTGATCCTGGAGTTGACATATTTAAAAACGCTGTCTTGTTTTTTGTGAGTTGGAACTACTGCATCTATGGAATTTAGGATTGATTGAGTGATGTCTTGTATGTAGGTGTCTATTTCTGGTATAGTGAGATTTCTATTGTCCGGTGGTAATGTTGTAAACTCTTTGTTGAGATGTTTGGTAAATTTAGGCCACTTGGTAGCTTTATAGTTAAATTTTTTCAGTTCAGGGTTGATTTAGACCATGGATGTGAGTTGTACTAAGAAGATGAGTGCTCTGTGGTCACTGTCATAGTAAGCTGTCTCTATTTTATTATTGACTAGGTTGATAAGATTTAAGTTGGTGATGCAGCAATCTAGGAATGCTTGACTAGGCATGTAGGATGGCTCATTGGATGGATACAGCTTGGCACCCAGACCTGGAGCTACTTCTTTCTCCCATTTAATAAGATATTTCCCACGTTCATTAGTTTTTGGGTCTCCCCAATCTTGTCGTCTTGCATTTAAGTCACCAGCGGTTACGAATAAAGTTTTATTGTTGTCTAGTTCTAGTTTGGAGCACAGGTGATCTAGTTCGTCTCTGAACGCTTTTTTATTATTTGGTGTTGCATACATGCTGATAATGTACGTTTTCCCCAGTCGAACATTAGGATGGGGTAAACTAATGATTGTGTACTCTAGAGTTAAGTTCTCCGCTGATGACGGCTGGTAGATAATCTCGTACTTTATATGGTTTTTAATGGCTATTGCAGTGCCCCCTCCTTGCTTCTTTTTTGGTCTGTCGGTTCTGATAAGAGTATAATTTTGGAGTGCCAATTTGTGAGCTTCTTTGAGTTTAGTTTCGCTGATTAGGGCTATATCTGGATTGTGGAGCTGTAGTCTTGATATTAATTCATGTCTTCTTTTGTTGGTTTGGATCGAATTTACGTTGATTGCCATAATTTTGATCACTGATTTTGGATTGGAATCTACCAGGTGGTTTGAAGTCTAACTTGAGTAATGTTTTTGGGCCTTATTCGCCATTGGGAATACCTAGGGAAGCTATAAATGAATTCAATTCTCTGTGAGTTATACTCAACGTTTGCCAGTCTTACATTAATTGATCTCATTTTTTGTGCGATGCCTGCTACTGTTCTTTGGAGTTCCATAGCCCACGTGAGTGGCTCCAACAGGTTAATCGGTTTTTGTATTTGGGGTTGTGATGATTCTTGTGCATTGGTCTCTAACTCGAGGACTGCCTATCTAAATGACATATTTTGTTGTATATATCTGTCATTTGGGGGTGGTCTAGGCCTGCTGTTATTTAGCGCCTGTCTATTACTAGCACTTGTTTTATTTTGCTTCTGCTCTTGTGCAAATTTAAGATACGGGCAGCCCTGGTAGTTAGCAAGGTGGCCTTTACCTTTGCAGTAAGCGCATGTAAGTTTGGTTTTGTCGTCTTCTTTAGATATGGTACATTCGTCTTTAGGGTGGTTTTCGCCACATTTTACACATCTATAGTTCATCCCACATGAGGATGCAGAGTGACCCACTCGCTGGCATCTCGTACATTGAATCGTTTTAGGTTTGTGTAGGCCTTCCCATTTTATGTTTTGGTAGCAAAGCTTTTTGATTTGAATTAGATTTTTTAGTATGCTATCTGATGTGATCTGCACTATAAAATGTTTCCTGCTGTTTTCTTGTCTCATCGGCAGTTTTTTAATTTTTACTATCTTAACTTGGGGTGGCTGAAGTTCAGAGATTTCACTGGCGATTTGCTCTTCTGTGAATGTTCCATTAATATTTTTAAGTAGAATTGTCTGTGGTTTATCTTCTTTTTTTGTATATGTGTAAAATTCTATTTTGTCCTTGAGACTGTTTATTATTTGGTCGTATGATGCTGTGTCTTTTGTGTATATGGTTTGTTTATCTCTATTTGCATAAATGGTGAAGGCGTTTTTGTCGATGTTACCGTCAAGCAGTTTACTAAGGTTCACTGCGTTTTGGTCCCAAAACATTTTATCCCCGACAATTCTTCCCCGACAATTCATCCCCGCGACGATTCATGACAATGACAACTTATACTTCCCTGTCGAAAAGCTCTCATAAATTCTGATAAGATATTGAATATTTTTTATGAGAATCTATGAGCTTCGAAAATATCTATAAGATTTAAAAAAATTCTCATATGAATTTTTATGAGAATCTATGAGTCAAAGCTTTTGATGTGTTCCTATCATGATTTCCGTACTAGATTTTAAAAAGAATGAGTAAGATTTTTTAATTTATGAGATTTTGTGACTCGAATTCCGCCAACGATTATGAGATTGAATAAGTACTGTCACTTCTATAAGATTGTTACAGTTTATTCTAATCTATTTTCAACAAGAATTGATCAGGCGAATTCCGATGTCATAATACTTACAAAATCTCAATAAGATTATTTTTTTATACGAAATTTCCAGAATTTATAAGTTTTAGTAAGAATTATCCTAGGAGATAATATCTTATTGAATATCATAAAATATTTGTCATATTTTATGAGAAAATATTTAACATGTATTTCTTCGAAAATTTATGAGACTGAATCAGGAATCACATGGACAAATGCAGACCTTTTTCTCATAAAAATTTTATGAGAATTAGTAAGAAAATCTATAATCGAATTAACTTGTAAAAACTTAAAAGATTTAATTTTAATTTAAAAGCTATGTGATTTATGAGTTTTTGTAAGTTTTAGTTAGAAGGCTATTACTTATAAAATATTATGGATTACTTATGAGATTTTATAAATAATTTCCATTCACATAAAACATTAATTTTATCAGATTCATTCAAAAATAATTGCTTAACTTCATTTTTTTTTTATAAGAATTTACACCAAAAATATTAATATTATCACTATTTCTTGTACTTTAAATATTTTAACTGTTCAGAGATGAGTGAAAATATAAGTTTCTATGTGATTTTTTACAAACCCAGTAATGTATCTTGCCCCATTTTTTTTTTTTTTTTTGTGCATTATTTTTTTGTAGCGATATTGCATTTTTTTGGTTAAACAGAATAAAATTTCTCGGAACAAGTACTATTCTTTTTACGCAAGTATTTTTGTATTCTCTGGCCAAAATAACAAAAGCTGCTTAAGCCAAGAGAAAAAATTTTTTGGGAGAAAAGATCGATATGGAGAAGGGGAAAGTCACCGGTGCTAGGCAGCAGCAGCGGGAGTAGTTCGGTGCTCGCCACGAGATCGCGCCTACGATTTGTAGTGTTCCTGGTAAGACATTTATTTCAGAAGTGTTATATTCCAAATTTCAATACGATTTTATTCGAGTACTCCTCTGTCATTTGACAGACCAACAAGTACCTGTTTGGGTTGTACTATGGTATATCCCATAATACATCATGACTTTAATATTTAATATTAATGTTTACTTGAGTAAATTTGATGAATAAATAAACGGACTCAATTTCATAGATTTTTCGTGAATAGATTGCTAAAGATTTTCCGCGTAAATACTCATACAAATATTCTTGAGTATACATAATAGAAACTTTTTGAATTCATGCTAAAAAATTCAATAATTTAGCATATAAACTATATGGAAAATAACTGTACTCACATTGATTAATCAGTATCAAATCTTGTATGATTACTTTAGAAATCGTCTCATACAATCTTATTAATTTCCAAAATCTACTCAATTGTAAACTTTACATTTTTCGAAAACTTATAAATACTTATAATTACAATATTACAGCTTCTGTTTCTTATAGATTCTGATAATTTATATGAGAATTTTAAGAAAAAAATTTTTTTGATGCACCATCTATGAGAAAATAATTGTATCAGAATTTTTGAGATTTTTCGTGGACAAATACTGATCGTTTTCTCATAGCCAATTTTTTTTATGAGATTTTATAAGACCTTTTCCACAGGGTTAGACAAATAATACCCGATAATTTACCTGTTGGACAATTGATACTTCAATAAAAATATTAAATACAATAAACCAGCTATAAATATTGTTAATTATGAACATTTTATCAATATAATTTTAATACACACTTTCTCATAACCACATCATTTAGCACCATAGTACATAATCGATCATTAGTAATTATTTACTTTATATTAATAATAAAATATTATCTCTTAATTACTTATTAACACTAATTTTTAGCGATCAATATAGTTAACTAATTAGTATCACAATTGCTTAAGGCACTTATACAAAACAACTGAATATACAAGACAACATAATATCCAGAAGTCGCGATACTTGACTACATTTAAATGATCTTTTAGATAATATCGTTATTATTATTGTAATTATTCTTATTATTATTATTATTGTTGATGTTTCAATTAAATCATTGGGTTACTAAACTCAAAGTTACATAATATTCGGTTGATGGAAAAAAGTATAGATAATTTTTTTCATGGATTTGATGTGCTTGATAATCGTACAAATATTGATTAAAATAAAGAATGATTAGAAATAATTATCAATATAAGGTAGATTGTCATGGTTAAGATGTCATAAGATGAACAGTCGTCGGGATGATTTATCTCACAGATATATTGTCGGGGATTAATTGTCCGAGGATGATTAGTCGTGCGGATAATGTGTCGGGGATGAAATGTTTTGGGACCAAAACGCGTGACACCGTTTACTAATTGTATCATTGATTGAACTGTTATTTGTATAAATTGGTGGAGGTTTGCTCCTTGGACTCTTATTTAACACAGTCTGCGATGGCCGTATGCTGGCTCTAGTATTTGGTCTACTCTGTTGATTTTCAGCGACATCTTCTGGTGCACCAGTTAGGGGGTCAAAAGAGTTTAAAGTTGATGGGTTTTCTTTGTTTGTCTCAGTAGGTAACTTAGCTGTTTTTCTGGGGGTAATCCATTCATCTTTGTCTCCGTCTACATTATCGTCTGTTGTATGGTCGACTACCACTGGATGTGGTAGAGTTCGCGCGTGATCTAGCTTTGTTCAGGTTAGGTTTTACGCTATTCGTCATATTTAATTTCTTGTTATTAAATAATCGTTCGATATCAAAAGAATTCAACTCGCCTTTGTTAATTCCTGTCCTGATGTTTCTTGCAGTTTTTGGGTCTCGTGAGGTGTCCGATAGCTGCGTTTGCGTTTTCCTCTTGTTATTGAGGCCGGCCATTGTTGGCACGTGCCTTTTTAGCCTCTGTGTTTGATCCAAATTTATGTGTTGAGAAATTTTGATTATTTTTTGAATATATGCACTCACTGAGATGCACTTATTCTAATAATTTATTGTATTCTGATATATTGTTGTAACAGTTTGGTAGTTATTTAGCAATTTAGCAGTATTCAGAGGCTCGACAATTTCACTCCTTACTGTAGCGAGGCTGCAGTAAACTAGCACGACGCTCTGACCAACTAAGCTAAAGAACCGAATGGGCTCTGAATAATAGCAGAACAACAAGAATTTATTACTAGATTTTTCATTATTTATTAGTTGTCACATCGATTTATTTCATTCAAGCCGTTAAAAAATATCAATTATAAGAAATTTCATTATTTGAATAACTCTAAATATATATATATTACGGCGATCCAAAAAATAACAAACTTTTTTTTTTTTCTTCCAAACAGGTTTAAAAGTTTCAGTTAGATAAAAAAAGACGCCTGTGAAAATAAGAGCTCTTAATATTAACATTAAGAGGTTCCTCATCGCACTTTTCTATTTCCCATAACATGGGAATAACATGGGAAAAATTTTTTTTACGTCTTCTGATTTTTATAAGTAGCTAACGATGCGTCATAGGAATAAATGGCAGGCATATTTTTGTAGGGAATTGAATGCTGTACAAAAAAAGATTCTTATCATTTTTTGAGGAATCTATTTGTTCAAAAGTTATTTGAGGTTGAAGTCGAATTCATATTAAATTTTGAGATTTTCTACTTTTCCGGCGAAACTATCAGACTTATTACAAAATATCATCAGACCTTTTTTGTAGACAATTTTATTCCCTAAAAGTTATTTCTAATAAAGTTTTTTCGAATTCCGCATTGTTTTCTAGTTATTTTTATTTTAATGTCAAGCTCTTAAAATCAATCAGAAGACTATTTTTTTATGAGCATGACATTAAAATAAAAATAACTAGAAAACAATGCGGAATTCGAAAAAACTTTATTAGAAATAACTTTTAGGGAATAAAATTGTCTACAAAAAAGGTCTGATGATATTTTGTAATAAGTCTGATAGTTTCGCCGGAAAAGTAGAAAATCTCAAAATTTAATATGAATTCGACTTCAACCTCAAATAACTTTTGAACAGATAGATTCCTCAAAAAATGATAAAAATCTTTTTTTGTAGAGCATATATATATATATATATATATATATATATATATATATATACACCAAATATCACTAGCAAGTAGAAAACATCATAATCATAGATCAAATTGAACGGAATATAGTATAGTGCCGGATAGCTCAACTGGTAGAGCACTCGGCGCGATACCGAATTGGTCTGGGTTCGATTCCCAGTTCGGTCTATCTATATTTTTCTCAATTTATCTATAAATTGTCTTATTGAGAAGGTTATTTGCATGTTCAGGTTTCTACTATATTTAAATGGTGATAGATCTTGCCAGATATGATTATATCATTCCATATATATCAGAGTATGTACATATATGGGGTATTTCACGCCAAATCCACTACTTTTGACCCCAACCCCTTTCGATTTAACTGAAAATTTTTCTTCCTTTTCTACCCCATTAAAATCATTCTCAGAAAATTTTCAAATTTTTTTACCCAACCTAAAAAAATTTATGAGTTTTTCAAAAAAAAGGCTTTTATTTTTTCGAATAGCTATAACTTCTTCAAAGATTGACTAATTAGAACGTTATTTTTTTTATATTTTTGTCTTTAATTGGACTTTTCAGAAAAAAATACAAAAAAATTTTAAGATGATAAGCTACACCCTAACGGACCCAATTTACAGTGGGTTTATCGTAAATTACGGTAAACCCACCGTAAATTGCGGTAATCAACCGTAAAATATTGATTCAAAAGTGAAAAAAAAAATTGAAGATACCTATAATAGTAGTTTATCTATCGAGTGCGATCGTGTTTAAGACGCGAATGTGAAGATTGGTGCCCGAGCTGAAGGCGAGGGTACCAACACACGAGCGTCTTAGACTCGATTGTACTAGATAAATACATTAGTTTTTGTGACAGATATTTGAAATTTACTACATTTAGTGCCTATAAATGGCAGGTTATAAATCCGCGTTTATTTATTTGGTAAGATTGTTTTGATTATTTGTTGAAAATTAGAGAGAAGTCGGTAAGTGGACGAATTGAAATGATGATAAATTTTGTCACAAGATGGCTCGTTAAGTTACTTCGATATTTTTTGGTCGTTTGCTATCGCACATGTAACCAAAAAATATTTTTTGATCCGACGATGACATCACTATTAGAACGATTAGGTATCTTTTTTACCATCTGTATCTTATCTAATATTTTTAGCTGCCGGCTATAGGCGCTAAATGTCGTACATTTCAAGTGTCTATCACAAAAATAATTTTATTGTTTTTTTTTAAACTGCACCTAGAAACAATAAAAATGGAAAAAAAAACTTACCATTTGGTCTATTTTCGACCAAGTCATGGGCTTTTGAAATAGCAATATGCGTTGGATTTCTTTTTCGATAGCCTGTGACTTGGTCAAAAATAGTCCAAATGGCAAGTTTTTCTCATTTTCTTTGTTTTTAGGTGCAGTTTTTATAAAATATGTGTTATACCTTATTACCCTGAATGTGTAAATATTCACGAATTAGAAAAGATCTGATCGTTCAAGAATATTTTGTAAATTTTGATAATTAACACAAGTTTTCTTTTCTCCAATCCCAAAGTATTATCTTTTTCTTTAAATTATCGAAATATACGTAGTGACGTAGTCGTATATAAATATATCACAAATTTAGGTTAACAGTTCTGAAATATATGATTTTCACTTTAGGCCACCATCTCCGTTGCCGTCTCACAATGGTTTTCAAGATGCAGGATTTTCTATTGGATTAGATACTGCATCTATGGATAGTCAGTTAACCTTGAAAAGTTTTGACTCTTCAAGGCTTGACGACGAACATAAGTTGATCGCCAAGTATGCCCATCGGCTAGCTCAAGAAGCTAGGACAGTGGTAAGTTCATGCAAACATATGTTTTCATTGTAATTGTATTCCTTTAGTTGTAGTTTGTTCAAAAAAATTATTCACAGGACTGTAATATTACGTATATTTAATTCAGTTAAAAGGTTAATGTCTTCTAACAACTCAAGAGATAATTAATGCATGAATATATATGTTAACGCTTTTGCGAATTCGCATTCTTCAACTATATTAAACATACATATATTGTAACATGAGGAAAAATTCGACACCGGTTAAAAATTATTTAAAAATAATTAAAAGTTACCCATTGAGCAAATTTTGATGAAATCTATGATCGCAATTTTGATTTTGACCATAAAATCGATCCAACGCATAGATTGAAAGAGAGCCCTGATTAAAAACTCCGATTGAAACCGCTGATTTCCGATTGAATCCGATTGACTCCGATTGAATCCAATTGGTTCCGATTGAAATCCGATAGACTTTCAATCGGAATTAATTGGTTTCAATCGGAGTTTTTAATCAGGGAGGTAGGGGAGAAATGCTGCGGTTATAACAAAAAATTTTATTTTTTCGATTCCATTTGTTTTTTTTAAGATAGTAAACTTAAAAACTGTCAAAAAGTTAGCTGATAGTATCTTTTATGTGACTGACAGTTAATTTGTAGAAAGTCAATGTTAACTCATTAAAAAATCAATTTATTTAACTAAAGTCAGGGGCTAAGATGGCGGCGCGCGTGGCCTTTAGTTGTAACACAGTGCAGGGGCAGTTGTAACACGGAACGAAATAGATATTTTTCACCAAATTGCTTTTATTATTCAGTCTTAATACATACTATTATACTTGATTAACTCTTAAAGTCAAGTATTTAAACTTAAAGTATCACATATATTTGTTTGACAGGTTCGTAAGAGAATATCCTTTAATATACCACCTCTGTTAGTGGGTGCTTTCTTTGGAAATTTTTGTTTCTCGCGCATGTGCAGATCAAGATGCGCACTAGTTCTGCGCACATTTGTTTTAAGCGCAAGAATTTAAAAAAAAATTTTATGAAAATTAATTAATATTTTTTCTACGATAGTAGGGGAGCATGGGACACGAAGGCCCCCCTCAAAAATTAGGTAAAAATTTTTTTTTTCATTTTCCGTCAAGTTATGACCTTTATAATGTTTTTATTATATTTTAGGTCAATATGTGATATGTGGGGCGAAATGGACCATTCGAAAAAAAATTGTAACGAAAAAATTATTTTTTTTTTTATTTTCAGTCGAGTTAAGGGGTTAGGGGTACTCAGGGGTATGAAAAAATGATGATTTTCAATAATTTTTTTTTTGTAGTTAATTACTTTATTTGACAAAAATAAAAACATAGCTTTATTAGAACACGTTTCGATTTGACTTCACGAAAATTTCAAAAAAAAAAATTAATAATTCAAAAAGTTATCGCTGTTTTTGTAGAGCCCGTTCCTCCCGAAGTCCTTTGCGGTGATCATCATAAGTCCTTGGAGATTCATCTAAAATCAATCGGACAAGAAAAATTAGTTTTATTAATAGATAATCTTGTGCCTGATCGAAGCTTTTTTTTTTTTTTTCGAAATTAACAAAATGGCGGCCTCAGGAAATTTTTTTCAAATTTTCGAGAAAAAAACCGACAGTTTATTGTTAAAAAAAAATCGAAATTTTGAAAAAAAAAAAAAATCCTTCGATCAGGCACGAGTTTTTAATGTATTTCAAAAGTACAATAAATTTTATTGAAATCTACCGAGCAGTTTTTAAGTTACAGTGATCACCAGTTCAGAAAACATAGTTTTGAGAAAAACGCATTTAAAGTTTTGCTATGGATTTATGTCGAATTATAAGAATTATTTAATAACTTACACTGAGTCATCTATTCCTGGACCATATAATAGCTCTTCAGCCGACATAGCAGCTTCCAAAATATCGATTTGCTGGTGCCTACGTTGCAATCGACCTTCTCGGGTGTTATCATTAGCGCGCTTATCTGCTACTTTGATACGTGCAGCATCCATTCTTTCTGCATACCGATGAGAATTAGGCCCACAATTAAGTCCTAGTGTATTCATCAAGACTAATAATGAATTTATACCCTCATTAAATATACACATAGCAACGTATGCAGCTATTTGTACGATGGTAAAACTAGTATTTACCGTTTTTGGGCATATTTTCCATACTAGTTGGTTAAAGCTTTCATTATTATTCTGATTGAATCCACCTACACATCTTGAAAGTAAATTTTCATTACTAAGATCTTCGTATATAGGCTTGATAGCTTTTAAAACATCAGAAGGTAAAGGAGAATAATCGTGAGAAAAGGTATCAAGCTCTCCTCTTGCTTCAGCGCGCTGGTAAGAGCACCAAGATTCTTCGCCTTTTGGACACATATCATGATTCGGTTTTTCATCACTCGAGCCGTAGTGATAAAAGGTTGCCATTATAGCAGATTTCATATTTTCAATAGAATCACAATGCCGGCGTATTGCTAAACCATAGTACACAGTTAGTTTGTCTATTAATTTTCCTGTGAGCTTACCTCGACCACCAAGACCTTTTTGTTTACTCTTCAGCGTACGTAATCGACTCCCCATCCGCTTTTGGACATGCCCTATACATTCCTTTTTATTTACAGTTGTATTTTCGTAAGGATCTGATTTTATAATTCCTGAATAGGTCTTGGAGTCACCATCACCAATATAGTTGGCATACTTAACTCCATATTTAGTTTCAGAATACGAAAACATTTCGACCATCGCATCCACCTCCATTTTCCCAGAAGACCCTTGATGATTAGCAGAACACACATCTTCATGCGATTGATACCATTCCTCGAACTCAACAGTATTTGTTTTTTTTTTCCAATACTCACATAGCTTACAATATGCACTTTTAATGTTTATGTCAAGAATCTTTCCAGTAAAATAGCCAATTATAGAAGAAACTCCAAATGACGATGTATATCCCCGTTTTTGCCAGGTTCCATCTCCCGATACAGTTAGATGATTTATATCTTCATTTTCAGTTGTTGGCATTGCTTGCTTTTCTTCATTCACAGCTTTCGTCATGAAGGTTTCTGCGACGGCTTTACTACAATTCAAAATCTGTTTCAGTAAAATTGTATGCGTAGATTTATCTAAAAAAGACGGCATGTCCATCAGGCCGCAAAACTTGCACAATCCTTCGTATCCTATTCCTAGTATTCTCATTACAAAAATGAAACGTCTGTTTATTTCATAAGAATGCCCAACGAAAGAACAGGAAGGAATATATTCATTTCCACAGTTATTACATGCAACTACAATTTTGAATCCCAGCCCACGTGTACTTGCTGTTTGAAACACTACATTTCCATCACATTTTTTACATTTTATAAGAGCAGAAATTGCAGTGAATACCTGAATAAAATTTATTATTCGAAATTCAGTACTGCTGTCTTCAGGTACATCATCTTCAGTGTTTTGTTTTAATTTTTTAGAAGATGTACTCTGAATACTTTCATCACGTTCGGCTGTTTTCGGATTAAAAACATTCTTTCTTTTGACTGAACGCGACTTATTAATTTTTTCAGAACTCCGAAGTTCTCTTGAAACCTTTCTAGAATCACGTCCCATGGTTAATAATTTAATTCACTTGAGAAATAATTTATCACAAAACTATCGACTGATCAGTGCAACGACTACAGGTATACTGGCAACCAAAAATTATTTTTCAGTTCTTGTACTACCTACAAATTGTGAATATATGTAGAAGGATATATATATATATATATATATATATATATATATATATATATATATATATATATATATATATATATATATATATATATATATAATTATAAATACATTAAAATGGGGAGATATTCATGACAATGAAACCCGAAAGGTCGGTTGCTTGCAGCTGTTTCTAGCTACCTGCTCTCGAATGCCACGTAGCACCCGAGCGTCCTTTGGTCATTGTTAAATAACTCGAAAAGAATTTGTCGGATTCACTTCAAATTTTCACACAATATTTTTAAAATATTATACTTTAAGAAAATGCAAAAAAAAAAAAATCGATTTTTTGAAAATTCTGACTACCCCTAACCCCTTAATTTTTTAGTTAAAATTTTTTTTTTAATTGGTCCATTTTACTCTACATATCACATATTGGCCTAACATATGATAAAAACATCGCGTGCCAAATTCCAAAGGGGCGTATTACAGCAGTTAGATAGGGTTCCATGCCAAAAGGGCGTACACGGAAAAAAAATTCTAGTTAAATTTACAATGCTAACATCGTAATTTGTCCTATTAATTATTGTATTGGTGGACTAGACTTTTCACATCGTAATTTTTACGATAGAGGGTTGGAAATTTCATTTAAGAAATAATACTTCAGACAAATAATACGAAGTCTTAAGCTCTTTAATATAAATTACGATGTAACATCGTAAAATTTCAAGAGAAATTTTAAATAAAAGATTATAATAATAATCGTTCGGAACAAAATATAAAGAACTAAATCGTTGTTTTCTTTTATCTTATATCAATAATATTTTTGGAATGAACTGATTTTGACGTTCAATAAGGCATTTGGCACAATTTTTTGACCTCTCCATTCAAAAAAAATTTTGAAACATTTGATGAATGATATTATGAGTTATTCGGGGAAAAAGAAGGAATCGGTATTTTTTCCACTCTTAATCACCAATATTTTTTGAAATAGTGAACCGATTCTTGACGTTTAAAGTGACATTTGACGCAGTATTTTGACCGCTGATGTTAAAAAAATATTTTATAATTTAGCTCAGCAATTTTGATATTATTAGAAAATGATACTTTTTCAAAATTCTATTGACAACGGTTTCTTTTCAACTAATGAACCGATATTGATGGTTACGGTAGCATTCGACGCGGCTTATATTTTACACCTGATGAGATTTTGGAATCGATCTACCGATCACGTTACAAATTATTCGAAGAAAAATTTTTTTGAAAAAATTTTATTTTTGGAATATCTCCGAATATACTGTACCGGTTATGCTCATTTTTTTCAGAAATTGTTGGAATTGATGAGCTGCTCCAGACGCGATCTTGAAAAGCTCAATCGGTTCATCCGTTCAAAAGTTACAGAATATTCACATACATACGTATGTACGTACATACACACATAAGCTCGGACATCACCTTGAAATTAATCAGAATAGCTTCCTAGAACCTCAAAACGTCAAGATCTGTTAGAGATTCAACTTTCGAAAATCGGATCAAAACCAATAACTTCCCTTTTTTTGAAATTTTTCGATTCTCTTAGCGGGAAGTTGAAAGTTATTTTCATAAACAGGGTCGACGAATATGTCTGATTTATTATCAACAATTATCGAAGCGAAATTAGTAATGAATATATTTTACAAACGAGATATTATCTTTAGGATGTTTTCGATCGTAACTTGATCAAAGATTACTGATAGTGCTGAGGTACTATCTTAGAAAAAATTTTAATAAATTTTCATAAATTTTTTTTTTAATTCTGGCGCTTCAAACAAATATGCGCAGAACCAGTGCGCATCTTGATCTGCGCATGCGCGAGAAACAAAAATATACAAAGAAACTACCCAGTTATTCTTGCTTTAACTTTACCCATTTTAAATTAAATCTGTCAAATAAAAATATTCATATACACAAAGTGAGGTTATAATCTCAAAAATAAACGAAATAAACATATTAAAGTACTTTCTGATGATTATTATAGCATAATAATGATGCTATAATTTATTTACGTACGAAAAAATTCACAATGAATAATGTCAATTGCAAAAAAAAATAAAATCCACCTTTTTATTGCACTCAGATATCACTTTGTTTACTAGCAAACTACACTATCCCAGAGTAGATTTGTGGCGCATCCAGTTTGCGCAGATCCCATACACGACTCTGAGTGTTGCAACTGCTACTCGTTCAAGTGTTACAACTGGCCCTCACGCAGAATTGTTAATAAAAATCTAATTACAATAACAAAAATCAGTAAATTGATATAAAATTCGATTATACAATACTCTTGATATGTCCCTTCAACAATTCTCAATATTTTGATATCGGAACAAAATTAATAACTGAAACTTTGATCTAGTCAATAATTTACTATTTTGAATAAGTTAAAAAAAGAATAATAATAATTTTTAATTTTTTTAATAGTTTTTCATTGAGTGTTACAACTGCCCTTTGTTACAACTGCAGCACCTCTCCCCTACGGTTTCGACTTCGAGCGTAACGGCCGCGTTTTTGTGTTTTGAGAACAATTTCGATTTACGATCAAAGAACAATTAGATCGCGAGCAATAATTACGAATTGTAAACAATCCGAGTTATTGAACAATCGAACTAGCCGCAGCATCGGCACAAAAGTGGTCAATGTGACGTGAGGATATTCGTGTAAGACCGTTTCCCTGATAAAACAAAATGATTAAAAATGATTTGTTTTTTAATCATTTTAAATACTTTTTA
This sequence comes from Microplitis mediator, assembly GCF_029852145.1. NCBI lineage: Eukaryota > Metazoa > Arthropoda > Insecta > Hymenoptera > Braconidae > Microplitis > Microplitis mediator. Next base: position 16,540,424 of record NC_079969.1, on the reverse strand, counting down.
ATCCTTCAAATCATTTCTAATCCTGTCTCTTATGGACATTTAACGTGTGAAATCATTTTTAATCATTTTGTTTAATCAGGGTTTTGTGTTGAACAAATGAAGTGAATTTTTGTACGTTTTGATAAAGTTTATAAATTAATAAATTACGTATGTTAACGAATCTTAGTAATATTTGAATGAGTGACCGAAATGAAATTAATTACGTTTTTTTATTTTATTCGGAAATTTCGAAGGATTATGGATTATCTATATGTTTTATTTTTACGGTAGTAGAGCCTTGCCGTGTAAATACTCTGACGTCACTAGTCGAGTATTTCGTTACGACGTACGTTGTATGATTGTGTTGGAAAAATAAAATAAATTTTATTATACACTTATCCAAACCTTTGTAGTGAGTATGCACTGATGTTGTAACGTAGATCAAGTACAATTATTATCTATCGAGCAATTTTTCTAATAAGTACTGAGATTGTGGATACTTATTATTACCGATTTGAGTGATGAATTTTTAACTTCCCGCTAAGGAAATCGACGATTTTCGAAAAATTGGGAAGTCATTGTTTTTACCCCGATTTTCGAAAGTCGAGTTTTCATCAGATCTCGACGTGTTGAGGTCCTAGGAAGCTATTCTGACTATTTTCAGAATGATGTCCGAGTGTATGTATGGATGTGTGTGTGTGTGTGTAAACTCTTTGTAACTTTTTAACTAATGAATCGATTTGGATGGTTGAGGTGGCAATCGAAAGAGCTTGTTGGCCCTCAACTTTCCTGGAAATTTCAGATCATTTGATCAAGTAGACTCGAAAATATTGGCGAATTAATGAGAAAAAAAAATTTTTTTTTTTAGTTTATTAGTGATTTCTCAGAAACGACTCAAACGATCGACTTCAAAATCTTATCAGCTCTAGAACTTTATAAGCCGCGTCGAATGCCACCTCAACCATCTCAATCGGTTGATTTGTTCGAGAGATATCGTTGGCGAAAGAAATGGTAAAAAACGGTTTTTTTCGATTATCTTTGAAGTGACTCATCTGATCAATTTCCAAATTTAATCAGCTCTAAAATTCAAGAAAACGCGCCGATTGCCACCTCAACCGTCAAAATCGGTTGATTAGTTCAAAAGATATCGGCGCTGAAGAGTTAAAAAAATAACATTTTATGTTTTTTTTTCCGGATAAATCAAAATATAATGTGCTAAAATGTGTCTGAAATCATACCAACTCTTTCTCTTTATAGTCTCTTTCGATCATCAGATAATGTCATATAACTTGTTCCTTAGTTTTAAACATATTGTTGGCAAAAAATTGAAAAAACCCAGTCGTTAGTGTTTTTCCCGGATATTCCATATATTATTGCTCTGACCTAAGTCAAAACTCATTTAAATCTTGATTTTGATCACTGACATTGATTTCTGCCTCAATACATGTACTTCAGAGAACATAATCGATAATAAAAATTTAAAAGCCACTTCTTCATTAATGATTTTCGATTCTTAACTTTTCAAACTCTACACGGAGAAAAAAATATTGTTCTCAGAAGTATACTGTATAGTTACAGTAACAATACGCTATAGTTATCTACTAGATTGTTACTCCAACGATCTACTGTATCGTTCTGACAACAATACGGTGGATAGCTCTGGGACCTATACGGTATCGTTCTGAGCCCTATCTGACGTCACGCGCGTTGCAAATTATATGAGATATTTAAAAACCTGTATCATTCATAAATAAATGATAAGCAAATAACTTTGATTAAATAAAATAATTTATAAAACTGATTTATTAGTTAGTTATAGTCTAAATAAATTTTTAATATAAATATAAATATATCTTTTAATTTTTTGAATTTATTTATTAGTAATTGAATTTTAAATTCAATTTTAATTCAGATCTTATTTGTTTATTATCTCATTAATTATTTTTCTTCTATTTACGTATCACATTTAAATTATAAAACATCGACTATATATAATATTTAGATTTTTGGTTATGAATGTATATTTGATTACAAAAAGCATAAAAAAACACTTATCAATAAATATATCAACATAGTTATGGAGATTTTACTCTGTTAATTTATTAATTACCCGTGGGTCCATATTTCAACATCACAATTATTTTTTACACTATTTTTTTTATTAAACGTCTGCTAGCAATAATTATACAATATTCAAAAGTTGGCGCGAAAATGGATGTTTAGTTAGGTTAGACGATGCCGTGTGAGGTGACGACTACGGAAAGTCGTATAGGGCTCACAGCTATCTAATAGATAGTTACTGGAACGATACGGTATTGTTACCATAAGCATACGTATTGTTGTGGTAACGATCTACGAGCTACTATACTTTAGATCGTTCGAGGAGCAATATTTTTTTTTCCGTGTAGCATAAAACGTAACTTGTTAGAGCTTGAAAAGCTCATAAAAAAATGATTCCATGTAATAGCATTTTCGAGCTCGAAGAGCTCGAAAATATATTCACAGTGATGTTTTTAAGCTCCTTGAGCTCGAAAACAGCGGGAAGTTTTGGGGCTGGCCCGCAGGCCAACCGACGCCCAGATTTTTTTTTTGCTATGTTGAATGAGATATAGATCGTATGGTCTACTAAGTATTTTGCTTTGTTTATTTTGTTTATATCGAGTCTTAAGTCAACACCGGCGAATTTTATTTTGTTGTAAACTGATTATTTTTATTTGTGATCTTAAATTTTTGTACTGTCAATATATAACATTTTATTTTTGTTAATTTTGAACAATCATTCAATCGTAATCTTAAGTCACCGATCTTTCCCTGATCCATCACCCTGAGCCGTATTACTTGAAATTTGTGAAATTAATGACCATATATATTAGACTGGGCCAAAAAAATTGACTATTTTTTTTTTTCATAGCTATATCGAAAATATTATTCAGGATGACAAAAAAAAAATTTCATGAAAGTTTGAGTCCTTAATATTAATTTTAAGAGGTCTATCATCGCAATTTTTAATTTTAATTCATAATTTGATGTTTTACGTCAGAACTGCTAAAACATTGGAGTAAAAAAAATTCATTTCCACTTTTTCTTATGTAAAATTGAATTCCCTACAAAAAAAGTCTGATTGAAAATTTTCGTCAGACAAGCCGTTTCCGATTAATTGAGCTTAATAAATTGATGTATTTTTTCGATTTAACATTTTTACTTTTGAATTTTGTAACTGACAAATCAAGAAATATCTAAAAAAGATCATGACAGATTCTTAAAGGAAATTTAATGCTCTACAAAAAAGGCCTCTTAACATTTTTTGCTAAATTCACTCCTTCGAAAATTATTCAAGGTTGAATTTGAGTCGAAACGATTTCAATAACGTAAATAACTTTCGAAGGAGTGAATTTAGCAAAATATGTTAAGAGGCCTTTTTTGTAGAGCCTTAAATTTCTTTCGAAAATCTGTCATGGTCTTTATTAGATATTTATTGATTTGTCAGTTACAAAATTCAAAAGTAAAAATGTTAAATCGAAAAAATATATCAATTTATTAAGCTCAATTAATCGGAAACGGCTTGTCTGACGAAAATTTTTAATCAGACCTTTTTTGTAGGGAATTTAATTTTACATAAGAAAAAGTGGAAATGAATTTTTTTTACTCCAATGTTTTAGCAGTTCTGACGTAAAACATCAAATTATGAATTAAAATTAAAAATTGCGATGATAGACCTCTTAAAATTAATTTTAAGGGCTCAAACTTTCATGAAATTTTTTTTTTGTCATTCTGAATAATATTTTCGATATAGCTATGAAAAAAAAAAATAGTCAATTTTTTTGGCCCAGTCTAATATATATATATCTTGAAGTTAATAATAATTAAAGTCTTGTATTTTGGATGGCCGCAAAGAGTTACGACTTCATGGTCAATAAACAATAAATAATAAGAATAATAGCTTGATATGGCCACATATGACTTAATATGACCATATATGAAAATTGGCAATTAATAATACTACAGTAGCAATTAGCCGCCTTTTTATAAAAGGACTAACTACCACCAGCTCGCTTCGCCGGGCATTTTGTAACGTTAAATAACTGTATATTTTTTTTTATTATTGATATCAATATCCTAGAATTAACCGTTTGAACATCCATAAATATTCTCATTCTCCCACACCTTTCTATGTAAAAAAAAAGATGTAAGTAATAATAACATAGTACAGACTCAATTTTTAATTCCCTTGCTAGCCCCGTAACGGTCAGTTTTATAAAAACAAAAATACACCGTTCATTTTTTCGTTGTGTAAATGATAAATATTTCAAGTTTTAAGCCTGTAAATCTTTATGATCAAAATGTGAAAATTTGCATTTTTTACGCCCCCACGAACCTCTATAGAAGTCAACTTTCTGGAAAAAATTAATGATATTAATTTTTTTTTTTAAGCAAATACTTATTTCAAGGTTCTAGTCTATAGATCTCGCAAACTCTTTGTTACATTTCCACTTCCTCATTAAGCAAAACGATTTGACGATTAAAAATTTAATCGTCATTAATCGTCTTTAACAGTCATAATCGTCATAGTTTTTCACATTTAATCGTCTCTAATCGTCAAAAGGCGATTTATTATTTTACGATTAAAAACGATTGATGACGATTAAAATTTTAAATCGTCATGAATCGCTTTTAAACTTCATGTGGGACCAGAAATTGCAATATTATTTTACGATTAAAGACAATTCATGACGATTAAAAATTTTAAATCGTCATGAATCGTTTTTCATCCTCATTCGGGACCAGAAATTGCAATATTATTTTACAATTAAAGACGAATCATGACGATTTGAAATTTTTAATCGTCATTAATTGTATTTTCTTATCAGGGCTGCACAATGTTGATATTTAACTCACCCGATGAAAAGATTTTTATATAATTATATACAATCGTATATAATTCTGTATAAAAATGCAAAAAAGAAGAATAAAATTATACACAAATGTATTTATATATAATTATATATAATCTATACGAAAACATTATGTGATTATATAAAAATGTATATATTTGTATACAATTTGTGTATACGATTGTATATGATTCTATACAATTAGATATAATTATGTACGATTGTATACCCTGATGAAAATTTTTCGGACTTTTGTCCGAAAAAGTCTTTAGAGCTCTGAAAAAGTCTTTAGAACTCTAGAACTGAGTTTTTAAGACAGAAGTCCGAAAAATTTTCACCAGGGTACAATTGGATCGGGCCATTTTTTCTATCCAATTTATATATAATTTTATACAATTGTATAAAATCTTTTTTCATCGCCCTGGTTAAAAAAGAGAATTAAAGAGGATTAAAAATTAATTGAATCCTTTTTAATTCTCCGCAGAGAATTCAATAGAATTAAAAAAAATTCATATTTAGGAATTTCCAATACTTTTTAATCCTCTTCAGAGAATTAAATAGAATTGGAAAGAATTCAAATTTAGCTATTTTCAATACTTTTTAATCCTCTTCAGAGAATTCAATAGAATTAAGGGGTTAGGGGTAGTCAGAATTTTCAAAAAATCGATTTTTTTTTTTTTGCATTTTCTTAAAGTATAATATTTTAAAAATATTGTGTGAAAATTTGAAGTGAATCCGACAAATTCTTTTCGAGTTATTTAACAATGACCAAAGGACGCTCGGGTGCTACGTGGCATTCGAGAGCAGGTAGCTAGAAACAGCTGCAAGCAACCGACCTTTCGGGTTTCATTGTCATGAATATCTCCCCATTTTAATGTATGTATAATTATATATATATATATATATATATATATATATATATATATATATATATATATATTCACAATTTGTAGGTAGTACAAGAACTGAAAAATAATTTTTGGTTGCCAGTATACCTGTAGTCGTTGCACTGATCAGTCGATAGTTTTGTGATAAATTATTTCTCAAGTGAATTAAATTATTAACCATGGGACGTGATTCTAGAAAGGTTTCAAGAGAACTTCGGAGTTCTGAAAAAATTAATAAGTCGCGTTCAGTCAAAAGAAAGAATGTTTTTAATCCGAAAACAGCCGAACGTGATGAAAGTATTCAGAGTACATCTTCTAAAAAATTAAAACAAAACACTGAAGATGATGTACCTGAAGACAGCAGTACTGAATTTCGAATAATAAATTTTATTCAGGTATTCACTGCAATTTCTGCTCTTATAAAATGTAAAAAATGTGATGGAAATGTAGTGTTTCAAACAGCAAGTACACGTGGGCTGGGATTCAAAATTGTAGTTGCATGTAATAACTGTGGAAATGAATATATTCCTTCCTGTTGAAAATATGAAATCTGCTATAATGGCAACCTTTTATCACTACGGCTCGAGTGATGAAAAACCGAATCATGATATGTGTCCAAAAGGCGAAGAATCTTGGTGCTCTTACCAGCGCGCTGAAGCAAGAGGAGAGCTTGATACCTATTCTCACGATTATTCTCCCTTACCTTCTGATGTTTTAAAAGCTATCAAGCCTATATACGAAGATCTTAGTAGTGAAAATTTACTTTCAAGATGTGTAGGTGGATTCAATCAGAATAATAATGAAAGCTTTAACCAACTAGTATGGAAAATATGCCCAAAAACGGTAAATACTAGTTTTACTATCGTACAAATAGCTGCATACGTTGCTATGTGTATATTTAATGAGGGTATAAATTCATTATTAGTCTTGATGAATACACTAGGACTTAATTGTGGGCCTAATTCTCATCGGTATGCAGAAAGAATGGATGCTGCACGTATCAAAGTAGCAGATAAGCGCGCTAATGATAACGCCCGAGAAGGTCGATTGCAACGTAGGCACCAGCAAATCGATATTTTGGAAGCTGCTATGACGGCTGAAGAGCTATTATATGGTCCAGGAATAGATGACTCAGTGTAAGTTATTAAATAATTCTTATAATTCGACATAAATCCATAGCAAAACTTTAAATGCGTTTTTCTCAAAACTATGTTTTCTGAACTGGTGATCACTGTAACTTAAAAACTGCTCGGTAGATTTCAATAAAATTTATTGTACTTTTGAAATACATTAAAAACTCGTGCCTGATCGAAGGATTTTTTTTTTTTTCAAAAATTTCGATTTTTTTTTAACAATAAACTGTCGGTTTTTTTCTCGAAAATTTGAAAAAAATTTCCTGAGGCCGCCATTTTGTTAATTTCGAAAAAAAAAAAAAAAGCTTCGATCAGGCACAAGATTATCTATTAATAAAACTAATTTTTCTTGTCCGATTGATTTTAGATGAATCTCCAAGGACTTATGATGATCACCGCAAAGGACTTCGGGAGGAACGGGCTCTACAAAAACAGCGATAACTTTTTGAATTATTAATTTTTTTTTTTGAAATTTTCGTGAAGTCAAATCGAAACGTGTTCTAATAAAGCTATGTTTTTATTTTTGTCAAATAAAGTAATTAACTACAAAAAAAAAATTATTGAAAATCATCATTTTTTCAGGCCTCTGAGTACCCCTAACCCCTTAAAAAGAATTCATATTTAGCAATTTTCAATACTTTTTAATCGTCTTCAGAGAATTAAATAAAATTGAAAAGAATTCATATTTAGCAATTTCCAATACTTTTTAATCCTCTTCAGAGAATTCAATAGAATTAAAAAGAATTCATATTTAGCTAAATGCAATACTTTTTAATCCTCTTCAGAGAATTAAATAGAATTAAAAAAAATTCATATTTAGCTATTTTCAATACTTTTTAATCCTCTATACACGGAGGAAAAAATATTGTTCCTCGAACGATCTAAAGTATAGCAACTCGTAGATCGTTACCACAACAATATGTATACTTATGGTAACAATACCGAATCGTTCCTGTAACTATCTATTAGATAGCTGTGAGCCCTATACGACTTTCCGTAGTTGTCACCTCACACGGCACCACCTAACCTATTTAAGCATCCATTTTCGCGTCTATTTTGTGTGACGGGTGTAATTGTTGCTAGCAGACGCTTAATAAATAAATTATTTTATTTAATCAAAATTATTTATTTATCATTTATTTATTAATGATAAAGATTTTTAAACGTCTCATATCATTTGCAACGCACTCGGCGTCAGATAGGGCTCAGAACGATACGGTATAGGTCTCAGAGCTATCTACCGTATTGTTGTCAGAACGATACAGTAGATCGTTGCAGTAACAATCTAGTAGATAACTTTTTCGTATTGTTACTGTAACTATACAGTATACTTCTCAGAACAATATTGCACACCTCAAGCGCGAAAGCGCAGGTGTGCTTTATGGACGGTTTTTTTTATTCGACTATTTTACTCATATAAAAATCTTTCTACACTATTTTTATTCTACCAAGATAGGTAAAATTGTATACTAGCATATAGAGAATTTATTAAGGAACAATTTAAACCCAACATTAAGTCGATTCATCATTTTATTCGTTTAAAATAAATTATTTTAACTCAAGAAACCAGTGCTGTCAATTGTTACGTATGAAACTTCGTAAACACGATAACTCTCGATAGACACCATTAATCGGCCTAACTATTTTTTTATTGTCTTTGTATTTTTTATCACAAGAACCCTTATGAAAATTACTATCTGAATCCTTTTAGTATAATTGTAATTCATTAACGACGTAAAATTGATTATTCGTAAAAAATTTAGCTGCTATTTTTTTACTGTTGTTATTATTTTTTTCATTGTTTCTCTCTATTAACTTATGGTGGCAGCACTAGCGTATGAATATGTTTGAAAAAAAAAACGACATCTAAGACAAAAGGCGGGATATTTAAAAAAAAATGTTAGTAAAAAAATATTAAACTGAAAATAAGAAATAAAAAAATCAAATTGATAATTTTTAAGTTGAATAAAAGTTCATAATAAAAAAAAAAAACATTAATATTATATAATAAAAGTAGTAATTAAAAATAAAATGAGCGATTGAGGTGTGCACTTTTGGATTTTCCAACATTTTTTTTCTCCGTGCAGAGAATTAAATAGATTTAAAAAGAATTCATATTTAGCAATTTTCAATACTTTTTAATTCTCTTAGAATTCGAATAGAATAAAGAACTATTCTCACAAAAAATATAGAGAGCCCGAACTGGGATGGATATTCCGAACTGTCCATGGGGAAGACCACTAGTTATACCAAATATAATATATTATCTATACCAGATATATATATAGGAGGTGGTGCAGGATATACTGCGCCACTACCAGTAGGTACTACCCACTTTGCTACGTAAAGTTCACTAGGTAGCAGTGGAGTGCTGACTGACAATAACGTCCGCTGCATTTGCTTTTAACACTTCTACTATAAGTGTCCATATCCAAGAAGCCCGCACGCTCTAGCGGTGAGCGCGGAACTATATTTCGCTCACTTACTCTCTTCCGCTAGATTGTCGATCGGCAAGAGTCTCACGTTCACTCTTACATTTTTTTCCCGTTACCTTTTTATCTTTTAACTATTTTTTTTTATCCAAGAATTTCTCCATAAAAAAAAAATAAAATTTCACGTATAAAATTATTATTTCTTTTCTTTCTCAAAATAAAATTTTAATAAATAAATAATTACTAATCATTATTATTTTGTTTTTTTAAAGTTTAAAAGAAAAAAAATTTTTTTTGTTATGGTTACAATTCTCTCGAATTCTCAGCGAAAACAGGAATTGCAACATGACTTTGAAATTAAAAAAAATAAGTTGGAATTAAACTTTTTCGAATCCTGTTTTATTCTCTCGGATTCTCGGGGAGAACAGAAATTGCAACATTATTTTAGAATTAAAAAGAATTAGTTAGAATTAAACTTTTTCGAATCCTCTTTTATTCTCTTGAATTCTCAACAAGAACAGAAATTGCAATATTATTTTAGAATTAAAAAGGATAAGTTACGATTAAAAATATTTAATACTTTTTTATTCTTTTTAATCCTAAAATGATAATATTTTTTTCGCTAGATGAAGGAGAATTAAAAAGGATTCGTTTTATGTTCGATCTTCATTCTCCGGAAAATTAAGAGCATTGGAGAGTATTAAGTAGTATTAAATATGTTTGCTTTTTTAATCCTTTTTAATTCACTTTTTTAACCAGGGCGGGCAGCTAGATTCGCAGTATTTGTAGGTATTGAGTTCTCGACAGCAAATAACCGCAAAGTGACCCAAAATAACTATAGTGTTGTACTTAGATATTATTTATAACCATAACTTTATTAAAAATAATATTTATAGAGTTTAGAAGTTGAAAGTATACACTTGTGATATAAATTTAATATGTTCAATAGTCAAACTTACAAAAGGTATGGGTATGGAATTGATAATTTTAATAATTTCGGATGTCAAAATCGGGCTTAAATTTCGAGTAAATCTAAGGTAAATCTAGCGTAAACCTATCTGTTCTGCTCTGTAAACGTGGGTTTTTATAAAGTATTCTAATCACGAAAATAGTGGGATGAGAATTATTAAGCGGGATTAAATTGTTGATCAAAGTACACACCCATTGGTCGTTGAACTCGTCATTGTTTATCAACACGAGGTGATTGGGCATAAGACCCATTTGTCGAGGGCGAGAAGGGATTTAATCCTCGGCTGAAGTAAATTTCTGAGAAAAGTTATTTATTTGAAAGACAAATTCCATTTTCATATCATTTGCGTTTGTTACAGATTATTACTAATATTTTATACAGCTGTGTTTTAAAATGATTAAATTATCTTCAGTTGAATATACTTGAAGCTTAAAATGAAAAACGTTCTCATACGTGGGATTATGTGCATCCGGTGATTCGTTTATTATTTGATTATTGATTTAAAAAATATATGTTAGTTAAAGATATTTTTATCATTTATAATATACATTTACATTATTATAATTATCTACTTAAGGTCCTCTAATTGTTGGTGATTAGGATACCTTATTTTGGGAATAAACTATAGGTCGGTAATTAAGTCTAGTAAGCTTAGAACGGGCCCTGCTTGATAGCCAGGATATAACACATCTCCTAAGAAAAAATTTTTAATATCAATTTTCAAGTATCATAGTTAATATTTATTTCAAATTTCAATATTGTAGGTCTTTTGGTCTAAGTACAAAAATTTCCAATTTTGACGCTCCCGAAAATTCACAAAAAATTCAATTCGTTAAAAAAAAATTTAGACTGTGGATTTTTTCATGTTATCACTGATATTTATTGAGAAATTCGAATTCGTAGATCTTTTGTTCAAAATTCGGGCAAAGTTACAGTTTTGATGCCCTTAATTATTTAATAGTGGATTTGCTTATCTTTATTTTTATGAAGAAATTCAAATATATTATCGTTTTTGTTAAAGCCGCGAACTTCATCTAAGGCGTCTACAACTGAAGAATCTGTGAGTTAATAATACAAACAATAAAATATTATTTTTACTTTGTATTCATAAGTGACATTATTTTTTAAGTTACCTGCATTTAAACTCGTGGTTTCAATGTATGCTTGATCACAACAAGCCAACATCAGACAAGTCTAAATGAGTAAGTTGAAACTGATCAGCGTCCACCCTAATAAAAAAGAAGCCTAATTCCTGCTAGTTGAATTAGATTCTAATTTCTTTAGTCCCATTAGAATTGCGATGATCCGTCGTGAAACTCTAAATAACCATGTATTATTTCTGTCTACTAGGTTGACTGTTGAATTATGTTAAGCATGTACAGCTGATCTCTAATTATCTCATTTGAATTACTTCTAGACATTGTAGCTCGAATTTTTTATGCAGGTTACTATAAAAACTATAATGTGTGGCAAGGGATAATAAACGATTCAGTCTTCACACAGTTGTAGTCTTTGCCTTCAGCTTAGGCAATTAACAGTACCTTCATCTGAAATCATTGTGTTGTATCCCTAGCCACACAACAAGATGTCACTTGAGTATATTAAATTTTTAACTTATTTTAATTCCATAAGAATAATAACTTCTATCTATGTTATGCTATAGCAAGGCAAATCTTCTTCAGACATCAATTTAAGTTCTGTAGATGCTGCTCATGCTCAACGTGAACTTATAAGTCAACTGGAAACGAAGAATAAGGAAATCATGCGTGAAATAGCTAGATTGAGGTATGATCCTACAAAAATTGCTACTACTACTATTCCGCTACTGCTGTCCATGTAATTGTAAAATAAATTTAATTTTTCTTGGCCAACCCCCAAGAGTCGCATGACAAACACTATCCTACGATTTATCTCAAATCCAGTATTGATGTAAGGACCTGATCGGATTAGTTTTGATTGACACTTACAATTGATAACGAGCTTGAACCCGAGGCCACGTATTCCAGTTCCTGCAAATTCAACATCCTGCTTGTAATCCCAACAATTAAAAATATCCGACAAAGCTGTGAGTATAGTGAAAAATTCAATTGGAAACTCATAATGTCCTGATGAAAACGTTCTCTTTGCTCTTCTGAATATGCTCCCATGTTGTTTTTAAATTTATCCAAATGAGCAAGTAGCATATGTACTTTCAATGACATCCGGTAGCCCATGGCCTTAAAATTTTTTAGCATATTCTCAACTAACTTTTCGTAGTTTTCAGCTTTGTTATTTCCTAAAAATCCAGAAACAATTGCTTTAAAACTGTTCCAACTCGCTTTTTGAGTACGATTCAGCAACGTTGGAAATTTTTCATCGGTGAAAATCTGTGTAATTTGTGGACCAACAAAAACCCCAGCTTTAACTTTTGCATCTGATAACTTCGGAAAAAACTTTTTCAAGTATCCAAAAGCTTTTGAAGTTTCATCCAGTTTTTTAACAAATTGTTTCATCAACCCTAACTTAATGTGCAGAGGTGGCATTAACACTTTTTTCGCTTCAACAATCGGTTCAAATTTTACGTTTTGTTTTCTGACACAAAGTTCTGTTCTTACAGGCCATGACCATTGAATATAGTGCTTAGCATCCGCTCTGCTATCCCATAAGCACATATAACGCGGATACTTTGTATATCCGCTCTGTAGTCCCATTAAAAATCTCACCATTTTTAAATCTCCAATAAGCTGCCAGTTTTACTCACGATACTTTACAGATTAAAGCAAGATTATAACACTGTCATAATTTTCTTTAAGATGTACTAAGTGAGCGATTGGAAGAGATGATAATTTATTTCCGTTGTATAATAAAACAGCTTTTAAGCTTTTTATAGAGCTGTCAATGAATAAACGCCATTCGCTAGGAACACAGGGTATGCCAATTTCTTCGAACATACCTTTTATGTTATTACAAAAACAAAGTCCATCTTCTTTTGTGAAAAATGTTGAGAATGTTTCATGCCTAGTCCGCTGATCCGTGATATTAACATCATCAAGCAAATTCCACTGTTTTAGACGAGATCCTAAAAGCTCTGCTTTATTTTTTGGCAAATTTAAATCTCTTATCAAGTCGTTAAAATCTTCTGTAGTAATAAAATGGTGTTTTGGCTGTTCTGTTGTAGGTAAAAACTCCTTATCTGAATTACTTTTATGAGAACTAAGAGATGAGCTATTTTTCTGCGATAATTTTTTCGGTGGCTCTGGTACTGGTCGTGTCAAGTCGTGTGCAATTGGAGCAGAAGATTCAAAGTCAGGATATTCGATAGGTTTTGCATTTTTACCTCTACGTCTTTTACTCGGATTCACGATGCAAAAATAGCAGTCATTGACGTGGTCTTTTGGTTCTTGCTAGATCCTTGGTATTGCAAATTTCATGGACCTCTTCTCACCTCGATACCAACCTAATATATAGAAATAAAAATTAATATATCTAGTATATTTGATTCACCGCTTAATTAAAAATTGCTTAACTTCCAAACATCTTTTACAATAACTACAAGCAACATGTGGAGCCCATGGCTTGTCTTGATGCCAAATAGGGCAGTCAAAATATGCTTCGTAAGCTTCACAAAGAACGTGAGATGTCTTTAGTTCGTGTTTTACGTCTCGAACTTTAATAAATTGACCACATATATAACAAAATGCATCAGCATCATACCCGGAAAGAAAATTCTAACAAAATTTACGATGTTAATATCGTAATCGTGGACTAGACTTTTATTAGCGTCAATTTTAAAATATTTTATTTTAAAATTTACTATGTGGGTTATATTTTTTACTATTTAACATCGTAATTTTAACAAAGACTTTTAGGATTAAAAATTACTTCAAAAATTACAATTTAACATCGTAAAAATAAAAGAAATAAAAATTACAATTCAAAAACTATATTTATTCCTATATGTAAAATATTAACTTAAAACCTACATTAAATATTTATTTGCTGGATCGGGATGGTGAAAGAAATAAGAAGTCACTGATTTGGTGTATTGTCCATATTTAATAAAAATAAATCACAGATAATAGCGTAGAGTACAAGAGTCGATCACGAGTTTATATTAGAGCACTTATTGAACATTATTCGATTGCATTTGAGTTTAATTGAGTTTTATATAAATTGCATGGCACCGTACACGTGAACATTATATTATATACATATAGAGCGTAGTTGAAGATCGAGTTTGTTGAGTTTAATGAATACGAGTTTATAAATTTACACGGCACCATACACGTGAATTAATTTACACAAAAGAGCGCAATAAAGAATAAATGATTAACAATTAATGATTTACAACTATCATCAATAGTTCGAGTATACATTTTAGTCACAATTAAATTTAATTCGCGACACAGAGTACGAGTAAGAAGAGCAAAATTATAAGAAGCGTAACGAGCCGAGTCTGAACGTATAATAATTACTTTGCAGTCACAAATAAAAAAAAATATTGATTTTTGAGATTAAGATTACTGGATGACTGAATGATGACATCAGTCACACCAGTTGACATCATGTCCAAGTAAATAATTAATCGATGAGTAATGAAAGTAAATGTAATTAAGAATAATTATTTGTGGCTGCAAAGTCACATGATGGCGAGTATGTGAATAGATATAGCCCGCACGTTAGTTTAACACGCGGTCACCACAGCAATGAGCACAGAGTTTATATATGAAAAAACAGATATAATTGAAGAATATAGATGATAACAAATACATGGTGAATCAGCGAGTTACAATAAGAATGATGTACTTGATAATGTAGAGTAATTAACACGATGAAATTTAATTACAATAAAAACTGGTAGCACGTGGTGTTCTATCACAAGTGTTGTAGAGTAATGCCAGTTGCCGCGTAGCTGGCTATCGAGTTGAAATTCCGAGTATCAGAGGGCGCGTCGATAGCAGCACCTCTGGTATAGTAGAGCGTAGAGTTGTCAAGTGTTCTGGCGCGAACATTTGAAATTTACGCAACACTATATTTATCTTTCTATGTACTTTTGAGTAAAATAAATATTACAGTGCTCCTTCTGTTATAATACGATGTAAGCTATAAAAATTACGATATTGTATTGTAATTTTTAAATATTAACTGCGTCCTCCGCAAGAGGCGCTCTCATGACTTATGAATGTTTATTCAAATCGTTTATATGAACCTTAAAAACCATATAAAGTGTAGGCTCTTCGGTGGCCGAGTGGTCCAAGGCGTCGGACACTTCGCACTCAGAAGGACTCAGGTTCGAATCCAACGTCCGAACGATTATTATTTTATTCTTTTATTTAAAATTTCTCTTCAAATTTTACGATATTCACATCGTAATTTATATTGAAGAGCTTAAGACTTCGTATTATTTGTCTGAAGTATTATTTCTTAAATGAAATTTCCGACGCTACATCGTAAAAATTACGATTGTAAAAGTCTAGTCCACCACTACAATAATCAATAGGACAAATTACGATATTATTATCGTAAATTTAATTCGAATTTTTTTTTCGTGTATTTACAGTTTCGCGACGACATTTTAACTTTTTCTAGACTCTTACAAAACATCTGATCGTTGTTTATCACTCGATTGCCGTCTAGCGGCACTATGTGAACGTAAAAACCCTACTCTGATCGCGCGGTATTTTTGAATGTATTAAAATTAATTAAAATTTATATAAAAATTCAAAAATGACTATTATTACTATAACTATTACAAAAGCAAACTTTATACCAAAAAAAGATATTTTCTTTTCGTTTTTGTGCATAATTAACCAAAAAATCATAATATAAACTTTAGGACAAAGAAAGAAAATTTGTTTGTAGAGTCGTGTAATTAAGGATTTTAGTTTACCATGATTGCGTTTAATTTGAGGGATTTTACTTCGCGAAAGATCACTCGTGGTGGAGCGGTTGAGAGAGCTATTAATTTTAGAATTTCTACCCAACACACTTTGATCTTGGAGAATAAGAACAAATTTGGTTCCAATTCTCTAATTAACATTAATTAATATCTGTTCATTCAGAAAACAACAAGAAATGGAGTCAACTGAAATGAATGATCCTGCACTTATGACTGAACTTCGCGCATTGAGATTAAGAAAAGAAGAATTAGAATCGCACTTAACAAGCTTGCAGGACTCACGAAAACAATTAATGATGCAGTTGGAAGGGCTAATGAAAATGTTAAAGGTAAATGTTCATTGAAGTAAAAATATAATAACTTTTCAAAATATTTCACCATTATTGAAAGCAATTTTTACTAAATGATTATTTAAAAAAAAAAAAAATTTCAGTCTTGAAATTATCCAAAGTTCGAGACAAAAATTTTCAAAATTTTTCTTTTTTTTTCAAAGGGTCCATGGGCCAAAGAAAATTTTTTCAAGTTAAACCAATGCAAAGATCATTCAGGAAATTTATTCAGCTTTAGTTCCATTTTTTTGTGAGCCTTGTATGACGATTTTTCGATAAAATATCAACATCCCTTTAATCAATCAATAACCCTGGAAATTTTTTAATTAATCCATCCAACCGTTTTTCCAGGGTGATTGATCAAATTTTTGGAAAGGAATTAATTAAAGTTTCCCTGTTTAAAAATATTGATTGAAAAGAATTAAAAGTGATGAAATTCGAATTCTTTTCAATAATTTCACTTGATTTCAATTTTTTTTGTTTGTATATATAGATATACAGTTTGCATGGAGTGACCGCTTCTCAATTCTTTTCAATCAATATTTTTAATCAGGGTTTCAAAGCCGCCCTTGAATTCACTGTATAATCATTGGTAGCTGAGATATCGATGATCAAAGCCAAAAGGATCCTTTTTTGTTTGAAAGCTGATATCTTAGCGACAAATTGTCATACAAGGCTCACAAAAAAGCGAATTGAAGCTGCATACATTCGCTAACTGATCTATGTGTTGGTTTGACTGAAAAAAAATTTCTTTGGCCCGTGGATCTTTTGAAAAAAACCAAGAAAAGTTTGAAAAATTTTTGTCTCACGCTATTTCCCATGATCAAAATTTTTTTATAGCTACGTTTATCGCGCAAACCATCTCGAAACTAGAGACTTTAGGCTTTAAAATGCTTTACTTGTAGTTTCAAATAATGCAATTATTATTTGCGAAGATACAGTCTTCCAAAAATTACTCAAATTTTCATAAAATTTTTCTGTTCCTTTAATTTTGAGCTAGGTCATGAGTGACCTCAGTATTATAATTAAATTATTTGTAACGTATAATTTAAGCTCATGAAACATAGTTCGAGATATTGACGCTGTGAACTTTCTCTACCTTTCACACTCCCTACTCCCCATTTCTTACAAAAAAGTGAAAGAAGTGTTCGTCTACTGCCATTTCTTCTGAAACTTTAATTCAAGAAATTTCAAGTCCCGACTCGAGGTTATCTCAACTAGAGCTTCTGTAGCAGTAGTCACTGTTTTTCACTGTGCTAGGATTAAGTACCCAATCCTTAGTTTTGTTAAGATACACTAGAGTTTTTTGTTGCTCACAAAAGTTGCTTCTCCCGAATAGGTTATCAAGTAAATTGAATTGCAAAATTCATTGTTCAAGATAAACTGCGTAGTTCGACCCAAGCTTACTGATCTTGCATTTATGAGCAATCGTCAACCCTATTCGCAATACTGATTAATGCTGGAAGGAATCTTGAGCAAATCAAGAAGAATACAGTGCAAAATTATATCTGTATATACTGTGATTTCAAGATCTTGACTAAGATAGCTACTAGGGAATAGAAGTTGGCTAGTGGGAGTGATCTTCTCCTTGCATTAATGCTCTTTTAGCTGCTAGGTAATTTTTTTGTCATCAATGAAGTCTGAATGTGCTGCTATTTAAACTAGAATTATATTAATACCGGTTTGAACTGTCTTGGAATGAACGCTAAATGTTTTTGATTTTAGTGTTATAATTGTTCGGATAACTCAGATTATTGTGATTCAATTTCGGAAAAAAATACAGTTTTTCTCATTTTTCATAATGATAATTAAAAATTTTTGAAAAATAGGAAATAATAATGCTTCCTGTCTAATTTTTAGGATTTGAGTTTTTAACAGATATCAAAGTTTCAAGGTTCAAGGAATCGTTGCTGACCATACTCTGATTGGCGATCACCTATCCATCCATCCGTGCATATAAGTGAGTGAGTGTGTGTGTGTGTGTGTGTGCTCAAGTAAATTTTTTTTGCTGCTCTGGAGTTATTACAAGAATAAAAATAAGGATTTTTTTGATATTTTTTCCAAGTGTTTTTTTGCATAACTCGCAAATTTCTGAATCAGTTTGTCGCAAATTTAAATCTCCCTTGAGTTTCACACACCCTTTCATTGCCGCAAAGCATGTAGTGATAGCTTCTTTTACTAAACATCGTAAATCAAAAAATTACTTATTTCATTTGAATATTTTTATTGGTCTGACAAAAATATAACTGGCCTTTAAGCTTTACGAACTCAAAACTTGACAAATGATACTGTTTCCAATATTTTTAAGATCGAAAACAGCGGTAAGTTTTAGAGCTGGCTCGCATGTTTAACCATTTTTCAGATTTTTTTTTCCCACGATATTTTTAAAGAAATAAACTGATTTAAAAGATTCTCACAGCAGTCAGTGAAGTTCACTGCTCTTAAGAGCTTCTTAGAGTGTGGAATTAATTAATTTATTTCTTTTTTTTTTGAAGATATTAAAAAAAACGTGTTTTACCAGTTGTTTCTCTGGCGATATTTTTTGAACGAGTCCATCGATCAGGAGACACGGTAGTGTCTCGCGCCAAGTACACGTTTAAGCACACATGTATATGTGTGAAGTGTCATGGCGCGAGCCTGCCGTGTCTCTATACCGTAGACCGAACGGTATTTAGCTCCAATTTTTAAAAACTTTTTTAAAAAACAATATTTTTAGAAAATTCCTTTTTCAGTCGAAAGATGATTGATTGTTCGTCATAAAATTATGAAACTTTACCCATTTTAGTAATGAGAACTAATTTAAATAATGAAATTAGGCCAGCATATACTATAGCACCCCCATTTTTAATAATTTTACAATTTTTTTCATGCGAAAAGGGCACTGCCAGAGAATAAAAACTTATAAGAAATGCCATGATTCAGTAAATGATATATGTTTTTCTATAGCAATAATTAATTTTTTCGCCACCAGTGGAGCTCCAGTCTATATTTTTTACTATAGTTTGATATGAAATTTACCCGGATAGTCACCTCCACTGCAAATTAACTCCTCTAATAGCCACTTTAGCTTGAAATTGACTGTAACTTGACATCATTGAAATTACCTGCCCGAATTTGCCAATAATTTAACAGTAAAAGTTGAAAAGAAAAATTTGCGGTTAATTTTTGCTCGATTTAGAGGTAATTTTTTATAGAAAATAATTGTTGGTAACGTTCGTTCTTTGCATTTCAGATGATAAGCAAATTATACATAAAATGTCTATACAACTTGCTGTACAATATGACGTAAATTTACTACCCGAATTAGAATGCAAATTCACTTCCAAAGCTGACTAGAAAAAATTTTTCGTCAATTTTGAGGCAAAGTTTTACATCAATTTATTGTTAATTTGACTCAAAAATTGTTAAGATTTTTTTTTCCCTCAAATTGTAGACATATTCATGTATAAATTTGCTTTCCTTCTGAAATGATAAGAACGAACATTAGCGACTTTTTTTTTCTAGTAAAAAATTACCTCTAAATTTAGCAAAAATTAACCGCAAATTTTTCTTTCCAACTTTTTACTGTTAAATTGTCGATGAATTCAGGCAGCAAATTTCAGGCAATTTCAAGCTAAAGTGGCTCGGTGAAAATTTGCCACGGCTTGTCTAGGGAAACGTACATATTTCCCCTAGACAAGCCGTGGCACATTTTTGCCGAACTGCTAAAGTGGCTATTAGGGTTAAGCTTATTGAAAGTTTAACTTGAAATTAACGGTAAGTTTACATCAAGTTTGCATCAACCCTACCCTGATAGCCACACATTACTCAGTAAGGTCTACAGAGCAACACTTTCGGCTAACTCAACGAGAAAGTTTCTGGCAAACCTTAGCTGGATATAATACTTTCCATTGAGTTGGCTTCAAAATACGGCAGTGGCTTCGATGTAATTTGACAGAAAAACTTGTCGTCAACTTGAAATGAAACTTTCAATTAACTTAGCGTCAATGTCTGACAGTAATACTTGTAGTCAAAGTGAATTCAACTTAACAGACTATTTACTGTCAATTTGAAGATAACCTACTTGCTCTCCAACACTTTCCTTTAAGTTACCTATAGAATACGGCAATAGCTTGTAGTTAACTTACGGTTAGGGTGGCTATCAGGGTAATAGCACAATTTGCCTTAGCAAAAGTTTACTTACAAAAGTTTCCTTAAATTTTTCTCCAAATCCTAATCGCTACTTTAGCTTGAAATTGACTGTAACTTGACATCATTAAAATTACCTGCCCGAATTTGCCAATAATTTAACAGTAAAAGTTGAAAAGAAAAATTTGCGGTTAATTTTTGCTCGATTTAGAGGTAATTTTTTATAGAAAATAATTGTTGGTAACGTTCGTTCTTTGCATTTCAGATGATAAGCAAATTATACATAAAATGTCTATACAACTTGCAGTACAATTTGACGTAAATTTACTACCCGAATTAGAATGCAAATTCACTTCAAAAGCTGACTAAACAAAATTTTTCAGGCAGTTTTACATCAATTTATTGTTAATTTGACTTATAAAGTATTTTTTCACCCCCAAATTGTAGACATTTTTATGTATAAATTTGCTTACCTTCTGAAATAGTAAGAATGAACATTACCGACTTTTTTTTTCTAATAAAAATTTACCTCTAAATTGAGCAAAAATTAACCGCAAATTTGTTTTTCCAACTTTTGCTGTCAAATTGTCTGCAAATTTGGGCAGCAAATTTCAGGCAATTTCAATGTCGAGGTACTTCAATTTCAAGCTAAAGTGGCTATTAGGGTGTGCTATTAGGGTCAGTAAGATTTAGTATAGAAATATACCCTATAAAAAGTGTGCTATTGCACAGTTTGCTTTAGCAACAGTTTACTTTACAAAAGTTTCCTTGAATTTTTCGTCAAATTTTCGTCAACTTTAGACTTTTCCATTTTTTACGTCAATTTGTGAGCAACTTGCTATTGAATTTGATGTAAATTTACTACCCGAACTAAAATGCAAATTCACTTCAAAAGTTAACTAGAAAAAAGTTGTCAATTTTCAGGCAAATTTTGTCAATTTATTGTTAATTTGACTGGAAAAATTGATAAGTATTTTTTTACCATGAAATTGTAGACAATTTCATGAATAAATTTGCTCACCTTCTCAAATGGTAAGAATGAACATTAACGACTTTTTTTTTCGTAAAAAGTTATCCCTGATAGCCAGAGTTTCTAATCAGAAAGTTGGTGTACCTGAGTTGCAACCAACTTGACGACAAGTTGTTGACAACTTTCAGCTCGTGTAACTGTTGACTACATGTTGGCTACAAGTTACTCAAAAACTTGGCGACAATCTACTGCCGCAACCTGTCACCAAGTTTCTGAGCAACTTGTAGACAAGTTGTCGGCAACAGTTACACAAGCTGAGAGTTGTCGACAAGTTCCTCGGAAAGTTGCCGACAACTTATGGAAATGCTAACTTTTGCGGCCAATCTGGCGACAGGTTGCGGCAGTAGGTCGTCGACAAGTTGCGGCCAACTTGGCTATCAGGGTACCTTTAAATTGAAGAAAAATTAACCGCAAATTTATATTTTCAACTTTTGCTGTCAAATTGTCGACAAATTTGGGCAGCGAATTTCAGGAAATTTGACAATTAAAATTACTAAAGTTTGCTGTCCGAATTTGCCGACAATTTGACAGCAAAACTAGAATAAAAGTTTTCTTGAATTTTTCGTCAAATATCTGTCAATTTCAGGCATTTTCGTTACTGACGACAGCTTGTATACAAGCTATTTATGTTTTTCAAGTTAACTAATTGATTGACAGATGGAGGCACTTGAGGCCACTGAGGACGTAACCACTTCCTTGAATTTTTTGTGAAATATCCGTCAACTTGAGGCTTTTCCATTTTTGACAACAATTACCCTGATAGCCACACCTTACTCAGTAAGTTCTGCAGTGAAACATTTTCGGCTACCTTAACGAAAAAGTTTCTGGCAAGCTTGGCTGGATAATGCTTTCTTTTTTAAGTTGGCTTCAGAATACGGCAGTAGCTTGAAATTAACTTGCGGTTCAGGTGGCTTTCAGGGTTAAAATGAAACTTTTAATCAACTTAACGTCATTGCCTGACAGTAACCCTAATAGCCACTTTAGCTTGAAATTGACTGTAATTTGACATTGAAATTGCCTGAAATTTTTTGTCCGAATTTGCCGACGATTTGACAGCAAAAGTTGGAAAGAAAAATTTGCGGTTAATTTTTCCTCAATTTAGAGGTAAATTTTGACTACACAAAAAAGTCGGTAATGTTCATTCATACCACTTCAGACGGTAAGCAAATTTATACATAAAATTGTCTACAATTTTACGGTAAAAAATTACTTTACAATTTTTTAAGTCAAATTAACAATAAATTGATGCAAAAATTTGCCTGAAAATTGACGAAAAATTTTTTTCTAGTCACCTTTTGAAGTGAATTTGCATTCTAATTCGGGTAGTAAATTTACCTCAAATTGTATAGCAAGTTGTGTATAAATTGTCGTCAAAAACGGAAAAGTCCGTAAGTGACGGAAATTTGACGAAAAATTCAACGAAACTTTTGTACAGTAAGCTTTTGCTCAAGCAAACTGTGCTATTAGGGAAAAAGTCCGACGTTGACGTATATATTTGACGTTAACTTTAAAGGGAACTGTCGTTAAACAACTGCAGCTCCTTGTTTTATAAAAATTGATTAATCAGATTATGATATTTAGCAGTACAAAATTACTATAGTTGTTAACAAACAATTTTATTGTTTCTACAAAATAATACTATAAACAATATAGGCTCACGTGTCTTAAATTATAACTCGATTTCTAATAGTGTAGATTAAAATCATTCTCAATCAATACGACAAAAAAAAGACAAATCCTACCAAAAACAGATTCTCTGTATAAAATCGCGCCAAGTACACGTTTAAAATTTTTTACAATTAAGACAAGATTCTTTTTACAAAAAAATGAATCAAATCGAAAAAATACCAAGTACCTAATATAATTCGAAATCATGGAAAACATTTTCATAGAATTGAACAAAAAATTGAAAAAAAAAAATTTCAATGTACTTGGTGTGCCTATAAACTGGAAAAAAAGAATATCATTCAATTTTATTGGAAAATAATTTATATGCGAAATCAATTCTAAAAATTTTGCTTGAATAAATTTAGTAACGCACACCAAGTACATTGAAATTTTTTTTTTTCAATTTTTTGTTCAATTCTATGAAAATGTTTTCCATGATTTCGAATTATATTAGGTACTTGGTATTTTTTCGATTTGATTCATTTTTTTGTAAAAAGAATCTTGTCTTAATTGTAAAAAATTTTAAACGTGTACTTGGCGCGATTTTATACAGAGAATCTGTTTTTGGTAGGATTGCCTATTTTATCCTTATATGCACTTTATAGTACACAACTCATATTACCCCTGGCGGATCCGAATTACGGTAATTTACCGCATTTTGCCATAATTTACCGTACAATACGGTATTTCTACGGCAAATTTGGTGCGATTCACGGTAATTTACGGAATTTCGCGGCATCTTGCAGTATTATGGCAATTTGCCGTATTTTACGGCATTTTTAGTGCAAGCACCGTATGCTTTTTTATTTTTGCAGTTTTTACAGTGCAATGCTTCACTTTGTAAAAGACCGCAGGCTTGTCGCAATTTTACGGTAAAAATACCGTGCGTTCGCCGTCGAATACCTTATTTTACCGTAGAACGACGTGTTTTACCGCAAATTATGGTAGTTTGCCTACATTGCGGTATTTTACCATAAAATACCGAAATTCTTCCGAGTACCGAAAATTATGGCAAATAACGGTAATTACCGTACTTCGGATCCGCCAGGGACCGCACCATTTTGTTTACAAACATGAACATATCAATTTCATATTCAGAAATCCACGGACTATCTTGGTTATAAATGTTTCTATTGTCTTTGGTAATTTCTTTTCTGCCGAATTCGTTCATAACTCTATACACTACTAACAGAAATTAAGGGTGTTACGTTCTCGCTTTAATTATATTTAAATATAACCCTGGCGGTTTTGAATCACCCTGGAAACACCCTGGGAGTGGAAACACGGTGGATCAGAGTGGTTACACGGCGGGTTTGTGCCATTTTACCACCGTGTATACACGGTGGTTACACGGTGTACCCACGGTGTACCCACTGTGATTCCACGGTGTACCCACTGTGATTCCACGGTGTATCCACGGTCATTACGCCGTGTACGTGGAATCACGGTCATTACGCCGTGTACGTGGAATCACGGTGGGTACACCGTGTAACCACTGTGGAATCACCGTGGGTACACCGTGTAACCACCGTGGAATCACGGTGATAAAATGACAAAAACCCACCGTGGATCCACCGTGTTTCCAGGGTGATTCAAAACCGCCAGGGAAATTTTAGAATTTTTTTTGGTAATATATAATGAAACTTTGGTCACTCTGACGAAGAACAATTCTTCAACAGAGTAACTAAAGCAGATAAGCGATTTCCGCGAACATCGTCGTGGCCCGTAGTCTAAACTCATGACGAGGCATGAGACCCGAGCCTTGACAATGTTTTCTAGGGTAACTTGAGATGCGATGTTGGACGATTTATAATTTTATAATTTTTTGTACTGGATCTGTAGAGGCAGAACAGGCAGTCAGCCGACGAACATCTAAGGCTCCGGACCTCTGTCCGGTGACCGACTGACTTTAAATTTAATGTTTTATTCAAAAATATACTTGAATTCATTTCAAATTTTGTACTATTTAAATTTAAACCCTTCAAACAAAATTTAAAAACTATGAGAGTCGAACAGTGACATCACAGGAGATCTATCGATTTTCCAATAATGTCTACCTGGGAAATATTTAATTCTTATTTAATTGATTAATAAATAATATGAATTAATATTTAGTCAGAATGTAACAAGGGATATAAAAAAAATTGTAAATTTTGTAGTGATTTCCAACATGCTGTAACTCAGAGAAATATGGTCATACGGCAAAACAAAAAAGCAAATTGTAGCTTTAATTTTCTAGTTTTCAGATCAAAATTTTGTATGCCACGGCGATACTTTAAGTGCCACAGATGTGGCTCGCATCGTTACTCTTCTTCAAGAGGGTCACAGTCAGTTAGAAGTCGCTGCTAGAATGGGAGCGAGCCAGTCCGTTATCAGTCGTGCCTATGCGCGATTTAATGAAACAAAGATACGACTGTCGTCCGGGTCAAGGTAAACGACGAATCACTACCGAGCGATGATCGAGCTATTATTCGACAAGTCTGTCAAAATCCTACTGCTCATACAGGTACAATCGCTCATCAATTTCGTAATCGTCGACAAAGTCCTTCCCAAAAGCACATCTCGGTCTCAACAGTTCGAAGTCGCTTGCGAGAGCAATTACTACGTGCTCGACGCCAAAATCGCGTGCCTACGGTGACTCCTAGAAATCGTTGAACCCGATTAGAGTATGCACGTAACCATCATTGGGGTCGTAGGCAATGGACCAGTGCGTTATCCACTGACAAGTCGGATTCCGTCTTTATGGCAACGGCAGACGATCTCTCGTTTGGCGTCGTCACGGAGAACGATATCGTGATCGTTTTACACGACCTGTTGCGGCGTTTAATGGCGGATCGGTTATGGTATGGGCAGGTGTATTGATCAATACCAGAACTCCATTGGTCATCTTACGTGGAACAGTGACTGCTGAAAGGTACATTCACGAAATTCTGGAACCATACGTCCTGCCTATGCGTAGACGAATGGGAACAAGACATTTTATTTTGATGCAGGATAATGCTCGTCCTCACACTGCAGTAATTACGCGAAATTACCTTCGATCCGACAACGTAACTACGCTCAATCATCCACCTATGAGTCCCGATTTGAACCCAATTGAACACGTTTGGGACATGCTTGGGCGTCAATTGTGGCAAAACTATTCACAACTACGTAATTTGCAGCAGTTGACTTAGGCGTTGCTACAATGTTGGCGAGAGATTCCGCAGCGAGACATTCAGCGGTGCATTAACATGCGAGAGTGCTTACAAGCGGTGCTACAGAACAGAGGTGGCAATAAAGGTGGTACTAAACTATGACCCGGAAGTTTAGAGGCCCTTTGACAAACACTGACACAGACGTTGAGACACAGACATAGAAACACAGATACTGACGTAGACGGAGATTCAAACGCACGCGCACACACAGACACTCACACACACACACACACACACACACACACACACACACACACACACACACACACACACACACACACACACACACACACACACACACACACACGCGCGCGCGCGCGTTTGTAAGAAGTGAAAATCCGACCGCGGAATTTCTACGCGGTACGCTTTGAGGTAGTAAATTTTGAAGTAAAAACTCGAGTAAATTTTTTTTGACACTGGCGAATCATTGTGGATATGACGAGAAAACAAAATGATAAAAAATTTTAAAGGCCAGATCTAAAAACTAGAAACTTAAAGCTATTGATGGCTTTTTTTGTTTTGCCGTACGATCATATTTCTCTGAATTATAGCATGTTGAAAATCGCTACAAATTTACATTTTTTTTTATAACCCTTAATTTTTGTTAGTAGTGTAGATATGTAAAAACCGCTTGTCTAAATAAAAAAATTATTACTGTACCTTTACATTTTATGAAATTGTGAATCTATTATAGAATCATCAGACTTCTCCACAATCAACCCCTAATAGCTCACCAAGAAGTACAAAGTCACCTCCTCTTCCACAAGGAGGAATGACCAATAGTAAATCAGCACCTTCTACCCCTGGAAATTCGCTAGTCACGTCACAACAAGATTCTCAGCAAGCGGAATTTTTAATATCGTCACCGAATTTCCAAAATCCACCATCGAATTCGAATCTACCGCTCAACATTATACTCGGAGTACATAATGGAACACCTGATAATTTAACTTGCGTAGGAGGAGATGTAAGGTAAGATACAACTCCTGTTTTTAGATTGATGATCAATATGACTAAGAAAAAACAACAAAGAACATCGTAAATTCATTATAACTCTACGCAAAATAACTTTATTCACATCGTGACTGACAGTATGAAAATAAGGAATATTAGTACTGACTTTTAATGTCATCTGTAAGTACATTGTTAAGAAATCTATTTAAATCTATTTAATCTCTTCAAACGATGCTCTTCGTATAATTACGATTAAACTTCGCACGCCTTCGGCGTGTTCGTTTAATCTTAATTAATTATGGGCATTCATGATCATCTATAGTCATACATAACTATGACTATATATGGCCTTATATGATTCATATATGGCCATGCATAACTTTATTACAAAGTTGGTACGCCCATGCATGGCCATATATGCCTATATATGTGATCCATATGTGCCCATGTATGAACTATATATGGCCATATATAACCTTATATAATTCATTAGTTACGGGCATATATGATCATACATAGTCATACATAACTATGTATGGCCATATATGCTCCAAATATGTCTATAATAGACTGGGCCAAAAAAATTGACTATTTTTCTTTGTCTTAGCTATATCGAGAATATTATTCAGAATGACAAAAAAAAAAATTTCATGAAAGTTTGAGTCCTTAATATTAATTTTAAGAGGGCTATCATCGCTATTTTTAATTTTAATTCATAATTTGATGTTCGACGTCAGAACTGCTAAAACATTGGAGTAAAAAAAAGACATTTTTACTTATTCTTATGTAAAATTAAATTCCCTACAAAAAAGGTCTGATTGAAAATTTTTGTCAGACAAGCCGTTTCCGATTAATTAAGCTTAATAAATTGATATATTTTTTCGATTTAACATTTTTACTTTTGAATTTTGTAACTGACGAATCAATAAATATATAATAAAGACCATGACAAATTTTCAAAGGAAATTTAATGCTCTACAAAAAAGGTTCCTTAACACTTTTTGCTAAATTCACTCCTTCGAAAGTTATTCAAGGCTGAATTTGAGTCAAAACGATTTCAATAACGTGAATAACTTTCGAAGGAGTGAATTTAGCAAAAAATGTTAAGAGGCCTTTTTTGTAGAGCATTAAATTTCCTTAAAAGATC
The DNA here is from genome assembly GCF_029852145.1 of Microplitis mediator. NCBI lineage: Eukaryota > Metazoa > Arthropoda > Insecta > Hymenoptera > Braconidae > Microplitis > Microplitis mediator. The sequence continues at coordinate 16,511,800 of NC_079969.1, read as the reverse complement.
TGTCATGATCTTTTTTAGATATTTCTTGATTCGTCAGTTACAAAATTCAAAAGTAAGAATGTTAAATCGAAAAAATATATCACTTTATTAAGCTTAATTAATCGGAAACGGCTTGTCTGACGAAAATTTTCAATCAGCCCTTTTTTGTAGGGAATTTAATTTTACATAAGAATAAGGGGAAATGAATTTTTTTTACTCCAATGTTTTAGCAGTTCTGACGTAAAACATCAAATTGTGAATTAAAATTAAAAATAGCTATGATAGACCTCTTAAAATTAATATTAAGGGCTCAAACTTTCAAGAAATTTTTTTTTTGTCATTCTGAATAATATTTTCGATATAGCTAAGAAAAAAAAAATAGTCAATTTTTTTGGCCCAATCTAGTCTATATATGATCCATATATGCCCATTAATGAACCATCTACGGCCATGCATGGCCAAATATGTTTCATTTTCACGGGAAACTATACCTTAATTTCCGTAAATCTGTTAAAAATATCGTCCCTACTAAAATCCGATAGATTCTTATAGCTGTATGTATAAGGCCCTATACTTAACTATGGCACTTCTCATAGAACTCATTCATTCTTATAAAATCTATATGGAAATTTATGAGAATCTATTCGATTCTATGAGATTTTCTAAACAGGGGTAGGTCCATTTTTTCGAAAATTCACATCTCTGTAGAGCTACTGTAGATCAACGTAGACCTAAATTATTTTTTTCCACGATCGAAAAGAATATTTTATTGCAATATTTGTATTTCCATAAAAAACCAGTGATTCGTTCAATTTTTTGATACTTAATTCTTTATATTTGAAAAATATATAAGAAGTAACTATTTGTTATTAGGTCAGCATTCCGAACCAATAGCTTACCCAATAGTGGCTCAAGCAGTGCCAACAATACTTTAGGTAGATCGCTCCGTAATGATCTTTTAGTTGCTGCGGATAGTGTAACAAACGCTATGTCTACTCTTGTTCGAGAGTTGAACTCAGGTAAGATTTGAATACTTATCCTCGATTCCACATTTTTTTATTCAACAAGCAAACATACTACCTTGCATAAGTCAAGAAATGGCTACGTGATATTTCAACTGACAATAGATAATTGCGACACCGATGCTCGTAAAAGAATGAATAATCATAAATGAAATAAATTATTCAAAAATATATTTAATAAAGTAAACTCAACACATAAAGTTTGTGTACAATTTATTATGCCTCTTTTGTTCAGGCCATTTATTCTGAACACAATATTTAAAAATTAGTAGATTACAATTCAAATGAAATAGTATTTTCTCATGTATGATTTTATATGATTTGAACGTCATGTGATAAATTTTTCTTTTTCTTCATATATGTTCTCACACACCCTAGTAGCAATAAAATTGGGCAATATTCTTTAGCAAGATACTTGAAGAAGCACTTTGTAAATAATTGGACGATTCTCGACTAAGACACTTGATCAAGATTCTTTATCCAGACTGGCGACAGACTTGGGCCAGTCTGTCACCAGGATTTGACCAAATTCTTGGCCCAGAGTCTTGACATAGACTTGCGCGAGAAACGCAGAAAACGACGAGCGCGCACTTATTTCCCTCCTTTCCACTTGAATGTGAAAAGTATAGTATTGCAGTGGTTCTCATTTATAGTTTAGTCAACAAGTTCAAAAATGTTATTTTTCTACAATTACGCATTGAGTTTGTAGTAATGCCTAGAATTGAATTGCCTAGCGCTAGAAAAATTGATTACCAGAATTTTCTAGCACTTAAAAAATTTCGGAAATTTTTTAATAGAATAAGATGAATAATTAAAATTATAAATAATGGGAATAGAACTCCGGAAGTTGTGACAATTTTATAGAAAACTGCTTCCTCTTTAATCATCGTTTTTTAATTTTACGCTTCCTCTATTAATTGTTGGGTTATTGCTAATAATAAGAGTCATTCGTTTTTTCTATTTGATTTTGACTTATAAAAATTGCTATTTTTATTTGTAAAAAAAAATGTCTTGTCAAATTTAATGACAAATTCAATAAGCTGTCACTCGTATTTTTAGAAAAACTAGATTCATTTTCTACAGAGAACTCACTTCTCGACTACAGTATTGTAAATGAAACTAATATAGAATGAGAACCTCTACTCTATAAGATAGTCCCAAAGTTTAGCAATAGATGGCCCTAGATTTCTGGTCAAATTCTTGACAAATTCTGATCACAGTCTGGCTTAAGTCTTGACCAATAATCTTGGTCAAGAATGTGGACCAATTCTTGATCTAAAATCTTTCTGAAGTATCTTGATCCATGCTGGCACAAGGCTTTTACCAAATTGCTACTAGGGCAAATATATATGATTCAATATTAATTGTACCCATATAGCAGTTTTTTTCAAGGCTTTTACAAGCCTGCTTTTAAGGTCGATAGTTGCTAGCGTCACCATTCACCTATGGGTCTTGCTCCAGATATTTGGTGCAGATTTGAATTGCAAGTCTTATGCTAGCCTTACACAAGAATTTTGGTGAAGTTATCGTTCAATTATAGGAGAAAGTCGGTGCCAGAAGCATGTTGAATCTATCTTGCAAATAGCTTGCTCAAGTTAAAACTGGTGGGGGAAGGAATAGTATAGGGAGTATCGCACGTCTTGAACAGATTTTGAGCAAGCCATGCGCAATAGGGTGGGCCAAAAAAAACTTTTAATTTTTTTTTTTTTTAGCTACTACGAAAATATTGTTCAAGATGACGAAAAAAAAATCCTGGTAAAGTTTCAGCCCTTAATATTAATATTAAGAGGTCGCTCATTGTGATTTTTGATTTCCCATTTAAATAACATGGAAAAAAAAATTTTTTTAGTTTGGAATTTTCTACCTCAGCAATGGCTCGTTGTACGGATAAGCCCAGCATGTATTTTTGTAGGGAATTTAACGCTCTACAAAAAAAATTTCTTATCATTTTTGGATAAATCCATCTGTTCAAAAGTTATTGGAGCTCGAAGTCAAGTTAGAATAAATTTCGAGATCTTTTTACTTCTTCGGCGAAACTATCGGACTTATCATAAAATGTTATAAGAACTTTTTTGTAGACAATTTTATTTCCTACAAATTATTATTGATAATTTTTTTTCAAATTCTGCATTGTTTTCTAGTTATTTCTATTTTAACGCCAAGCTCTTAAAATCGATCAGAACACTATTTTTATAGGAGCTTGGCGTTAAATTAGAAATAACTAGAAAACAATGCAGAATTTGAAAAAAAATTATCAATAATAATTTGTAGGAAATAAAATTGTCTACAAAAAAGTTCTTATAACATTTTATGATAAGTCCGATAGTTTCGCCGAAGAAGTAAAAAGATCTCGAAATTTATTCTAACTTGACTTCGAGCTCCAATAACTTTTGAACAGATGGATTTATCCAAAAATGATAAGAAACTTTTTTTGTAGAGCGTTAAATTCCCTACAAAAATATATGCTGGGCTTATTCGTACAACGAGCCATTGCTGAGGTAGAAAATTCCAAACTAAAAAAAATTTTTTTTTCCATGTTATTTAAATGGGAAATCAAAAATCACAATGAGCGACCTCTTAATATTAATATTAAGGGCTGAAACTTTACCAGGATTTTTTTTTTCGTCATCTTGAGCAATATTTTCGTAGTAGCTAAAAAAAAAAAAAATTACAAGTTTTTTTGGCCCACCCTAATGCGCAAGTATCTGCTGCAAGTTTCTTGAACAAAAAATGCGGCAGAAACTTTTGGCTTCACCATGTTAAAAATATCTTCGATATTCTTGCCTGCAGTACCATGAGCAAATCATGCACAATTTTTAAGTCAGCTCCTTGCTACACATTATTGCGCAAGGCACATACGTAGAAGGAGACACTAGCAATGATAGGCCTTGCAGAAGACTCATATACAAGAGCGCTTGTTGCCTAAGTATGTGATCTTATATGAATTCTAAAGCAGTACAAAAAAGTTTGTTTTTCTTCATATCTGTTCATAAGTGGGCCTACATTATTCATTTATAAAAACACACGAATCATTCATGATGTTTTATAAATCATAAATGATCATATCCAAGTATATATAGTGAGATATGAACTGTTTTCTCTGAACAGTAAACCATAAATTAAATTTATAGCTTCTAAGTCTTCTAGCAGCTTTATATCATTATCAGCTGAATGATTTTTTTTTCTTTTTGTCGATTACAGATTCCAGTTCAGAAGAGACACCAAACAATAGTAGCCATTGTATTACTCAAGAAAATAGCGGTATGTGTTTTACTTTGTTTAATACATTCGTCAAAATAATTAAGGAGGCAAAAAGATATTTACGAACTTTTTAACAGATATTTTAAAAGCTGTAACCCGGTGAAAAATAATCATACAGAGAATTAATCAAAAATTGAATTTATTATCTTTTTCTCTTCAAAAACCATATTATGACATCTAGCTAATATTTTTATGTAGTGGACCTCTTTTCGACTTTCAATCGCTATCGTACTTAATAATAGAAGAATATGATCTTATTATTCTAACAACTGGTCAAAATTTCGATTCGGTAGATATGAGTTGATAAAGTGGTCCCAGTAAGAGAATGCACCTCGGGAATTGTCCCCACTACCGAACATTTATGAATTGCGCATGCGCACAGAAAAGTGGGAGAACATTTAACACATAAAACACCCAGAGTAGGAGTAAAAACCGACGACACCCGAGGTGCATTTTCTTGTTGGGATGACAATAACTCATTGGATCAACGTAGTTGATCAACTACGTTGATCCAATGATACACAAAGGAGGATATTCATGTTAACCTAAGTTAACCCCCAAAAACGAAGAAAATAAGTTCTACGTAGAGATGATTGACTTTTTTCCAAAATTAAATATTCTTGTCTTGTTCGTTCTAGTAGATAAATGTTGATTAACTCTGGAAAATGAATCTGAACGTAAAAGAATTTGCCATGAATCTATGTGGAATATTTTTTTATTATTCATCCGCATAAGCTCTGATAGCTCTGGCGGATCCGAAGTACGGTAACTTGCCTCAATTTACGGCAATTTACAGTAATAGTCGGTAAGTTACGGTATTTTACTGTGGATTTCGGTAAAAAGACGGCAGGTTACCGTAATTTGAGGCATTTTTACTGTAAGCACACCGTGTGTTTTTTATTTTTACAATTTTCATAGTGCAATACTTCACTTTATGGTAAAATACCGTAGGGCTGTTGTAATTTTACGGTAATTTACCGCTCTTATTCTGTAAAAATACCGTAGTTTTGTTGTGAAATACCGTGGTTTTGCCGTAAGATACCGTAATTTACCGTAGAATACCATATTTTACGGTAAAATATGGTGATTTACGGTAAAATTCGGTATTATACGGTAAAAGGATCCGCTAGGAAGAGCTCAGCTGACACAACTGTTTTTTTTTAACGTATTCGATTTCTAATTTAATTTTCTGTTTAATTTCGATACAAATTTTTGTTGTAAATTTTCGATTGTTTCAATATTAGTATTTGAGTATTGTCAGTAGAAGTTACGTACAAATGATTTCCATTGAGAATTAAAAGAAAGCTTTTATTTTTTTAGATGTTGAAGCTGGTACAATTGGAAAAGACAAAAATGAAGAAATGAATTTTCGGCGAGATGATCTTCAACAGCGATATCAACAAGAAAATATTCCTCTAGAAAATCTTCTAATTCGAAATACGAAGGCATTACAAAATTCCAAAGGATCACGATCTCATGAGCAAACCCAGAATGCAGAAGAATTTCGTAAAGTTAATAAGATAATCAAACCGCAAGAAGCACTAAACTAAAAGTAATCTATTTCGCAGATAGATCTACTCATGAATAAAATTGAATCAATTTAAAGAAAATCACATTTGCAACAATCTTGAAAATAAACGTCTTTAAAACAATTTTTTGTACGTGTTGCGTAACTACAAATAAAAGATATATGGTGAATAGTTAGATAGTAACCAGACTGCATAAAGTGATTCAAAACCATTTTTCGCAGTTTATATTACGTTCAATAAGATTTATTGAACGTCTCTGAAAAGGGACAGCTTCATCACAAAGATAGAATTTTTTTTTCTAATAAATAGCAATAATTGATAAATGTGAGAAATGATTGACTCTTTTGTCACCGCAAAATAAATGTATAATTGCTTTAGATCATTTGAATTTATAAATAAAAAATGGAAGGCAAGAGGCGAGAGCAAAGATTTGAATTTAACAGAATACTTATGTCTTTAAACTCCTCAGGCTAACTATTTAAGTTTTACTTTACTTCAATTATATAAAAAACATACCCATAGAATTGCATCTAAACGTTCTTAGTAAAAACGTGCGTGCAGTTCAGAAGCCCCATGCGCGTAGACTCTTTGCAATGTCTAAACCTGGACTGCATAGCCGAGCTGAAAACTCTTCTGTGCAATATTTCTGCTCCACAAAGCTTATACTTCATTTATCAAATATATTGATTTAATTAACTATCGCTGATGTGTAATATTTTAAGATTCATTTGAATCGTCACAGTGTTGGCAGACGAGTGAAACATTATTATTGTATCAGAGGCGTAAAATTATTGTACTTTCAGTAAAATTATTGTACATTTTAAATTTATTTCTTATTTTCTTTTAATTACGTTATTTACTAAGGATATAGTATAACTATTACCCTAAATACTTACTCTCAATAAATTCTGAAATTAATTAGCGACATTTCTTACAAAAGTTAGAAATTTTTTTTATTTAAACTTGACATCTTATTTGGACGACATGTGACGCGAAATTCAATTGAAAAATTGAAGTAAAATTAATGACATTACTTCTAATTAATTTGTTTTTATAGTAAAAATAAAGCAGATCGTTCAGATAAAAGTTCAAACAAGTGAAAATTTAATATCATTTCAATTTTTAACATTTTAACATTTTATCATGATGTCATTGGCTGATGTCAAAAAAAACTACTGGCAGGCTATCTTTTAACCATAATAAGAAATAATTACTATCGATACGTGGCGGGAAAATACATAGGACTTAATCAAGATTTTTTTGAAATAATTTTATTAGCGTAAGCATAGCGATCATTAGAAATTATTGTATTTTTCATTGGATTGTACATTTAGGATTAAGGATTGTACAATTCATCAAATTATGGTACGTGTACAATAATTATTGTACGTCTGCTCACACTGAATCGTCATTTAAAAAATTCAATAATTATTCTTATCTTCTTAAGAAAACAAAATTATTTTCAGATTTAAAAATGGGCCAGTCCTAACTATGAATGTTCGTGAAAAATTATGCGTGAATAAATATGTTTCTGCATAAAATATCTTTCAAACTCTCGCGGTTTTCATGACACGGTTGAAACACTGTATTGAAAGAGTATAGACGTAGTCGGTACCCTGCATGAAATATCCGATAGATTCTTATAGCTGTATGTATGATGCCCTATACTTAAATATAGCACTTCCCATAGAACTCATTCATTCTTATAAAAACTATATGGAAATTTATGAGAATCTATTGGATTCTGTGAGATTTTCTAATTAGGGTAGCAAGTAGTTTTACCGTATTTATACGGAAAATTAGTGAAATTTTATTACCGTATTTCTACGGGGCTTATACTGCATTTATACGGAACTTATGCGACATTTATACCGTAATCATACAGTATTTCTACTGTATTAATACGGCATGTTTATTATATTAAAAACAGCCACCCGGCCTTACCCGGAATGGAAAGCTCATAGTGATCTTGTAGTCAGAACTACAGAAGATTTTCTTAATCAGATTTTCAACAGATGTCCATCGAATATCCCCAAGTTACTTAAAAACTTTGATTTGGCTTGAATAATGAGAGTATCTCCGGCTCGGGAAAGTAGAAAATCTATCAGGGGATGAACAAGCGGATAATGGCTTGTTGGGAACCCGAAAGAAAAAAGTGAAGGAAACCTTTTACATAGGGTATGGGAAGAAGTTGCACCCCACCACTAATCCTGCGTAACCATCTTGACCAGAGCTGCGAGTCTGATACCACGGGGGGCCTTTCTAAGCCCATTGCGACCAGAGTCTCTGTATTTCCTGAGATGGGAGTAGTGTTTAGTCCGAGAGAGGTAGGACTCGTGGTGGCTGTGGTTAGATACCACGCGCAATGAGGATTTTTGATTATACCTCCGGTTAATGTCCACCTTAGCCATCACTTGATTATATTTTTCGACTAAAAGTGTCGTCGGGGTGGAAGATGGGGATGCTATGCAACGCGAGTATGCCCAAAAAGGCAAGGTATCGGCTTCCGGTCGGCGGCGGTGGACTTAGGTCCCATTACATTAATATCACATTTTGAATGCTGAATGCTTTAACCTCGATCGAATCGACTGTTCTTAAGGGCCAACAATCCATTTTCAAGATCTGCAATCTTCACCTTGTCTCTAGGAGTAGCTTTTGTGAAAACGTGGAAGACATGGGTGTCTTCATCTTGAAAAGTGAGGGCATCACCCACGTGGACGGTATACAGGGTTATTTCTGTTGTCGTGAATTCATTGTGGCTCAGAAGATCTTTGCCAGTAGCAGAAGTTAATTTCCAATTAATTGGGAGAAGTTTAATTAGATTGTCCTTTCGCACAAAAGAATAATCTTTTGTGTGGATGAAAATAGGGGTGAGAAGTTTTAAAGAGTTAGGTCTATCAATGATCGTACATATTTCGAGTTTAGATGAAATTTTGTTGGTGTCAAGAGAATTTACTATGTTTACTTTGGAGATCGTCATATCTCCATCAGGTAATACTTCTCGTTTTCTTTTTCTAAAAGGCATCCCGGCCTTCGTCATGTACCCCGCAGTACCTGCTTGAAGTGGTCTCGACCCGAATATCGGTGGAGACGGATCGAAAACCAACAAGGTTTTCACTGCGCAGGCCATATTCTTCAACTTCCCTACTAGTTTCCAAACCAGTTGCCGAATCAAAAAGGTTAATCTCCTTAACCTATGGGCATGAATATAATAATAAAATTACACAGATAAATATATACATACAAACACTTCCTCATACAAATCGAAATAAATATTTTATGCAAAATATAAAAATTTAAGTAGCTCAATTTCACAGACGTTACGTTCCTCAACCTCTAATGAGTACATGTATAAACCGTTTTTTAATTCATCTTATGTTTCTGCCGATGTTATTTCAAATGGTAATGAATTCCAAAAATTGCACCCCGTAACTATTATGATATGTCATTGTATGCGCAAAGGGCACTTGAAGTAAAGAATTACTTCTTCTATTTGAAGTACCTGCTTGCCCTATATCATAAGTCGTTTCCCATTCTCTGGATAGCTCTGGGGAAGGTTGCTGAAGCAGTATCAACCCGGGCGATTCGGTGATAAGTGTCTGTATGCCTCCGGAAATCCCATCCTGAGCAACTCCCGTTAAATGAATCGGTTTCGTAGTTGTTGCCACGATGGTCATTATGTTTTAATTCACATTCTTGATCTATAAGAACAGAATCGTCTGATCTTCTTCAGGTCATGCTCAGTTTTCCCATGCACAAAGAAAACGGAGCAAACCTGTTCTTGAATTATTGATCTAAATACTTCTTAAATAGAAAAATTTCAAAGTTGTTTGGATGGGTATTGAAATTGGAATAAAAAATCCTAACTTTCAAGAAATTTTTTTTTCCATACATACAAAATTTCGTAGAGTAGAAGAAATAGGTTAATTTAAAACGAAGCACCATAATGTAGATAGGTCTAAACAGAAAAACTTTGGCTCGAAGATATCTGTCGTCATGTGAAACTGCTGGAAAAAATAAATCAGGCAAGGAATAGTGAGGTCGAATTTGATCTGGGTAGACATGTTCAAATTCGATCATTTTTTCTGAGATATCCATGAGGATAGAATTAAAACAAGTAAATTTTATAAGAGAATTATTTATTATGTTTAATGATACTTCTATTTCAGAAAATATAAGAATTACTCTTGTTTATTTCTTTTATTATTAAAAAAAAATTGGTTATTCTTGAAAAGATGCAAGCTCGTATATTAAATTTTTCAATACGTTAATTGGGATCAATTATCTTTCATTGAGCAAGTACAGAGTAAAATTTAGGCTGAAAAAAATAATAATTAATAATTTAGCGTGAGCAGTGTTGTTATTATTTTCTTTTATTCAATCTGGAAAACGCTCACCTCATCGTGTTTTTCATCTTTGTTACTTTCATCTTCATCACCTGAACTATCACCACCTGAGCTGTCGGCTAATTGTCCTGATTGCTCCAAAATATTGTAATTGTCAATAGCAGTTAAAGAAGTCTTCACTTTGTTCGCGTCGTCATAGCACTGTAAACATACTCTAACAGATTTTCCATTTCCTTGGCCTGGCAAAAATAATTTTTTATTACTGCAAGGGCCACAAACTACAGCACCGCATTGACGGCAATGATGCTACGAAAGAAAAAATAATAATAATAATAATAATGGAAAAAAAACTTGAATGCAATTTAAATGTAATCTTAAGTAACACATCCTTGAGCGAGATTCTGGTGCCAATGCCTAGAGCAAAACCCCCGGTCACCAGTGTCTTTTTCTACGTATGGGTCTTGCGCAAGATCATGTAGCAAGATATCGTCATCAAGACTCGTGCATGATTTGCTCAAGCCATTGTACACAAGAATATTGAAGATACCTTAGATACAGTGCAGTTGAAAAGTTTTTGACGCATTTCATGCACCAGTAACTTGCGGCAGGTAGTTACACATGGCTTGCTTTAGATCTGCTCAAGGCTCAAGCTCAATCTTTTTTGAACAGATGTCACTCTCACTATATATAGTGATAGAGACAGCCGTTCCGAAAAATTGACCATGAGGCTTGAGCAGATCTTGAGTAAGCCATGCGCAACTATTTTCAACATGCTGCTGGCGCCAGTCTTCCTTTAGAATTGAGTTATAATCTGGCACAAATTTCTTGTGCAAGGCCTGCACTAGACTTGCTATTGAAATCTGGCCACAACTATCTGCAGCAAGACACATCGGTAGGAAAAAACACTAACGTTTATCAAACTTGCGACCAGGCTTGCTCAAGCCTTGAACAAGATTGTTACATGGGATATTATTTTCTTTTCTAGTAGTTTAGTTATACTTCAATTAGATACAAATAATGTAGCCAGTAATTGATTGTGAAAAAAATTTCGAAATCAGTTTACGCGATAAGCCAATTTTGGAATTTTAAGTTATTTTCGAACTCTAATTGCTCGAATACATTGTTTGGCAATGACTGACATTCATTTAGTTTAAATGAAGAATCAGTTGTAGATAATGAAAACCAGGAACTGAACAATAATGTTTGACAAAATATTCTTTCTGTTTATTGTTATTGTTTTGACTTTTTTTCCTAGAGATTATTGGAGCAGAAGACTATTTTCGAAGAAGAAAAAAACTAATTCGAATATTCAATTCAGACCTCACTTTTTAAAATTGATTTTTATCCATACAAGGTTATGTTTAAAAGTCGTTTCGGCAATCAAAAGATACTATTATGTACAAGAATAGTTACCCGTCGATTTAAAACAGTAAATTGCGTTTTATTGCAATGCATGCAGATAGTTGCTTCATTGTCTGGCACCCAAACGGCAGCATGTACTTCAACTGGCTTTTTTCCACCTAGAAATCAAGACAACTATGATTATTATTGTGAGGATTACCATCATGTCGGCCAATACATACACAGAAAAAAAAATTAACTTGGTTCAAGTAAATTATTTTCTTCAAAATATCATTCTTGTTTCAAAACATCTAAACTTTTCAATTCAAAAAAAGTTTAATCTTGAATAAATAAGTTATTACTCTTCAATGGAAAACATATTATCAAATTTAATAATAGCCCTGATTAAACAACTGAATTCAACCGAATTAAAAATTTTAATTCTGTCATATTCTGTCGAATTCTGCAAAACAGAATTCAACTGAATTGGAAATTTGAATGTGAATTTAACAGAATAAAACCGATTTTAAAATTTCAAATTCGTTTTAATTTAGTTCAATTCAGATTCAGAACCAGAAATTGGAGAATTATTTTCGAATTAATCAGAATTAAACCGAATAGAATTATTTAAATTCGTTTTAATTTGGACCAATTCTGGTTTTCCTGCCGAATTAGACAGAATTCATTTTTAAGTTAGGTACCGAATTAACAGAATTTATCTGAATTTAATAGAATTAAAAATTTAATTCTGTTTAATTCGATCGAATTCAGTTGTTTAATTAGGGAGTACATTGCATAGCGAGTGGGTTAGGTGAGTCTTTATCCGGGAAGCACAATGTTTTTAACACGAGTCGTAGGTGCACTCGCACGAGCGCCAGTGAGTGCTTAGTGTGCACCGGAGACGAGTGCTAAGAACATTGTGTTTGACGGATAAAGACAACCCACGTGCTATGCACTATACTTTATTCAACAATTGTCTGATTTTTGCGAATTATTATGTCAGCAAAGTAAACCCTAACCAGGTGGGGATCTATATGATACTAGTTCTTGACTTCTCTCACCACTCATTTCTCATTTATTTTAATTCATAAAAAATAACCAACGTATTTATACTGACATCAAAGTTGTTAGATTGATTGTACTACTCATTCGAATATATTTAGTGTCGAGATTATTTGCTTTAGTGATAATAGTAGAGTTTGTTTTTGAGAACAGTTGATAATGACTTTTGAGGAATGTGTTTATGGATTCAAATGCGGTTGTTTATGACTCCGCTTGCTTTTTGACGAATTATCAACCACCGATTGGTAAACGGTCATTTAGGGTTTGCTTTGCAGATATGATAAGTCGCGATATTCAGACATGCGTTAAATAAAAGAATCTATTTTCGCACGATGGTTAAACGCGCAGTGACTTATGTCCATAACCAGATATTTAAATAAAATAATAAATACACGGCTCAGCAGTCCATATTGTTTGTGTGAAATTATACGAACATAAATTTCAAAATGTACAATACACGAGTAAAACCTTGTGTAAAATAAAAATAATAACAATAATAATAATAACAACAATAATAATAATAATAACAATAAAAATAATAATAATAAAAATAATAATAATAAAAATAATAATTTTAGTAAACAACTGCACGACGACGTGGTAAATTCAAAAGTTTAAATAACCATCTGACGATTTTTTGGACTCCCTAATTGAAAAGCAGAATAAGAATTGTCGCAGGACGCAATCGTTAATTAATTATAGATTTGCACTTCACCCGTTACAGTTTATACATAAAATTTGTAGAATTTATATTATAAATTTGTACGAATTTCAAATAATATCACAACGATAAAAAAGTATTTTTCCAGCGAATTTCTATTCAATATTATTATATATTATTACTACTGTTGTTATAATTAAGTATTATTTACCAAAATAGAATAGAATTTTTACTTTTTCGTAATAAATCTTCAATACATTTTGTGATGTGAGCCATCCATTCTTGTTTCTCTGTAGCAGTAGCAGCATAAACAGCGAATGATTTTGTAACTGTCCTTATAAGCCATCCATTTCGATACTCTGTAAGTTGATATTCCATTATTAGAATGCTTCTTTTAATTTATCTATACTGTACCATTTACGGTAGTATCCCCGGCGGATCCTAATTACGGTAAATTGCGGTACTTTACGATAAATTGTGGTATTTGGCTGTAAAGATACGGTTAATTCGCCGTGAAATTGCGGAAATCCTGTGGTATTTTACGGTAAAAGTGCGGCATTGTTGGGTAAAAGGGCAGTATTTTACCGCAAATTTACGGTAACGTTGCGGTATTTCACTGTAAACGTGCATATTTACTGCAAAATTACGGCATTTTACCGTAAAGTGAAGTCTTTTACTGTGTAGGATAAAAACGCCAGTTGCGGTAAATTATCGTAAATTGCCGTATTCTACTGTAATTTGCTACAAATTACCGCAAAATGCGACAAATTCGCAGTACAATACAGTAGTCTGCGGTAAAATAAGGTAATTTACAGTAATACAGATCCGCTAGGGATCTCATATCAAGAAACGTCCAAACACATAGATGTCACGCATACAAAGGTGGCGCAAGACGACCCTGTCTCTGTATCGAAGTCACGTGTATGTACAACCTCAATTAGGCAAAAAAATCCTGTCTGGCATATGAAAAGAACTAGCTAGTGCACTAAGGGCGAAGGATAACTCTGCACTGAACTATACGATGCTGATAACTAAAGGAAGAGATATAAAATTTCTTGCGAGAAAATGGTGGCAGGTAATTGAGTATAATTATTCAATCAATATTGTATTTATTAAAAACAAAGTAACCTTACAAAGAAATTAATTTAAATAAGCTTATGCTGAACGTCATCAAATATACTTAAGACAAAGTACCTACATTGTTACTTCTATAACCATGTTTAGAAACTCTCAAGAATCGAATAGATTCTCATAAATTCCCATAGAGATTTTATAAAAATGAATGAGTTCTATGAGAAGTGCTATAGTTAAGTATTGGGCCTTACACATACAGCTATAAGAATCTATCGGATTTTTTAAGCAGGGAATAATGGTACGATAGCAATGAAAATTTACTGGCTTTCTATCATAATATTTAGTGACCTTCGACAACTTGAGATTACTGATTTTAAATAATATTAAACTTACTGAACTTAAATATTTATTTACAAGTCAAAATCGTAATTTCATCGTTGAAATTTAAAGACTATATAAATCAAAACTCCAACTTACTCCTCTGTCTATCCGATTTATTACTCCTGACTACTTTCCAGCATCCCACCTACGAGCTGCAACCTCTAATCCTTTTCTCACTTCAATTCAACCAACGGATCAGGAGACACGGTAGTGTCTCGCGTCAAGTACACGTCAAATCCCACACACTTATATATATATATATATATATATATATATATATATATATATATATATATATATATATATATATATATTAAAACACACACACACACATACACAATAATATCTCCGTTTCAAACAACTTAAAAATTATAAATTGGAAAGGATAGTTCGACATATATTAATTATTTAATAATCAATTATTTTAGGAACCTCACATATATACAATTCAATATGTTCATACGACTATAAGACGAAACGAGGTATACACTAAAAATGAGATTGGAAAAGTAAAGTATCAGATAGAAAAAAAAAATTAAACTTACGTGCTTCGTCTGCCAACGATTCCAGTTTGACTTCTTCTAAAGGTATAATATGTTGTTTGTTGTACTAATATAAACACATATACAAAACACATAGAATATTTAAATATTTTAATTAATACATCCACAATAAAAAATCATTTTAAAAACTTACTTTTTTTTTATTAATAACAATATTTCCATAAACCAATATATCATTAAAGAGAAAAAATTGTCGTGGTTTGGATTTTTTTCGACACATTTTTATTAAAACCCCCTCGCCAACCAAGACTCTTCCAGGTACTGCTAAAGACTACAAGAAAAATATTTTTATTATTATCGAAAAATAGAAATCTTCGAAGTCAGGGTTGTAAATGCGTAATTAAAGAATTTTTATGAAAAAAAAAATGTTCCGAACTAGTTATTTATATCTGTAGATAGTCTAATTACTTTAGAATCGCAAAAAACTAGAAAAATAGTAAAAGCACATTCATTTTTAAAAGGCTTAGTCAAAAATATTACAGACAACCGTTTCCATAACAACCGTTACCACGATAGCAGTTTCCATAGCAACTGTCGCCATGACGACTGTAAGCGGTGATATAAAACCTACTTTTTTAGGATAGATACATATAAAGTCTTTTCAGAGAAAAGTCGTCGTCGGGAATTGTCAAAAATTTTCGGTTTATAACGTTGATGTCTGGTGACGGCGTGAGATTTAGACCCGTTTTCTAAAGAAGGGGGGGGGGGGGATGAAAACTGACGGTAACGTACTCTCTGGGAGAACTTTAATAAATACTTTATTATAATCACACAGGGACTTGCCACTCTGACCTCCCACCATGTCTATTTTTGCCAGAGAGTTTACTCAATGGAACAACTTGGCAAAATAAAAAGTCTTAAGATACTAATATCGCTAATGTGACAGTACTACAAATAATAATAATTATTCAAATAATATCATTGTTTTAATAATTTCAAAAAAATGTTTTTTTTCCGATAAAAATTCCGCCTCAAAGAACAAAATCGATTTATTAGTTCAGCAGATATCGGAGATGAAAAATTTTAAAATAACAATTTACTTCATTCCTTCAGACAACGCATATTGCACTTCCTCATATTTTCCAAAACTCATATCAGCTCTCTGGCTTTGTAGTGTTTGATGATCGCTACATAAATTATAGCAATCGGTTCCTTAGTTTGAATAATATTATCAACAGAAATTTTGAAAACTCACGGTTTCTGAAATTTTTTCCGGACGTTTCACAAATAATAACGCTATGGTTCGATTCAAAGCTCATATAACTCTCTATCTCGATCATTTCTGTCTAAAATAATTGAATTCATCAAGCATAATCATGAGCGAAACTTTAAAAAAACGATTCTTATTGATTATTTCCATTTTCTCGAATTCTCGGAAATTAATACAAAACGTAACTTTTTTCGAGCTCGAAAGGCTCAAAAATACCAATGAATACGAGCGTATTGTCGAGCTCAAAGAGCTCGAACTTTTTAATGCATTTGAATACTTTCAAATTGCCTTACTTATGGGCATTTAACATTGCACATCGTTTTAAATCGCTTCTCTTAATAAGGGCGAAGAGTTAACCGTTTTTCAGATTTTTTTTAAATGCCTTTCTCAGACATTTTGATTCTTTGAATCGACACAAAAAATTTCTTAAACAAATTGAAAACTACAAGTTTCAAGAATTATCTTTAAAGTTTTACGAGTTTCATGGTAATCTCTCAAAATGGATCAGTGAAATTTCACTGATTTAACCAGTGAATTAAGGTGATCGCTCGGCTCACTGGTTGAATTAGTGAAACACTCCAGTGCAGTATATAAATATAAAGAAAATAAGATAAATTATTAGTTTCTATTTTTATTGTTAAAAACAGAGTGAAAAGTTGACGGTACACTGAGAGAAAAATTTACTAATATTTGATAAATTAATTCATCAAATATCGATCTTTCCATCGACTAAATATTAAAAATTGATATTAACATTTAATAGGTCGCTGATCAAGATTTAATAGAAGTTTATTAATCTTTAATAAACTTTTATCAACTATTGATATGTGAGATTTGTATATGGTATTAATGAGTGTGGTGGCGTTGTACCCTATAACCTAACATATTGCCTTATACATGCGTTACAACTAACAAATTGTTTTTATGCTTGTTGAAATAATAAAAAAATAAACAAAATAGTGTTATAGAAAAATGATTAAAAAAGTGGGGCTTGCTAAATTGCACCTAACCTATATTAACTAAACAAACTGCTTACATATCACGATAGTATATAACCTGCACTACAAATCCAAGTGTTTAACTCAGTGTGTTAAAATAAAACACGTTAGTGTTTTCTGCAACTTAAGCGCGTAGAAGTAAAACGGTATAAACGTTTAAACAATCGCATAAATCATTACAAGTGTTTTAAAGGTTCGCGTAACACACTTAAGTGTTTAATCCGAAAACGTTTTATCCGTTTAAAGAAAAAAACACTTCTACCTGTTTTATTATAAAGCGCTTACTGTTACTTTAAACGTTTAAAAAAACATCGAGTGTTTTAAATTAAAACAGATATTCCGGAATTGAACACTTTTTCAGAAAAAACGTTTAATCTAAAAAACATGTATATTATAAAACGCTTAAATTTCTTAAACAGTTTAAAAAAATTCTATCAAATTTGTCAATCGACAAATGATACAAATAACAATTTCAAAATATAAAAGTGTAATAATTTTCAAATACATTTATGCATTACGATATAGATGTATCAAAACTTATTTTTTTGTATTGAAAATAAAATTTTACAAATGATTGAACTCGGTTCATATCATCCAATGAATTCTAAACGATCATAATTTATTAATGAAATAAATGTTAGATTTTTCATTTTAAACGACGATAGAGATATTCTTGAACTAATATATTTTTTACATCTTCAAAGTTAAGTTTCTGTGTATCAGCGTATTTTCTCTGATGACATTCTTTCTGTAATTAATAAGGAATAGTATTTTAAAATAAACATATGATGAATCCAAAAAAATAGCCCGGGAAAAAATGCTTAGATATGATCATATCTGTTCATTAGAGTGGGCCAAAAAAGTGACTATTTTTTTTATCTTTAGTTACAGTGAAAATATTGTTTGAGATGATGAAAAAAAAATTCTATTAAAATTTGAGCTCTTAATGTTAATATTAAGAGGTGCCTATTTGCAATTCTCCATTTGCCATTTAAATAACATGGGAAAAATTTTTTTTTTTTTTATTTTTCTAGCTCGGCATTCGCACGTCATATAAATGAGTCCATAACATATTCTTATAGAGAATTTAACGCTCTACAAAAAAGGTCTCTTATCATTTTTTGATAAATCCATCCATTCGAAAATTATCGGAGCTGGAAGTCAAATCTATAATAAATTTCCAGATCTTTTTACTTTTCCAGCAAAACTATCAGACTTATCAAAAAATGTCATAGGATCTCTTTTATAGACAATTTTATTTCCTACAAATTAGTTGAAATAACGTTCATTCAAATTCGGCATTGTTTTCTAGTTATTTTCATTTTAATCTTAGGCCATATATTACTAAATGTACTATCATATATGTTAATGTATGATCCGGATCTTTACGATGCGCGCGCACAGGGGTTACACGAAAACTAAATGTTGAAGTTGCTACATACACAACACGTGTTTTAAAAGTGCGAACTGTATATGTGCTTAATAATTATATTCAGTATACTGAATCACTATAGTGATTTAAATTGAACATTTTGATAAATATTATTCACTACTTATTTGTAAATATTAGTGAAGAAAATTGTGCTTATATACTTTTTCAAGTGTTCCAATATAATTGAGGTTAACTATCCGTATGTATTATTTATTGATATAAATTATTATATTATTATTTAATCTAATGTCTACTAAATATTATTAAATTATTAATTTAAAATATTTATTATTGATTATTTAATATTTAAAAAATAAATCAACAAATTTAACACAAAATTTGTGATAAAAATTACAATCGAATATTAAATTAAAATAATAAATATTTAAAATTAATAATCTAATAATATTTTGTATAAAGTACATATATAATACATATTTATTATTCTCTAAATTTAATATTTTTTATAAATTATTAAATATTAAATTTAGAACATAATAAACATTTTTAAAATAATTAAAGAAATTTAATGAAAAAATATTAAATAATAATGAAAATTAAATATTTAATTAAATTATTAATTTGTAATATTAATTTCTCTACAATTAAATTTGATTATCAACCTAAGATTCTGTTATTGTAGATTTTATGACTATTAATGGTACTATTCAATTTCTATTCCAGTTCTTAAGATGGATAAAACAAATGCGGAAATTTGTAAGGACTGTCACAATTGGAAGATGCTATGGCAGTAATATGGACATAATTTAAATATAACATTCGAACAATATAATAAAATTCATGTTACACTTAATGGAAGAAAATAAATATTTATTTATTTAATTTTTCAAATTTTAACTAATTTTTATCAAATGTGTTGCCGATCTTTTTTTAGTTCTTTTATTATTTTATTGTAATTAATTATTTGTATTATACTGTATATTTTCAGATTCTGAATGATTTTTATAACTCAATAAATAACCAGTTATTTTAAAATTACTTCTATGGTTTCTAATTTTTTTCAGGTGTAAACATTTTTTAGAGCTTTTTTTTTGGATAAAAATACAAATATATTTTTAATTTATACTAAATTCCATTTCTACTTTTATGCTGAATGTGTGATGCAAAAATTATCTGAATCTTCTGATAATAAAAATATGATTCCAGGATATGACAACAATCAATAACGACTTTTATTCAAAGGCAACTATTATTTTTAATATTAGAAATATTATTATAAAAATTTCATTGATTATACTTCAATAGAAAAATTATTATTTTTATTTTAAAAATATTTATATTATTAATTAATGACACTAAACACTTAAAGTGTGGATTGATGCCTAAACAATTAAGGTGCCTTATCATCTAAAACACTTTATGTGTGTTAAAATTAAACGTTTAAAATGTTTACTACACTTTAAACACTAAAATAGTGTTTAGTTGGTGACTACAAGTATTTAAACGCTTAAAGTGTTTTAAAATAAAACACTTGGATTTGCAGTGAATTCCTGTTCTGTCTAGAGGGAAGAAAGTCGTTCTTTTCTTTTACGAGAAAACAAATGATAAAAGTTATCGTAAGCGTCATTCTTCTCTTAGAGGCCGAAATTTAAACTTTCAGGTGCAGATATGGTGAAAAATTGTATACACACCACGGAGGAAGGTAGGACGCCCTAATCCGCGTGTTCGCCAACCTCGCCTTCGGCTCGGGTAGGCAATTATACACGCGAGTTGGAATGTTCTACTTTCCTTCCTTGGTGTGTAATATACTATTAATTCACTCGTTGAAAAAAGTGAGCGCGCCATTCACTGATTGAATCAGTGAAATTTCACTGATTCATTTTAAGAATATACTCTTTAATTTCTGACGGGGCTGAACGTAATGTTGAAACCGATGTTCATGAATATCGTTTAGGTACATTTTCAAAAAAATATCAATAAATCCAAGTCGTTAAATAATTATGTTGCGTGGTAAACGTCAAATTTAACCAAATACTACTCAATGAAAACCGTAGAGTTTGAAAGCAAAAACAAGATTACACTTGAATTTCACAATTACTATTTTCAAGGATAGAAAATATTGAGGAATATAATTGTCAATAGCTTTTTACAGGATGGAATTTTGGTTTTCAAGTTCTGATTCAAAATTAAAAAGTGATTTATGACCATTTTACCATTGATAAAATAGAGCATTACCTAATTAAGAAAAACGATTTGGAAAGATTAAAAAAAACTTTTTTTGACAGTTTTTAATTTTTTCATAAACTAGATCCTCCTAATTTTTAAGCATTAAATCCTCTTGAAAAGTTTCAAATCCCCCGTTATTCAATGATTTTGGGAGATATGAAGTTATTCAATTTTCTAAATATTTTACAGTAAATTTTAATCACTAAATAATAGTCGGATTTCCTGATTGTTGAAAAACTTGAGACGATTCGAAAATATAAAATTTTTTAAAATATTTTTAAATACTTTTCAATTATTTAATAATAATTGAATCCTATTTTATACGAAGATTCTGAAAAATTTAATAATATTACAATTGTCGAATTCTTTCAAATTTTTTTTAAAAGCTCAATAATACTGAAAATTCAATTCATGGAGAGATTTAGTGCAATTCACAAATACTCAATTGTTTTGAATACTTTCAAATACTTTTAAATCACTGACTAATGACTGGATCTTATTTTATAGTAAGATTTAGAACGATTTGTAGTCATCAAAGTTTTTGAATACTTTTGAATTACTTTTAATCACTACACTTGTTGTGTACTGGGTAGGTGTCGCTGGGGTGCGCAGGGGATGCTAAGTATGAGTTACGCATCAGATTATTCGTCAGATTGCTGTTAAGTGGACACGTGTAAGAATCGGACTTAAATAAAATACAATATATATTTTTATAATAATCAATGTGCTATTAATTGATATAACCTAATCTCTTTCCCTAAATACATTACAACACTGAAAGAAATTTTCTTTAAAAATTACCGTTATATTCATGGTAATCGAGGGACAAATGACACGACCTAATCATTTTTCGGTAAGTGAAATAATTTTTAACTTTTTTTCAACAAATTTTACCATAGTCTACTGTAAATTTTATTCGGTTTTCGGTAAATTTTATGAAGTCTGCCACAAAATAAATAAATTTTTTCGTAATTTTTATTTCAAAAATGGTAATAAATAAAAGCGCCGCATTATGTCCCACGATTACAGTAAATCTAACGGTAATTTTTAAAGAAAATTTCTTTCCGTGTAAATAATAGTGAGATTTCGGTCTGTGGAGCGATTTACAATGTTTCGAAAGTACTCAATTTTGTTTAATACTTCCAAATACTTTTCAATCACTAAAAAATACCTGACCTCCATTTTTTACGGAACTTTGGAACGGTTTAAAATTATTAAAATTGAAAAATACTTAAAAACATTTTTTAATTGCTAAATAATACCGAAATTTCGATCCATGAAGAAGTTTAGAACGATTCAAAAATACTAAATTTTTTGAATACTTCACGCAGAGAATTTTTGAGTAAAGAATATCCATAAAGTTTGGTACTGTAAGGACATCTAGCCAATAGCTAAATTTTTAACTTCCCGCTAAGAAAATTGTAAATTTTCAAAAATTCGGGAAGTTATTGGTTTCGGTCCGATTTACGAAAATCGAATTTTCATCAGATGTCGAAGTTTTGAATTCCTAGGAAGCGATTCTGACTAACTTCAAAATGATGTCCGAGTGTATGTATGTATGTATGTACGTACGTACGTATGTAAATATCTGTATCTTTTGAACGGATGAACCGATTTTTAACTTTAAGGTGTCATTCGACGCGACTTGTCAATATCTTGAAGCTGTGAGAAATTGAGCTTGATTGGTAGGGCTCGTTCAGAGATATTCCAAAAATAAAATTTTTTCAAAAATGTTTTTTTTGGATAACTTTTAATGTGCTTGATGGATTGATTCCAAAATTGACTGCGCCCTAGAGTTCTATAAGCCGCGTCGAATGACACCTCAATCATCAAAATCGGTTCATTCGTTCAAGAGAAACCGTTGACGAAAGAATTAAAAAAAAAAACTTTTTTTTTATTTTTTTTTGAAATATCTCAAAAACGACTTGATAAATCGAATTCAAAATTTGATTAGCTTTAGAACTTTATAAAACGCGTCGGTTGCCACCTCAACCGTCTCAATCGGTTCATTCGTTTGAGAGATATCGTTGGAGAAAAAATGGTAAAAAACTATTTTTTTCGAAAAGAACGGCACACAAAAGTATTTTCGAGCTCGGAAATGTATTCACGACAAAGTTTTCGAGCTCAAGGAGCTCGAAAACAGCGGGAAGTTTTAGGGCTGGCCCGCAGGGTCAACTGATAGACAGATTTTTACTATGCTGTTAGTAGAAATTACACTTTATTTATATGCTATCGATTTGTATGTCTCTGGTTAAAAGAAACGATTCAAAAATGACTATAAAGTTAGCAGACAGCTCACAAATAAAATATTTGACCAAGCATATCTTGGTTATATGTCATATTATTGAAAATTTAAAAATGGAAAATGGCGCGTAATTTGAAAACGTCAATATCCATGAAAAAAACTTTTTTTTTTTTAGTACAGTTGTCCAGCAATTTAAAAAATAAAAATTTACGAAGGTCTTACGACTTTAAATTTAGATAAAATTCGATGAAATTAACACATTATGATTAGCTAGTTACAATCTAAAAGCCCATTTTACAATTTTTTAAATTTTTGGCTTAGAATCTTTAGAACGTTATAACTTATGAAATAATCATCCAATCTGATACAAAAAAAACTCAAATTGTTTATTTTTAAATTCTCTAAAGGTCCATTTTTTTTTTTTGTTGTTTTCATTTTTTATTTATTGTTATTAATAAAAATAAATTTTAAAACATTCCAAAACGAACATATCAAACTCAAAATAAATAAAATTCACAAAATAAAAAATAGGGCATTTATATTTTTGAAAAATTTAAATGTCCATTTTTTTTTTTTTTTCACTTTTAAGCTTTGTTCACTAATTAGCAACCAAAATAAATTTAAAAGAAAGTAAAAATAAGCATATTAATTTGAAAATTGATCCGAATTATAAAATTAAAAAAATAACTTTTGTAACTTTAAAAAATCTAAGTATCCATTTTTTTTTTTTTATTCCTCAGTTTTATTTTCTAAATAATAAAAAAAAAAAACAAATTCCAAAAAAATTTGAAAATAGAATATCTCGGTCAAAATTGATAAAATTTATAAAATAAAAAACTGAATATTTAGAATTGACAAAAAACTAAAGATCCATTTTTTTTTTTTAAATTCCAAATTCATTTTTAAGTTGGTAAAAAGAAAAAATTGATTTTACTAAAGAAAAAGAATCTAGACTTTTACCTAAATTTTCATTTTTTTAAAATAAATTACTCTCTTTTCGATTCATATACCATAACTAATTCTATCTTGTCTTCTTACTTACTTTTTTTTCTACTTTCAGATATTTTTTTTTAAACGTTTGAAAAATAAATTTTAAAATAAAAAAAAATTAAAATTAGTCTTGGGACCTCTTAAAGACATAAAAGTCTAGATTCTTTTTCTTTAGTAAAATCAATTTTTTTTTTTTACCAACTTAAAAATGAATTTGGAATTTAAAAAAAAAAATGGATCTTTAGTTTTTTGTCAATTCTAAATATTCAGTTTTTTATTTTATAAATTTTATTAATTTTGACCGAGATATTCTATTTTCAAATTTTTTTGGAATTTGTTTTTTTTTTTATTATTTAGAAAATAAAACTGAGGAATAAAAAAAAAAAAATGGATACTTAGATTTTTTAAAGTTACAAAAGTTTTTTTTTTAATTTTATAATTCGGATCAATTTTCAAATTAATATGCTTATTTTTACTTTCTTTTAAATTTATTTTGGTTGCTAATTAGTGAACAAAGCTTAAAAGTGAAAAAAAAAAAAAATGGACATTTAAATTTTTCAAAAATATAAATGCCCTATTTTTTATTTTGTGAATTTTATTTATTTTGAGTTTGATATGTTCGTTTTGGAATGTTTTAAAATTTATTTTTATTAATAACAATAAATAAAAAATGAAAACAACAAAAAAAAAAAAAATGGACCTTTAGAGAATTTAAAAATAAACAATTTGAGTTTTTTTGTATCAGATTGGATAATTATTTCATAAGTTATAACGTTCTAAAGATTTTAAGCCAAAAATTTAAAAAATTGTAAAATGGGCCTTTAGATTGTAACTAGCTAATCATAATGTGTTAATTTCATCGAATTTTATCTAAATTTAAAGTCGTAAGACCTTCGTAAATTTTTATTTTTTAAATTGCTGGACAACTGTACTAAAAAAAAAAAAGTTTTTTTCATAGATATTGACGTTTTCAAATTACGCGCCATTTTCCATTTTTAAATTTACAATAATATGACATATAACCAAGATATGCTTGGTCAAATATTTTATTTGTGAGCTGTCTGCTAACTTTATAGTCATGATTCAAAACGATTTGAAATGTTAAATGCCCATAAGAAGAGCGATTTAAAAGTATTTAAAAGCATTGAAAAGTATTTAAAATTTTTTTTTTCCAATCGTTTTAAATCGCTTCTCTCAAAAAGGGATTTTACAATGTGCATCGAAAAATTTAGATATTTATTACGCGTCCTCGTAGTATCAAACTTTTTGGGTAATTTTTAATGAAAATTTCTCTGGGTCTTCCAAATAATTAACAATCACAAAAAAATTTTTTCAATCGCTTTCAATACTTTATAATTTTTATTGAGAATTCAGAAAAAGTAAAAAAATTAAAATTTATTTTTAAATCTTTTCTAATCACTTTTCTTAATCAGATTTACTCAATTATCACACTGAAATTCGAAACCCTGTGTATATTTACGAAATATAATCGTGTATTCCTTACCTGACCAGAACTACCAAAGCAATTCTCAACCATTGTAATGCGGCGAGCATTAGCTTCACTGTTTACTGTAATAAAAATGAATATCATAGGCTAAAAACAATCGAGTTTTTTTTAAGCTACTAACAATAAAGCTATAATGTAGCTTATAGAGATTACAATATAGCTTCATTGTTTATCACTGTTGCGTAGAAGTTTAATTATGCATTAAACCCTAACATCATTTGCAACTGGAAGAATCAAATTAATAATAATAGAATAATGACTACACTCGTTTTAATTTTGAATTTTATAACTCGTTTTGTTTTTTCCTATTAATATAAACATTGTAACTGTCATAAAATAAAGCCAACAGTGGGTACTTGATATTCAGAAGTGAGCATAAAAAAAGAATTATCCTTTAAATAAATGAATTTATCTATATATATAAATACTTGGAACCCGATAGTACGCATTTTATATATAAAATAATATAAAAAGATAATTAAACTACAAAATAATAAATAAATAAGAACAAAAACGTCAAACTAACCAAGTCGATCGACCATGGTACAAAAAGTTGACATATGACTACATGACTATATTCTGTGAATGTGGGACGGTGACAATTTGCACAAAACTAGATACAAGGTCCCTAGATGGGGATTTGTTGAATCCCGGTGGCCTCAGGTGTCTCCACCTGTTAATTAATCAGTGAACTAGAGAGGGCGGGGGTAACAAAAATATCGATATTTTACAATCGATATTTATTTTAAATCATAATCGATAGCCCAATTGTTTCAGGATAAAACTAACAATATATCGATTATAAATATTGGAGTGAAAATTTCAAATGTTTTTTAAGTAATTTTTATAATACACTGGTCACAGCAATTAAGGGATAGAAAAAAAATCCGAAATTTTTAGGTGATTTTCAACATGCTGTAACTCGGTGAAAAATGGTCGTATAAAAAAAACTTAAAAAAGCAAATTGTAGCCTTAAGTTTCTAGTTTTTAGATCTGGACCTCAAAATTTTTCATCATGTACGGTTCCGGAGTAATCATAAGAAAACCAACGAAAAAAAAATTTTCAAAATTTTTGCTGGTCTTTCAATACCTCTATGGACGACAATAAATTTTTTTTAATAATCCGACTGTCTGACTTTTCTCGGAAATTTTATGCCCTTTAATTTGGTGGCCTTAAAAAGTCTCTACGACGATTTGGCGCCGAGTTATCATTGATCAAAGCAAAAAAGTCCATTTTGGCTTTGTTAATCAATAACTCCGGATGTATTGGTCGTACAGAGAATAGAAGCAGGGTTTTGAAAACTGGAAAACATTCTCTATAAGGCAAAATTAGTGGCATTTGATAGAAAAATTTTTTTTAAAGCGATATTGTTTGGTAAAAAACAGGTCAAAATTCACAAATTTAAGGATATTCGGAAATCTTGCTATAACTTTGGATATAACGGATGAACAAAGGATATCTTCGACTTTTTTTCAACCTCAAAGTGTCCTGAAAAAACCCTGAAAATTTCAAATCGCTGCGATTTTTCTTTCTTAGTGCCCCGAAGCTTTAAATTTATCGATTTTGTCAAAAATCACCATAATTGGTAGTTTCTCGGTTTTTGTTCATTTTTTCGATTTGGAAATGGTTTTTTTACCGATAATCTTCATTTCTTGAATCAAAAAGATCGATTATCGAAAAAAATTGAAAAAAAAATAATTTTGAAAAAAAATTTTTTTTTTTCAAAATTTTTTTTTTCAAAAATTGTTTATTTTCAAAATTTTTTTTTTTGTTGTATCTGCAATGATTTATCATTGTCAAAAAAAATTCCTAAAATTTTTTTTACCGCCGGCATTAGAGTTACCCAAAGGGTATGTTTGTTAAGTTGACATTTGAAGCAGATGCAGTTACAGCGGTAAAAAAAATTTTAGGAATTTTTTTTGACAATGATAAATCATTGCAGATACAACAAAAAAAAAAATTTTGAAAAAAAACAATTTTTGAAAAAAAAAATTTTGAAAAAAAAAAATTTTTTTTCAAAATTATTTTTTTTTCAATTTTTTTCGATAATCAATCTTTTTGATTCAAGAAATGAAGATTATCGGTAAAAAAACCATTTCCAAATCGAAAAAATGAACAAAAACCGAGAAACTACCAATTATGGTGATTTTTGACAAAATCGATAAATTTAAAGCTTCGGGGCACTAAGAAAGAAAAATCGCAGCGATTTGAAATTTTCAGGGTTTTTTCAGGACACTTTGAGGTTGAAAAAAAGTCGAAGATATCCTTTGTTCATCCGTTATATCCAAAGTTATAGCAAGATTTCCGAATATCCTTAAATTTGTGAATTTTGACCTGTTTTTTACCAAACAATATCGCTTTAAAAAAAATTTTTCTATCAAATGCCACTAATTTTGCCTTATAGAGAATGTTTTCCAGTTTTCAAAACCCTGCTTCTATTCTCTGTACGACCAATACATCCGGAGTTATTGATTAACAAAGCCAAAATGGACTTTTTTGCTTTGATCAATGATAACTCGGCGCCAAATCGTCGTAGAGACTTTTTAAGGCCACCAAATTAAAGGGCATAAAATTTCCGAGAAAAGTCAGACAGTCGGATTATTAAAAAAAATTTATTGTCGTCCATAGAGGTATTGAAAGACCAGCAAAAATTTTGAAAATTTTTTTTTCGTTGGTTTTCTTATGATTACTCCGGAACCGTACATGATGAAAAATTTTGAGGTCCAGATCTGAAAACTAGAAACTTAAGGCTACAATTTGCTTTTTTAAGTTTTTTTTATACGACCATTTTTCACCGACCCGGGAAAAAATCACCATGCATGATCATGCATGATCATGCAGGATTCATGCATGATTCGTGCCTGATCATGCAGGATTCATGCATGATTCGTGCCTGATCGTGCATGATTTATGCATAATTCAGGCTTGATCCTGCATGACTCATTCATGGCCAGGCATGACTCATTCGTGATCAAGCATGATCATGCATGACTCATTCTAGATCAAGCTTGTACATGCATTAAGTTTGAAATAATTGTATCCAGAGATATTATCCATCAGGAAAGGTCATGTTTGAGCATGCTCTATTATGCATGACCATGCATGGTTCATACTTGATCGTGCATAACTCATTCATGGCCAGACATGACTCATTGGTGATCAAGCATGATCATGCATGGCTCATTCTAGATTAGACTTGCTCATAACTTACGTTATGAATAATTGTCTACAGAGATATTATTTATCAGGAAAGATCATGATTGAGCATGCTCTGTCATGCATGACCATGCATGGTTCATACTTGATAATGCATAACTCATTCATGGCCAGACATGACTCATTGGTGATCAAGCATGATCATGCATGACTCATTCTAGATTACCCGGGAAAAAATGATTTTGCCTAATCATATATGATCATGCATAATTGTCTATATATGATCAGATCCAAAAATTGGCCAGGTCTGATCATACATAACTTGATCTGTTTATACATGATCATATATGATTATATATGATCATGCATGAACGAATATAGTCATTTTTAGAATCTCATTTAGAATATCTGTAAATTATTAATTAAGTAGTTTAATTAGGATTTATTGTCTTCATCAATATCAATGTCGGTTAAAATTAAATAAAAAAAAAAAAAAAAAATTATTAACCATCGACAATTATTTTACTACGAGGTCACCCATCCAATTAATGTCCAACGCCGATGCTGCTTAACTTTGGTTATCGATGGTTTGTAGTCTGATCCTCTAGTCTGTTATACACTTACAATTAAGAAACGTTTATGGCATTACTTAACTCAAATAATCAAATTGATACTTTATACTTTTAAATTACTGCTGAAACCTTTGAACATTTTTCAAGTATTGGGGATTGAAGTTTGATTGATAGTTGACAGAATAAAAATTTAATAACATTGATATTAAAAAATTGTCATATTATTTAATATATATATATATATATATATATATATATATATATATATATATATATATATATATATATATATATATATATTTAAATATTTATAGATTTCATATCAATGAAATCTGATCAGATTTAAACATACATAGACATATATAACTACATATAGGTTTATATCAGTCACGTCTGATCAGATCTAATTATATATAGGCCTATATTTAATTATATATGGGTTTGTATCAATCATGTCTGATCAGATCTAATCATGTATAGACTTATATATGATCATATATGGGGTTATAACAGCTAGGTATACTTATATCTAATTATATATAGACATAGATGATCAGATCTGATCATATATAGACTCATATATGGTTATATATGGAGTTATAACAGCCAGGTATGATTATATCTAATTATATATAGACTCATATATGATCAGACCTGATCATATATAGACTTGTACATGATTATATATGGGGTCATAACAGCCAGGTATGATCAGATCTAAGTATATATAGACTTATATATAAATAGATCTGATCATATATAGACTTATGTATGATTATATATGGGGTCATAACAGCCAGGTATGATCATATCTAATTATACATAGACTTATATATAATCAGATCTGATCAGATCTAATTATATATAGACTTATATATAATCAGATCTGATTATATATAGACTTATATATGGGCTTATAACAGCCAGGTATGATCAGATCTAATTATGTATGGGGTCATATATAATTATATATAATTATATATGACCCCATATATAATCATGCATGATTATATATAACTTCATATATGATTATATATAATCATATATGATCATATATATGAACATATATAATCATATATGATTAGGCAAAATCATTTTTTCCCGGGTAGACTTGCTCATAACTTACGTTATGAATAATTGTCTACAGAGATATTATTTATCAGGAAAGGTCATGATTGAGCATGCTCTGTCATGCATGACCATACATGGTTCATACTTGATCATGTATAACTCATTTGTGATCAAGCATGATCATGCATGATTCATTCTAGATCAGGCTTGCTCATGACTTACGTTAGAAATCATTGTATATCGAGTTTTTTATATATAGTGGAAACCCATTTAAATATAGTGGAAACCTAAACATGCAAACCTCTCAATAAGACAATTTATAGATAAATTGAGAAAAATATAGATAGCCCGAACTGGGAATCGAACCCAGACCAATTCGGTATCGCGCCGAGTGCTCTACCAGTTGAGCTATCCGGCACTATACAATATTCCATTCAATTTGATCTATAACTTATTAAGCCACACCGTCCATCGTACGGTAATACACCATTTAAATATAGTGGAAAACTAAACATATTAATGGTTAAATAAATAAAAAAACAATTTGTATTTATAAATATTAATTGTTTGATGCATTAAGTGAATAATATGTTAAAAACAGTTTTTAATGAAAGTTCAAAATAAAAGAACCAATGAAAATTGATAAATTACTCTCTATCATTTGTATAATACGATTAATTATATACCTTAGTTTCTAATACTTACAGCAACATCTTTCAAATAAATAAGCTATGGGAATGCATGTGCATGCATAATAACGCGTGCTCATGTATGGGAATGCCTGATCGTATTTTTCATAAGCAGCCAATATTCAAATACGACCAAACGTCCTCGAGAGGAATCACAGATTATAAAATCATATGCCTGCTCAGGGAAGATCATGCATGATAATGTATGGTTATGCATAATAATGTATGGTCATGCATGATCATGCCTGGCCAAAATCCAGGTCTGATCATGCATGACTGGGCACGATCATGACTTCTCATGCAAAATCATGCCTGTTCATGTCTGGCCAAAATTCAGGCCTGATCATGCATGAGATTTAAGCCTGCTCAGGCATGATCATGCATGCTGATTTTTTCCCGGGGAGTTACAGCATGTTGAAAATCACCTAAAAATTTCCGATTTTTTTTCTATCCCTTAATTTCTGTGACCAGTGTAATATAACAAAAGAAAGCAATCACTCCACGAATGAAACTCGAATTAATTTTCCTTTCTATTGTCCCCTGATTAAAAAAACTGATTTAATCCACCCTGATTAAAAAAGTTCATTGAAAAGTATTGAAAAAGATGAGAATTGAATCCTTTTGAATACTTTCTATACCCCAAGGTATTCATTTGGACATAAAATTAATCCTTCTCAATACCAAAATAATTTTACATTTCGGGTCATGTGTGGGATTGAAAAAGATTCAATTCAATTGACATTTTTGAATCTTTCTCAATACCAAAATAGTCTGATATTTTGGATCGAGTGTAAGATTGAAAAGAATTCAAACGAATTGAAATTTTTGAATCTTTCTGAATTCTTCTCAAACCAAAATAGTCCGATATTCCGGATCGAGTGTAAGATTGAAAAGAATTCAAATGAATTGAAATTATTGAATCTTTCTGAATCCTTCTCAATACCAAAATAATTTTCCATTTCGGGTCATGTGTAAGATTGAAAAGGATTCAAATGAATTGAAATTTTTGAATCTTTCTGAATCCTTCTCAAACTAAAATAGTCCGATATTTCGGATCGAGTGTAAGATTGAAAAGAATTCAAATGAATTGAAATTTTTGAATCTTTCTGAATCCTTCTCAATACTAAAATAGTTCTATATTGGAAGGTATCAAAATGATGAAAGATTGAATTCTTTTCAATACTTCTGAATTCCATTTTAAGAATTAGAAAGTATTCAAATGATCGAAATTTCGATTCCATTCAATACTTTCCAAAACCTCCGTGGGATTGAAATAATTTTCAATCCTTTTCAATGAACTTTTTTAATCAGGGCATGTTTCACAATTTTTCAAGTAAAATTAACAATAAATTGACATAAAATTTGCCTGAAAATTGACGACAACTTTTTTCTTGTCAACTTTTGAAGTAAATTTGCATTCTAATTCGGGCAGTAAATTTACGTCAAATTGAATAGCAAGTTGCATACAAGTTGTCGTAAAAAGCGGAAAAGTCCGAAGTTGACGGAAATTTGACGAAAAATTCAACGAAACTTGTGTAAGTAAACTTTTGCTAAAGCAAACTATGCTGTTAGGGAACTTTTTCCAAATTATCAAAAAATTTTTTTAATAAAACTGAACGATCACCAGCCTCCGGAAATTGATAGAAAACCGTGTTTAAATTTTTTATTTTCTTTACTTCAACAATCTCTTACTGTACAAAATACTCAATTTTTCTTTCTACGTTCTCTAAACGTTCTTACTTCTATTTTAATTTGTATTTCTTAATAGTTTGTTGTATAAAATTTATTGATGATGTCAACAGCATGCATTTACTGTGTATTTACTTGACTGTTGTAAGCTATCATTAGTTTGACTTTTTACCACCAGACTGCGTGATTCAGTTTGTCAGCTCCCAATACCACTATTTTTTATGACCCTGAAAGTAGCAGACATCCGACGAAAAATTAGTTTAGCTAGGGATATCTAGGGTAATAATAAAGTTACCATAAATTTGAAAGTTGCCACTTGTTTATTGGCTCGAGATCTCTAAGTAGTAGATTTCAAAAAAAAATTTTTTTTAGTAGAAAAGTTTTTATGATGAAAAATAATTTTGAGATGGCTCTCCAAAGATTACAAATTATTAAAAATAAATTTTTATTCATTAATCTTAGACCATTTACGATGATTTAAATGTGGTTTCTGTTAAAATTTCGAAATTTCTTTTAGAATTTTTGGTGACGAATATCCGTCTCAAAAATCGCTTAAAAAAAAAAAAAAAAAAAAAAAGAAAGAAATTTGAAGATTTTTTAAAAATCTACATGTGGAGATTTTTTTTTTTTTTTTTTTTTTAATTTATTTCATTTATATTTAAAAAACAATTTTTTTTTAATTTTTTGGATTGGGATATCAGCTAAGAAAAAATTTTTTTTCTTCCAAATCAAAGTTCCACATTTTCTTTGTGCTCAAAAGTTTATGTGGATTCCTTTTTTTTTTTAATTTTTTTTAATATATATATTTAATATTCCTATTTCAAAATTTTTTTTTGGTATATGTAAAAAAAGTTGTTAATTTTTTATAAATTTTATATAAATTATTATTTTTATTCATTTATCAACTTCAATATACTAACATATCTTTATAAAAATATATTTAAACCACATTTAAATCATCGTAAATAGTCTAAGATTAATGAATAAAAATTTATTTTTAATAATTTGTAATCTTTGGAGAGCCATCTCAAAATTATTTTTCATCATAAAAACTTTTCTACTAAAAAAAATTTTTTTTTGAAATCTACCACTTAGAGATCTCGAGCCAATGAACAAGTGGCAACTTTCAAATTTATGGTAACGTTATTATTACCCTAGATATCCCTAGCTAAACTAATTTTTCGTCGGATGTCTGCTACTTTCAGGGTCATCTATTTTTTTCATATTTTATCATTGTTAGCATAGTACAGGTGGCGCCGAGCACAAATAATGACTTTGGATCTAGGTGTTCTTTCAAATATTGATGGATATAAAAACTTAACCTAAATACAATCCAATATCGAAAAGTACCCGTTCAGCATTAATAATTTATACATAATATATATATATAATTAAAATAATAAATGAAAAAAGTATGAATTAACAGATAACGTAAAAGAATATAAAAAGTCTGAACTGTAAAAAAAGTAGACAATAGGAAACAAACCATTTAAAAACCCCCGACTTTCATGAATATTTACAAAGTAAAAAAAAATTTCGTTCAACAATGAAAATGATCACGGCAAACATATTCAAGTCGGGGGACATGATTAATATATTTATTACACAATTCTAATAACGTCAAGATTCGATTTTACTACTTCTTCCGACTTGGGTACATTTCACATATTCAACTTAAATTATTGACAGGGTACAGAAGTTTGTTCTTAACAATAAGAATAAAAGAAAAGAATTCGCCCAAATTTCTTAATGTCAAAATTACGATCGCGAGTAAATTCACGTGAATTAAATATGAAAGATATATTCAAATATCGAATGCCATAAAAGAATGTTGAAATTGAGGTCGTGAAAAAAATATGTCAATAAGACAATCAGCAAGATAACTAGCAAGACAATTGTCTTACTAACTATCTTGCTCATTGTCTTGCTGGTAGTTTTGCTCATTATCTTGTTGCTTGTCTTGCTATTTCTCTTGCTGGTGGTCTTGCTAATCGTCTTGCTTGTTGTCTTACTAGTGGTCTTGCTAATTATCTTGCTGATTGTCTTATTGACATATTTTTTTCACAACCTTAATTTCGACGGCTTTAATGACACGACATTTGAATAAATCTTTGAGAAATTTGCGGGAATTTTTTTTTCTTTTATTCTTATTGTTGAGCACAAACTTTCGTACCCTGATTGTTGATGAACAAAAACAACTTTTTACTTTGTAAATATTCACGACAGTCGGGGGTTTTTAAATTATCAATTTTTTATAAATTATTAATCTTACCGGCTTGTGGCCCTGCTGGGACGATGCCCAAAATGGGGAAAAAAAATTATTGACCTAAAGTAAAATGCTAGTTTTAAGGGCATTTCATTGTTGCACAAGTCTCAGTGTGTTGCGTATTCGAAGTTTTTCAACTTTATCCACGAATACAAAAAAAATAAGTAAAAATCGAATTCAGGCATGGCAAATACATGCCTACGGTAATTTAGATGAATTGACTTTATCAAACATCCGTATGCCCATTATTTCAAAACCTTCACAAGTCATAGTGAAAGTTGAAGCTTCTAGCGTTAATCCAATTGATGTTGCTATGATCAGTACGTAAATACAATATTGATAAAAAGAATGTATATTTAATTAGTACCCTTTCAATTTGTTTAGATGGTTATGGTGTCAAGTTGATGAATCTTATGAGAAGAATAAGAAAATTTAATGAAGAAATAGAATTTCCTTTAACAACAGGAAGAGACTTCTCTGGAATCGTAGTTGCAAAAGGTCATAGCGTTGGATCTAAGTTGGAATTAGGTGATGAAGTTTGGGGTGTCGTACCTGTAGAACAACAAGGATGTCATGCTACTTATGTTGTTGTTGACAGTGATCTGGTAAAAAAAATTTACTATTTCCATCGGTATTAGAATTTTAAAAGATATCTATCTCAATTTTATACGTAGGTCAGTCCAAGACCATCGAATTTATCGCACATTGAAGCTTCATCTATTTTATATGCTGGGCTTACTGCCTGGTCTTCATTATGGGTGACAGGTGGTTTATGTTGCGAAAAACTTATGTCCAGAAGAAGTGATAAAAAAGTACTTGTATTAGGTGGATCTGGTGGAGTTGGAACTCTCGCTATCCAAATGGCAAAAGCTTGGAATTTACAGGTAGTTTTTCTCATTATACTGAAGTTAGCCGACGTCCAATAATTTTTGAACTTTTTTAGAATCGATAAAAACTATTTTAAAAAATTGCACTTATAGTCTTTTAAATTTTCTACATGAGCATATTTTTAATTTTTTTTTTCTTCAAATTTAATTTAAAAAAAAAAACCACAAATTTTGAATTGTCTGCTAATTTCAAGATCGTGTTTTTCACTTTAAATAATGATCAAATTTAAATATTTGCATAATAATGTTTTATATATGTGTGAGAGAAAAAAAGTTATATTTTCAAGAAAAAATATTTGATTTAAGTATTTTACCATGGTGACCACCGATTTTTGAAACTGAAATTCCCTGACTTTCCCAGATATCCCAGTCAAATAATGAAAAAATTCTCTGACCATATGTAGCAATATTAAATTATTGGTAATATTTATTTAGTTCAAAATAAAATGGTATAAGTCAATTCAATAAATAATCAATTATTGTCGTTAAACGAAACTTAAATTTATTATTTGTCAATGATCGTAGGTTTTTTTTATCTATTAAATGAATAATTTTTTTCATGATACCAGCATCGAAACTTGACGTTTCAGTGTCTCTACAGCTCGTCGAAACAAGCTAATTTCAAGCCGATGCTGCAACCAACTGCTAGCGAATTTGTAATTCAAAAATACTTTCATATAGTGAGCAGAAACAATTGTGTTTCTTCCCTTAGGTGTCGGTTATATTTAATATTCATTTGCAGCCTTATTACTCTCATTTGTTTACTTGTCACTTCAGTGTATTCCCCTCGCGGTTTTGCGAATGCCGTAAAAATGCCGTAAATTTTCAGCATTTATACACATGCCGTAAATTTACCGTAATAATTTGGTAATAATATGGTTATATTGGCCAGTTTTTTTCCCGTACTTATACTGTAGAGTTACCAGATTATTATAGTAAAATTACTATAAAAATACCGAACTTTTACCAAAAAAATGCCGTAAAAAAACTATAAAAATGCCGAACTTTTACCGAAAAAATGCTATATAAATACCGCAATAATGCGATAATTTTATAATAATAAAATCGTATTTTTTTGGTAATTATACCGTAGATATCCTGCGATTTCGCCAGATTTATCCTGATATAATGAAAAATTGTAAAAAATTTGGTTTTATTTTATATTTGCTTCTGCGGTTAAAATCATCGAAAATGTGCAAAGTGTAAAATTTTATATTTTATTCTATTAGCTCACACATTTCTTATTGAAACAAAAGAATGTAAGTGAAAATAAGAATCCGGGAAAATTGAGGTTTTCAATTTTCTTAAGTTTGCTTGTATAGATATAAATACAATTAGTATCAACTTTCGAATAAGCGATTTGGCATAGTGGTTAACAGATCAGGCTTTAAAACATTAGGGCTCGCGATCGAGCCCACGAGTTGGCGGGTTTTTTTTTTTTTTTTTTTCATGACAGTTATTGTACATATAACTTTATAATGTTATATATAATTATATATAATTAAATAAAATTTTATATAATTATATATAATTTTTGTTCCGGGTAGAACGGTTTGATGCTGCAAAAATGCCGAAAATATGCTATATAATTACGGTTTTAATGCTGTTAAAATACCGTATTTTTTTTGTTTTATTACCGTAAATATTCTGAATTTTTTTCGTAAATTTTTGGTAGTAATGCGATAAAAAAACTGACCAAAATAACTTGAATAATACCATATTTATGCAGTATTTATACCGTATAATTCCGGTATTATTTCGGTATTTCCAAAACCGCGAGGGTCAATTCAATTTTTAAGTGACAGTTTTAATTAACCAAATAAATTACTGAAAAATGAGTGAAAATAATATTTTCGTGTTATTTACTATTTAATAAGTGACTGTAAATCACATATTTCTCATTCTCTAAAAGTTCTCCGCATCATCGGCTTGAAATTAACTTTTTTCTTACTGGCTGCTGACACTGAATCTTAAAGTTCCGATGCAGGTAATCATGAAAAATATAGTGTGCGGCTCAGGATAAAACACGATTTCAGACTGCGGGTGATGTCAGCCCTCGCCTGCGGCTCGGGCAATCAACCTCACGCTAGTCTGAAATCGTCTTGTTTCATCCCTTGTCACACAATTATTATTACTTTTAATTTTGAATCTATGTTTTTATATAACTTACTCTGTAATAAAATATAAATAGATTTTTCATTTTCACTAGAATAAATTTCATAAATAAGAACGTTTATAGAATATTTGAATTTTTGGAAATTCCTAATAATTAAATTTTATTCAGGTTATTTCTACATGCAGTACAGACGCAGTAGATCTATTAAAAAAATTGGGAGCTGATATCGTGATTGATTATAAACAAAATGACGCTGATGATTTGATAGTAAAAGAAGGAATGTAAGTTTGAAATTCTTGTAATTTGTAAAATCTCTAGTGAGAAGAATCGAGGCACGTTTCGACTGCATTAACCACTGAGTTACGGTATAAATCAATGAAACTACACCTCGATTTTTTTTTTTACTGGGAATGTAAAAGAACCATTATTACTTGACAATTATTTTCATATTTCTTATTAAATTAAGATATGACATCATCTTAGACTGTTCTAATCAAGGTGTTGAAAAAATTGAGTCTAAAAATTATCTTTTTAAAACTTATATTACTTTGAATCCGCCTTTACTGAGAAATTTTGATGATTATGGATTAATCGGAGGAACTATGAATAATCTTTTGGACTTATTTAAACATAATATTCCAAAAATAAACAGTAAAAGTTGTGTAAAATGGGGATTTTTTGCCCCATCAGCGACTGGAATCAGATCTTTACAAAAATTAGTTGAAAATCAACAGGTACTTATTGAATTAAATTTACGAAAAACATTTCGAAAAATACATATTTTACAAGATTTGAATTTTTACAGTTAAGACCAGTCATTGAAAACGTATACCAATTCGATAAATTACCTGAAGCATACAGAAGAGTCGCCGAAGGTCACTTACGAGGTAAAGTAGTGATTGACATGACAAGTTAATGAAAAGTTTGTTATTGAAACAGAAGATATATTTATTTTATTGTACTATTTAAATAAAATGTATGTATTTAATTCTTTCTTCTTCTTCATGAACTAAATTACTTATGACAAAATTCCACCTGAAAAACCGACTTTTTCTCTGACTTCGAGCCAGCATTGATCGGCCAATGGCAATGCTTTCAATGATCCATTCTTTAAAACAGAATTTACATAAGCAGGTTCATTCATCAATCGCGTATATTCTTCACGTATGGGCGTCAATTTTTCAATGATTACGTCTGCAACCAATAATTTATACTGTAAGGTATCCAAACCTTGGGCTTCTTTACAGATCAATTCAGTTGATTTATCCAGCATTTTTGAA
This sequence comes from Microplitis mediator, assembly GCF_029852145.1. Taxonomy (NCBI): domain Eukaryota; kingdom Metazoa; phylum Arthropoda; class Insecta; order Hymenoptera; family Braconidae; genus Microplitis; species Microplitis mediator. The sequence continues at coordinate 16,472,285 of NC_079969.1, read as the reverse complement.
TGAATCATTACTAAATTTGATACACCAGGTCGTTCAATAGGGTCATAAGTTATTTCTGACGTGAAGTCAGTAACTGCCTTTTTTATGTACTTCCTAATTGTTTCTGGCTCATCAATCAATTTGATAAAACTTTTTTTTTTATCACTTGACTTAGACATTTTTTTTGTGGGATCCGTTAAAGACTTAATACGGCCACTCGATCCTGAAAATTAAAAATAGACAAATAATGTTACTAAAAGTAAATTGTTATGTCATTTATGAATTTAAATTAAAACCAAAAATAAATGCTGCGTTCACCATTTATTAGAGGATTAGGCATCGGAAATGTATCTCCAAACCTTCCATTAAAATAGCTGACTAAATGCTGAGCTAAATGGAGATGCTGTAATTGATCTTCTCCTACAGGTACATCTGTTGCTCTAGATATGGTTGAATCATTAGCTAATAAATTAATATACTGTTATTTGATTACTCTTTTTTTTTTTGCACACCTCAAGCGCGAATTCGCTATATATGCCTTACGATTGAAATTATTTTTTCGACTTTTTCGCTCACGCTAAATCATCTCTACGCTTTTTTTATATTTATTTAAAAAAAAAAAAATTAAAATTTGAAACAATGGATAAGAAATTTACTACTTTCCAGCACGAAGGAATAATTTTCACCCAGTATTAATTCGATTCATTATTCTATTGACTTGAAATGAATAGGGTGTGCGAATCGAGTTCGAATCAAATAATTCGAATTTCGAAATCTTCAAAATTTTCGAATTTTTCGTAACTTTTCAAGTTAGTCGTAAATTTTAGAATAATTCTAAAGTTTTTGAATTATTTGTAACTTTCAATTACACGATTCGAATCAAGAAAATTTTTGTCAGCTTTCAAATATTCAACTTTTATATAATGGAGAGCTTAGTTTTGAAAGTAACTGAAATTAATTTTTTCGTAGATTCGTGACTGGACTCCATTTACCTCTGACCAAAATTTAAATTATTCGAAAAACTATTACAATTTTAAGTTGCTCAAAAGAAAATTTTAGAATTATCCGTGAAATTTCAAAAAATTACGAAAGTTTTTGAATAATTCGAAATTTCGAATTATTCGATTCAAACTTCGAATCGAATAATTCGTTTCAATTCGATACGAAAAATTTGTAAGTAAGATTTATTCGCACACCCCTAAGAATTAAATTTTAATCCAAGAAACCAATGCTGTGAATTGTTACGTATGTTCAAAATGTTCGGAACCACGATAACTTTAATAAAATATCATAACTTGGCCTAACTTTTTTAACTTCTCGCTAAGAAAATTGAAAATTTTCAAAAATTCGGGAAGTTATTGGTTTCGGCCCGATTTGCAAAAACCGAATTTCTATCAGATTTTGACGTTTTGAGGTTCTAGGAAGCTATCCTGACTAATTTCACGATGATGTCCGAGTGTATGTATGTATGTATGTATGTAAATATTCATAACTCTTGAACGGATGAACCGATTTTGATCTTTGAGGTGTCATTCGACGCGGCTTGTTAATATCTTGAAGCTGTAAAAATTTGAGCTTAATCGGTATGGTGCGTTCGGAGATATTCCAAAAATAAAATTTTTTCAAAAATGTTTTATTTGGATAACGTTTGATTCGCTCGATGGATTGATTCCAAAATCTAATCAGCTCTAAAACTTTATAAGCCGCGTCGAATGCCACCTCAACCATCAATATTGGTTCATTCGTTCAAGAGAAACCGTTGACGAAAGAATTCAAAAAAAATTTTTCTTTTGGTTTTTTCGAAATTTCTCAAAAATGACTCGATAAATCGAATTCAAAATTTGATCAGCTTTAGAACTTGATAAAACGCGTCGGTTGCCACCCCAACCGTCTCAATCGGTTTATTCGTTTGAGAGATATCGTTGGAGAAAAAATGGTAAAAAACTATTTTTTTCGAAAAGAACGGCACACAAAAGTATTTTCGAGCTCGAAAATGTATTCACAATAATGTTTTCGAGCTCGTTGAGCTCGAAAACAGCGGGAAGTTTTGGGGCTGGCCCGCAGGGTTAACCGATAGACCGATTTTTTAATCAGCGATCCTCCCAAAAATAAAACTCTACTCAATTGAAGTCAGCAGCATCATATCTACCTAGAAAATTCCCGCTCCAATAAAATATCTACCATCTAAAAATCGACTATGTTATAATCACTGTCAGAAAAAAACACTACCAAGTTGCATTTATGAATTAACTCTACCCGTTTGAAATCCCTACCATCAACTTTAGAATGTATATTTTACAGATAATAAATTTATTTTTAATTAATTGGGAATCATTTAGAAAGATTTAGGAATATAATTTCATTATTAAGCACTAATTAATTAATGGGTAATTATTTAATACTGTTTGAGCGTTTAGTGTGGATGTTAGAAAATATAATTAACACGACTTTTTTGTTAGCTAATAAATAAATAAAACAAATAGTAAACTATTTGGGAAGAAAGCTATGAATTGTTTTAGATTTAAAATCCCAAATGCTAATTACTCATTAATTAATTAGTCCTAAATTATAGTCATATTCCTAAATTTTCCCAAATAATTCCCAATTAATTAAAAATAAATTTATTGTCTGTAACATATACATTCTAAAGTTGATGGTAGGGATTTTCAACGGTAGAGTTTATTCATAAATGCAACTTGGTACACGGAAAGAAAATTATGGGAAGTTTTGCTATGCATTATGGGAATGGTTCCCATAATGGTATGGGAATAGTACCTATACTACTATAGGGATGGTTCCCATATATTATGGGAACCATTCTCATAATAGTATGAGAATAGTTCCCATACCATTATGGGAATGGTTCCCATAATATTATAGGAATCATTCCCATACTATTATAGGAATGGTTCCCATATTGGTATAGGAATGGTTCCTATATTGGTATAGGAACTATTCCTATAATATTATGGGAACTATTCCCATAATGTTATGGGAACCATCCCTATAATATCATAAAATTTTTTTTTTGCACAATAGTGTAGAAATTTCCCAAAATTTGAATTTTCTCGAATGTTTTGTGCTGACAAAAAATTCTTGTTAAAAATTTTAATGTTTTTTTGCCAAATACGATTTTTTTTTCAATGTTTGAATTTTTGTTTTTATGTTTAATAATATTTCTGTGTATTGTAGAAGTGATTACCACACTTCTTTAAAATAATTTTTTCATGATAATATGGGAACCATTCCCATAATATTATAGGAATGGTTCCTATAATAGTATGGGAACTATTCCCATAATATTTTGGGAATGATTCCCATTATGGTATACGAACCATTCTAATTGCATTATGGGAATCATTCCCATAATATTATGAGAATAGTTCCCATACTATTATAGGAACCATTCCCATAATATTATAGGAATGATTCCCATAATATTATAGAAAGTATTCCTATAAATTATAGGAACCATTCCTATAATTATAGGAATCATTCCTATAGTGTTATGGGTACCATTCCCATAATTATAGGAACTATTCCTATAATTATGGGAAACATTCCTATAATTATAGGAACCGCTCCCATAATTTATGGTCGTAATTCCTATGATGGTATAGAAAAAAATTTCACAAAATTATGGGAACCGCTGCCATAATTTTCTTTCCGTGTAGTGATTTTTTCTGGTAGTGATTATATCATAGTAGATTTTTTCATTGGTAAAGATTTTGAGATAGTAAAATATTTTATTGGAGCGGCAATTTTCTAGGTAGGTATGATGCGTCTTAGACTGGGCTAAAAAAATTGACTTTTTTTTTTCTTAGCTATATCGAAAATATTATTCAGAATGACAAAAAAAAAATTTCATGAAAGTTTGAGCCTTTAATATTAATTTTAAGAGGTCTATCATCGCTATTTTTAATTTTAATTCATAATTTGATGTTTTACGTCAGAACTGCTAAAACATTGGAGTAAAAAAAATTCATTTCCACTTATTCTTATGTAAAATTAAATTCCTTACAAAAAAAGTCTGATTGAAGATTTTCGTCAGACAAACCGTTTCCGATTAATTAAGCTTAATAAAGTGATATATTTTTTCGATTTAACATTTTTACTTTTGAATTTTGTAACTGACGAATCAAGAAATATCTAAAAAAGATCATGACAGATATTTGAAGTAAATGTAATGCTCTACAAAAAAGGCCTTTTAACATTTTTTGCTAAATTCACTCCTTCGAAAGTTATTCACGTTATTGAAATCGTTTTGACTCAAATTCAACCTTGAATAACTTTCGAAGGAGTGAATTTAGCAAAAAATGTCGAGAGACCTTTTTTGTAGAGCATTAAATTTCCTTCGGAAATCTGTCATGGTCTTTATTAGATATTCATTGATTCGTCAGCTACAAAATTCAAAAGTAAAAATGTTAAATCGAAAAAACATATCAATTTATTAAGCTTAATTAATCGGAAACGGTTTGTCCGACGAAAATCTTCAATCAGACCTTTTTTGTAAGGAATTAAATTTTACATAAGAATAAGTAGAAATGAATTTTTTTACTCCGATGTTTTAGCAGTTCTGACGTAAAACATCAAATTATGAATTAAAATTAAAAATAGCGATGATAGACCTCTTAAAATTAATATTAAGGGCTCAAACTTTCATGAAATTTTTTTTTTGTCATTCTGAATAATATTTTCGATATAGCTAAGAAAAAAAAATACTCAATTTTTTTGGCCCAGTCTAATGCGGCTGACTTCAATTGAGTAGAGTTTGATTTTTGGGAGGATCGATTATGGCTGAGTCGTATACCTGCCAAATTAATAGGTGAAAAATTGTACTACTTAATAGTGTAAAAAAATTGTCATCAGCGATTGAGGTGTGCGCATTTTAATTTTCCACCATGTTATCTTTAAATTATCTTACTAACTTATAAAGTAAAATATCTGCTGACTGTAGAATGGGATAAGTATATAGACCAACAGGTATATTTTTTAATTTCTCACTCTTCTCTTTGAACTGTGGTAACAGAGCAAGTTTTTTCATTGTTAACGAACACCCTAAAATCCATGCCAACTCTGTATGTCTTGGTACAGTAGACTGTTGAAAAATGATACTCTTTTGTGGATCAATGCCACAAGCTAAAAGTGTTGCTGCCATTTTATATATATTTTCTCTCAACGTTTCGACATCCTAATTATTAATAATAATAAATAAATAAATCGAATACTTTGTGAAAATTATATTACCTGTGGCATAGTTATTGCGTGTAAGTCTACTATACTCCAGAGACATTCGGTTTCGTCCTGTAATTTTACCCATTCTTTTACTGCTCCTAAATAATTACCTAAATGAATAGAACCAGTGGGTTGTATACCAGAAAATATTCGTTTGACATAAACTGGATTGGTCTGTAAATATTTTTAATAACTTGTCAATAATTACATCAAGTAAAATAATAACATAAACATTATTTATTAACCTCTGTACTCATTGATTTGGAGAATAATATTTTTGAATTTAAAACTTTCATGAATAATTCTATATTTCTCTTCACCACAATAGACATATTGTTTTTTAATTCATAAAAATGGATAAAATGGTCAATATAAAGCATAAGTCAGTGAAATAACAAATCAAAAGTTTATTCTTCAGCAAACAATGTGCGATTGTAATCATTCAGCATTTCAGTTATCGTCTCTACTGAAGCACGTGCCAGTTAGTCAAGTTACTGTTGGGAACTACAACAGTCAAGTAAATACACAGTAAATGCTTGCTGTTAATATCATCAATAAATTTTATAAAACGAATTATTAAGAAATAAAAATTAAAATAAAAATTGGAATACTTAGAGAACGTAAAAAGTCAAAAAATTGAATATTTTGTGTAGTAAAAAATTGTCGGAGCAAATAAAAATTTAAACGCGGTTTTCTATAAATTTCCGGAGGCTGGTGATCGTTCAGTGTTATTAGAAAATTTTTTTGATATTTTTAAAAAAGTTGATAAATCAAAAATGTGGAAGAAGTTATTAAAAAAAAAGAAAGTTACTCCTTAAATGAAAGTTTGCTCCTTACATTAAAAAAAAACCGATTATATATTGCCAGATATGTACGTTTGTAAAGTTTAACCTATAAAACTTAAAAACTGAAAATATTGTTTTTGTTTTTTCAAGTAAATAAATATTAATTATTATAATATTTTTATTATTCTGTAATTTTTTAGATTTTTGTAATAATTTCACAAGATTTTCTTTCTATAAGACGTTTGTACACAAAGCGCGGTAACTACGATCACACATTTATCATTTTTTTTACCGTTTATTTCACATTTAATTAAATAGCCGACAAATTAAATTAGTTCGTAACAGTGCAGCCAGATCGTGGACGAAAAGTTCCCCTTCCTTCGCACCATTTTAGCATCACTCACAGCTTAAGCGGTGCTTGGGAAGGGGAACTTTTCGTCCGCGATCTGGCTGCACTGGTTCGTAATCATATATTTTTTTTTGTTTTGGTTTTTTACCCGTCCGAGATAATCTGTCTATGAAATTTAATGAATTTTGATTTATTTCCCCTACTATTACATAGGTTACGCATTTAAAAGTGTAAGCTACTGTCCGACATGTTTTTTAAGCCACGCCTCCGTGTCAGTTCTCCATTGCGCAGAAGCATCTGACAGTCACATTCTAAATATTATTGCTCAGCAAGTTGTGCAGTGGAACATGTTCGGTAACTTAACGACAAGTTTCTGGTAAGCCTCGACTGGAATCCAGCCGCTGGATGATGTTTTTTATGTTTAAGGGGATACGCTACCGGACCTCTTTCTCACATTCAGAAAAGTAAACAGGACTGTCTTTGTTGCACTCGTAGAGTAAATGAGAATTTTAAAACAATTTTTCTCGGAGACGAATCAGAATTTTTGAAAATACGAAATTTCTAGCTATATGTTAAAGTTTTAAAAAACGCTAAAGACTCTCTATTTTAGGTTTCCAGTGTTTGTCCGTGAATTAAATTGCATTGAAAATCGGTTACCGTTACCCCTTAAGGCTGGGCCGCACCTAACGAAATCTCGAATTTAAGAATTCTAATTATTTATTAAATAATTATCATAACAGCAACTTTCTTAGCTTCCGACTAAAAGCAGAAGACGAACTTCCTCGGAAGATTTTCATCATCCGAGTCCCATAAATATTCAAAAAGTAATTAGAATTCTTAAATTTTAATTCAGGATTTCGTTAGGTGCGGCTCAGCCTTAAGGGGTAACGGTAACCGATTTTCAATGCAATTTAATTCACGGACAAACACTGGAAACCTAAAATAGAGAGTCTTTAGCGTTTTTTAAAACCTTAACATAGAGCTAGAAATTTCGTATTTTCAGAAATTCTAATTCGTCACCGAGAAAAATTGTTTTAAAATTCTCATTTACTCTACAAGTGCAACAAAGGCAGTCCTGTTTATTTTTCCGAGTGTGAGAAAGAGGTCCGGTAGCGTATCCCCTTAATGTAATGTTGATAAAGTGGTCCCAGTAAGAAAATACACCTCGGAAATTGCTCCCACCACCGAAAATTTATGAACTGCGCATGCGCACAGAAAAGTGGGAGAACATTTAACACATAAAACATCCAGAGTGGGAGCAAAAACCGACGACACCCGAGGTGCATTCTCTTGTTGGGATGACAATACCGAAGAACCCACTGATCGCAGTGTAACGAAAATTCATCAACATTTATTTATACCGAAGAAAACAAGTAAAAATTTTAGAAATATATTAATATTGTTTGATTTTTATTGAATTTATAATAAATTATTTTACAGTAAAAATATCATTATGTCCGGTTATCATCCGAAATTTTATAACTGCAAAAACGATAAACCAGAAGCCCAGCTTCGTATTGCTGTGCAACGAAGAGATTATAAGTTGGCAAAATCACTTTCGAACACTGGTGCTCAGATAAATTATCCTCACGTAAGACCTTGTAACACGATCCTTCATTTAGCTACGATGAATCATGATGTAGAAATGGTGCAAATGTTGCTAGACAGAGGAGCTTATGTTAACATACCAAACAAACACGGTAAAACTCTACTTCATTTAGCAGTTGAATCCGATTCTGAGCGAATAGTTGAATTACTTGTCAAAAAAGGAGCCAACGTAGACACCATTGCTGAAGATCATTCAAGGCCAATCGAAAAAGCTATTTCGAAGAAAAAACAGCAATATTTCATGCCATAAAAACTGGCGATTTTAATATTGTAAAGTTGTTGATAACTAACGGAGCTCGTGTTGAAGATGATCCTGATTTACTTAACACTGCAGCTCATAATCAATGCATTGATATTGTTCAGATTTTACTGGAACATGGTGTTAATATTAATGCACGTGATTCTTTTGGAAAGACGGCTTTACATTCAGCATTAGTTAAACAGTCTTCTCAATTAAATAAAAATGTAATTTATAACATTAAGCCTCCATTAATTCGAGTGCTATTGAACAAAGGTGCTAATGTCAATATTAGAATGAATGATGGTCGAGCAGCGCTTCATTTGGCTGCTCAAATTGATAACGAAGAAATCGTAAATACTCTTCTGGAATACAATTCAAAAGTAAATGTATTAGATGCAGAAGGAACTACACCATTGCATTTAGCTGCACAAACAAAAAATTCAATTATTGTTGACTGTCTTCTTAGTAAAGATGCAGATATTACAGCTGTGAATATAAAAGGCATGACGGCATTACATTTTGCCGCTAAAGTAGGACATTTAGACAGTATTAAAAATCTCTTGAAATATGAGCCTAATGACAATGCTATTGATGAATTCAGCTCGTCAACTTTGCATTGTGCAGCTAAATGTGGATACTTAGAAACTATTAATTGTGGTGATATTCAAGGATCGACTGCTCTTCTCACAGCTATTTCGCATTCATCATCTCTAGAGTGTATTAATGAATTACTTATGTTTGGTGCGGATGTTAATTATAGAAATACCAAAGGAGAAACAGCTCTCCACATTGCTTCAAAAATGAAACGACGTGAAGTTATTGAAATTTTATTAAGATATGGCGCAGATGTAAACATTAAATGTCAACGAAATAAAACCGCTTTATTTCAAACATATGAGTATAATAGTCCAAAATTTGTCGGTTCACGAATTTATGATCTTGAGTGTGTCTATAATGGCTGTGAGTGTTTAAATAACGGAGAGGGATTTCAATGTGTTCCCTTTTCTCGTGATATCGATGATTACTTTTCAATTGTCGAAGTTTTCAAACGTCATATTCTAAAGCTACAAGCTGTCAATCTTTATGTAGATGAGGGTAACATACAAGCTCTTGAATATTTTGAGGAGTTGAAAAATAAAAGGGACTTTAGAGGATATTATCGTGACAAATATAATATAAAAGTTGCTGATAGTAGTAAAGAAAATATAGAATTAGAGTCTATGAAAAATGAAAGAATTGGCAACAGTAACATAACATTCTATAACTTTTTGACAAGCAATATTCATCGATTAACTAGATATGTCAAGAATAAAAATATTTTTGAAGTCTTAAATTCAAATGATTATAAATTGATATTTCCTATTTTTTCTGATATCATTGAGAATCGCTTCCATATTGGAATAGAAAGACACAAATTGTTAGCACGCTGTGATTTTCTTGGTGATATTTTTGTAGACTTACCCTATAATTGCATTGATGTAATTCTAAGTCATCTCAACAATCAAGAGCTTAGATTCTTAACGACTAAGTACAAAATTTAATATGCTTTAAACAAACGAAAAATTTTCCTCAATTCATAAATTTAATGATTGCAATAATTATAAACCAGATGATAAGGAAATTACTCATGCTCTCAATAATAAATATTTTATTATTAATTGTAAGCTAAGTATTCCATTACTAGTGTTTTCTATCGCATTGTAATTAATATTCCCTGATTAAAATTATTGATTGAAAACAATTCAATCTGTCATGATTTCAATTGTTTTCAATAAGTTCTATATCACGATTGATTCAATTCAGTCAAGGTTGAATTTTTCTGAATAGATAAATAATGTGAAGATTTCAAACCCTTCAAAGTATAGAAAAAAATTGAGAAAAATTCAAATATTAAATAGCGTTCAATGGATTTGAATAGATAAATAGTTCATGAATTTCGATCTAATGCGGAATTTGAAAATAATATAAAAAAATTAATGATTTTGAATTTTTCTCAATTGTTCTCTATGAATAAATAAAACTTAATTTCTGGTTACTTCTTGAATTGAAAATGATTGCAATTCATTCGCAACTTTGAATATCTTTGAATTATTTTCAATGAATATTTAATATTTTATATGCGATCACACGGTGGATAAAAAATTATTCAAATTCATTAAAAATTTTGAATATTTTTCAATTGCTTTCAATAAATAAATGAAACTTAGTTTCTGATTACTTCTTGAATTAACATTGATTGAAATTCATTTGCAATTTTGAATATCTTTGAATTATTTTTAACGGATAATTATTATTTTATATCCGGTCACACAGTGAATAAAAAATCATTAATATTCATTTGTGGATTTGAATACTTTTTAATTTTTTTTAATGAATAAATAAAACTTAATACACTGGTCACAAAAATTAAGGGATAGAAAAAAAATTCTAAATTTTTGGGTGATTTTCAACATGCTGTAACTCGGTGAAAAATGGTCGTAGAAAAAAAAAACAAAATAAGCCAATTGTAGCCTCAAGTTTATAGTTTTCAGATCTGGACTTTAAATTTATTTATCATGCACGGTTCCGGAGTAACCCTAAGAGGACCGACGAAAAAAAAATTTTGAAAAATTTGAGGTTGAAAAAAAAACGACGGTGTCCTTTGTTCATCCGTTATATCCAAAGTTATACCAAGATTTCTGAATACCCTTAAATGAGCGAATTTTTACCAGTAATATATATATAAAAAAAAAAAAAGAAAAAATTATAAAAAAAAATAAAGATTGTATTTTTATGAATCGAAAATGATGAATCTTTATAATAATTGTTTATTTCGTGGAAAGAATAAGTTACCTTATTTTAAAATTAAGATAAACGTTTCCGATGACTATCATTTAAACGCTTACAATGCATATGATAAATAATTAAACTTAACATAAGTTGATTAAATTCATTACAGAATTTTTATTTACAACACGTAACAAAAAGATTTTATACTTATATCAATAATTCAAAAAATAATTGTAAAATTTATAAAAAAATTGAGGTAATGACTTAATTTGATTCATATAAAATACCAAATGTTTTACCATAAAACCATAAAACCAGATCAGTTCCAAGCGGAAGACTCATAAATGTCGGCAGAAATATTATCTAATAAAAATTCTGGGCAAGGTGATTCATCATCATTAACAATAAACTATTACATCTGAGAATTGATAATCTAACAATACTTAATCCTGTCTAACAACGTTGAAAACTTTGCTAAATTACAGCTAATAAACTACATTTTTGCTGTATGCTATTCATATAACCCGCACGAAAAAATTTATATTCTGGCAAAATAGTATACATCCGGCTTATATCTTTTACTGTCGTATGTGTGCTATTTCGCCAGCATTTATTCCCGGATAGGAGAAGGGGGGGGGGAGCCGAGTACTTAAGAAAATACTAAGGTTTCGAGGACTCAAATACGCTAAATCTTTTTGTTTTTAACGATGTTCAAAGTAAATAAATAAAAATTTCAGTTGCCATTAAAACAAAAAAAATTTTACTTTTACGGGAAAAATGGGGTACCCCCTTAAAAAGGTGAAAAAAAACTAAACTTCTGCATATTAAATAAAATTGATTAAATTAAATTTTTTTGTAAGTAATTTACATGAAGAAAAATTACATTTTACACAATTATTGGATGCAAAGGAAGAAAAAAAATTTTTTATTGGTTTTTATCATAAAACAAAAGCCATTAACATTTTTCGACTGACACTCGATTTTTGAAAAAGTATAACAAAAAATATTCAAAATAATTCTCAATTATATTTACCAAAGTGATTTTGGAATGTTTTAAAAACATTTAAAACTTAAAAATTTCTTTTATAAAATTTTGGGGGTATCCCGTTTTGCCTACCCTCCCTCCCCCCTTTCCATATATCTTTTTCTGTGTAAGAAAATCTTAATCGAATAATAAAATTATTTCATTAAAATTACAAATATTATCTTTGTTAAAAAATGATATTTTGAAAACTAATTGGTTGAATTAATGAACCATACATGCTATATTTGTAGTCTAATAATAAATTTTAAAATTAATAACGGATAAATAATTTTGAAAATCACAATTTCAAATACAAATATTTATTCATTTAATGTTATTGAATTTATTAAAAGTCGGTTGTATAAATAAATTTTATAAAACATATATATTTTAGAATTTTTATTCAAACGATTATAATGTAAAAACGAGACGTTGGAAACTTGCGTGGCAATTGTTTGTGCGCCTAGGACTCATCCTGATTAAAAACTCCGATTGAAACCAATGAATTCCGATTGAAAGTCTATCGGATTTCAATCGGAATCCAACGGTTTCAATCGGAGTTTTTAATCAGGGCACAGCACAGCACAGCAGTCACTACAAAAAAAAAATAGTTACAATAATACTTTTTAAAAAGTGAATTTCAATTTATTCGGTAAATTATAGTGTACTCTTATTGGCTAATAAAGAATAAACTGTGAGCCAATAGAATTATTTTAAACTTGCAAACCCCCTAATAGCACAGTTTGCTTCAGCAAAACTTTACTTACAAAAGTTTCTTTGAATTTTTCGTCAAATTTCCGTCAACTTCAGACTTTTCCGTTTTTAACCAAAATTTATATACAACTTGCTATACAATTTGACGTAAATTTACCGCCCGAATTAGAATGCAAATTCACTTGAAAAGTTGACTAGAAAAACGTTGTCGACAATTTTCAGGCAAATTTTATGTTAATTTATTATTAATTTGACTTTAAAAATTGTCAAATATTTGTTTACCGTGATATTATAAACAATTTTAAGTATAATTTGCTTACCTCCTGATATGGTAGGAACAAAAATTACCGCCTTTTTTTTGCAATATAAATTTACCTTCAAATTGAAGAAAAATTAACCGCAAATTTTTATTTTAAACTTTTGCTGTGAAATTGTTGGCAAATTCGGGCAGCAAATTGCCGGTAATTTCTATGTCAAATTACTGTCAATTTCCAGCTAAAATGGCTATCAGGGATTGGGAGACTTGTGAAAATGTTTCGCTACTTTTGATCATAGATGGGGCGGCTCAGACAAAAATTTTCTGGCACGTGAGCGTGTCGTTGTCACGTCAAGTGTGGAACGTACCTTAAAAACATACTTAACTTTTATCCTGTTGGCGCCAAAAAGTGTATACGCTCAACTTTTTGTCACAGTATTGTATTGTTCGGCGTGGGTGTATTTAATTAAGTTGAATAAAAAAATAATTGAGTTGTTACAAGAATTAATTATCTTTACTAAATTTTTTTACATTCGAAAAAATGAGCCTCAAAGGTACAGGAAAGCTGCATGTCATCAAACGTGGTAAGTATTTATCCGCCTTTTCTTTGTTATCAAAACACGTAATTAAAAATAATTTATCTCGTATATTATTTTAATACTTTGAACAAAATTTATTGCATATTCAAAACAATCTTGCATTCCAGATGGACGTGAGGAAAAAGTTCATTATGACAAAATTTCCGCTCGAGTGAAAAAACTTTGTTATGGGTTAGATATGGATTATATCGATCCACCGGCAATAACATATAAAGTCATGCACGGAATATACCCTGGCGTGACGACCGTCGAGCTGGATAATTTAGCAGCAGAGACAGCAGCAACTATGACTACTCAGCATGCTGATTATGCCATTTTAGCTGCGAGAATAGCTGTCTCTAATCTCCACAAAGAAACAAAGAAAAACTTCAGCGAGGTTATTAATGATCTATACAACGCCCTCAATCCTGTAACGAACGAAAAAATATCGTTGATCAGTAAATATCATTACGATATAATCCAGAAACATGCTCGGGCATTAGACTCTGCGATAATCTATGACAGAGATTACAATTACAATTATTTTGGGTTTAAAACTCTGGAAAGAAGTTATTTGCTAAAAATAAACGGGAAAATAGTGGAGAGACCACAGCATATGTTGATGCGAGTGGCTGTTGGAGTTCATGAGGAAGATATTGATCGCATAATTGAAACTTACAACTATATGTCTCAGAAATATTTCACTCATGCATCACCGACACTTTTTTCTGCATGTACCCTGAGACAACAAATGTCAAGTTGTTTTTTGCTTACGATGATTGAAGACAGTATACCGGGAATTTATGAAACAATGAAAAGATGCGCGTTAATCAGTAAAACTGCTGGTGGTATTGGTCTGAGTGCTCACAATATTCGAGCTGCAGGAACTAGGATTAAAAGTAACAATGGAGTTTCGAACGGTCTCATTCCTATTCTTCGAGTTTTCAATAACACAGCGCGATATGTCGACCAAGGCGGTAACAAGAGACCTGGAGCATTTGCTATTTATTTGGAACCCTGGCACGCGGATATATTTGAATTTCTGGACCTAAAAAAAAATACCGGCAAAGATGAGCATCGCGCTCGTGAGTTATTCTACGCATTGTGGATCCCAGATTTATTTATGACCCGCTCAAAAGATGATGGAGTATGGAGCTTAATGTGCCCTAATTTATCTCCTGGACTTGAAAACTGTTGGGGTAAAGATTTTGAAGAACTTTATACTAAATATGAAAAAGAAGGTCGCTATGTACGTCAAGTTCCTGCTCGTGAATTGTGGACTGCTATCTTGAAATCTCAAGTTGAAACTGGTACTCCTTATATGGTGTATAAAGACCACTGTAACCGTAAATCAAATCAACAAAATTTAGGCACCATAAAAAGTAGTAACCTTTGCACTGAGATAGTTCAGTATACAAGCCCTGAAGAGGTGGCTGTGTGTAATTTAGCTTCAATTGCAGTCAACATGTTTGTTAATACCGAAACTAATACTTATGATTTCGAAAAACTTAAATTGGTAACAAAAATTGTAACAAGAAACTTAGATAAAGTTATTGATGTTAATTATTATCCAGTTCCTGAAGCTGCTAAGTCGAATTTCAAACACCGGCCTATGGGTATTGGTGTTCAAGGTCTAGCGGATGCTTTTCTATTGCTACGGTTTCCATTTGAAAGTGAAAAAGCCCAGAAACTGAATATTCAAATTTTCGAAACGTTGTACTATGGTGCATTAGAAGCGAGTTGTGAATTAGCTAAAGAGAAGGGAGTCTATGAAAGTTATCCTGGTTCGCCTGTCAGCAAAGGTATTCTTCAATATGACATGTGGAATGTCACACCAACTGATCTTTGGGATTGGACTGAGCTGAAGAAGAAAATCGCAGAACATGGTGTAAGAAATTCGCTCCTCATAGCGCCCATGCCGACAGCTTCAACAGCACAAATTTTAGGAAACAATGAGTCTACAGAACCGTACACCACAAATGTTTATGCACGAAGAGTATTATCTGGTGAGTTCCAGATTGTGAATCCTCACTTGTTAAAGGATTTAAGTGAACGTGACCTCTGGGATGAAGATATGAAAAACGAAATTATCGCAAATAATGGATCAGTACAAAATATCAAGAGCTTTCCAGATGAACTGAAACCTTTATATAAAACTGTTTGGGAAATCTCTCAAAAAACTATTCTGAAAATGGCAGCAGATCGAGGTCCTTTCATCGACCAATCGCAATCACTTAATGTTCATATTGCTCAGCCGTCGGTTGGAGTATTAACTTCTATGCACTTTTACGGATGGAGTATTGGTTTGAAAACAGGAATGTATTACTTGAGAACTAAGCCAGCTGCTAACGCTATTCAATTTACCGTCGATAAAAGTAAATTACCAACATGGAAGGAAGAAAAACTTGTAAATGGCGTTAGCAAAAATATAAGTAGTGACACTAATGTATTGTCTTGTTCTCGAGGGAACGATTCATGTACTAGCTGTAGCGGATAAGTTATGGGTATTTATAAAAACGATGTGTGGGTGTTATACTGAAACCAACGAAAAAATTCTTTATGAAATTATATTTTTATAAAAAATTTCATTTGCAATGCTGAGAACATGCATTGATTTTCTAATTAAATTTAATGATTAAATGACGTTGTCAATAATATTTTTTTTCTTTTTTATCATTAATAATAAAATATTTGCACCTAAAAATATAACTTCCTTTTTTTTTATTATAAAAATCATTCCGATCCACTTCTACTTTTTTAGTATTTTTAAATAATCATGATTACTTTGTAATATATAATCATATCATTTTTTTCTGTGCATAATCATATAATTATACACAAAAAAAGGATTTTTTGGCGCGAAAAATTTTTAATCGACCCAAGAAACTTTTTGAATTATAAATCAAAAATGATAATTTTCTTGGGGAAAAAAAAAATTTTTTTTGAAGCGAGAAAAAAGTTCTTGGGCCAAGAAATTTTTGCCAGTCCTAAGAAAATTTTAGTGGCGCTAAGTGATTTTTTTTCTTATCTATAAAATGAGATGAAAGCCCCCACACCCGCTCAGTACCATTAGTCGCTCACTTTAACTGTTTAATGCGCGTTTTTTATAATTTTTATAAAAAAAAATTTCAACTAAAAAAATTATTATTGGTAAATAATTATTTGTGAATCTAAATATATTAAGATATGGTGAATCCAATTATTTTATAACAGATTATAAATTTAAATTAAGTGACTTTTCAAAATCGCGCTCAGTTTGTCATTTTTTACTTTAACGTTCATTCGTTAGATTAAATTTAGGTTACGTCAAATTTTTTTAAGAATTGTTATAACTCATGTTATAATTCCATATCATGAAAGAATAAAGTAAGGTAAAAGTCCCTATATTAGGCTAACAAGACCATTAGCGGGACAGTGAAAGGAATTTCGAAGTTTCAATAATTAATTTAGTTATAAAAAATCGAGATATTATTTTATAAAATTTTTATTTCAGTTGAAAAAATTTCAATTCTCATTTATATAATTGACCAAAACGAGTATTTATTGGTCTCGTTATATAAACAAAAATATAATTAAATATAACACAAATAAGAAAAAAATCATTGATTTGATATGTCTTTAATTTTCTTAAGTTTAATTTGATCCAAATAAATACAATCATAAATACAACCTTATCTTTCAAGTGTGAGAGTCGGCACAGTGGGTAGCAGATCAGACCAATAAGTCAGGGTGGTTTTGGATTAAAAAAATTTTTTATCTTTTTACCACGTACTAAAAACCATTAAATACTGAAATGTATAAAAGAAAAAAAATACACAAAAAATAATTTCTAATGATTATAAAAACGAACTCAAACAAATTCGTCGCTCGAAGCAGCACAGATATTACAGAAGCGAGAGCTTTTTGCATAGAACAAGCTTCTACTTACTTATTAGTTAAGCCAAATGTTTATTTAAGTTTAATTTCCATTTAACTGTCACCCAAAATGAATCTTTTATTTTTACTGAAAACAAACTTTCAAAAAAAAAAAAAAATAGCAGATCAGACCTCAAATTCAAAGGTCTCGGGATCGAGCCTACAAGTCGGCGAAATTTTTTTTTTTACTTCGTAATAAAATTTGTGGATACATCATGGGACCATGATAGGTACAGCGTCTAATCACGGTGGGTACACCGTGTAATTACGGTGGGTACACGATGGGACCATCGTGGGTACACCGTGTAATCTCGGTGGGCACACTGTGTATACACGGTGGTAAAATAGCACAAACCCATCGTGTAACCACGGTGTTTCCACCGTGATTCAAAACTACCAGGGATAGTTATTCCAGAATGATATCAATTTATCTATTGTTTTCTATCGATTTTTTCTTAATAAAAGAAGCTGAACTGGAATATTTATAACAATTATGCACTTTTTTTTTATTTTGACTTCTATAAGTATACTTATATTCAATATTTATTTTTCAGATGATTGATATCAATTGGTACATACTTTTTTTTGCAACAAATTGTTCAAATAATGCAAGCTTTAGCAGAAATTAATTGATAACTTTCAATCGTAGTTCTGCCATTGTGATTATTATTTTAGTGCCAAAACGATAGTGCTCACTTTAAAGTCTTAGCTCTCAGATAAAATAATTTTATAACTATGGAGTTAAATACCTTATTCATTCTGCTTATAAACTCGATCGTTCTCGTTAATGGAAAAAATATCGTATTGATAATTGCGGATGACTTGGATTTGGTACTCGATGGAATGGTGAGTGTTAATTTCAATTATCCCTCGCGGACTCGGGATTACTCCGAAATCATGGTGAAATTTCGGTGAAATCATAGTGAAATGACAGTGAAATCACTGTAACTTTGTGCCATTTGCTTACTGTGTGATAATTATCATCCGATGGTAATTTTATGATGATTTCACCATCGATTCATAGTAGAATCACAATAGCATAACAGTCAATTTACAGTAGTATAGCTGTAAGTTGACAGTAGTATTACTGTGTATTTACAGTGATTTCACTATCAGTTTATGCTGGATCTGCAGTGCTTCAGTCATGCTTTCTCAGTAATAATACCGTGATCATACAGTGATTTCACAGCAGTCTTACTATAGATTCTTCGTGAAATCACAATAATATCGCTGTGAATTGACAGTAATATTACTGTGATTTCTTAATCATTTAATCCTGGATCTGCTTAGTTTTCATCGAGATTTAGGGGCAATATTGAGATCCTATATTTATTGATTCAAAGATAATAATAATAAAATTAATAATAATATTATGATAGCAACAATAATCCTAATCTTGGTTTTTCAATAAATAATTTTTCTTGTTTAAAAAAATTATTTAGTATCATCCATCCCTTTGTACGACTTCATGTAATTATTCCTCTGGAGGATTAAATGCTATTTTTTTACCCTCGGTAAAGAAGGAATTTTATTTTTTTTTTACGCATGGTGGGACTCGAACTGCCGACCCTTCGATTGAGAAGTAGCTTAAGTCATGTACTTTAGCCCGCTCGGCCACCACACGCATTCGGAACCAAATATTTAATCTGTTACTTCATGCTATTCAATACTATATATACTCAAGACTAAGCTATAAGAAAAATTATTTTATTAAATACTATAAAATTAAAAGAATTCGATATTTATCAAAAAAAAATTTTTGCCTTCATTTGTAAATCATCAAGTTTTCTTAATTTAAGAATATTTTATTTTAAATTATGATAAATAATAAATATTTACTATTGAAATATTAATCTAAATGATATTCTCTTTATTTTTTGCAGTAGTTTAAATTCAATTTATACAGTTTTAAAAAAAAAGTTATTCAATTTTTTTATTTATTTATTTTTTTTCATAATTCTGAAGAATTTTACCGTCTTAAGCTTTTATAAAATTAACTAAATTAGACAATTACAGATAAAGTTTCGCTCGGAAATTCCTAAAATAGCTAAATTTATAATAAATAAAATACATTTGTGCCCAAGTATTTGCTAAACTTACAAATAATTATAGGAGCATTTATGAAATAATTGATATTATTTTTTTTTTAATTCCATTTCTATCGATTAATGACATTAAAAATTCAAATTTTTGATTTTGAAATTGGATTAATGATAGATGTACCGTATCAGATCACTATCAAAGTAGAGTGAAATCATGGAGAAAACGCTAATAATTTGCTGTGAAAATATCATAGAGTCACAGTGCTAATACTACTAGGTTGTCATGGGATCACGGTAAATTCATGGTTAAACCACTATGAACTGACTGTGAAACTATTGTAAAGTCACAGAGTTAACACTATCAGATTACTATGGAATCACAGTGAATTCGTAGTGAAATCACGATAAACTGACTGTGAACCCATGATAAAGCCTCAGTGTTACCATTGTTGAGTTACCATAAATCGATAGCTGATCGACAGTAAAATTATCATGAAAGTATGGTAATTTAATTGTAAAATTACTGTAAAATTACTATATAACCAGAGTGACGAAATGGCACAAAACGACTGTGAATTCACTATGAAATTACCATCAATACACAGTAAACTTACGGTAAAATTGATTTCACTGTGATTTCACTGTGATTTCACAGTAACCCCGAATCCGCGAGGGATGATATTGTCTAATGTGGTGAGTTACGATTAAAATTGTTTCTCGTTGAGTCAACTGGCAAATGTGATCGTGATAACAATAAAGAATAAACCGTTGAATATCGAAAAAGAATTTTTCAGTCGGCTTTCATTCATGAGCTGAATTGCATACTTTATGCTTTAAATAAGACTTCGACTACTGATAAAATAAATTCTTGAAGTAAAACGCCTTTCGCGAGGGTTGAATTTGAAATTTTTGTCCCAGTTATAAAGCACACCGTGAGACGGGAAATGTGAAGTGAGAGTAATGAACGAAAACAGAAGAGGAAATATTCAGGAAGCAAGCCTATATTTCGAAAGAGTAGGGAGTTTCCAAATTTTTTTTTTCTTGAACTTTTTAGAAATTTGATTTTACTTTTTTTTTACTGATTATTTACTGAGTAACCAACGCAGAATTGTCAGAAAAGGGAACTTACTAAAGTTTTAAAAGCCGCTCTCCAAGTTGCTTTGTGATCATTGGTCGAGCTATCGATGATCAAAGCCAAAAGGATTCTTTTTCGTTTGAAGGCTGATATCTCAGCGACAAATCGTTGTGCAAGACTCCAAAAAAGCAAATTGAAACTAATTAAAATTGTTAACTGACCTATAAATTAGTTTAGCTGAAAAACAATTTCCTCAGTCCGTGAACCCCCCATGTAACAATTTCCAGTACAAGTCGCTGGTCAAGGCACTTTTCTCAAGAATCTTTTGATAGATTCTACATAGGCTTGCTCAAGATGTCGTACACAAGTTGATCTTGTGAAAGTCTTGCGTAAAGCCTGGTCTCAAATCCCCTAGTTGTCTATGTCTTTATATGACTCTGTATCTTGCTGCAGACACTGGTCCACAGATTTATATTGCAAGTCTTGTGCAGGACTTGTTTAAAAACTTTGTGTTATGTTATACTTCAAGAATTGTACAAGATTCTTGAATATATCTTGCTCAATATGTATTGATACAGTTAACTTGAGCATATCTTGTACCAGAATCTATCTGCAGATGCTTGGGTATATCTTGCGCCAGATCTGCTCAAGACGTGTCATATTACACTGTCTATCTCACTCTTGTCTCTCTCACTTTATCCCCTCCATCGGCACACGTTACCAGAGCTCAGTGGTACTCAATTGAAGTTATAATCGGATAGAAAAACATTTTTAATCCGGAGTTCATTTGCAAAATTAGAAGCGCCGTAGTAATCACAAGTAAAATTTAATTCATAACCTATAATAAGATATGTCTTTTGATAGATGGTTTGATTTTAATAAAATTATTTTTTTTAATTTTTTTGAGGATAACACGAAAAATGAGATGAAATTCGATAATGAAATGTTTAAAATTTTTTTTTTTTAAATTGTAATCAGTTACTTTGATACTAAAATACAGATATTGATTGTTACGAACCCGGTATCATTCATCCCTTATACATGTATATATATATATGTGGGTACACACATATATATTAGAGTGTTTCAAAAAATTGACTTTTAGGTAGATTTTTCTAAAATCTAACTATTGTATTTGTCTTCATGGTCGATTCTTCAAGGAATTTTGTCACAACCTATCATAATTAGTTGAGTAGGGTTCAAAAATACCATCCGTTAAAAAATTTATATATGTATGTATATATATATATATATATATATATATATATATATATATATATATATATATATATATATATATGGGATATAACGCAGTTTTGAGGACACGATTACGCCTACAATTCTTATCAGATCTTAATGAAATTTTTCACACTTATTCTATGGGTGATTATCACGGTTAAGTTCGAAGATGGGCAAACTCGGTTGATTAGTTTAGAAGTTATGGCTTTTTGAAATTTCCATGATTTTTTGAAAAAATCAATTTTTTTCCACATTCAAGTTCATATAATTTTAAAACTAATACTCGTAGACAATTTCCGTAAAAAGTATCTGAAAGCTTGTCTAATAAGCTTTAATTTATGACCTTAGACTTTATATTTCGACCATTTCATCCTATAATTTGATGACCTTGAAAATTTTAATGGAATCAAAAAATGTTGAAAATATGGGTTTCATTCCACATAACTTATGAATTTTCCATTATAATCCGGTTTCGTCAGTTGTATTTTATTGTGCACAAAATAACCTGTAAATTTCACTGCTATTTTATATTTTAAAAGTATTTCTTTTATTACTTATGATGTATCAAATGTACCTCTACTCCCTATGATTATCACTGGTCTTGTCATTACGACAGCACCTACAGTTCTTATCGGATCTTAATGAAATTTTCCACACTTATTCTATAGGCGATTATCTTGATCAAGTTTAAAGATGGGCTAAATCGTTCGAAAAGTTTTGAAGTTATGGCTGTTTAAAATTTTCACGATTTTTCGAAAAAATCAGTTTTTATCCACTTTTAAAGTTTATATAATTTTAAAACTGAAACTCATAGATAATTTCTGTAAAAAGTATTTCAAATTTTGACTAATAAGCTTTAATTTATGACCTTAACCTTTATGTTTCGAGTATTTCTTCCAATAATTTGATAGCCTTGAAATTTTCATGAAATCAAAAAAAGTCTAAAATATGGTTTTCATTCCACATAACTTATGTATTTTCCATTATAATACAATTTTGTCAGTTGTACTTTATTGTGAACAAAATAACCTGCAAATTTTACAGCTATTTTATATTTTAAAAGTATTTCTTTTAATATTTATGATGTTTCAATCGTACCTGTAGTCCTAAAATTATATCTGATCTTGCCATCGTAATAGCAATTACAATTATGATCTCATACTAATTAAATTTTCTATACTTTTTTACGTGAAGGTTAGTTTGGTAGATTACCTATATAATGCTTTGTCGAATCAACTATCTGAAGTTCTCTATCGAAAATAGTCGTTGTCTTTTTTTACCCTCACTCTAAGAAAACGAGCCTAATATCATATCATGTCTATACTAACATGCATCACAAGATATGTATGTATGTGACTTTTTATAAATCTACCTTCCATTTCGGCTGCCGAATGGCCTTTTTTTTTTTTCACGAAGAACATTGAAAAATCGACAGAGTATCCCTAGACAAAGACCCTGTTAAAATATGAGACCTTAATACTAATATTTAAAGGTGGCCATTCACGATTTTCTATTTTCCATTTAAATAACATGGGGAAAAAAAAATTTTAAGTTTGGAATTTTATACCTCGGCGATGGCTTATTGAACAGATAAGTCCATGATATCTTTTTGTAGGGAATTAAACGCTCTACAAAAAAAGTTTCTTATCATTTTTTGATAAATCCATCTGTTCAAAAGTTATTGGAGCTCGAAGTCAAGTTATAATAAATTTCGAGGTCTTTTTACTTTTCCGGCGAAACTATCAGACTTATCACAAAATGTTATACTATCTTTTTTGTTAACAATTTTATTCTCTACAAATTATTTCCGTTAAATTTTTTCAAATTCCACATTATTTTTTAGTTATTTTCGTTTTAATGTCGAGCTCTTGAAATCGATCAGAACACTAATTTTTTAAGAGCTTGGCATTAAGAGTGTAATTGAAAATTAAAAAAATTTATTTTCAATATAATAAAAAGAAAACAAAAATGATCGATATCTGTATTTTAGTATCAAAGTAACTGATTTCAATTTTTAAAAAAATTTTAAAAACATTTCATTATCGTATTTCATAAATGGAGAGAATTTTTCGATAAAATTTATCCTGCAATTTAGAGTAAGCCTGGGCCGAAAAGATAATAAATACGGAAAGAATAACAACAGATTTGTTTTGTTTTATTGCACGACTCATAATGCGAAGCATTAGGGAGTGCTTTACGATCGAAATTTTTTTTCGCCTCCTTTTCTTCAACTATTTCTGTTATTATCGTGTTATTAGGAAACAGAAACATCTCAAATGATGCACCATTTTACAGATAATTTAATAAAGATTATTTCTGCAATTTTCAAACACAAATTCAGTGCAATAGAAACGAGAAAATCATTAAAATAAACTAAAAAATTTTCCCGTCAAGCAGTAAAAAAATTTTGTAGCTTGAAAACACAATATCTCGAAAAAGAATCCATAATTTAACTCCATTTTTTTTTTAAATGACTCGTCTTGCCCTAGAAGGATTTGCTTTCGAAAATGGCTATCTAACTTTGTGTTATGCAATTGTAATTAATAAAAAATTAAATCGAATTTTCTTTAATTTTAGCCTAAAAAATATGTGTGGACATTCGTCTTAACAAGTGCGCATGCGTGGTATTTTTTTTTTTTTCTCATACTATCACCCAGTGTGCCTGCGCCATACTTTTAACCGATTCATTTGGCGCGGGTATTTCGGAAATAAAAATATAAAAAATTGAGATTAGACGAATAAATAAATGAATAAAAATAATAAATAAACAAGTGAAAAATAAAAATAGAAAAAAAAAGTAAAATTTTTCACAGATCGTACGGCGAAAAATTTCGGAATTTTTTACGTTTGAAATTTATTATTTTTTTTTTTTTATTTTAAATAAAATTATTTTTTTTATCATTTTTATATAAATAAATAACATTTGTCCTTCAAATTTTATTTTTTTTATTTTTTTTATTTTGCCTGCGACATTACCCTTTCGGAATATTTTAATGTTTACGATCAAATAAGCATTATGAGTCGTGCACTTTTGGATTTTCCAAACTTTTTTTTATTTTTTTTTATATAAAAATTACTTGAAATTGGGTGTTTTTACCCCATAATTGAACACTATCTAGAAACGGACGAGTAATTGTTCATGCAGGCCCAGTTTGATTCACAATTAACGAGTAAAATTTATTAGATAATATTTCCTGTGTAGAATTTTTCGTGTTATCCTTAAATAATTTTATTAAAATCAAACCATCTATCAAAAACATATGTTATTATAGGTTATGAATTAAATTTTACTTGTAATTACTACGGCGCTTCTAATTTTGCAAATGAACTCCGTATTAAAAATGTTTTTCTGTCCGATTATAACTTCAATTGAGTACCACTGAGCTCTGGTAACGTGTGCCGATGGAGGGGATAAAGTGAGAGAGACAAGAGTGAGATAGACAGTGTAATATGACACGTCTTGAGCAGATCTGGCGCAAGATATGCCCAAGCATCTGCAGATAGATTCTGGTACAAGATATGCTCAAGTTAACTGTATCAATACATCTTGAGCAAGATATATTCAAGAATCTTGTACAATTCTTGAAGTATAACATAACACAAAGTTTTTAAACAAGTCCTGCACAAGACTTGCAATATAAATCTGTGGACCAGTGTCTGCAGCAAGATACAGAGTCATATAAAGACATAGACAACTAGGGGATTTGAGACCAGGCTTGCGCAAGCCTTTTCCAAGACTGTTATATGGGTTTGAAAGAAAGAAAAATTTGGAAAATTTTTGTCTCGCGGTAGATTGGATTTAGATTAGATACGTTTATTTATAGCTACTATTGACAGTTTTCAAATTTTCTTTCGTTGCTTGAATCGTGAGAGGGGTACCATCAGTAAAGCCTACTAATGAAAGTGGCTAAAGAGCAATGTGGCTAAATGTAAACCGGCTAAAAGAGAAAGTGGCTAAGTATTATAGTGGATCTATACGAAATGTACAAATTATCAATCGTCCAACTAATCATTGTGGCTAAATATAAATCGTAACATATCACAAATATTCTAAATGGAAAAGCGGCAACATATGAAAGTGGCGACATGTATTATAGGTACACATACAATTGATTTCATAGTCATCGAGGCACTATACAGTTTCGGTTTGAGTGAAGCTCCAGTGATCGATAAAATTCCCATTTTACCGATCACTGGATCTTCATCCCGCGCCTAACGGTCAGAGACCTCCGTTCGAACTCGACGCGTAGCTAAGCGGCCACCCATCCAAGTAGTAACCATGCTCGATGCTACTTAACTTTGGTGATCGCCCGAGCCACGCGCGTGCCGAACGGCTGCCTCAGCCGCTTCGGTCCTTGTTGCACTTATATTAGCAAATGGAAATTTAAAATGAGCCGTTTTCAGATGTAAACTAAAATTTTCGAACGAAAATCATTTCATTCGATAAATAATAATTCTACGCATTCAATGAAATATTTTATTTAATGATTTAGGTCTTTATCTATGAAAACGGTTCATTGTACAATCACCTCTTTCACTCTCTTAACAATACTGATGAGTAAATTTTTAACAGTTACGACAAAATCGAATTGGTAGCATCCTGTCTGTGCCATTTACGGCCACTGCTCCGTTTTTGGACATTTAATACTTCATTTTAATCAATGAAAAAGTATAAGAAAAGCTGTCATTGCAATGACTTGATGAAAGTATCATTGAATAGATTTAAAAAATTAATTACGTCATTGCGTCCTCAACAAATTGTTTTATTTCATTTTTTCAAGTGTCCGAAACTGGCCCTAAAATGGCCAAAAGCGATACCTCTGTCCTATATTGAACTGAAAAACAAAAGTCAATTCTATAAATGACAATTATATCTACTGATTTCATAAATTAAAAATTAAAAATTAAATCAATTGAAATGCATTCCTCTTATAAGAGGATGACCTGAAGCTAATGCTTAAGTATGACGTTCATCGTACATCAATTTTACGTAAAAATATGAGCCGTTTCTTATGTAAGCATATGACGGTATTATTATATCACTTTTAAATCAAAATATGACTTGAAATTTATGTAATTGTATGATTTATTTCTTACGTCAATAATACATAAATTTATGACTTTAATATGACGTCACAGTATAATAGGGATAGGACATAATATTTACGTAATATTCAAGTCACCATTATGATGTCATATAAAAGTAAAATTTTAGGTCAGTTCTGTGTCATAATTATGTCACACTATATGACATCATTTCAAAGTCATCAATAAAGTCATTTTTATGTCATATGTATGTAAAAATTTTATGATCTTTATATGACCTGTCTATGAGGTCATATGAAGGTCATGTGTTCACTGGGTAATTACATTACATATACAAATTAGGGTGTGTCATTTAAGAGCAACATTTTTTTTTTAAGTGCATGGAAAAAAAAATAATAGTTCAACACAAAAATAAATTTTCGCGCAAGAAAAAAAAATTTATGTCGATTACAGACCTAGCTCATTGAAAAAATCGATTTCCCATTTAAATAACACGGGAAAATTTTATTTTTAACTTTGAGTATTTTTAACTCGTTAACCAATCAAAAGATCGAATAGACTAATACATATTTTTGTAGGAATTTGCTCTTGAAATCGATCAGAACACTACTTTTTTAAGAGCTTGAAATTAAAATGAAAATAACTAGAAAACAATGCGGAATTCGAAAAAATTTAACTGATAATAATTTGTAGAGAATAAAATTGTCAATAAAAAAGACTCTATGACATTTTGTGATAAGTCTGATAGTTTCGCCGGAAAAGTAAAAAGATCTCGAAATTTACTATAACTTGACTTCGAGCTCCAATAACTTTTGAATAGATGGATTTATCAAAAAATGATAAGAGACCTTTTTTGTAGCGCGTTCAATTTTCTACAAAAATAGGTATTAGCCGATTCGATCTATTAATTGGTTAACGAGTTGAAAATACTAAAAGTTAAAAATAAAATTTTCCCGTGTTATTTAAACGGGAAATCGATTTTTTCAATGAGCTAGGTCTGTAATCGACATGGAATTTTTTTTTCTTGCGCGAACATTTTTTTTTTTGTGTTGAACTATGATTTTTTTTTCCCATGCACTTAAAAAAAAATGTTGCTCTGAAATGACACACCCTAATACATATACATATAAAATAAATAAATAAAATATAATGCTAAATTGTTGCTTTCCGGCTTACATGAGTACCTGTCCTGGCCCTAGTACTAGCTTTACAAACTGTCCCACTTAAAATCCTCCATCGCAATCTTCCACTTTCTTATAATAGAAATCATAACTATAATTATAATTCTTAAACTAACATTACCACTATTATTACCATCATTATTGTTATCGTTATTACCCACTCGAATGCCTGGGACTTTGCCGTCATACACATTGCTCTTCCCACTTCATTCCTTCACTCTGCTTCTACCCTTACACTCTCTTTAACCTTTTTTCATCCATTTCTCCATTCACTCTACCCCTTTTCCCTTCTCCATTAGTTCCTCCCACGCACCTTCCCACTTTCTAATCTCCTGATATCTTCCTGTTAGGTGCTCTACAATATTCGGGTACCCCGTCCGTTACCAGGTCCTTATACCTTGGGTTAGACTCTTTGATTTTAACCCTTCTTTCCTGTTTCTAAACATCTACATCTCTGCTTAGTTTTTATGGCTCCTCATTTGCTAACTATTTAATCGATATTTTTTATTGATTGAGAGAAGTTAATTATTTGCTTGTTTTTGTTATTTAGACGCCACTTCAAAATACACGGAACATCATAGGCAATAATGGGGCAACTTTCCTAAATTGTGTAAGTTATTTGTTAAATACTCGTTAAATGATAAATATTTTTCATTCAAGTCTCTATCCACTGTCCTGGTGGTTTCGTGGTAACGTTGAGAATAGCGTGAGTTTCTTTAACTGTCAACATTGTTGATTAATTAGATTTCATAACAAGTTCACTTGACGATTCGAATAACATCAGCAAGTCTGCTCTCAAGATCGATAGGTGCTAGTGTCTTTTTCTGCGTATGTGTCTTGCTGCAGATACTTGTAGCTAGATTTAAATTGCAAGTCTAGTCCAAGCCTTTCACAAGAAATTCGTGCTAGATTATAACTCAATTCTGATGGAAGACTATAGTAGCAATGGAATTGGGCAAGATTCTTTGGCAAGATACTTGGAGAAGTACTTTGTAAAGAATTGGACAATTCTAAACCAAGAAACTCGATCAAGATTCTTTATTCAGACTGGCGGCAGACTTGGGCCAGCCTGTGACTAGAATTTGACCAGATTCTTGTCCCAGAGTCTTGATATAGACTTACGCAAGAAACACAAGAGACGATGAGCGTGCACCTATTTCCTTCCTTTCCACTCGAATGTGAAAAGTATAGTATTGCAGTGGTTCGCTCATTTATAGTCTAGTCAACAAGTTTAAAAATGTTATTTTTTTACAATTACACATTGAGTTTTTAGTAATGCCTAGAAAAATTGATTTCCAGAATTTTCTAGCACTTGAAAAATTTCGGAAGTTTTCCAATAAATTAAGATGAATAATTAAAATTATAAATAATGGGAATAGAATTCCGGAAGTTGTGACAATTTTATAGAAAATTGATTCTTTTTTAATGATCGTTTTTTAATTTTACGCTTTCTCTTTTAATTTTTGAGTTATTGCTAATAATCAGAGTCTGTCGTTTTTTCTATTTGATTTTGACTTATAAAAATTGCTATTTTTATTTGTAAAAAAAAAATGTCAAATTTAATGACGAATTCAATAAGCTGTCGCTCGTATTTTTAAAAGAACTAGATTCATTTTCTACAGAGAACTCACTTTTCGACTACAGTATTGTAAAAGGAACTAATGTAGAATGAGAACTTCTACTCTATAGGATAGTCCCAAAGTTTAGCAATAAATGGCCCCAGATTTCTGGTCAAATTCTTGATAAATTCTGACCACAGTCTGGTTCAAGTCTTGACCAATTCTTGATCTAAAATCTTTCTAAAGTATCTTGATCCATGCTGGCACAAGGCTTTTACCAAATTGCTACTAGGGTATAGTCGAAAATAGTTGCGTATGGCTTGCTCAAGATCTGCTTAAGGCTCAAAATTGACCTTGAGCCTTGAGCAGATCTTGAGCAAGCCATATGCAAGTACCTACGGTAAGTTACTGGTGCAAGAAATGTGTCAGACACTGATTCATTGCACTGTGTTTAAGATATCTTTAATATTTTTGCGTACGATAACATGAGCAAGACATACACAAATCTTGACATAGGTTTTTTGATACACGATCTTGCGAAAGAAACATACGTAAAAAAAGACACTAGCAGCTATGGGTCTTGCTCAAGATATTTACTCCAGACTCTTGTTCAAACACGTGTTACTAGGCAAGCTTTCGAATATTTGCGTCTTGAAGAAGAAAAATTAGGATAGAAGGAGGTGGTAAAGATAAGGAAAAGATCTTAATATATAGACAATTTTATTGACAAATTGATAAAAATAATTAGATAACCCGTGCTATGGCGTAACATGCAGATAAATAATAATAATCTCTATTATTAAAACTATACGTAGAATTTCATGTGATCGGGCGCTTCCAGCATGAATTTCAGTGTTAGGATGAATTAAACGTTCAAAGCAGGCATGCAAAAATAAATGCTCTAATAATTACTTTTAGTTTGTAGCATCTCCATTGTGTTGCCCAAATCGAGCGTCAATTTTAACCGGAAGATATCAACATAACCACCAGACTTTTAATAATTCGTTGTCCGGAGGATGTAGTAGCATGAAATGGCAAAACACTAACGAAAAACATACTTTTGCTACGATTTTGAAAACTCAAAAGAATTATAGAACATTTTATGCTGGCAAATATTTGAATCAAGTAAGTACGTGAATATGACGGTGAGTTGGCAAATATATTCATGTTCAGCGTCACAATTTCTCTGGCGAATCCGAATTATGGTTAATTACTTACCGCATTTTGCCGTAATTTTGAGAAATAGCATAATTTTGCAGTAAAATACCGTACTTTTATCACAAAACACTTTACTTTACCGTAGAATACCGTATTTTATCGTAAGTTACGGCACTTTACGGTAAAATACCGTAATTCGTTAGAATGCCGTAAATTACGGTAATCACCGTTATTCGGATCCGCCAAGGATTATTAAAACTTAAATTTTAATTTTAGTATGGAACACACTCGGCGGGAGGACCAAACCATAAGCCAGCAGGATGGGATTGGTGGGCTGGATTGGTTGGCAATTCCAAATATTATAATTATACGTTATCAGTAAACGGTTCTGCAAAATTTTACGGCGATAAAATAAAAGACTATCTGACGGATGTCATAGTAAGATTCATACTTCTTTTACTTCAATCGTTACTATTTTTCGAGAATTGATTGATATATTAATAGGCTGAAATGGCTGTGAGCTTTATTCGAAGTTCTAATAACGACGCTCAACCGTTTCTCATGGTTCTTGCACCTCCCGCACCACATGCACCATTTACGCCAGCAGTTAGGCACAATGATAAATTTAAAGAAACAAAAGCAAAGCATACGCCTAATTTTAATTCCTCACCTCAAATGGTATGGTCAGTTGTTTGACAAATTTTTATCATACATTATACAATTAACTTTGAAGAGGTACGTTTTTTTTACATCAGGATAAGCATTGGTTAGTTCGAATGGCTCCATCACCGCTTCCACAAGAAATATTACCAAAGCTAGATTTCATTTTTAGACGACGTTGGGAAACACTTTTATCTGTTGATGATTTAGTAGTAACAATATACGAAACGTTAAGGCTTCAGAAAGTTTTAAATAATACCTATATCATATTCACGTCGGATAATGGATATCACATAGGTAAAGATTTAATTTATACAACAACAGTTTATCCAAATTAGATTTTTTAATCAGGGTAATCAACAGTAAAAAAAAAAATATCTTCCCCAGTAGTGTATGGTCGGTAATCGGAAAAAAATAGATGCGGAAAGAATAGTCCCGGAAAATCAATTTCTCAACTGACTATCGATTTCAGATGGAACTTCATACTCTGACTCACTATTTGATCGTATCATATCTTCCAATGTCTCTCAATTCTTCTGCTGATTTGTTTCGTGAAAAAAGGACACCTGATGAAAATAACAAGTTTTATTATTTTGCGAAGGTAACAACATACGGGAACAAAAGAATTTCTTCTAGCAATTTTTTATTAGTATATGTTTACCATATCACTGTTTTGGAAGATGAATTTGAGGATGTTATCGTGAAAATCCGGGTTCAACTTCTGGCTTGTTTCTAATCTCAGACATTCTTTTCCCGATAATCTTTGCGTTCATGAGTTAAAAAATATTGTCTTAAATAAATTTTCTAATTAAAAAAAAAAACAATCAGTTTTATTGGAATATTATTCCTTTTGAATCTGAGTATCAAAGATAATAGAATAGGATTATTGCCGAATGAAAAATATTGGATATTTATATCCGTTTGTTTCTATCAGGTCTATTTATTCCGGGATCTGCTTGGATTGCAAGTTAATTCCTAGAGATCAAATAAGGAGAAGGCATTGAGTATATCTGGATAGTATTATATTTCATTTGAATCTCGTTTGTTTCTAGGACAGTTTAGCATGCCATTTGATAAGAGACAACCTTATGAGAGTGACATACGGGTTCCCCTATTGATTCGTGGTCCAGAAATCCCAGTATCCCAAGTCAGAACACCGGTAAGCAGTGTCGATTTATTTGACACGATTTTACATATTGCTGAGATCAAAGAATATTCCGATGGAAAATCAGTACTGTTAAAAAATGTTTCTCATGATCGGACAGTATTAATTGAGTACAAAGGAGAAAAATCAATTGATCACCACAATACTACCTGTATGGATGATTTCGATTTGAATTTATACGTAAGATCATTTTACAATTCAATTAATTAATGGTTGATATTTTGCACGTTACGTTTTTCTGATAAATGTTAATACTTAATGATATCACGAGTTAATTCGAATGTTTCTTACAGAATTGTGATAAAAACATGGCGTGCAAGTGTGAAGATTCCGCAAATAACACCTACTCATGTATAAGAAGATTTTCTGATAAGTACAACAATATATTTTGTATTTTCGAAGATAATCAAGTAAACACTTTATTGAAATCACATATGATGAGTGGAAAAAATGACTTGATTGATTGATATTTTTATTTTTACAGCATTATATAGAAGCTTATGATTTAAATGAGGACCAATATCAAATGATGAACATAGGATACAAAATGAATCATAGTCGAAGACGTAGGTTTCGAAAACGTTTGAATCAAATGGTCAAATGCATTGGATCTGATTGCCTTTGAATAAAATCGAAAGTTTTATATTTATATATTGATATATTCATTAATTAAGATTTTATATTTAAGGTCTAATAATTTTTGAACCTCTTTGTGTGCAACTCTATAATAAAAACATGAGTTACAAATTTTAAATGACTTGTTAACTTTTCGAAGAAAGAAATTAATAATTTTACGTGTATTATTTAATGCGTAGTTCAATAGAATTTAATATTTTGCAAATTTTTTGAATGAACAAATTATTCATTATGTCAAGTAAAATAACTTACGGTCTACTTACAATACTTTTACATTTAATATTGTCCAGAAAATTACTTTATCAAATATTGATCGAATTATTTTTGACGCCAATGGACGAGCAATTTCCATATAACGGTCTTGCTCAAGGTTTGAGCAAGCCTAGTCTCAAGTTCGATAGACGTTAGTGTCTATTCCTACCTGTGTGTCTTACTGTAGATACTTGTGGCCAGATTTCAATAGCAAGTCTATTGCAGGCCTTGCACAAGAAATTTGTGCCAGATTATAATTCTGGAGGAAGACTACAGTTGAAAATAGTTGCGCACGGTTTGCTCAAGATCTGCTCAAGGCTTGAAATTGACCTTGAGCCTTAAGCAGATTTGAGCAAGTCACGCGTAAGTACCTGCCGTAAGTTACTGGTGCAAGAAATGTACCAGAAATTTTTCAACTGCACCATATCTAAGATGACTTCAATGTTCTTGTGTACAATGCCTTGAGCAAGTCATGCACGAGTCTTGATGACGATTTCTTGCTACAAGATCTTGCGCAAGACCCATACGTAGAAAAAGACACTAGTGACTAGGGGTTTTGTTCGAGGCACTGGCACCATAATCTTGCTCAAGCATATGTTACTTGGATAATCAGTCAATTTTTAGTGATCTGACCTAATATAAAAATAACGGGCATATCACATGACGGCTCTGTTGAGGATTATGAATAATGGCGCGTGGAATATGATTAAAAATTAAGTTTATTTAACAATCAATATAGAGTAATGTAATATCAAAAGTACAATACAGGTGTGAACGACACAATGCTAACCGATGGCTTATAGCTTTAGACTGACTCATCAAGCATTCTGTTCCGGATTATATACCCAAATACATTACAATAGAATATTCTGGAGTATACTAAGTACTCATGCACTTTTGGTATATCCAAAAGACTCTGAGTCATCAGAATAATTTCCTAGGACCTGAAAACGTCGACATCTGAAGAAAATTCGATTTTCAAAAATCGGGATGAAAACAATAACTTCTAAAAGGAAACTAAAAAAGTTTATTTAAATTCGTATTGATAATTGAAATCTTTTAATAGCAAAATGTATTGAGCTTATGAACAAATATTTTATTCTTATCATTATAAATGAAAATTCAATAACATTTTCACCAACTTGTGCACATGGGTTTTAATTTTGTAGCCAGAATAACATAACTATAGATGAATTCGAATATTAGAATTTTTATCATAAAATTCGCTCATAAAATAGCAAATACGCTTGTTTTTTTAAAACAGCTGTTTCGTCAATTTTCACTACCCTGAAAAAAAAACTGCATTAGAAATTATCTGCTAAACGTAAATTATGTTCTATATAGTTTACAATAGTAAAAAATTCTTTCATACTTTGAATCGGATATGTAGTACCATTGGCCAGGTGGAATCAGGTTTTTGTTCTCTTTATTTACAATATCTTCATTAGTATCATGGTGATTTTGATCTTCATCAATGTTTGGAATATTTTTTTTTATTAAGAACGACCATCTTGAATCGTTGAAATCTAATTTCTTCCGAGTCTGTATTAAATAAAATTATTAATTGTATGGATTGATCATATTTTTTATTATTTTTTTAGTGTTTAGGAGCCAAGAAAACTGTAAAATGTAAGAATAAGAATATTTTCAGCAATTAAGAATTATCATGAGCGATTGATAATTTTTGCACACCTCAAACGCGAAGCGGAGAGCTAGTGCTCTATTGTCGCAACATGCCAAAGTAGGGTTGCCGCTAACTTTTTAACTTCCCGTTAAGAAAATCTATGATGTTCGACAAATTCGGGAAGTTAATATTTTCACCCCGATTTTCAAAAATCGAGTTTTCATCAGATGTCAACGTTTTGAAGTCCTACACGGAAAAAAATAAATAGAACTGGCTACCATGTCAGATAGTAGTTAGTGCCACCTGTAGAAAAAAAAAATTGAGATAGCAGTAGGTCCTATCTACGTAGTACTGGCTACTTTCTACATTGTTCTCAGCGCTATGTCGGATGTTGCTCACTACTATCCTACATATTACACTCTTACATATTGCCCAGTTCTATGTACATAGCAGCCAGTCGTATGTCAGATAGCAAAGGTTACTTTTTAAACACCCGGGAAAAAATGATCAGACCTGATCAGACATGAACAGACATGAGTCTTCAGGCCTGATCAGACATGAAAAATGACCATGCCTGACCAGGCCTGATCAGGCGTGTTCAGGTCTGATCAGGTATGCTCATTCTGTTCATGCCCATCCGGGTAAAAAAATTATATAAAAAAAATGGCCCTACATAATTATATATAATTATGTTTAACTATATTCAATTATACATATATATAATTATTGCTATAAAAAAAAAAAATAAAAAATTCGGGCGTGTGCAGGATTTGAACCGTGGACCTTGCGCTCGAAAGTGTAACTCGCTACCCACTGACCTAAGAGATTTAGTTGAAAAGTAAGTTTCGTATGAACTCCAAGTAATAAAAATCTTATACGTGATAGATTCTTGGGCAACAAAATTTTAGATCTATGAGCAGACGTGAACAGCCATGAACAGACATGAACATATATGACCAGGCATGAACAGGCATGGACAGGTATGATCAGGCCTGAGCGTATTTAACGCTTCAGACATGAACAGGCATGACCAGGCATGGACAGGCATGATCAGACCTGGGCGTATTTAACGCTTCAGACATGAACAGGCATGACCAGGCATGGACAGGTATGATCAGGCATGAGCGTATTTAACGCTTCAGACATGACCGGGCATGAAAAGGCATGATCAGACCTGACTGTATTTAACGCTTCAGACATGAACAGGCATGATCAGGCCTGAGTGTATTCAACGCTTCAGACATGAACAGACATGAACAGGCATGGACAGGTATGATCAGGCCTGATCATGTCTAATTTCAGGCCTAATCATACATGAACAGGCATGATCAGGTCTAATTTCAGGCCTGATCATACATGAACAGGCATGGTCAGGTCTGATCATTTTTTCCCGGGCATATTACCCACTGCTATCTGCAGATAGCGCCTGCGTCTATGTCAACATATTGCTGGTTACTGTGTAACATAGTAGAGAGTTCTATGTAAGATAGCAATGAGTACTATCTGAGATATTTTTTTCCGTAAGGACTTGAATAATTTTTTTTAGGGATGGCGCTAGTATTTATTATTGACAACGAACAAATAAAATTATTATCATAACCAAATTAATTATGACTTATTCAACTACGTTTACGTATTTAAATATATAATTATTAATTATATATGATATTTTTTTTTATTTGTTTATATTTATTTATATTACGTATTAAAAAATACTATTACATCATATGAGTTCGTTAATTGCTGAACACTTAAATTTTAAATTTTATTTTATAAAATAAGTTTTTTTCATTCATGATAATAGATGTATTATAACAACAATTATTATACAATTACAATTATTAATTATAATTAATGAACACTTGAATTTTGAATTTTATTTTATAAATTAAGTTTTTTTCATTTACGGTAGTAAATTTATAATAATAATAATTTATAATAATAATAATTATAATTATATAATATGTATATAATTATAAATATATATATAATTACAATAATAATTATTATTATTATAAATTATTATTATTGTAAATAATTATTAATTATTATTATAAATTTACTACCGCAAATGAAAAAAACTTAATTTATAAAATAAAATTCAAAATTCAAGTGTTCATTAATTATAATTAATAATTGTAATTGTATAATAATTGTTGTTATAATAAATTTATTATCATGAATGAAAAAAACTTATTTTATAAAATAAAATTTAAAATTTAAGTGTTCAGCAATTAACGAACTCATATGATGTAATTGTATTTTTTAATACGTAATATAAATAAATATAAACAAATAAAAAAAAATATCATATATAATTACTAATTATATATTTAAATACGTAAACGTAGTTGAATAAGTCATAATTAATTTGGTTATGATAATAATTTTATTTGTTCGTTGTCAATAATAAATACTAGCGCCATCCCTAAAAAAAATTATTCAAGTCCTTACGGAAAAAAATATCTCAGATAGTACTCATTGCTATCTTACATAGAACTCTCTACTATGTTACACAGTAACCAGCAATATGTTGACATAGACGCAGGCGCTATCTGCAGATAGCAGTGGGTAATATGTTTAAAAAGTAACCTTTGCTATCTAACATACGACTGGCTGCTATGTACATAGAACTGGGCAATATGTAAGAGTGTAATATGTAGGATAGTAGTGAGCAACATCCGACATAGCGCTGAGAACAATGTAGAGAGTAGCTAGTACTACGTAGATAGGACCCACTGCTATCTCAAATTTTTTTTTCTACAGATGGCACTGACTACTATCTGACATGGTAGCCAGTTCTATTCATTTTTTTCCGTGTAGGAAGCTATTCTGATTATTTCCAGAATGATGTCCGTGTGTGTGTGTGTGTGTGTGTGTGTGTGTGTGTGTGTGTGTGTGTGTGTGTGTGTGTGTGTGTGTGTGTGTATGTATGTGTGTGGCCGGTCTATAACTTTTTAACTAATGAACCGATTTGTTCTTGCGGCAATCGAAAAAGCTTGTAGGCCATCAACTTTCCTGAAAATTTCAGATTATTTGATCCATTAAATTCGAAAATATTTGCGAATTACGAAAAAAAAAAATATTTTTATCAATTTCTCAGAAACGACTGTTACTAGCGACTTCAAATTTGAATCAGCTCTAGAATTCAATAAAACGCGTCGATTGCGATATTAAACGTTAAAATCCATAGATTAGTTGAAAAGATATCGGCGTTAAAAAGTTACAAAAATTACATTTTATGTTATTTTTTGCGGATAAATCATAATCTAATGTACCAAAATGTGCCCGAAATCATACCAACTCTTCGTCTTTATGGTCTCTTTCGATCATCATATGATGTCATTTAACTCGTTCTTTAATTTAAATCGTATCATCAAGAAAAAACTGAAAAAACAAAGTTTTTAATATTTCTCTCGGATATGTCATATATTATTGCTCTGATCTGAGTCAAAAATAATTTAAATCTCAATTTTGATCACAGACAATGATTTCTGCCTGAATACATTTATTTTATTGAACATAATCGGGAATTAAAATTTAAAAACCGCTTCTTCAGTAATGATTGGGACCAGGATTTTTGCTTTTATTTAAAAATAATGATTAATAATTAATGGTGTCAAATTTTGGAATGACAGTGGAAGTATTGGCCGTATAAAAAAATTTTTTAAATAAAAGTTGTAGGGAATTTTATTTTCTAGAGAAAATTTCTCTTATGATTTTTTTATACGACCAATATTTTCACCATAATTTCAAAATTAAGATTTTCATAATTAACAAAAATTTGAATAATTCATTATGAATCTCAATTTTGGAATTACGGTGAAAACATTGGTCGTATAAAAAAATCATAAGAGAAATTTTCTCTAGAAAATAAAATTTCCTACAACTTTTGTTCGAAAAGTTTTTTTATAAGACCAATATTTTCGCTGTAATATTAAACATTTGAGTAATGATTTTCGATTCTTAAATTTTCAAACTTTAGCATAAAACGTAACTTGTTAGAGCTTGAAAAGCTCATAAAAAAATGATTTCATGTAAAAGCATTTTCGAGCTCGAAAATATATTTACTCATCTTTTCGAGTTCCCTGAGCTCGAAAACAGCGGAAAATTTTGGGGCTGGCCAACCCACGCCCGATTTTTTTTAACGATATTTCGATTTAAAAAAAAACGTATACACTACCTTTACATATGCTACATAATGTCCGCCGTTAATAGTTCCACTGTGCTCTACTAATCCATAAAGAGAATATAATTTTTGTTTTGTATTATTTTTACAAACTGGAGCCAAATCCAGCAACATTGGAAAGGAAATGTGTTTGTCAGCTTTTTGATATCTATTGAACCTTTGAGATTGAAATCTTTTTAAATGAAGTATAAGAATTGCAGGTACTTGAGATATAAGATATTGCTTCGTACTTGGAGTGTAAACTATTTTTGGATCAGGAGTCTCTCCACACTTTGTTTTATTAATTCTATCAGTGCATACTTTACACTGAACTTTGTTATTATCTGTTAATAGTTCGAGTGCAGTAAATTGATTTAAACAAGACTCTATTGAAAAATTGTTACCGTCAGTTTGGTAATGTGTTAATGTTCGAAAAGTTGATTCTTCATCACTAACGGACGTATTCGACAGCTTTTGTGCTAATTCATTGATGTTATTCAAGACAGGGACATTAGTATTTTCTTCTTCACACAAGTTTTGCATATCAGGATTAAAATCGTAGTCCTTATTGGAATCCTCCAGCAAAGATTCATTAAGGCTGTCTGTTTCCAACTCTGGAGGAGTGTGGTCCGATTCTATTGTATCATCAATATGATTTTCCAAATCAACTTGAATCTTAGCATCCTTTTCTTCTTCAATTTTTAAATTAGAATAATCGTTTTCATTGTCATTATGATTACTAATCTGTTGAAATTGAAAATTTTTATGAAGATTATCGATTTCATTAACGCTAATAATATTACTCTGTCGATTATGTCTTCGGTTTTTTCTAGAAGCTAATTTTTCTTTTTTTAACTGATGCTTAGATTTTTTATTATTTGAAAAATATTTACTAGATGTTGTATCATCTCCATTGTCATTTCTTTGTTTGAAATTAGACTGTGGTTTATCCACCATGACAGGAAGACTAAGATCCATAAAAAATTCACTGCGTTTAGAAGAATTTAAACACTCAGTACATTGAATGGTTGACTCTAAAATCCCTTGAAATAAAGTGTCTACACCTAATAATCTAGAATTTGCTTGATTTCCGTAAAATTTTATATATGCTTTACTTACAGTGTCTATACTTTGTCTTTTTTGCTTATTCTCAAACCCGATTTGTTTTAAAATAACAGACTGATATCTTTGGAGATCTTCATTTCTAATTAACTCAAGTAAATGTCGGAGAAGTTCATGGGAATCATGTTGATTACCGTCCGTACAATTTGTTGTTTTTTTTTTAAGTGCGTTAAATAAAATAGATGGTTTATACGTTTCATTACCATTTGAATTTTGCATATCGGTTAAAGTCTTATGGAACGTAGCAGTAAAATTACTGCAACTATCTAACGTACTTTCAATTGGTGGTAAAGTATGAGCACTCACTTCGTTTTCGTCATCATTAACGGGAATTTTCAACTCACCGCCTGGAAGTATGAACTTTTCTCCTGGACTTATTAAATTTTCTAAAATTTTTACTAAACATGGTGTTTGGGCCAAACATTGCAATACTGCATTCAAAAAACACGTATTCCCTAAATTACTCAAACCTCTGACCCTAGAAAAGTTTTCAAGTGATTGGTCATTCTTAT
Source organism: Microplitis mediator (assembly GCF_029852145.1). Classification (NCBI taxonomy): domain Eukaryota; kingdom Metazoa; phylum Arthropoda; class Insecta; order Hymenoptera; family Braconidae; genus Microplitis; species Microplitis mediator. Next base: position 16,431,393 of record NC_079969.1, on the reverse strand, counting down.
TATCAATAGGAGACGTAATGTAGCACTCCCGTGAGTTTGTTTCGCTCGGTTTAGATAAAGTATTAGAACGTGAACATGATTTCGATGTTGACAACACTTTCATAGATTCAATTATTTCATGTAATTGCTTTTTATTACCAGCATCAATAGAAATTTTACATTCATAACAAACAACATTCCAGTCCAGAACATTAACAGCTAGACAATGGGAGTCACTGTGGGGTTTTTTGTAATGCTCTTCCGCGTGGTTCTTCGCTGTTTCGCCACATGATTGATTGCCGCACTGCAGACAAATCAACAAAGACGACAATTTATCATTATCTACTTCAGTTGAATCAGAATGTAGATTATTGCATGCTGAACATTTAGTGTGAATTCCATCTTTTTTTAATATTTTACGGACAGATGATGCGTTGATAGATTTTGAAATATGTCGGCATGAATCTGCTAAAAAAGAAAATTTCATAAATGAACGTGTACTAATTAAGAAAAGCGATTTGGAAAAATTAAAAAAAAATTTTAATACTTTTTGACTCTTCCATAAACTTTAAATTCTCCTAATTTTTTAACATTCAGTCCTTTTGAAAAGTTTTAAATCTCTCCCCTGGTGGAAATTTTTCGGAGTTTTCTCTGAATAACTCTGAAAAAGTCTTTAGGACTTTAGAACTGAGTTTTTCAGAGAAAATTACGAAAAATTTCCACCAGGGCCGTTATTCAATAATTTTAGGAGATTAGAAGTTATTAAATTTTTTAAATACTTGACAATAATTTTTAACCATCAAATAATAGTCGAATTTTCAAAATGTTAAAAGACTTGGAACGGTTCCAAAATATAAAATTTTTTTTGAAGTTAAATAATTTTTAATCACAATAATAATGGAATTCCATTTAATACGGAGATTTAGAAGAATTCAAAATTAACAGTTTACAATTTTTGGATTTTTTGTCAACAAATAAATTATCAGAAAAAAAAAAAACCAAAAAAAAATGCACATGTAGAAAATTTAAAAGACCATAAGTGCAATTTTTTTTTTTTATAACTTGTGGTTTTTGAAGAAATCCAAAAATTATTAAAAGTCGGCTAACTTCAGTATCATAATTTTTAAATACTTTGAGATTTTTTTCGACAGTTAAATAATAATGAAATTTCGATTCATGGAGAGACTTACTGAAATTAAAAAATAGTAAATTTTTTGAGTACTTCCAGACACTTTTAAATCACTAAAGTAATCCCAGGTGGAAATTTTGGGGAGTTTTCTCTGAGAAATTTTGAATAAGTCTTTGTGATACTGAAGTTAGCCGACGTCTAATAATTTGTAGATTGTTTATCTCAAAATAAATTATGAAAAAAAAAATATTTGAAAAATATGCACTCTTAGATTTTTTAATTTTCTAAATGTGAATATTTTTTTTTTATCTTTAATAATTAATTTGTTTGAAAAAAATCTAAAAATTTTTTATTATTTGTCAGTTTTAGGATCATAAACGTTGAAAAAGTCTTTAGAACTTTAGAACTGAGTTTTTCAGAGAAAAATCCGATAAATTTCCACCAGGGAATATTTGGAACGATTTGAAATAATTAAAGTTCTGAAATACTTTCAAACTTTTTTCGATCGCTAAATAATACTGAAATTTTTATTCATGGAGATGCAGGAAGATTCAAAACTACTGTATTTTAAGGAATCCTTCCAAATATTTTTTAATTCTCATTGAGAATTCAGACAAATTAAAAAACAAAAATTTTTTCTAATCACTTTTCTTAATCAGGGATGGTAAAAAATAAAAATAATAAAAATAGAAGTGATAGTTCGAAAGCTAACCTGAGCTTATTCTCTCATTGACTGACTCAGATAAAATACTACTAATATCTGTTGCATCGGGTTGACGTTTTTTTTTGCCCATTATTAAATCTTTTATCATACAGTTGAAAAATGGTTACACGACAAAAAAATCTTCCAAAGTGATTTTTCTCTAGATTAGAAAAAAAAAACCTTTGAAAATTACGAGTGTGAATGTAGCAGACGTCAGACAAATTTAAAATTATACATAAATAGGGTAAATAAATAAACAAATAATTTTTATAAAAAATGCACTTATTAATTTAAAAATTTTTTAAATGCGCATTTTTTTTTAATTTTCTGTTATTAATTATTTACTCGATTTATTAATTATTCTAAATTTGTTTGATGCTTGCAACATTTACACTCATTTGAAAATTACCAATTCATAAAATCCATTGGGTAGTTTGAGGTTGTGTTATCACAGAGGTTAAGAATCCAATCACATGCAATTCTCTGGATTCTCCATGATAGCCACACTCTAAATATAGTTGCTCAACAAGTTCTGCAAATCTACTGCAGTCATCTGAATGTAATTTGACAGAAAAACTTGCCGTCAATTTAAACTGAAACTTTCAATCAACTTAACGTCATTGTTTGCTAGTAACACTTGTACCCCAATAGCACAGTTTGCTTTAGCAAAAGTTTCCTTGAATTTTTCGTCAAATGTCCGTCAACTTCAGACTTTTCCATTTTTGACGACAATTTATATACCACTTGCTGTACTATTTGACGTAAATTCACTGACCGAATTAGAAAGCACCCTAATAGCACAGCTTGCTTGAGCAAAAGTTTACTGTACAAAAGTTTCGTTGAATTTTTCTTCAAATTTCCGTCAACTTCGGACTTATCCATTTTTTACGACAAGTTGTATGCAATTTACTATTGAATTTGAGGTAAATTTACTGCCAGAATTAGAATGCAAATTCACTTCGAAAGTTGAATCGACAAAAGTTGTCTTTAATTTTCAGGCAAATTTTATGTCAATTTATCGTTAATTTGACTTAAAAAATTGTTAAGTATATTTTTACGCTCAAATTGTAGACAATTTTATGTATAAATTTGCTTACTTTCTGAAATGGTAAGAAAGAACATTACCGACCGTTTTTTCTCGTACAAGTTTACCTTAAAATTGAAGAAAAATGAACCGCAAATTTTTGGTTTCAACTTTTGCTGTGAAATTGTCTGCAAATTTGGGCAGCAGATTTCAGGTAATTTCAACATCAAATTACCGTCAATTTCAATGCAAAGTGGCTATTAGGGCAAATTCACTTCAAAAGTTAACGAAAAAAAATTTTTCGTAAATTTTCATGATACTGAAGTTGGCTAACGTTTCATAATTCTTGGAATTGTTCCGAAACGATTATAAAAAAAAATATTTAAAAAAATTGCACCGGTACTTTTATTAATTTTCTACATGTACATGTTTTTAGTTTATTTTTTTTTTTTGTAATTGATTTGTTAAAAAAAAAACCGAAAATTTTTGATTATCTTCTAACTTCAGGATCATAAATTTTCAGGCAAAATTTTACATCAATTTATAGTTAATTTGGCTTGAAAAATTGATGTAAAACTTTGCCTGAAAATTGACGAAAAATTTTTTCTAGTCAACTTTTGAAGTGAATTTGCATTCTAATTTGGGTAGTAAGTTTACGTCAAATTGTGTAGCAAGTGGTATATAAATTGTTGTTAAAAAAGGAAAACTCCGAAGTTGATGGAAATTTGACGAAAAATCCAAGGAAACTTGTGCGAAAGCAAACTGTGCCATTAGGGTGCAGTCAAAATTTGGGCGAATACTCGACTCTACTCAAAATTTCTTTATTCAAGCACAAAGACGACATCTACACTCAGTGGCAACCGTATTCAATGACAACTGTGCTCCAATATATCAAGGTTACTAGAATAGGGAGGTTGGGTCAACCATTATCCCAATGTTAAATTTTGTCGCTGGTCCCTTTCTAGGGATAAATGCTGGTCTACCAATCAGCTTTCCCGAAGCATTTGGATGAATTTTCAATACTCTACAGAGATTTGATCTGTGCTCTATAGGTAATTAAAAGTAAAAACCAAGCGCGATAGATAAGAAGCAGCAAATGGTAATATTTTTATATATTAAATTCGAAAACTAAATGCCGCTGATTTATATAAAAAGTGTAGGGAAAATGTTTCAATAGAAAATAATTATTTTCAAATTTAATTTTGCAAAACTTTGCAATCAACTAAACTAAATTTGTAAAGAAACATGGAGCTAGAATATGATCGTTCGAAAATTTTCAGCAAAAGAACTTTTTTTTTTTAATGTGGTTTTTTTAACTCAAAATAAGTTACTAACTAGAAATTTTCATGAAAACAAAATTTTATAAAACTTCTTGGACAACGATTATTTCATATTAAAATGAAATTAAAATTAAAAATTTCAATCAAAATTAAGTCTTTTATACAAGCGAAAATTCTACGTTGATTAATTTTATGTGAATTTACAAAATTGAAAAACGTCAAATCTGATTAAAAAAAAAATTTATTTGCAGCATAAGCCAGTGAGTCCTGATTTTCTATAGATTTTTTTAGACGTTAATCCTCTAGCTAAAACTACTGTCTCGATCGAATTTTCGAGTCTGGAGACATCAGAGATGTCGTTTGGAAGAACGCTAGCATATGAACGTAGGGGAAAAATAAATTTTTAACTTCCCGCTCAGAAAATTATATATATTAAAAAAAAAGGGAAGTGTTACGTTCTGGCTTTAATTATATTTAAATAAAAATTTTAAAATTTCTTTTGATAATATATAATAAAACTTTGGTGAAGAAAAATTCCTCATCAAAGTAACTACAGTAGATAAGCGATTTCCGCGAACACCGTCGTGGCCCGTAGTCTAAACTCATGACGAGGCATGAGACCCAGACCTCGGCGACGTTCGCTAGGGTAACCTGAGATGCGACGTTGGACAATTTATAATTTTATAATTTTCTGTACTGGATCTGCGGAGACAGAACAGGCAGTCAGCCGACGAACATCTAAGTCACCGGATCTCGGTCCGGTGACTGACTGACTCAACCTAATATTTTATTAATTAAAAGATACCTCATTTTAGTAAATGTGGTGTACCATTTATTATGTAACCCTACCCGGGAAAAAATCACCATGCATGATCATGCAGGATTCATGCATGATTCGTGCCTGATCGTGCATGATTTATGCATAATTCAGGCTTGATCCTGCATGACTCATTCATGGCCAGGCATGACTCATTCGTGATCAAGCATGATCATGCATGACTCATTCTAGATCAAGCTTGTACATGCATTAAGTTTGAAATAATTGTATCCAGAGATATTATCCATCAGGAAAGGTCATGTTTGAGCATGCTCTATTATGCATGACCATGCATGGTTCATACTTAATCGTGCATAACTCATTCATGGCCAGACATGACTCATTGGTGATCAAGCATGATCATGCATGGCTCATTCTAGATTAGACTTGCTCATAACTTACGTTATGAATAATTGTCTACAGAGATATTATTTATCAGGAAAGATCATGATTGAGCATGCTCTGTCATGCATGACCATGCATGGTTCATACTTGATAATGCATAACTCATTCATGGCCAGACATGACTCATTGGTGATCAAGCATGATCATGCATGACTCATTCTAGATTAGACTTGCTCATAACTTACGTTATGAATAATTGTCTACAGAGATATTATTTATCAGGAAAGATCATGATTGAGCATGCTCTGTCATGCATGACCATGCATGGTTCATACTTGATAATGCATAACTCATTCATGGCCAGACATGACTCATTGGTGATCAAGCATGATCATGCATGACTCATTCTAGATTAGACTTGCTCATAACTTACGTTATGAATAATTGTCTACAGAGATATTATTTATCAGGAAAGGTCATGATTGAGCATGCTCTGTCATGCATGACCATACATGGTTCATACTTGATCATGTATAACTCATTTGTGATCAAGCATGATCATGCATGATTCATTCTAGATCAGGCTTGCTCATGACTTACGTTAGAAATCATTGTATATCGAGTTTTTTATATATAGTGGAAACCCATTTAAATATAGTGGAAACCTAAACATGCAAACCTCTCAATAAGACAATTTATAGATAAATTGAGAAAAATATAGATAGCCCGAACTGGGAATCGAACCCAGACCAATTCGGTATCGCGCCGAGTGCTCTACCAGTTGAGCTATCCGGCACTATACAATATTCCATTCAATTTGATCTATAACTTATTAAGCCACACCGTCCATCGTACGGTAATACACCATTTAAATATAGTGGAAAACTAAACATATTAATGGTTAAATAAATAAAAAAACAATTTGTATTCATAAATATTAATTGTTTGATGCATTAAGTGAATAATATGTTAAAAACAGTTTTTAATGAAAGTTCAAAATAAAAGAACCAATGAAAATTGATAAATTACTCTCTATCATTTGTATAATACGATTAATTATATACCTTAGTTTCTAATACTTACAGCAACATCTTTCAAATAAATAAGCTATGGGAATGCATGTGCATGCATAATAACGCGTGCTCATGTATGGGAATGCCTGATCGTATTTTTCATAAGCAGCCAATATTCAAATACGACCAAACGTCCTCGAGAGGAATCACAGATTATAAAATTATATGCCTGCTCAGGGAAGATCATGCATGATAATGTATGGTTATGCATAATAATGTATGGTCATGCATGATCATGCCTGAGCAGGCTTAAATCTCATGCATGATCAGGCCTGAATTTTGGCCAGACATGAACAGGCATGATTTTGCATGAGAAGTCATGATCGTGCCCAGTCATGCATGATCAGACCTGGATTTTGGCCAGGCATGATCATGCATGACCATACATTATTATGCATAACCATACATTATCATGCATGATCTTCCCTGAGCAGGCATATGATTTTATAATCTGTGATTCCTCTCGAGGACGTTTGGTCGTATTTGAATATTGGCTGCTTATGAAAAATACGATCAGGCATTCCCATACATGAGCACGCGTTATTATGCATGCACATGCATTCCCATAGCTTATTTATTTGAAAGATGTTGCTGTAAGTATTAGAAACTAAGGTATATAATTAATCGTATTATACAAATGATAGAGAGTAATTTATCAATTTTCATTGGTTCTTTTATTTTGAACTTTCATTAAAAACTGTTTTTAACATATTATTCACTTAATGCATCAAACAATTAATATTTATGAATACAAATTGTTTTTTTATTTGTTTAACCATTAATATGTTTAGTTTTCCACTATATTTAAATGGTGTATTACCGTACGATGGACGGTGTGGCTTAATAAGTTATAGATCAAATTGAATGGAATATTGTATAGTGCCGGATAGCTCAACTGGTAGAGCACTCGGCGCGATACCGAATTGGTCTGGGTTCGATTCCCAGTTCGGGCTATCTATATTTTTCTCAATTTATCTATAAATTGTCTTATTGAGAGGTTTGCATGTTTAGGTTTCCACTATATTTAAATGGGTTTCCACTATATATAAAAAACTCGATATACAATGATTTCTAACGTAAGTCATGAGCAAGCCTGATCTAGAATGAATCATGCATGATCATGCTTGATCACAAATGAGTTATACATGATCAAGTATGAACCATGTATGGTCATGCATGACAGAGCATGCTCAATCATGACCTTTCCTGATAAATAATATCTCTGTAGACAATTATTCATAACGTAAGTTATGAGCAAGTCTAATCTAGAATGAGCCATGCATGATCATGCTTGATCACCAATGAGTCATGTCTGGCCATGAATGAGTTATGCACGATCAAGTATGAACCATGCATGGTCATGCATAATAGAGCATGCTCAAACATGACCTTTCCTGATGGATAATATCTCTGGATACAATTATTTCAAACTTAATGCATGTACAAGCTTGATCTAGAATGAGTCATGCATGATCATGCTTGATCACGAATGAGTCATGCCTGGCCATGAATGAGTCATGCAGGATCAAGCCTGAATTATGCATAAATCATGCACGATCAGGCACGAATCATGCATGAATCCTGCATGATCATGCATGATCATGCATGATCATGCATGGTGATTTTTTCCCGGGTCAGCGGCATTTTATGGTATCATCTTGTCCAAATACGGGATTTTCTCAGAATTAAATGCTATACAAAAGTGCCGATTGTCGCGAAGTCGTAACTCATACTGGTGGGGTAGTACGGACCGCTAAACTGAATTTTTTCATAGGATTCTTATTTTTTCTCTCACTATCTCATAAACAACAAGACCTACAGAAAAAATGTTACTGACAATTTTATAGGAAATTCAATTTTCTACAATAAAAGTCTTTAGCACCGAATCACTAAGATTGATATTTGCTGAGATATTAGTCAAATAAAAAATTAATGTTCTCTAAGATTTGAAATTTTATGAAATTCAATGCTATACGTAAATTTCAATGACTAATATAAGCTTAATCAGTACATTATGTTCGGAATTATTTGAAAAATAAAATTTATGAAAAAAGTTTTTTTCGAATAACTTCGAACTTACTTCATAGATTGATTCCAAAATCTAATTAGCTCAAAAACTCTATAAGCCACATCAAATGCAACTACAACAATTAAAATTGAATCATTTGTTCAAGAGATATCGTTGACTAAAACATTTCAAGAAAGTGTTTTTTTTTTCGAATAAAATCAAAAACGTTCAATTGATTATTTCAAAAAAACTTTAAGCTTAAGAGACTAAAAAACTGCGTCGAATGTCACATTAGACGTCAAAATCGGTCTATTAGTTCAAAAGATATCGGCGATGAAATATTTAAGTAATATTGTCGACAAAATATATGAAAAATCACTGTTTTTTACATGATTCTGAAGTTAGCAGACAATTAAAAATTTTCAGATTTTTTTTCGACAAGTAAATTTGAATAAAAAAAAAAACTAAAATTATGCACATGTAGAAAATTTAACAGACTATAAGTGCAATTTTTTCAAATATTTTTTTTCTTTTAATTTATCGTTTTTTAAAAAATCCAAAAATTATTAAACGTCGGCTAACTTCAGTATCATGTTTTTTACACCTCTTAGATATTTTGTCATTAACGCTTTGATTTGATTCAACTCATCGAACTTTCTATTTTAATCGCATTTGGCTGTCTGAACCGGCTTGAAACCCGACTTCAACTAAAAAAAAATAAAAAACTACCTTTTTTTTTAAGTCTACAGAGCCATTAATATTCTGTTCATTCAATATTTATTACAATATTTTGAATGAACTTTATAAAGCATATGAACTAATTTTTTATAATTTTTATTCAGTCCGTCATCATTTATTGTAGGAATTTTCATACAGAAGTATCCTATTATTGATTTCATTTTTCCTACAAGCAAAACTACCCGGATAAAAATTATTGTGCATGAATGTATTATTAAACATGATACCGTATTTTCTGTACCATGCATGATCCCGTCGTTTTTTAATTTTTTTTAGGCTGGGCCGTACTAAACGAATTTTTGAATTTTACTTTTCTTTTAATTTATTAATCAATTGTTATCACATAATTTTTATAGCTTCCGAAAAAATGTGAAAGACAAACTTTTTCGGAAGGTTTTCATCATTCGAGTGACGTAATTATTCAAAATGTAATTAGAAAAGTAAAATACTCCCGACCCTTAAGAATTATATGAAAGTTTTGAATACTAAAGTACCCTGATAGCCAAGTTAGCCGCAACTTGTCGACAACCTACTGCCGCAACCTGTCGCCAAGTTGGCCGCAAAAGTTGACATTTCCATAAGTTGGCGGCAACTTTCCGAGAAACTTGTCGACAACTTTCAGCTCGTGTAACTGTTGCCGACAACTTGACTGTAAGTTGCTCAGAAACTTGGTGACAGGTTGCGGCAGTAGATTGCCGCCAAGTTTCTGAGCAATTTGTTACCAACTTGTAGTCAACAGTTACACAAGCTGAAAATTGTCGACAACTTGTCGTCCAGTTAGTTGTAACTCATGTACACCAACTTTCTGATCAGAAACTCTGGCTATCAGGGTAACGGCATCTAACAGATGTAACAAAATTGGAGAACTGTTTACTACTATCGGTATTGAAAATCACGGAACGATCAACCATCGCTCTGAAATGTTACAGACACACACGATATTATGGTAGTGTTTTCATAGAAAAAAATGACATGCAATGAAAAAAGGGACCAGCGACACAAACTTGTCCCAACCTCCCTATTCTAGTAACCTTGCAATATATATTTATAATCATCTCATCCCCAAGTGGCCAAATGTTAACTTTTTCGTATCGAAAAAGTTAACAAAAAAAATGTTAACATTTATATTGAGATGTAAAAAGGCAAATTTTTATCAACAAATATCACTACTAATGTCCAGCAAAATGTTAACTTTTTTCTGTCTCAAAAAGATAACTTTTTGGTAACAAATTGTTAACTATTTATTGACATTTTCATAACTTAATGTTGACATTTTTCAACTTTTTGTTAACAAATCACAATGTGTTTTTGGTTACCAAAAACATAACAAATTGTTAACTTTTTATTGGTAACAAGTTGATGGAAAAAAGTTGACTTTAATTTAACAAATCAGTCTTATTTTAGTTGATTTAATGTTAACAATTTTAAGGATCATTAGAGGTTAGGGGTAGTATAAACCGCGGGAAATTTGAAAATTTACAAATAAACAAACATAAATTCTAAAAATATTCTATCATGAAATGAAATATTTATTTTTTCTTGTTTATATACATATATTAAACAAGAAAAAATAAATATTTCATTTCATGATAGAATATTTTTAGAATTGTGTTTATATTTATTTGTAAATTGTAATCACTCGCAGTTTATTGTGACAAATATACAATTTTTTATAATTGGAATGCTTAAATTTATTAACAATTTCTTTACAACATTCATAGGTTTTATATTAATAACAATAATAGTAATAATAATTGTGAGCTTAATATCAAGACTAGTTGTTGTGACTAGCGCACTGGTGACACTAACTTATAGTTTTATTTTTATCTGATAAGCTTACTTTTATGTTTTGAGATCATTAATTTAGGCTTAGAGAACAGAAAACTCTTTATACTATTAAAAAAAAGTTTTTTGAAAACAACTTGTAAATATAAAGATCGTAACTACAAATTATTTGGCAACTTTTTGCTTTTTGACAGAACCATTTGTAGGATCGGTATTCTTATTGGCTCGGTCACTACCGCGTTGAAACCAGGCTTTCATTTGATGTTCAACATCAGGTTTTGTAACGTTCAAAGTGCTTAATAAAATTTCTAAAAAAGAAAAAAAACGAAGAAAAATTAATGAACATAATAATTTAAATACAGCATTTATTTATAGCTTGTTTGGTTGTAAATTATTTTACTTTGACAGTAGAAAGATCAATCAAAGGCTTCAAAAAGCAAGTTATTGCTAGAACTTGAAGAGTAGATACCTTGCTTAAAAAATCTCATAGAATCCAATAGATTCTCATGAATTCCTAGAGAGATTTTATAAGAATAAATTTGTTCTATGAGAAGTGCTATAGTTAAGTATAGGGCCTTATACTTACAGCTATGAGAATCTATCGGATTTTTTAAGCAGGATAGTTAATCTTACAATATTATTTATCGCTCTATTACCACTAATAATTTCTACGAAGAAACATGCTGAGATTTTAATCTCACTGTGTAATCCGGACCATGTCACTTGTTTTGCCAACTCATCAGAAATGAATGATTCCAATGCAAAACGAGTGGCTTTTTGTACATTGCGACCACCAGCTTTCCGTATCATGTCTTTCTGTAATATTTTTATGATAGTTATTCAAAAATTATGAAATATCAACAGCTAATTAGTACTTACAAATTCATTTTGCATAGAAACATTGTTCTTGAGACTATGATTGAAGTTTGCGTAAAAGTTCGTCAGTCGCTTCACGTGTGATTTTATGTTTAACATGCCACTCTTTTATGAACTCAGTAAGAATCGAATCATTATCACCACTAGCAACTTGATTGTTCACATGGAAATTAAGTAACTAATACTCTGATCGGGTTACTGGTTGATCAAAAAAGTTAAGCCCATCAATCAATGGCAAAGGCTCATCATTAGCTTGATCGACAGCTCCTGAAAAACGGCTAGGATCATCTGAAACGTCTGAATCGCGGCTACTGTTATCGTCGTCATGGTCGTTGTCGTTATTGTTATTGTTGTAAATATTAATGTTAGTGTTATTATTATTATTATTATTTAAGTTAGATAACAAATATTCCAGTGCAAGTATTTGTTGCGTACGTCGTTTTAGTTGTCGTGGTCCAAGCAAATCAAGCGGTTTTCGTATCCGCTGTCGAAAATTTTCCATACTTATATATAAAATTTTACCTTTTATGAACCGTTGAGTATTGTTAATCAATAGCTATAAATTATATTATAAATTATTTCACAGTAATTAAAAGACAAAATAATATTAGGTTATGTTGTTCACATCACACTCGAGCGTTTATATATATATATATATATCCGAAATGGCGGCTTGTACAGCGTTTACCGCCTTTTTTGTGGTTGAAAACATCTAAATGTCAACAAATTGATAACAAAATGAAATACTATAATATTAGCAAAATGTTAACCCAAAATTGTTAGTAAAATGTTAACAATAAAATGCTATCTTTTGAATAATACTAAAAAGTCAACATATATGTAACATTTTAGCGATGATAAATTATCAACATTAAATTGGTAACTTTTATTTATCTCTAAAAAGTCACCATTTATAACTACATTTTATGGTAACATTTTGCTAACATTTTCATATTATATTTTGTTAACATTTTTATGTTAACTTTAAGACAACTTTTAAAAGTTATCTTTTTCAAAAGTACTTTTTGTTACCATTTTGATAACATTTAGAAATAGCAAAAAGTTGACTTGGAATAGATAACTAAAAGCCAACAAAAAGCTGAGCTGGCCACTTGGGTCTATATTAAGTTTACTCAAAGTCCGTTGTACAGTGCAGCCAGATCACAGACGAGAAGTTCCCCTTCCTTCGCAATATTTTTAAAATTGCACGCCCCGAACGCGAAGCGGCGAGGTTGTGCTTTATAACGGACCTGTCAAGGTCACTTGACTTTTCCTCATTAAACTGTATATATTATTTTTATGTCACACTCACACGTTATAAAATGCACATTAACCTAAAGAGGAAGCACTATTTAATAAGACTGATACTTTCATTAAGTTAGTCGATACGTATTATAATAAAAAAAAGTTCAATAAAAAATATGTATCGTGGAAGTCGCCCTGTTGAAACAATCTCATAGATTCCCATAAAAAAATATTTACCCTAGAAATTTAATGAGAAATAGCAGTGTATTTGGCACTGAAATTCCTCATAGTTTCTCATAGAACGATTGTATGAGAAAAAACGCAAAACTCTTATTTTTTATTCAGTTCTCATAAAATCTGATAAAATTTTTATAAGAAATTTAGAATGTTTTGTATGTTTATGATATTTTATGAGACATGAAATCATAAGCAGAGCAGTCTATCATTTCAAGCGATTTTGAATAATCTTATGCGATTGAAAGGTATTTTCGTCTTATAATTAAATGAGAAAATATTAATAATCGACTGCGATTTTCCTATAAGGTTTTATGTGGAAATAGTACACTGAGAAAATAATTTTCTCCTGACAACTAAATTTTAGTTATGACAAGAAAATGATTTGGTTGCCCGCATTGCCAATCATATATTTGGTTATTTTAACTAAATATTTGATAATCAACCAACAAAACTAGTTATTGGAAACTATAAAATATTTAGTAAAGATAATTACGTGTTTAGTAGAAAGCATAAAATCAAATTAATTACCTGTAGAGTTTATAAAGTAGTCATAATGAAATATATGAGTGATCTTTAGAGAATGTGTTATTAATAATAATTGAATATTATTTTAAAATGACAGAATATTTATTTAACAGTTAAATAAATGCATATTCGAAAGAATAATTTATTTCCTTGCCACTTATTTTTTTTCGTACTATGACAAATTTGTTCAGAAAAAACATTAATATTAAACATTAATGTCATAGTCTAATACAGGATACCACTAGAATTAAAAATTTTCAGCGGATAATCCGTCCTATGGGGTACCATCAGAAAAGCCTAACAATAAAAGTGGCTAAAGAGCAATGTGGCTAAATGTAAACCGGCTAAAAGAGAAGTTGGCTATAGCCAACTTATAAGTTATATAGTGGAACCATAAGAAATGTACAAATTATTAATCGCTCAACCTATCATTGTGGCTAAATGTTAACCGTAGCCAATCACAAATGTTATACATAGAAAAGCGGCAACATATTAAAGTGGCGACATATATTGTAGATACACATACAATTGGTTTCATAGCCATTGAGGCCCTATATCAGTCCGGCTAAGTTTCATTTCGTCCATATATTCTCAAAATTGACTGTCGGTATAAAATCACCCGTCGATATCAAAAATTTCAGTCAGTAATAGAGAAAGTATGAAAATTAGAGAACACTGTAAAAATTTAAACAAAGAAAGAAAATTTGATTTTAATAGTAAGCTTTATAAAGTAAAGTTCAATAAATTGAAATAATTATAAACATTCTGTAGACAGAAAAGAGAAAATGATATATTGTATTATACCCCCCGAATATCAATAAACGAAAGCAAAATAATTTTGATATTTATATTTTTCAAATTAATTTTTAATTGTATAGTTTTCTCATATTGATTATATTCCATAGAGCTTAGCTGTTTAGATTTTGATTATAAAATTATATGATGCCAAACAAAAATTTAGATTTATTTTTTTGATTAACCAGCTTTAATTTTATTATATTCATTTAGAAAAAAATTTTCTTATAACATGTATGCTACAGTCGTTGACATAAAAAACTAGCAACTTTCTAAGCTGAATGTAATTAAAGACTACACATCGATTTATTAATGATTAAAAATTATTAATCTTATGATAAAAAATACATAGTTGAGTCCACAAAACAATATTTTCTTTTCCCACTACTTGGCTTTGATTGTAGATATACATTTGCATTAATTAGACACAAATATAATTCAGTGCGCAAAGAGATGTGACTTTTCCCCGCCTCTTATCCACAATTATGCACTTGATGCAAATGTATATCTACTATCAGAGCCAAGTAGTGGGAGAAATAAATATTCTTTTGCGGACTCAACTATGTATTTTTGATTATAAGATTAATAATTTTTAATCATTAATAAATCGATTTGTAGTCTTTAATTACATTCAGCTTAGAAAGTGGCTAGTTTTTAATGTCACCGACTGTCGCATACATGTTATAAAAAAATTTTTTTTAAATGAATATAATAAAATTAACGCTGGTTATTGAAATAATTAAATCTTAATTTTTATTTCAACCATTATATATTTGCATGAACTACAATATATTTATAATTTATAATGTATTCATAATTACCTCAAAAATGTGTAATTTATCTACTTTTTACTCTTTTCTTAGTTAAAATGATTAAAAAGTAGTTCACGATAATTATCACGTGAATTTTAATTTGTTTATGATATTCAAGTTAGCCGACGTTTCATAATTTTTGGACTTTTCTCGTTGCGAAAAATCTAAAAAAAAATTATTTCTTAAAATTGCACCTACACATTTTTTAATTATCTACAACCTGTTTTTTTTCGGTTAGTTTTCTCTTTTCTGTCTACAGAATGTTTATAATTATTTCAATTTATTGAACTTTACTTTATAAAGCTTACTATTAAAATCAAATTTTCTTTCTTTGTTTAAATTTTTACAGTGTTCTCTAATTTTCATACTTTCTCTATTACTGACTGAAATTTTTGATATCGACGGGTGATTTTATACCGACAGTCAATTTTGAGAATATATGGACGAAATGAAACTTAGCCGGACTGATATAGGGCCTCAATGGCTATGAAACCAATTGTATGTGTATCTACAATATATGTCGCCACTTTAATATGTTGCCGCTTTTCTATGTATAACATTTGTGATTGGCTACGGTTAACATTTAGCCACAATGATAGGTTGAGCGATTAATAATTTGTACATTTCTTATGGTTCCACTATATAACTTAGCCAACTGCTCTTTTAGCCGGTTTACATTTAGCCACATTGCTCTTTAGCCACTTTTATTGTTAGGCTTTTCTGATGGTACCCGTCCTATGAATGGCAGTGTTACCAGATGGACTCATCTACTTTCCCCTAAACGCCCGCGTAAAATCCCCTAGATTGAAATAAAATCCCCTAAATTAAATGACTGAAATTACCAGACGTCTGATGACTTTTTGAATTTGTTTTTTTTTAATAAATAAATTATATAAATATAATTTAAAAATTTGCAGGTGAAAAAATTAAAAAAACTTGATGAACATTTTGGGATAATTTTTTTTTATAAAAATTTATCTCTTAGAAACTTAAAAAATTTATAAAATGTCTGCTGACTTTAATATCATTAAATCAAAGATCTTATAATTAATATTGTAAAGCTTGTTGAAGAATCAATGTACTATACATTGTGTTTAGAATAAAATATGTTTAATTATGATTAAAAATACATTAAAGTCTTATTGTTTTATTAGTTTAAAATTTTTTTCCGAAAAAAATAAACCATTTTTTAGTACAGGTGATAAGAAAGTATGAAAAACATATTTTCATACGAAACTTAGTATAAATAATAAGTTGTATTATATTTTATAAATTATTTAATAGTTAAAATCTTTTAAAATTTTTCAATTATTGTTTAAAACTCTAATAAATTATTTAATAGGTAAAATCTTTTAAAATTTTTAAAACATTGTTTAAAACTCTAATAAATTATTTAATTCAGACGAGGACGCTGTTTAACATGTGGACAACGATTATTTGCCATTTTCCTTTTTTTTTAAAGAAAATATGTTTTTTCATCTATAATGAAGCATGTTTGTAATTCTCATTGATAATTTATTAAAAAAATTTTAAAAATTTCTGTTCTGAACTGAAATCGTTCTTCGTTCATTTTTTCAACTTAAATTTAAGGAAGTTTGTAATCCCCTGATCAAATCCCCTAAAAAAATGTTTCCCCTAGATTTCCCACCAAGCCGTCTAAAATCCACTAAATTTAGGGGAAAATCCCCCAACCTGGCAACACTGATGAATGCTTCAAGCTGGCGAATATAAAAACTCTGAAATAAGTATCTTACCAGGGACACCACAAATGGTGGGCGCGATCTAGTGGCGAGCACTGGACTACTCCCGCTGCTGCTGCCTAACATTATAACTTTTTAAATCAATAATCATTAGGTTCAAATAGATATTTATTAACCTCGAACAAATATATATATTTATTCTAAATGAATATATTTTTTTGTATCTAAGTAATGTTTATTAGAGTTAATATAACAATACTTTGCTTCAATATTTGGATTTATTGGGACTATAAAATATTTTACTTGTCCCTTAAATAAATATTTTCTTAACTTTACCAAATGATTTTATTATCTTCGAGAAAGAAATATGAATGTCAACCAAATAGGGTCTTTTAAATCATTTGTTAAAAATGATAAAATAGATTATATTGACGTAATAAAATTTAGTTGTCCCAAATAAATTTTAGTTTTTGATTTTAGATTTTGAATGAATTTATGGGAATGAAAGGGATTTTCGTCTTATAATTAGATGAGACGTATGAATTATCGACTGCAATTTTCCTATGAGGTTTTATGAAGAAATACTTAATCCTTAAGTCATTTCGAGTGATTTTGAATGAATTTATGAGAATGAAAGGGATTTTCGTTTGATAATTATATGAGAATGTATAAATGATTAACTGCAATGCCCCTATGAGGATTTATGAGGGAATAGTTGATTTTCATATCATTTCAAGCGATATTGAATGAACTAATGAAGTTGAAAACGATTTTCGTCTTATAATTAAATGTGAACGTACGAATAATCGACTAAAATTTTGCTATGAGGTTTTATATGCAAATCCTTAATCTTTCTATCATTTTACGCGATTTTGAATGAATTAATAAGATGGAAAGGCATTTTTGACTTATTATTATACGAGAACGTATGAGTAATCAACTGCAATGTCACTATGAGGATTAATACGGGAATAGTTTGTCTTATTGTTTTAAGCGGTTATAAAATATCATTCAACATTAATAGGCTTCTACACGGAGAGAATTTTATGGTAAAAGTTACCATCAAGTTATAGTACAATTCTTAAACTGAATTATATGATTGATAATATCATTTAAATTATTAAATAAACAATCTGAATGGTAGTATCTACCATCTATATGGTCAAGTTTACCAATTATTTATGATAACCAGAAATTATAACTGTTATTATATTAAATAATTACTACTATTATAAAAAATCGTAATTCTTAGTAACCTGATGGTAATGGTTACTATCAGCCTAAATATTGATGACCATCTAAGCTAATAAAAAATTAAAATATAAACGTTATAGTCTGACGCTTGTCTATGTGTAATTTGTTTAACTGGGGAAGTGATTAATTTCACACACACACACACACACACACACACACACACACACACACACACACACACACACACACACACACACACACACACATATATATATATATATATATATATATATATATATATATATATATATATATATATATATATATATATATATATATATATATATATATATGCACACAAACACACATACACACACACCTACGCACGGGTTCGCACACATGTACATACACACGGGTGCGCTAACTTACCCGCACACTTACCTGCACACATACGTACACTTATCCGCACACATGCGCACACTTACCCGCACACATGCACACGCACGCGCGCGCTTGCACTCATACACCCACTCGGACATACACACACGCGCACACTCATGCACACACACATTCTTAGTTAAGAATTTTTACAACTTTGAATGGTAATAGTTACCATCATCGATTGTAACAATTATAATTTTTAATAATTACAATTAGCATCTTCGATAGTAACCGTTACCATCATCAATTGTAACTGTTATCATTTTCAATAGTAATACTAATCAGTATAACCACTGAAAAATGTTATTACTATTTTAGATAGTTAAAATTACAATTTTTGTATTGTAGATACAATAATTAATTTCTCTCCGTGTAGATATAATAATTTTTCTTTATGTAAAATCTTCAAACATTACGTAGGTAAAAACATTTTTTTAAAAATTATTTAAAAATTTTTTTTCTAATCGATTTAAATGGTTCCTTTTAATAAGGGATGTCATTAAGCTTCATATTTTTCAATAGTCGACCACAACAAATCCACTAACAGTAAAAGATTTTCTGAGAGTTACTGATTTTTAAAAAAGTCTCATCGAATCTCATAAATCTAGCGTTTTCGAAAAATAGATTTTATGAGAAATTTATGTCATTATGATATATACCAAGTTCTCATCGGATCTCATAGGATGACAATTTCAACATGAAGAAATAAAATTTATTATAATTCTTTCAAATTTGTTAAGTAGAAATAATATAGTTAATAATCATGTAGGAACTTTTTATTTACTTGAACATTTGAATAGTAATTTAAGAGAAATTTCTTGTTAGATAAGTCTCTTAGAAACTCATAAATCAAGTAACCACATAAATATATTTTTATGAGAAATTGATGTGTATTTGGCACTGAAATTACTCATTAAATCTTTTAAAATTGTTGCATTCATTACTCTGCGGAAATGTCTTATAAAATCTTTTAAATACTCTAAAATTTTTTAAGAGAATTCAACTTTAGATAAAGTCCCATTCAAACTCATAAAACTCGTAGGTGTTTTTATATGAATAGAATTGATGAGATTTTGAGAGACTTTTATGTATCAGGATATTCTGTATAAACTCTCATTAAGAGTAAAGTAGTAAATACTTATAAAAACTCTTAAGAAATTTTCTATATTCAATCTTATAAAAATTTCTGACGATTTAACTTACACTGATCGAAAGGTTATCTTGGTTCAAAGAGAATTATCTTGAGTCAAGAGAATATTTAGGAAAATGGAATAAATCTTGGTTGAAGAAAATTTTCTCTTAATTTTGATTATTTTGATTCAAAAAGTTATGTTTTTGACCCAAATGGGTTAAAGTTTTAAGTTAAAAATATATGATTTTAGTTCAAAAAGAAAAAATATTTAAAGAAAGTAAATTGTTTTTTGAATTAATATTTTGAATTTCTTCATTCATGTATATTGAATATTTTATTCTATGAAATTTAACTTCTCTACGTAAGGAGTCAGATTTCTTAAACCAACTAGTGGCTTGCAGGCACACTGTCAAAAGTAAAAATTTCAGAAGTATACCAACTTCAGAAACTCACAGTTAGGAATGTAAAAAATAAAGATGGTTCATAATTCAGAATGACAAATTATCACCTTGTCAAAAACATCGAATCTCTAATCTTTATATCAACACATACTCAGAATTTACAATATTCATTCTTTCGTAATAAAGAATTAACAATATTTAGAATGACAATATTTCAGAAATCCAATACTTCCGAAATTTCAAACTACGAACGCCAATTCTTCAGAATTACATTTTATACGAATGACCATTTTAGTAAAATTTTCTAAGCTTTGCTGACAGTCGGTTTTACAGACTTTCCCTATGAATTTACCATTATCATGTGAGTGCTTTGGCGGATTGATTGGGTTTAAAAAATTTGTATGACTCGTTATGTAATAATTATATATGAATTTTACGAGTTTAATTTGTATGAAACGATTATATTGAATGTACTGAATTAAGATAGAAGTGCTATCTTTGGCCAGTAATAATTAAGTTCTAATAACTCTCTAAACATGAATAAGTGAAAATAAGTGAAGATTTACTAATGCCAAGTGCAAACCGAACCACTAATTTCAAAAAGTGGTTCGGTTGGCACTCAGAATTAGTGAACATTGACTTATTCATGTTTAGAAAGAATAGTTGAGTTATAATTATTTAAGCTTCAACATAAAATCGTAAAATTAGTGACATAATTTTTTTAACACATACTAATAAACAATATAATCTCATCTGTTTAAAAATAGTTTATAGATTTTAAAAATTATCAATTTAACTAAACTAAATTTTAATCGAAACTAATCTTGATGTATATCAGTATATACCCTGTCCAAAAATTCTTGTAGAATCCACGTAACTGCGACAAAAACCGCATAGAATCCTATAGACTGTATTGGTTTCAATGCCGTTTTTGTCGCATGTGATTGGATTCTATGGGAATTTTCGGATTATTATTATTGTAACTTAATTATTATTAATGCTTGTGTGATGAATAAAAATACAGCCTAAATCAAATCCAGATGCATTTTTTATTTATAAATTTATAATTAACATATATGTTTATGTTTTATTAGGTCCAATATTTTAAATAATAATTATAATTCAAGAATAATTGATTCATTCTATTGGACATTGATCCGTGTATTATTTTCAATATCTTATTTGAATTTTATTTTATAATTCATATAGGATAGAAGTACCATTTTTGGCCACTTTAGTACCAGTTTTGGTTACTTCAAAAATTTTAATAAAATAATACGCAAAGTACGTAATGATATGATGAATTTTTTTTAATTCATTTAAAGGGAATTTTTAACTTCCCGCTAAGAAAATTGTAAATTTTCAAAAATTCGGGAAGTTATTGGTTTCGGTCCGATTTACGAAAATTGAATTTCCATCAGATGTCGACGTTTCGAGGTCCTAAGAAGCTATTCTGACTAATTTCACGATGATGTCCGAGTGTATGTATGTGTGTACGTACGTACGTACGTACGTATGTATGTATGTAAATATTCATAACTCTTGAACGGATGAACCGATTTTGATCGTTGAGATGTCATTCGACGCGGCTTGTTAATGTCTTGAAGCCGTGAAAATTTGAACTTAATCGGTAGGGTGCGTTCAGAGATATTTCAAAAATAAAATTTTTTCGAAAATGTTTTATTTGGATAACTTTTAATTTGATCGATGGATTGATTCCAAAATTTTATCAGCTCTGAAACTCTATAAGCCGCGTCGAATGCCACCTCAACCATCAAAATCGGTTCATTCGTTCAAGAGAAACCGTTAACGAAAGAATTCAAAAAAAATTTTTTCCTTGGTTTTTTTGAAATTTCTCAAAAACGGCTGAATAAATCAATTTCAAAATTTGATCAGCTTCAGAACTTGATAAAACGCGTCGATTGCCACCTCAACCATCAAAATCGGTTAATTCGTTCGCGAGATATCGTGGGAGAAGGAAATGCTAAAAAATGGTTTTTTACAAAACAATGGCATACAAAAGTATTTGCGAGCTCGAAGAGCTCGAAAATGTAATCACAATAATGTTTTCGAGCTCAACGAGCTCGAAAACAGCGGAAAGTTTTGGGGCTGGCCCGCAGGGTCAACTGACAGACTGATTTTCTATTGATTTTCTATCGATTTTCTATGACAGCAACAAGTTTTTGTTTTCTGTCAATTTCCTATGGATTTTCTATCGATTTTCTCTGACAGCAACAAGTTTTTGTTTTCTATCAATTTTCTATCGATTTTATATGACAGTAATTATTGTGATAGTAATTGTATACAAATTATATATAAAATTAATACTAATAATAATTGTGATAGTAATTGTATACAAATTATATATAAAATTAATACAAATAATTATTGTGATAGTAATTGTATACAAATTATATATGAAATTTATACTAATAATAATTGTGATAGTAATTGTATACAAATTATATATAAAATTAATACAAATAATTATTGTGATAGTAATTGTATACAAATTATATATGAAATTTATACTAATAATTATTGTGATAGTAATTGTATACAAATTATATATAAAATTTATACTAATAATTATTGTGATAGTAAATGTATACAAATTATATATAAAATTTATACTAATAATTATTGTGATAGTAATTGTATACAAAATTGGCTCAACGAGCTCGAAAACAGCGGGAAGTTTGGGGGCTGGCCCGCAGGGTCAACTGACAGACCGATTTTTTTTACTGTATTAGAATGAATTTTTTTTTTTTTATACTTCTCCATTAATTAAAATGAAATATTAAAGGTCTAAAAATAAAACACTGGCCATAAATAGCACTTCTATCTTAATTCAGTACATTCAATATAATCGTTTCATACAAATTAAACTCGTAAAATTCATATATAATTATTACATAACGAGTCATACAAATTTTTTAAACCCAATCAATCCGCCAAAGCACTCACATGATAATGGTAAATTCATAGGGAAAGTCTGTAAAACCGACTGTCAGCAAAGCTTAGAAAATTTTACTAAAATGGTCATTCGTATAAAATGTAATTCTGAAGAATTGGCGTTCGTAGTTTGAAATTTCGGAAGTATTGGATTTCTGAAATATTGTCATTCTAAATATTGTTAATTCTTTATTACGAAAGAATGAATATTGTAAATTCTGAGTATGTGTTGATATAAAGATTAGAGATTCGATGTTTTTGACAAGGTGATAATTTGTCATTCTGAATTATGAACCATCTTTATTTTTTACATTCCTAACTGTGAGTTTCTGAAGTTGGTATACTTCTGAAATTTTTACTTTTGACGGTGTGCCTGCAGGCGGTTTTACAGACTTTCCCTATGAATTTACCATTATCATGTGAGTGCTTTGGCGGATTGATTGGGTTTAAAAAATTTGTATGACTCGTTATGTAATAATTATATATGAATTTTACGAGTTTAATTTGTATGAAACGATTATATTGAATGTACTGAATTAAGATAGAAGTGCTATTTATGACCAGTGTTTTATTTTTAGACCTTTAATATTTCATTTTAATTAATGGAGAAGTATAAAAAAAAAAAAAATTCATTCTAATACAGTAAAAAAAAAATGTTGGAAAATCCAAAAGTGCACACCTCAATCGCTCAATTTATTTTTAATCATTACTTTTATTATTATATAATATTAATATATTTTTTAACTTCCCGCTAAGAAAATCGACGATTTTCGAAAAATTGGGAAGTTATTGTTTTCACCCCGATTTTTGAAAGTCGAGTTTTCATCAGATGTCGACGTTTTGAGGTCCTAGGAAGCTATTCTGACTATTTTCAGAATGATGTCCGAGTGTATGTATGTATGTATGTGTGTGTGTGTGTCCGTGTGTGTGTGTGTGTGTGTGTGTGTGTGTGTGTGTGTGTGTGTGTGTGTGTGTGTGTGTGTGTGTGTGTGTGTGTGTGTGTGTGTGTGTGTGTGTGTGTGTGTGTGTGTGTGTGTGTGTGTAAACTCTTTGTAACTTTTTAACTAATGAATCGATTTGGATGGTTGAGGTGGCAATCAAAAGAGCTTGTTGGCCCGCAACTTTCCTGAAAATTTCAGATCATTTGATCAAGTAGACTCGAAGATATTGGCGAATTAATGAAAAAAAAATTTTTTTTTTAGTTTTTTAGTGATTTCTCAGAAACGACTCGAACGATTGATTTCAAAATCTAATCAGCTCTAGACCTTTATAAGCCGCGTCGAATGCCACCTTAACCATCTCAATCGGTTAATTTGTTCGAGAGATATCGATGGCGAAAGAAATGGTAGAAAACGTTTTTTTTTCGATTATCTTTGAAGTGACTCGTCTGATCAATTTTAAAATTTAATCGGCTGTAGAGTTCAAGAAAACGCGCCGATTGCCACCTCAAACGTCAAAATCGGTTGATTAGTTCAGAAGATATCGGCGCTGAAAAGTTAAAAAAATAACATTTTATGTTATTTTTTCCGGATAAATCAAAATATAATGTGCTAAAATTGTGCTAATATGCTAAACTTGTTCCTCAGTTTTAAAGATATCGTCATCAAAAAATTGAAAAAACCCAGTCGTTAATGTTTTTCTCGGATTTTCAATATATTATTGCTCTGACCTAAGTCAAAAATCATTCAAATCTTGATTTTGATCACTGACATTGATTTCTGCCTCAATACATTTATTTCAGAGAACATAATCGATAATAAAAATTTAAAAGCCGCTTCTTTATTGATGGTTTTCGATTCTTAACATTTCAAACTCTAGCATGAAACGTAACTTGATAGAGCTTAAAAGGCTCATAATAAAATGATTTCATGTAATAGCATTTTCGAGCTCGAAAATATATTCACAGTAATGTTTTCAAGCTGCTTGAGCTCGAGAACAGCGGGAAGTTTTGGGGCTGGCCCGCAGGGCCAACAGACGCCCAGATTTTTTCTATAGAATTTCAATGGTATGTCTCTGGGATTTCTCGAAAAAATTTAACTGGTGATAATTCTATTTGTTCTATAGAATTTCAATGGTATGTCTTTGGGATTTCTCGTAAAAATTTAACTGGTTATAATTTTTATATTTTCTATAGAATTTCAATGGTATGTCTCTGGGATTTCTCGTAAAAATTTAACTGGTTATAATTTTTATATTTTCTATAGAATTTCAATGGTATGTCTCTGGGATTTCTCGTAAAAATTTAACTGGTTATATTTTTTATATTTTCTATAGAATTTCAATGGTATGCCTCTGGGATTTCTCGTAAAAATTTAACTGGTTATATTTTTTATATTTTCTATAGAATTTCAATGGTATGCCTCTGGGATTTCTCGTAAAAATTTAACTGGTTATAATTTTTATATTTTCTATAGAATTTCAATGGTATGTCTCTGGGATTTCTCGTAAAAATTTAACTGGTTATAATTTTTATATTTTCTATAGAATTTCAATGGTATGTCTCTGGGATTTCTCGTAAAAATTTAACTGGTTATAATTTTTATATTTTCTATAGAATTTCAATGGTATGTCTCTGGGATTTCTCGTAAAAATTTAACTGGTTATAATTTTTATATTTTCTATAGAATTTCAATGGTATGTCTCTGGGATTTCTCGTAAAAATTTAACTGGTTATAATTTTTATATTTTCTATAGAATTTCAATGGTATGTCTCTGGGATTTCTCGTAAAAATTTAACTGGTGATAATTCTATTTTTTCTATTCAGATGAGATTATATTGTTTATTAGTATGTGTTAAAAAAATTATGTCACTAATTTTACGATTTTATGTTGAAGCTTAAATAATTATAACTCAACTATTCTTTCTAAACATGAATAAGTGAATATTCACTAATTCTGAGTGCCAACCGAACCACTTTTTGAAATTAGTGGTTCGGTTTGCACTTGGCATTAGTAAATCTTCACTTATTTTCACTTATTCATGATTAGAGAGTTATTAGAACTTAATTATTACTGGCCACAAATAGCACTTCTATCTTAATTCAGTACATTCAATATAATCGTTTCATACAAATTAAACTCGTAAAATTCATATATAATTATTACATAACGAGTCATACAAATTTTTTAAACCCAATCAATCCGCCAAAGCATTCACATGATAATGGTAAATTCATAGGGAAAGTCTGTAATACCGACTGTCAGCAAAGCTTAGAAAATTTTACTAAAATGGTCATTCGTATAAAATGTAATTCTGAAGAATTGGCGTTCGTAGTTTGAATATTTCGGAAGTATTGGATTTCTGAAATATTGTCATTCTAAATATTGTTAATTCTTTATTACGAAAGAATGAATATTGTAAATTCTGAGTATGTGTTGATATAAAGATTAGAGATTCGATGTTTTTGACAAGGTGATAATTTGTCATTCTGAATTATGAACCATCTTTATTTTTTACATTCCTAACTGTGAGTTTCTGAAGTTGGTATACTTCTGAAATTTTTACTTTTGACGGTGTGCCTGCAAGCCGCCAACGGGTGCTTTCTTTGGAAATTTTTGTTTCTCGCGCATGCGCAGATCAAGATGCGCACTGGTTCGGCGCATATTTGTTTTAAGCGCCAGAATTAAAAAAAAGAATTTATGAAAATTAATTAAAATTTTTTCTAAGATAGTACCTCAGCGCTATCAGTAATCTTTGATCAAGTTACAATCGAAAACATCCTAAAAATAATATCTCGTTTGTAAAATATAGTCATTACTAATTTCGCTTCGATAATTATTGATAATAAATCAAAGACATATTCGTCGACCCCGTTTATGAAAATAATTTTCAACTTCCCGCTAAGAGAATCGAAAAATTTCAAAAAAAGGGAAGTTATTGGTTTCGATCCGATTTTCGAAAGTTGAATCTCTAACAGATCTTGACATTTTGAGGTTCTAGGAAGCTATTCTGATTAATTTCAAGGTGATGTCCGAGCTTATGTGTGTATGTACGTACGTACGTATGTATGTAAATATTTTGTAACTTTTGAACGGATGAACAGATTGAGCTTTTCAAGATCGCGTCTGGAGCAGCTCATCAATTCCAACAATTTCTGAAAAAAATGAGCATAACCGGTACAGTATATTCGGAGATATTCCAAAAATAAAATTTTTTCTTCGAATAACTTGTAACGTGATCGGTAGATCGATTCCAAAATCTCATCAGGTGTAAAATATAAGCCGCGTCGAATGCTACCGCAACCATCAATATCGGTTCATTAGTTAAAAAGAAACCGTTGTCAAAAGAATTTTGAAAAAGTATCATTTTCTAATAAAATCAAAATTGTTGAGCTAAATTATAAAATATTTTTTTAACATCAGCGGTCAAAATACTGCGTCAAATTTCACTTTAAACGTCAAAAATCGGTTCACTATTTCAAAAAATATTGGTGATTAAAAGTGAAAAAAATACTGATTCCTTCTTTTTTCCCGAATAACTCATAATATCATTCATCAAATTTTTCAAAATTTTATTTTGAATGTAGAGGTCAAAAAATTGTGCCAAATGCCTTATTGAACGTCAAAATCAGTTCATTATTTCCAAAAATATTATTGATATAAGATAAAAGAAAACAACGATTTAGTTCTTTATATTTTGTTTGTTACCCAGACAGCATTAAAGTCAGAATGACTGCTTTACGACGTATTTTTGAAGGAGTCTTCAAGAAGTCTTATAATGACTTCTTAAAGGTGTCATTTTTAAGAACTCTAAATTAAGAGTTCTTGAAGACTTCATAAATAAGACGTCAGTTTTGTGACGTCTAAATGTATTCTTTTTTTAACTTTTTTGAAGTCAAAATGAAGTCAAAATTAGGAACTCCTTAAGACGTCATGGTAAGTTCATTCTGAAGTCTTATTTGCGGAGTCAGAAAAAAGAACTCTTTGAGAACTCTTTGAGAACTTTTAAAGATGTCTTACTGAGTTCGCTAGGTGGCGCATTCGACATCTTGAGAACTTCTTAAAGACTTCTTTAACGTGTTTTTAAGACGTCCAAATCATAAATAGGAACTCATTCAGAACTCATCAAGACGTCATTTTGCTATCTGGGATATTGTTTATTACTTGAATTTTCGGGATATGATGATTTATTCGACATGAGATGATTTATTTTCCGTCTATGTCAGAAGAATCAGTCGAAACGTTGCGAAAAATCGAAAAAAAATTTGTTTTTTGTTCTGGGGCACGAAGGCCCCCCTCTCAAAAAATTATAAAAAAAAAATTTTTATTTCCCGTGAAGTTATGAACTCTATAATGTCGCGTGCCAAATGCTAAAAGGGCGTATAAAAGTTATACGCCCTTTTGGCTTTGAAGAACCAAAAGGGCGTATGATTTTTTTTTTTTGTGCCAATCGTTTTGTAGACATGTTCTAAGTCTAAAAATGAAAAAAAAAATCTCCAAAGCCAAAAAGACGTATATCTTCAGATACGCTTTTTTGGCGTTAGTACGTCAAAAATTTTTTTTTCTGCAGATCTTTACGTTTCGAACCATTCTAAAAAGAATGGTGTTACGTTCTGGCTTCAATTAAATTTAAATAAAAATTTTTAGAAATTTTTTTTTTGAAGTCTCGAATTATTTATTCGCCGCAGTGGGCGAATAAACGGTTCGACACTTCTTATAATCATAATTAATTAATAAATTAATAAATCGTTACTTTGTTGGCGATATTATTTTTATTCACCGCCAACAATGTAACGGAAATCTCTTGCGATAAGAGAGTCGCCGTGGCTCGCGGATAGTCTAAACAGATGACGATGCATGAGACTCGGGCCACGACGATTCTCTCATAGAAAACCTGAGATGCAACGTTAACATTTTGAAAATGTATAATACCAAGGAGTGACAGAATCAAGTCAGTCGATTAAAGTCAGTCGTTTACAGGCAGTCGATCACAAGATCTAGTAGAGCCAAGAACTCTACACAAACCTGCTGGCTTGATCCTGTCACTCGGACTTGAAGCAAAATATATATCCGTATTTTATTTAAATACGCACTCCTTATTTAAACTTTGGGCGCCGCTACGGGCAGCCCAATACTCTCACCTGTTCCGGGCGCCGATCCCGGCAGCCTGAACGTTTCCTTTCCAAACCCGAAATTCATGCTTCGAGGCCGATGACGCAGGAGGTCAGGATATGCGGTACAGCTCGGTCGCGGGATTCGAGGTGTTATCGCGGACCTCACCGAAGGTCATCCGAGAGTTGGGTCGGAGGAAGTTCTTGTTGAGCTTTCCAGCTCTTGTGTTGTTGAGCTTTTGAGCTCGTGTGTTGTTGAGCTTTCAAGCTCTTGTGTTGTTGAGCCTTCGAGCTCTGGTGGTTTGATCGACGAATTAAAATTGCTTTCCTCTACGAAGGAACCGAGTCTTCGGGGCTCGTCTTGTTTGCGTTCAAAGGAGACATCAAAGGAATTACTAGGGGCGAGCTATAGGGCCCACAATCGTCTTCATGGTAAGTCACTAACTTTTTGCATAAAATAAAAGAAGGTCAACGGCTGACGCACCTGGGGTCTATTGACACCCTAACGACGTCAACCTGGTTAAATTAAAAATATTCTGTCGGATTAATAGATAAGCCAGAATGTAACAATGGCAAAAAAAAAATTTGTTTATACAACCTTTTGACATGGAACCCTATCTAACTGCTGTAATACGCCCCTTTGGAATTTGGCACGCGATGTTTTTATCATATGTTAGGCCAATATGTGATATGTGGATTAATATGGACCAATTAAAAAAAAAGTTTTAACTAAAAAATTAACTTGACTAAAAATAAAAAAAAAATGATAATTTTTTCGTTACAATTTTTTTTCGAATGGTCCATTTTGCCCCACATATCACATATTGACCTAAAATATAATAAAAACATTATAAAGGTCATAACTTGACGGAAAATGAAAAAAAAATTTTTTACCTAATTTTTGAGGGGGGCCTTCGTGTCCCATGCTCCCCTACTATCTTAGAAAAAATATTAAATAATTTTCATAAAATTTTTTTTTAAATTCTGGCGCTTAAAACAAATGTGCGCAGAACTAGTGCGCATCTTGATCTGCGCATGCGCGAGAAACAAAAATTTCCAAAGAAAGCACCCAACAGCTACCTAAACGCCTAAGAGCAAGCGAGACAGTAAATAATCGCTTTGCGCATGCGCCGTCGAGTCGGCCAAGTTACTCAATAAATGCAATAACTTTGATCACTTTTTTTTTTTATTTAACACAAATTATAATGGAATATTATTGTTTTAATAAAAACTTTGAATATTCTTCTTTACGATTATGTAAATAAAACCTAGTATTACGTCATTTATTTAAATGTAATTAATCATCAAAGTTTGTGAAAATCGAGAATTTTCGATTTTCAAAAATTCATAACTTTGAAACTATCAACTTTAGGAAAATTTTATAAGAGTAACTTTCGTCTTAAAATTTCCCAAAATACTAAAAAAAAAAATAACCGGTCCCCAAAAAATTATTTTTTAAACAATTGTTTAAACAAATGGTTATAAACAATTGATGGCCCGGGATTTCGAAAAAATAACTGCGATATTCGGTTTCAATGGGTCAAAGAACATAAAAATAATCTTACTTTGTACACTGACCTCAAAAGTTTACGAAAAGGTAATACAGCGTCTAGACTACTTGGATTTGAACGAAGGATTTTTTTTCTTCAATAACTACTTATTTTTTAATTAAACAAAAAGAGCAATTTTTGGTAAAAATCATAATTTTTTGATCGAACCATTACCAAAAATTCAAATATAAATATTTTGTTTATTCCTTCGTAATAAATAATCAATTTATTTTTTATTGAATTCAAAAAATAAAAAATTTACTTCTTGTTCAATTCCAAAAACTACTATTTATTATTATGATATACAACTATCTTATTTTAAAATTGACCGCTGATTTTTTTTTATCTACCCTGATATCCCTGTGGAAAAGCTCTCATAAATTCTGATAAAATATTGAATATTTTTTATGAGAATCTATGAGCTTCGAAAATATCTATGAGATTTAAAAAAATTCTCATATGAATTTTTATGAGAATCTATGAGTCAAAGCTTTTGATGTTTTCCTATCATGATTTCCGTACTAGATTTTTAAAAGAATGAGTAAGATTTTTTAATTTATGAGATTTTGTGACTCGAATTCCGCCAACGATTATGAGATTCAATAAGTACTTTCATTTCTATAAGATTGTTATAGTTTATTCTAATGTATTTTCAATAAGAATTGATCAGGCGAATTCCGATGTTATAATACTTACAAAATCTCAATAAGATTATTTTTTTATACGAAATTTTCAAAATTTATAAGTTTTAGTAAGAGTTATCCTAGGAGATAATATCTTATTGAATATCATAAAATATTTGTCATATTTTATGAGAAAATATTTAACATGTATTTCTTCGAAATTTTATGAGATTGAATCAGGAATCACATGGACAAATGCAGACTTTTTTCTCATAAAAATTTTATGAGAATTAGTAAGAAAATCTATAATCGAATTAACTTGTAAAAACTTAAAAGATTTAATTTTAATTTAAAAGCTATGTGATTTATGAGTTTTTGTAAGTTTTAGTTAGAAGGCTATTACTTATAAAATATTATGGAGTACTTATGAGATTTTATAAATAATTTCCATTCACATAAAATATTAATTTTATCAGATTCATTCAAAAATAATTGCTTAACTTCATTTTTGTTTTATAAGAATTTACACCCAAAATACTAATATTATCACTATTTCTTGTACTTTAAGTATTTTAACTGTTCTGAGATGAGTGAAAATATAAGTTTTTATGTGATTTTTTACAAACCCAGTAATGTATCTTGCCCCATTTTTTTTTTTTTTGGTGCAAGATACATTATTTTTTTGTAGTGATATTGCATTTTTTTGGTTCAACAGAATAAAATTTCTCGGAACAAGTACTATTCTTTTCACGCAAGTTTTTTTGTATTCTCCGACCAAAATAACAAAAGTTGTTTAAGCCAAGAGAAAAAATTTCTCGGGAGAAAAGATCGATATGGAGAAGGGGAAAGTCACCGGTGCTAGGCAGCAGCAGCGGGAGTAGTTCGGTGCTCGCCACGAGATCGCGCCTACGATTTGTAGTGTCCCTGGTAAGACATTTATTTCAGAAGTGTTATATTCCAAATTTCAATACGATTTTATTCGAGTACTCCTGTCATTTGACAGACCAACAAGTACCTGTTTGGGTTGTACTATGGTATATCCCATAATACATCATGACTTTAATATTTAATATTAATGTTTACTTGAGTAAATTTGATGAATAAATAAACGGACTCAATTTCATAGATTTTTCGTGAATAGATTGCTAAAGATTTTCCGCGTAAATACTCATACAAATATTCTTGAGTATACATAATAGAAACTTTTTGAATTCATGCTAAAAAATTCAATAATTTAGCATATAAACTATATGGAAAATAACTGTACTCACATTGATTAATCAGTATCAAATCTTGTATGATTACTTTAGAAATCGTCTCATACAATCTTATTCATTTCCAAAATCTACTCAATTGTAAACTTTACATTTTTCGAAAACTTATAAATACTTTTAATTACAATATTACAGCTTCTGTTTCTTATAGATTCTGATAATTTATATAAGAATTTTAAGAAAAAAATTTTTTTGATGCACCATCTATGAGAAAATAATTGTATCAGAATTTTTGAGATTTTTCGTGGACAAATACTGATCGTTTTCTCATAGCCAATTTTTTTTTATGAGATTTTATAAGACCTTTTCCACAGGGTAGCCACACCTTGCTCAGCAAGTTCTGCAGTGAATCATTTTCAGCTAACTTAACGACAAGTTTCTGGCAAGCCTTGGCTGGATAATACTTGATGCAAATTTACTGCTGTCATCTGAATGTAATTCGACAGAAAAACTTGTCGTCAATTTGAAATGAAACTTTCAACCAACTTAACGTTATTGTCTGACAGTAGCATTTGTAGTCAAATTGAATTCGAAGTTACAGACAATTAACTGTCAACTTAAAGGTAGCTGCTTGCTCTCCAACACTTTCCTTTAAAGCTGGGCCGCACCTAACGAAGTCCTGAATTTAAGAATTCTAATTTATTAAATAATTATCATAACAGCAATTTTATTAGCTTCCGACTAAAAGCAGAAGACAAACTTCCTCGGAAGATTTTCATCATCCGAGTCCCATAAATATTCAAAAAGTAATTAGAATTCTTAAATTCAGGATTTCGTTAGGTGCGGCCCA
This sequence comes from Microplitis mediator, assembly GCF_029852145.1. Taxonomy (NCBI): domain Eukaryota; kingdom Metazoa; phylum Arthropoda; class Insecta; order Hymenoptera; family Braconidae; genus Microplitis; species Microplitis mediator. The sequence goes on along the minus strand of NC_079969.1, from coordinate 16,397,912 downwards.
CCCTTAAGTTACTTTTAGAATACGGCAGTAGCTTGTTGTTAACTTGTTATGTCCTCAGTGGCCTCAGGTGCCTCCACCTGTTAATTAATTAGTGAACTTGATATCCACAAATAGGCGCGCATTTGAAATCATATATTAATATCTTACAATATTTATTGCGTCTTATCAACATTTAGTCAATTATTTAAATAATAAATCGTCGTGGCATATAATCATTAAATTCTACGTTTTTATTATAAGAAAGTTAAATAAATAAATAGATAAATCTTTATTTTGTATTCAGAGAAAAATAAATACAGTTTGAGTGGTCCTGGAACGTTCCTGTCATCCGATCCTTAAACCCTAAACAAAACACACGCATAAAAATCATGAATAGGCCCTTGTTTCATAGTTAAAAGTAAAAATATGGTTACAGACAAATGCACACTCTATAAACAATAAGAAAAGAAAATATACAATAAATAAATGTTATTTATAAATGTTATTTATAAAACCATATCTCAAGAACTTAACTATTATTATTAATTTATAGTTATATATTAAATAAAGAGCGACTCGTATAATAAATAGGTTAATAGAAATATAGAAATATAGCATTAGAATAATTATAATGATGTTTCACGATAAATGATAATGTCAATCGTATCAATTAATTAAATATAGAATAATTATAAAAGAATACACCTCTGATAGTCAAGAATATTTAACTGAAAGATTGTATCCAAATACAGGAAAATAGAATATAAATAATATAAGTAATAAGTAAAGTCATAGAATGGGTAAAGTAAAGAACGTAAATATGTAAGTTCATGTCTCGAATTAGTATTAGTAAAAAATATAAGTATATTTGGTAAAGAACATGGATATATAAGAATATATATACACAAAAAAAATGAAAAATTTCCAAAAAATGTCAAAAAAAAAATTTAGAACACAAAAAACAAGTTTCAATTTTTTTTTTTTCTTCGATTTTTTTTGACATTTTTTGGAAATTTTTCATTTTTTTTGTCATTTCTTTGCATTTGCTGAGTTACCAACGCAAAAATTTGAGAAAAGTCGAAAAAAAAAAAATTTTTCATTTTGATTATGATTACACAATTAAAGGAACAAAACTTGCTCCTTTAATTGTTTAGCTAAACTTTGATCGATGATTCCCAAAAAACGGTTCGATAGATCAATTTAAAAATTTACAGGGGTCTTGGGGGTACATTAAGCTAAAAAAGTCCCTGGCAACATAATTTTTTTCATCGATATTTGCAGAGTAGCGGTTGATTTACCAAAAAACCAAAAAAAGTCATTTTTTTGTACTTTCTTCTAATGGATGTTAAAAATAAAAAAAATTTTTTTTTTCAAAAAATGATGACAGGGTCTTGTAGAGAATTTATTCAAGTTTTCAACGTTGCCCTTCAACTTTCTGTGCGATCATTGGTACCTGAAATATCGAAGATCAAAGCCAAAAGGATCATTTTCTGTTTGAAGGCTGATATCTCTGCGACAAATCGTCCTACGAGGTTAAAAAAAAAACCAAATTGAAGCTGAATAAATTTGCTAAACGATGTATGCATTCGTTTAGTTAAAAGAATTTTTCCGCGGTCCGTGGGCTCTTCGGAAAAAAAAAAAAAATTTAGAAATTTTTTGGCTCGCGGTATTTCTCATGTTTGCGCAATAATCGGAGCTTTTAAAAAATTTTGAAAAAAATACACCTAAACTAGAGATTTCAAGCTATAAAATGCTTTTTTTAAATTTTCGATACGATTTTTTTTCACCAAGTTACAGCCTTCCAAAAATCACTAAAAAATTTATAAAATTTTTCTGCTCCTTTAATTTTTTGCATTAGTGTATATGTATGTTGTATGAGCATGAGAGTAGTGGGGAGAAGTTGGAGAGTGGAGGTCAGAGATCTCTCTGCCGTCTGATGTAACTTCACTTCTCTCCAGGCGGTGATCACTCAATGCTTTTGTATGGGACTCAATTTTGTCAGCCGACTCAGTTTTTCCATACCAACTTAAAAGCGCTGTCTTACAATTTTTAGAGTTTTTATAGTTATTTATACTAATTGTTGATATCCACAAGGTTACCGAATTAGCGGAATCAATTTTGGGAAAAATCGTTTTGTCAAATTCACTATCTAAACTCGACCAACTCTGACAAAATTGGGCATGGTGGGGGGCAGAAGTGATAACCGCCTGCTTCTCTCCGAGAACTATTGACGAGCACAACTGTTAATACTGATCAAATCTTATCTATACTTTATAATAAAACTCAGTCTTCAGATAAAAGTTATTTCTTCAATTACATCTATCCTTATCCATAACTTCATAATTTCATTAAATAATAATAATAATAATCATCATCATAGTCAACAATAAATTTATCACTGTTTTCGAATTCAAAATTGGTCCCGCGTGACAAGGAACTGCCCACTGTCCAGGAGGTGGCGTCAGCTCCGATCCTAGTAACCTCCCAGGACATAACAAACTTACGGTTAGGGTGGCTATCAGGGTCGTGTCTATCTGTGACGAGGAGCAAAGTTACTAGAATAGTAACCTTGACGAGGAGGATGCAATTAGGGGTGTGCGATTAATTCGAACTTACGAATTATTCGTTTCGAATCGAATATTTCGAATTTTCGAATAATTCGAAAGTTCCCGAATAATTCGTAAAATTTCGAATAATTCGGAAATTTTCGAATAATTCGCGAATAGTTCGAACAATTTGCGAATTATCGAAATATCACTGAATTTTCTATTGTTTCCAATTTGAATTCCATTACATCGTGTATTAAAATATTCTACTTACGAATAATATACTTTTTGATTAAAAATCAATAACCCGGAGAAAACAATTACTCAATTTCAATGTATGTTCATCTCTGTCAGTAACATAAAAAATCTAGATACCAAGATTGGCAAGAGATCTTTTCAATTCATTTTGGTTTTTATAATTATTAATTTCTGTTCGAAAAAAAAATTTACACATGCAATATTTTGAAATTCTCAAAATTAATTTCTCCAAGTTTTTTTATAGAGAATTTTAAAATATTACAGTATATACCTTTGTTAATTAAAAAATTTAAAAATAAAAATAACTAAATAATAGTTAAAAATGGTTTTTCATAATAGGACAAACGCAATTAATAATCGGACAAACGTTTATACATAATTATAGACCAAATATGATAGAATAAAATTATAATTTGCATAGAGAGGGCTAAGTCAACAGTAAATTTTTATTTAATTTTTTATAAATAAACAAAATTAGGACAAACAATTATTAATAACGAACATTCAAGGTCAAACGATTTTTAATAATCAAATTCCAAAAAAGTGTCAAAAAAATTTGGTAGGGGCTGACTTTGCTCAGCTAGTTGAGTATTCGCCAAAATTTCTGGGACACCTTTACCAACCTTATAACTGCAATTACTTGTCTAGTTTTTCGGCAAAGTTCCGTCCCCACCTGTTTCAGACTGTTTTGACCGGTGATAATGTTATCAGATGACTTGCTTATGTATTCTATAGAATTTCATACTGTGTAAACTAAAATGGATTTTTTTAATGGATGTATTGAAATGGTTACTGTCATGGGTCATTCTATCGAATGAAAATTATCTGAAAGCGTGACTTCCGCAGTCTGTGAAATTTTGTGGAATTATCGACAACCTTTTTTCTAACTGTCTTTAATACTTCTGGAGTAGATACGATATTTCTCTGGTTCAAAAAGATTATTTTAAATGATTTAGAATGTTAAATGTCCATAAGGTATGATTTAATGTTATTTCATTTTGAAATTATTCCGAATGATTTGAGTTCATTTCAAATCAGGGTTAGAAAAGTTAAGTAACTACTTCGTTTTTTAAATAATCTCAACTGTTCGATGAAAATATTATTTTCACAATACCCTGGTGAAAATTTTTCGGACTTTTCTCTGAAAAATTCTTAAGAACTTTGGAAGTGAGTTCTTCAGAAAAAATTCCGAAAAATTTCCACCAGGGTAAACAGGCTCCCAAAATTCAATCGAAGTGATAAAGTGATTTTTCTGGCCTTGCTTAAATTTTTGTTGTAATGCATTTTTTTCTGTGAATTTTTTATCAATTTTTCAGGAAGCGGAAAATTTTTTCACACAGAATATGTTCTTTACTCGATAATTGAAGTTTCTTTTCGAGTATCAACGACTATGTACTCTTTTTTTTAACTTCCCGCTGAGAAAATCGACGATTTTCAAAAAATTCGGGAAGTTATTGGTTTCACCCCGATTTTCAAAAACCGGGTTTTCATCATATGTCGACATTTGAAAGTGCTGGGATGCTATTCTGACATTTTCAGAGCGATGTCTGTATGTATGTATGTATGTGTGTGTGTGTGTGTGTGTGTGTGTGTGTGTGTGTGGATGTAAACCTCTTATATCTTTTTGATGAATGAACCGATTTAGATGGTTCTTGCGGCATTCGGAAGATATTTTCTGAATTTAGATTTTCAAAAAAATTTTGGACCATTTAGTCAAATAAACTCTGAGATTTTTAAGAAATACGAAAAAAAAAAAAAATTTTTTTTGTTTTTTGTTGAATATTGTGAAAACTGTTTTATCGATCAATTCCAAAATCTAATCAGCTCTAGAACTCGATAAAAGCTTTTGATTGCCACCAAGAACGTCTCAATCAGATAATCCGTTCAAAAGATATCGTCGACGAAAGAAACAGTAGAAAACGGTTTTTTGCAAATATCGTCGGGACGACTAAACCAATCATTTCCAAAATTTCATCAGCTTTATACCTCAATAAAACGCGCCGATTGCCACCTCAACCGTCTCAGTCGGATAATTCGTTCGAGAGATATCGTCGACGAAAGAATGAAAAAAAATCGTTTTTTTCGTTTTTCGTTAATATTTCGGAAACTATCGAATCGATCAATTAAAAAATCTAATCAGCTTTAGAACTCGATAAAATCATTCGATTGCTGCCAAGAACGTCCCAATCAGATAATCCGTTCGAGAGATATCGTCAACGGGATAATAAATGTTAAATCAATATCTGCTTTTTTCATTGAATAACATAATAATTACTGAACAAAATTACTCAAAACTAATATGTTCTTATTTATATAAGTCATTGGAAGTGATTGCCTAAAAATCGTCATGTTCGCTCGTATCAGGATATACTTACACGATATAGATACAACATATCACGTAAATACTTATTTTTGAGCTAATTATTGAACATAATTGTGAACAAATATAAAAAATGCTCATTCATTTATTATTTTAGATTCTAAATTTTTAAACTTTAATATAAAACGTAACCCTGTTGAGCTTGAAAAGCTCATAAAAAAGGGAAACAAAGGTAACTTCGAGCTCGAAAATGTATTCACAACAATGTCTTAGAGATCAAGGAGCTCGAAAAAAGCGGGAAGGTTTAGGGCTGGCCCGCAGGGTCAACCGATAGACAGATTTTTTGTATACTTTTTGTAGGATTCACATATTGCATTATTTTTTTTTAAAACGGGTTTTAATTCATTCAAAATTGCTCCTGTGAAAAAAGGATTGAATCCACGTAGATTGTATTACATCAGACCTCGTTATAAAACTGTTTGCTGTCATTTTTATAAACCAAGTATCTCGATAGTTTAAGAGAGAAACTAATAGTCTTATGACGAGGGCTTACTAACAGTATTATAACGAGATCTGTCTAAATCTGCTTGAATCTACACAAATCCACGTTGGGCTACTGACGTCTACGCAAGCAAACTTTTTTATACACGGTTTAATCTACGTCGATTTAATGTAGTCATACGCCCTAGTAGAAATTTTCCGGACTTTTCTCTGAAAAACTCAGTTCTAAAGTTCTTAAGACTTTTTCAAAGTTTTTCAGAGAAAAGTCCGAAATATTTCCACCAGAGCGTAGATCTATGTAAGCCCTTATTGAAGAAAACGATTTACTCAATGATGAAGGTATACCTATATAGTATTAAAATTGAATTGTTTTTCTCGCCTCTGGGCGGAAAGCGTCAACTTTATCGTCCCGCTGTGCAAAACGAAGTTGCCGCTTTCCGCCTCCGTCGAGGAGAAGAATAGTATACACTCCTTGGGCTGTAATTAAAATACTCGGTTTTGCCCCGACCAACAATTACATGTAATCTGAGACATTTCTTACTTTACTTCCCTAGGTGTGTAATATACTATTGAATCATTCCGAATTGTTTTGAATTCCCGGGTAAAAAAAATTGTATTCAACTATATATGATTATATACAATTATATGCAATTCATATCTAATTATATAATCCATATATAATTAGGTACAATAATATGTAATTATATATAAATTTATATAATGGTTTTATATATAAATTATATACAGTTGTATGTAATTACGAAAAATTATATGCTATTGTTTATAGTTACATAGAATTTCATATAGGTTCTCTTGGTCAAAAAACGTGAAAATTTTTATTTCTTACGCCCCCGCACATTGCTATAACAATAGATCTTACAAAAAAAAATTGAGCCATCTATTTTCTCGTATCGTAGGTGATTTTTATTTCAAATTATAATTCTGTAGGTGTCTTGGTCAAAAAACGTAAATATTTTCACTTTTTACGCCCCCGCACAGCCCCACCAGTGTCGATTTAAAAAAGAAAATTACACCATCGATTTTTTCAGTTCGTCAGTAATTTTTATTTTGCTATGAAAACTGTTGCTATGGTAACAATTGCTATGGCAACGGTTGCTACGCCATCTGGTAGTAGCCAATCAGAGTATTTGATCGTTAGCCAATGAGGAGCGAGGATTCGGTGAATAGCCAAAAAGTCAATTTTAAATAGGAGTTTCATAAAATCTGTTCTTATTGAGCGTCTACGTTGTGAAACAATTATGTATGCCAAATTTCAAGTTTATAGGACATGTAGTTTCGGAGATCTCGTGAGAAGTGAGTCAGTGGTATTTCGCTTATATATGTATAGATTCTAAATCAACGAACCAATTGCAATAAATTATGGAGTGATTGATCCTTTTTGGCTATCGTCCCTATTGGGTCACGTGCCACGATTATGGAGTGATTAAAAGAGACCGTGAGGTCTGATATATTTTTTAAACATTTAATACATCATATTATCACGTATCTATGGGAAATTTTTATTTTTGAAATTGATCCCCGCATGAAAAAAACTTATACTCTGAAATTATATCAGATAATATAATATTTATTATATTATAGTATAATTTAGAATATAAATAATTATATATTTAAAAATAACTACTTTTGGGCCGTTTTCAATATAAAATTTTATATTTTAAAAGTATATCAATATAATATATAATTTTATATTTCGGCATATATTATCATTATAAAAACTCCATATAATATTAGATTATATAAAAAAAATATATGTCATTATATAGTATCAATTTATAGGTTTATATATATTATGATTTTATAATTCAAATTATATTATTAACAGTATAATATAATATATAATGCTCGTGTATAAGCTTGTATATATTAAAAGATATACATGACACTTTTGTGCTTCGAAAAATTTTCAGTTCCATGAATGCTCTTTCGGTATCCTCTAAAACTTATTTTATTTTGAGTAATTATTTTTTTATATTAAAAATTAATCATATAAATGAAAATTTATAGTCATAACGACTCTCTCTACAAACTTCCTTTCAAGTTCGATCTACATACTTAATTTACTCGAATAAAATATATTCTCATTGATACTCACAATCATCGTCAAACTGAAAGTTTTTATTTTTCATATTTTATTTTATATTTTTAGATATATAATACAATATACAATTCAATATCTTGAGATTCTCCAACGTCAATTATATAAAAAAATATATTTAACAATATAATATTTAATATATAAAAAAATATATTCTATTATATATCATTCCAATATATGTAAATTTATAATGAATTTTATAAGTTACAAATTATATTTTATAATTATATTACATATTATGAAAATATGTATATATTTTTTTATAATTTAAATTATAAATCAAAGTATAACTTTGAATTTATATAAATATTATATTTTATTATACATACATTTTTGCCGTTTTATAAAATTATATATTTACGGTATATTTTTTTATATATAATCAAAATATATGTTATTTTCATGCGGGTCTTAAGATCGTTTTAGAGATATTCGAAAAAGACTTTTTTTTACCGTTATTTCTTCCAACAATATCTCTCGAACAACTTAACCGATTGAGATTATTCTTGCGGCAAACGATGTGTTTTATTGCGTTCTAGAGCTGATTAGATTTTGAAACCGATTGATCCCGTCATTTAAAAAAAAAAATTAAAAAAAAAATTTTTTCGTATTTTGTAATTATTCCGAAGTCTATCCGATTGAATGATCAGTAATTTACAGAAAATTTGATGGCTTACAAGCTTTTTCAATTGTCGCAAGAACCATCCAAATCTGTTAATTAGTTAAAAAGTTATTGGAGTTCACATTCATACCTACACAAAAACACACACCGTGTGTTTACACGCACCGACATCACTCTGAAAATAGTCAGAATAGCTTCCTAGGACTTCAAAACGTCGAAATCTGATGAAAACTCGATTTTCGAAAATCGAGGTGAAAACAATAACCCCGAATTTTTTTGAAAATCGTCGATTTTCATGGGACGAAGTAAGAAACTTTAAGATGATTTGTAAAAAAACAACTTAATTGCCAGATTTAAAACTCATTGTAAATCATTTTCACGTTGATTTCAAGTTTCGAAAATTTCACTAAGATTGGATAGGATCACACTTTAAGAAAATTTTTAGTTGAGAAAGTCAACTTATACATCGCGTTACCAGAACCGAAAAGGCGTATAAAAAAATTTTTTTGCTCCAATCAATGTAAAATTGTTGAAAACATTAAAATCTATGGAAAAAACGAAAAAAAAAAATCTGTCTATCGGTTGACCCTGCGGGCCAGCCCTAAAACTTCCCGCTGTTTTCGAGCTCCTTGAGCTCGTAAACATTGTTGTGAATACATTTTCGAGCTCTTCGAGCTCGATAATACGTTTGTATTCCACACAGTAAAAAATATTGTGTAAAATCAACACAGTTTGTGTGTTAAAAACGGTTGACACGAAATTTGTGTTAAAATCTCGACACAAACTTTGTGTAACCCCTTTTTAACACCAAGATTATGTTGAAATATCGCCACAAGAGGGCGCAAAGAATTCCACAGTAACACACAAAATGTGTTAATAAAGAGTGTATAACACATTTTTTATGTTACAAAATAAAGTGACACAAACTTTGTATTAATTTAACACACTACAATTTTTAACACAAACCGTTTTCGACCCAAAAACACAATATTTTTTACTGTGCATTGTTTTTTACCAATTCTTTCCCCACGATATCCCGCGAACGAATTAACTGATTGAGACGGTTGAGGTGGCAATCGAAAGCTTTTATGGAGTTCTAGAGCTGATTAGATTTTTGAATTGATCGATTCGATAGTTTCCGAAATATTCAACTATTTTTTTTCATTCTTTCGTCGACGATATCTCTCAAACTGATTATCCGATTAAGACGGTTGAGGTGGCAATCGGCGCGTTTTATTGAGGTCTAGAGCTGATAAAATTTTGGGAATGATTGGTTTAGTCGTTTCGACGATATTTGCAAAAAACCGTTTTCTACTGTTTCTTTCGTCGACGATATCTTTTGAATGGATTATCTGATTGAGACGTTCTTAGTGGCAATCAGCCACTTAGCGTATAACAAAAAAATTTTTTTTTTTCGTTTTTTCCATAGATTTTAATGTTTTCAACATTTTTACATTGATTGGAGCAAAAAAAAAATTTTTTATACGCCCTTTTGAGATATACCCTTATGGTTCTAGTAACGCGATATCGAATCTTCATCTCGATACATGAAAACACTCTTCATAGTTTCTTTGCAAATCATACATTATAGGATCACCTTTAGTATATAGAAACACTATCTATGTCAGATTGGATCGTTACTTCTTTAGATTTTTGATATTCCCAAATGTTATCAGAATTTACCTTGAAAGGTTGAGGTTAGTAAAATGTGACAAAAAACATTTATTTGCTGCTTTATTTATCATTTTATATAATTCTAAAAGTCGATTACATATTATCAAGACAATGATTACACCGATTGTGTGCTCGAGATTTGTGTGTGAGATTATTAAACCTTTAGTGGAACTAAATATAAAAATCTGGAAAACGGTTGAACCTTGTCGCTGTACCCGAGCTCCATAAACTAGAAAAAATTTTTTTGAATACATTTTATAGTTCTTTGCGCTCAATTTTTTCTAACGTTTGTTGACGATATTTTCTAAACTAACGAATCAATTAAGCAGAGAATAAAAGAGACCGTGAAGATGAGAATCTGGTATAAATTTGAAACATTTAGTATATTATATTATGAGGTATTTGGGAAAAGACAAAAACTATTGTATTATACGTTTTAATTTTCAATGGTTTTGGAGGGTCGGTTGAATCTGATGTAAATCCATTTGAGTTTCAATCAAATTCAACCAGAGCTTTTAATCAGGGATGCCCTTTTCCACAACGAAATGTACCTCAATGCTAAATTTCATTAAAATACTTTGAGCTGTATGATTGTGATTGAACGATAAACCCACAAATGTACTAACTTTCACATTTATAATATTTGAAGGATATATATAGAATTGTTCACTATATTATTAAAAGATTTCTTATCGTTAGTACAGGAATCAATCTGAGAAGTATTCGAATTACCATGTCACCTAAACACGAAAATCATATGTAAAAATGTACTCTATTCACCATGAAGGTTTTTGTCATGAGAAATGTTTTCCAAATCTTAGACTTATACATCGTGAAAATCATACTTATAACATATGATGAATAAACTTTTTGCGTACATTGGAAAATATGAAAGGAAAAATAAAAATTCGATGATATTTGAAAATACAATTTAAAAAATTGGTAAGTTATTTTTATCTTGATAATGCTTTTTGTTACATGCATTTTTGTAATAGATTATCTTTCTTGAAGGTTTGCTAATAGAATGATTAAACTAATGAGTTAGTCGAAAGAAATATGGGAAAGTAGACAATCTAAAATGGGAGAAGATTTACACAGATTAACAACCATGATGAATAAATCTCAAAGACTAATAATTGGATTTTTAATATTGTTATTAGTTGATATTATTTGGATATCTAGCTTTAGACTCACTCAGGTAAGACTTCATTTATTTAATCGTAATTAAATTTATTACCGAAAGAAAGACGTATACATTTCAAAAAATTAAAAGATCAAACAAAATTTGAAAACAAGTTGAAGAACAATGAAAAAAAATCTGAAAACCACCTGACCCTGCGGGCCAGCGCCGAAACTTCCCATTGTTTTCGAGCTCAAAAATATTTTTGTCAATACATTTTTGAGCTCTTTAAGCTCAAAAATAGTGATGTCGCACATTCCATTGCGAAAATTCAAGTAGTAATCAGTAATGAAGTAAATAGTTTTTTTTTTTTTCATTTATATCAGCAATATCTTCGGAAATAACGAACCGATTTTGACGTTTGAAATAGCATTTTACGCAGTTTTCTGACCTCTAACATTGGAAAAAATTTGTGAAACATTTGATAAATAAGATTATGAGTTTTTCGGAATAACTGAAGTAAATCGTTATTTTTCTTATTTTTAATCACCAATATCTTTTGAAATAATCAATCGATTTTGACGTTCAAGGTGACATTCGACGCAGTTTTTCAATCACTAACGTCCAAAAAACCCCGTCATTAATTAGTTAAACAATTTAGAATTTATGTGAAAAAAAAACACGTCAAAAACGAAATCGGTTCATCCGTTCAAAAGTTACAGAATATTTATATACTGTACGTACGTACATACACACACCTATACACTCGGACATCATCTTGAAATTAGTCAGAATAGCTTCCTAGAACCTCAAAACGTCAAGATTTGATAGAAATTCGATTTTCGAAAATCGGACCGAAACCAATAACTTCTTTTTTTTGAAAGTTTTCAATTTTCTTAGCAGGAAGTTAAAACAATTTCCAATACTTGAAGTCTCTAATTTTAGGCCCCCAAGTTTCAAAAAATCTTTTGCGATTGTCACTGAGAAATCATAAAAAAAATATTAGTAAGACAAAAATTTTAGAAATTTTTGCTTTACTTTCAGAAGTCCACAGACGTATTTAGGTAACGTTTCTTTTTGTTATTTATGAGAAATCTCTAAATTGATTTCTCTTTTTTGAACTTTTGATGAGCTCTGCACGATGATTTATCGCTGTTATTGGTTATCAACTACAGAGTGACCCTTTGCAGCTTTAGCGACACCGTAGATACTCGAAATACATATAGTATGTTAAGAGCGATTCAGCAACGATTTTACTGTATCATGCCTTCGCGTCGGAAACTTGCAGTCGTTTTTTTTTCACTTACCTTAATCTGTCGCTCTCAAATTCTACAAATGGGTCAACAAATTTATGTTGTTCATTTCGTTTTTTGTTTCTGTACACTAAGTTATTTAATTTGTCTTTTATTTATTTTATTGCAGTATATTTATTTAGAAACTGCTTTCGAAAAGCCGTTTTTTAGTACATACATAAATCAATCAATGTTGACGTTATATCTACTGGGTTTGTGTTTTTGGCCACCGTGGAGAGGCCAGTGTAGCAAGTCGACTACTTACACGTTTGTAGATCCGAACATAGAAGATGAAAATTTTTATTCGGAAGTCAATAATTCAAATTTGAGTGATCCGATATTCGTTCCAATACAAAAACCAGAGAACCATGATCGATCGTCCGGAACAGAGAGTGATGATTCTTCCATTCGAGCTGTACGCTTCAGTAAATTAGCCGAAGTGCGACATATGTCTGAAAACGATGCTATCGAGGCTTTATTGGCAAGGCTTAGCTATCAAGCCAGCGTTCGAGCTGGAGAACAAGCACGCCGACAAGCTCATAAGTTTTCTATACAAAAAGTCGCCAAAGTCGCTCTGATGTTTGGCTTCATCTTGTTTACGGCAAATTATATATACCGAATTTTGTTGGCCCAAATGGATATTGGAAATATGACTATAATATCATCAACGTCTAGCTTATTCACTTTATTACTTGCTTCATTTGTTTCAAGTAACAGCAGTGATAAACTTTCCCTATCAAAACTGGTTGCCGTATTAGTTAACATCTTCGGAATGGTAAGTGAACAAAAAATATTTGACTTGTAAATAATAACAAATTTTTTATTGTACGGAAAAATAATTATTGTTTGTATGTGATGCACATTAACAAATACTGCATTGACTCTGATGATTTATGACACAAATGAATTGTGTCAACTGGACTTCAGTCCAATTGAGGACGATTTCTTGTAACTTAAATGAAGTACAGAACGGATAAATTTAATTAGCGACCGTAAAATAAGAAATAATAAAAAATAAAAGATCGCGATGAAAAGTTTCCGGCATCGAACTTTTTTTTTTTTTTTAATAAATGTTTCTTTATTTATTTAGAAAAAACCGTCATAAAATTGGATAAAATAAACAAAGAACATAAAACCATAATATTTGTATACATTCGTTTTTTTTGGAAAGTATCAGGCTGGAATTATCAGCATCTCGTACTATATCATTCTTTATAATTTTTATTTATTCTATTCATTAGTTCAATATTTGCAATAGATATATTTATTTAGGCCGGTTTTCTGCTAACATGACCAACCATCCCCGTAGCAACCGTTGTCATGATAGCAGTCTCCTTAGCAACCGTTGCCATGACAGCAGTCTTCATAGCAACCGTTGCTGTGGAAACATTCTCTATAGCAACCATTACTATGATAGTCTCCATAGTAACCGTTGCCATGACGACTATGAGCAGTGACACAACAACAACTTTTTAGGATAGATTTTTTTATGATTTTGATTGTAAGTTTTATTTGTTCAAGGTTTTAATGAGTAGATCGAATATAAATATGGATGCAAAAGAAGAACCTAAAGTTATGATTTTAAGTATGCTCAATGCATTTTTTCAAACTGTTTACGTGATATTCTTAAAAAAAAAAGTTGATCACGAAGATCGAATGGATATACCAATGTTTTTTGGATTTGTAGGCCTTTTCAATCTTACTTTGTTATGGCCAATATTTTTTATTCTTCATTATGGACATTGGGAAGAATTCGAATGGCCAAACAGTCGACAATGGACATTCATAGTTATAAATGGAATTATTAGTACAGTGTTGAGTGAAGTTTTATGGCTGTGGTACGTATAAATATTTTTGTTACAAATATTAACTTTACGTACTTTGAAACATCTTACTTTTTCATGTAATTCAGGAGCTGTTTCTTAACATCTTCACTTATAGGAATTTTATCAGGAAGTTTATTAATACCAATGTCGATGATAGCCGATGTACTCTTAAAAAAAATTCAATACCCTTACAATTTTTACGTGGGTTTGATACCGATGATATTTGCATTTTCATCTATATTCTTACTGTCGTATTATGAGAATTGGGACCCAGTATTGAATTTATTGAAATACTTTCATTCTTTGATTTTCAGAAAAAGTAAAAATATAAGGTAAGAAAAATATTGAATTACTGTTTTATTTATTATTAGTTCCATAATATAAAGGGATCAGCCATAAAGTACCTCGCACGATTTTTGAGATTAGATCCCTTCCCTAGCAGCAATATTGATCGATGCTTGCACAAGAATTGTTCAAGATATTGTGAAAATATGATAATAGTATATTACATACCTAGGCCAGTAAAATAAGAAAAGTCTCAGAGCACATGTAATTGTTGGCCGAGGCTGACAAACATGTGGTCTGAGGCTTTCTTTTTTACTGGCCAAGATGCGTATACTATTTTTCTGCTCGACGAAGCCGGAAAGTTGCAACTTCGTTTAGGTCAGCGGCCCGAAAGTTGCCACTTTCCGGCCGGAGGGCAGAAAACAATATTGACTGAAATTTTGTACAAGACTCTTGAAATAGATTTCTTGCGCAAGAATTGAAAAATTATTGCTCCAGATTATTGTTTCAGAAACTTGCGCCAGAGTATGGCCAAGATCCGTTTTGAGCTCCGGTATTATATCTTTTGATGCTACAACGTTAAGAGTATAATACCGGCAGACCGGGACAAAAATATAATTTTTTTTAAATTTTATTATCTTTAAGATTCTTCTTGGTATATTTTATCAAATCTTCAGTAGTCTATAACATATAAACTATTGTAGACTAAATAATAAGAGAGATAGAGTATTTCATTGTAAACTAATGCATTCAATAAGCAAACAAATACACGAATGGAAAAAATTAAAGGATCAAAAAAAAATTCTAAATTTTTAGGCGATTTTCAACAGGCTCTAACTTTGAGAGAAATGGTCGTACAAGAATAAAAAAAAAAGGAAATTGTAGCTCCAAGTATCTGCTTTTTGGATTAGAACTTCAAAATTTTTTTGCGTAGCAGTTTTTGAGTAATCTTAGAAAAACCAACGACAAAAAAATTTTCAATTTTTTTTTTTTTTTTTTTTTTGGTCTCCGGGCGTGGAAAAAATTATTTTTGCTTAACCACTATAAGGATAGGATACC
This sequence comes from Microplitis mediator, assembly GCF_029852145.1. Classification (NCBI taxonomy): domain Eukaryota; kingdom Metazoa; phylum Arthropoda; class Insecta; order Hymenoptera; family Braconidae; genus Microplitis; species Microplitis mediator. The sequence continues at coordinate 16,382,311 of NC_079969.1, read as the reverse complement.
TTCATTATTCAGCTTTAATTTCTTTTTTTATGGACCTTGATACGTCCACTTCTCGCCGAGATATCGGTCTTCAAATGGAAAAGGATCCTTTTGTCTTTGATTATCGATATCTCAGAAACCAATGATCGCACAGAAAGTTAATGGTGGGTTTTAAAAACTTGAATAAATTTCCTTCAATGATTAGCCATTGCTTTTTCGAAAAAAAAATTTTTTCCTATCGTCACATGAATTTAAAAATGCAACAAAAAAAGGGCTTTTTGTGGATTTTTGGAAAATCAAGCGCTGAAACGAAAATATTGTGGAAATCGATAATGTTGACTGTGCATTTTACAGTTCAATATGTCCACAAAAACCCTGCAGAAAGCCAGATTAATCCAACCAGCCGTTTTTTTGTTTCACGCGATCAAATTTTTAAAAAAATTAAAGGATCACGTTTTTTGCTCTGAAAAGCTCATAATCTTTAACAAGATGAAAACAAAAATTTTTTCGGAGCTTTGTCCACAATTTTATTGCAGACAGTGCTTAAATTTCCAAAAAAGAAAAAACTTTTTTTTCGAAACAAAATTTTCAAAAAAAAAAAATTTTCAAAAAAATTTTTTTTCGGAATAACTTTAGGAAATTTACAAAACTAACGCCCAATAATTTTTAGCACGTTTACGTTGCTGCATTTCGTGATTTTACTGATCTTTCAGTCATTAAATTTTTTTGAAAATTTTTTTTTTTTGAAAATTTTGTTTCGAAAAAAAAGTTTTTTCTTTTTTGGAAATTTAAGCACTGTCTGCAATGAAATTGTGGACAAAGCTCCGAAAAAATGTTTGTTTTCATCTTGTTAAAGATTATGAGCTTTTCAGAGCAAAAAACGTGATCCTTTAATTTTTTTAAAAATTTGATCGCGTGAAACAAAAAAACGGCTGGTTGGATTAATCTGGCTTTCTGCAGGGTTTTTGTGGACATATTGAACTGTAAAATGCACAGTCAACATTATCGATTTCCACAATATTTTCGTTTCAGCGCTTGATTTTCCAAAAATCCACAAAAAGCCCTTTTTTTGTTGCATTTTTAAATTCATGTGACGATAGGAAAAAATTTTTTTTTCGAAAAAGCAATGGCTAATCATTGAAGGAAATTTATTCAAGTTTTTAAAACCCACCATTAACTTTCTGTGCGATCATTGGTTTCTGAGATATCGATAATCAAAGACAAAAGGATCCTTTTCCATTTGAAGACCGATATCTCGGCGAGAAGTGGACGTATCAAGGTCCATAAAAAAAGAAATTAAAGCTGAATAATGAAGGTATCCTATCCTTATAGTGGTTAAGCAAAAATAATTTTTTCCACGCCCGGAGACCAAAAAAAAAAAAAAAAAAAAAATTGAAAATTTTTTTGTCGTTGGTTTTTCTAAGATTACTCAAAAACTGCTACGCAAAAAAATTTTGAAGTTCTAATCCAAAAAGCAGATACTTGGAGCTACAATTTCCTTTTTTTTTATTCTTGTACGACCATTTCTCTCAAAGTTAGAGCCTGTTGAAAATCGCCTAAAAATTTAGAATTTTTTTTTGATCCTTTAATTTTTTCCATTAGTGTACTTTAAACAACATGTCTCTTTTCAAGTTCCAAGAAAAAAAATCTGGGCAGCGGTTGGCTCTGCGGACCAGCCCCAAAACTTCCCGCTGTTTTCAAGCTCAAAAGAGTTACGTTTTATGTTAAAGTTTGATATTTTAGAATCGAAAATAATTAATGAATGAGCATTTTTTAAATATTTATTGATAATTATGTTCGATAAAAAAAAAAGTATATTCCCTCGCGGTTTTGCGAATGCCGTAAAAATGCCGTAAATTTTCGGCATTTATACATATGCCGTAAATTTACCGTAATAATTTGGTAATAATATGGTTATATTGGGCAGTTTTTTTGCTGTACTTATACTGTAGAGTTACCAGATTATTATAGTAAAATTACTATAAAAATGCCGAACTTTTACCAAAAAAATGCCGTAAAAAAACTATAAAAATGCCGAACTTTTACCGAAAAAATGCTATATAAATACCGCAATAATGCGATAATTTTATAATAATAAAATCGTATTTTTTTGGTAATTATACCGTAGATATCCTGCGACTTTGCCAGATTTATCCTGATATAATGAAAAATTGTAAAAAATTTGGTTTTATTTTATATTTGCTTCTGCGGTTAAAATCATCGAAAATGTGCAAAGTGTAAAATTTTATATTTTATTCTATTAGTTCACACATTTCTTATTGAAACAAAAGAATTTAAGTGAAAATAAGAATCCGGGAAAATTGAGGTTTTCAATTTTCTTAAGTTTGTTTGTATAGATATGAATACAATTAGTATCAACTTTCGAATAAACGATTTGGCATAATGGTTAACAGATCAGGCTTTAAATCATTAGGACTCGGGATCGAGCCCACGAGTTGGCGGGTTTTTTTTTTTTTTTTTTTTTTTTCATGACAGTTATTGTACATATAACTTTATAATGTTATATATAATTATATATAATTAAATAAAATTTTATATAATTATATATAATTTTTGTTCCGGGTAGAACGGTTTAATGCTGCAAAAATGCCGAAAATATGCTGTATAATTACGGTTTTAATGCTGTTAAAATACCGTATTTTTTCTGTTTTATTACCGTAAATATTCTGAATTTTTTTCGTAAATTTTTGGTAGTAATGCGGCAAAAAAACTGGCCAAAATAACTTGAATAATACCATATTTATGCAGTATTTATACCGTATAATTCCGGTATTATTTCGGTATTTCCAAAACCGCGAGGGTTGAGGCAAAAATCAATGTGATCGAAGTGATCGAAGCCAGGATTTAAATGAGTTCTGACTCATATCAGAGCGCTAATATTAAAATATCCGAAATAGTTATTGAAAACCGTGTTTCTCAAATTTTTTTGTCAATAATATTATTCGAACTGAAGAATGAGTTACATTACATCACATGGCGGTCGAAAGAAACCATAGAGATGAAAACTTGGTATGATTTTAAATCCATTTTAGTACATTATATTATGATTTACATGAGAAAAATTATATAAGCTGTTGTTTTTTTTTAATTTTCGACGCCGATATCTTTCAAGCTAATAAATCAATTTTAACTTAATTATTTAATCACTGAATTCGTTTAAATTATTACACGCACTTGGAATCTATATTATAAAATATATTCACAAATTTTAAGTAATTCATCACCGTATTTATTAATATTACTACGCGAACTTTAACACTATAACACATATCCACAGAACTTTTTTTTTTTTTTTTAATTCATCACCGAATTTACTTATTTTACTACACGCACTTTAATATAATAACACATATTCACAAAACTTATTTGATTCATCACTAAATTTATTTTAATTCACACGCGCACTTTATCAGAAATTTAACAAAAAATATGTTTTTACTAAACTCGTTTAATTAATCACTGAATTCACGTCTTTTTTTTAATATCAAAAACACGGTCGTTTCAAACCTTTGCTTTTCCCATCGTGTCACGATATATTGACAGATATATATATTCTTTTTTTTATATTTATAAGTTTACACGACACAAAGGTTACACGCACTTCTGACACCAAATTGTAGTGATTGGTATCTTAAATTAATATCACTTATACACTACAATGATAACACACTTATATTAGAAATAATAACACCACAATTAACAGCAGTTAAAGAAAGCAAGAACAATATATAGTTTATTGAGATACAATGTTTGCTGTTAAACTGTCAAAATAAGACTGACTGACTTTTGTCGCGCATCTATAAAACAAGAGAAGAAGGCATTTGTTTTCTAGCTATTCAAATATTTTAAAGATCAGTTTCACATTCGTTACAGTATCGAAAAATGAACTTTGATCATTTTGAGGCACGTATTTTTTCTTTACTTAAAAGGAAAATACCAAATTCCTTTACGTATTTTTTCACTAGAGAGAAGCTTTTTTATGGGGCGCCTGAGAAATTTTAATTTTTAACGACCACCCTATAATATATATTTTTTTAAATTGTTTTCTAGTGTATAGCCGCAATTATGGCTTTTTACACTTTTGCCTTCATATCGCAACTGCGTTTTCCTGCTTTTCGAAAAAAACGCTAGCGGCTAGCGAAATAATCGCTTGCAGCTAACGATTTTTAATCGCTAACTGCTAAAGAAAAAATCGCTAACTGCTAGCGAAATAATCGCTTGCAGTAATTGATTTTTAATCGCTAGCTGCTAAAGAAAATAATCGCTAGCAGCTAGCGACTATTTTTTTCAGTGCGCGCCTAACGATCAGAGACCTTCGTTCGAACCCGACGTGTGGCTAAACGGTCACCCAGCCAAGTAGTGATCATGCTCGATGCTACTTAACTTCGGTGATCGCTCGAGCCACGCGCGTGCTGAACGGCTGCCTCAGCTGCTTTCCCCTAATATATATATAATTAAAAGATAATAACAAAATTGAGTATATGCCATGTATCTCCGGACAATAAAACTTGAACAAATTTAATATGATATCAGTGAAAAAAAATATATTCTCCAGTATTTAAAACTTTTGACTTACAGTACTTGAAATTCTCGGAGGATAGTTTTATAGTAAAATTGTTAAAATAATTAAGCGTTACAGCGTAAAAATAACAATTGCTATCAAGTATTAGATCTTTACTCTTGACTAATTTAATCACATTTGTGTTATCATTAATAGCAAAAGGTTTTTCGACAATTACTATAACATTAACTCCTCTAGAATAAGTATTTGAAATGCTTCTATTTTGGCATTGACTCCATGGCACTGATTGACTTATTATCGATGGGCATCCAGCAAAACAATAATTTTTACTTTCTCTAAAATGAAATTTATATTTAAAATTTATAATAAACAAATAAACTATAATTTAATATTTTCAAATTTACGCATTTAATTGAAACTCGTTTGATGTTAGAACAGCTTGTGGATGAATAAGAGATCCATAATGAGCCTCTTCAACTTAAGATTATGGATTGAAAAAATAGTGATAAAATCATTATTTATAAACGACTATTAGATAATTACTTACGTGTAAATGGGCATCTGTATCCCTCACAGATCAGTACAACCCACGATGATAAATTTTTATTATTTATTTTTTGAATATTATTTTTGTTATTAATAGCACAAGATTTACTCAAAGAAACAACAATCAATATAACAAACGTTTTAATTAAAAAATTCATTTTGGAATTATTTTTCGAATCGCTAATTTTAATTTAAAAAACAAACAATTGATATACACGATGAAAAAAGATTTTATACAATTGTATAGAATTATATATCAATTATATATGGACTATATATAATTATATATAGACTATATATAATTGGATAGAAAAAATGGCCCGATCCAATTGTATACAATTTGTATAGAAAATTGTATACAATTCTATACAAATTGTATACAATTCTATATAATTCTATACAATTCTATATATTGCAATTATATAGAAATGTATATAATTATATAGAATTGTATATAATTTGTATAAAATTGTATATAATTCTATAGACTTGTATACAATTTGTGTAGAATCGTATACAATTTCTATACAGTTATATACAATTGGATCGGGCCATTTTTTGTATATAATTTTATACAATTGTATAAAATCTTTTTTCATCGGGTACTTATCGTGTAGCAGGAAATCAATAGAATGCTATCAACCAAAATCTTTATGATTAATTACGACCTATCAACACTTATATATACATGTATGATTCATCGTTAAAAATTCCACGTATTTTTTTTTCAAACAATTATCAACATACACGTGGATTTATTTCATTAGTGCAATAATAGTGATAAATTTAAAATGCGATGTAAATTTTAAAAAATTCAAATCAAAAAAAGGAAGATTGTCTGTATACAAGTAAGAGTGAGAGAGGGCACGAAAAAATTTTAACGGTAATTAGTAATTACTTTTAAATTCACGATTTTATCTATCAATTTGTGAGAAACATTCTTTATATAAAGTTTTATTGTATTTTAAGTTTAAAAAAAAAACAGATTTCTTGGCTCAAAAAACTTTTACTCGCCCCAAGAAATTTTTTGCCCTACAAATTGAAAACAAAACTTTTCTTAGGGCGAGAAAAAGTCTTCTTGGAACAAGAAAACAATGAACATATTGATGACAATGGTGTGTCAGATAATTATTAATAATAAATCCTGAGCATGATATTTTTTTAGACATTTTTCTTAAAAAAAAAACTGGAATATGAAATTTAAAAAATCGAAAAAAAATAGACCCCATCGTTGTCCCATTATGAGCATAGCTGGAAAAGATGTAGAATAGGTGACAGTTTGCTGTGAAAAATTATGAGAAAAATCGATCCGTACGTGTTTTTTGTAAATCGACAGTTAATATTTAAAAGTTAAAATTTCAATAGAAGTGTGGTTCAAAAAAATTTTTAAATATTTTTTACTGAAAAGATGTCGAAAAACAAACTTTTTTTGTCTCTTTGAAAATTTCATTTAAACTACTTTTTGCGAAGTTATAGGCGTTTGAAAAAAAAAATCTCTACATTTTTCGCAATTTGATATCTCGAAAATGGTTAAAGGAAAAAATTTGAAAAAAATCATGAAGGCCTCTTTCAACCTATACTAAAAGATAAAAAGGTTTCGAAAGAATCCGAGGTGCAAAAGCTAAATGGTGTCCGATTTGGCGTGGAACGCCCCATATATATACAAAAACTCGGGGAAGCAGCGGCAGGAGTAGTTCGGTGTTCGCCGCTAGAGCGAGACCAGCCTTTTGAGGTGTCCCTGGTAACGAATATATTTCAAACTGATATATTCCGAACTTGAGAACGACTCTGGCACGGCTACTCCTCTGTCATCCGACAGAGTGAGAAGTGCCTCTTTTGGAAGTAATATAGTAGATGCTATATTACATTGTGACAACAATTTCTAATATGTTTGTTACCTTGAATACTTTTTGTTACAATCTAGAAACATAAAATACGTTTCAGTAATAAAAAAAAAGTGATTTTAGTATTCAATAAATGCTCTTGAATCCTCTGAAAATAATAAATTTCGGCAACATTTATTTTTTTTTTTCAGTATTCATTTACTCTGGATACCCTCTGGTTTGAGTATGTATTCACTCTGGATACACTCTGATTCCACTCTGGAAACATTCTGAAAAAGCTTTGGTATCAGTATGTATTCACTGTGCGCGTATTACGGTGTCAGTATGTGTCCACTCTGGATACTTTCTGGAAACACTTTGGATTTACTCTGTTTTCACTTTGAAAATACTCTGAGTTCACTCTCAAAAAGAGCACAAAACCATTCTGGACATACTCTGGAGCCGGTATGGTTACGTAATGTTACCAGAGTATTTCCAGAGTGTTTCCAGAGTGTTTTTAAAACCGCAAGGGATACCGTAAAATTACGTTACTACCACTTATTGTTATCAATAGTATAGTTAGATCATTATTGGGGGCTTATTTATATTCAAGCGATAATAAAGAATAATTGTGTACTTAAAAAAAAGTACTTCTTTTCTTTCATTTATTTATCAAAAAATTTTTTTGAAATTAAAATCCAAAACTACAACTTTAAGATAAGAACGTTTCTTTATTCTTCGAGTGAAAACTTGAAGATTCTCAACAATTCATATAAAATAAAATAATATCGTAAGCTATCATTTTCTTAAATAAATGTGTTTTTTTTTTTCTTTAGAGTACTAGACTTGGAAGTTGAGCAGTCAGAATGTCTCATTGGTGATGTAAACAGTGTAAACCATGAAGCTTAATATTACGAAAGTACCCTGATGTGGAATAATAAACAATTATTGATACCTGTATTTGTAAATTTTTAATAATACACAGAAAAAACAGTTAACTTGAATCAAGGAAAATATTCTCAAATATATCAAGTAAACAATTATCTTCAAATTTTTATCTTGAATCAAAATTTTTTTTCTCACGTCAACATATATTTACGCTTAAATCAAAAAATTTTCACTTGTTTCAAGAGTTTATATTTCTTAAAGTAAGAGATATTTTTTTTGGAGCAAGATAAATTCTTTTTTTGTAGCAATATTGCATTTTTTCGGTTAAAAAAAATAAAATTTCTCGGAACAAGTACTATTCTTTTTACGCAAGTATTTTTGTATTCTCCGACCAAGAAAACAAAAGTTGCTTAAGCCAAGAGAAAAAATTTCTTGGGAGAAAAGATCGATATGGAGAAGGGGAAAGTCACCGCTGCTAGACAGCAGCAGCGGGAGTAGTTCGGTGCTCGCCACGAAATCGCGCCTACGACATGTAGTGTCCCTGGTGATACATTTATTTTAGAAGTATTATATTCCAAATTTCATTACGATATTGTTTGGGTAGTCTTCTGTCATTTGATAGAACTACAAGTACCCTTTTGAATTGTACTATAGTATATCCTATAATACATCATGATTCATGACTTTAATATTTAATATTAAAGTTACTTGAAATTCAAGTCTTGAATAATTTTGTTCGGAAAAAAAACAGAAAAAATTACGTTTCAAATTAAAACAAACCCGTGTAAAAAAGTTCGGGAATTCCGGCGGTGATTCTGCAGAATTCCTAAGGAATTCATATTTGTGTCAAAATCGGACTTCCGGATGAATTCCGAATGAAAACTAGTCCGCTTGAATACCGATGAATTATTTTCAGATTACTAAATAAAAAATTTTTGTTTCCTACTTTAAAAATAATTTATAAAATACTCATGTTATTTTCCGCTAGAACTTGGCTGGAATTCTGCAAGAGCTTTTTGGAAGTCCTCCAGAATTCATCCGGTGTTCGAGCGGAAATTTTAGGACATTGGTATAAAATAATCACTTGGTAAATTCATTGAAAGTCCACTTGAATTCCGATGAATTTTGGCAGTAATCTAAACCCAAAATTTTAAATCTCCACTTTATTAATAATTTATTGAATAGTCAAGTCCTAATCCAATAGAACTCAGCTGGAATTCTGCCAGAGCTTTTTTGGAAATCCTCCAGAATTCATCCGGTGTTCGAGAAGAAATTTTAGGACATTGGTATAAATTAAAAACTTGTCAAACTCATTTAAAGACCGCTTGTATTCCGATGAATTGTTACCAGCAAGACTCTGAATCGAACATTTCCCATCGGCTATTCTTAAAAATAATTTTACTGCTCTTCATGTACCTCCGCAAGATGTCACTAAGATCTTACTAGGAATTCGTTATGTGATAAAACCTTTTTTTCTATCTAGGAAATCTTACATTATTTTTCTTGATTTCATCTTTCTGCAATTACGTCCGTTCAGCTAATATTACTGTTTTTTTACTGAAATTCTTACCATCCGTTACGGTAAAGTCGCATGACTAGTTTTCATTCGGAATTCATCCGGAAGTCCGATTTTGACACAAATATGAGTTCCTTAGGAATTCTGCAGAATCACCGCCGGAATTCCCGAACTTTTTTACACGGGAAAAAATAAAAAAAATCCACACGTCAACCTTTCGGAGAGAGAATACATTTTTGACTGAGAAAAATTTAAGTCTTCATTAAAGAAGCAAACTTTTGGAGCAAGAAATTTTTTTTCTTGGCCCAAGCAACTTTTATTTTCACTTAAGCAATTTATTTTTCGGAGCAAGAGAATTTTTTTCTTGGACCAAGAGATTTTTTCTTGGCCCAAGGGATTTTTTTTTTTCAATCAAGACGTTTATTTTTTGGAGCAAGAAAATTTTTTCCTTGCGCCAAGAAATTTTTTCTTAGCCCGAGTTAACTTTTTTTCGTTCAAAACTTTGAGTTTTTGGAGTAAGAAATTTTTTTTCTTGGGGCAAGAAAAAGTTTTTTGGCTGAAGTTAAACTTTTTTTCGTTCAAAACGTTGATTTTTTGGCAAGAGATGACTTCTTTTCTGTAGCCAAGAATTTTTTTTCTTAAACCAAGAAATTTTCAATTTCGCTTCAAAAATAAATTTTTTTGGAGCAAGAGAATTTACTGTCTTGAACCAAAAAAAAGTTTTTGAATCAAGTGTTTTACTTTTATTAAATCAAAAATGAAAATTCGGAAGACAATATTTTTCTTGAACCAAGTTAACTGTTTTTTCTGAGTACTTTAAACATTCTTTTCAAATCCTACAATTTCTTAATTGCAGAGATTGAAAATATTTATTATTGATTCATCAAAATCATTGTTATAAATACTACAAAACTAATTGTTTTTGTGAGGACAACAACTTACACGCAATATTCATTTTAATTAAGCAAGCAAAATAATTAAAATTTTAGATACTTTTGTATAGTTTTATATTTGTGTGAACAATTTTACCGACAATTCTAAAATGTGATAAATTATCGTTTAATTATCTTACACTTATACTATGATACATCTATAATTTGTAAATAATTTGTGCTACTGTTTAATCCTATATTGCAATTACATAATGTAAATAACAAATATGATATAATTTAAAAATAGTGTAAAATAAAGAAAAAGAAAAATTTTGGTCTACGATTTTTTTCAGTCACGAAACGACACATACGTTTAATGTCAATTGACAGTATATTGGATTTTATTTTGTTAATGTTATATTCTACATTGTCGTTCTCAGTTTAGAAAACCGATAAACTCCAAGTTGTTTAGAAAACTTTTTTCATGATGGTCACATTTCTGGAAAACCTGAAAAACCTGAAAATGTCAGAGTTTTCATCACAAAGTTGGAAAAATTTTTACTATGTAAAACGATTTGCAATGTTAATGCCCATAAGAAGGGCGATTCAAAAGTATTCAAAGTATTTAAAAGTATTGAAAATTTTATTTTTCTAATTGTTTTAAATCGCTTCTTTAAATTCGGGAAAACAGTTAGAATTAAAAAGGCTACTAGAAAATAAAACAGTCAGTAGAAATCAAACAAGAATTGGTCCAGAATCGTGACCAAGATTATAGATCAAGACTTGAGCCAGACTGTGGTCAGATTTTTTCAAGAATTTGATCAGAAATCTGGGGCCATCTATTGCTAAACTTTGGGGCTATCCTATACAGTAGAGGTTCTCATTCTACATTAGTTTCATTTACAATACGGTAGTCAAGAAGTGAGTTCTCTGTAGAAAATGAATCATTTTTTTAAAAGTACGAGTGACAGCTTATTGAATTCGTCATTAAATTTGACAAGACGTTTTTTTTTACAAATAAAAATAGCAATTTTTATCAGTCAAAATCAAATAGAAAAAACGAGAGACTCTGATTATTAGCAATAACTTAAAAATTAATAGAGGAAGCGTAAAATTAAAAAACGATTATTAAAGAAGTAATTTTCTATAAAATTGTCACAACTTCCAGAATTCTATTCCCATTATTTATAATTTTAATTATTCATCTTAATCTATTAAAAAAACTTCCGAAATTTTTTAAGTGCTAGAAAATTCTGGAAATCAATTTTTCTAGGCATTACTACAAACTCAATGCATAATTGTAAAAAAATAACATTTTTAAACTTGTTGACTAGATTATAAATGAGCGAACCACTGCAATACTATACTTTTCACATTCAAGTGGAAAGGAGGGAAATAGGTGCGCGCTCATCGTCTTTTGCGTTTCTTGCGCAAGTCTATATCAAGACTCTGGGCCAAGAATCTGATCAAATCCTGGTCACAGACTGGCCCAAGTCTGCCGCCAGTCTGGATAAAGAATCTTGATCAAGTGTCTTGGTCAAAAATTGTCCAATTCTTTACAAAGTACTTCTCCAAGCATCGTGCCAAAGAATCTTTCCCAATCTTCAAGCTATTGACAAGTGAAAAAACCAAAATCGTTAAACGTATACATAAGTATTCAACTAATAAGTTTCACTACATTTATTATTCGCGTACTTCAGTTATATTTTATTAATATACTATAAAATGTTCTCATTTATGAAATTAATTCTAGTGAAAATGAAAAATTCCCGATGCTATAAATTTTTGCTATAAAAAATTACTCACCCGATGCTATGAATGTGTATGAGCCTTCGTATGTTTATATCTGTACCATACATGTAGATGTAAGAGCACATGCGTGTAGTTTACTTTTCAAAAGCGAAGTAGCATTCGACTAGTCGGAATGTCCGCGAAATTTTCGCTCCTCCGTAGACTAGCTGTCCGAGTTAATGGAATCCGACTGTATATATAATTGGATATAATCATATATAAATGTATATAATTATATCTAATAAGGCATAGTTTTATATAAGTAGACATGGCTTTCGAAACAATGAAAAAAAATGAAAAAAGAAATAGGTAGATGTTCTTTTATGGTCTTTTAATGTCAATTTACATTTGAATAATTAGCTTAGTTATTGTTACGATTGATTAGATTTTTGGGATAAATTCATAGACATTCCCAGTGAAAACGGGAATTAAATTTTTATCGACAAAAGGAGCAATTCGTTAATAATAATTATGATTATTGACCATTACGACATGTAACTGTAATACTAGAAATTAATTTTAAAATTTAATTATTTTTATTATTTCAAAGTTTATCTGAGAAAAAATGACTAGATCTGGTAATATATAACTATACAAATCTTGTATAATTATTTATAAACATATAATATATATAGTTGGATCCTGCCAATATTTTGATCTAGTTACATGCAAACGTTCAGATATAATTATATAGAACTTCAGATCATACCATTTTTTCTCGGGTTATAATTTTTTTCGACTCATCCCTAGTGGATCCAAATCACGGTAAAATACCGTAAATTGCGAATTACCGTAATTTACGGTATTCGGAAAAATTGCGGTAAAATAGGTATTTTACTGTAAGTTATGGTATTTGGCAGTAACTTACGGTTGTTTACCGTTAAGTTTAATAGATAATTTACCATTGCAAGAGCTATAATCAATTGAGGACCTAGGAGTAATATTTGATAATCAACTTTCCTCTAAGACTCATATAAATATGGTGATATCTAAAGCGAATCGGGTTATGGGATGCATTTTAAGAGCAGGAAAAATTTTCTCATAAATGGTCACCTTGAAATTGCTGTTCATCTCACTAGTGAGACCAACATTAGAGTATGGTATACTAATATGGTATCTCTACCAAAAATATCAAATAAATAGACTTGAGGCTTTTCAGCGTAAATTGATAAAATTTACTGTATATCTACTCAAGATGAATGGGATTGCAACAAACGTGGTAGATCAATACACTTCACTGAATATATGGAGATTACAAACGCGACATTCGTATTACCAGCTTTGTTGTTTCTTTAAAATTATTAATAGTTATTTTGTAACTCCGGACTTATTAAGACAAACAGAACTGAATGTCCCGAAATTTGGCTTGAGGAATAGCCGCCTAGTCCATATACCCACTACGAAAAAGCTATTCATTAAAAATAGCCCATGGATAAGGTTTCTTGATGCAGTCAACAATTACTCTGGTAAAATAGAATTCTTTGGAGGTAAAATGGACGAATTCAAAAAGTCAACATATGATTTATTTAAATATTAATTAAAATTAAATTTTTATCTTTGTGAGCATCTATCTTGCGTATCAAATAATCTAATTAAAATTTTATATTATATTGTAAATTGCAGAAATGCGTTATAAATAAATAAATAAGTGAAGTATTTCTGTCTTAAAGTGAAAATACGGTATTTTGGCGCAAATTATCATGAAATGCGGCAAAGTTGCAGTAAAAGTCGGTAATTTACCGTAATTCGGATCCATTGGCGATTTATTTAACTTTCAAGGCTTTGAATGTACACCTACAGCTACAAACATTAATCTATCGCACCAAATACAAAATAAATAACATCCTATAGCAAACTACTAACTATAAAATTTAGTAAACAAATAATTCGGGAAAATGAATTTCATATGCAGGTGTTTGATTCAGTTTGGTATCAACTGTTTGAATATTCTGTTGAGATGAATTTCTTGGCTCCATTGTTAATGAATTAAATATATCAGATAGTTTACTCTGCAATACGTCGTGCTAAAAGTATAATAAAATATATTTAAAATTTATTCGTGTTTGAAATACTATGAACTCGATTATAAAGTATTTACTTGAGGTTGAGTTTTTATAATCAGATCTTGGAAGGTGGCGTTTCTGAAATATTCTGATAGTTGTACTCTTTTTTCTTCATCTTCATTCTGATTGTTGTTAGATTCAGTTAATATTTTCTTCATACTTTCAAAAGTTAACTCTTCGACAACTAACTTCTAAATTAAAAAAAAAAAAAATCATTACATGACTGAAATCAATGAAAATTAAAAATAACCATAACTCACTTTCTGCATTCCTGGTGATGATCCTCCGCTATCTAACTCTACACTACCAGTATTAATGTCTGTAATTGAAGTGCGTCCAGCAGTGTCGACCCAAGAATGACGATGTTGCAGCGAACTGCTATTGTATTTTGAACCTTGCTGTAACTTTCCGATGTCGAAACCGGCTATTTTCAAGTACTCGGTAACTATACTTTGGTCAATTAGCATAGAACTCGAAAATTTGCTCGGCAAATCATTATCGTAATGTGATTTTAACGGTGGCAACAAATACGCCCCTTCTTTTTCACGAGCCTTAATAATCTATTCAAAAGTAATTGAAATTAATAGTTTTTTAATCAAATTAAATACAATGTAGTAAGTACCCTGGCAGAACCGAATTACCGTAATTTGTCATAATTCACGATATTCGGAAGAATTATAGTATTTTACGGCAAGAGTACAGTTTTTTACCGTAAATTTACAACGAGGGCCCGGTAATTTACCGTAACATTGCAGTAAGTCTGCCGTATTTTATCGTCAAGTAGATTATCGTACCGTAAAAACAAAGATAATACGGTGCTTACGGTAAAAATTCTACGAATTACAGTAAAATACCGCAAATTACCTCAAAATGTTTACGGTATTCGGAAGAATTGTGGTATTTTACGGCAAGAGTACGGTATTTTTACCGTAAATTTACAATGAGGGCCCGGTAATTTACCGTAAATTGCGGCAAAAAGCGGTAAATTACGGTAATTTAAATCCGCCAAGGCAAAGTATATTTATTCTAGCACTTACTTTTTCACTATAATCAATGAGAAGACTTAAGTTACAAACATGAGAAATAAGAATCAATAGACTCACAACAATCGCATGTAAGTTCAATTTCAATGTTATACTGAGCTGACTATTGGTTAAAGCGAGATCTTGAAGACTCAAAATAAGTCTTAACTGTTCCAGAACAGTTTCTTCAGAAGCCAATTCAACGATAAGAAGAGCCAATGTTGTGTATATTGCTTCAATGTTTTCGACGGTATTGCTAGAAAGCTCTATTGATTCATAGAGTGTTAAATATATTTCGGGGCCATGTTTTCGAATGAATATTACATCTGGACGAGATGATTTGTTAACAAGAAGATCAAGGTCCGATATATTGACTGTCGGCTTTGTGAGCTTATTAATATTATGATGCCTGTCAATTAATGTATGGAAAATTTTTTGCACTAAAAGCCTCATCTCAGAGTCGGCTACGAGAGACATTCGTAATAAAGGCTCCAAAAAACTTGGTGGGAATGTTGTATTCAAGTGAATAGTTTGATACTTCGTACCAACCTGAAAATATATGTCAATACAATATAGATTATATCAAAAGTATCACAGTTTCGATACTTATTGTTACGTAATTACCTTCAACAAAGATTTTAAAAGTATACTTTGTAATAACACGTCTCCTTTTCCAACAGTAATGAAACGATCAGGTTGACTGCAAGGTACTTTACTCATAATAAACATCATTATCTCAATTTTTTGATAATCTGGAAGATGATTAGCAAATTCTCCCAAAGCGTTAATTAGAGCTTCTTGATAGAGCTGCTCATCATTACTAGAATACTGGTTTCTTGTTACACTGATACGCAAATGAGAAAGCAAAGAATTTATAATCTCCAACACGGATGGCCCCACACTCTCTCCCGCGGCGATAGCAATTATTTTTGACAGTGTGTCTGCAATACTTGTTCGAATTTTCGGTGAAGATTTTGAATTATCATCAAGATGAGTCATCAAAGCTTCGACAACGGTGTAAGAATATTGTGACTAGAAAATAAATATACTAGTATTGAAGTGCTAAAATTTAATTATAATTAATGATGTATAAGTAATTCATACTTGAATAGAAAACATAATTATTCTGAATGTATGTATTGCGAAATAATTGGGAACCCATAATTGATGATTGTCTAAGTGTCGTAACACAGGTCGAATAACACAACGTATGTGACCAAAAGATGCCCGACCGACAAGTTCACGCATACATGTTTCAGCGAATTGAGGAGGATCAGACCTTTCTTCTGTCGGACTATCTACTGTTGCATTTTCTTTGTCTGCATACCTTACAAACATGAATAGATTTAGAACTTGAAAAAAATTAAACATTTTATGATAAATGAATTAACCTTTATATATATATATATATATATATAAATATAAATTGAGTGGTTCCAAAAAATATTTTTTCTTTCCGATAAGAAAATTGAAACTTTTCAACAAAAAGAGAAATTATTTTCTTATATGATCTCAAAAGTAAGTTTACTCTCTTAAAATGAATCAGTAAAAAATTCTGCATATCAGTGAATATTCACTGCACGAATAGTCCCACGTATATCACTAATTCAATCAGTGATGTACTTGGGACTGATTTGCAGTGAATATTCACTGATTTGCAGAACTTTTTATTGATTCATTTTAAGAGAGTAAAGTATAAAAAAAAAATTCGCCCGAAACATCGGGTTGAAATCCCAATTTTACTAAGAGCCCAGCGTATATTTATTTTCCTATAAAAGTTACATGCTAAAAAAAAATATTTTTGTTCTTAAAATACAAAGGTGTTGAAAAAAATTTGTTTGAAAATCAAAATAAATAGACTTGTAAAAAATGAAATTCTTTACAAAAAATCTCTGGTGTTGTTTTCGTATATTCTACAGAAAATAAGTTATTAAGCTTTAAAATATAGTAAATTGTATTGTTACATATGATTATCATATTAAACAGTTTCTTAAACAAAAATTTAGGTTTTTCCATTAAAATATAAAATCTTTTCTATCTTCCATTTTAATGTCAAGCTCTTTAAAAAAGTAGTGTTCTGATCGATTTCAAGAGCTTGACATTTAAATGAAAATTATTAGAAAATATTGTAGAATTTGGAAAAACTTTATAAAAAATATTCTACAAAAAATATCCTCTGACATTTTGTGATAAGTCTGATAGTTTCGCTGGAAAAGTAAAAAAATCTCGAACTTTACTATAACTTGACTTCAAACTCCAATAACTTTTGAACAGATGAATTTATCAAAAATTCCCTTTGAAAACATATCCTGAGATCTGTACAATGAGCCATTGCCAACGTATAAAAGTCCAAACTTAAATTTTTTTTTTCATGTTATTTCACACGGAAAGATTGGAACCCGACTGTTCTGCACCCGACTCAGTACAATATTGGAAGAAAATGCTCGATTGTGGTGGAGCGCCACACTGATTACTGTGCGGAACCTGACTGAGTGATATGCGCACACGACTCAGTCAGGTTCCGCACAGTAATCAGTGTGGTGCTGCACCACAATCGAGCATTTTCTTCTAGCAACTGTTTTTGGCTCAAAAACAGTTGAGTTTTCGGGTTTGCCCGCCAGGTAAACTGTTTTTCGAAAATTTTCAGAATAGTTAGCATCCTAGCACTAAAGGCAGATGGGCGGGCGGAATTGATTTTCCTATTTTACAGAAAAGATGCACTTAATCGATATATAGGTTCCTCTTCTATTTAAAAAGATTACATACAGGAAATCCCTTTGTTCGATCGACGCACACAGAAACTATTTTTGTTTGAAGTACTATCGGTGTCATACTAATGTCGGTCCATGTTAGCCACATTACGGAAATTGGAATAATAAAAATGCAAAAATTCTAATGGCCATAGGAGAATTGACAACGATTGTCGCAAATTACGGTAAACATTGTAAATTTTACTATGGCCATAGTAATTTTTGCAATACGTTTATTTTAATCTCCGTCAGGTGGCCAATATGGTTCGGTTTTACTATGACACCATAGCATTTAAAACGAGAATAATTTCTCCATGTACTGTTTGCCAGCTATTGGATCTTATTTGTACTTCCAAAATAATTAAAATAACGGAAATTACTTTACCTTGAACTTTGCATATTATACAAAAGTGATGGAACAATCTTGTCCATGTGTACAGATTCCCAAATATTTTCTACTAGGTCATCAGAAAGAGTTTTTCTCACGACACCCTGTAGGCCTTGTATTCCGGCAAGCCGAATTTGCTTACGAACGTCATGGTTGTCATTGTTGGCGTGGCACATTGCTGAGTATTTTGATACAAAGAAATCATAACGTGTGTGATAAGATGGCGTGTCTTCTTCGATGTTGGCAAAGCGGACAAACTGGCGGAGGAAAGGATTTTGTTCAACTAAATTAAATAATTCAATAATTTAGATTTTTAGTTGACAAATAATTCATGAATAAAACTATGGAAGCAATATATAGAAACGTAGGACTTATATTTTAGAATTGAAAAATAAAATTCGGTAAGGAAAAAATTAATAAAATTTACCGATTGTGTGGCTAAAATTTGTAATTGAGGATCTGTAGACTCTAAAAGCTTCTGAATCATTTTCAAAAAACTTTCAACAAAAAGATTCAAAGTTTGAGCATGACAAGCAAGTAGTAGCTGATCCATTGCTTCCATGGCAATAACAACGAATCCATTTCGTCGTCTATAAATATCTCTTGAAGCACGTTGAAATAAGTACTCTCCAATTCTATCTAGTTTTTCTGGGCTACTTAACGAGTAAAAAGTTAATTTTTCCATATTATTTTTGACTAGCCCATCCTAAAAAAATGCAAAATCGGAAAAGGTCAGAAATATACCCATATAACAATCTTGTTCAAAGCTTGGGCAAGCCTGGTTTCAAGTTCAATAGACGTTAGTCTTTTCCTATCTATGCGTCTTGCTGAAGATACTTGTGGCTAGATTTCAATGGCAAGTCTAGTGCAAGCCTTTCACAAGAAATTCGTGACAGACTATAATTCTGGAGGAAGACTACAGTTGAAAATAGTTGCGCATAGCTTGCTCAAGATCGGCTCAAGGCTCAAAATTGACTTTAAGTCTTGAGCAGATCTTGAGCAAGCCTTGCGTAACTTCCTGCCGCAAGTTACTAGTGCAAGAAATGCCTCAGGAGCTTTTCAACTGCACGGTATTTAAGATATCTTCAATATTCTTGTGTACAATGCCTTGAGCAAGTCATGCACGAGTCTTGATGATGATTTCTTGCTACATGATCTTGCGCAAGACCCATACGTAGAAAAAGACATTAGTGAACAGGGGTTTTGCTCAAGGCACTGGCACCAGAATCTTGCCCAAGCAACTGTTACTTGGGATTGAATAAAGTTAAAATGATTACCTGAGGATTAACTGGAAAAATATTATCAACAAGTCTTTTATATCTCGGCCTCAAAGCTGAACAACACCAACAACAACCTAATAAATAGAAAAAAGTCTTAAAAATTTTTAACATCATTGTTACATCCTGTTGGAGTTTTGGCGCTGGCGTAATTTGGCGATTGATTTAACAAGTGGACATATAGTCAATTTATATGAATCGTTTATTTGAGAAACTCCATAAGTCATGTTTTTTACGAAATTGGGTTATTTGCATTTTTGGGTTCTTTGGATGTCCCTCCATAGAAATCAATCAAAATATACATCAAATCAGCGTTTTAAAAAAAAATTAACGGGGTGACAGCAATTTCATTTAATTGAGAAACCCCATACCCATACAAAGTCGCCGTTAATGGAAAAAATGCCGTAGATCGGCTGATGTCTGACTGCCGTCACTCCGCCAAGCATTGGCATTTAGTAATGGCCCAAACCTGGTTAATTACCAGCAGCCGTTTAATTTTTTAAACGACGCTGCCGATGGCTGGCCAATGAATGGCTACTTATGACTGGCCGATTATCGTTTCCCAACGTTGGGTCACTGTTCGTGAATCAGTGGGCCATGATTGATTCTTGTTGAATGAAAAAATCCAATAATCAATTATTAATTATACAAATAACTTATTATTATAGTTATCTTTAATTAATAATTCTTTATTTTTGATTTAAACTAATTTTTCATTAAGACGCGTTTTCATTTATTTCTCTATTCGCACTCAAGTGGATGAACGGTACTATCTTTGTTGCACTTGTACAGTAAATGGAAACTTTGTCCAAGCTTTTCTCGTAAACAAATGGAAGTTGTCAAAAAATTGAAGTGCACTTCGCTAGTTCATAGAGTAAAGCATCGGGTCTGTGTGTTTATTTAGCGTTTAGGGTTTTTATCTCAGAGAAAAGCTTGGACAAAATTATCTGAAAACGGTTCTTAATAATATATTTTAATTTTCCGATTAAAGTTTTTTACAACTAATAATTAAAATATTTTTTTGTTCGTTATTATTTGCAATCAACAACGGCAATTTTATAACTTATTTATAAAAATTAATTTACTTAAAAAAATAAGTCATAAATTTTCATAATAAATGTCATTTTGGATAATAGTAGTAGAGCGAAATAATTCAACTAGGTCCTTGATAACTAATCAATTAAATTAAAGAAGTATTCTTTTTTAAAATTATGTGATTATAATAAAAATAGTACGAAATAATTTTTTTTCCTCTTTCTAAATAATCGAAAATATTTAATAAATTTCTCTTTATATTTCATAAAACCGAATGGTTGAAGTAGACTGAATAAGTAGATCATATAAAAGAATCAGCTCAACATTAGTAGGTTCGTCCAGTAGCCAATGTTCAGACCCAGCAATCAGAAGGACGGCAGATTGCGCCCAGAGCCCAGCAGAATTTTCACCGAGTTTTTTTCACATCATTTACCTCACTTGAATAGTTTAAACGTTAATAATCGTGAATTCTACTAGGATAATAAAAATAAAAATTTTTTTAAATTAAATTTATTTGCTTGCTTGGCCGATTGCTGGCTGCCATTAATCGGCCGATAGTTGATCGCCATTGATGGGCCGACGTTATCATTTGTATATTCAGCCGTTCATGGGCCATTAAAAGTTCCTATTGACTGGCCGTTAATCATTATACTTCGCCCAGCGATGGGCCATCCAAGGGCCGGTTTCCAAACTTTGTATGGGTAAGCCAATGACTCAAATAAACATATGCAGTTTTAGTTTTACAAAAATAATTTTTTTTTTTTTTCTATTCAAAATTCGCGCTTTTTTGGGAAATTAATTTCAAATGTTGTTTTATTGTTGACTGTTATATGACTAATTAAAATGTTTAAATTAATTATAATTTTTTGTAATTTCTGAGTTTCAGAGTTCGAATACACATTTAATACTTCATTTTATCAGTGTAATAAATGATCTGAGTGGAAACATTAAAAAAAAACAATGATTTTATAACTTTTTTTTCCGTTTGGTTAAGAAACCCCATAAGTCAATCAACTTTAAGTAATTTTTTTAAGTAGTTTCATTTAAAAAATTAAATTTTTCTTGTTGGAATCTTTTTCAGAAACGCTAACATTATTGTATTCAATTATTTATTTATTATTTTACTGTCAAGTTTCTCCAAAAAAATGTTTTTTGTGTTTCCTGCAAAATTTTGTTTTCTTGACTTATGGGGTTTCTCAAATAAACGATTTATATATAATTATGATAACAATTATAAATGGGTGAAACAGATCAACTTTCGTCCCGCTGTGCAAAACGAAGTTGCCGCTTTCCGCCTCCGCCGAGGAGAAAAATAGTATACACTCCTCGGGAAGTAAAGAAGAAAGCATCAGATCAGATGTTTGTTACAATTACATGTGATCTGAGACATTTCTTTCTTTACTTCCCTAGGTGTGTAATAAACTATTTTCTCAAATAATGTTACATTATTATATTGTATCTAAATTATTCTGTAAAATTTAATGAGATTCACGCACTCCCACAGTATGACGTTCACTAAAAAGTAGCCATTATGTAGAATTATACATAATTATATGAAAATAAATTTAGTTATGTATGATTAGTATATCTATGTATTTAAATATCAATGCATCTAAAAAGTGTGATATGATTAAACATACTCATATATATTTTATAAGATTCAAGATAATTTTATGTGATTGTATCTGATTATATGTTGTAACAAAAATGAAACTTAATCTGAAGCATCAGAACAGTAGAAATCACATGCATTCTTTTCTTATTCAGCAAGATTTTAATTTCGGTGTTATAATCTTTATTTCAAGTGTGTTATTATTTTAATGTTAGTTATTTATTAATTACTAGTTATGCATTTATTACATTTGATGTCAAAAGTAGGATGTACAATTTTTTTTTTCTATTTCCGTGAATAACTAAATTTTTATCATTATTGTACAATTAAATATTGTTTGCAACTCAAAATTTTAAATCGTTTTATGTATCTTTTAATCCTAATTATATATGATATGATCCACGAAATATTATTTCATTTTTTTGAAACCTTTTCTACTTTTGGAAATCTAAAGGACTCACTTTGCTAGCATTTAAAAAAATCCAAGCTCAAACACGTTGACCACAGACTTTTGAAACTGAGATTCTGACTTTTCCAGGCATTCCAGTAAATAATTTCAAAAATCCCTGATCATATGTAGTTATATTAAATCCTTGGAAATAGTTATTTAATTCAAAATAAAATAGTATAAGTCGGTTCAATAAATAATCAATCATTGTCGTTAAATGAAACTTTATTTTATTGTGTCAATGTTCATAAGTTTTTTTTTAATCATTAAATAGGTAATTTTTTATTTTTTATCTAGGTTTTTATATAACTTACTCTATAATAAAATATAAATAAATTTTTCAATTTCAATGAGTGTGAATGTAGCAGACATCAGACAATTTATAAATTTGAAATAAATATTTAATGAATTAAAATAATGAAATTAAAAAAAATGCGCTTACGGATTTCGCATTTATTTAAATATGCATTTTTTAATTATAGCCTTACTTACATTTTATTCGTTTATTCTAAAATTTAAAAAATTGATAATTGTCAGCTACATTCACACTCATTATTTTCACTAGAATAAATTTCATAAACACGAACGTTTTATAGAATATTAATCAAGTAAGGTAAGGGACCCAGTTTCTGACCTTTCTAGTGCCGGTTGGGGTTATACTATAATAATTAAAGTAAGATTTAATTTAATGAGAAAAATAACAAGTCTATCGACTAGTTTATTATTTGCCAAATAAAGTCATGCGCGTAAGATAATTATTTCAATTGAATTAATAATTTAAATTGACGTTTTAGAAATTGACATTCAGAGACTTAGTTTCTGACCCTTAGAATTTTTCAGGTCACAGCTTCTGACCCTCACAGTGGCCTAGTTTCTGACCCTTAAATTACACAAACCATGATTAGGTTCTGAAGTGCTTACCAAGTTTCAATGAACTAAAACTATTTTTTAGATAAATGAATTAAATATTTATTATAACAAAAACATAATTTTTCAATATTTAAAATATAAATAACTAAAGTCACTTTAGCTAGCGCTCGTTCTCATTATTTTTCATCGTAGTTCGTTGTCTTTTTTTTTAAACTCGAATAAAAAAACAATAAAAAAATTAATTTTGTACTACCGAAATTGACATTATTTTTACAATAATTTTATCACTCCGAGAATATGTACTTTCAAGATCTAATTATGATCTTCTATTTTTAAAAATGAATATTAAATGTTAATTTATCACTGTATTATGAATAATAGTAGAAAATAATTTAAGAAAATTAAAAATATTGCTATTTTTAAATTTTATAGACATGTAATTAAACAGATAACCTCGCTCACAGTAAGTTATAATTTTAGGGTCAACAACTCCACCTTACCTTTAAAATTGAGCCTAGTTATTGGTCCTCAATTTTCAACAACAAAACTCATTTTAATATGTTTTAAAAATTCATTAAAATAAATTTTAATTAAATATCGATCTACCCATCTATTGTTAGTTAAATTTTTTTATTTACATGATAATTAAGGCAGATTCAATCGTCGTACCTCCTAACGTAAACTGTTTAGACTCTACTTAAAAAATGGCTTCCTCAGCCGCTTATGGCTAAAATATTTGTTTTTATCCAGTTAATATTTTCTATGTTTTTTAAATTGCCATTAATTAGGCTCAGAATAAATTACAATGAATTTAAAAAAATTTGATTTTTTTTTTTAAGTTATAGTTTTTTACGTAAGTAAGAAAAAAGTTGAAAAGGTCAGAAACTGGGCCAGGGTCAATAACTGGGTCTTCTATCTTACGCGAGTAATAAATATAGTGAAATTTATTAGTTCAATACTTATGTATACTTTTAATGTTTTTTGGTTTTTTAACTTGTCAATACGCATGTCAATAGCTTGAAGATCCTGACGATTGGTTTCTACCACGACTTTCTTTTCTAACAGCCTTTTTAATTTTAACTATTTCATTTTTTCGCTATTGGAATCAATTTCTACTCATTTTTTTTTTCAAAATGGTATTACAATTGCATTCGCGCCGCGCCACTTTTTGAAAATTTTTGACAGAAAAAAAAATTTATCGGATTTTTTCAGTAAAAAAAAAAAGTAAAAATTTGTCCAGCTTTGTGACGAAATTCTGTGACTCTTCCCTGTATATTCATGATTCCCTGACATTTCCAGGTTTTTCAAAAATTTGCCACCATATCCAATCTATAGAACAGCGATTTTTCGCAAACCCTCAAGTCATTTATTTGACAAGTGTTTTATCACTATTGGTACACTCATTGAGCTTAATCGTAATAAATTTAAAAAAATTTTCTTTTGCATAATTAGATAAATTTTTTTTATGAAATAATTGTCATGTGTATAGATTTATGAAATCGAAAGCAGTCGCGTAGAATTGCAAGGAACAATAAAACACTTTCAGTCGAATAAAAAATTAAAAAGTAGCCAATTCGTCACAAAACATCAATATTCGAACGTAGTATAATTTATTATATCTATATAAACGATCGTCAAACATTCACTTATAATTATGTAACTGTATTGTATGATTAAGATAACATAATAGATACAAAAAATTACCTAGCATAATTAGAAGATGGCAACCAAATTTAATAATAAATTTATTATTTACTATAAATTAACTAGCAAACAATCAGAGTTGAAATAATTGCACTTGTCCTCGAGTTAGGACTTGATAGTTATAATAGTTTATTTATAGTATTATATAGACTTCCCACAGCTGACAAAGTGTTCACAAGTTACTTTTACGAAAAGCTGAAATACCGATACGACTAACGAATCGTAAAGAAATATTTATTAACAACATGACAACACACAACACACAGTGACAGTGGCCATGTGAATTAGATATGTATATATGTATATAGGCTTGCAGGCAAAATCCCCACATCACATTCTGACCAGTGTTTATTTCGCCTAAATACGTTTCCATGAAGCAACAAAATGCCCAAATCACAAATAGCCAAAGTGACAAAATGTTGAAGTCACAAAATGCAAATGTTTCAATACGTTGGAATAAAAACACGCCCAAGTAACAATTCGACCAATTGAAAAAATGTCAAAGTTAAAAAATCCTAAAATCATACATCGCAGAATTCACGATTCGTCCAAGTGACAATTCGTCAAAATTATAAAATGCCCAGAAAAAAAAAGGAGGATAACTTTAGTCAATAATCTAGAATTCTACAGTAAAATTAGTATTATCTTAACAGTAACCAGATAATAGATAAAAAAAATCAGCGGTAAATTTAAAAACAAGATAATTGTATATCATTATAATAAATAGTACTTTTTGGAATTGAACAAGAAGTAAATTTATTATCTTTCATATTTAATAAAAAATAAATAAATTAAAACTTTATGGCAATTTAAGTAAAAATAATTATTAAAAAAACAAAAAAAAATTTTCTTTGACATTTGAAACGAATTACTTAAAGTAATTACCTAGTCCAAATAAGACATTAATATAGAATATACATATAATTACAACTTGACTAATTTCTATACATTATTTTTACGTACATGTAAATTTTCAAGTCATAAATATATCGTTAAAATTATTTTTTTATTGTTCGTAAATCAATCAATTTTAAAAAATATTAATTTTAAAGATAACTATCATTTAAAAAACTATATTATGAACTAAAAATTATTTTATTTTATATATGATTAATTTTCAAATAGTTGAAATTTCGCAAGTATCAAAAACTAATTAAGATTGTTACAAAAAAATTTGAACCGTATTCTACACATTTTTTAGATTAGAGTCAAACTTCAAATCTTTATTAAAAAATACACTGTTAACCATTTTTTCGATGTTCTAAAATAATTATTATAAATTTACCTATGTGATTAATAAAGATTTGAAGTTTGACTCTGTAAATTGTAATATATAGAAATTAGTCAAGTTGTAGCCCGCGAAAACTAGGGAACAAATTACAATAATAAAGTACGAATGATTGTAAGAATGCTAAATTAGTTATGAATGACATCAATCAATGTAAATAAGTAAATAAACTAAGAATAAGAAAAAAAAATTTGGAAAATCCAAAAGTGCACGCCTCGAAAGCTCATGTTATGTTTTTTTTTTAAAGTTAAATTTCGAATAAAATTGAACATCCCGCTCTTTTCCCATAGAAATTTCCATGGTAAATATACGGTAATAAAAGTAAAAAAAAAATAAATAAGGAGAACATTCCTAATGCAAAATGGTGGCAGTGTGTGTTTGTTTACATGTAAGATTGCCGGTTTTAACCGTAATGATTGATTTTTAAAAAAACAAGAAGGCCTACAGTAGTGATTTTCGAAAGGAACCTTCTTTGCTTATTTCTGAAAATTTTGAAAAAAAATTAAGTAGTTTCGTCAAGTCGTTCTCGAGATATCCGTACCACGCCGTTTTTTTGAACCACAGACTAATGGACGTCCACGATAAATTTTTTTTAATGAACTTTTTTTTATATTAATACATATTAGACAAATTAAAAAAAGTATCAGGATTATTTATTAGTGTTTCAGCTTTATATTGATGTGCTTTTCATAATGTGTAAGAGTAATAGAAAAAAAAAAAAAATATATGCACTTTAATGAGTGGAAATCGTGTGACCTTGACAGGTCGGTTATAAAGTACAACCTCTCCGCTTCGCTTTCGAGGCATGCAATTGTAAAAAAATGGAAGTTATACAGTGAAATGCAAATAAAGATTATTATTATTATTATTATTATTATTATTATTATTATTATTATTATTATTATTATTATTATTATTATTATTATTATATTATTATTATTATTATTATTATTATTATTATTATTATTATTATTATTATTATATTATTATTATTATTATTATTATTATTATTATTATTATTATTATTATTATTATTATTATTATTATTATTATTATTATTATTATAGTCAAGTTGTAATTATATTTATATTTTATATTAATGTCTTATTTGGACTTGGTAATTACTTTAAGTAATTCGTTTCAAATGTCAAAGAAAATTTTTTTTTGTTTTTTTAATAATTATTTTTACTTAAATTACCATAAAGTTTTAATTTATTTATTTTTTATTAAATATGAAAGATAATAAATTTACTTCTTGTTCAATTCCAAAAAGTACTATTTATTATTATGATATACAATTATCTTGTTTTTAAATTTACCGCTGATTTTTTTTATCTATTATCTGGTTACTGTTAAGATAATACTAATTTTACTGTAGAATTCTAGATTATTGACTAAAGTTATCCTCCTTTTTTTTTCTGGGCATTTTATGATTTTGACGAATTGTCACTTGGACGAATCGTGAACTTCGCGATGTATGATTTCAGGATTTTTTAGGTGCCACGACTTGTGCCGAACGGAGGTTACGTAGAAACGCACACTTGCATCAAAAGTAATAGTGTGTAGCGACTCGTACGAATAAACGAACGACCGATAAAAGTTAGGTTCGAATAAACGTACTATCGCCGACATTAATGTCAGTCATTTTTTGAAAACACTGTGAAATAAACATCCATATTTTTAAACATCTACTGAGACACAAGTCCTTAATAAATAATCGAAAAAAAAAAAAAATCTGTAATTGAAAAAGTAAATAATAAATTAATTATATAAAAAAGAAATGTATAAATAAAAATATTTATTATAAAATATGTCTATAAAAAAATAATCTTAAAAAAAAAATTCCCTATATTAAAATATAACTACAGATAAATTATAGGTATTTTTAAGATTTAAAGAAAAAAAATTTCTTATATTAAATTTTTGTATTTAATAAATTATCCAAAAAAAAATATTAAAATTAAAAGAAAATAAAAAATATGGCTCATATAAAAAGCGGTATAAAAATTAATGTCCTAAAATAAAATACTATATATATATATAAATATATGAAAATAAATAAACGCATTACTATATAAGTATACCAAATAAATTTTAGTATAGTTAAATAACCGAATAATAACATATACAAAAAATTCAAAATATAAACTAAAAAATAGAACGTTTAAAAAATATTTGAACAAATTAATATATCTATAAATATAAAACTCATTAATAAATTAACAAAAAACAAAGAAATAGTAACAATAAAAATCCATATAAAAAATAGAGCAAAATGAACTTACACATAATAAACATAACCAGAAAAAAAAATCAATGAAAATAAATATCCATATGAAAAACATAACCATATAAAAAAAAGCATGAAAATAAATTTATAATAAATATATCGATTTTTAAATAAAAAATTTTTATTTAAATAATAATCAACTATAATTCATCGTTTGTGAGTGTTTATGAATGGACGTGTTTCAACCAGTGTATACAACACAAATCAAACGGAGTAAAACTACTAACAGTGAGTCTTTAACTCAGTATAATAGAAAATAATTAAGAAAAAGTTTAATTAAAGTTAAATAATAAAAAAAAATTAAAATTAAGACGACTCTGTTATTGAATGGAAGAAAGGTAACGTCAGTTTGTTCTTCGGAGATTCCGATATGATTAAAAGACACTCGGATAGTTACCACAGCCAATCACAACTTAATAATTTAAAATTTTTCCAAAAGCGACTTGTCGGAATCGTACTCGTGTATTATTTTGACTGACCCACATTTGGAAGTAATTCATGAGGTTCACGTTGTCGAAAAATCCATGGACCGCAAAGACGATGACAAGAGGATCTGGGTTATTCCTGGAAAAAGAGTCGAGGTCGACGAAATTCAGAGTACTTCTTTTTGTTGCTAAACTAGAGATCCAACAGTAAAAATTATTTGGTCTCACAAGGTAGCAGAAACGGAAAATTTACTTGGATTTAAATTTTTATGTAAATATATTTTTTTTTTTATTAAATATTTAAAGTATTTTTTTTTTTTTTTTATTATTGTTAACAGTGTATAGCAAATTTCTGCTTTTTACACTTGTTGCCTTTAATCACAATTGCTACCTTTTTCTATTCTCTCCTCTTTTTTCATGCAGCTGTGGACTGACTTGTATTTCTGTACTGCATAATTACGTGATGACCTATACACCACCTTTTTGCCGTGGGTGTATAGCGGCAAAGAGAAACCACAGAGAAAACCTTTTGCCAGTACAGCTTTCATTTTTCGGAGCGGGTGAAGTTTCAGTGATCGATAAAATTCCGTGGCTCTTCAGTCCACGCCTAGCGCACAGAGACGTCCGATCAAGTTCAATGCATGGCTAAGCGGTCATCCAGCCAAACAGCAACCGCACTCGGTGCTGTTTAACTTTGGTGATCGCCCGAGCTACACATGAACCGATTGGCTGCCTCTGCCCCCTGTTAAATATTTAAAGTATTTACAAGGATCGAAATTACAACATGGCGAAGAAATTAAAAAAAAAAAAAATATAATAAATAAATATAAAATGTAATTTATGTAAGTATATTTAAAAAAATAAAATAACATATGTAAGTATATTTAAAATACAATAAAATAACATTCACGTAATGAATATTTTTAATTAGATTTTTTTATTCAGTTAACAAGTAGTTTTATTGAATCAAACAATTGAACATTATATAATAAGTTGTTGTGTACATATAGTATTGCCATAATTATAAATTCATTATAATAATAATTTCAGTATTAATGAACATAAAATAAAGAAAAATAAAAAATACCTCGCAGGTCATTTCAATTTTTAAAATTGCGTGTCATGACCTGGACAATTTCATACTTCTTTGACTCTCATATATTTGCATTAATAAATTTTTTTTTTTTTTTTGTCACGAATTTATTTGGATAATTCAAATTTTTACACGGCAAATTTTTGCTGTATGAAAATTATTGTTTTTTTAAATTTTTTCGGTACGAATTTTAATTTTCTTTATTTTTTAAAATTATTGTAGAGGAAGAAGGAATTAAATTTCAAATGAGAATCGTCTGCAATCTTTTGAAAAAAATTTTCCGACAATTTTTAGCCCGGGGTTAAATTTCGAATTGAAAAAAAAATTTTTCGTGCTCTTAATTTTAAACTGCATCAAACTGTGTCGTAATAAAATTTTAATTTTAATTTCTACTGATTATAATTTTTTTAATGACAAGAATTTTAAAAATAATTAATAATTTTCTGAATTTAATTGATAAATAATTTTTAAATTTATTTTAAAAAATTATTATTGATAAAAATTTATAGAAAATGAAGCAATAAATTAATAAAATAAAATGATTAGTAATTGAAAATGCCAAATACTACTGATAGTCAGATGAACTTCACAATAAAAACCAATGTTATGTACAGATAGTTCAAGTAGTCATCATGTTTGTAAATAATATATTTTAGCTCTTAAATTTCAAGTCGAAGGTTAAATGTTATTGAAAAAAAAAAATTAATAGATAATTAATTCTTTTCCTTTGTCTCTTATGTATTTATATATTTTTCATGTTAAATCAATTGATTTTCATACATAAATAAATAGTGACATTTCCACAAGCGAGACATGAAGTAGACATGAATTTAATTAACTGTGTACCTTTTGCACAAATTAACTTTTAGATTAAAATAAATAAATATTAAACATCTACATATTCACTTTGAGCAGGGAATTGCCATACATTTCCAAGGAATTCAATGTCTAATGAAATAAATAAATGTAAGTAAAAAAAGTTGAGAAATTGTGTTAAGTTAATTAAAAATGATATTTATCTTTTTTAATGTTTGAAGGTACTTACATTGAGGTATGTTTAACAGGAATATTTCTAGTCTCTGCATGTCTGGTTGCATTGCTGACTGTAAATATTCCTGCATTAAACATTTTCCATTTTCAAGTAGAATTAATTTGTCATTAATAAAAACTTATTTATTTTTATTAATGATTGATTTACGAGTAAATTATACTCAGCACCTCTTTCTATACGTTGTAATTTGGATAAATATTCTCCACAAATGCCTTTCACTCGTTCTTATTAAAATAGTAATAAATTATAATTATTTTTCGTATTGTTCTACATTTAAGAAATTGTATAAAACTACACAAAATTTTATAAAATTATTTAAAAATATTTTCATAAAATAATTTTTCACTGGTACAGTTATTGCTTATCCTGCTAAAATTATTAGAATTATAAAAGTAAAACTGTTAAAATGGAAGATTTTACAATAAGTTTTATTTATAATAATGAATAGTTAAACAAATATCACAAAATTGGAGAATGTTTGGCGATAACGATCCCAGTTGATTTCCAAGATGACGTTCTAAGTATTCCGATGTATTAATACTTTTATTAACATTGTTTGCTACTGACATTTTCTCGGAAACTGGTTGCCATTTTTGTTGCAAAAATTTAATAAATAATAATCAATCATCTGTGGAGTCTGAATAGATGTTTTTATTATCAATAATCATAGCAATTATTACATCAATTGCATTTTTAAATTGGTTAGCGGGCAATGTTGGAATTAAAAACCCATAAGTAAGAATGTCGTGGTATAAGTCTTCCTTCAAATTCAAACTCCTCCATTTCCTGGCTGCCATCTAAATTAAAACAAAAAAAAAATCTGAATACCGCCTGACCCTGCGGGCCAGCCCCAAAACTTCACGCTGTTTTCGAGCTCAGGGAGCTATACTTCATTTAATTTTTATTATAGAAAAAGATATACATACTCTCATGTAATAAAACCAACACCCTTTCAATGAGACTGATGGCAGAATTTTTTTTGTTGCTGACAATAATTTAAAATCAGCATCACAAACCACTACTTTTAAATTTTTCCTAGTAATGGCAGACGAATGACTAACTGTTTCCATATAGCTGTATATAGAGAAACAGTAGTTGATTCGCATAACGCGTAAAAACATGGAATACCCTATTAATATTTACAAATCATTAAATTTGACCTGCCAATATTTGAATAATTTTTTTATATATTACTTACAATATTTTTCTTTCTTAAATGAATGATCAATAATTGCGATATGTTAATTCCGCTTAATTGACACTATCAAATAAATGAAATGGATTAATTTATATATTATTCAAAATAAATTTGTACTATATTACAATAATAATTGTGATATTATAAATTTTCGATAAAAAGTGTTTAAATAATTCTTGTCTGCTGATAAATTAAAATTAATTAATTAATTATATTAAATGAAAATTATAATACAGAAAGTTGTGATGTTAGATCACGTTTATAAATATATAAACTGAATAGATAAAAACCTACTTTATATGTGGCATGTATGTTTATTTCTTTAGCACTACCGAGGCATTCGAACAGGTCGTCTGAAGAAAAAATACAAGCCACCGAACCATCGTCAGCAATTACTTCATACCTGAATATATTTTTTATTTGTGAAAAATAGGGTGCTGCATCTTTAATTTTTTTTAATGAATCCGGTAAATCATCCCTGATTAAAAAAGTGAATTGAAAATTATTTCAATTCTTTTCAATCCCTCGGCGGTTTTGGAAAGTATTGAATGGAATTGAAATTCCGATCGTTTAAATACTTTCCAATTCTAAAGTGGAATTCGAAAGTATTGAAAAGAATTCAATTCTTCATCATTTCAATACCTTCCAATTCCAAAGGTATTGAGAAGGATTCAGAAAGATTCAAAAATTTCAATTCATTTCAATCTTTTTCAATTCCACACTTGATCCGAAATGTCGGATTATTTAGGTATTGTAACAGGGTAAAATAGATTCCAATGGCTATTTATTAAGATCTAAAATTGGATTTGTCCACGGTCGATAATGGGTCCTAATTATAACTCGGTTTATTAAATTGAGTGATTCGACATGTCACCGGGTGTCGCTAATCAGTGAGACCCGAACATCCGCCCCTCTCTTTCGCTAATTAATTTAGTAGGGATGAGTTTTCCGGGGGTGAATCGAAGAGTTATAAGGAAGTGCCGTGCCAAAAATCGAGAGAGTTCGTTGGACACCCAAAGAAAGTCAATCGGACAATCGAAGGCGATGGACGCCTAAGTGAAAGTTAGTGAACAACTAGAGTGATTGGACGTATCATCTACACTATTATATACGAGGCAAGACGAGGACCTTAACAATCTGGAGCAAGAACAAACCGGACAATTGAGAACCAGAAGAGCAGATTCACCTGTAAGGAAAACTGGACGACAGTTGGAGGAATAGCCGGACATCAGCTACAAGTCTCATCTGGTTGCTGCTGTAAAAGTCATCGAGGTAAAATTATAATTAATTAAGGCCGGAATTTATATTCCAATGGCAAAATTAATTATAATTAATTTAATTAATATCTTTCCGTTGGTCCTCGCGTATATAAATTGGTAGTTGTAGGCCGTTGGCCATTACAACCACGCGCCTCGTCTTTTCAAAAGTGTCGCGCCGCTCTCATTCGCTATATTGTGTCTATAACTCTGAATTTATTTTATCCGAGGCCTTTGGCTGGAATAAAATAATTTTCCCGCGTAAATATCTAATTAAATAAATTATTCGATAACGTCAGTAAATTAATTGAGGCCGGAATTTATTCCAGTGGCTGAATTAATTCATAAATGAACTTTAATTTACTCGAATTCGTCAGTAAGATTCAAGACCCGAGTGACGCCAACTCAATGGCCGAATTTCTAGTCAATTCATAACGTAATTCTAGTCGTGATTTAATTACAAATTAATTTTAAGTTAATTAATTAAAATATCTAAATAAAATGAAGTCGTAAAAAGGACGCTAGAGTTGTGATATATTGTTATTGAGTAAAATGGAAAGAAACGGATTATTTTATCGTGAAGTAAATTAATGTATAAAATTACTGGTAAAATTACTAGTGGAAAATTATAAGGAAAGATTAATTAATTAATACTTAATTTAAACAATAAATTAATTAATTAATAGGTGTAAAATCAGTGAGTTAATTATAGATTAAGGAAGTGATAAATTGTAATCAAAATGAGTTAATGTGGGAAATTTATATTGGAATTTTAGTTGAATTAGAGTCATGAAATTTTGGGTAAAAAGATTGTGATGATATAAAAGTACAAAAAGGAAAATAGAGTTTTAAGTAGAGCAAAGTAATGTTAATTAAAAGAAATTGTGTTTGTGATTTAGGTCCTGTGGACCAAAATATAAGTTAGGTTTAAGATATGTCCGGTGGACACTAGAATTAAGAATATGCGGGTTAACGTCCTGTGGACGGTTTTTTAAAGTAGAAATTAAGGAAAATAAGGTTTAACGTCCGGTGGACGGTTTTTTTAATCAAAGTGTATTAAGGTTCAAGGTTTAACGTCCGGTGGACGGTTTTTTAAAGAGAGTGTGTGTGTGTGTGTGTGTTACGTCCAGGGGACGATATTTAGTTTTGTCATAAGGAAAACGTCCGGGGGACGAGATTTAGTTTGTCATAAGCATTTAGTTTGTCATAAGGTTATTAATTGTTATTAAGGGAAAATAAATAATAAGCAAGGTGCTTAATTAATAAGAAATTGGAATTAAAGCATTTAATAAATTTATTTCAGCCTGTTCACCATTCCTCTCCTCTCTCACAAAATTATAAAATTTACGAACGACCCTGAGCATATAAAATAATTACATCAACATCCGGTTCTGGAAGGCCGAGTCCATCTTCCAGTGGCGCCCTAATATTCGACTATAATACTTAGGTGCGACCAGACTTGGCAAGCTAATCACTCTGTCATAGTATTGAGAAGGATTCAGAAAGATTAAAAATATCAATTCATTTGAATCTTTTTCAATTCCTCGGAAGTTCAGAAATTCTTTTATTATTTTGGGATTGAAAAGTATTCATTTTATGTCAAAATGAAAACCTTGGGGTATATAAAGTATTCGAAAGGATTCATTTCTCATCTTTTTTAATACTTTTCAATTCACTTTTTTAATCAATGATAGTTTGAAGTTTTTCTTCTTTTAGCAGAGGGAACTTTGATTGGACCTGACTTGATGATGGATCGTTCATCTCTAATAGTAATAATGAATAAAATAAATATAAAAAAAATTAATTAATATTATAAGCTGTTGGCAGAGGTAGGGCTTGTGGGTATTCGTTCCATGAGATTTTTTATACCCCATCATGAATTAATAATACTAATAAATGACAATAAAATTACTTATATTTTAATTGATTCATGATGTTGGTGAACGGAGATCTACTGGTAGAAGGTCCATCTTCAGAACAATTTTTTTGACAATTGATCAAAATTTTCTTTTAATGGATGGGGATGA
This sequence comes from Microplitis mediator, assembly GCF_029852145.1. Classification (NCBI taxonomy): domain Eukaryota; kingdom Metazoa; phylum Arthropoda; class Insecta; order Hymenoptera; family Braconidae; genus Microplitis; species Microplitis mediator. Next base: position 16,346,556 of record NC_079969.1, on the reverse strand, counting down.
TTGTGATATTTCACATTGTGTTTATAAGTTGATCCAGATTTTTCCAATGTAGTTGGGCAGTTAAATTTTGAAGTATTTGATAAACAAAGGAATTTAGATTCATTGGATTTCTTGACTTCTTTAAAAATCCAGGGACCGTATAAATATTGAGGTGAATTATTTGTACCCCGCACTTTTATTAATTCAAATGATTCATCATTATTTTCCATTTGTAAACATAAAAATTGTTTACATTTAATGAAAAAAAAAAAAAAATATATGTAATCAATAATAAAAACAATATAATAATAATATTTTTTAAACTTATAAGTACTTTTAAAATTAATAAATTAAAAATATCACGGCACGTATTCAAAATATTGTTCAAATATTTGTTATTTTTTATTAATATAAATAAATAAATGAACTTAGATATATTTATTTTTATTTATTTATTTTTTTATTTTTAATTGACAATCGACAAAATTTTAAACTCGATAGTTTCACATGAAGTTATTATTATTATTATTATTATTATTATTATTATTATTATTTACTTTATTTATTTATTATTTTACAAATTATTTATTCATTTATTTATCATTATATATTGTATATTGTATAAATTTATTTCAAGTCAAGTATTCAATATAAGTACAATTATTGTATATATTTATTTATTATTTTATAAATTATAATTATGATAATTTTTTTTTTTTAATTTAGATTGATAATTTCTAAAATGATATTTTTTAATAATTAATATTTTATTATTGAAATGAATCCTTGATTCACGACATGATAATATTCGTTGAATATTTCATAATATGCAAAGTTATCTCCCATATAACAATCTTGTGAAAGTCTTGCATAAGCCTGGTCTCAAATCCACTATAGTTGTATATGTCTTTATATGACTGTATCTTGCTGCAGACACTGGTCTACAGATTTATATTGCAAGTCTTGCGCAGGACTTGTTTAAAAACTTTGTTTAATGTTATACTTCAAGAATTGTACAAGAATCTTGAATATATCTTGCTCAAGATGTGTTGATACAGTTAACTTGAGCATATCTTGTACCAGAATCTATCTGCAGATGCTTGGGCATATCTTGCGCCAGATCTGCTCAAGACGTGTCATATTACACTGTCTATCTCACTCTTGTCTCTCTCACTCTATCCCCTCCATCGGCACACGTTACCAGAGCTCAGTGGTACTCAATTGAAGTTATAATCGGACAGAAAAACATTTTTAATACGGAATTCATTTGCAAAATTAGAAGCGCCGTAGTAATTACAAGTAAAATTTAATTTATAACCTATAATAAGATATGTTTTTTGATAGATGGTTTGATTTTAATAAAATTATTTTTTTTATTTATTTAAGGCTAACACGAAAAATTCTACACAGGGAGAATTATCTAATAAATTTTACTCGTTAATTGTGAATAAAACTGGGCCTGCATGAACAATTACTCGTCCGTTTCTAGATAGTGTTCAATTATGGGGTAAAAACACCCAATTTCAAGTAATTTTTAAATAAAAAAGAATGAAAAATAAAACAATACAAATCTGTTGTTATTCTTTCCGTATTTATTATCTTTTCGGCACAGGCTTATTTTAAATTGCAGGATAAATTTTATCGAAAAATTCTCTCCGTGTATGAAATACGATAATTAAATGTTTTTAAAATTTTTTTTAAAATTATAATCAGTTACTTTGATACTTAAATACAGATATTGATAATTATTTTTTTTTAATTATATTGAAAATAAATTTTTTTAATTTTCAATTACCTTTCACAATTTTAATGTAACGTTAAAAATCGGCTTTTGCGTGGCCAGGTTTCTGCATGGCCAAACTACCAAGTTTCGGCATGCGCGCACCGCCACTCTAGTGAGCGTAGTTTTTAAATCATTTTTTTATGCAATTAAATATTAATGAAAAAATTCGAAAAAATTCTGGCGTCATCTAGAAACTTCAAAGAAAATGATTCCGCGGTAATAAAAGTTGTATCACTATTTTTCAAAAAGTTATTCAATTCTTAATTGACATTTTTTTTACGGGTTTGTGTTGTCATAAAAGGCGGTATAAAAGTTTAAATAATTAATCTATAAATTTTTTTATTTTTGGAGCCTTTTTTATAAACATACTCAACAAGATGACGTTATGAAAGTTTATGAAATATTTTTATTTCATTAATTATAAAATTTTGAAGTAACAGAACAATTAAAAATTTAAATAATGTATGCTAAATAATTTTTTTTTAATTTTAAGCTATTGCACGACTCATAATGCAAAGCATCAGAGAGTGCTTTACGATCGAAAATTTTTTTTGCCTTCTTTCTACAACTATTTCTGATATGATCGTCTTATTAGTACACAGAAACATCTCAAATGATGCACCATTTTACAGATAATGTAATAAAGACAATTTCTGCAATTTTCAAAAACTAATTCAGTGCAATAGAAACGAGAAAATCATTGAAATAAACTAAAAAATTTTCCCGTCAAGCAGTAAAAAAGTTTTGTAGCTCGAAAACACAATATCTCGCAAACGAATTTGTAATTTAACTCCGTTTTTTTTTTTAATGACCCGTTTTGTCCTAGAAGAATTTGATTTCGAAAATGGCTATCTAACTTTGTGTTATGCAATTATAATTAATGAAAAATTAAATCGCATTTTCTTTAATTTTTAGCCTAAATATGTATGGACATTCGTCTTAACAAGTGCGCATGCGTGGTACTTTTTTTTTCTCATCCTATCACCCAGTGTGCCTGCGCCATACTTCTAACCAATTCATTTGGCACTGGTATATCAAAAATATTAAATATAAATATAAATATAAAAAATTGAGATTAGGTGAATAAATTAATAAAAATAATAAATATACAAATAACAATGAAATTAAAATAATAAAAATAGAAAAAAAAAACGTGAAATTTTTCACAGATCGTACTAAGACAAATTTCGGAATTTTTTACGTTTGAAATCAGGAGACACGGTAGTGTCTCGCGCCAAGTACACGTTTAAACACACATGTATATGTGTGAAGTGTCATGGCGCGAGCCTGCCGTGTCTCTATACCGTAGACCGAACGGTATTTATCAGGAGACACGGTAGTGTCTCGCGCCAAGTACACGTTTAAACACACATGTATATGTGTGAAGTGTCATGGCGCGAGCCTGCCGTGTCTCTATACCGTAGACCGAACGGTATTTAGCTCCAATTTTTAAAAACTTTTTTAAAAAACAATATTTTTAGAAAATTCCTTTTTCAGTCGAAAGATGATTGATTGTTCGTCATAAAATTATGAAACTTTACCCATTTTAGTAATGAGAACTAATTTAAATAATGAAATTAGGCCAGCATATACTATAGCACCCCCATTTTTAATAATTTTACAATTTTTTTCATGCGAAAAGGGCACTGCCAGAGAATAAAAACTTATAAGAAATGCCATGATTCAGTAAATGATATATGTTTTTCTATAGCAATAATTAATTTTTTCGCCACCAGTGGAGCTCCAGTCTATATTTTTTACTATAGTTTGATATGAAATTTACCCGGATAGTCACCTCCACTGCAAATTAACTCCTCTAATAGCCACTTTAGCTTGAAATTGACTGTAACTTGACATCATTGAAATTACCTGCCCGAATTTGCCAATAATTTAACAGTAAAAGTTGAAAAGAAAAATTTGCGGTTAATTTTTGCTCGATTTAGAGGTAATTTTTTATAGAAAATAATTGTTGGTAACGTTCGTTCTTTGCATTTCAGATGATAAGCAAATTATACATAAAATGTCTATACAACTTGCTGTACAATATGACGTAAATTTACTACCCGAATTAGAATGCAAATTCACTTCCAAAGCTGACTAGAAAAAATTTTTCGTCAATTTTGAGGCAAAGTTTTACATCAATTTATTGTTAATTTGACTCAAAAATTGTTAAGATTTTTTTTTCCCTCAAATTGTAGACATATTCATGTATAAATTTGCTTTCCTTCTGAAATGATAAGAACGAACATTAGCGACTTTTTTTTTCTAGTAAAAAATTACCTCTAAATTTAGCAAAAATTAACCGCAAATTTTTCTTTCCAACTTTTTACTGTTAAATTGTCGATGAATTCAGGCAGCAAATTTCAGGCAATTTCAAGCTAAAGTGGCTCGGTGAAAATGTGCCACGGCTTGTCTAGGGAAACGTACATATTTCCCCTAGACAAGCCGTGGCACATTTTTGCCGAACTGCTAAAGTGGCTATTAGGGTTAAGCTTATTGAAAGTTTAACTTGAAATTAACGGTAAGTTTACATCAAGTTTGCATCAACCCTACCCTGATAGCCACACATTACTCAGTAAGGTCTACAGAGCAACACTTTCGGCTAACTCAACGAGAAAGTTTCTGGCAAACCTTAGCTGGATATAATACTTTCCATTGAGTTGGCTTCAAAATACGGCAGTGGCTTCGATGTAATTTGACAGAAAAACTTGTCGTCAACTTGAAATGAAACTTTCAATTAACTTAGCGTCAATGTCTGACAGTAATACTTGTAGTCAAAGTGAATTCAACTTAACAGACTATTTACTGTCAATTTGAAGATAACCTACTTGCTCTCCAACACTTTCCTTTAAGTTACCTATAGAATACGGCAATAGCTTGTAGTTAACTTACGGTTAGGGTGGCTATCAGGGTAATAGCACAATTTGCCTTAGCAAAAGTTTACTTACAAAAGTTTCCTTAAATTTTTTTCCAAATCCTAATCGCTACTTTAGCTTGAAATTGACTGTAACTTGACATCATTAAAATTACCTGCCCGAATTTGCCAATAATTTAACAGTAAAAGTTGAAAAGAAAAATTTGCGGTTAATTTTTGCTCGATTTAGAGGTAATTTTTTATAGAAAATAATTGTTGGTAACGTTCGTTCTTTGCATTTCAGATGATAAGCAAATTATACATAAAATGTCTATACAACTTGCAGTACAATTTGACGTAAATTTACTACCCGAATTAGAATGCAAATTCACTTCAAAAGCTGACTAAACAAAATTTTGCAGGCAGTTTTACATCAATTTATTGTTAATTTGACTTATAAAGTATTTTTTCACCCCCAAATTGTAGACATTTTTATGTATAAATTTGCTTACCTTCTGAAATAGTAAGAATGAACATTACCGACTTTTTTTTTCTAATAAAAATTTACCTCTAAATTGAGCAAAAATTAACTGCAAATTTGTTTTTCCAACTTTTGCTGTCAAATTGTCTGCAAATTTGGGCAGCAAATTTCAGGCAATTTCAATGTCGAGGTACTTCAATTTCAAGCTAAAGTGGCTATTAGGGTGTGCTATTAGGGTCAGTAAGATTTAGTATAGAAATATACCCTATAAAAAGTGTGCTATTGCACAGTTTGCTTTAGCAACAGTTTACTTTACAAAAGTTTCCTTGAATTTTTCGTCAAATTTTCGTCAACTTTAGACTTTTCCATTTTTTACGTCAATTTGTGAGCAACTTGCTATTGAATTTGATGTAAATTTACTACCCGAACTAAAATGCAAATTCACTTCAAAAGTTAACTAGAAAAAAGTTGTCAATTTTCAGGCAAATTTTGTCAATTTATTGTTAATTTGACTGGAAAAATTGATAAGTATTTTTTTACCATGAAATTGTAGACAATTTCATGAATAAATTTGCTCACCTTCTCAAATGGTAAGAATGAACATTAACGACTTTTTTTTTCGTAAAAAGTTATCCCTGATAGCCAGAGTTTCTAATCAGAAAGTTGGTGTACCTGAGTTGCAACCAACTTGACGACAAGTTGTTGACAACTTTCAGCTCGTGTAACTGTTGACTACATGTTGGCTACAAGTTACTCAAAAACTTGGCGACAATCTACTGCCGCAACCTGTCACCAAGTTTCTGAGCAACTTGTAGACAAGTTGTCGGCAACAGTTACACAAGCTGAGAGTTGTCGACAAGTTCCTCGGAAAGTTGCCGACAACTTATGGAAATGCTAACTTTTGCGGCCAATCTGGCGACAGGTTGCGGCAGTAGGTCGTCGACAAGTTGCGGCCAACTTGGCTATCAGGGTACCTTTAAATTGAAGAAAAATTAACCGCAAATTTATATTTTCAACTTTTGCTGTCAAATTGTCGACAAATTTGGGCAGCGAATTTCAGGAAATTTGACAATTAAAATTACTAAAGTTTGCTGTCCGAATTTGCCGACAATTTGACAGCAAAACTAGAATAAAAGTTTTCTTGAATTTTTCGTCAAATATCTGTCAATTTCAGGCATTTTCGTTACTGACGACAGCTTGTATACAAGCTATTTATGTTTTTCAAGTTAACTAATTGATTGACAGATGGAGGCACTTGAGGCCACTGAGGACGTAACCACTTCCTTGAATTTTTTGTGAAATATCCGTCAACTTGAGGCTTTTCCATTTTTGACAACAATTACCCTGATAGCCACACCTTACTCAGTAAGTTCTGCAGTGAAACATTTTCGGCTACCTTAACGAAAAAGTTTCTGGCAAGCTTGGCTGGATAATGCTTTCTTTTTTAAGTTGGCTTCAGAATACGGCAGTAGCTTGAAATTAACTTGCGGTTCAGGTGGCTTTCAGGGTTAAAATGAAACTTTTAATCAACTTAACGTCATTGCCTGACAGTAACCCTAATAGCCACTTTAGCTTGAAATTGACTGTAATTTGACATTGAAATTGCCTGAAATTTTTTGTCCGAATTTGCCGACGATTTGACAGCAAAAGTTGGAAAGAAAAATTTGCGGTTAATTTTTCCTCAATTTAGAGGTAAATTTTGACTACACAAAAAAGTCGGTAATGTTCATTCATACCACTTCAGACGGTAAGCAAATTTATACATAAAATTGTCTACAATTTTACGGTAAAAAATTACTTTACAATTTTTTAAGTCAAATTAACAATAAATTGATGCAAAAATTTGCCTGAAAATTGACGAAAAATTTTTTTCTAGTCACCTTTTGAAGTGAATTTGCATTCTAATTCGGGTAGTAAATTTACCTCAAATTGTATAGCAAGTTGTGTATAAATTGTCGTCAAAAACGGAAAAGTCCGAAAGTGACGGAAATTTGACGAAAAATTCAACGAAACTTTTGTACAGTAAGCTTTTGCTCAAGCAAACTGTGCTATTAGGGAAAAAGTCCGACGTTGACGTATATATTTGACGTTAACTTTAAAGGGAACTGTCGTTAAACAACTGCAGCTCCTTGTTTTATAAAAATTGATTAATCAGATTATGATATTTAGCAGTACAAAATCACTATAGTTGTTAACAAACAATTTTATTGTTTCTACAAAATAATACTATAAACAATATAGGCTCACGTGTCTTAAATTATAACTCGATTTCTAATAGTGTAGATTAAAATCATTCTCAATCAATACGACAAAAAAAAGACAAATCCTACCAAAAACAGATTCTCTGTATAAAATCGCGCCAAGTACACGTTTAAAATTTTTTACAATTAAGACAAGATTCTTTTTACAAAAAAATGAATCAAATCGAAAAAATACCAAGTACCTAATATAATTCGAAATCATGGAAAACATTTTCATAGAATTGAACAAAAAATTGAAAAAAAAAAATTTCAATGTACTTGGTGTGCCTATAAACTGGAAAAAAAGAATATCATTCAATTTTATTGGAAAATAATTTATATGCGAAATGAATTCTAAAAATTTTGCTTGAATAAATTTAGTAACGCACACCAAGTACATTGAAATTTTTTTTTTCAATTTTTTGTTCAATTCTATGAAAATGTTTTCCATGATTTCGAATTATATTAGGTACTTGGTATTTTTTCGATTTGATTCATTTTTTTGTAAAAAGAATCTTGTCTTAATTGTAAAAAATTTTAAACGTGTACTTGGCGCGATTTTATACAGAGAATCTGTTTTTGGTAGGATTTTATTTATCGCACGACTCTTAATGCGAAGCATTAGAGCATGCTTTACGATCGAAAAATTCAGATTGCCTCTTTGTCGCTACTGTTTTTGCTGTTCCACTCTTGTTATATTCCACGTAGCTTAACCGGGTTACACCTCATCGGATAAAGAATTCAATAAAGATTAATTTTATTACTTATAAAGACCAATTTGATGGATTTAATAACTAAAAAAACATCAAAATGTAAAAAAAAATTTTCCCAAGCAGTAGAAAATGTGCCCGTGACCCGTAAACACAAAAACTCAAGAACAAAGCTATTATTTGAATCACTTTTCTTTTTAAAAGATTATTTTAGGGCCGAAGAAGAAATCAAATTCGGCCCGATATAATTACAATTAATAAAAAGAACTTAACTAATTTTGTATATCTACCCGATGAAAAAAGATTTTGTCTATTCATATATGATTATATATGTTCATATATATGATCATATATGATTATATATAATCATATATGAAGTTATATATAATCATGCATGATTATATATGGGGTCATATATAATTATATATAATTATATGAAATTATATATGACCCCATACATAATTAGATCTGATCATACCTGGCTGTTATGACCCCATATATAATCATATACAAGTCTATCTACATCCTACGTAAATAATGCACCTAATGATAAATTTGATTTTGTACATAAAATACAATAGAATTCATCAGATACATATAATCAAATCTAATTATCTATCAACTTATAAATATTCGTATATCAATCGATTTCGATTAATACTTTTAAATTGCTGCCGGAACCTTTGAATATTTTTTAAGTATTGGGGATTTAAGTTTGATTGATAGTTGACAGAATAAAAATTTAATAACATTGATATTAAAAAATTGCAATATTATTTAATATATATATATACATTTAAATATTTATGGTTTCATATCAATGAATTCTGATCAGATTTAATCACACATAGACATATATAACTACATATAAGTTTATATCAGTCATGTCTGATCAGATCTAATTATATATAGGCTTATATCTAATTATATATGGATTTGTATCAATCATGTCTGATCAGATCTAATTATGTATAGACATATATATGATCATATATAGGTTATAACAGCCAGGTATGATTATATCTAATTATATATAGACTCATATATGATCAGATCTGATCATATATAGACTTGTATATGATTATATATGGGGTCATACCAGCCAGATATGATCAGATCTAACTATATATAGACTTATATGTAAATAGATCTGATCATATATATACTTATGTATGATTACATATGGGGTTATAACAGCCAGATATGATCATATCTAATTATACATAGACTCATATATAATCAGATCTGATCAGATCTAATTATATATAGACTTATTTATGGGCTTATAACAGCCAGGTATGATCAGATCTAATTATGTATGGGGTCATATATAATTACATATAATTATATATGACCCCATATATGATCATGCATGATTATATATAACTTCATATATGATTATATATAATCATATATGATCATATATAATCATATATGATTAGACAAAATCTTTTTTCATCGGGTAGTTATATATGTCTATGTGTGATTAAATCTGATCAGACTTCATTGATATGAAACCATAAATATTTAATATATATATATATATATATATATATATATATATATATATATATATATATATATATATATATATATATATATATATATATATATTAAATAATATGGCAATTTTTTAATATCAATGTTATTAAATTTTTATTCTGTCAACTATCAATCAAACTTAAATCCCCAATACTTAAAAAATATTCAAAGGTTCCGGCAGCAATTTAAAAGTATTAATCGAAATCGATTGATATACGAATATTTATAAGTTGATAGATAAATAGATTTGATTATATGTATCTGATGAATTCTATTGTATTTTATGTACAAAACCAAATTTATCATTAGGTGCATTATTTACGTAGGATGTATCAATTTGATTATTTGAGTTAAGTAATGCCATAAACGTTTCTCAATTGTAAGTGTATCACAGACTAGAGGATCAGACTACCCTGATTAAAAAAAATGATTAAAAAGTATTTAAAATGATTTGTTTTTTAATCATTTTAAATACTTTTTAATCCTTCAAATCATTTCTAATCCTGTCTCTTATGGACATTCAACGTGTGAAATCATTTTTAATCATTTTGTTTAATCAGGGTACAAACCATCGATTACCAAAGTTAAGCAGCATCGACGTGGGACATTAAATGGACGGGTGACCTCGTAGTAAAATAATAGTCAATGGTTAATAATTTTTTTTTATTTTTTTTATTTCATTTTAACCGACATTTATATTGATGAAGACAATAAATCCTAATTGAACTACTTAATTAATAATTTACAGATATTCTAAATGAGATTCTAAAAATGACTATATTCGTTCATGCATGATCATATATGAACATATCTGTTCATATATAAACAGATCAAGTTATGTATGATCAGACCTGGCCAATTTTTGGATCTGATCATATATAGACAATTATGCATGATCATATATGATTAGACAAAATCTTTCTCATCGGGTATATATGTTTTTTACATATACTTTCGTCACACCAGTCGCGCCTGCGCAAAAAAATACATCTGACTATTTTCGGATCGCAATTTGAATTTTCAGTGTTATAGAAAGGAAAAAAAAAAAGTCCTTGAAACTTTTATCCTACATTTTTCTTTTTGAAAATAAGCATTAAGAGTCGTGCATTTTTAGATTTACCCAACTTTTACAGATTTCATATTCATGCTAGGCATTATATGATTACTTTCAAATTTTTTCATGCCATTTGTTTATAAATTTTTCATAAACAATTGGATTAATTTAATATTTTTGAAAAATTGTTTTTCACTATATTGTTAGCGTAAGAAAATAATGATTTAAAAAAAAAATTTTTTTCTTAAAAACAATATCTTATTGCAACTATTGCAGATGCAGTTTTCGACCTTCAAGTCGTTTTTATACATTATAAGTTAAGCTTTCTTAAGAATTATTAACCTAACGTTTATCTGTTATAGTTCGTTAACTACACGCATTTATTTGTAAAAATGAGCATTTTCTATTTCTTACAATGCTTATATCTCACAAACAAATAATGTTATAACAAATATGCTTCAGGAATCTTTTGTTACTTGATTATTAAACTATTTAAATATATATTTTTTTATACACTAATGCAAAAAATTAAAGGAGCAGAAAAATTTTATAAATTTTTTAGTGATTTTTGGAAGGCTGTAACTTGGTGAAAAATACCCGGGAAAAAATGTTTTTATAAAATTTTATAAAATATTATAAAATTTTACAGCAAAATTTTATAAAAATTCATACAATTTTATAAACCCTGATTAAACAAAAGTATTTGACAGGATTAAAAAAATTTATATCCTTATGAATGCTATCGAATCCTGAAAACATGATTTAACAGGATTTGAAATGATTTAAACTGTTAAATACTTTTAAATACTTTTTAATCCTAAAAAGATAACGAAATATAAAAATTGTTTCAGGATTAAAAAGTATTCGGTAGCATAAGAAATTTTAAATACTGGTTCAATCCTTCTATATCCTAAAAAGGTTATGAAATAAAAATATTATTTCAGGATTAAAAAGTATTTGGTAGCATTAGAAATTTAAAACACTGGTTAAATCCTTCTATATCCTAAAAAGATAACGAAATAAAAAAATTATTTCAGGATTAAAAAGTATTCGGTAGCATAAGAAATTTTAAATACTGGTTCAATCCTTCTATATCCTAAAAAGGTTATGAAATAAAAACATTATTTCAGGATTAAAAAGTATTTGGTAGCATTAGAAATTTCAAACACTGGTTAAATCCTTCTATATCCTAAAAAGATAATTAAATAAAAAAATTATTTCAGAATTAAAAAGTATTCGGTAGCATTAGAAATTTCAAATACTGGTTGAATCCGTTCATATCCTAAAAAGGTTATGAAATAAAAAAATTATTTCAGGATTAAAAAGTATTCAATAGCATTAAAAATTTCAAATACTGGTTAAATCCGTTTATATCCTAAAAACATAACGGAATGAAAACATTATTTCAGGATTAAAAAGTATTTGGTAGCATTAGAAATTTCAAACACTGGTTAAATCCTTCTATATCCTAAAAAGATAATTAAATAAAAAAATTATTTCAGGATTAAAAAGTATTCGGTAGCATTAGAAATTTCAAATGCTAGTTGAATCCTTTTATATCCTAAAAAGATATTGAAATAAAAACATTATTTCAGGATTAAAAAGTATTCGGTAGCATTAGAAATTTTAAATGCTAGTTAAATCCTTTTATATCCTAAAAAGATAACGAAATAAAAATATTATTTCAGGATTAAAAAGTATTTGGTAGCATTAGAAATTTTAAATGCTAGTTAAATCCTTTCAAATCCTTCTACTCCTTTCGATTATTTTAGTATTAAAAAGTATTTAATATGATTAATCGTGAATTTTAAAAAAGGATTTACAGTATTTAGAAGGATTTGAAAGTATTAAAATTTTAATCCTTTTTAATCCTGTCAAATACATTTTTTTAATCAGGGAACATCTTAAAAGACAACGAACTCTATAAGAATATTTATCTTGGAGAAGCAAAAAATGATCAGAAAACCGCTGTAATTCTTGGGTCACCGATCATGCTGCACCGATTGGAATCGGCGGAAGAAGTAACGATTGATGGAACGTCAAGGGTAAAATTTTTATAAACTAAAAACAGATAAAAAGTATAATTAATAAAAGTATAAATGTTTTTATTCATCTATGACGTAGTGCTTACCTGTAGCTCCAGAAGCAGCTCAACTATTGACGTTCCACATAAAACATGATCAACAAGTAAAATAAAAATTGTAAATTGTGTCCGATTTTATATATTAAATTTTTTTTTTTTTTTAAATAGGAAGTTACAGCATTGTATGTTCTCTGCGAGGAAAGGAGCTGTGAATTATATCGGTCCATCTGGAAAGTTATAATCAATAAATGCTTAATTTTAAAAGAAAATATAACGACAATAACGTGTCATTATGATGAAGAGTGGTTGATAGCAACTAGAGAAATGCTGCCACATGTTAGCATAAGGGAATCGTGGTTTCATTTTATTAAAGTAAGCGAAAATTTTAATTAATTTGTTTATTAAATAATTTTTTTTTTATTTATTTGGATTACTTTAACTCTCACAATGACCTGCCAACACTGTTTATGATTTATTTTCAATTTTTTAGCTTCTTTCACGTAAGTGGAACAGCTTGGAGCTTCCAGCTAATTATGACAACGATATTTGTAAAATCAGCTGGATTTTTAAAATAATACCAAAAGATAAAATAGATTTAGCGATTGAAGTAATAAAAGAAAGTGCAGAAGAAGATGCTGATAACTTTGAAAATTTAATTTTATACTCAAGATTCATAACAAAAATATCAAAATTAATTAGTAGTGAAACTTTTATTGGAATTACCGTAAATGATGCAATCAACATCGCTGAAAATCATAATCAACATCTCATTACAAATTTCGGATCAGGACAACCTATTTATAAATTTTTGAGTAAGTTAAAAGGAATGTTTACAAATTATTAACTTCGGGATAGCCTTAAAAAATAAATTTTTTTTTTTCTTTTAATCAGGAAACCTTAGAACAGATATTCGCCGTCAAGAGGAGAATTGGGTGAACACACCAATGAAAAAACCAGAAATCAGAATCACAACAGAAATTTCAAATTTACAAAAAAAATTAAAAAGTACTCAAACGATACAAAGTTTCACAAGAGAGGTAATGAAAAGCAAGGTCATAGATTTCATCAAAATCCAATTAAATTGGCCACAATGTAAGTATTGCATATAAATTTCAGTATTGATAACTATTAGTCGAGGTAAGAGACCAAGTACCAGATTACTCATGTATTTGTATATCTATATTTACTAAATTTTACTAAATATAGATATACAAATACGTAGAGTGATCGAGTACTCGTTACCTGATCGAGTACTAGGTCTTTTATCTTATCCATACACCTGCTGGACGACAATTAAAGTTTAATAATCTTCTTGTCTTGAATTTGTGCCTTTTAATAGTTTAAACTATTTTTAGTTGCCAATTATTGAGATAAATAAATTTATCAATATCATTCGAATTACACTTAAATTACGCGAGAAAAAGACGATTGCATTTATTTACTTTAAATAAATTAATACTTTGATTATTTCTGTCACTAAATATGACTGAATGTCACTGAATATATAGCTATATTATTTATGTCACGTTACTTATTCCAAAATAACTGATTTTTCTACTCCCTTAGGAAGGTTTTAGGAAGTTTCTCAAAGCCAAAAAAGTGTGCATAGAAAAAAAAAAAAGGATTCATTGACACAAAAAATCATTACTCACCTAAAAACATTTTTACTTACCCCACGAAGTACTTTGCATCGTGAATTGAAAATATTACAACAAATTTACTTGATGCAAAATCCAAAAAAATCTTTTCTCGCTCCAAGACAATTTTTGTATTTAATTGATAATGCATAAAATTTCTTGGTGCAAATTAAAATTTTTTGCGTCAAGAAGTCCTTTTTTCTGCGTATTTTATAAATATAGTAGTGATATTTAAGCAGTCACGTAGTGACTGCAGGTTGCTCGTACTCATAAATCTACAAAATCTATTTATATATTTTTAGACAAGGATGACTCTGGAAAATTAAATGGGTTTCCGAAAGAAAAATATTTTTTTCCAATACTTGTGAATAAGGGTAAAAATAAATAATAAAAACATAAAATTTAAATTTAATTCCATATTTAAGGCTTATACATTATTGAAAATAACTTTTTTTGTTTTAATTTATGAATAGATGACTTGATTAATGTGTGCCTATTTTGCCTCAGCGAAGAAGCATCAGTTCAATTAATAGGCTGTAATCATTTTGTTGGGTGCTATGGATGCTGGATAAAAGCTCATTATGATTATAACAAACGTAATTGCCCAGCTTGTCGAGCACCATATAATGAATTTCAAATTTATTAGTAAAAAAAAAATAATAACAATTTTTTTTTAATATTTTTTTTATATTCGTTATTACTGCAAATGTTATTATAATAAATTCATAATTATGGTGATACTCTATTTACACTACTCTTTATCGTTTAATATAAGACTAGTAATATTCCTGTTAAACATACCTCAATGTAAGTACCTTCAAACATTAAAAAAGATAAATATCATTTTTAATTAACTTAATTTATTATATAGATCAAAACGATGAAGGTAAATCATCTTTATGATTTTACGGCGGATGTTATTTACTGGCGCATATTTTTAAATAATTTTATAAAATTTTGTGTAGTTTTATACAATTTCTTAAATGTAGAACAATACGAAAAATAATTATAATTTATTACTATTTTAATAAGAACGAGTGAAAGGCATTTGTGGAGAATATTTATCCAAATTACAACGTATAGAAAGAGGTGCTGAGTATAATTTACTCGTAAATCAATCATTAATAAAAATAAATAAGTTTTTATTAATGACAAATTAATTCTACTTGAAAATGGAAAATGTTTAATGCAGGAATATTTACAGTCAGCAATGCAACCAGACATGCAGAGACTAGAAATATTCCTGTTAAACATACCTCAATGTAAGTACCTTCAAACATTAAAAAAGATAAATATCATTTTTAATTAACTTAACACAATTTCTCAACTTTTTTTACTTACATTTATTTATTTCATTAGACATTGAATTCCTTGGAAATGTATGGCAATTCCCTGCTCAAAGTGAATATGTAGATGTTTAATATTTATTTATTTTAATCTAAAAGTTAATTTGTGCAAAAGGTACACAGTTAATTAAATTCATGTCTACTTCATGTCTCGCTTGTGGAAATGTCACTATTTATTTATGTATGAAAATCAATTGATTTAACATGAAAAATATATAAATACATAAGAGACAAAGGAAAAGAATTAATTATCTATTAATTTTTTTTTTTCAATAACATTTAACCTTCGACTTGAAATTTAAGAGCTAAAATATATTATTTACAAACATGATGACTACTTGAACTATCTGTACATAACATTGGTTTTTATTGTGAAGTTCATCTGACTATCAGTAGTATTTGGCATTTTCAATTACTAATCATTTTATTTTATTAATTTATTGCTTCATTTTCTATAAATTTTTATCAATAATAATTTTTTAAAATAAATTTAAAAATTATTTATCAATTAAATTCAGAAAATTATTAATTATTTTTAAAATTCTTGTCATTAAAAAAATTATAATCAGTAGAAATTAAAATTAAAATTTTATTACGACACAGTTTGATGCAGTTTAAAATTAAGAGCACGAAAAATTTTTTTTTCAATTCGAAATTTAACCCCGGGCTAAAAATTGTCGGAAAATTTTTTTCAAAAGATTGCAGACGATTCTCATTTGAAATTTAATTCCTTCTTCCTCTACAATAATTTTAAAAAATAAAGAAAATTAAAATTCGTACCGAAAAAATTTAAAAAAACAATAATTTTCATACAGCAAAAATTTGCCGTGTAAAAATTTGAATTATCCAAATAAATTCGTGACAAAAAAAAAAAAAAAATTTATTAATGCAAATATATGAGAGTCAAAGAAGTATGAAATTGTCCAGGTCATGACACGCAATTTTAAAAATTGAAATGACCTGCGAGGTATTTTTTATTTTTCTTTATTTTATGTTCATTAATACTGAAATTATTATTATAATGAATTTATAATTATGGCAATACTATATGTACACAACAACTTATTATTTAATGTTCAATTGTTTGATTCAATAAAACTACTTGTTAACTGAATAAAAAAATCTAATTAAAAATATTCATTACGTGAATGTTATTTTATTGTATTTTAAATATACTTACATATGTTATTTTATTTTTTTAAATATACTTACATAAATTACATTTTATATTTATTTATTATATTTTTTTTTTTTTTAATTTCTTCGCCATGTTGTAATTTCGATCCTTGTAAATACTTTAAATATTTAACAGGGGGCAGAGGCAGCCAATCGGTTCATGTGTAGCTCGGGCGATCACCAAAGTTAAACAGCACCGAGTGCGGTTGCTGTTTGGCTGGATGACCGCTTAGCCATGCATTGAACTTGATCGGACGTCTCTGTGCGCTAGGCGTGGACTGAAGAGCCACGGAATTTTATCGATCACTGAAACTTCACCCGCTCCGAAAAATGAAAGCTGTACTGGCAAAAGGTTTTCTCTGTGGTTTCTCTTTGCCGCTATACACCCACGGCAAAAAGGTGGTGTATAGGTCATCACGTAATTATGCAGTACAGAAATACAAGTCAGTCCACAGCTGCATGAAAAAAGAGGAGAGAATAGAAAAAGGTAGCAATTGTGATTAAAGGCAACAAGTGTAAAAAGCAGAAATTTGCTATACACTGTTAACAATAATAAAAAAAAAAAAAAAATACTTTAAATATTTAATAAAAAAAAAAATATATTTACATAAAAATTTAAATCCAAGTAAATTTTCCGTTTCTGCTACCTTGTGAGACCAAATAATTTTTACTGTTGGATCTCTAGTTTAGCAACAAAAAGAAGTACTCTGAATTTCGTCGACCTCGACTCTTTTTCCAGGAATAACCCAGATCCTCTTGTCATCGTCTTTGCGGTCCATGGATTTTTCGACAACGTGAACCTCATGAATTACTTCCAAATGTGGGTCAGTCAAAATAATACACGAGTACGATTCCGACAAGTCGCTTTTGGAAAAATTTTAAATTATTAAGTTGTGATTGGCTGTGGTAACTATCCGAGTGTCTTTTAATCATATCGGAATCTCCGAAGAACAAACTGACGTTACCTTTCTTCCATTCAATAACAGAGTCGTCTTAATTTTAATTTTTTTTTATTATTTAACTTTAATTAAACTTTTTCTTAATTATTTTCTATTATACTGAGTTAAAGACTCACTGTTAGTAGTTTTACTCCGTTTGATTTGTGTTGTATACACTGGTTGAAACACGTCCATTCATAAACACTCACAAACGATGAATTATAGTTGATTATTATTTAAATAAAAATTTTTTATTTAAAAATCGATATATTTATTATAAATTTATTTTCATGCTTTTTTTTATATGGTTATGTTTTTCATATGGATATTTATTTTCATTGATTTTTTTTTCTGGTTATGTTTATTATGTGTAAGTTCATTTTGCTCTATTTTTTATATGGATTTTTATTGTTACTATTTCTTTGTTTTTTGTTAATTTATTAATGAGTTTTATATTTATAGATATATTAATTTGTTCAAATATTTTTTAAACGTTCTATTTTTTAGTTTATATTTTGAATTTTTTGTATATGTTATTATTCGGTTATTTAACTATACTAAAATTTATTTGGTATACTTATATAGTAATGCGTTTATTTATTTTCATATATTTATATATATATATAGTATTTTATTTTAGGACATTAATTTTTATACCGCTTTTTATATGAGCCATATTTTTTATTTTCTTTTAATTTTAATATTTTTTTTTGGATAATTTATTAAATACAAAAATTTAATATAAGAAATTTTTTTTCTTTAAATCTTAAAAATACCTATAATTTATCTGTAGTTATATTTTAATATAGGGAATTTTTTTTTTAAGATTATTTTTTTATAGACATATTTTATAATAAATATTTTTATTTATACATTTCTTTTTTATATAATTAATTTATTATTTACTTTTTCAATTACAGATTTTTTTTTTTTTTCGATTATTTATTGAGGACTTGTGTCTCAGTAGATGTTTAAAAATATGGATGTTTATTTCACAGTGTTTTCAAAAAATGACTGACATTAATGTCGGCGATAGTACGTTTATTCGAACCTAACTTTTATCGGTCGTTCGTTTATTCGTACGAGTCGCTACACACTATTACTTTTGATGCAAGTGTGCGTTTCTACGTAACCTCCGTTCGGCACAAGTCGTGGCACCTAAAAAATCCTGAAATCATACATCGCGAAGTTCACGATTCGTCCAA
The DNA here is from genome assembly GCF_029852145.1 of Microplitis mediator. Classification (NCBI taxonomy): domain Eukaryota; kingdom Metazoa; phylum Arthropoda; class Insecta; order Hymenoptera; family Braconidae; genus Microplitis; species Microplitis mediator. The sequence goes on along the minus strand of NC_079969.1, from coordinate 16,327,528 downwards.
GTGACAATTCGTCAAAATCATAAAATGCCCAGAAAAAAAAAGGAGGATAACTTTAGTCAATAATCTAGAATTCTACAGTAAAATTAGTATTATCTTAACAGTAACCAGATAATAGATAAAAAAAATCAGCGGTAAATTTAAAAACAAGATAATTGTATATCATAATAATAAATAGTACTTTTTGGAATTGAACAAGAAGTAAATTTATTATCTTTTATATTTAATAAAAAATAAATAAATTAAAACTTTATGGTAATTTAAGTAAAAATAATTATTAAAAAAACAAAAAAAAATTTTCTTTGACATTTGAAACGAATTACTTAAAGTAATTACCAAGTCCAAATAAGACATTAATATAAAATATAAATATAATTACAACTTGACTATAATAATAATAATAATAATAATAATAATAATAATAATAATAATAATAATAATAATAATAATAATAATAAATGCCCACGGTGCATGTTGTGCGGCCAGCGGAGATTTTGATTACTCCGTGGCGCACCGTGGGCTAGATAGGTCAGCCCGTCATCTACTGACCTACTAAGCGCACAACAACCTTCGCATTGGGTTAACTCCCCAATGTGAAGTAAACTGAGTTCAAGATAATCCTGAACACAGAAGTGCTCCCCACAACCGGCCCTTCTCGGATGAGGGCTACCCACTAGCTGGGCGGAGCACCGAGATTCCGAACGATGACGACCTTGGCGAACAACGGACCGCATTTAGGTGGACGGAGGAATTACGAGCCGATCTCCTGATGTGCTATAATAACAGTGAACCGGAGCGGAGAGGATATATGGCTAGGATGCATGCTCTCTGGAGCGATATGCACCCTAATCATAGCCATTTTTCACAACAACATCTGCGTGATTATGCCTCTCATCTCCGGCGAACACGAAGATCACTGTTAAATAACAGACGGCTATCTCACCGTCTGTCTTTTCCAGCACAGCTACATCAGGAGAGACGCCGTTCTTCCGAAGACGCCGACAATGATTTTGAAAGACGACAAGTATGTGTCTCTAAAAAGACACACTACCCCAAAGACCAACTTGACACGGAAAACCACGAGCTATCTCTTCGGATTCAGGAAGATTCTACTCTACTCACCATCAATCAAGCTGTCTATGATGCTGCTTCCTCACTCTTACCTCCGGCAAGAAATAATACTTCTTCTCCGGAGGCTAAGATGAGAGGTCGCATTGGGCAGCTTTCACTGAAGATTGATGATCTCCGGAAACATGTCTCCCGCATTCAGTGTGTTATTGAGTACGTAAATGCTCGTAAAGCGTTTACGCCTAAAGTCCGCCGTATTGCGGCTGGACTACGATATCAACATCACACACTGAATAAGGAGAATCTTCTTAACATCAAAGAAGGTTCTCTCAACAGGTTGCGGGCTCTGGTGACTGCTAAAAAGTCACTAGAGAAAAAGCTGAAGCGGCTTACCGATAACTCTTTGTTTCGGTTAAGTCCTTCACGCTTTCTGACACCTAAGACATCTGTTTCTGGCGATCCCCCATCTATCGAGCGAGTAGAAGCTTTCTGGTCCGAGTTGTATGGTGATCAACCAAACGTGAATCGTGACACTCCAGCTCTCAACGACTTCGAGGCATTTTGTCGCCACTATCAAAACGACAATGCTGATGAAGAGAGCCCTGAAGTCAGCGTGGAAGAAGTTCGTTTGGCTCTGAACAATGGTAAGAACTGGGCTGCTCCGGGTCCGGATGGCATTAACTTATTTTGGTGGAAGAAACTTACTTCTACCCATAGCCATCTGGGCCGGATATTTACAGCTTTTATCAGAGGCAACGAACCTATTCCGTGCTGGCTTGTAGAAGGGCGAACCGTGCTCATCCCCAAGAAAGGTGACTTGTCCGACCCAAAGAACTACAGGCCTATCACCTGTTTGAATGCAGTTTATAAGGTTTTCACAAAAATCTTGAACAATCGCATTCTGCAGGAGATAGATCCTGTATGGCAGCAGATATACGAACAGCGTGGCAGTAAAAGAGGCCTGTCAGGTTGCAAAGAGAATCTGTTAGTAGATCGATGTGTCATTCAAGACGCAGTCTACTATCAGCGCAACCTGTCCATGGCCTGGATTGACTACCGTAAGGCATTCGATTCAACATCTCATGAGCTCATTCTCTTTTTGCTCAAATGCCTTGGGGTCAATCGCGATACAGTGGGATGCATACAGCGTACGATGCAACTTTGGCGAACACGGTTCCACATTTCATGTGGCAACGACAAACGTGTGACGGAAGTTGTACAGTACAAGCGAGGTGTCTTCCAGGGAGATTCCCTGAGCCCGCTGCTGTTTTGCATCTCACTGCTGCCGATATCTGTTGCGCTACGCCGTACCCGTGGATACTCTGTGGGCCCACCAACTGATCGGAAATATTCGATCACCCACTTACTCTACATGGATGATCTGAAGGTATATGCTCCTGATGAGGAACACCTTCAGACAGCCTTGAATATCGTAGGGGAGTATACACGGGATGTCGGCATGGCTTTTGGGTTGGACAAGTGCGCGGTCGTTAATCTGGTGAGGGGTAAGTGCTCTGATTTGCGCGAAGATATCGAGTTAGTAGATGGGAGCGTCATTGACCATCTTGACGCCGGAGAGTCGTACAAATATCTAGGGATTGACGGGAGTCCTATGCAGGATGTCTCGAAAATCAAAACGACTCTCTGCAGCGAGTATGGACGGAGACTCCGGAAAATCTGGTCATCAGAACTTTCCGGGAAAAACAAAGTCTCTGCAACAAACATGCTTGCTGTCCCAATACTACTCTACTCTTTCGGTGTCCTTAAATGGACCCGAAAAGAGCTTAGAGATCTCGATATCAAGACACGCAAAGTCATGAATATCAATCGGAGCATGCACCCTAAATCCTCAGTCACCAGATTATACCTTTCCCGGAACATCGGAGGGAGAGGTCTACAGAGCTTGGAGTGTCTACACGATCGTTTGGTTTTGGGTTTAACATACGAAGTTGTCAATTTCACTGCAGATGAGGACGACTTCCTTATGCAGATTGTTCATAGTCATGAGAATCTGCAGAAGGGAGCGTTCTTATATAAGGCAGCAAAGTACGCGGCAAAATCCCTAGGTCTCGGAAGAGTAAACCCTCTTATTGAACTCCCTAAGGAGGAATTTAAGAGTGTCGTCAGGAATGCTGAGCAGCAAAAACTGCTCAGTACACACATGGACAAGTCCATGCACAGCGTGTTCTTTAAACACGTGCGTGACCATGGCTTGTCCACCCAGCTGACGTTTTCCTTCCTTAAGTCAGCTGGCCTGATGTCCGAGACCGAAGGATATATCTTTGCCTGCCAAGATGGTGTAATCAATACCCTCGAATACCGTGCGAAAGTACTCCAGATGCAGCTACCCGACACATCGTGTAGGGTGTGTAAGCAACATCCTGAGACGCTTATGCATCTCTTGTCAGCATGTCCTGTGCTAGCAAGAAGTGCATACATCCAGCGTCACAATGCTGCTCTGCGAGTACTTTATTACCACCTTCGACATACGCACGGTATCGATAAAACACCAGTGCTGCCTTACCTGCCAGGAGATATTCCGCAAGTTGTTGAGAATGACCGTTGCCGCATTTATTGGAACGTGCCATTCGCAACAACGCGGAAAATCGACCATAATAAACCTGATATTGTGCTCTTCGATAAAACCGCTCGTGACATTTATGTCATCGAGTTCTCAGCACCTGCTGAGTATAACATAACGGTTAAAGAAGAGCACAAACACGAGATATATCAGGATCTCTTGTTTGAAATTGGCAAACTTTACCCCGGCTACCGTGTCAAACTTGTCGTCCTCATTGTTGGCGTCCTTGGAGGAATGAAACAGTCTTTTGTATCTGCATTGGCTAGAATACCAACTTGTTCAGCGCAAGTTGAGCTTCTGGCATCGAGGATGCAAAAGGCTGTAATTCTTGGATCCCTCCGTCTACTTAGGCAACGAAACTTGGCCTGCTGCGCATGCTGATCATCTTGTTGATGAAGCATCGCAGCAGTAACGATTTGGCGCTCAGGTGAGGCCCTCGGTAGAGTCGGACTACCGGGGATAACCCCCTGAGCATTTACTTAAAAAAGAAATAATAATAATAATAATAATAATAATAATAATAATAATAATAATAATAATAATAATAATAATAATAATAATAATCTTTATTTGCATTTCACTGTATAACTTCCATTTTTTTACAATTGCATGCCTCGAAAGCGAAGCGGAGAGGTTGTACTTTATAACCGACCTGTCAAGGTCACACGATTTCCACTCATTAAAGTGCATATATTTTTTTTTTTTTTCTATTACTCTTACACATTATGAAAAGCACATCAATATAAAGCTGAAACACTAATAAATAATCCTGATACTTTTTTTAATTTGTCTAATATGTATTAATATAAAAAAAAGTTCATTAAAAAAAATTTATCGTGGACGTCCATTAGTCTGTGGTTCAAAAAAACGGCGTGGTACGGATATCTCGAGAACGACTTGACGAAACTACTTAATTTTTTTTCAAAATTTTCAGAAATAAGCAAAGAAGGTTCCTTTCGAAAATCACTACTGTAGGCCTTCTTGTTTTTTTAAAAATCAATCATTACGGTTAAAACCGGCAATCTTACATGTAAACAAACACACACTGCCACCATTTTGCATTAGGAATGTTCTCCTTATTTATTTTTTTTTTACTTTTATTACCGTATATTTACCATGGAAATTTCTATGGGAAAAGAGCGGGATGTTCAATTTTATTCGAAATTTAACTTTAAAAAAAAAACATAACATGAGCTTTCGAGGCGTGCACTTTTGGATTTTCCAAATTTTTTTTTCTTATTCTTAGTTTATTTACTTATTTACATTGATTGATGTCATTCATAACTAATTTAGCATTCTTACAATCATTCGTACTTTATTATTGTAATTTGTTCCCTAGTTTTCGCGGGCTACAACTTGACTAATTTCTATATACAGTAGAACCTCGATAAGTTAAAATTCACGGGAAACGTAAAAAAATTTGAGTTATCGAGTTTTTTACTTATCGAGAGTTTAAGTTAGAGAGGTTATTAAAGTAAAATTTTTAACTTAACGAGGTTTATTGATTGGAAACTTGAGTGTGAAAAAGATACATATAATTCAATAGAAATGATAGATTTTTATTTATTTATACATATATATTTACTCTTATATGAAAATTCCTACTGAGTAAAGGTCCTCCCCCTCCCCTTTATCCTTTATTTCCCTAGTTCCCGATTAATTGAAAAACTAAAGTGAAAATCAATTAAGCTTTTGGCGAAACCTTTTGTTTGCATACATACTTAATACGATGACTCAATGATATTACTTTAAGTTATGGAGGTCACCAAAATATTATTTTAAGTTATCGAGGGCAATGCTCAAAATAAATGTTTGAGTTATCGAGGTTTTGTACTTTAAGTAATAGAGGTTTTAAGCTGTGAAGGGAAGGGAATCAAAAAAATTTTTAAGTTACAGAGGTTTTGAACTTATCGAGGTTTGAGTTATCGAGGTTCTACTGTATTACAATTTACAGAGTCAAACTTCAAATCTTTATTAATCACATAGGTAAATTTATAATAATTATTTTAGAACATCGAAAAAATGGTTAACAGTGTATTTTTTAATAAAGATTTGAAGTTTGACTCTAATCTAAAAAATGTGTAGAATACGGTTCAAATTTTTTTGTAACAATCTTAATTAGTTTTTGATACTTGCGAAATTTCAACTATTTGAAAATTAATCATATATAAAATAAAATAATTTTTAGTTCATAATATAGTTTTTTAAATGATAGTTATCTTTAAAATTAATATTTTTTAAAATTGATTGATTTACGAACAATAAAAAAATAATTTTAACGATATATTTATGACTTGAAAATTTACATGTACGTAAAAATAATGTATAGAAATTAGTCAAGTTGTAATTATATGTATATTCTATATTAATGTCTTATTTGGACTAGGTAATTACTTTAAGTAATTCGTTTCAAATGTCAAAGAAAATTTTTTTTTGTTTTTTTAATAATTATTTTTACTTAAATTGCCATAAAGTTTTAATTTATTTATTTTTTATTAAATATGAAAGATAATAAATTTACTTCTTGTTCAATTCCAAAAAGTACTATTTATTATTATGATATACAATTATCTTGTTTTTAAATTTACCGCTGATTTTTTTTTATCTATTATCTGGTTACTGTTAAGATAATACTAATTTTACTGTAGAATTCTAGATTATTGACTAAAGTTATGGCAGGTATACGACTCAGCCATAAGCGACCCTACCAAAAATAAATCTCCACCCAATTGAAGTCAGCCGCATCATACCTACCTAGAGAATTCCCGATCCAATAAAATATCTACCATCTCAAAATCTCTACCAATGAAAAAATCTACCATGATATAATCACTACCAGAAAAAAACACTACCAAGTTGCATTTATGATTAAACTCTATCGTTTGAAATCCCTACCATCAACTTTAGAATGGTCAATAAAATGGAAAAGTTTGATTTTTGACGTTGGTAAGGCAGAAAATTTTTGAAAGAGTTAGAGTTAATGGTTCTTAGGACGAAGTCTAATTCTTATGTCTTGAGTTTAAAATTTTCACTTTTTTAAATATAAATTAAATAATTACATTAAAAATGATAATAAAAACAATATTTATCCGTTAAAAACGATCACTAACAAGAAAAAATAAGATTTATCTAATATTAAACAAATAAAAATGCGAAAATAAATCAAAATGAAATTTAAGTACAAAAAAAATTTGTTTTTTTGTTTTTTTCATACAATTTTGATTACAAATAAGAATATCGTCATAATAATTTTTTGAGATAAATGAAGTAGAAAAGAAATTAAATTTTTAATAAAAAAAAAATTTTTTTTTTGATTAATTGATTGGTCTTGTTATCATCGTATTAAAACATAAGCTATAATTGAAATCAAATCAAATTTGAAAAAATATTAATTAATCAAAAATAAAATTAATTTTCTTAAATTAAAATAAAATGCAGATAATAAATGTATGCTTATATTTTATTATTTTTGTGATATTATCTCAGAACAATAGTGTTTATAATTTCTTAACTATTGAAAAATACTGAAAGTAGCAGGCTTTGCTTTTCTTGTTAATTAAAGTGAATTAGTTAATTACTTTTCAAAAAATTCCGAAATTTACCTATCAAAATAGCAAAAAAAAATTCTGCGCATACTTAACACATTTTATTACGCCAAAAATTAATTTTTCTTTAAAAAATGACATTATTATCTAATGCCTGTCACTTTCAGTATTATTTCAGTATATTTGAACATACACATAAATAGCTGATTTTACAGCTTAAAAAACAATCTTTATATTTTTAACAATAATAATTAATTATAATTATTATTCAGAACAAAAAAAAAATAATGAAAAATAATTGGTAACATCATTGCGGTCAATTATTCAAAACTGGACGCTTATGCGTATTGTATTAAACTATTTTTTTGCTATTTTGACCAATCAATTAATCAAAAAAAATATTTTTTTTTATTAAAAATTTATCATGACGATATTCTTATTTGTAATCAAAATTGTATGAAAAAAAAAAAATATCAAATTTTTTTTGTACTTAAATTTCATTTTGATCTATTTTCGCATTTTTATTTGTTTAATATTAGAGAAATTTTATTTTTTCTTGTTAGTGATCGTTTTTAACGGATAAATATTGTTTTTATTATCATTTTTAATGTAATTATTTAATTTATATTTAAAAAAGTGAAAATTTTAAACTCAAGACATAAGAATTAGACTTCGTCCTAAGAACCATTAACTCTAACTCTTTCAAAAATTTTCTGCCTTCCCAACATCGAAATTCAAAATTTACCATTTTATCGACCATTCTAAAGTTGATGGTAGGGATTTCAAAACGGTAGAGTTTATTCATAAACGCAATTTGGTAGTGTTTTCTTTCTGATAGTGATTATATGATGGTAGATTTTTTCATTGATAGAGATTTTGAGATGGTAGATATTTTATTGGATCGGGAATTCTCAAGGTAGGTATGATGCGGCTGACTTCAATTGGGTAGAGATATATTTTTGGTAGAGTCGCTTATGGCTGAGTCGTATACCTGCCAAAGTTATCCTCCTTTTTTTTTCTGGGCATTTTATAATTTTGACGAATTGTCACTTGGACGAATCGTGAATTCTGCGATGTATGATTTTAGGATTTTTTAACTTTGACATTTTTTCAATTGGTCGAATTGTTACTTGGGCGTGTTTTTATTCCAACGTATTGAAACATTTGCATTTTGTGACTTCAACATTTTGTCACTTTGGCTATTTGTGATTTGGGCATTTTGTTGCTTCATGGAAACGTATTTAGGCGAAATAAACACTGGTCAGAATGTGATGTGGGGATTTTGCCTGCAAGCCCTTAATGCTCACGGTGCCTCCTTCTGTTGATTAGACAGTAAAATTTAATTTTTAAAATTCGCGCTCATTTAAATTATTGTTTAAACTATCTACTAACATTTTAGATACTTAAAAATACTGTTTTTTTTATTTATGAGGCAAATCCCTGTTGCTCATACATTTTATATGTACGAGTGTGAATGTCGCAGATATCAGACAAATTTTAAATTATAAATAAATAGAGTAAATAATTCAAAAAATGCAGTTATTAATTAAAAAATTTTTTAAAAGTGCATTTTTTAAAATTCAATTTTAACTATTATTTACTTTATTTATTAATAATTTTAAATTTCTCTGATGTCTGCTAGATTCACACTCATTTTTTACATTTATGCTTAAAGGAAGAAGTTAAATAATAAGTAAAAAAAATTATTGTAATTAACTTATAAGAAACTAAATATAAACAGCACAATGTGGTCTTGAGATAAGCGATCTCTCGTCACTTGATATTTGATACCCGAGGAAAAGTTATAAAATCCACATGTTTGAAAGTATAAATAAGCCTCTGTTCATTGGATTGGGTCATAATTATGTAATAAATAATTATATGCATTATAATACTAACAGTTATCATAAATAATAAGTTAACAAATAGAATGTACAAGCAACCAATAATAGTTATAAATTACCGTATCAAACAAAATCCACGTGTAATTGCATGGGAACCCATAGGAATCAATCCATATAGGAAAGTATGACTTTATGTAAGAATCGATAGTGATTAATATAGGAGTGTATGGATTTATATAGGAATACCCTGGCGGTCCTGAATCACGGTGTATTACGGTGAATCATCGGGAATCACCGTGATGTTGCGGTGAATCACAGTGAATCGACGCGAGATCTCGCCGTGATGTCGTAGATCACGGTGATTCTGCGAAAATCACTGTTATTGTATAAATAAAAAGGCAATACATTATGAAACTTCGATGGGGCAGCAGAATTTCCCTAACGGACCCAAATTACGGTAAACCCACCGTAAATTACGGTAATCCACCGCATCATACCGATTTACCGTAAAATACCGATTTACCGTAAATTACGGTGGTTTTACCGTAATTTACGGTGGGTTTACTGTACCTTTACGGTGGGTTTACCGTAGAATACGGAAATACGGTAATCCACCGTAAATTACGGTAATTCGGTAATCTACCCGAATTTTTTTACGGTAGATTTATCGTATTCGACGGTAAATTTACGGTATACCGGCCGTAATTTACGGTAATCCACCGTAAAGTGCCGATTTACCGTAAAGTACCGATTTACCGTAAATTACGGTGGATTTACCGTAATTTACGGTGTATTTACCGCAATTTACGGTAAATCTACCGTAGATTTACGGTAAAAATACCGTGAATTTACGGTAACTCACGTCTGCTAGGGTTTACAAAAATTCACCGCGAATCACGGTAAATCTCCATAGTTCGATTATAGAACATTACCGTGATTTTACCCCGAATCACCGTGAAAGCTCACCGTGATATCACGTACACATTTACGGTACTTTACAGTGATTCACTGTAATTTCACCCTATTAGCGTGATTTACCGTGATTTACCGTAATTCACCCTATATCAAGGTGAATTAGGACCGCCAGGGTATATCCATGAAGGAAACCACGTATATCTGGATTCCCATGTAAAAAAACCCACATAGGAAATTGTGGGTACTTGGATTCCCCTATAGGAACTTGTATGTATGGATTTCTTTCTGAGGAATTCATTTGGGAATCTGGGTTTCTATCTACGTAATTTCTATAGAATCCGAAGTATCTAGATTTTTATGTCTATCGTCTATTGATACGCGTATATTAAGAACCCGATAAAAAAAGATTTTATACAATTGTATAGAATTATATATCAATTATGTATGGAATATATATAATTATATATAGACTATATATAATTGGATAGAAAAAATGGCCCGATCCAATTGTATACAATTTGTATAGAAATTGTATACGATTCTATACAAATTGTATACAATTCTATATAATTATATACAATTCTATATAATTATATACAATTCTATATATTGCAACTATATAGAATTGTATATAATGTGTATAAAATTGTATAGACTTGTATAGAATTGTATACAATTTCTATACAGTTTTATACAATTGGATCGGGTTATTTTTTGTATGTAATTTTTTACAATTGTATAAAATCTTTTTTCATCGGGAAAAGAACATATAACGTTAGGATTACGTAACAAAATTAACTGGTAAGTGACATAATCTTGGTGACTGTATTTGATCGTCACCACTATGTTACAAGTAATGTCTCTGCTATGTTCAAATTGTTACAGTATTCTTATACCCTCGCGGACTCGGGATTACTCCGAAATCATGGTGAAATTTCGGTGAAATCATAGTGAAATGACAGTGAAATCACTGTAACTTTGTGCCATTTGCTTACTGTGTGATAATTATCATCCGATGGTAATTGTATGATGATTTCACCATCGATTCATAGTAGAATCACAATAGCATAACAGTCAATTTACAGTAGTATAGCTGTAAGTTGACAGTAGTATTACTGTGTATTTACAGTGATTTCACTATCAGTTTATGCTGGATCTGCAGTGCTTCAGTCATGCTTTCTCAGTAATAATACCGTGATCATACAGTGATTTCACAGCAGTCTTACTATAGATTCTTCGTGAAATCACAATAATATCGCTGTGAATTGACAGTAATATTACTGTGATTTCTTAATCATTCAATCCTGGATCTGCTTAGTTTTCATCGAGATTTAGGGGCAATATTGAGATCCTATATTTATTGATTCAAAGATAATAATAATAAAATTAATAATAATATTATAATAGCAACAATAATCCTAATCTTGGTTTTTCAATAAATAATTTTTCTTGTTTAAAAAAATTATTTAGTATCCATCCCTTTGTACGACTTCATGTAATTATTCCTCTGGAGGATTAAATGCTATTTTTTTACCCTCGGTAAAGAAGGAATTTTATTTTTTTTTAACGCATGATGGGATTCGAACTGCCGACCCTTCGATTGAGAGTAGCTTAAGTCATGTACTTTAGCCCACTCGGCCACCACACGCATTCGGAACTAAATATTTAATCTGTTACTTCATGCTATTCAATACTATATATACTCAAGATTAAGCTATAAGAAAAATTATTTTATTAAATACTATAAAATTAAAAGAATTCGATATTTATCAAAAAAAAATTTTTACCTTCATTTGTAAATCATCAAGTTTTCTTAATTTAAGAATATTTTATTTTAAATTATGATAAATAATAAATATTTACTATTGAAATATTAATCTAAATGATATTCTCTTTATTTTTTGCAGTAGTTTAAATTCAATTTATACAGTTTTAAAAAAAAAGTTATTCAATTTTTTTATTTATTTATTTTTTTTCATAATTCTGAAGAATTTTACCGTCTTAAGCTTTTATAAAATTAACTAAATTAGACAATTACAGATAAAGTTTCGCTCGGAAATTCCTAAAATAGCTAAATTTATAATAAATAAAATACATTTGTGCCCAAGTATTTGCTAAACTTACAAATAATTATAGGAGCATTTATGAAATAATTGATATTATTTTTTTTTTAATTCCATTTCTATCGATTAATGACATTAAAAATTCAAATTTTTGATTTTGAAATTGGATTAATGATAGATGTACCGTATCAGATCACTATCAAAGTAGAGTGAAATCATGGAGAAAACGCTAATAATTTGCTGTGAAAATATCATAGAGTCACAGTGCTAATACTACTAGGTTGTCATGGGATCACGGTAAATTCATGGTTAAACCACTATGAACTGACTGTGAAACTATTGTAAAGTTACAGAGTTAACACTATCAAATTACTATGGAATCACAGTGAATTCGTAGTGAAATCACGATAAACTGACTGTGAACCCATGATAAAGCCTCAGTGTTACCATTGTTGAGTTACCATAAATCGATAGCTGATCGACAGTAAAATTATCATGAAAGTATGGTAATTTAATTGTAAAATTACTGTAAAATTACTATATAACCAGAGTGACGAAATGGCACAAAACGACTGTGAATTCACTATGAAATTACCATCAATACACAGTAAACTTACGGTAAAATTGATTTCACTGTGATTTCACTGTGATTTCACAGTAACCCCGAATCCGCGAGGGTACAAAAAAAAATAGTCACAGTTCAGTTCGTAAAGGAATCATCTTGTCTCCCACCATTTTTCTACAATGTAGACATTGCTGCACATGTGTGTTAGCGCAAAATCATGCCCTTTATCATCGCCAAGTAGCGGGAGAAAAGATCATTCTTCTGCGAGCTTAGCTCTACTTAGATTTATTTTATAAAAAGTTTTATTTTAAAATGATATATGTATTTTAACGGAATTGTGATATATGCAATGAAGTTATGTATTTGTTATAATGATGAAAATCTTCCGAGGAATATCGTCTTCTGCTTTTAGTCGGATGCTAAGAAAATCGCTTTTTTGATAATTATTTAATAAATAATTAGAATTCTTAAATTCGAAATTTCGTTAGATGCGGCCCAGCCTTAAGTTATCTAAAACATACGTTTTGATATACAAGCGATGAGGTTTATATTGAATCGGTGAAATAAACTTAATTTTTCTTATTTATATAAATTTATATATTTATTTCCGTTTGCTTATAAATAATCAAAATAATCATTTATATTGTAATCATTTTTTAATTTTTTTATTAGACATTTCATTAAACCTTTCTCATTTTTTTTATTGTTGTTCTTATATGCATATATATATATATATATATATATATCACAAAGTCTCAAAAACTTATTCAATAAAAATAATAATAAAAGTAAGAACAATTATATAAAATATCTAGTGATGAAAAAAAAAAATCTGTCTATCGGTTGACCCTGCGGGCCAGCCCCAAAACTTCCCGCTGTTTTCGAGCTCCTCGAGCTCGAAAACATTGTTGTGGATACATTTTCGAGCTCTTCGAGCTCGAAAATACTTTAGTGTGCCATTGTTTTAAAAAAAAAAACGATTTTAGCATTTCTTTCTCCCACGATATCTCAGGAATGAATTATCTGATTTTGATGATTGAGGCGGCAATCGACGTGTTTTATTGAGTTCTAGAGCTGATTAGATATTGAAGTTGATCGTATAAGTCGTTTCTGAGAAATCAATAAAAAACTAAAATAAAAAAAAATTTTTAATTCTTATTCTTTGTATAACTTGTAAACTACATGACCGATTTACCCCAAAATCTAATCAAGACTAAGTTTTGGTGAGCTCTTTCGATCGCCACCAAGTACGTTCAAATCGGTTCATCCGTTCCAAAGATAACGTCAGACAAACAAAAGTTCACACACACACACACACACACACGGACGTCCACCCGGGAATAGTCAGAATAGTTTCCTAGGACCTCAAAACGTCGACATCTGATGAAAACTCGATTTTCGAAAATCGGACCGAAACCAATAACTTCCCTTTTTTGAAAATTTGCAATTTTCTTAGCGGGAAGTTAAAAAATTTACAACACTAGGGTATTAGATAGGGAACAGGTAAAATTTATATTTTTTGTTTTCTGCTCTACTTAATAAAATATCGATAGAAATTATTTTATACGCATTCCAAAATGGTCTATAAAAATTTTCTATATTTAAGAATTTATTACAGACTAGTAGACTCGAGTCTTCAATACTCAAAGTGTTTTCAATGGACATTGAATTATTGAGTTAAAATTTTTGTCCGAAACTGAAATTTAAATTAGCTCACTTTTTACGCATACTTTCCAACTCTGTTTTTAAATCTATTAATTGTTTATCAGGAACAAATCGTAATTCTTCAATCTCTGGATTCCATTGTTCAACTTTCAACTCTACTCCTTCTGGAAGTGTTGATTCTAATAATCTTAACAATATAGGAAATTTAATTGAAGACAAATTACTAATTAAAATATTTCTTTGATATATTTCCAACTTGTATTCGATTTTAGAACTCGGATTGAGATGCTTAAAGCGTTGGATTTTTAGTGATTTAGAAGGCAACGCATAACTGTAAATAAAATTCTATTAGATAATTTCTGGAAAATCATTTGAGAAAAGCGATGAAAAAAATAAACATCTTTACATACCTATTTTCTACATCAACATCGACATTTTCTGCGTACTTATGAATTAATCGTTGATAATTTTCTAATGCAGGATAATTATAACCTTTTATTTGGATGCTTACCGTTGGATATAATGGGATTTTAGGCTTCATTGCCTACAAAAAAACTATTTTTTATCAAGTATGATAAGCTACAAATACACTGAGAGAAAAAAAAATTAAATTCAAGTAATTATCATTTTTGTTTCCATAAATACGCAAAATAAGTAATTTCTTTATAAAATGAAATTCATAGTTCTTATTTTAAAAAAACTATTGCTTTACTTGGGTAATAAATTTATAGAAGCATCAATTACATAGGGCAACTAAATATTTCTTTAATTCAGTTGATACCTTTTGAAGTTTATTACAATGAAAAATTTCAATAAAGCTATTGTTTGGTTAAATAAAAAAAAAGGAATCGAAGAAAGATATAATCAAAATTTAGAAAAAAATTCTTGCACTAAGAAAATAATTTGTTTTTATAACAAAATGAAATTCCGTATTGGTATTGATAAAAATGTAAAATATATTAATGTTTTTGAGAGCTACTTCTATAAAATATTGAATATTTTAAGTGTATTAATTAGTTATGTGAATTAATATTTAAGATGACAAACATCGATGAATAACTCAAGAGTTGCTGAGTTTGCTAAAGCGTAGCTCCTAAGTCTCGCATCAATCTATGTTCAAATTTTAGGTAGGGTAAAAACATTTACTTATAGAAAAAAATGTATGTCAAGGGACAAAACTAATCTAAAGAACATTAGACAGAAAGACGGCGTGTCTAATAATATTTTTTTAACAAAATCAAATTTTTTTGTTTGTATTAAGCAAGTAAGGTAAAAGACCTAGTACCCGATCAGGAACTAGTATTCGATCACTCCATAAATTTGTATATCTATATTTAGTAAATATAGATATACAAATTTATGGAGTGATCGAGTACTAGTTCCCTGATCGGGTATTAGGTCTCTTACCTTAAATAAATGAGCAAGTAAATGAAATTTTTTAAACTAGAGCTTTAATTTCTTTTTAAATCTTGAGCTGAAGGAAAATTGTGTTCTGGATTAATGAAAATCAAAAATAACTATAATATAAAATGAAAAGAAAAAAAACAATACTATGAAACCAAACCTGATTTGCTAAAAACTATTGGTTTTGTTTTGTTTACACTACATATTACTTTATGCAACCTATCTTTTTGTCTTTTATTTTTAAACTAGTTTCCTATGTTATTTCTATTTTTAAACTTATAATCGTTATAATATATATATTTATGTCATTAAAAATTAAATAAATAAATCATTAATAAAATACTGATATCAGGGATTTTTTCTTGAAAATAAAAATTTCTTTCTCTCAGTGTACTAAAGAAGGAAGAAATGTTTACCTCTAAATAATTTGGCGTATACAGGCTACAAAATTTAGGAAAACATCTCATTGATGCGATATATAGCGGCTTCAATAGATCGTTCTGAAAGTAAAAAAATCGTGTTGATTAGATGGAAATTCGACAAGAACAAAAAAAAATAAGAGTTTATTTATTAATAAACAAATAAAATCTTTCGGAGAACTGAAATTTATTCATGGGTTCCAACAATCGTCGAATATAATAGATGAACAAAAATTGTTTATTTGAAAAATATAAACTTCACTGTTTATACAATATCACCTTTCTCATTATTCTCGTCGTCATGATGACAATAAGTATAGGTTAATATTAATCATGGAGTGTACTATCCCTCATAGCTACTTTAACTTGAAATTGACAGTAATTTGACATTGAAATTGCCTGAAATTTGACAGCAAAATCATGATCCTGAAGTTAGCAAACAATTAAAAATTTTCGGATCTTTTATTTTTCAAAAAACTTTGCAGAAAAAAAAAAATATGCACGTGTAGAAAATTTAAAAAACTTTAGGTGCAATTTTTTAAAATACGTTTTTTTTTTTATAATTTGTCGTCTTAAAAAAAATCGTAAAATTATTAGACGTCGGCTAACTTCAGTATCATACCAAAATCCCCTGGATAATACTTGCGTATAAGTTGATGTAAATCAACTGCCGTCATCTGAATGTAATTTGACAGAAAAACTTGCCGTCAATTTAAAATGAAACTTTTTATCAACTTAACGTCATTGTCTGACAGCAACACTTGTAGTCAAATTGAATTCAAGTTACAGACAATTTACTGTCAACTTAAGGCTGGGCCGCACCTAACGAAGTCCTGAATTTAAGAATTCTAATTATTTATTAAATAATTGTCATAACAGCAATTTTATTAGCTTCCGACTAAAAGCAGAAGACGAACTTCCTCGGAAGATTTTCATCATCAGAGTCCCAGAAATATTCAAAAAGTAGTTAGAATTCTTAAATTCAGGATTTCGTTAGGTGCGGCCCACCCTTAAGTTGGCTTCAGAATACGGCAGTAGCTTAAATGTAACTTGACAGAAAAACTTGCCGTCAATCTCAAGTTAAACTTTCAATCAACTTAGCGTCATTGTCTGACAGTAAAGCATATCATACATGGGTACTTGAAAATATAAGTGAAACATTCTGAAAAGTAAAGCCGGGCTAAGTTTTCAATGAATCCGTTCAGGAGATTCACAACTTTTCTACAAAATTTGAAGGTTATGTTGAAAACAAGAAGTTGACATCATTTGTTGTTCTTAAAAAATTGCGATCGGGTGAAAGGTTAGATTAGCTCGTATAAAGAGATTGTATTTATTGAATTGTTTGTAAATTGTACGGTGACAATTTTTCAATATCATGCCTCAAGGAAGAAGGAAAACTCCGTTTAGCGGAAAAAAGAAAAAATTACAGATGAAGCTGAAAAAACAAGCCCATAATGAAACGTCTGGTAACTGAACCACAATCGAAATGTAATCTCTAACTCAATTTTAAATTTTTACAATAATTTTTTGTTTATAATTTACACAGATGATAGTGATTCTGAAAAATCGAAAATTAAAAAAATTAATAACCAGCCAACTGACAGAAATGACAGAAATAGATATAATCTAAAATTCTTTCAAGAATCTAAGGAAGAATTACAAAAACGTAAAGAAGAAGCCTGCCAGTCGATAGAATTCTTACCATTGAAAAATCAAGAAATTTCCGATAATTATTTTCCTCCTGGTTTGGATATGCCCAAACGACCTGAATGGGATTACAATATGAGTAAAGAACAATTAGATATGAGGGAACATAAATACTTCACGGTATAATTTTAAAAATAGAGTAGACTCAGGATTTTCTTCCGTTTGACCCTTTTTTTATGTCATTTTTAACTTTAATTGCTTTACAACTCTGTCTGCGAAACCGTTGCTAGACTGATTTACCCGACAGTACGTTACTGTTGTATAGTAAACTACACCACACCATTTCTTTGTTTTATTTTATAGTTATTTTTGATTTTCATAAATATCAAGAACACAATTTTCCTTCAACTCAAGATTTAAAAAGAAATTGAAAGCTCTAGTTTTAAAAATTTCATTTACTTGCTTATTTATTTAATGTAAGAGACCTAGTACCCGATCAGTCATGTATATCTATATTAGACTGGGTCAAAAAAATCGACAACTTTTTTTTTTAACGATACTGTGAAAATATTATTTGGGATGACAAAAAAAAAATATTGTGAAAATTTGAGCCTTTGAGTTTTTGAAGTCGTTTTGACTCAACTTCAACCTTGAATAACTTTCAAAGGAGTGAATTTAGCAAAAATTGTTAAGAGACTTTTTTTGTAGAGCATTAAATTTCTTTTGAGAATATTCATTGGCTTTTTTTCGGAAACTGATTATTAAACTAATTACAAAATTTTAAAGTTGAAAATTTAAATTTTAAAATCATACCAATGTTCAAGGCATCATTATAAGAAAACGGTTCATCTGAAAAGAAATTTAAATCAGACCTTTTTTGTAAAGAATTTAATTTCCTACAAGAAATCTATTCAAGTCTATTTCGTTTATCTCGATTGTTTGAGAGTTATGAGACAAAAACCCGCTCATTCAAAAAAAATCAAAAATTGCTATGATAGACCTCTTAATATCAATATTAAGAGCTCAAATTTTTACAATTTTTTTTTTTTTTGTCGTCGCAAATAATATTTTTGCAGTATCGTCAAAAAAATAAAAATAGTCGATTTTTTTGGCAGTCTAATCTATATTTAGTAAAATTTAGTAAATCTAGATATACAAATTTATGGAGTGATCGAATACTAGTTCCTGATCGGGTACTAGGTCTTTTACCTTACTTGCTTAATACAAACAAAAAAATTTGATTTTGTTAAAAAAATATTATTAGACACGCCGTCTTTCTGTCTAATGTTCTTTAGATTAGTTTTGTCCCTTGACATACATTTTTTTCTATAAGTAAATGTTTTTACCCTACCTAAAATTTGAACATAGATTGATGCGAGACTTAGGAGCTACGCTTTAGCAAACTCAGCAACTCTTGAGTTATTCATCGATGTTTGTCATCTTAAATATTAATTCACATAACTAATTAATACACTTAAAATATTCAATATTTTATAGAAGTAGCTCTCAAAAACATTAATATATTTTACATTTTTATCAATACCAATACGGAATTTCATTTTGTTATAAAAACAAATTATTTTCTTAGTGCAAGAATTTTTTTCTAAATTTTGATTATATCTTTCTTCGATTCCTTTTTTTTTATTTAACCAAACAATAGCTTTATTGAAATTTTTCATTGTAATAAACTTCAAAAGGTATCAACTGAATTAAAGAAATATTTAGTTGCCCTATGTAATTGATGCTTCTATAAATTTATTACCCAAGTAAAGCAATAGTTTTTTTAAAATAAGAACTATGAATTTCATTTTATAAAGAAATTACTTATTTTGCGTATTTATGGAAACAAAAATGATAATTACTTGAATTTAATTTTTTTTTCTCTCAGTGTATTTCATATATTGATATGATTAATGGAGTAAAAGTTATTAGAAATTAAAAAATTTCAGCACGTTCCGTGGAGACCTTTTATTCTTGCACAAATACACGTAACAATCACACTGACAGATCCCTCATACCCATTACCACGCCCTTTAACCTTCTTGCGATTTTCTTTAAAATATCCCCAAGGAACGGGAGAAAGTCTACTGTAGTGATATTTTTCCATTTTATAAAATATCCATGATCACATTCTTTTCAGCAATACGTAAAGGATTTAGAGGCATTGGGTAAAATGAGTTACTTTGAGCTTAATTTGGAAACCTGGAGACAATTATGGAGAGTTCTGGAAATGTCTGATATATTATCAATAATTGTTGATGTCCGGTATTCAGTTTTAATGTTCCCACCATATCTTTACAATTATATAGCAAAAGACTTAAAAAAAGATGTTATTTTGGTGATCAACAAAGTAGATTTAGCCCCTCCAGCATTGGTCTTAGCATGGCGTGAATATTTTACTACACACTATCCTGAGCTACGAATCGTCTACTTTACATCTTATCCAGCTTATAATTTCCAAGAAAGTTCCAGAGTACCGACGGTTTTAAAACCACGCAGGCGGAAAGGAAAATTGAAGATGGCTGCAGAAGGAGCTCAAGCACTATTGGAAGAATGTAAAAAATTAGTTGGAGATGAAGTTGACTTGAGCTCTTGGCAAGCGAAAATAAAAGAAGAGATGCATTCAGAGTATGACCTCGATGATATTGAACACAAACATACTGTCTCTGTCGAAGCGAATGATACATCTTTCTTTAAGCATGAAAGATATGGTAATGGAATATTAACCATTGGTTGTATTGGTTATCCTAACGTTGGAAAATCCTCATTTATGAATGCTGTTATGGGTGAGCTTTAATTGTTTACTTATATAAAATAAATAAATATCATTATTTCATGTGGGTTATCTTTATAATAGGTAACAAAATTGTGAGTGTATCGCGAACTCCAGGACATACAAAACATTTTCAAACTATTTTTCTTACTAAGACTGTACGTCTTTGTGATTGCCCGGGTCTTGTATTTCCATCAACTGTACCTAAACAACTTCAGATTCTGTTGGGTTCTTATCCTATCGCTCAAGTACGAGAGCCTTATACTGCTATTAAATATCTTGCTGAACGAATCGACCTTCCGAAAATTCTTAAAATTCAACATCAAGACAATGATGATACTTGGTCAGCTATGGATATCTGTGATAGCTGGGCAGCTAAACGAAATTATATGACAGCTAAAGGTGCCAAATTCGATACTTACCGAGCCGCTAATTCTATTCTTCGAATGGCTTTAGAGGGAAAAATATGTTTATTCGTTTACCCACCAGGATGGGCAACCAATCAAGGTAAAGTCTAATGTATTCATACTATTTATGATTAAGAAAAGCGATTAGGAACGATTAAAAAAAAAATTTTTGATGCTTTTTAATTCTTCCATAAACTTTAAATCTTCCTAATTTTTAAGTACTAAATCCTGTTAAAAAATTACAAATCACCCGTTATTCAATAATTTGGGGAGATTTCAAGTTATTCAATTTTTAAAAAACTTCACAATAATTTTTTATTACTAAATAATAGTCGAATCTCAAATTGTTGCAAGACTTAAATATTTTTTAATCACTTAAGGGGGGCCACTAGGGCGAAATTTTGAAAAAATCAATTTTTTAACTTTCCGCCAAGAAAATCGACGATTTTCGAAAAATTGAGAAATTATTGTTTTCACCCCGATTTTCGAAAGTCGAGTTTTCATCAGATGTCGACGTTTTGAGGTCCTAGGAAACTATTCTGACTATTTTCAGAATGATGTCCGAGTGCATGTATGTATGTATGTATGTATGCATGGCCGCGAGGCTTGACCTCACCATCATCAATACGGGAAACACCACAACCTTTAGGAGACCAGGGTACATTGAGACGATCATTGATATTACGCTGGCAACGTCTAGGGTAGCGACGAATATAAAGAATTGGAAAGTCTCAGAGGACTACAACGCTAGTGACCACCAACATATCCTTTTTAATGTGGAGGAACGTCAACTAACCACCCTGATTCCTCAAAAGCAGGCTAGATGGAATCCAAATAAACTAGACACAGCGTTATTTTTGGAAACCCTAGTAAAAGAGAGACCAGCGTTAACAGGGAACTGTGCGATCGAAACCAGAGCTGAAGCTGAGGCTTTGGCTGGAAAAACCATGAAAGCAATCAGCAGAGCATGCGACGTGGCTATGCCTAGACGCTTACCACCACGGAAACATAGACCCGCATATTGGTGGACACAGGAAATAGCCAAGCTTCGAAAAGCCTGCCACGGGCTACGCCGTAAAGTTGTCAGGATAAATAAACACCGATGTCTTCGAGTTGATGGTCCTGAAAATCTTAATTATAAAGCCGCAAAAAAGGCATTGAACAATGCAATTAAAGACAGCAAATCTAAGCACTGGAAGGAGATGTGTCTTAAACTAGACAGCGACCCATGGGGTAAAGCTTACCAAATTGTCACCAAAGGTATTGGCAAACTAGCCCCAGAAGCTCCAAAAGAGCTCTGGTTAATGGAATGCATCATTAAAGACTTGTTCCCAGAACATCCTAAAAAATCGCCAAGATTTTTCATAACTGATGAGATTCCTCCTTTCACGTTGCAGGAATTGCAGACAGCCGCTAAATCTCTGAAATGCGGCAAAGCGCCAGGCCCTGATGGAATACCACCGGTAGCCATCAAAACAATAGCAAGAGAAGCCCCATACGTGCTCTTGAATGTCTATAATGCCTGCATTAAGACAGGGACGTTTTGCACTGAATGGAAAAAACAGAGGCTAGTGCTATTGGACAAAGGTAAAGGTCCTCCTATAACTTCTTCATCGTTCAGGCCATTATGCATGCTCGATGTTGCAGGCAAGTTACTGGAAAAGCTCATTAAGACACGACTAACTGCGTCTATAGAGAGATCTGGGGGTCTCGCACCAAACCAGCACGGCTTTAGAAGAGGCCACTCAACAATCAAAGCCATTGACGAGGTCATGGAAATTGTGAAATTCGCATGGGGTGGGGATATTAGATCAAGGAGTGTCTGCATATTTATAACGCTAGACATTAAAAATGCTTTTAACTCGATAAAATGGCGAGATATTCTTAGTGCCCTAAACGAGAATTTTGATATCGAAGGATACATCAAAAATATAGTTGACGACTATCTTGATAGACGGCTTCTGGTCTACAAAACGACAGAAGGACCTCGCACGAAGGAAATCACAGCTGGTTCACCGCAAGGCTCCGTCCTTGGCCCAGATTACTGGAATATATGCTACGACGAGCTGTTAAGAATGCCAATGCCAGACGAAACGTATCTTGAGGGATTTGCTGACGATGTTGCGGCCATTATCCTCGCTAGGAACGTGACACAGGCACGACAACGAATAGCAGATGTGACCAACAGGGTGTGCAAGTGGTTAAAAAACTATGGTCTAGAGCTGGCAGCCCAGAAGACAGAAATGGTGGTACTAACAAGGCAAAGATGGTTTGAAAAACTCTTCGAGGTTGAGATCAACGGAACACCTATAGTTGCAGCTAAATCAGTAGTATACCTGGGTGTTACGATTGATGAAAAACTCACATTCAGAGAACACATAGCAAAGGCTGCTGAAAAAGCTAACAAGGTAGTGACAAACTTGTCAAGAATACTTTTAAATACATCGGGGCCAAGAAGCTCGAAACGACGAACCTTAATGAGTGCTGTACACTCAGTGCTGCTCTATGGTGCCGAAGTGTGGGCTGACAAGCTAGCAGTTGAAAAGTACCGCTGTAAAATTGCAGCTGTGCAACGAAGAGGAGCACTACGCGTATTATGTGCATACAGAACAGTCTCAGAGGCGGCAATTCTCGTCATTGCGAGTGTAACACCTATTGACCTGCTAGCCGATGAACGAAAACGGATGTACAAGCTCAGGAACTCCGGGACGATCTCAAATGAGCTCATTACAGCAGAAAAGCGACGAACCCTGGAAGCATGGGAGCAACGTTGGCAAAATGCCACAACAGGAAGATGGACAGCGAGACTCATCCCATCCATAGCCGAATGGAAAGATAGGAAATGTGGGGAAATAAACTTTTACCTGACGCAGTTCCTATCTAACCACGGAATTTACAACGCCTACCTGGCCAAAATGAAGATCAGGAACAAACCAGAGTGCGACTATTGTCCAGGCCTAATAGACGATGCCGAACATACATTTTTTGTGTGCGCAAGATGGCAAAATGAACGCAGAAGTGCGTGGAGATCCCTTCCAATAGAACCCACATCAGAAAAAGTCGTTTCGGTCATGCTAAAAAATAAAGAGCGTTGGGACACGGTAGCTGGATTTATAGAATCTGTGCTCCGGACTAAAAAGAAAGAATCAGACTGCAAACAGACAAATGGAGAATAAATATGCATATTAACAGCATAAACCAGGATCGAGCCGAAGTAATGCAAGAGCGGTTCCAGCCCGATCACCTCAATATGAGGGTGCAGGAGAGGAGGTTTTTTAGTGAGTAGGAATCTCACACTACTGGTACAACACCCCCAGCTCTTCTGAAAATGTCCAGTGTCTTTTAGAAGATTTTTCCACCTCTCAAAAAAAAAAAAAATGTATGTATGTATGTATGTATGTATGTATGTATGTATGTATGTATGTATGTATGTATGTATGTATGTATGTATGTATGTATGTATGTATGTATGTATGTATGTATGTATGTATGTATGTATGTATGTATGTATGTATGTATGTATGTATGTATGTATGTATGTATGTATGTATGTATGTATGTATGTATGTATGTATGTATGTATGTATGTATGTATGTATGTATGTATGTATGTATGTATGTATGTATGTATGTATGTATGTATGTATGTATGTATGTATGTATGTATGTATGTATGTATGTATGTATGTATGTATGTATGTATGTATGTATGTATGTATGTATGTATGTATGTATGTATGTATGTATGTATGTATGTATGTATGTATGTATGTATGTATGTATGTATGTATGTATGTATGTATGTATGTATGTATGTATGTATGTATGTATGTATGTATGTATGTATGTATGTATGTATGTATGTATGTATGTATGTATGTATGTATGTATGTATGTATGTATGTATGTATGTATGTATGTATGTATGTATGTATGTATGTATGTATGTATGTATGTATGTATGTATGTATGTATGTATGTATGTATGTATGTATGTATGTATGTATGTATGTATGTATGTATGTATGTATGTATGTATGTATGTATGTATGTATGTATGTATGTATGTATGTATGTATGTATGTATGTATGTATGTATGTATGTATGTATGTATGTATGTATGTATGTATGTATGTATGTATGTATGTATGTATGTATGTATGTATGTATGTATGTATGTATGTATGTATGTATGTATGTATGTATGTATGTATGTATGTATGTATGTATGTATGTATGTATGTATGTATGTATGTATGTATGTATGTATGTATGTATGTATGTATGTATGTATGTATGTATGTATGTATGTATGTATGTATGTATGTATGTATGTATGTATGTATGTATGTATGTATGTATGTATGTATGTATGTATGTATGTATGTATGTATGTATGTATGTATGTATGTATGTATGTATGTATGTATGTATGTATGTATGTATGTATGTATGTATGTATGTATGTATGTATGTATGTATGTATGTATGTATGTATGTATGTATGTATGTATGTATGTATGTATGTATGTATGTATGTATGTATGTATGTATGTATGTATGTATGTATGTATGTATGTATGTATGTATGTATGTATGTATGTATGTATGTATGTATGTATGTATGTATGTATGTATGTATGTATGTATGTATGTATGTATGTATGTATGTATGTATGTATGTATGTATGTATGTATGTATGTATGTATGTATGTATGTATGTATGTATGTATGTATGTATGTATGTATGTATGTATGTATGTATGTATGTATGTATGTATGTATGTATGTATGTATGTATGTATGTATGTATGTATGTATGTATGTATGTATGTA